>NC_066316.1:92057106-93361392 GCF_022539315.1 Serinus canaria
TCTTGTACTGCCCAAGGTGTACCCATTGAGGCCTCCTAATAAATACCCACTTAATTCTTCAACTCCATCTAGCTTGTGTTCTAGGTCAGCCTTCACAAGGCATCACAACCATTCAGCAGAAGTTCATGACTAAATCTGGATGGATTCACTCTGTCACACTGTATCTGAGTGGCTAGAGGGAGGAATGGATTGCACAATGGATTCTCTCCCCATGACAAAAAGTGGACGTGTATTTTTCACAAAGCCTTCTTAACACAAAATTCATAATCAAGCTGTGGAACAAATTTTGGACAGTCTCGTCCCCATCTTTTAGAGGATTACTGTAGCTGCTAGACACTGTCACATTCAGCCTTGTTGTCCTTCTCTAGCCAAATTAGTTTTCAGCTTTTTTATAGAAAGTAGAACAAGTTCAGTCAAAATCTATATCCTTTCCATAATACATAACTTAAAGATGAAAAAAAATTCAGGAAAATGAGACTGAACTGGGAGGTTTTTAGTCCCACCATAAGGTAGAATTATCAGCAGATCTTTTTATATCACAGATAAAACTTCTATCTACTAATTCATTGCTTAAAATTTTTGTAGAAAAAGAAGTTCAAAGATAACTTAGCATAGCTATACAAATCAGACCTTGAGTGTTCACTGAGAGAGTTTTCTTCAGTTTGAATCACAGTGTCTCCAAAAACCATGATTGACTAAATGACTATTGAAGAGGCAAGATGTAAACCTTTACCTGCACAGGCTCCCAGCACTGTAAACAGTTCTGAGGCAGCCAATTTCTCCCATGCAGTTTAGGCATTTAATTAAAGTATTGACTTCGGGGTGTCTGCCTTCATAACTGCACTGCATTATTTTTGGATGTATGCAGAAAACACTGAGCAAATACGTAGCTTAGGATACTTGGCAGTATCTAGTTATATGCTGCCCTTAAATTCCTACTAACCATGAAAATATCTGTTCCTTCTTTTACAAAGCTCTTCGTTTCATTCCCCTACTTCCTGTAAAAATGCTTGATTCTTAAAAATTTTGTAACAAATATCATTAAAAAGATCAAAAGAAGAAAACATCCTTGCAAATATCCATTGCAGCTGTTTTCTAGTTCTCAATTTTTTTGTCAGACTAGAAGCATTTTTGGAAATTTATCAAATAGCAAAGTAATCTTCCACAAAGTTATAAGCCCAAGTTTTCTGTAGGCATTTCCTGCTAGCCATTGCTTTGCACATCTATTCCCAGCAGTGTAAATCCTGATTACTATAGCTTGCTTGTAGGAAGATATCATATATTGTTCTGTTGATATTGTCAAGAATCTTGCTGCACTCAGTTTCATGTAGCTTACTGAAACTTCACATTAAGAAGTTAAAATTGATAAAATCATGCACCAACACATTTTATTTTCTGTCTTTAAACAAATTTTCAGATCTGAAATCAATTGTGTGATTACTGCTCTACAGCTAAAAGAAGTGAAACATGTCTATGTACTTCTTGTCATAGGTAAATCTCAAACTGGGCAATGAAAAACAGGGCTGTATTAACCTAGGGGGAGAGTGTTAGATAAAGAGAAAAAGAGGGTGACAAAATGATGACCAAAGGGTAGCAGGAGTGAAGAAGCAAGGTGCTGTTGAAATTTATAACAGCAGAGAAGAGAATTAAGACATCATGCAGCAGAAATACAGGCATGGTAGTGTCAAGGTTCAGCCAGGGCAGACTTCTCAAAGCCAGATAGGAGCCAAGGGTCTCAATGAGTCAGGCAGAAGCAGCTGAATTTCAGTGTTCTCAGCACCAAAAGATGCAGTCCCACAGTGTTTGAGCAAAGATAACACATTTGGAGACAGGAACCTGTACCAGACACTGTTCTGTAATAGTCAGGCAAGTTCACTGTGGCAAGACAGGTCTAAGATCAAGCTGTGAGTCACATCAGCAAGCCAAAATTACAAATCAGCAAAGTACACACATGGCATAGGGACACACAGACCACAGTTCAGAGAAAGACAAGAGTGACTGAGTTTAACTGCACCTCCCAAGGGAGGTAAGGATACTCTAGACATGTTTCACCACAGTGTTACTACACTGCTGCATCCACCAGAGTCTGACCCCAGGTAACATTAATGTCTCATCAAGATGACCTTGAGCTCAGCACAAACTCCTGAGAAGTGAAGAAAGGTGACAAAAAACCATTGCTGAAGTTAGAGCTGTGACAGCTAAGCTTTCATGGTTTTGAAGGCAAATAATAGAAGGTAAGAGGATAAATGGTTTGATAGTGTGTCATAAACAGAGAAGGAATAGAAACATATTTGTAGGACTAGTGTTATTTTTAGAGCAGCCAAACTGAGAAAGTAGAATTAAAAGCTGAAATCTTTAAACTATAAGGAGAAGAAAAAAGGAACACTGATCAATTTTATTTTTAGATCCTCTGGATCCTTTCTTTTCCTCTACATCAGGAAAAAATTCTTATGATGACTGATTATTGAAGTTTAGCAAAATTCAAATACTCATTTAAAGAATTACTTTCTACTTTATTTTCCCTTACCTTTAGCCAATCAACCATGAACTGCTGCTCCCTAACTGCTTTTAAAATATGCATTGATATTGACTTTAAAAATAAATGGGCACTTAAGTCTTTTACTGAGTTTATTTACAATTTAAGGAACTGTTCAACATGAATAAGTGTATCAGAACCAGACATTAAAAAATTAGAGGTTTCTTTTTTATTTCTTGATCAATTATGATCAAGAAATAAAATGTAACTTGTGTTATGTGTGTAACTTTCTCATTTTATTTTGTCAACAAAAACCTAGTTTGTAGAAAGGAAACTAGAAAAAGCTTTCAAATGACATTAGAGTGTGATTATTTACTGTACAGTTTGCATTATTTACTGTTAGCTTGCATTATTATTGACTAGAAAGCATTTTTAGACTAGCCTGTGAATGCAATTCATCCCACTAATGTTGCCTTTAAAGTTGGGAATGTAGCACATGCATGACAATGAAAGGCTGTAGGTCATTCTAGGGTAGACAAGGATGTGGGTTTCTTCTAAACATGCTATAGAGAAGTTTCACATTGGCTGCTTTTAAAAGGGTGCCTACATTTCAGTTCTAGCAGAGATCAGAATCCAGTAGTCTTGCCTAAATTCTAGTCAGGGGAGTTATCATCTCAGTCATAAAGAAAGGTGATATAAAACAAATTTCATCAAACATTTTTAGGAAAGGCAATCATAATACCTGGTTGAGTTTTACATCTTCAAAACATGATACAAAAGTTTATTATGTTTGTTAATATATAGTTGATATAATAGATATCAATAACATGATACAGAACAACTCCAAGCATTCCCTTTGACTAATCCTGAGAAGAAACATGTACTTCCCAGCCTCTGTGTTATCTATTCTGACAGAAAATTTGAGCTGCTGAGTTTTGTGGGAAAAAACCTCCCACAGGAGATCTTCATGCAGTTTGTAAAACCCATTTTACCCCCAACCTCAGCATTTAAGAACCAGTTTATATATTCCACCAGAATGGTGGAATGGAGTTTAGCAGAATTCAGAGAGTAAGTTAAATATTTAATTTCTATTTTATTTTTCCTTGCCTGTTGTTAATCAATCGCTCTCCATTCTATAATGAAGATCAGAAAAACTAACTTTCAGAAGCTACATTAGAAACTTCAATTACACTAAAACAAATGCAAATAGGAAAAAAAAAAAGAGGATGCTGAATAGTCACATTCTGATATGGAAATGCTTTCTTAGCCTTAACTAAATGCATTAACTTCAGCACTCATCAAAACTTGCTTGGTAGTTAATATGATATGGTAACACAAATTAGCTGTATTAGAATAACATTAAAATATATAGGCGTGCACATATATGTGTATGTTCCTTTGGACTAAAGCTGTTAGTTACTTGGTCATGTTCTGCAGCTACTTTTTCATTAAATCTTTTCATTTCAGCTTAAAAACAAAGAGAATCATGCATAATTTCTTTAATACTATAGAGCTAATGAAGTATTACTAAGAATTTTAATGAAAGCTTTCAAGAAAATAAATAAATGTAGATTACTTCCATATATTTGAGGGAAAATGAGAAAGTCCAATAATAGTTGAATTTAAGGTTTGAAAAATATTTTTTTCAGCATTTTATAATCCCTTTTAAATTGCTTTTAATCTTTTCTCTCTTTACTAGTGAGTCAGAAACTACATTCTGAATTAAAAATATGTGATTTAAAAGCCACCTGCAGAAGTGTCAGCTTTATTAGCATTCTGATCTTTCCTTGTTTTAAAGAAATGCTCACACTGAAAATTCACTTTATTTACTCTTTGTGGGATGGGAAGAGGTATAGCTTTGTGTACTTGTACATGTGTAGTAATTTTTGGAGAGTGATAGGAAAAAAATCCTGATTCTTAAAGTAGACCGCAGAAATTGCACCTAACTGAGACCCTTTCCTCTTCTCCATCTACTCTAAACAAACTTAAATCAACCCTGTGCTCTTTAGCCTTCTGAGAAAGTTACCTGGGAGAAAGCATAGATTTCCACCTAGCTGCAATCTCCTTTCATGTAGTTGCAGAGAGAGATAAGATCTCCCCTGAGCCTCCTTTTCTCCAGAATAAATAACTTCAGCTCCCTTAGCTGCTACTCATCAGATTTGTGCTCTAGATCTTTCACCTGCTCCTTTGTCCTTTTCTGGGCATGCTCCAGAGCACGTTATTTCTTTTTTTGGATTTCCACTCCAAAATCCTCATTGTATCCTGGTTTCCATTAAAAACAACAAGAAAATTAATGGCATACCTTTGCACATTATTCTGCCACAGTATTTAATACATGTATTTACCTAAGCCATCAAAAGAGAGATTTTTCTAGTGGCAAAACATGTAATTATGTCTGCAAGAGATTAATACTAAAAAATAAGCAACAACTTCACAAACTACTTTTTTGAGCTGTTCAAGGCTTATGGTATTAAAAATCAAAAAACAACAGTTTCATCCCTGTAATTATTTTCACTAGAAACAATATTGTGATAGCATTTTTTTAAATCTGAATTCAGCAAAGCATATTATAATCCTGGTTTTGGGTGTGTTTTTTGATCATAAATGTTGAAATTCAACAAATTGACAGTTTTGATTGCAGCCTGCTAAAAATTAAAATGCTGTTTATCTTACTGCTGTCTTCTATTTGGTTCTGTTGTGAAGGTACAGTTCTATTAATTTCTTACTTCTGAGACTGAAAAGTCCTTCAGGAGTCCTGCAGGAATAAAGTGATTTTGAAGTGAAAAGGCTGACTCATACATTTCAAAATTGCAGTTCATTAATAATATGAATATATCACTAGACTTTAATGGAAAACTTCAGATCCTCTCCTTCAACAAGAGAAGGCTGAAGAAGCTGTAGAATTGTTCCATATGTTTCGGACATGTAGACATCAGCAAAAATCAGAAATATACATTTTTAGTGTAAGAATATTAGGCAAAATAATGAAATGTGTATTTGTAGCAATTCAAATTAATAAAAATATTTTCAACTTTAATTAATATGCAAGAGGTCAAAAATTGTGTCCTCTGTGTATAATGCATCTTATTTTATCAAATCATTATTTTCATTTCTGCTATGTATGAATGTGCATACTATATGTTATATCTGAACTGTGTGTAGTGTAGTACAGCTAGAATTAAATATACTGATATAGGTTTTACTTCAAAATGCGTTGCTGTAATCTTCATGAATCAAATTTTTAGAAAAGGAACATTTTGAGGCATGTGGAGTTACTTTGCCAGCTTTTAACTGTATTACTCTATTGTGTCTAAGAATTTTCATTATTTCGTTGGAGAACACACATCATTTTTAAATCTGAAAGTTCAAATTAATTCACCAGAACAACACTCAAGATATTCAAGATTCTTCTCATTATTAGAGAAACAAATCAAAGCTTGTCAAGTCCATGGACACCAGAATAACTAGAATGACTTTCAAGTATGAAGGAACAGAGAAAGTGAGAGAGGTGAAAAGGAAGGTAATGAACTTGAAGCAAATGAATGTCATACTGTAAACTAGAATCTGTGTATGGTCTCAAAATCTATAGAATAAAATATATTTGATTTTGATAGTATATCCTCCTGGGGCTGTAACACAGTACATAACTGCTACAGAATTACTTTTGAAAAGATAAGGTGTTTGGCTTGCATTTTAAACAAATTCAAAATGAAATGTCTGCAACATATCGAAGAAATAGGATGGTATTAATATCTCCCTTATAAGTGGCTTGGATTCCATATCACACCATGCATTTGCACAGCCAGACAGTGTCTCTTTGTCTATTTGGACTGTAGTGTCATTCTGCAATTAAATATTTTTGGCACTGAAGTCAAACTCATATAGAAACTCCATGCAACATAGCTGCATTTCATCTAGTTGTCATGTTTCTGCTAGTTGTCATGTTTCTGCTTCAGACACTATTTCTTCATCCTGTGGTGTAAGTTTCCTTGATAGCTTTTGAACAGCTGTCAAGTAAAATTTTATTTCTAGATATTTCCTTCACCTTCCAAATCATTTGTTGATTCCCACCTGGTGGGAGCAGAATATGAAATGTCTCATATTCCCAGTTATGTAAAATCACCAAAGTCATCCACCCAGCTGCTGTACTGGCACCCACAGTCAGCATCAGGAACTCAGACTTGGACTTGTAATTTTGGCAGATCAGGTCAAGTCATAGGGCAGAATCAAATTAGGTAATGAAAGAACAAACCATGCTGTGGTAGTAAACATACATATCAGTAAAGAAAAATTCAGCAGTAAGCAGAGGGATTCTGCCTAACCTGACAGAAACTTTTGAAGTTTAAATGAAAAAAAAAAGATAATAACAATAAAACAGCAACAACAGTAATAGCTAAATGAAACAAGATAATCAAAGGGAGTGGATAAGAACTGACAACAGACAGCAGTAAATCATATCAATATCAGCTAGCTGACAGAATTAAGAGTTGAATGCAATGATGACCCAATAGTCAAATTAAAAAGTGTCCTAAAGGGGAAGTTAATTATAATTATGACTTTAAAATCACATTTATTTCTCAAAGAAGAAACTAAGTATTCACAAGGAAGATTTAAATGTATGCCTGAACAAGAAAAAAAAGTATAATTCTTGTAAGGTTAACAGATGAGAGGGCCTGGGAAGATGAGGAGAAATTAATGATTCTTATTGTACTGCTCAGTCTAGGTTGTCATCCATAGAAAAAAACATACTAACACAAGATCATTTTTGTCCTCTCTTTGTTGAAAAACAAATTATTTAAGTTATATATCAGAAGCAATCAAAACAGAGAGGAAATAAACTACACTTTACATGAAATTTAAAATTCCATTTTTATTTTCTTCACAAGATCATGACTTGTATGCCTGAATTTTTATTCATAATAGGAAAGAATCAAATATATAAGAATATCTGAAATATATATTAAAAATCTGTTACTCTTTATCTAAAAGCTGTAAACACTGTGAATAGCTTGTAGTAACAGGTTTGTACAACATGATCAGAATTGAAAACAGTCATGTTTGAACTCTTATAGGCCGACAAATATGCATAGATATATATCTATAAGAACATATGAATATACATATGTTCTCACTGGGTATTGTTCTGGTAATTTTAAACAGGCTGTAAGAATATAAAGTCACTATGTAAATATAGCTCAATTTCCAGTCTCACTACATAGCATTCAACTTTATGAATATATAGAAATAGAGAGAATATAGAGGAAAATTCTTTAATTAGGCTTTATTAATAGCTTTCTTAACTTTGTAAATATTCCCTGATATCAGACTAATTACTTCTTTTACCAAAGCAATTGGTTAAGGCCCATGGCTATGAAGACAATTGTCTGTATGAGCACATACATCTCCGTGTAACATGGATGCATTTCATCTAATTGTCATTTTTCTTCTTCAAATATTATGACTACATTGATAGCTTCTGAACAGCTGTCATGTAAAGTTTTGTTAGAAATTTGGGGTTTTTGCTAAATTGTCTGTTATTTTCTCCTCTAGACTCATTATCTTTTGTCAGTCTTTTGCTCTGCCACAGCTGGGCCTAGCTGCTCCCGAAAAGTCACAATTTTCTAGCCATATATGAAGGAGGAAGAAAAAGAGAGTATCCTGGTCCCAGAGTTTTGGGGGTTTTCCCTGAATTTTCTGTGAGGAAGGTTTTCCGAAATTAGTTTATTTTAAATCAGCTCCTTCTGAAACGAGTACTTCGGTTAGATGTCTTGCCAGCAGCAAGAAAACTTTTAGCTTCCTCTGTTTCTTTCTCATTAACACTGGTTAAAAATACAGTTATGACTTAATAGGGTAGGTACATAATGAATAATTTAAAAAAATCATGTAAATAATATTTTTCTTGATGAGCATACAAACTGGATCCAATCAACTATGAACAGAATACTGTGCCACAAACATGTCACATGCATTAAATTAAATTATATACTGGAACAAGATAGTTTTCTTGATATCTCACACTTTAAGAAATTAAGCCTGGATTACAGATCCTTTGCCTTTGTAACTGGCTCTTTAACAACTCTGATAGCTGCCAAGAACCTGCTCTTCTTGGCAACCCACATATTTCCTGAGCTGTAGAAAAAAAGAAACAAAATTTTGTCCTGTAACTTATGCTATAGGTTGCTCTTTCCTGACCTATTACTATGGGTTTAATTTATCATAACAGATAAAAACTGGGAGCTAGCCATAAGGAATTGTGCTTCCTTATGCCTAAAGTGAAGCCAAGACTTCCCACTGTGCATTTAATTAATATTTTAATGAACACTTTAATGCAGTGGGAATTCATCAAAGTAGGACCTAAACTTGTTGTGAATAAAAGCATGTGTATAACAACCATAGCAGTACAGTGAGAGTCTCCCTTCAACTTGTGTAATATTTTCTAGAAATTTATTATAATTTTATAATTAGAAATAAAACATGTCCATAAAAATAATTCAAAATGTAGAGATGAAAACAGAATAGGCAAGAAATATTCCAACCACATACTATAAATCCCTTTGCCTTTTCCAGCCATTAATGACTTTCTCTTACTAATCACCAGTAATAAGTCAAACAAGGACAACCATACCTCCAGTATAAGTCTTTCAGTTCAAACACTCCCTTTGTTTGAGATTTCACAAACCAGATGAGGAGATTTTGTTTGATTAATTGTGCTTACAACTTTAGTTCATTTAAAATGTATATATTTTGTAGCTTATACTGTAAACCCTAAATTAAGCAACCTTTTCCCATACTTCCCCACCCTCAAGGGTTCAAATACAGTTTAAACTTCTAGAATTAATGGAGAAAAGTAATGATGTCAAAGGAGAAATATGGCCATATAGGACAAATTTGGCTGTGCTCATTCTGTCACTCTTTTCTCTTTTTTTCATAGCCATAAAACAGAATAAGACATTACAGTGCAAAAGATTGTTTACGGAACACAGCTTTTTAAACATAAACTGCCTAGTGTCAGGAAACTCTGAAATTAAATTTCTTTTCTGATTTGCTTCATGTTCTGCCTTTTCCTTCATCTTTTCCTTCCAAATATGATTTTACCCTTTGGTGAAGTTGATGATATAACAGAATTTATCTACTCT
Organism: Serinus canaria; assembly: GCF_022539315.1. Lineage (NCBI taxonomy): Eukaryota > Metazoa > Chordata > Aves > Passeriformes > Fringillidae > Serinus > Serinus canaria. Next base: position 92,066,719 of record NC_066316.1, read on the forward strand.
TGCTTATATGTTACAATTCATCCTATGTTTCCTAAAGTTTTTATTAAGTGGTATAAGTCCTGTTTATCCCTTAGATTCATATCCAGCAAACATGGAAACAGTTGATTGTATTAGTATTATTAATATTATTAGTGTTATTGTGAGTACTGGTTTCTACAGAGAATATTATACATAATTTTCTTTGAAAGACAGTAAAAGATGATGTAATGCTCAAAAAGAATGTATAAAAATCAGCGTATATTTACAGAATGGTTTGCAGGCATTAGTAGGAAAGCAAGAAGGAGTTTGGAAAGTAATATTTTCCTTAAAAAAATCATGTACACACTGACACAAAATATGAAGAAAACTGTAGAGTAATTATGAAGATATGGAGGAATAGATACATGCTGTCCTAGGGAATTGATGTCATCACAAAATATATGAGAACATAGATTGATTATAGAACATATAATGAATTTCAGAACACAGATGCTACATTGTAGTCTAAATATATAAAATATTCCTTTTTCCAGTGATTTGCTCATTTTGATTACTTGCAACACAATTTTTTTGTTTTTCAAGCAAAAATAAAAGGTGAAATGTCAAAAAAAAATTGAAAATAAAACATCAAAGGCAACATCATGGTTAAACACTCCCTTCAGTTGTTTTGCAATGCTGCAGAATTTACCAAATCTCCCTGGTGTTTCAATTGACCAGGCCTTACCCCTGAAATGCCCCTGCTGTATTTACTACAAAGATTTGCTAGTGCAAAGTACAAAATATTCTTTAGTTAAATACAAGTTATTGGTACTGCGACTGTAAATGTATTTGACTACAAGATATATGAACGGGCATTCAGCTGATTGAATGATTCTTCCAGTCTTAATGAATTTATGAGCTTTCTTTTCACAGCTTATTCTCCATCAGGACCCTTTTCACAGGGCTGCTGCCTAGTCAGCCTGATTCCAGTCTGTGGTGCAAGAATGCATATTAGTCTTTATTGTCGTACATTGGGATCTTGTTGCTCCATTTCTCCAGACTTTTGAGGTACCCATGGATATCAGCCCTTTTTAGGCGTTCCAGACATCTGTGCCAACTTGGTCTTACTTTCAAGTGTGGGGGAGGGTGCTTACCAGCCTGTTGTCCATAGCATTGCTGAAAATCATGAATTTTTGGCTTGTTTTGGTGTTTTTGTTGGTTTCGGCACAGGGCACATAGTTGAAACAGAAACACTTTAGAACAACAGTGAATTTTTATAGCAGAATATTCACTGACACAATTTCTAAACCTATGCACTCTTGTAAGGTATTCAAGATGCTTCTCTACTTTTAAATGATTCACAGTTGTACTAGCTTGAAAGCAAACCAGTGGGAGATCCCACGTCAGGAATACAATTTATTAGAAAATTGAAATAAAATAATACAGAAACACTAACAAGTCAGAATGATACCCTGTTGGTCAGGGTGGTGGTAGCAGTCTGATTAAACAGTGGCTGCATCCTGTTCAAGTGATAGATGTGATTCTGTTGAAGCAGTGGTCCTGTAGAAGGATTTTGTCTTCCTCTGAAGGTTCAGGGCTGGTTGTGTAGCTATTGTCCTCTGGGAATTCAGTGGATAAGGCCACTTATGCTGTTCCATCTCAGATTATATCCAGGTAGGAATTCTTGATTCCATCCCCTGGGTGGCGCATCCCACATTGGGATGATCTAATTTTTTTAATGAGTTATGCAGTGAAGCTTGACGGCCCATTAATGGAAGATATCCCTGAGGGAATTAGGAGGGAAGGTCATGGAAAAGATGAAGAACACTGCCCCACCTGATTTTAACAGATGGTGATGGAATACATACTTTTGGTAACATCTTACATTGTAACCTAAGACAACAGTATTCTATTCACTGCCTGTTATAAAACCAGGCAGCAAAGAATGTGGAACAACAGAATAGCAGAAAAAATGTTGTGTTAAATTTTTTTGTTTAAGAGAAAGAGGGGAAAAATGCCAAAACTATTAGAAGGGAAAATAATTGGACCGAGTTTGAAAGCATTATATTTTGTTTATTTATTAATAACAAGATATTTTATTTACAAATTTTTTGGCTGAACAATACCATATTTCTTTTTTAATTTGAGGAGACCTATATTTTGCCCAACAGTGTGGAATTTCACATACCAAAAAAAAAAAAAAAAAAAAGAGGATTGGGTGTTTTTTATTTTTGTCTGTAATTCTGCAATATCATTTTCCCTGTGTTTCCAGTTTCTTTCATGTCTCTAAGCTGGTACAGTACGGAAAGTTTTGCGGCTTATAATTGCAAGTAATCAGATGGAAAATCTTAATTAATTTGCATGCCTGTACCACTTCTGTTTTCTTTTGGGACAGTAATGAAAACTGCCACTGTTCTGTTAGCATCTCAAAGGAAATAGAATTTGAACTAGTCTGTAGCAGTTCTGGACAACAGAATAATAAATTTCAGCAAATGCTCCACTGTTCGGTTGACAAATAGAAAACTGTGCCAACAAGACTTAAAACATCACATTCAAGCTGTAGATCCTTTGTCAGGCTGTGTGTTACCTCAGCATGAGGGGCATTGTGAAGACATACCAGAAAAGCTGTCACTAGAAGCTAAAAGAACTTCAGGCTTCACTGCTTGCTTCTTACAAGGATATATGTAAAGGGTTGCTGTCAGCTCCTGCTTCAAATTAAATAAGGAATAAGATTCAGGCTTTTTTCCCACTTTTCCGCTTAAACCACTAAATATCTGCAATTGTGAGTGCATCTTATAAGTGTAGTCACAAGAGCTGTTCTCATAAAGCAGCCAAACCATGACAGACTCTTTGCCAATATCTGTATTTAAACTTATTTCATTAAGTATAAGCTGCCTCTTCGACAAATGCATTTATAATAACCTTCCTGTAGTTCTAATGAAGTGTTTAGGAGACCTGGTCATACAGAATTAAAAATAATATTTGTCACTTCCCTCAGATTTCTGTCATCTTTTATTTGTTTTTTTTCTGTGTGGAAAAGCATAATGTACCTGATTCTGTAGAAAAATGATTCATAGGAGTATATTCTGTTTTTTTTAAACCACTTATCCACAGTACAGCTTGTATGTCTTTCTTCACATGGTTTCAAACAAACCTAAGATTTTTACAAATTCAATTCTCTGCAGAAACCATGTTATGAACAGAGTATAAGACTTGAATTTTTTAAACTGAAATATACTTACTTCATCTGTTGCCCACTTAAATATATGCATAAATCTTACTATGATGGTAATTAAAATTACATGACCTTTCAGACACTCCACAAGAATTTTAGTATAAAAGTTATTTCCTCTGCTTTCTCATATTGCCTAGGTAACAGAAATGAGATTTAGCCTATAACACTGATAGTGCCAATGCCATTTCTGTTTTCTAAATGTTAAAAAGAAAGTAAATATAGCAGATTAAATTATATACAGTTTATATTTTCTTTTCAAGAGTTTAATATTTAATAATCCTCAATAAATCAAAATCACCTTTGAAGTTCATACATGTTTTGCAGTGAGAAAGACTATGGGATCCAATTTCAAAAGAACTGCCCAAAAGTTTCATATCAAAATACTGATGATATTGAATCATCCTTTTTCTATTGATAAAGTATTCCATTTTGGTGGACACAGTTCATTTTTATGGAATTCTACCTGAGCACAAGAATAAAAAAAAACAATGTTGTTTGAAAGAGTTTGCAATAAAAATTAGATTATACACTTATGAAATGCTGAATTTGCCTTTAAAAAGGTTTTTCTGCAACAATGCTACCAATCCTTTGGAAATTCCAGATACTACTTATACACACTTAATGGAGAGTTATTTCAGCCTTATATTACTACATCAGGCTAATGCCACCTTACCCTACATTTACATTATTGTTTTGAAGGTGTTGAGCTGGTCATAATACTGATTAAAGTCACAATACTGACTGAAGTATAATTGGGATGTTTTTGGGTTATTGTTTTGTTTTATTTTATTTTATTTGTGGGGTTTAATGTTTGTTTTTTGTGTGTGGAGCTGAGCTTCAGTGACCTCAAGAGGTGGGAGGGCTGTCTTTGAGACATTCAAATACAACCCTCAGTCGCTGCAGGGACAATCAGAGACCTACATTTAGCACTAAGAATCAATTCAGCCCCTTGAGTTCTAGCTGATGCAATCTAAACAAATATAACAAGGCATGACAAATGTTATTTCTGCAATATAACTTCAGATATCACTTCTGAGGAAAAAAAAAAAGAGTAGAAGCTGCTGCTGGTTTTCCAGCTTCAGACACTATTTGTCCAGGTTAATATTTAGTAGTACCTGATCATGCTGCCCTATTAAAAGACTTTGCTGAATCATTGGAAATAAGGTATTATGGTAAGCAAATAATTAGCTCCATTCATATAGCTCTGCCTTTTAGAAATTATTTTTAAATTACAAAATGTTTATTGTTGAGATAATGAAATGTTTGTATTTTTGTTTGCATCTGGGCAGCTGCCCAAAAAAGATTTCAGACATGTAAGAGAAAGAAAAATTAAATAATGGTTATAATTTCATCAGATATCTTTTCCACCCTAAATCCTTTAAAATTAAATTTAAAAAAATCTGAAATGCACAGCAAAGAGAGATAAATATCAGTGGGATCTTGGTACAATAGTGACATGCTCTAGGAGCTGAGAAGGTATTAGCTAGCACCAGGTCAGGCTAGGCCATGAGCACAGGCAGCTCAGCCTCTCAGAGGGTTGTGAAAACCTGGGCCCCCACAGCAGTGCAAAAGGTGTTAATTTGAGAGCTCCCTGGAGTAATGAGGTGGTACATTCCTACTCCCCTGCCTTTTTCAGGCCACACTGATCTGAAAATTGCTTGTTAGCCTTGGGCCTTGATGAACAGCACCTGGTCTCAGCTCTTCTTGAGCTTTTCAGAAACACTCTCTGCTCCCAATAACTCATGCCACCTAATGAGCTCCTGTTTTGTTTGTTGGTTTTTTTTTTTTTTTATGAGCAGCCTTTGAAACTATATTTTCACCTGAATATCATACCATCCTTGTTTCCACACTTTCATAGAAAGTTGCCAATCCAAAACGCGGCAAGAATGAAAAGCTTTCATTCTATAATAATTATAGAATAGTTATTTAATTCTATAACTAAAGCCCCTCTCTTGCAGCCCTACAAACAGCAGTCCAAAACAAGCCCCTTTGAGCTCCCCTGCCCCACAGCAGACTGTGACCAGCAGACTCCCTCTGAGCAGCTCACCTCTCAGAGCCAACACACTCTCAAGTTTGCCATGCTTGGAGGGTTGCCAAATGATGAGGAATCCTGGGCCAATACTTCTCAGGGCTCAATCCTTTGGCTTCGATGTACAGGCATCTGAAGTGAGTATTTCATTATTTCTGGAAGAAATTTTCACCGGGACCTTGCACTGACTCCTTATGTCTGTGTGCAAGTGCTATATCAGATGTGGGAGGAATGCTGCTCTCCTAGGTGTTTAAGTACATTAGATATCTAAGATAGGCCTGTAATTAAGTTACTGTTGCGATATAGTAAATCCTGTATGAATCCTTTGCTAAAGTGTTAAGTTCAACTTAAGCTACAAGTTAAACAATGTTAAGTTTCAGTGTTGTTAAGCCTTTGGGCCATATTCTTTTATGCTTGCCCTTTTTATCCTTTTGTCACATACACAGACACAGACCCAGACACACAGATACAAACACACACAGAAGGTTCTAGGTTAGTTTTAATTTGGTTTGAAAGACTGGAGTTTTGTTGCTTTTTCTTGGTGTGCCTTAACCATATAGGACATGGTAGAGTCACCCTTGCCAATGAACTTTGTCACACTGTTGCTTTTATGTTAAATCTATTTTTACTGATACCTGTCCCAGTGAGTCTTTAAGTGATCTAAAACACTAACTTTTTTAACATATTATGGTGTGACTACTTTCTGCAGTAGCAGGCCAGTTTGTGCAAGATTTTTTGGGCCTTATCTGGTTTAGCATGCTTGTATCCAAAATCCATAATCTTCATTTTAGTCCTTTTCCTAACACCATTTTGTCTGTCTGCCTGTCTGGTTTCATTCTCCCAAGCATATCTTGTAAGGCTCAGAAATGAGTTGTTCCAGGAATGCTACAATGTTCACTACAAAAATCTCAATGAATATTCATTGCACTTTTATTACATATAAGAATTAGACAAAGTAAAGAGAGTCCAACAGGAAAGGCAGACTTTGGGCTTGAAAACTCTAAATTATCAGGAAGAATGAAAGATACAGTTTTCTTCATTTTGATTGGTACTAATACATGAGAAAAAAATATCCAATCATTAACTATATTACTTAAAAGTAATTTAACTATGAAAAAAATCCATATAAAGCTGTTTGTTAGTATCGAAAGAAAAAAGCTTAAACAATACAATTTTCAGTTTTGCATAGAAGACTTTCTGTGTAGCTCCATGATACACCATAGCAGTCAGTAAAATTTTAAAGAAAGTAATGCCTATAAATATCACAATCCACTCTCACGTTGTTCAAAGAAGCAACAGAATTTATCATTTTTCAGACCTGGAACTTCTTTCTTTCTTTTTACAAGACTTTATCTAAGCTAGTGAGGCACTTAGGTTTTAGTTTTTTGTCCTGAATCGTGAACTTTCGTGTGCTACCACCGCTAACAATCATTTCCTTTGATATATCCATTAAAGACAATATCCTGGACCTCTATAGGGTTTATCAAAATGAAATGAAAGTGATTCAGTCATACATCATGCAGGATTCACTCCATCTTTCCCTGAGAAGAAAATGGCCCTTTGTGCACGTAGTATTTAAAGTAATGAACAAAACCACAGTGAAATACAGTCTGAAGTTAATGCCTTTACAATGTGAAGGGCAAAATTTTACCTTGAGCACATTTATAGATTATATGTTATTGAATTTTAATTTCTATACTCCATTATATTTGTAGGATGTTTAAGCTGTAGGGAAACTAGGCATGTCAAACTGGAAATCCGGAAGCCACTATTTCTCATTTAAAGGTACCTCTAATGATTGTATATTGCCAAAAAAAACCCTGTTACTGGGATTACCTAGAAGGAGAGTCTCAATTGTTAGTGAACTGAGCAGCTCTTAGAGAAAGCTTCAGTAAGATCTTAATAGAGTTTGGTTCTCTGTGTCTGCTTATTTGTGTTGGAACTTATCAACCACCATCTTTATTATTCACAAAGTATCCAGCTGAAGTCACATCTGAATGTTGAAGGAGATAATTTCGACAGAATTGTACTGGCTGCTACTACATAGCTTTTCTACAAAAAGTATCATCAAAACAGCTGTGCATATAGGCTGCATGACTGAGTCTGGGAAGGATCTAAGACTAGAGTGTGAATGACAATGGTAGGATGGTTCTGTTCCAAATATCCTTCAGATTTCAGACTATCTTCCTATATATGTGGGTCCTACATCATGTGTAGTTAAGTGGAGATAACAGGCGATGTGATGGTGGTGAATTCATCACTCAACATTTAGAAGAAAGAGAAACTGGTGTGGGGAATCCTGAAGAAAATGGAGCTCACAATTCCTGTTTTCATAGGCTTTGATGATCTAGTCCAATCATATTTTTGTTATCTTTAGTTAATAATAGTTTTCTCTAACTACTCTCCTTTAAATATGCTATGAAGGCTGCAGAACTTGTTGAACAAAACATTGATATGAGTTATCTAAATACCTCACTGGTATCTCCAGTGTTAACTGCTTTAGCAGGAATGGGGTAAGAAATTCCATCTTACTTTAGGTAAGTGCCATGAATTATGAGACAATTTGGATATGTGCCTCTGCCACAACAATATTCCTTTGTTGTATGATATATTAGACCTTTTCTCCCTTTCAGTTATGGCAAATAGTTTCTCACCTTTATGACTCTGTCTTCAAATATCAGTCCTACCAGCAGCTCACCTTTTTGAAAATCCACAATAAAAATATTTCCTCTTTTGCATCTAGCTCTTAATTTCTCCTTCCCTCTGCATTCTTAATCTAATGTCTTTTTAATGTGATTTTGGCTTCTTGTTTAGAATGTAGAATTTGCTAAGGAAATTATACAAAATGCTGTATTTCACCAATCAAACATTCCATGAGGAACATTTATTTTACCCATTCCTCTTTGTAAAAGTTTTAAATTAGGCACTTAATCACTCTTCATAACATCTGAGATGTTCATTTGGCTGAGCGACCTTCTCTATAATAATCTTTTTATCTATTTTAGCCAGCTAAGTGGTGTAAAATGAAAGTGTAACAAAAAAATGTATTACTGTATTAGCTGAACCACATATATTTAAACTGATGGATACAGCACAGTTGGAGAAATCAAAGAATCACAGGATCACAGAATATGCTGAGTTGAGAGGGACCAATAAGGATCATTGAGTCCAATTCCTGACCCTGCAAAGAACCATTCCCAAGAGTCACACCACATGCCCAAGAGAATTCTCCAAACACTTCTTGTACTCTGTCAGGCTTGGTGCTGTGACCACTTCCCTGGGAGACCTGTTCCATTGCTCAACCACCCTCTGGATGGAGAACCTTTTCCTAACATCCAAATTGAACCTCCCCTGACACAACATCAGGCCATTCCCTTGGGTCCTGTCAATGATCACCACAGAGAAGAGATCAGGGTCTGTCCCTCCTCTTCCCCTCACTAGGAAGCTGTAACTGCAGTGAGGTCTCCCCTCAGTCTCCTCCAGACTGAACAGACCAAGTGCCCCATATGGCTTCTCCTCAAGGCCCTCCCCCATCTTTGTGGCCATCCTTTGGATTCTCTCTAATAGTTTAGTTACTTTCTCACATTGTGGAACCCAAAACTGCCCCCAGCACTTGAGGTGAGGCCCCCCCAGAGCAGAGCAGAGTGGGACAATCCCCCCCCTTGCCCTGCTGACAGTGCTGGGCATGATGCCCCCAGGACAGGGTTGGCCCTCCTGGCTGCCAGGGCACTGCTGAGTCATAGACATCTTAGGGTCTGACCTAGGATTTGTTAACTTTGAATAACATTCCTTTGTGTGATAATTTTCTGTTTCAAAATACAGGAAGCAGCACAATTTTGCAGCTCAAATGTAATGTGATACATAACAGGACTATACCCTTTTCCATTTGCTTGCTCTGCATTATCCTGTAAATGAACTAATTCTCAAATAAAACATCCTATACAAGACACTATAAACCACAGTGAAAGTGTGATCAGTGCTGTATGAATAATTTTGTTTATTCTCAGCTCTATAAAAGATATTTTCTATAGAAGCAAATAGCATTAATTTTTAACACTTTTTGGCTGTATATTTTAGATAGATGCATACATACACACAGACATGTATATTACGGATGTATGTATACATGCATTATGTACAATTATATATATAAATTTATATACAAAATAGAATGCAAATTTAATAAAGGCACTGTAACTATTTCATTATCAACATATGAGGCATAACAGAATATGTTGTAGGTCGGACAAATTATACTTATAAATGAACCAGCTAAATGAATCAACCATACCTTATTTGATGGGAAGGTTTCAACATTCCAGAGAGACAACAAAACCAACAACCTGGCTAGCAGTATCTACAGGAAGGTCTAAAGATTAACTAACTTTGAGAACAAACACATACACTCGTAAAGTTGGTCCTGTGGAAAGAAAATTAAGACAGTGCCTAGTTTATGCACAGAGAATTTGAATGTCAGTTCCCAACTTATATTTTTTATAGCTGAAAAATAAATTGCAGATTTAATTTCACAGTTGTGTCAATCCTGCATCTCTTATAAACAGGATACTTGAAAAAGAAAGTTATAGGGAAGACCTAGAAGAGTTCACTCCTCTGAACTATTTTGCTATAGTTTGGTAGAGAAATTAAACTATATAATTTATGGTTATTTTGCTACTGATTTGGTAGAGAAATTAAATCAATCTATCCTAGGGACATATATTTACTCATAAAAATGTTACTGGTGGAATTAACTATTTCTGATATTATTTCAACTTGAAATGGTATTAGAGAAGGAAATTAATAAGTAAGAAAAAATAATAAGTAGACAAAACGTTAACCAAGGTACCTGCTTGCAAATTATGCTGGCGGTATCTCAGTGTTGTCCACATTTGTCATTAAATACACACTTGAATATAAACTGATTCTGGCAGCAGAAGGGAGTTCTAGCTAAAATCAACAAGGGCAATGTTGACTGGAATGACAATCATCTTCACACTCTCAATCTTTCCTTTGTTAAACTGAAAATGTGCATCAAATCTTGGCATTCTCAGCTATGGACAGAAGACTCTAAACATTGTCTGAACTTTTACTTTTCAGTTCATCTACATTTTTTGATTGCTTGGGGTACCAAATTTATTTATCTCAGTGCTAATACTGATTATTATCTTAATATTAGCTTTCATGTTCATATATATACTTTATATGTGTGTGTACATTCAAAGTGTGTCATGCAAAAGTAGGAGTACATCTTTGCCGTAGTCAAGGTGCAACTACCATTTAATTCAACAGGAACAGAATTCCTCAGTTAACTTTAATAATTTAAGCATGTTTTGTAGTTGCATATTTTCTATATGTCTTACAGAAAAGGCTTGAGTTCATAGTTGGTAGTCCTGTCATTCATAGCACTGGAATGAAACTCAATTGTTCTGGTTCTGTTTCTCTATAATTTTAGACAGACATATTTTGTCTTTGGTATTTGTTGCCTTGTAACTTTTTTTTTAGTTTTTACACCTGGACCTCATAAGGCTTGAGAATATGATCCGTCTATGGGATTTGATTATATAAAAGGCTCACAGTGCAGAAATTCTTCATAGAGATGAAATTTGCTCAGTGTCTAGTTCTCTGAGATATTGCCAAGGGCTGGATGTAGTGAACTGTGTTTTTAAGCTAGACCATTTTAAGGAATCCCAGATGTTTTCTCAGACAGGGATTTTGAAATTTTAGGCACACACATCTCATTAAATTACATAGAGTTTAGGTGTCCAGTTCCTTTGGACTACTCTGTAACTTCAAGGATTATTTACTATTATTTAGATGTATTGTAGTTACACAAGACAGCTGTGGGGATGGAGATCCCCTTAACAAATTACTATAGCAAATGAAGATTGAGAGGAAGACTTTATATTGCTCCAAATAAGTTAAAAGCTATGTGACAAATTCACAGAATCAGAGAATCATAGAACATTTGAGTTGGAAGGGTGTTGTGGTGTGTGTTCAGTTCCCAATTATCTCCCCTGTTTTGTATTGTCCCCCCAGTTTTGTGATGCTTCCCCCAGTTACACCCCTATACCCAGTTCGATGGTTCAGTCCTGGTTCCCCCTTTCCCTCGAATGGTGCCCTCCCTGTCTGGGCTCACTGCCAAGCCCTTGTCTCCACCCCCGTTCCCCTGGCAACTGCCCCTTTCCGTTATATTTTCCCCTCCTCCAGAGCCCCGTTCATCTCCTGAAACCCCCCCCATCCTTCCAGAAACTTCTCCCTTCCACAGGGGGTGATTGGGCAGGTGCCCCCAGCCCCTCCTTTGTTTGAGTATCACTTGTTGCCACCCCTGTCAGTCATGTTGAATTCCCCTCCTCAGTTTCTCCCGATTGGTTCTTGTACACCCCTTTATATACTGCTGCTCCCCCTTTTGTCCCTGTCTTTTCCCGCTGGATTCGCTGGAAACAATGTTATATTTAAAACTCTGGACTGCACCAGGCGAGTTAAGACCCTCTTTTCTCTCCGGCTTCTCCGCCTTGCCGATCCTTTCAATACTGTTGCTGCTTCCTGCCGAAGGAAGGCGCAGCCCGGACGTCCCTGACGGATCCCGGTAGTGCCCCCCGCTGCTAGCTGCTGCTGTGCTCCGAGCTAGCCACGGCCGCCTTCCCCCCCGCTCGGACGGGAGAGAAGTGCATTCGACGCAGCAGCGCGGCAGAAGGGGACATCATAGATTATCTAGTCCAATCCTTATCCCTGACATAAGCAGGGACATCTGTTTGCAAAGATTGTCAAAGACCTATCCAGCCAGACTTTGAACACCACCAGTGGTGGAGTATCCACAATTTCTTTTTGCAACCTTCTTCAATGTCTCTCCACCATTGTCATAAAATATTTCTTCCCTGATTCCAACCTATTTACCTTCTTACAGCTTAAAAAATACTGTCCCTTTTCTACTATAGACCTTAGCAAAGTATTTCTTTGTCTATTTCTTTCTCATAAGCCCCCTTTATATATTAAAAGCCACAATAAGGTCTTCTTGAAGTATTTTCTCCTCCAGGCTTAAAAGTCTCAACACTACCTCAGCCTTTTTTCAGAGGATCAGTGTCCTGCTGAACACTTTCATGGCTGTCCTCTGGACTTGCTCTAATAAGTCAATTTCTGTTTTTAACAAGAAGCCCAGAGCTGGATACCTTACTCCAGGCCAAGTCTTATAAAAATGATGTAGAGTGGGAGAATCACCTTCTTCATGGCCTATTGTCCACAATTTTTTTTTTTTTTTTTTTGAAACCCAGGACACGATTGGCTTTTTGGGTTGCAAATGCATAGTAATGACTCATATCCATTTTTCCCTCCACCAGGATCATGAAGTCCTTCTGCATAGGAATGTTGTCAGCAATTCAGCATCCAATCTGTATTGATATTGGTGATTGCCCCAATACAGGTAATAGGATGTAGCACTTAGCTTGGTAGAACTTCATAAACCCATTCCTCAACCTGCCAAGGTCCTCTGGATGGCATCTCTTCCCTCCAACATATCAGCCTCACTCAGCTTGATGTTATCTGCAAACTTCTGAGGATGCACTATATGTGTCATTAGTGAACATATTAGAGAGCATTGGTCCCAGTATGGATGCTTGAAGGAGACCACTCTTCATAGCTTTCCACTTGAACTTGAGTTGTTGGTTGTAACTCTTTGGATGCTGCCATCGAGCCAATTCCCTACCCATCTGCCTGTTCACCCATCAAACCCATTTCTCCAATTTAGCAGCAGGAATATTTTAGTGTACCATATCAAAGATCTCACTGAAATCCTGATAGGAGCCATGAAATACTGAATCCGCAATACAGTATTAAAAACAATGAAAACAGCTAAAATAAAATTAGTTTCACAATAAGTAACAACCTGCTGCTGAATTGGAGAGGAGTAAATATAGCCACTGGAAAGCTGAAGTATGATGTAGTCCTCAAGTTTGATAGTGTATACATACACTAAATACATAACAAGTGGAGATCAAAGTGTGCCATCAGTTAAGACCTGAAGCTCAGACATCAGTCCTTTAGTGACTGTATGTATTGTCTAGGGAATAGAGTGTATCCAGCGGTAACAGAAGCAAGCACATCTCAATGGATAGACTTACTCCTAGAGGTTCCTTGAGATCTATTTTGAGGCCTTATCATCAGCCTTCATAGAACCATGGAATCATTAAGGTTGGAGGAGAGCTCCAGATTCATCAAGTCCAACCATTAACCCCAGAACAGCCAAGTCTATGACTAAACCATGTCCAAGGCGCTACATTTTCACAATTTTTTGAACACATTCAGGGTCAGTGGTTCTACCACTTCCCTGTGTCACATGAAAAGGGGAGATTTACTCAAGCCTTTAGTGTTTGATGAGTCTGTCAGTGCCCTAGGAAAGCTGAGACCCTTGTGCCTGATCAGTCTGTCAGTGTCCCATTAAGAGGACCTTTCAGTGAGCAGTTCACTAGATCAGAGGGTGGTTTTACTGACATGTTTAGGTTTAAACACCAAAAAATGAAACTCCCCTGTTGGTCTCACACCTTTACCCACTGCCAGCAACTACCAGTACTCTTGAAAGACTCACAGTAATAGTTTACAGAATAACACTCTTTATTAATAAATTGTGATAAGTTAAGGTTCAAGAATTGCCAGTGATATTATCTGACTGCAAAAATAAATTCAAAGCAATATATTAATTCAAAGCAATATACTTATAAGCTCTAATGTCCAGTGAAAGTTTGCCCGAGGTAATCATTCAGCAGAGTATGTTTTTTACCTAAAAAGTATCCCCACAGGAGAGATGACAAGTTCAGCCCATTGGCTGATCCCAGAGGTTCCAATGGATTCATCCTTAACCTCTCCCCATTTTCAATTCATTTTTATACTATTTCTTTGTGCTTAGATGGAGCTTGAATGACTTTAGTCATACATCTTAGTAGGTGGTTGTTGTATGTTGAAAGCAGGTATCTGAGCATAGCACCTGAGATAACCTTGAGATGAAGACATGAATCAGTCCAAAGACAGTGATTTTCCTATGGCTGCTGATTCAGGATCAAGATATTTTCCTTTATTTCCCTTGATGCCATAGAGTGGCTACTTAGAACAGAGGCCAGACAAGACTAATAGAATAAAAGTGGGTATTTATTAAAAGCCTTCAATAAGTACACCTCAGGGAGTCAGAAGCCTGTGAGAGGGGCTACACCCAAGATGGACAATGGTCATGAGCTTTTCAGACAGGTATAAGTTTTGTCCATTTACATATCAGGGGTAAATCCTCCAATTACTCCTTCAGGTAATGAAGTCATACACCCCCAGTTTGCTCCTCCCCAACTCACTTTTGTTTGTACTTTTGCATCCTGAGACAGTAAGGTGTCCTTGAGCTTCAGGCCTAGGTGAATTGTTTTGTCTGACCAAAATATGAAGACAGTAGCTAACACTCTATATGGAGTTTTAGAGTTATATACCAAAGCAGCAAAGGATTTGAAAAATGTAAAAGCTAAAATCCTAAGGCATCACCCTTGGTTTTCAGCTGCTGTGCAGCTTATCAGCTGGAAAGCACCACCAAGTTATTCTTCACAAGGGTTTTGACAGAGCCTGGCTGCAGTGTCTCCTCTCCACGCTCTGTTTAGTCCCCCTTAGGCTGTATGGTATGTGGGAGGTTGGTTATGCTGACCACGTTCTATTCAGGGACTGGCAACTGATTTTTTCCCTATGACTTCTGTACCTTCATCTTTTTACCCTCTTTTTTTTTACCCACTTCTGTACCCTTATCTTTTTACCCTCAGTCATCTTCTCACTCCCTGGGCAGTCTGTTCCAATGCTTGACTGTCCTTTCAGTGAAGAAATTTTTCCTAATGTCCAATCTAAACCACCCCTGGCAGCACTTGAGGCCATTTCAACTTGTCCTATCTCTTGTTACCTGGGAGAAGAGACTGACTCCTACCTCACTACATCCTCTTTTCAGGGAGTTGTAGAAAGAGATAAGGTCACCCATGAGCCTCCTTTTCCCCAGACTAAACAACCACAATTGCCTCAACCACTCCTCATCAGACTTGTATTGGAAAGTCTTCAACCCATCTGTTGCTCTTGTCAGAGAGCAGCATCTATGACACAGTATTGACACCACAGTTTATATAGATATCAGTTTTTACTAAATCTAGAAGTTGAGTTATTCATAGTAACTCATAGCCTCAAGGGTACAGTTTTATTAACAAGCAAACCCTTCGTAAAAATATAAATTTTACTTATCATACTTTAGTGGACATGGGAGTATCTCAAAATACATATTCACTTAATTAATCTGATACTCTATTTGTATACAGTTTATCGTCAGTATCCATTACACATCCTTCACATTATATTCTGTTTCATGTTGGCAGACATTACTGAATGCCTTGGGTAACATTTGGGTAACATTTTAATAGGTGTGACCATATAAAGCTGAATATGATTCACACCTGGAAGACCTAGGCATTCAAAATCTTTATCTTAACTCTCAATATAAACCCCTAAACAAATTTGATAAGAACCTCATGTTCCAATTTGACTTGTTCTTGAATTAGGGAATAATGTTTATGGGTATCTCCAGCTCTTACCCTAATTTTCCACTAGTATGCTAAACTCCATTTTTAGCCTTGGCATGTTCTAATCAGAAATAGGAATATTGCAGACTTTTTATATAAATCTTAAAGTGCTAGTCTCACTGCAATTTTTATTGAGGACTCTTGCTGCTTCTGTTGTATTTGTGTAAAGTATAAATAAATACTCCAAAAATTTGAGTCTGATCCCACTTATTCTGGTGTAAATCAGAAATAATTGCACAACAATTAATGCGGTTTCATTAATGACAGTGCTATGTACTTCCTAATCTCGAAGTTGTATGCCTGAATTATTGAAAAGAAAAAAAACTTTTAAAATGTGGTCTTCCCTCTCATGAAAACAAATATTCACAAAGTGCATCAATATGTGAGCAGTATGAATTTCTAAAGTTTAGCAAGTATCTGTCATAGTTAATGCCTTATGCTAATCTGAAAGCGTACTGCTTATTTTTAAGAATGAGCACACAATTTTAAACTACTCTAAAAGGAACATCTGAAATTACAAACAATGCACCTTTAATGGACTCTACATTTTAAGAACTTGGATGCAACTAATTTCACAGGTGTAGGTACACTACTTTTGATCTATGCCAGAGTATAACAAATGTCAGTAATGTTTGGCTAATGTCTTTCATTGAGTGATACAATTTCCTGTCTTTCCTGGCAGAAATCTCTGTAGTAATGATACCATTTGAATATCCTCCTAAATTTAGTTCTTTCCATCACATATTGATGTAATTATTTTTTATTTTTGAACAGTCTAATCGTATATGGGAATATAAATAAGTAGGGGAAACAGAATGATTATCCTCATCCCCATTCTGTCTAAAGACAGATTCTGAAGTAATGTTCTGGATGAAGATTTCTCATAGCTAAACAAATTGAACTTATTTTCTTTCGTTCTGTATAAATGAAGACTTAAATTGTGTTTTTCTTCAGAATGTGAAAGTAAGTGAGTAAAAGAAGAGAATGCTCATATACCAAAAAAAATCCACTTGTGCTGGGGAAGAAAAAAGATAGTCCATGTTTAAAGATGATACCTGGGACTATTTCACTATCTGCTATTCTGGACAGGTGAATGCACCTTCTTTTTCATCAGTGCTAATTGTTCTGTGTGGAAAATAAATGCATTTTCTGGTTGCTCAGCTAAGTAATTCAAAGTTAGTTCAGGTATCTCTGCATGAGGAATGGCATGTATCTTGTAAGCACAATGTGCAGAAGGGGTCTCCACCTTGGCTAAGTTCTCTTCTCTGCAACCTGCTCTGCACATACATTCAGGCCACATGCTCCCCTTCAAGGAATGACTAGATGTTAAATGCAATTACTTTATTTTACTGATTCAATATTTCACACTTTTTGCCAAGAGCTCTGTACTCCTACAGGTTTATTTTATTGACAATTAGTATCCTAGTTACCCTTTCCACTGCTTCTCATCTCCAGAGGGTTGTTTGGTCAAATTATACTGTTTTTAAAAAACCCTGACAGTTACTATTCTTTCAAGACCTTTTCAATACTCAGTTTTTGGTTCTCATGTCACTTTAGTGAGCAGTGCTTGCACAGCATCAAGGCCTTTTCTGCTTCTTGTGCCATCCCACCAGCGTGGCAGCTGTGGGTAGGCAAGGAGTTGGAAGTAGAAAGAGCTGGGAGAGTTGTGCCCAACTGACCAAAGAAGCATCCCATCTCATGTGATGTCATGCTCAGCATACAGAGCTGGAGGAAGATGCAGGAAGGTGGGGGGACCACTATGTTTGGAGTGACATCATTTGGCTTCACAAGTCACTGTTATGTGTGATGGAGCCCTGCTTTCCCAGGGATGGCTGAACATCTGTCTGGCCATGTGAAGTGGTGAATGAATTCCTTATTTCCATTTGCTTGTATATGGCTTCTGTTTGCCTATTAAGTTTACCTATGGAATTGTGTTCATCTCAAACCATGATCTTTCTCTCTTTTGCCTTTCTGATTCTCTCTCCCGTGCTGCTGGTGAGTGAATGAGTGAGTAGCTGTGTGTGGCTTATTTACCAGCTGAGGTTAAACTACAACAGTTGTGGAATGAACAAGAGTTCCAAATTATATATAATTAATTTCTCTTGATCCTTATAGCCTACGACTTTAACATCTGTCAGAAGACTCATTTTTGCTTGATTACCTCCCTGTTCTCTGTTCTCATAAAGTAAATGAAATTTCAGTAAGAGAAAGGCACTACTATCAGTGAGTTAATATCTTCCACACAAGTTTTTGTAGAGGAAATATAAAACGCGAGAAAGAAGTGAGGAGGAGAAATACAAGTGATAAAGAAAAGAAAAAAATATAGCAAGAAAAAAATCTTTGCACAGAGCAAGTACAACAGGGAATGATGAGATGGTTGTCCAGAATGGAAATGTCCTAGAAAACATATGATGAGGAAACATAGTTTCTGAGTTTGAATTAATGAAAGGAACCAAATCCACAAAAACTTTTTGACTTTTCCTTTAGACAATTTCAAGAACTCTGAAATTATAAAAAATAAAGAAAAAAATAGAGGGCAAAATTTTGTAGGGTGATGATGCAGGTGATCTATGATTCTTTATTTTTGATGACTATGGGTTTACTGTAGACACAATGCACTTTAATATGATATTTGTAAGTCTGTGTACAAAAAGTCCACTTCAAATCTATGTAAGTTATTACATCTAGAGGCTTCAACAGTTCCTCCAGCTGTACTGATGAATATTTAGAGCAGAAGAAAAATGTGAGAGGGATGAGATATAACATTAGGAAAATGGGTTTTAAACCTACTTCGTAAAATTTATTCCCATATTGCATCACCAAAAGAAAGACAACTCTTTTTTTTTGCAGCAAACTCGTGAAGTTTCATAACAAAGTAGGGCCTGTTCAGGAATGGGAAAAAGGACTTCAGGAGAAAAAATCAAATTTACAGGAATCAATCAGCTACTCAGAACTCCATCCATCCTGGTCTTGAACCCCTTCAGGTATGGGGTATCCACAATGTCTCTGTGCAACTTGTTCCAGTGCCTCACCACACTTAAACTAAAGAATTTCTTCCTATTATTTAGTTAAACCTAGACTTCTCCAGCTTAAAAAACATTTGTCCTTGTCCTATCTATGACAGATCTTTATGAATATTCCCTCTCCAGCTCTCTTATAGGTCTCTTTAAGCCCTGGAAGATGCTCCAAGTTCTCCCTGGAGCTTTCTCTTCTCCAGGTTGAGCAATGCTAGATCTCTCAGTTTGTCTTCATAGAAGTAATCCAGCCCTGTGATCAATTTAGTGACTTTCCACTGGACTCATTCCAACAGGCAAATGTCTCTTTTTTGGGGGGGAGGACTCCACACCTGGACAGAGTATTCCAGGTGGAGTCTCACAAGTGCAAAGTCGAGAGACAGAATCACCTCCCTTGACCTGCTGTCACACTTTTTTTGAAACAGCCCAGGATAAGGTTGGTTTCTAGACTGCAATCACCCATTGTAGAGTCACGTTGATATTTTCATCCACAAAGTCCTTCTACTCAAGGCTAGTCTCCAGCCATTCTCTGCCCAGCCTGTACTTGTTCTTGGGATTGCAGGAAGTTTTACTTGGCCTTATTGACTTTCATGAGATTTGCAGAGACCTCTCAAGTCTGCCCAGGTCAACATCTTATCCTTGGTGACAGAGAATAAAGAACGGGAGACTAACACAAAAGGAAAGTCACTCCTTTCCCTCTTACTCCTAGATGAGAATGATTTCCTCCACACAGGGAGGATTACATAGAACAGTGTTATAGCAGGAATCTACAATGTCTAAACAGAGACAAGAATCTGACATGATTCAGAGAAGATCCAAAAGGTAAAGACAACAGGATATAGAACATAGATGAAATTTTTATCATTATCATTATCATTAAACACATCCTTGTATCACAGTCCAGAATTTGGTAGAACTCTCCAGTTGAACTAGAAGCAAAAAAGTTTCAAATAACAGGCTTTATGTAAGGAATTTTAAATTGTGCACAAGGGTCAGGTTTTGAGAGATAAAGAGACTCCTACACCATATGACATAAACAAAGTGAGCTTTTAATGTCCTTTTCACATACTGTTAACCATTCACTTAGTCAAACAGAAAACAAAAATTCAGTAAAATTAAAATTAGAGTAGAAAAATTACACAGTTAGAGGAATGTGCCGTGAGCAGAAAGGCACAAAACACATGGAGTCTAAAATCAGCCTTTCAGCTGTGTTTGCTCTGCAACTTCACAGCCTCCCTAGCAGTCTTATTCCCAGTTCTGCAGATTCATGACTTCTACATATGCAGAAATTCTAGGTTTATTGCACTTCTTTGTAATACACTTCTGCATTATTTATGCCACCATCTTTAATCTAATATTAGCATCTATTATTAATAGACCTAATTACATATCTAGGAGTCAATATACATCTAGTACTGTCATTTATTTTGTTGTAAATCAATGGCCTACATACTTTTATTATTTATACATGAATTTTCTATTTTGTACTAGTAATCCCTTTAAAGAATTTTTGGATTCAGTGAAAAGTCCACTTACTGAAACTTCAAGGAGAATACAGAAACACTAAAAAACATCTTTAGAGGTATTAATACTAGACAGAAATCAGCAGCCCCATGGACAGTGAAAAAACAAGTAATTATATAAACATATAGTAGATAGAACACACAAATGAAAAATTTATCCTATACCACTATGAATGTTAGGAATATTTTTATGTTACATTAGGAAAGAAAATAAAACTGCTGATTGGAAATTGTACATATTTCCAAAACTAATATCCATCTGGAGTTGCACTAGACTTATCTGCTTTGAACTTGATCCTGCTTACTTTCACACAGGGGTAAAGTACTAGGAAATCAGTCAGATGGATCTGGGTTTAATACCAAAATATTTCAGATGTTTTTTGCATTAAAATGCACTCAGCTGTCTGAAGAAAAAAAATTATATTTTCATTTGGGTCTTTAAAATACTATTTCAAAGTAATTTTCTGGAGGAAAATTAAGACACTTTTCTGTGCTCATGTACTTAGAATGTTGCTCTTTGTCTTTAGAATTGTTTATCCTTCCTGTCAAAGGAAATGTGAACACCATTTTACTAATTGAAATTTGGTTTTTAAATAACTATTGATGCTGACTAATTTTAAGAGTCTTCCAAACATCTGTTATAGCCCAAATAGTTGACTTGCTTCTATTCTAGACTGATATTGCTTACATTAACAGGAAAAAAAAAACTGTGACAAGAATTAGATATACAATCCATTTATTTATGCACTTATATGCATTAATATTCCCAAAATTAAAATCTCCCAAATAGTACAGGAATAAAAGAATATAGAGAATTTTCTGGATAATCCTAGTTTCTATTTTTTTTTTTTTTTTTTAAGTTTAGACTTGGTACAAATAGTTTATCTGGGGCATTTTATATCTTAGGTTTGTTATTCTAAACAGCTTGTGGTCGGGTGCTTGAATGCTACTCTAACTCTATTTTGTCCACTACAGGTCTACCGCTGAATTAAAAAAAAAAAAAGAAATAAATTTTTGAATGATTGTAAACACTTAAAAATAAGCACTCTGCCTATCTGAAGTCTTGCTTTAGCCTCATATTGAAGGGTAGTAATTCTTAAAATGCCTGCTCCTAAGGAAAAGATCTATATGTCCTCCAGCCTTGTATATATTCAAGTATATATTCTTGGGCCAGGACTCATACTAAGTAACAAAAATACAAACTGTATCTGTGAGCTATAAATACTAATGTAAATAATTAATAGGAGGTTAATCAGAAGTATGGCATTTGTGCCTGACAAAGTCTAAAGCTGTGTAAGAGAAATCCAAGACATACTTTAAATACCATTTGGAAAGGGCAACTTGGTATTTGTGTGATAGCACAAATACATCCTAAATGCCATGGAAATGGCAATAGCATGGTATATGTGTTCCAGGAAAAGGGTTGAAAGATCAGTCATTTACCCAAATTTAAGAGAGAAAGATGCAGGTTTGTTTAATATCATCTGTATTACCCATGAAAAGAACTACTAAGAAATATAAAACCTCAGGTTTATTGAGTAGGTAGTGGTATGTCAGATCACAGCCACACTAATTCTAAAGTAATTATAAGTCATCTGGAATTTGCTGCAATGATATCATAGCAATAATTTGATATTCTCTTTTACTCTTTGGAAAAATATAATAGGCATGGATTAAGAAAGTTCTAAAACAGTCTCTCTCCAGGTCCTTTATGTGTTTTCACTGAGTTAGTCACTCACCTTTATTGAAGGAATTTGGTTTTTTTTATCATTTCTTTGCCAGTGCTTTTTGGCACAACAAAGATGGTACTATGGCCAGTATGCATCCCTTTCTGGTGAGAAGCACTGTATTTCATTCTACTCCAACAAAGTAGGGAAAAACACAAAAAACCCACAAGAATTTAATACATATTTCAAAACCTTTTCAGTTCACTGAGTTTGGAAGCCAACATAATTAAACAAACTCTGTGTGACTAGAAGAGCTTGAAACAAAACCCCAGAACTCAGGAGGACCTTAGAAGAGATAGCATCTCTAATTCATATTTGAAGCTGTTCATGTATGTAAGACTGAGTCTGTGATAGGCTCTGGTAATGCAGCTCCCCTCACTGTGCATTGATTATAAAGCACAAAGACACAAAAAAATTTACTTTACTTTAGGTATTGTGTTTAGTTTGAATAGAGGATTTTAATATCTACAGTCAATAAATAAAAAATAGCAAATAAAGTTGAAAACTAAAAATTATTTAGAAAGTCAGGAAAAATGTCAAGATGGTGCCATAGACAATAAAAAAAGAAAGAATTCATTGCTGATTGTTAATTTTGTGAAAGCATTCAGTCTTGAAACATATATAAATCTAAAATATTTTTTAAAATATTTAAATTTTTTTTAATTATTTTGGTGTCACTGTCATTTAGGGATGGCTAGAACTATCATCTAAATGTTACAGAGAAAAAAATTTAAATAATAATCTGTATCAACAATGCTAGAACTATTTGAATCCCTCACAAAAATTACAATTCAATAAATAAAAAAACCTCAAAACCTACTAAGCAATCAAGTATAATATTTAATACTTTGATGCTTCTGGGAACTTGATTTTTTTGAGAGGAAATTAACCCCCTCTTCTTTTAATCTTGAAAAACAAAGATTTTGTTTACTTTTCTTGTTTTACAGAATGATGTGTTGTCAATCTGCTGTGATGATTGTGAGACTATTGTATATGCCTGTCATAGATACACTATGTGATATCTGAATCACCAACTGCAATTGTGACAGATATGAATCAAAAAGATAGAATTTTATTTAGCATGAACAGTACAATCAGCATTGAGTCAGGGGAGGTTAATCTTCAATACTGCTATTCTGATTTTCTCAGTACTAACATTTGTCAGATCTGAAAGCTCTACTGCTGTCTCATCAAATTAATTTCCTTCCAAGAAATCCTCTGAGAAGAAAATAAATATTATTATGCAATTAAAAATAGGTCTTTAGTTCATAGTGTCTTGAGTCAAAAGGAGTAAAACTTCTTTGTGACAGGATTTTTGTCAGTGTGTGTACCTTGGCTTTTCTAACAAACTCCCAAAAATTAAAACAAGGTCTTTTAGATTATGAATTAAAAGTGTTAAATTTTAAAATAGTCAAAATTCAAAAGGTCATTCTGGAAATTAAAATTATTTTAAATCAAATTTCTTCTGCTCACTAGATTCTCCTTTGTGAATCTTCTATTCCACTCAATTCAATGACCTCCTTTCAGTGCATGTTGCTGCGCACCTGTGCTGTGCCTGCCCCCTCTCTGCTCCTCAGCAGCCTCTGACATTCTCCTCACCTAAGGAGCCCAGGAGATGCTCAAGAGAGATCACAGTCCCCTTCCTGTTTCCAGAAGGGTCCAACTTGCCTACTGCTTCACTTGTTCACAGAAGCTCAGAACAAACCTAAACACTGTCAGTCAAATGCTGTAAAGAGCTCTAAAAAGTCTTTGAGAAGAGATTTGCTCCATGAGTATTGAACGAGAGGCTACTTAAATTAATTGCTTATACTAATGATTTAATAGGTCATTGAAGGACAAAATTAACTTTTAAAATTGTTAGTATCAAAATAAAGCTAGAAGATGCTCTCAGACAGTCCTTGTGATCTATTGAGTGACACATTCAATGAAAATTAAGTACTCTTCTTATGACAACAAATTTAGAGATGTGAATTTTTTTTGCATAAATTTGAAGCCTCTAATGATATATGATATTACCCTAATAGAATCTCTGTCAGAAATGACATAATTGTAAAGTTTTTTCAATGCTGATTAAAATGGAATGATTCAAAAGATATGGAACAAGATGAAAACTAGACAAAGTTGTAGTAAAAACTGATTTAATATTTAACAAAGAAATAAGACCATCAGAAAAACACCTTTTCAATCTAGTCAATTTAAATGCAATTTTCAATAAGCAACACATTAATATGCAACAACTTTACTTCTTCTGATTGTTGATTCTATTTTGTTTTCAACAAAGGTTATTTTAAGAAAGTGAAGCACCACATTGGGATTTTTTTATCGTAAATTAAAATCATATAAGAATTTCATGCCTCTCCTAAAATTAGAAGTCAGTTCAGGATGCTAGGACAGCAACAATAAAACAAGTTATAAATAGCTAAAAAAAGTCAGATCTAATTTCCAACCTGTGTTGGAAATTAGAAAACAAAACCAAAAGAAACATTAAGAGGATTGATTTGTCATATATCAGAAAACTGAAGGAGTTCCTTTTGGCCTGTCACAGACACAAATCTAATGTGCTGTATAGCATACCAAAATTTCTCTAAATGATGCCTTGTGGAGGGATAGAAAGTAAGAGAATAGTGCAGAAGGTAATCTCACACCTGAGGAGTTACAGCTGTACTAATCACCAAAGATGAGGAACAGGCTGCCCTTAGTAGGCCTGTGGCCAATAAGAAGAGTGCTACCCAAGAGTGGGTTAGCTGGTTGAGAAGAGAGAGTTTGTTGGCTGTGCTGTGAAGAGAGTTGGAGTTGGTAAAGAAGAAGGAGTCAGTGCTGTGAGGAGCTGCCCATGAGAATCACCGAGGAGGAATGAGAGCTTTGCAATATGATGACAACAATGCCTTACCTTGGAAAAGAAAAAACATGAGGTCTTTAGTTTGGTTTTTTTTTTTTAACACTCTTAAATGACAATGATGACTCTCATGGATCCCAAGAATTCCTTCTGCAAAATATTTTACAACTCTTTCAAACTCTGAGTTATGACAGTTTAGGCTTGTTAAACTAGAAAAGAACATTTTAGAAGGCCTCAAATATTTCCTTATTGAAAGTAATTACAATATTTTCTTATTTTAAAAAGCAATGTGCAATCAGATTTTAAAAAAATATTATCTTTACTATTGAAGTGCTGTAAATACTGGAAACTGAGATAAAATGCCATGTAAATAAGTAATGCTGAGCAGCAGGTTTTAAAAAGTATTATCTTTGTTGAATTTATTGACACAGCCCATTGACTGTTGTAAAAGAACAGGATCTTGTGCTCTTAACATTGCCAGAAATCTGGACAGACATACTATTAACCAAAATATTTGGAGTTGAAGAACAAAGAAGGACAGTGCTTGAAAAACACTGCTTAGGATTTGTAAAGAATCCCTTTAGCAGAACTTCCAAAGCCACACTTAAAATGTTTCATACAGTAATATCTAATAATTGTTAAAGATGAGGGGCTTATCTATTAAAATAGGCGTTTTTAAAATATTCTTTTGAAGTGTTCCTATATTTATCTGGAATTTATTTTTTTCTCTGAGTCTGCTTCCAAAGTGTGATTTGGGCTTGTTAAAAAAGGAACCTTTCTATCACGTAGCAATGACTGATGTCTTCTAAACTCCTTGGGGAAATAAGAATTTTCAGATTATGGCAGTTGGTATTCTCAGGCTTACTATTTCCTACCTCATTTTGTGGTCTTCCTGAAATACCTGCCTCTGTCTCTAGGGTATTTGTAGGTATCATATTTCATAATAGGTATAATTTCTACTATCATCCAAAAGTTTTTCTCTAGTATAATTTTTTCTTTAACTAACATGTTATTTTAACTTAGAAAAAAAATTGTCTATATAAAAACATTTACAATATTATCTTAAAATGTTAAAATAAAGGGGAATAATTTTACTTCATACATAATAAAACAAGCTTCATATTAGAAGATGGCATTAAAAAATGCAACACTAGGTAGGCAATTTATTTCATGTTAAAAATGAATTAATTTTTTGAATGTTAAAAAAAATGTGAATCCTTTTAAGAAAAGTTTTCAGAAGATTCAATTCCATTGGCTTTTATTGAGAAACACCCAAGGTAGGATGCATCTATAGACATTGGTGTACAGTGCCAGTACCAAATATCTGAACAAAAGGGATCAAAGGCATCAAAGTTACAATTGTCTTACAAGATCTCTATAGAGAGATTTAGAAATATGACATTTCCAAAGAGGAAATTGAAGTGATTGAGTTCCTTTTTCCTATAGGAAAAAGACCAACAAGCAAGCCAAAACCAGAACAACTGTAATTTCTGTCTGGGAAAGAAATCCTTACTAAGAAAAGATATGGTGGTAATCAGCTTAACTCAAAACAAAACAAATCCGTGGAGATAAGCACACTGTTCTTCAACTTGATAATTACTCTAGCTGCTAATTTACATTCTGATGAAGAAAGACTGAAAAGTAAACAAATATGAGCAAAAATTGGATCCAAGCAACTTATCAAGACAGATTTTTCTTCTTCACTAGCCACTTGATGTCTAACAGAAGCCCTTTGCATATAATACATTTCAAACACACACACAAAGGAAAAATACTAAATCTTTTTTTTTTTTTAAGAAGTCAAGGTAGCAAATACTACAACATCTCTATCTTGAAAAACTGGACTACTCTATCACATAGACCTTTCAGAAACTCATAAAACCTAATTGAAAACATCAACTTGTTCTCATTAGCCCATGGAAACCTGTGCTTCATAACAGTGTTTAAGCTCGACTGGAATTTGATGAGTTTGAATCAATTCTAAATGAAGCACCTCTGTGACCATTTGCAAAGAAAACTGACAAAGCTTCACATGGATCTGGTGGTAACAAACTCACAGGCTGGAGTGCTCTGTCTTGAAGATACTTATTCAAGTAAGTTAAAATCTCTAGAAATCATTTTTCTCTAGCTGCAGTTTTCACATATTAAGAAATATATAGGGGACATAGAGCTATAATTTCCAAGGTCTCATTTATATTAGATTTCATGTGGAACATGATAAATATTGATCTTATCTCTGAAGTATGAAAGCAACTAACTAAGAAAGGGTCAACAGAATAGATTAATAGGCAGACACAGAATTAAAGGGCTCCGCCATCTATCATACTAGGGTTTTCAAGTAGATGTAGAGGTTATAGTTCTGCAACTTTGTGTGCCAATTACTCTCACAGTTTCAAAAAATATTTAAAAAATAACAAATTTTACAATGGACTAGTAAGCACAGTTACTTTGTAGATTACTATAGGATTATACCTATAGCCATGATTAGGCCATCAGCCATTTATGTTTTATTAGACAGCAAGTTAGTCTTCTAAAGAGGACCACATTTACTTTCAAAGTAGATGTTTTTCCTTCTATGCAGAAAACAAAGTAAATTAAAACAAACTACAATGTAAAAAACTTGGCATTTTTAGTTCCTTTTTTTCCCCTTACTCTTTCTTTACATTTTCAGCCTATAGAAAACTAATTAGGGAGAAATGTGATAGAAGTGAAAATATGCTATACAGAAAAATATGTTGCAAAGGACATTCGAAAAACAAATCAGAATGTATTTGGTTCAAATAAATAGCAAGGTTTGCATACTATCTTTGACTACTAAGCGTTTTTAATCAATAAAAAGGTATTTTCAACCAGATTCCACTTGAGCCGGTGTTTTGTTGCATACAAATATTACCCTTAACTCATCTTTATTAAATGGAACATGCCTCAAAAATGCAGAGAAATAAATCTCCATTTTATATTGAGTACTAAGCCTAAAAGGGCACTCTCCTCAAGAACACGTACCGGTTTTCTTGAAGGATCCATCCCTAGTTTTGGAAGCATCTAGCCTTTCAGGAAAAGATAAAAATCCCCTCATGTTGTTTAGGTCACCCATATGATCATAAATAAGTGAAGAATTAGGGAAGTCAGGTTTTTTGGACCATTTTTAAATAAAAAAAATCCTAGTTGCAAAACTTACACCTTAACTTATAAAAATTCATTAAGATTTTAGATTACAGTGCATATACAATTAAAATGTCATTCATTTGTTTGGTTTTCAGGGATAATTTAGAGAGCATTTATTGGCTCAGGTACTGGAGCAGATGAAAATATCTGTTCTGCTGGCAGGTGTGCAAGGGGCTACTGTTGTGGTTTAACCACAGACAACAGCCAAGTCCCACGCATCCAGGCTCCACTAGAGGTTCACTAAAGAAGACAAAGCCAACACTCCATTCCCTCACATTCCCTCTTCTTCTGCCTTTGCACTGAACACGATGTTATGTGCTCAGAAAGGGATGCAAGTATGAAATATCTCTTGGCTCAGATGGGGTCAGCTGTCCTAGTTGTGTCACCTCCAAGACACTTGTGTAGTTCTGTCCTGATCACTACTCACTGGCAGGGTGGTGTGAGGAGCAGAGAAAGCCCTGGCTGTGCAAGTACTGCTAAGCAGCAGCTATAATATCCCTGTGTTTTCAGCACTGCTTTCAGTACAAATCCAAGATGCAGTCCCATACAGGCTACTGTGATGAATATGGACTCTGCTGCAGCCAAAACCAGCACAGAGCCTGAGATAACCAATGTTGGACCAAAAGAAGACAGATATATGCTTAGAAATAATGGACAGAAATGTCTGGAAATAAAAAAATACTTCAAAAGTAAGCTAGCCAATCCTTTAGTTTCCCAGTAGGATTGACCATGCTCACATAATTCTTTACAGATACACTTGTTTTTAAGAGGCTCAAAAAATGGAAACTAGCAGTTCTGTTCTTTCTATTGATAATAAGTTAATTCATGCTTATCCTTTTCCTTCTCTTAGCTGTGTGCATGAAAACAGGTTGATTTCTTCCTATTTGTAGCTTCCTTTTCTGTGACTGTGCCCAAATCAGACTTTCTGTCAGCAAAATAAACTGTTTCACTATTTCTTTGTGAATCATGTTTTCTAAAAGTCTATTATTCTCATTCTTTTTCCTGGATTCTGTCCTAGGGCAGGGACTCAAGAGCATTATGATTTGACTTCAGCTAGTAAGTCTGTGTTGTAGAAATAGCATACTTGTGTATGCATTACAGTGCACACACTACATTGTCATTGCAGCAACATATTATTATTCACTGTCATACCTGAGCTCTCATATAGTCCCACTTGTTTTTAATGAAAAAATTTTCCTGCCAGTTTCAGTGTACTATGACCAGCTTCCTCAAGCTTGCTATCTCTTTCATCATGACTGAGCTTCCATGAAATAATAGCCTTCCTAATCCCAAACTTGCTCAGGCAGGAGAAAGACAATTACCTGCCCAAAGTTTATCAGCATAATATGATCTAAATATCAAGTTTCCTCCTCTAGCAGAGTTATGTTCACAGTGTTACATAACAGTGGGCTGAACCACATGTCATTCTGTCCAATACAGAGCTGCTGCTACACTCAGCACATCCAAGGAGTAAAAAAACCAAAGAGTGGGTCCAGAGGAAGCCATGAAGATGTTTAGAGGGCTGGAACACTGCACTTATCGAGACAGGCTGAGAGTTCAGCCTGGAGAAGAGAAAGCTTCAGGGAACAGCCTTCCAGGTCTTTAGGGTGGCCTGCAAAAAGTTTGAAGAGGGACTTTTTACAAGGGCATGTAGTAATAGGACAAGGGGGAATGGCTTTAAGATGAAAAATAGCAGGATTAGATTAGATGTCAGGAAGAAATTCTTTACTTTGATGGTGGTGAGGCACTGGAAGATGTTGCCCAGAGAAGCTGGGGATCCTGTTCCCTGGAAATGTTCCTGACCACCTTGGATGGAGCTTTGAGCTGCATGGTCTAGTGAAAGATGTCCCTGCCCATGCCAGGGTCATTGAAAGAGATGATTTTTAAGTTCTTTCCAGCCCAAAACATTCTGTGATTCTATTAAAAAATGTTCAACAAAACAAGTAACTTTCAAAATTTCCTTCAATACGCACCAAGATGAATTAAAATTTCTTCTTATTAGTATTGAGCATTACTTTTATTATATTTAGAGACAGGGAACCTATCTTTCTCTTCACTAATAATTTGCCACAAAAATGAAGCAGATTCAGAAGCTTTTGCTCAGTTTCCCTCCATATAGCCCTGTTATTTTAATCATTCTATTAAATGTAAAACTTTTATTTCCTTCTATGCAGAAAACAAAGTAAATTAAAACAAACTACAATGTAAAAAACTTGGCATTTTTAGTTCCTTTTTTCCCCTTACTCTTTCTTTACATTTTCAGCCTATAGAAAACTAAACAGAAAAGTTCCACTGCTGCTGCATTCCCGATTATATTTTTCATGGATTTAGGGTTCTCAGGGATTAAGAGAAGTAAAAGAAAAATATAGCATTGATTATACAGCTTTGGATCAAGAAAAAACAACTTCTTAGGAAATCCATTACAATAAGGTTAAAGCCAGAATATGTGGTAGGAAAATGAAATGTTTTGTTATCTAGATTAAATGCACACATAAAATTTCATATCAGGAACAATAATTCACTAGTAAAAATGTAGTTTAGATAATCCCATTTCATCTGAGTTAGATCATCATCATCATCATCAGTGTTTACTTCTCTTATTTGATATTTAATTTTGTCTGGTCATATTTCTTTTGCTTAGTGCACAGGATCACAAAGATATCAGGAGAATTTGCAGTGGCGCAATGTTTTGAACCAACGGTAAAACAAGAAATCTTTGAGCCCATAAAAACTAGGTTTTATTGCAGTATAATCTAGAAAAATTTAAATAGATTTTTTATATTGATAATTTAAAGGGTTCAGAAAGTGGTTTAATAAGAACATGGAAGAGAGAGTCAATGGTGATTGCTAAATATGCAAATAATAAAAGGTCAGGAAATTGCTTTACCTGAAAACAGCTGGGAGAATATGGGGTGTAAGAGGATGAAATGTGTCATGTGTTCCCATTTATCTTCCTAAGTGCCTCTTGACTGAACACCCAAAATGGCAAGACAAAGGCAAATCCAAAAACATTGATAATAATTGCCTTTTCTTTTTCATTCCCTCCTCCCACCCTTCTCCTCCTGGTGAGTTTTGGTATCTAACATTTGTTGTAGTCTGGTTAAGAACTCTTTTATTTGCAATGAACTGCCAAGTTCTTACCAGATGCTGAAACTGTGCTTAAACCAAAGCGTCTTGCCACATGTCTGTAGAATCCTCTCTCTCACCTTGCAGTAGCTCAAATTTTCACTAGGTATACTAGATTGCTTCTCCTCCTACAGGGATTTTCTCCTGGCCCAAGCTTCTTAAGAAGCATAGCGGAAATGGAGAGTGAACAGAGAAAACTTACAGTCTGTTTCACAATAGAAAGCTAAAAACCAATTTTTAGAGTAATGCTCCTATTTCAGAAGTGTCTGGGATGGCATTTTGCACCTTTCACTAGTGTGACGCTACTTTTTCTCTGTCCTGATCTTTAGACCAACCTACAGTGTAGTATTATCTTGTACTTCTTCATTAGATAAACAGGGTAAATTTGAAGTGGCTCAGAGAGCTGTATAAGGTTGGAAATAGTCTTGGTGGAGGTGCATCATTTTTCAGAATCAAAGCTGTGTAAAGGATTGAGTAAATGTATCAAACCAACCTACTGATGTCATTAGTATATCTTAGGAATTCAAATATGAAATTCAAATGCATTTCTACAACAAAGAACATATCACTGGTGTAGCTTTATGACCTGTGTTGTAAAGAAGCTCATAGAGATGGTGATAATCTAAAGTAGATATAGTCAAAACGCTCTTCATAAATTTTTTTGAATACTAGAAGTATCATTGAAACGCTGACATTTCAAAAGTGGGAAGAAGATGACAATAAGCCATAATATTGTAGAATAATGGAAATTCAAATCCTTTCAGAGTTTATTCATCTTCATCTTTTCAAACCATGTTCAAGAGACTCCAGCTTCTTTCACAGACACACCTTTAAAAATCTTCATTGAAAAATGTTTTGCAATTTCTATGTAAATAAAATATTCCAGTGCATGTCTGTCTTTGGAATCAAAGCATTTTGCATGACACCTAAATCATTATTGATGAAAATTAAAACTATAAACTATTTTTGCCCTCTGGCTTTCTAATTTGTTTTATACCTTTCTTTGCCCCAAAGTGGTTATTAGACACTCCTTAAGGCTTTTTCAGAACCAAAAGGAGTAGAATATTCATCTCACATCTTATTTCTGACATTCTTTTTAATATATTTCAGAATTTTATCTAATATTTTTCTTAGCATCACCTCTTCAATTTGTAGGCCATTTTTTTAACCACAGTGTGACTGCTTATTCATTTAAGCACCATTTTACATTTATTATCTGGATCTATTCTTCAGTAAGTGTAGAACATAAACTTACGTCTACAGAATTTATTTGTATTGATATCAGGCACTTTCCCAGAATCATTCTGACTCAACACTTCAAAACTCAAGGACTTCAACTGGAAGGATCTTGTGGTTGGCTCAATGATAGACCATGTTTTAGAGATTGACCCTGCTTTAGTGATGTCTTCTGTAAAAACAGAATAATGCTAAACAGGAAGAAGGATTTGTGCAGGGACACCTTCTTGCAGTATGCTCTGGAATAGCAGTGTTTGCCTAAACAAATAACGTTTGGTCTACTTGACTCGTTTCCATTTCAACACTTGTGCTCTACGCAGCCTTTTCCTGAATGCTAATTATCACTTTGAGCACTTTTATTAATTTTCAGTTAGACCTCACTCACTTTATTGTTACTTAAATGCATACTCATAAGAATTGTCTATTTCCAATGGGTCATAAGTCTTGGTATTAATTGAATACTAAGCTGATAATGCATTGTTCATTATAGTCTGTCAACAGCTATAGCTTGCATACATATATTCTTTTTTTACTGTCTAGGAAATGTGTACAAGTGCAAAGAAAGTTCAGTAGCATTGTCTCTTTAAATGAAAAATATTAACTAAATGTAGAATTGTTTACAATTTACATATCTGAACAGCTTTTCAATAGGTATTGGACAAAGTCTTTTAGATAACTGTTTTATGTGTTTTGTTTGTTATTATTACTGCCAATTTATCTGTTTCAACCTAGTAATGAGCATGAAGGTTATCTAAGTCTAAATAGTGTATTTTCTATTATTCTACAATTAGTATAAAAACACATACAGCTTGATGTCCGTAAGGTTTTGTGAAAATATTACTTTTTTTTTAAAGAGAATCTACACGTGGCAGGAATATGAGAAGAAAAACACCAACCATCTCTTGCTTTACCTCATAAAGATTTCTAAACATTATTTACAGTTAAGCCAGTAGGTTGAGTCTGAGTCCAACTTCAAAATAAAAGACATTAAAACCATAGGCTTTCTTTGATCACCTCCTGTTGAGTCAATAGCAAAACCTTGAGCAAAAACCTGAACCCTTTTCAAGAAAGAGAAATAAATCTGAGCCAGCTCAAAAGTCACAGCTACATCAGTTTCTACTAGTTTTGTCAAACAACATCTGAAGGACCCTCAACAAGACAATAGTCCAGTCTCATCAAAATTTGGTTTTAGATTTGATATTTCTCTCACTGGATTAAGTCCTGACAATCCAATCAGTCTTTGTATTTATTCACTTTCCTCCTCCATTTACATATTTTTCCTCCATTAACTCCATTTTTTGATAGTGTAGATAGTAGCATGCATTATTGTGCCACTATAGGAAGGATAAAGAGAGACCGGCGGTAGCTCAAGTACTGCTAGAAAAAGCTTGAATGCTGATAAGGACAATATGAATTATGGTGAATTCCTCAAAGTTCATACTGAAACTATTCTGTAGACCAGGAGAACCATACTAATGCCTTTAATTAGCCCAGCCAAATCCAACCCCAGAGAGTTATAGAGATATATATATTGCTTCATCATTCCTGGATGCCCACACTCTGCAACAGAACTGAGGGCTTAATGCAGGAGTTTCCATCTTGAACATCATGGGTCCATTCTATTTATATCCATTTAGCAACAACTCATATTTCCAGAGCTCAGAACATTCATTAATCAAGATACATTGAACCCTTGGAGGATCCACAAAGAGTTTATCTTCTGATTATTAGGAGAGAGTCATGCATAACTAGGATCCCTCCTGAGAAGAAAAGGATACAATTATCTGTTAAATACTGAGCTGTCCATCTGAAAAGAAAAACACCTGCCTTTGAACACTTCAACTGTAGACAGCTACTGCCCACAAGCAAGGTTTTAGTTTCCTATAAACTTATAAAATAATAAGTTTTCTTATAAATAAATGCAAAGTATTAAGCTAGATGTAACATTACATATCAACATAATTAAAGCTAATATTGCAACCACAGTGTTATCTAAATTTGCACCAGGACAAAACATTGAAACAAACTTAGCAGCACCTATGGTTCAATGTTTTGCAAGTAGTCCTTTTATAGCAAACTCTCAATTATATTTAATGTTATTTACCATGCACAATGCTTTGAAAAATTCCATCTGGGCTGGTATACAGCAGAGCATTTCTTCAAAAATATGGGATACAAGAGATTTGTGGAATCTGCTGTCAGATCACTTTCTGGACTAGAATTTAGTTGAATTCCTTGCCTCGGTTTTATTTTTAGTGACTTCAGTGTCTGGGGATCAGATCAAAGGCTCTCTATGGCTGTGAAATAAAGAATAAGACTGAAATTATCATCCTCTGTCATGACAGCAGCTTTCAACAGAAATAATAAAAAATCTAGAAGATAGACTAAATTCAAGATCGATTCACAATTAAAAACCACATTACCACAAGGTCTTTCTTTGCTTCTCCAAGCACAACATTAAGTTTCATTAATTTGGTCTTACTTAAATTAATAGAAACAGATTCAAAAATAACCAATAACAGAAAAGAAAAAAATCCACCACCAAGAAAAAAAGACCTATGCTTATGAGATTGAAAAGCTAAACGCGGTGCAGGTGTTAGCTGTAACATTTACTGCAAGACCAGAAAGTCTTAAGCCCTACAGCATTGAATGTAATCTATAGTTATGTAAAGAGGTATGTTCTTGTCCAGTTATATAAATTTCTTTGGTAGTTCTGAGATGGCAGATTGTTCTTGGAATATCTAGTGAACTGTAATTAATGTATATACTATTAAGATTTATTCATACAAATTAAAACTATCTTCAACAACAGTCAACACAATCATCAGTCCAGGCATAGTTCTGATAGTATGTTTTAGAGGGCAGGAAGAAAACCAGGTTAATCCTGTCTTGTTTTTTCTCTCCATAGGTACACATTATGCATTCAGTATATGGTTATTTCATCTAGATATTTTTCTAGCTTGCATATAAAAACTGAACTATGAAAGACTTTTGAAAGTTAAGATATATCTTCTGCTTCTCCTGTATTCACAAGGCAATTAATCTGTCATAAAAGTAACTGTGATTCATTTGTTAGTGGTTTGTTGAGCTCTCCTGTGAAAAGTGTTTTGTTTTGCACAAGGAATTTGAAGGTAAAACAAAATTTTTGGTTTGGATGTTTACCTTTGAGATCATCTGGAGCACTTGATGCATCAGTTGTCAGACAAAAAATGTACCAAACATAATTGAAGAAAAAAATTAACTCTGGAATCCCACATTCTGTCCTAATTACAATAGTAAAGTTTTCAGTTCTTTGTCTTCGGTCCAATGAATTATTGATCATTTTATCCCAGATGGAATTGCGTAAAAAGGAGAACAGTACAAGTCCCAATCCCCTTTTATTCTATCATCTCAGTCTGTTTTTACCCTCAAAGTCTACATATCTTTGGTTTGGACAGTCTTCTGAGAATTGCGAAATTCAGCACAAAAGTGAGCATGTGGTGAGATAAGAATTGAGAAGGCTTTCTGTCAGAAACAGAACCTGCAAAAGTTGGCTTTGAAAATACAAAGATTACTCTTTATTCCTTTTATGCCTTTAGGTAATAATTTAACCACCACTCTCTGCTTTTAATTGCATCAACAGAAGAAAGGGGGGACTCTGGCACATAGCTTGGTACACAGGAACTAGTTAAGGATGTGAATGAAGATATTTATATTCATCATCTATTTATAAAGTCTAGTGATCTCTATAGTTGTCAATTACTGTTTATTGTGAATCTCATTCTGAAGAATGCATCTTTTCAAGCACAAATTGTTTGGAAAGTGGGCACTTAATGTACCACGGAAGATGCTGAAATCATAGTCATCAGACAATGTATATAATGTTGCTTAAAGCCTCTACTGGAGCTATACTTTGGCCTGTGCACCATTTAGAGTTGCAAGTCTCCTTGGATGAATTGGTGACATGTGCAATAAATAAGTGTCAAAGAAAGTTCCTGGAATATGAATATGATGCCTCATTAAGATGCACTAATTTATCTACATTTAAGATTAAAAATTTGTCTTTTGCTCTAAAATTTTGTTTCCTTAAGAGAAATAATTAACGTCTTAAAATCAGTATCAAATAAGAATTCATTTAAATATACTGTTGAGATTGATTACAGATGGATTAAAGATTATCTGGTTTTGCACTCTCTCTGCCCACCTAAATAATCACTGAAGTATTTTTTTACCTTTCTTGTTTTTCATCCCGCCCTGTCAAATAAATGATCATTGCAAGTCTTTTTGCAGAAAATGTGTCTTATTTGCCATGTGATTAATAGTTCTTATTATGTTTTTGTAATTTCTAAGGAAAAACTCAGGCTACTAAAATTTTTTGCTTGTCAACAAAATGTTCTTCAAACTACCAGCAGTTTTACATGTTTCATAATGAACTGCTCAACACCGAATAGTACCAGAGAAATATAGGAATTAAAAATTACAGCTCTGATGCAGTGCTTTTTCTGTCACATTTAAAAATATTAAGTATAGGGTATATACAATATAGGGTAATTAATTCTCAAATACCACATTCTTTCACGCTTTCTATTCTCTCTCCATGTCCTCCTATTCTATACCATACTCTCCTGCCATAGATACTTTTATAACATGATATGTTTTTGCTTTTTAAATAATATTTTAAAATCAATGTACAAATTGTTTTTAGAAGAATTTAAAATCTTTGAGATGTAAAAAAATTGTGCCCAGCTAAATGGAAAACACTGTGTAGAACTGAACACAAAATACATTCTGTTGAAATGTAAAGGTCTCTAATCTGATGGCTTATATTTGAGGTGGTTATCCAAACTCCTTCTGCACTCTGTTGCTAGGAAAAAAAAAAAAAAAAGCACTTCTACAAGATTCATTGCACTTTAAAGGACACTTCTCCCATACATCTGATAAATCACACTCTGGAAATGTCTGACTTTCTCCACCAATTACTGAAAGGGCCTAGTGCAATTTATGTAGAATAGATGTCTGATAACAGATATGCACAAGTGGTCAGATGCATCCTCTCCTATGAATCAGATTTTGCCATAACTGACTCAGAAGTAGAAAAATATATTCTTTGTAGGCTGAATGTGTTTTCTGAAATACTTCTCTCCATATATAATATTGTAAATAAATACTGTATTAAAAATAGTCAGAGTACAACTCTGTAAACTGAAATACGCCTTCCTGAAATTCTGCTGTAATACAGAATGCAGTAGGAAAAAATATGCCCTTCTAGAAGAAAATTTTTTAAATGTACCTGTTTGTAATAGGGCTGTTAGATAAAGCAAGCAGTTGATGAGTTATCATTCTCAGCTTCAGTGCATGTCAATATATTGTAAATAGGTCGCTGCATGGCAAACTACATTAATAGGGATGTTGCAAATGTGTGCCTGGCTAGCCCAGATACTCACATGTGTATTGGTTTGTCATTAAACACCCTGTTCCTGTGGTGTTAGGTGGAAAAGAAGGAGGATTTTTTTTCAAATATTAAAGTCAAAAATATTACTATGATGTATAGTCAACCGTAAATCATCCTTGAGTGAGACAGAAAAGCCAGAGAGGACAGTCAACTTGGCTCCAAGCCGGAGTATCAGTCAACACAAAGCAGCTAGAAGAGCAGGAATTTGCATACTTCTTTAAGGTACTACAGACTCATAGAAAAAATAATCTTTATGAGATCTTTCTTTTATTCAAACAAATAAATTTTGTCATCTGCAGAACATATTCACAGACAAGTTATGCAGATTCCCTAGTGATTTAGTTCACATCCAGCAGCTCCAGAGCCTCGTCATAGAGTCTCCATATCCATAAGGGGATATCAGGTAAATTTTTCAATGCCATGATATCAGAAGGACTTTCTCTGGCACAGCATGCCTCTTCATCCATGCTGCTAGAAGGTCTTCTAACCAAAGAAGAAGAGTTTTGTCCATTTTGGTGGATGGAAGAAGAGGATGATTTGTATCAAGCTCTTGAACCACACTATTATTATCTGGAGAGAGCTCAGTGCAACAGCATTTTTAAATGTATGCATGTTTACCTGCTGCTGTAGAAATACCTCCACATATAAGATCGGGACATATGGGCCCTTGGCAGCCCAGTGCTTCTGGGGGCATGCAGCTGGTCAGTACTGAATTCATGCTAATAAGCAATATAAAAAACCATTACGTGACTATTGCAGGGAGTCTTAAAAGAATTTCAGACTTCAAAGATACAATTTACTGCTAAACTGCTGTAATGAAAGTGAATTACAACTAGTACACAAGGGAAGCAGGTACAAAAGACTTTCATAAAACAAGCCACAAAACAGTTCAGAGAACATAATGGAACAGTCTATACTAAAGCTGGGCAGGATGCATACTTACAGGCCATGTCTGAAATCTAAATGGGAATTAAAAATATATAAAAGGGAGAGGATAGTCTCAATAAAGTAAATGAGGAATAATTTGTACATTTCCAAGCATTCCAACAAGTGCTATTGAAATTTTGACAATATGTCACTGTTTAGAGACTCAGTCAATTTCTAATCACATATACCTAAAATATTCCTGAAGATAAAGTGAGTAACACCATCTTGATTCATGAGATACTTATATTTTTTAATCAGCCAGTGTAAAAAATAGTTGCTGTAGTAAGCACAGCGTGCCTGGCTGGCCCTTGCATTGACAGCACTTCCACCAGCAGTTCCTTCAGGTTTAAACCAAATGGAACTCTAGACTATATGGTACTACAGACCATAAAATACAATATATCATTGAAATATTAATTCAAATGCTGGCAGCATATCACTCAATTTCTTGCAGCTCTTATTTCTTCAGAAAATACTGAGGGAGAAATGTCACTCATCATAGTAAAATATAACTGAACAGGAAGTAGAGGCTCTGAGGTGCAGTGCCATTATGTACTTATTTATTTCCATTCTTAAAAGAAAAAAAAAAAAAAAACCAAAAAAAAACCTGAATTATTAGTCTTCAGCAGAAAAATTATCCTTTATATGGACACTTGTAAATCAAGGGGGTGGGATGGTTTGGAGCTGTGGAACTGGCAAAATGAAAACTATTAATGCACCCTTGACAGAGCAATGGTGGGGTGGGGAAAATTTTCCTTCTGCAAATTTATATCTTAAAGGTGAAATCCTGAAACAGAAAAGAGGGACAAATACTTTAGATTATTACAGCAAAAGTAAACGGAACTAATGCACCAGAGACATCATCTGCCTTGCTATCTTAAATCTGAATTGAGTGATTTATTTCATTTAACTGCCTAAAGGATACTACTTGGTCTGGATCCATTTCATACTCGAGAGAAGCAGATCTACTCAGTCAGACTTGAATGGACTGAGTTTAGATGTTAACTGTAGACTAAGATGAAACAATAGAAAGCAGAACCACAGTCACAGTCCCAATAGTTGAGGATGAAAGGGACCTCAGGAGGCCATCTAGTTCCCCCACTTCTGATAATGCAGTTTCACCCAGAGTAGGTGGCACAAGACCATCTCCAGGCAGATTTTGAATGGCTCCAGACTCTTAAACTTCTCTGGGTAGCCTGTTACTGTGCTCAGTCATCCTCACAGTAAAGAAGTTTTGGTCCTGTTAAAATAGATGTTCCAGTGTTCCAGTTTGTGTCCTTTGACCCTTTTCCTGTCACTGGCCACTACTGAAAAAGAATCTGGCCCAGCTCCCTCAGACTCTCCTTTTAAGAGACTCCTGTCCCATCATCATCTTCGTAGATCCCCACTTGGCCCATTTCTGTAGTTCCTTGTCAGTCTCGAGCTGAGGAGCCCAAAAGTGGACACAACACTCCAGGTGTGGCCTCACAGGGTAGAGCAGAGGGGCAGGATCACCTCCCTCTATCTTCTGTCAATGCTTTTCCTAAGGATACTGCTTGGCCTTTTTGGCCACAAGGCACACTGCTGATTTATGGTAAACTTGTCCACCAGGCCTTTCTTTTTTCTGCAAAAAGCAAAGGTTATCTATACAGGCTACATGGAGTGTTCATTTAGTCAGATTACTACATTCTTTGAAGGAGCCCATCTAAATCAAAATCACTAAAAGGATATTATTCATACTACAAGAAGGTAAGAAACAAAAGCTGGTGGCAATTTTCTAGTATCTGTTTGATAAGAACCTAGAACAATGACATATTCTCACTTAAGCCCCATTTGAATGTTAATTTAATGAAAATTAAAAAAAAGACCAGTATCATATGCATATGATATAGATACTTAAGTTCCCTAAGAAAATGTCTTTACTTTGCTGTGAACATATGTTTACTTTTGTTCATGTACTTTCATTAACTTTTGTTCATGTACTCATTTACTTTGTTCATGTACACAGCTGTACATAGTTTCCTATATTAAATTTTCCATTTTATCTAGGACAAAAATTATTCAAACTTCACTAAAAAATACTTTTTTCCATCTATTTATTTTGAAAGATTTTATCTAGGAGGGTTAATCATCTGTCACTACTAGGAAGAAATGCTAATACTGAAATATTGTTAAATTTAATTCCTACTGCAGCACTTCACCAAAACTTATTGGTCTTAGATAGGTGCTAGTTTAAAATCTGAAATTGGATTCTGAAATAAATAATACAAATGCAGTTCTCTTAATATTATCTGAGTTGTGTTCAGAATCTAATATAAAGATATCTTTATTAGATTTGGAAAAATAGAGAGTCTTTTTGATTAATGGTCAGATGAAAAGAGCTTTTGAAAATATAGGAGTGACAAGGTCACTTGTGCTATACATATTGAATAACCTATCTGGGTAATGGGAGGAAATGTTTCTATCTACAAAGTATTCCCAGTGCCAAACTACATTAGATGAAATAATGGATAGTAAGGGAGGGCAAAATTTGTCAAGAAAATGAGGCAGGTCTGGACAGAAACCAAAAGTCAAGATACAACCACTATAATTAAGCAACTGATTTATTTTACAAATTCTATTTTTAAGAAGTTTGAGCAAGATTTTCAGCAAGAGACTAGACATGCTTGGAACAAGACATCTTCAAACAAGGACATAACCTGATCAGCTATAGTTTTTATATTGAGTGGGAAAACTGTAAGAAGCAACTAAATTATTCTGGTTTTGCCTTGTTACTCTCTTCTCTGACCTCAAGCATGCCTCTCCCCACCCCCAGTATCTATTAAACATTGTCTTTGATAAACCAAAAACACATCTCTTGGTCCCCTCCTATGGAGACCTTACTTAGATAGGAATGACTTGCTTTTAAAGGTTTGGGAGGTTTTTGAAATAAGATCAGAACCTGTACGACAGTAGCAGTTTTTCAGCAAACAGTTGAGATTTTGAACAT
The DNA here is from genome assembly GCF_022539315.1 of Serinus canaria. Taxonomy (NCBI): domain Eukaryota; kingdom Metazoa; phylum Chordata; class Aves; order Passeriformes; family Fringillidae; genus Serinus; species Serinus canaria. The sequence continues at coordinate 92,108,471 of NC_066316.1, forward strand.
TCAATCAACTCTCAGAGAAATAAAATCTCTCTGTAGATGACATTTTTAAAAAAATTTTGTTCAAACATTTGCTTCTTGACTGGACTTTAAAACTTAAGTGTAGAATAACTTTTTCTGAGTTTCTCAAGTGTTATGACCTCACAAGAGCCATCCATTTCACAACTGAGGAGCATTTGCACAGCATAGGTCAATTTTCAGCTCTTCTATTTCTTCTTATTTACTGGATAACATCCAAAAATACTCAAGTGAAATGAAGAAAAAAAAAAAATGCAAGGCAAATTAAAAAGTCTTAAGAACTCACACAAAGTCTAGTACAATTTCATCACATTGCCCACAGCTGATTTCTGTAGTTTTTCCTCAATAATCCAGCTGCCACAGGCCACCCATATACAAATTATGTAGCAGAGCAGTAGATCAAACATGGCTATTGACAGAAGCAGTGTTGGTATGTCAAATCCACAGAATTTAAACATAGAGTAAGAATGTGAGAAGAATGTCTTTTTTGAGGGATTTCAGCCACTACTAATAAGCATCTAGAAGAGATATTTATGTTTTGTGATGTGAAATAAACACAGAGGGACTATGAAGGAAATGTTAATGGGAAAACTGATCCCTAGTCTCTGCTGAAATGCTTCCTGGTGTCTGCCTGTGGAGTACATGGGTTTCCACAGCACTAGATCTCTTCTGTATGGCATATTAATATTTCAGGAGAATCTCTGCTTCAGCCGCTTTATCCAGAAAATATATCAATCCAAATTCATACCTGACATAAATCTTGAACTCAGTTGAGTTTCACCAGATTTTATTTTACCTCACAAAATTCCCCTGTATTTTACTACGTTCTGAATCATCTCTAACTATATTTTAAAAAAAATCAAATAGATGATATTCAAAACAAAAGGAAAAAATAGGGTAATTGGGTAGTATTTAATGAAATACTTTCGTGAAGCTTCCTGAATTTATATTTTCAATTGGTTTACAGCAAGTCTGCTGGCTACTTGAGAATTATATTCACTCAGGTTTTCACCCCAAAAAATTGAATGCAAAATACATGTCACCATAAATCACAGATTTTATAATGACACTAAATTGTTATTAGACTAAAACATTGTGTAATTCTGGCATTCTGTTGGAAAAAATATGCTGAGTGATATTTAACCTTACCTTTAAACATCCTTGAAGGTCATTGTCAGTATGCTTTAGGCTATTTAAAAAACCATATGAGGCTACAAACTGCAAAAAACTCAGAAATTATTTGTTATGGGTGAGATTTTCCTAGAGTTATGTCTAATCCATACAAAATGGTTATTCTTTAACTTTTAGTATTAAAATTATTTTTATATTAGAAAACCACAACAGCCTCCTGTTTATTGATTTCAACTTCTCACTCCCAAAATACAATTTTTGTAGTGTTTGGAATTTTTTTACTAGATTAGTAACTAAATTTGAGTTGTATCAAAATATTAATCTTACTAATTGGATGAAGATTTTATTCTCCATTATTTGAAGGTACAAAAAAGGCAAAGTTTGCATTTGATATGACACTTCATTTACCTCTGTATGCATTTATCAGCTAAGTGAAGCTCTATGCCAACTGAAGAACTTTGACCATACCCACCATCCAAGGAGCTTAGACCAACAGCAAGACAGAGAAATGGAGTAAAAACCTCACATTATTTGCCAAGAGGAAAAAGGTACACATGAAATAATTAGAAGACAGTCAAAAGCATTTTACTTTTTACATAGAATATTACTGTGCATGATATATAGGTAATTTTCAATTTAAACAGAAAATTCCACTAATCTGATACAAGACACATAATAATTCTCTGTCAGAGAGTTTTCAACTACATATCAGTTTATTTGTAAATGATTTTCACTACAAATACAACAGGTATATCTTGTATTTCAAGGAGATATGTTGTCAGTAACTGTTGTGAAAGAGTAAATGTATGGTAAAACTAAATAATAAAATATTCTCCTAAGTATAAAAATAACATATTTAGAAATTCCATTGAAAAAATTATTCTCTTAAATTAGATTTCTAAAAAGATTTTTCTTACCTCAGAATAATTATATAAGAGATACTAAAGCTGGTAATTATGTATATAAGATTGCAGAAGCACTTTTAAAGACCTTTTGCTAAAATAAGTAGATCCAAAAGGGGCATTGCTATATTTGAATTACAAATGTCTTAACTGCTCCTAGCTGGTTTCAGGGATTGTATAAAGAGCTAGACTGTCAAGCTCCTTAAGAACTGAAACAAGTGACTTAGGCACTTAATTGGGTCAAACAGGAGCTCAGACTCTGAAACACTCTCTTACCACTTGTTTTGTTTTGTTTTTTATTTTCTTTCTGGTGAAAATGGCAGATTTGTTCTTTTCTTTGAAGAGAGAGCATGAAAGAGGCTCCACATGAATGCTGTCAATTCCCTGAGGACAGTAATGGGCATGACTGTCCCTGTCCAGCCTCTTTGGTGTCTTCCTTCACCCACCCACAGCCCAGGACTCCATTTCCTGTACTTATATTTCCCATTTTCCTCAGAAGTGATTTCCATATAAAGGTCACACATCATGATTTCCTGTTTTGATCCTCTTTGAAAACTACTTCATGGAATTCAACAGGAAAATTAACCAGTTTTGCAGCACCATAGTATGCAATTAGCAGTTCCCTTCATCTACTTCATTTTCAATACTGACAGCCTTTTATAAAACCTTTTATCTTTCAATCTGTAAAGAGCAAATGCTTTTGCAGGGAAATTTAGTGTGAGTCAAATAGATGGCTGAAATAACAAGGAGAAAATAACAGTACAGTATGCAAAACACTGTCAATGATTTCTGTGAAATGCTGAATTTTAATTACTATAACTAGTTATAATACTGCTACATTTTTCTCACATTACAAATGTACACTGGGCTAATGTGGGTTAAGATAAAGTGCCACAAGGAAACAGCAGCAAAAATAGAATGCAATCTCATGTCTATAGAGAGAAACAGAGAACTTTTCCCTAACCTTAGCTTTTGACATCCTATTAAATGCCATGCCTTTAACTGAGTGACTAGTTCCATTTTTAGTGGACTACTAGTCCTTCAATGAATGCAGTAGTCAGATGAACTCTTGTTTTGTGATAAATAAATATTTACTTAATAGCAATCTCTTTGAACTGTGCTATGAAACATGGTTTATCACATGATCACATTGCTCCCCCTTCCCTTCCTCAAATCATAACTTAAAATTACTGCTATGTTTTATACATTAGCTTTGTTCTGTTAAGGGTCATTTAAAAATCACTAAAATCTCTACTAAAACAAATATCTTGCTGCTCTTGATAGTCTCTTCAAAAGAGTAAGAAATCACTGCTACAAAAAATAGTGTCTTGCTTGCCAAGATTTTTGTAAGTATTGTTTTGCTGTGTTTTATAATTTCCTGCAGCTTTTCTCTATTTGGAAACTGACAAAATTTTGAGTTTAGACATTGTTTACATATTTAGAAATGTCACTCTTTCAGTTGTGTACTTTCATCACTTCATAAAAGTTGTATACTCTATGTTAGACTCATTCTAGTAACATTAATATGAGTTTCTTAAAATGATTTTCCTTCACATCCATAAATTCTTAAAGAATAGTATAGACCACTGTATCTGTAATTTCCTATTTTGGAATTTAACCATCAGGACTTTACTAATTCAAGATATTGCTGCATGCGTCCTTTTTAGATGAACATAATCTTTTAAATTAATGAAATAGGATGGATTTTTTAGATTCTGTATGAGTTTCCACTACTTGGAAGGAAACATATTGCTTTTTAGGTAGTCAAAGAAAAGACAGACATCAAAACATCAGTTTTCAAGACATCAAAACAACAAAACAAATACTATATTTTATTTTCAATCATCACTTTCCTGTACTTTAAATTATAATCATGAGGAATCTTAAATGCAGGGTGGTCTTATCAGCTTGATGTCTAGATTTTAATCATGTTCTTATGTTGATTCAAAACTGGAGGACAGTAATCCAGATTTTATGTTCTGTGGGGAAACTGTTCCATTAGGTATGGTTAATCTCAAACAGAATACATTCAGCAAGAACATCATGACCACATTTCCTACCATTAAGAGTGCAACAATTAGTTGGTGACATTGTTAATGGGGAAGCTGGAACTGAGCTATAGTGCAGCAGAGAGTTATTTGGCAAATGTTTTCAAAACAGAACAGTGAATTATGTACCAGGTTAGCATGTGGTGCTATACACATTCTGCTCCTCATTTTCAAGAGTTCTCTACTCGTAAGGCTAAAAAAACTTTAAAGCATATGGCTGCTTTACACTTTGCTTTAGAGGGGCTGCTGTACACACAAGAATGAAAACCTATGATACAACAAAAGAACCAATAAGCAATACCCCATTATCCTTGCCATGGTACAAGTCCTTTTCAAAGGACTGCTTTTGTGTTGTCCACTTAAGAAGTCCTGGGCAACACACATGGCAGTTCTGGGAGATGGGAAGACCTAGATCAACTATCTGAGTTCCTGGGCAAGAACTGTGCACAGACAAATGTCTAAGACCACAGTGTAGGGGAATAAATATAACCCAAGGTAAGATGTGGAGTCTGGCCTTCACAAAGCTGGCAGCACAAGACCAAGGTAATTTTTAAACTCAGGTCCCGTAGACTTTGTAAAAAACAATAAGGTTTGTTTTCTTCCACTGAAAGTCTCTTTCTATTGAACAAAGCAAATTCTTCCAGCTCTTGTAGAGATAAATGAAGTACTGCAAATTCCTTTGGAGGAGGACAGAAAAATGGTGAAACATAAAACATCTGAGATATATGTTCAGAGTGACTCTTGTACATGTGCATGTCTTACTACTGGCAAAAAAAAAAAAATCTGTATAATTTCCTCCTCCATAGCGATGGATAATAATTTTCTAAAGCTGTTTGGTTCATCATCTGATAGGTGAATCTGGACAGACTTCAGAATTCATCATTCTCCTCTTTATGTACGATCCTTTGATAAAAAAAAAAAAAAGATGAGATCTAAAAAGAACTGTCACCATGTTGTGGTCTCAACAGCATAACAATTTTAATTTGGTTGTGGAGCACACAAAGAAAAAGTCACTGCCTTGTTGTGAATTGATATCTAGAGCTATCAGAGACAGCTACAGAACCTTTTATTACAAGTGCTTGTGAAATACATGTCTTTTGGACATGTTTGATACAATTAACGGAAGAATTTTGGTTTTTTTAAGACCTTCAAGGCTACTTTTCAATACTAAAATTTTTTAAGGACGTGAATTGAACCTAACTTATGTATTTAGATTTCTCAACAATGTGCTCCTAACAACAACATGACAACATGAGTAAATGTTCATGATGGTAGATCTGCCCAGTTCTAGAGGTTTTACTTTCTCTGGAGGGTGTTGAAAACTCATTATGGGACTTTTTTTAAGCATAGGATGTTCACAAGCTTTGGACTATTTGTGTGCCATTTAGAGCACACCACCATGGTCCTTCAAAAGCCCAGATTTGCTGAACACATATGCATAGACTAATATTTTGCCAATCTCACAGCCTATTCTCTGCAGGATTTGGGGATTTTTTTGTCCTGTAGATTGCAAGAAATCTACCTGGAACCTGTCCACAGTTCTACAATCTTGATTTCCCAACCTGTATCATTACAGCTAACTGTTTCCCACTAATAGATATGAGGGAGTCTCTCTGTGAAATACAAAAATTGTAGGTGGATGGCTGTGTTGCAGGCTGCAACATACAAGAGGTGTGCTGGAAGGAGATTCCCTTAGCCTAAGGTAAGTGAAAGATACATTCCCTAAGAGTAATTTCAAGGGTTCAGTAGAAAAATATTCTGGATGGCATTGGTTGGATTAACAGTTTATTATGATTTCCCCCTACTATAAATGCAGACTTCTTTTTTTCTGACTGTCATTTCAGCAAGCATAGCCTGAGGTCAGGTTTTCTTCTTCTCATTTCATCTCTCCAGTACATGGGGCCAAAATCTCTGCTTACTGAAGTTTTTCAGCAGTGCAATATTATTTGATGTTTTCTGAATTATGTTATTAAAGTTTCACACTGGAATTTGAGGTCCTCTAAGTTAAACAGTGACCACATGACCTTTTTTTCCACTGCTGGTGTTTAACCATGCCCAGGAAAAACCTCAAGTTGCCTCCAGAATCAAGTGGAAAATTTGGTTTTTGAACTGGCATTCACGAGGGAAAGGGAAAAAAAAAAAGGGAAAGGAAAAAGAAGGCTGAGAAAAAGAGATCATGAAAGACTGAAGCCACTGAGAGAGAATCCCAAGATGTAAGTTTTATAGTCAAATTCCAGACCAGAGCACTGCCTTAAGGAAGCAGGCAATAACCAAGATGTCTTATAAAAATGAGAAAAATATTTTTCTTTCTGCCTTTGATTTTTTGTGAGTAGCTTAATGTTTCTTTTCTACAGTCCTCTTCCTATTGTAACTTCTATTTCTTAATCAAACTGGGAAAATAAATTTGTAAGAAAGGAACTCTGAATCAAGAAGATTTCCAAACAGCTTAAATGATATTTAATTACTGGTATTCTATATATATATTACAGTGCTTTCAAAGAACTGGCTTGTGACATCTTTCATGGGAGAGCAGGGCTAGAAGAAATGCAACCTGTAAAATTCATGGAGATGGGGAGGAAGCAGCTTTGTGCCCTACTCTCTCCCATGAGAGTGTGTCTTAAAGGGTTCCTGAGCTGTATCAGATGATGTTTGTCTCTACAGTCCTTTAAACAAAAGTAAGGCAAATTACCAGACTTGACTCCATCTCTTCCTTGCCATATCAAAGCAGCAAAAGGGTGCTTGAAACTGTGTTAACCAAGCAGCATTTGCATCCATTAAAAAATATCATAAGCTGCTGATAGTATCCATCAGCACTCAGGTCAAAGGGCTACTATGGAAAAATGTCTGCCTGCTCCCTCTACTCATCTGATCAGGGGGCCTCAACTGGAACAAAGTTGTACTTTGCAAATCTCTGGTTGAAATTTCTAATACAATAATTCAAAAAGTCCAGATTATTTTAAAAACAAAACAAAACAGACAAAAAAAAAACTGCAGGTGGAAAAAAGTGTTGAGTCCTCTGATGGTGGATTTGGCTGTGTGCAGTTCTGTTCAGAAAATGCTGTGCCTGCTGTTTTTATAATAAGATGACCTTTTCCACTGCAAAGACACAGCCATCACAACCATTAGTAAAGCACTAATGAATAGTCTCCTATTCAAACAACAGCAGCAAAGCAGAAATCTCATATATCCTATGTCCCTTTCACTTCACTGAAGTGTGAACTCTAAAACCTCATTGGAAACAGAAAATTTTGATGAGAGGAATAGCAGCAATGTCACACAGAATCATTACTGCTGCAATTTTCAAATTTCTGGCTTTTATTGTTGTGGGGTTTTTTGTGGCTTTTTTGGTTTTTTTTCTTTTGGGGGGGGGTTGTTTGGTTTTGTTTGTTTGTTTGTTTTTTTTTAACTATGAAAATGCTTAACACATCTGTACACAATTTACTATTTGTGCTCTTACTGTGCCATGATCCAGGTTAAGGACTCACCAAGTTACCTAATATTCAGCTGTGAAGATAAATGGCCTTGATTGATCTTGTGCTGCCATTTCTAATGTCATGACTCTCTTCTGTCAGACTTTGCCATTCCTGAGGGTTTTGAACCCTCAATAGGTGATATTAGATATATCTGCTCAAAAGTGGTAATGACTTGAAATGCTGCATTATTCAGATTTCCACTTTTTTATGACATGGGAAAAAAGACACTGTAGCCCCATTTTAGAGATGAACATCACATTCTTACTTCAGCTGATAGAAGCAGAGTAATATATTTAGTTTGTGTAAAATCTGGTCAGCCAGAAATTGCTGTGGATTTGGCTGTGTATAGAAAAACTTTTTCCTATAATAAAAATCCTGTGTAAACAGGCTACAGAAAAACTCTTCTCTTTGAATTTTCACTATTGGTAAAGAAGAGTCTGCAGTAAAACATCTATGTTATATGAGCTGACTGTTTGTAGGCTCTGAGGTTTTCTTCAAACACACTTCTTCCCTTAATGAGATAGTTCTTAAACTGGAAAAATTACCCACCAGATTAAGTCTGTTTATGTAAGCTTATCATATCACCTTACAAGAAAATTAGGAAGTGAGAATGAAAAGTTTATTTTCCAGCCTATGAGGTGATTTAAGAACCTAAGGTATGCTCACACTGTAGTTAGGTAATTACTTTAGGAAACCCACAACTTCTAGCAGCCTGTTGCTGACCTCTACCCAAAATGTTGAGCTCCTCCCAAAAGAAATATAGCTGATCATGCAGGAGCGTCCATGCCTGTGTTTCAGATGTGGAAATTTTCCAGAGTTGGGTTTATAACTTGGTTTCTTGAATGTAAACCATTTATTTCTGCTAAAAATTTCAGACATCAATAATGTACAGTAGTGTCCATACTGGTTTTTAACCTGTTAGAATGGATTCAGAAAAATTCTGTACACTCAATGAAAAAGTCTGAGTAAAATTTCAGAAGCATCAATCCAGATGGAGCCACAGGTTTTCAGAGCTGTCAGTGAAAAATCTGAACCCTTTTATTTATAGTTAGGCATTTATATATATTCTGCTCAAATTTTAACATATATTCTAGTAATAAACCCCTAATAATTTGAATGAGAATCAAGAATCTAATTACTTGTGAGAGAATTAAATTTCTGATTTGCTTTTGAAAATAAATCTGAAATATTTGTAGCATAATATAATATAATGGAATATAACATATGTTATGTATAATAGTAGGTACTCGACATTGTTACACAAACAGGCTGGTGTGCTATAACATGTACATGGAGATTTGAAAGTACTCTGAAACTCAGAGGAAGTTATTCAACTTTTAACAACTCAATTATATAAATTCTTTCATTTTATTGATGCTGTGTTCTTCTTTATCAGCCTTTTATCTCATTTCTAGCACAACTGATATCAGAAGTCACAACTGTAGTCAACTGTTTTAATTTGCCTATAAATTAAGCTGTGAAATGGATTTTAAAATTTTTGATTAAAAGCACTAAAGAATGTTTCCAGAAGGAGACAACTGTGCTAAGCTTCCTGCCATAAAGAAGTTTTATAAGTAGGTCATAAACCCCTGAAATTAAGTCAGAAATGCTGACAGACCCCAAACTTTTAGAAGCTCAGTAAGCTCCAGTCTAATCTTCTTCTCCCAGAGGGGGAAAATCTTTTTCTTGAGACTAAATTGTAGACTGTAAAATAGTTGTTTTGTCACGTAGAGCTCTGAGTATACAGTAAAGAAATGTACAGCAAAAAAAGGAATGTGTTGTTACTATAGCAACTACAAGTCAAAAAGATATCCTAAAATATCTTTTTATTCTAAATTTATCCTATGTAATATTTCCCAGTCTTGCTTCATTGTGTTACACAATATAGTTTTCATTTGTTTGCATGGGTCAGATGAACTCTGAAACTACACTGGAATTACTGGAGGTAAACAGATATGTACTAATGAGAGAGATTTGTCCCCAGTGGCTCTTAGGTATACTGGGGAATGGAAAAAAATACCTAAAATTACACATTGAAAACTTTTATCTTAGAACCTTTATCTATTGGTGTATGTATGTAAACAAAGTATTTTATACAATCCTCTTCTAAGGAAGGACCAGTTGTTTTGTAATTGGATTTTTTTTAATGTTTCAAAATTATTACCTGATTGTTATGACCTTTATATGAAATGTTTATATTTAGCAAACAGCTTTGACAGAAGAAATTTGTGGTGGTTGCAAGTTGTTTGTATATCTGGTATGGAATTTCTCAGTTATTTCCCTTTTACGTGTTTTCATTTCATAAGGAAAACCAGTATGAAATAGATTACTGCTAAACTATTTTTTGCATATTTAATTACATGAACTATGCATTATGAGAAAATCAAAGTCTTTAAACTTTTGTTTCACTTGTTTTACATGAAATAAAGCCAGAAGACAGAATTCTGTGTAGTAGTGAAGAGTAAATAAAAAGTAACAAGACTTACAAAAGGCCATTGGGGCTACTCTGCAGTAGAAGTAACTATTTGTCTCTGATATACTGATTGTTGCTCTAGTACAGCTGCAGTACCATGGAAGTTTATTCTGTGCTACACTGGGAAAAAAAAAAAAAGACAACCATCAAAAAACTTTCAGCCCTACTGTGGATCTTGTTGAAGATATGTTAACCAGCCGTAACAGTGAGATTTCATGGTGATTCCTCTGTTACATTGAAGTTTCACAGATTTTCAAACTTGTTTGCATGTGTGTATGTGTATTCTGTTTTCCCTGTACTTTACTATTTTCAATTCACTAAATTTTATAGCATATTTTATGTTATAATGAAAAATGTCATTTTCTGTTTTCCCATTTGTTGGCCATGTAGACCAGATGTGTGGTCAAAGCCAATCTCTGTGATGAGGTACCTATAATAAAATAGAGATTCTGTGGTCTGAGCTTGATTAACAACAAATGATGGCCTAGCAGGGGCATCTTTTTGTGAAAGACTGAGGATGCAATCAATTTTTAAAAATATAGGTAACAGCTTTGGATTACTTCAGCCAAAGAATTGATGTAACACATTAAAATCCATCCATATTTGCAATACTTGCAAATGTCTTTATTTATTTTAAAAACTACTGTGACACAGATCTGTTTCTTTTATATAAGCTTGTTAATCAGAATTATTTGGTGTCCCTCTTAGGCTGTTGTCCCTTGCAGCAAATCCACAAGGATGACCTTCCTATCTTTGTAGAACCTAAAAAAAACCTATCAGAAATCATTCTTTCCCTTCCATGGCCACTGAGAAATTTAGCCCTTGAATTACTGTCCTGGTTTCAGAAACTTTAACATATTTTTCTCCCTTCTTCACCCCTGTACCTGCAAGAAGCCTTTCTGATTTAAGTTATCCTGCTATTCCAAGTAACATAATTTTTATTGTGGTTCTTAATCACCTTAAAGCAATTGTGTTTAAATTCTTTTGTGTTACATATTTACCGAAATTTCCTCTGGAAAAAACAAAGCAAACCAAGAAGCACAGCCAAACACATATAGGCATGCACATACATACAGCACACACACATAGAAGCAAATAAAAAATCTCAAAAAACAGTTTTCTTTCCCCCTGCAGAGCTACATGAAGTCCGAAGGTCAGGAAGTAGCAATGTGGATTTGTTCCCAAAGCTGTGTGAATGAACTTTAGTGTCAATCTTGCAACAGCCCCCTGCAAATATTAGAGAACAATTTAATTACTTACAGTCAATTCAGATTTCTCATGCTCATTCTGGAATATTCAACACAGAAAACAAAACTATCATAGAGCAGAGGAACAACTAATTCAATGTGCAGTTTGGCCCCAGATAGTAAAAACTTGTGATTTCCCAGTCTTCCAAGCACACCACTAATGCTGTTTATTAATTTAAGAATTTAATTCTGCTTTCATTCTCTTGTATTTGTGTTATCTACTTTATTTACTTAATTTTCTCTCTTTAGGCAGATTGTTCTGCCCAGAGAACTCTGCCTATAAAAGTATGATTAATATGATATTAGATAAAGTAGATGCCCAGAACATCAAGGAATAATTGCAGATATATAGTATACCAAAACATACTCCTATTGCTATTTTGTGGTTTGCAGTGATAAGTATTAAAGATAATCCTGATCACTATCTGTGTATTGCAAACCATATAAAGAGCTTTGAGCAAAGGTTCTGATTTTAAAAAAAGCTTAATACAGAAACTATAAAACACTAAGGAATATCCTAGCATCAGCAAGGTAGGTATTTTTGCAAATAAAATGAGAAACATAAAAATTTGAAGCAAGCAGTCATTCAGGATAAGAAAATCCAAGGAATATAAGCCCATATAATATTAATTATAATTTTTCCTCAGACTGTTTTTAAAAGTTGTGCCATCTGTAGAACATCTTCTACACAAATCATCTATTCATCAAATTAAATATTATTAATTGTTAGATACCATAAATAATAATATTACAGCATAACAGTTGTATGTTGACTGTTAGCAGAACATTTTCTGGAATTTAGGTGTAGCAAGCTTGCCATCTACTGATCAATAGAAAAGATCTTGGTTAAATGATGTTGTTGTATACCATATTATTTAGTTTGAAATTCTCTTTATATGATGAATCAGTACTTGGGTATTTAAATAAATCTGTTTCCAGTGCCTTTGAAGGTCAATACAAGACCTCAAAGATATTGTGCTAGTGGATCAAAGATGAGTTTATGATATACTTCTTATACCCAATGAGGAACTTTTTACTAAATGATATAATCTTTTTGAGTATTTGGGAAACTCATTTGGCTTCCTTTAAAGAGTATATTTCTAATTCACAGATTTTCTCATGAAGTTAAAACATTATTTTATAACCAATATGGCAAAAGCAAATCAATATTCTTTCTTATTTAAATTCTTTCCATTTTACAAGGAGAAATTCACTTGTCCCATGCCATCTACCAGCTTTACCCTCAGTGTAGCATAGTAGGAAATTGCAGAAAATCCAGATGTCCAGAATACTTGGTTTGTACAGCCTCGTGTTCCACTCATATGGGTTTAGACACGGAAGTTGAAATCCCCAGTTATGTCATAAGTACAACAAAGAAAATTCTTCATTCTTTTGAAAGACTCTATCTTATGGGCTAGCTTAATAATCATCATGATGGCTGTATAATTTTTCCCTTTGCCACTATCAATCAATTTCATTCACTTGTAGAATTATAACAGTATGGATAATAAAGAATGAAAATGGACAGCCTGTGACTGTAGACAGTGATTGTACTTTAACCAATGATTTTTTCAAAAAACAATAGCTTTTAAATGATTTGAAATTTTGTGGACCTATATTTAGCGCATACTGCCTTCAGAATGGTGGAAACGCAAAACTTCTGAAATTTATGGACCAGAGCAAGTTTGAGAGGAAAGAATACGCTCTTTCCAAGAACACAAGAAAGTTTGTCTTTTAACCAAATTCAATCTATACCATCTAGACTCAGTATCAGGTTATTTTTCCAGACACTTGCCATGTAGATCACGTCTGTAACTTTTTTTTTTTTTGATATCTGCCTTGCTCCCCTGCTGGATAATAGTCTCCTGTAACTTTGTTATTTAAAGTTTTATTCTAATTTCAATTGTACTGGCATAAATCAGGAATTATTTCAATTCAGTTAAGGAATTTAAAATTGCTTCTGTTAACTCCAAATTGAATTAAGGTGTTTTGCTGCAGAACCTCCTCTAAAGAGGGCTAAGATTTTAGATTGCATGGGAGTATGACCTGAAGGCAGAAAGTCCCAGAGACAGAATGATTTGTAGAGACTAAGGTATTTCAAGAGATTTGTCTGCAGAAATCAATAAGCTTTGTCAAATAAATTTCTTAGCTGGCATTCAAAATCTCTACCACAACTGCTGTACATGGCTTTGTTCATCTAGCAGCTTAAAAGTCTGTTCTTTGGGAATGGGTAGAAGGAACTCTGCAATGTTTGGGATTTTTTTGTTTTTCTTTTTTTTTTTTCTTTCTCCTCTTGAAGACTACATTGCTGAATCTTTCAGAAGGTGACCCCACAGTACTCTGTGTTTCTGGGACCAGATGGGTCAATCACTATTCTGGGAAAGCTCCCAGTCTGTTGGGGCAGATGAGTCACAGTCATCCTGCCTATCAGCAGGAATACATCCCAGATGAAAGCTACCCCAGATCGCTTTGCACTTCGCCTCTTCACAAACACTGGCTCCACTGCCTCATCCACACCTCAGAAAATGCCAGGGAAGAGGCACCCATAACAAAGCTCTTCAACCTATGCTTTACTCTCCCCAGAATCCAACTAGCCTCATGGTCCTGCTGCCACCCTTGGGAAAGGCGTTATCCTAGAAAGGTGCCTCTAAAGCACCCAGAAAGGATCCACAAGATGGGTAGGTTGTGAGTGAAGGGGATCATATGTGGTGGAACAATGGCACTAATATATACACTGTCACCTATTTCATGCCTTGTGAAGTTTTTGATAGAGTTTTTGTTTAGTTGACTACAAAAGTATATTTAATATGAATAATTGGAATAGATGACCTTTACATAAAAGGGAAATAAACTAGTAGTTTTTAATAACTTAAAAAAATCTAAGATTATATTTACTTTTCTGTGCCACCAGAATCAAAAGGAAATTCGTAAGGGAACATAGTTTTATCTGAAAAATAAAACATTACATTTTACACATTACATAGAGCATATCTAAACTGAATGGCATGATCAGTCAGAAAATATTCTACCATCAAAATAATAAGGCTGCACACATTGGGAGAAACAGAAATGAACCAAATTTTCTGCATCTTTTTAACTGTAGAAAGGCGATGTGTCTTTTGTCAACCTAAATTTAAACAGAATTTGACATTTATATGTGTTTAAGCACAGGTATCAGAATCAGAGAAATTGGGAAATATTACAGATATATTTGATCTTTGAAAAGAAGCTTATTAAAAAAGGTCAACTTCATTTTTCTAAGAAAATATTAAGGCTTTAAAATAGGATAGCTAAGATGGAAAATAGCACAATGATAATTAAGTAATAGATTCTAGTTATTTCTGCAAAGTTTAAACAGTTTAAACAGAAGATTAGGTAAATAAGGGATTTGGTACTTTAGCAAAATGGCTCTAAAGTAAACTTTTACATTGATTACCATTATAATTCTAAATATGACATTTCAGTAATACTTACGAGAGCATATTTAATTACACTACTTAGGTAGATATAGCTTCTTTAAGTTCTCCTTGTTGTATAACAATACATGCAGGTCTGAAAAAATCAAATCTGGAGGCACTATTGCCTTTTCTCCAAGTTCAAGTCCAACTTCAATTATGAATAAAACAGGAGTAATTTATTGAATATTTCCCTTGTCTCAACTGAATTTGATGAAGCATCTCCTTATTGTTGCAAAACTTATCCAAGATGAAGTTACTTAGAATTTGAGGGGAGTAGGGGGCTCAGGCAGCAACAATTCATTTTGCTGGATTTTGTTAAAAATCATTGCACCACAAATCTTAATGGAAAATGCATTAAAATATGCCTTCAGATAGATTCAGCCTGTCTGATTATAACCCTTTTTATCCTCCTATAAATCTGTTTATAAATTTTACCAACTGATATATTAAGAATAACTGTAGTTTAACTGGAGTGGTTCGATTGAAAAAGTTGATATTACTCTTTTAAACATGATTTTTGAAGCAATTAACATTCTGCATGGTTTTAGTTTTCCACATATAATTTAATCTCAGACAGCTGCTGGTATTATTCCTGGGAAATACTTCTTTCCTGCTGTTCAGTAAGAAAGATGAATATGTGGTTCTCTCCTTGCCTGTACAGTCTTATTCCCCGTGCCAAGTCTAGAAATTAACATCAGAACTACTCTGTTTTTTCAAACATAACATGTGTTCATTTATTCAGTATAGTGGACTAAATCCAGCACTATGTTTTCCTGGCTTTAGCTATCTGTAATTCATACAGGAATTACTTTGAGGAAAGACACAGCGTAAACAAGCAGTAACTCAAAAAAATTTTATTTTTAAAAAGAATAGCAGTAAGAAAGCATTTCATTAATCACTGCAAGAGGTAGTTAAAACTGATGGTTCTTATGAAAAATATAAATTCTAGAACTGGCTTCAGACCAATCTCTAAATAAAACAAGGCTGAGTGACAGATGCTGACCCATTCCCAAAGTGTTCTGCTGCTTATATTGGTACAGCAATTGAAAATAACTCACACCATTTCTGGAGCATGATGTATGGACCATGAGATTTTACAGCTCCTGTAAGTTATATCTGCTACTTCTAATCCAAAATCCATACTATGTTAGTTTTCCTTTTCTCTTCTATTTTTATTACCAAGCTTTCTATTATAAAAGAATTTATACATGAATTGCTGAATTATTTACAGCTACAGGTTCCTTAATTTAACCTGTTAAATAATTAAGGCAGTAAGACATGCAATACGCTGGCCTATACCTAAACAAAATAAGACTAAAAAGTGTTTTCTAGACATCAGACACTCAGTAAATGTGATAAAAAAAACTGAGCAAAGATAGCCTTACATTGTTTAATTTTCTGAGATTGTAAATATATCTTTTTAGAAGTCTTAGGGAAATCTAGCACAAAACTTTGCCCTATTGCAAAACTGAAGCGTAATGTGTTTTTCAATTATTAACAGTGCTAAAGCTCTGATTTTTTTTTACCAATAAATTATGTACCATGCAAACAAAGAATGATAAGGTAAAGCCATACAGTGTGTGTCCAGCTGTGGTGTATTCAATGCAGATATGTTTTTCTGTCAAATCAGAAATGCATTATTTTATTCATTTTGTAAAAAAAGTATGAAACATTTTCTGAATTACATTTGATTTTATCTAAGGTTGTAGTATAATGTTGGAGCACAGCAATTCCTGAGTTATGATGTCTGCATAAACCACTGGAATTAGAAATTGGTTCCTCAGTCTGGCTGAGGCCAATCAGTCATCGCCCCTTCACAAATCACTTAAGAGTGTACTCGATGTCCTGTTTAACTGTGAGGACCACCAGTAAAAACAGAGACTATAGGAGCACTTTCTCACTAAAGAATGATACTTTTGTTCTTCTTGTGAAGCTGTTATGTACTAAAAGCCAGGTTTCCCTTATTATCCAATAGTGTGCAAAGCATATTCTCAGTCTTTATGTAATTTGTTAAATGTTTAAAAATATAGGCATTTTTGCCTTTAAGATGTGAAATAATAAATATTTTGCAAGGTACAACACAGTATAAAATTCTGCAGCTGATGTTGAGATTAATATTATGTAACTGTGCTGTTTATTTTATAGATGTCAGGTGTATGTTTGGGTGCCCAAGCAAATTTGTATGCTGTTTTCAGTGGGAAAAGCACTGGGTGAATATTGACCCAGAGAGTGAGTGCCTCTGGAAAGTCATTTTACTTTTTCCTCATGAACAGATGGGGAGTGAAAACAGAGTCAATGACAGAGGGTAGTCATATTCCTAAGCACTGAAGTTTGTTGAGTTTAATTTTTAGTGGATAAGGAAACATCAAAGGACCAGCATCACAGGAAATCATTTATACTGCAAATGACTCCAGCAATTAATTCCTGAAGACATTAAATATTGCTCTTTTTCCATTTTCTAAAATTTTCCTGTAGAAGCCTATTTGTCCTGCACTTGAGCACCTGTTTCAGCATATATGGTTCAAACAATATGTGTGCTTTTGTGTAATGAACAGAAGAATCAGATGGTAAGGCTTCATGAGATTAGGATTTTTCCTTTATCCCTTTATGGTCTGGAAGAATTAATAACTCTTCTTGTCCCATGAGAATAATCTCTGCTATTTTCCTTCCCAGGTTCTCGTAAGAGATCCAGACATTCCTGCCCCAAAAAATCTCCCCATGCTTCTGTGTGTGTAGGCACATGCATGTGATTAGAGGAATATTTGCATGCATCATTTATCAAACCCAAATTTTAAGGTTGGATATGTCCCTCACCAATACCAAGTTAATTTCTGGTGGGTAGACACATTATATTGTGAGATTTGTCATATTAATCTTTCCCACAGCTGAGTTTTCAGCTTCTGCCTACAGAAGTTTCTTCCAGCTTCTTTTCAAATCTTCCTCAAAACATTTCAGTTTTATAACCAATAAGTAAAAATCCAAAATCCAAGTGTGACCATATTTGCAGTCATCTCATTTCCAACCCAGGTTTCAATGTAATTTTCTTGTCTTAGTAATTATTTTTAGTTAGGCATGACGCAGCTGTAGAATGTCATGGGAAAAGCCTGACTAGAAGGAAATACTTACATAATTAACAGAGAGGATTGACATTCAACTTTACTGAGATGCTCCCAAAACTTTTGTATTAACTTTGATACCATGTTTATCAAGCTAAAATAATTCAACTTAATAAGGCAGACAATTTATGAGACAAGTTTCTTTTTTTAGTGCTGCTTTTGGAATTGGTGTTTTTTTTGTTTGTTTTGTTTTGTTTTGTTTTGTTTTTTCTCTAAAAGAGAATGGAAATTGATAAATGTAGATATAGTTAATCACTATGGGCTCATGGAAAATTCTGCATTGAAGTAACACAAAGTAATAGAGTAAATGGATTCATTAAATCCAAATATAATTCAAATCCTTAAAACAAACAGCATGAAACATCAGACAGAAAACATCCTGAGGTAATGTAACCATTATTAATTATCTTCATCAGTACAGCAGAGAATGTAAATTTAATCTGAAATATTTTACTGACATTAAATATGATTTCATTTCTTCTCTGTTTTATGTCATCCTCCCTCAGATGGATATTCTATGGTTTTATCTCTGTCACAGATCACACAATATTCTGAGTTGGAAGGAGCCCACAAGTATCATCAAGTTCAACTCTTAAGTAAATGGTTCACACAGGGATCAAACCCATGATGTTGGCATTATTAGCACCAGCTGATCTAATCTCGGTGTGTTGTATACAGAGACTGAATGTGGCCATACAGTGAGGCTGGTAACAGTGATGAAAATGGTAATATGTAATAATAATTACACTGGAAGCTGGCATTGCTCACATTAACGACACTGCAAGCTCAACTTCTTCCATATTGACAAAGAGAGGACCTTCAAAACACTGATTGACACACATATTGTCTGTAAATGTAATTTTCAAAAGAGAATTTTTTCATTGAATTTTAGCCCTTAGAAGGCAGGGAAAAAATTGTACGAGCAAGATAATTCTATAAAATTTCAATTTTTTTATTACTTCATGTGTACATATTTTCAGAGTTTTACAGAGATTACAATGTAAACAGAAAGAGATGGGATATGTTGTTAAGGTTCTTTGTGGTGCCTGTCCACTGCCTTCACCCTCAAGCCCTGGTGAGTATCCATTTGTGCATAAATGGATTGTTCATTACTATATGACAACACACTTTTGGTTCTGCTTCATATTTCTTGCTCTCTTCCTGGCCAGAATATTCTTGTATCCAGCTTCAACAAAATAATAGAAATTGTTCTCCTCCCAAAATAAATTACAGCCTTGTTGTTTGGAATCACAACAAACACATCAAATTTCTTCAGCCAATTTGGAGGGTGTATTTCACTTCCTACATGAATGCTGTATGCACTAAAAAATCTGCATTCAAGCAACTCAAGTTTTATGCAATTAGCTTATGCTAAAATTACAGTTTACTGTTTTAAATGTCTGTTACATTTGGGCTGTCCTGTAATTTGCATCTTACCCAGTGTCTCCCAACATTTTTAAAGGCAGCATCCCATGATTCATGAAGTCTATCTGCATAGCTCCTGTCCTTTCATCTGAGATCCTACTGCCTCCTTCTCACTCAAACAGCTCTGCTACAGATGCTGATGCTCAGACAGCAAGTCAGGCTCCGATTGATTATCTCTGTCTCAGAATATTCAAGTATTTGCCCTGTCTCTCCATGCTGGTTGATCAGGGACAGTGCACAGACACCTGATTCAGCCATGTAGGAAATTAACACAGGCCTGGCAGAACTAGTTTTTGGAAGGACTTGCTGATCTTGGTTGACAAGAAGCTCAACGTGGCTCAGCAATGCGCACTCACAGCCCATAGAGCAAATCAAATCCTGGGCTGCATCCAAAGCAGAGTGGGCAGCAGGGAGAGGAAGGACACTCTCCCCTTCTATTCCAGTCTTGTTAGACCCCACCTGGAGTACTGCATCCAGCTCCGGAGTCTGCAACAGAAGACAGACATGGAAGAGAAACATAGTGCTCTAATGCCTCCCTGGAGAGACTGTAGAGCACCTTCCATATCTAAAGAGCTCCTACAAGAGAGCTGGAGAGGGATTTCTTGCAAGACCATGCTTGTGGTAGGCCAGGGGCTACTGGCTTTGAGCTGAAAGGGGACAGGTTTACATGAAGTATAAAGAAGAAATTTTCCTTGTGGTGAGACACTCAAACAGTTTTCCCAGAGAAGCTGTGGATATTCTACCCCTGGAAGAGTTCAAGGGCAGATTGGATTTACAACCTGATCTAGTGGATGGCATCTCGGCTCATGGCAGAGAGGTTGGAACTAGATGATCTTCAAGGTACCTTCTAACCCAGACCATTCTAGGTCTGTTTAAATCTTGTTTATCACCTCATTCCTAATGTGCTTTTATCCCACAGAGTAGATACTTCTTAATAATTGGAATCAAAGTTTGTACATATATGCAAATATATATTGAAGGGAAGCTACACAGCATCTTTTTTTTTTTTAATAGTCTGAAAAATTAAAGTGTCAAATAAACTTCATAATAACTGCTATTTGATTTTGATTAGATGTTCTAGAGATTCTCAAGCAATATGTTATTTAATAATTTTTAATATATTTATAACATGTCAACTCTTAGCTTATTGATGCTTAAAAATAATTTTTTTACTGCTTTCTGCCTTTTTAAATAACATATTTGAGACACTTGATTTTTCAGCTTCAAAACATGGACTAACTTTCATCTTGCTGTGTATTTGTTCTGACTGAGATGGAGATTTTTGTATTTACAATATTTTTACCCAGGGAAAATGCTGCATGTACTGAGGCTTTATTTCCCAGTGAGTGGCTGGACATCACCTTCTTGATGGGAAGTAGAGACATAGTAGGGAATTTCTGCTGTTGTCATTGTGAAGGAACAAGGGGTGGATTGTGTGTAAATTGTCCACTTTTGTTGACTCCAGGGTCAGTGAGGAAGGAGGAGAAGGAGGTCCTCCAGGTGTGTTGGAACAGACATTCCCCTGAAGCCCATGGCAAAGACCATGGTGAGCAAGGCTCTCTTCTGTGGCTCATGGAAGTTCACAGTGGAGAAGATATCTGCCTGTAGCCTTGGAGGACCCACCCTAGAACAGGAGGACGCCTGAAGGGGGCTGTGACTCAATGGAAAGCCCAAGCTGGAGCGGATTTCCTGGCAGTGCTTGTGATTCCATGGATAATCCAGACTGGAGCACTCTGCTCCTGAAGACCTGCTAACTATGGAGGGGACCCATACTGGAACAGTCTATGAAGGACTGCAGCCTGTGGGAAGGACCCATGTTGGAAAAGTTCATGGAAGACTCTCTCCCATGGGAGTGACCCCACACTGGAGCAGGGGAAAATGTGAGGAATCATCCTCCTGAGGAAGAAGGAGTGGCAGAAACAGCTGTGTATGATGTATTGACCAAAACCTATTTTCCAAACCCCTGCCCTGCTTTTGGGAGGAGATAGAGAAAATCCAGAGTAAATTTAAGCCTAGGAAAAAGGCAGGGGAGGGATAGGGGGTGGGGAAATGTGTTTTTAAGATTTGATAGTATTTCTCATTATACTGCTCTGATTTGATTGGAAATAAATTCAGTTGATTTCCCCAAGCTGAGTCTGTTTTGCCCATGATGGTCACTGGTGAGTGACCTCTACCTACCCTTATCTCAACCCACAAGCATTTCCATATGTTTTCTTTCCTGTGTCCAGCTGAGTAGGGGGAGTTATAGAGAAGCTTTGATTAGCACCTGGAGTCCAGCCAGGGTCAACACACCACACCTGTAGTAACAAAATCACATCGAGAATAAGGATACTAGGTGAAAAATAGAAGAGGCTGAGATTTTCTTCAAAGCCAATGAAAGATTTTCGGGGTTTGCATATTTTTATTTCTAAGTATAAACAGCTGTGTGTGTGTTTCTGTTTTAAATTAATCCTTTAGCTAAAAGTCTTAAACTCTTTTTTTCTTGTCTTGTAACCTGGAGATCAAAGTGAGCTCTTGAGTGATACAGAATTATAATTTATGTAGAAATTCTTAATTTTTTGAAGGCACAAAATGGACTCTAAATGTTTTTCTATCACTTAGCTTTGGATATTAATATTTTATAAAATTTAATTATAATCCAGTATGAAAGAAGTGTTGACCTCTGTGTGACACTAGTTATTTTCAGAACAAACTGCATTGAAATGCAAAGAGAATAAGAATGTGGTTTTGAGCAATACAATTATGAAGAGAAATGATTTTGATTATACTGTGTTGTGCTGAAATTTGCAGTATCTAAGATTCTGTTGAGAATAGTTTTCATCAGATAACTGAGGAAAAATCTGTGAAAGTTTTAAAAACCTTTGAAACTGGCTTTGAAGTTTAAAAAACCTTTGAAAAACTATATATTGAAAGTAGACAAAATAATCATAATTTGGGATAGCAGGTAAATAATAAAGGCTAATGCATTCAACGAAGACCTGTGTACCATAGGAAGCATCTGTTTCCATTTCATCTTCTCCACCCAATTTCAACTCCCTTAAATTGGAGAAATTTTTTGGATCTTCTCTCTTCAATACATATCATGTAAGTTCTGGTTAAAAAAGAACTTACTCCTAATCAAATAATAATGAGAAAATAATGACTAATTTTCTCAATTTATGTTCCTTGTCTCAACATAAGACTGGGGGCAAGTATGTCAGGTATAAGTGATTATTAGGCTATTGAATGCAGGAGAAAAAAACTTTAATTCACTAGAAGGACTGTGGACAGTGTGCCACTCAAAGAGAAGTGGTTAAGCTTTATTTGAAATTTTTTACAATTATTTTATCAGTTGCAGAAATCAATTTAACCTGCTTTTCAAAAGTTAAAGTTTTCCTTCAGAAAAAAAAATCCAAAGTTTTCTTTCTTATGCATTTTATTTCTTCAACTTCCTCTTTTCTGAGTATATTCTTCCTTATGTATCTAGTTTTGTCAAGATAGACAGTTCTAAAAACTGCTTACTGCAATTTTAAATCTGAAGCTTGGAAGAGAATTGTTTCTTGGAAGGTTCACAGCTCAGTCCTGTGTTTAGATACTCAGAAAATGACATATCTGGGTCACTACAGGAATGGTGACAGCTAAAAAGAGGATAATCTAATCCTGACATTTCCCACACATTGCAAAGATTTCATGTTATGGGATATTTATTTTCAAATAAAAGAAAATAAAAACATTCTCTCCCAATCCACACATGTATTTACAATATTGTTAGACTGGGTTGCACATACATCTATTATTATTATTATTATTACTATTATTACTATTACTATTACTATTACTATTACTATTACTATTACTATTATTATTATTTAGTTTATGGAACTCTCTGGATAAATAAGAAGTTTATTCTCAATCCATTTTGATGAAATCATGCAGTAATGTATTCAGTAGTGCACACTTGGAAACATGAAACTCTATTGTAGTAGACAAATACTACTACACTAAAGCTGTAGTAGACAAATACTACTACTGGAGCTATGTGAACACGTACACAGGTTGCTTATTCAAAAGCAGATACTTCTCAGATTTTGTAAAGGAAGTGCCATTTTGGATTTTCTGAACTGACATATTATTGTTATGCTGCTATTCAAGTAACTAAGTGAAGGCTGATATGTATCTCACAAATTTAAGATAGATTTCTGAAACTTGCTGAAAAAAGGTTGTGCTATTCTGATGGCTCCAGCGAATCAGATTTTTCCCTCTGGTACAAGTATATATTTTTATCAGTCTTTCAAATATGGATTTGGGATGATAGACTTTGAATTGCAGATCAGTATCAAAATAGAAAACAAAGGGGTGTGCTATTATTAAAGAAAATAGAGGGGAAAAATTGATCTAAAAGTTCATCAGTTTTTTTAAATGATATTTTAAACAATTAAGATTTTCATGAAACAGATGAGTTTTTCTGACATTCAGGTTTTTTTAAATGATATTTTAAACAATTAAGATTTTCATGAAACAGATGAGTTTTTCTGACATTCGGGTTTTTTTTAAATGATATTTTAAAAAATTAAGATTTTCATGAAACAGATGAGTTTTTCTGACATTCAATGAATAAAACATGTTTGTTCCCAGGAAATTAAGACCCTTCCCACTGGAAAGGACTGTAAATGACAGGTTTATTCCTTTCATCCAAGGAGACAATTACACAGCAAGTTCCAAAGGATGGTCACCTAACATCTCTCTCATGAAGAATTAGAGGGATGGAGTGGATGAAAGGTTATTGTCTTAATCAATGTCTTGAGATTACTAAGAGCAATTGTTTTAGAGTTTGATTAGTTTACATTAGCTTACTAATGAACAGACAACAAAATCATTAGACCACTAGAGAAACACCAGAAATTAGATAATAAATGGCTCTAGTCCTGTGGTCTTACCCAATGGCTAATATTAAGCATAAGATGTTTGAAATGTGTGAACTAAAAGTCAAAAATGACAAAAGGAAAACATTTCACATAGAAGCAAAAGACAGACAACATGAATTAGACACTGAACACCTCATTACAAGCTGACTCAGTTTTTACAGAATTTTGACATAGTCCAAGTAGGACAATAGCTGTTAAAAATAACAAAAAAAAAAAAATCATGTAGTGTAAATAATTTTGTAAGATGATGCTTGAATTCTAACCTTAAAAAAATTTGTTATCCAGACACATTTTTGTCTGAGGTTAGCTAGGGAAATTCTGACACAGGAACATAATTTCATAGCCTACTTTCATGTCATTTATTCTAGTGCAGAGAAGCACAATTAAAATGATCAGAACTGAATAAAATCCCTTCTACATGGTCAATGAAATATACATTTATAATATTTTAATTATCCTCAACATGCATTAACTTGATAATACACCATTTAATCTCTTTCAAGATACGTGTTTATACCTTTCAGCCACCTATGATTTTCCATCAAAGGATTTGATCTCACTTTACAACCAAGGTAGTTTTTTGAGGCATGTATTATTCCAAGTCTTCTTGTGAGATACAGAGTACAAGATCCATATCTGAAAATGTTTGTGTGTATGACCATTACAGAAACTCAATTGTGCGCTATTTTTCAGCATGTTGCAATAGCTATAATTACTAGAAGCAGAGGAAGAACAGTGCCTTTATGTCCAACACTAGACTGTAACTGCAAAGTTCCTCATGTTCAACTTATTCTTTGTATTTTTGTTTTCTTGTAAGCATCTGCCTCTTTTTAGTCTTCTCTAAAATACAAAACTGATTCAAGATCTTTGCCATTTTAATATCATTTAAGAACAAAGATTTTTAAAGAATGCTGGCTTCACTGATTTTTTTTGGTTTTTTTCGTCCTCAGTCTTACTGATGTTTTAATTCATACACTTGAAGAAAAAGTATTTTAGTCATGAAACAGAAGAGTAAAGGTAAATTGGAAGAATCATACTGATTGTATTGAGATCTGTGATTCTGTGAATATTTTGCCTCAATAAAAGAAATAAGGACGATATACAGAACACATTAAATATTATTATTTTGTCTTTTTGTACATACTAATAGAAGAAACCAAACAATTAAGAGGTAAAGAATGTGAAATGGCCTACCTGCCAAACTAAAGCTGACAAGTATGTACTGGCCCAGCTCTGATCCCTTAGTAGATGGAAGTTTTGCAACCTGGTTGTGACTCTACTAGAAAATTGTATTCATTTTTCTGTGAAGAGAAAAAATATCTGATTACAGAAAATAACCCTTTCCCTTTTGACCTTTCATTTTATGAAGGAATATTTCTTTTTTTTTTTATCTCCTTTAAGAAAACCTCCATATACCATAATCAACTTATTTTTAAAAGTTGAAGTCTTTCTCTTCACTTTTACTCCCAGATCTTATGCAGGATTCTGGTAGGCCCCTTATCATCCCCATGGACAGCCCCACTTCAGCTTCTTTAAGTGAAAAGCAACATCAAAATATTTGGTGAATTTCAGAACTGTTTTGCAATATAAAATATTTATACATGTAAATCAGATGCAGTTCTAAAGGATAGCAGGCATTAGCTACCTGTTTCAGGATATGTCATTTTATTTTCAGAAGTTTTCAGGCCATGTGAAATGCTGCATTGATACATTTCTCTTCAGAACCAATGGCAGTGCTGATGGTAACTGGTGAGTGATCTTTTGCTGTTCTCATCTCAACCCACAAGACTTTCATTATATTATCTCTCCCCTGTCCTGCTGAGGGGGTCTGGTAGAACATCTTTTGGTGGGCACCTTGCATTCAACCAGGGTCAACCTACCCCACCTCAAGGGTCTGCATTGGGACCAACATTATCCAACATTTTTATTATAAAATAGCTCCTTAGTAAATCTGCAGGTCACACCAAGCTGTATGGTTCAGTTGCATCTACAGAGAGAATGGATGCCATGCAGAGGGACCTTGATAGCCTATGGGGCCTGCAGCAGCTTGGAAAAAAAGAGACCACTGCCTTTTTAGCAGGATCCATCTGTATTACACACACTCTACTATTTACATGTTTCTACTATGGGAAAGTTTAAAGAAGGTCTCGGGAATGTGCAGAAGGAAAGACAAAACAGCCACCCCAACAAACACCTGGCAGGGCAGACTTTTCTGCCCTTTATCAGCCATTCACTCAAACAAGCCACCTCCAGCATTCCAGGAGGTAAAAGAGAAACATTCACACGTGGTGTTTATGGCTGCAGTCATCCCTCTGGTATGCATCTTTGTCAAGAGAACAGAAGGTCTTTATCAAAGTTAAGATAAATGTGACAAGTTGCTCTTCTACACAGGACTCTAGGATGGGTGCAGCAGGTCACGGCTTCTGCAGGGCCAGGTGAAACTTGTGAAATTCAACAGGATCAAGTGCAATGTCCTCCACTTGAGTTATAACAATCCCCAATATCACTACAGACTGGAGGATGAATTAATCAAGAAGACACCTGCAGAGAAGGACTTGGGTGTTTTGAAGAATAAAAGGTTGGGCATGGCCCAGTGTGCTTCTAGTGCAGAAAGCCAGTCATCTCCATACATCAGAAGAAGCATGGCCCAGAGGCTGTGGGAAGTGATTCTGCAGCTCCACACTTCTCTCATAAGATCTGATCTGATCTGCAGTGCTGCATCCAGGTCTGAGGCACCCAGTACAAGAACCTGTACAGACATGGACCTCTTAGAGCAGGTCCAGCAAGGGTCACAGAATTTATCACAGAGCTGGAACACCTCTCCTCTGAGGATAGGCTGTGAGAGTGTTGGTTGTTCAACATGGAGATGAGAAGGCCTTGCTAAGACCTTTTTGTGGTCTCTCAATACCTAAAGTGTGCTTATAAGAAGGAAGAAGAAAGGCTTTCTGCCATGGCTGTAGTAAAAGA
Organism: Serinus canaria; assembly: GCF_022539315.1. NCBI lineage: Eukaryota > Metazoa > Chordata > Aves > Passeriformes > Fringillidae > Serinus > Serinus canaria. Next base: position 92,135,630 of record NC_066316.1, read on the forward strand.
ACAAGGAACAATGTTTCTAAACTGTAGAGTTAGGCTGGACATAAGGAGGAAATTTTTTATAATGAGGTTGGTGAGACACCTGAACGGATTGCTCGGGGAAATTGTGGCTGTCCCATCATTGGTAGCGTTCAAAGTCAAACTGGATCAGGTGAAAGATGTCCTTGCCCATGGCAGGGGGTTTGGCTAGATCTAGATGGATATCTCTACCAATCCAAACTATTCTGTGAAACTTAACCCAGAAAATGGCTGCTTGAATGTATGTTCTTTAAAAAGCAAGAGTTTAGTTCTTAAGACAATCACAAAAACAACCTTTAAATAGCTGAAGTAATCTATTTTTTATATTATAAAATAAGAAGAAAATTATTGTTTGGTCTGAATGCCAGAAATCCCTCAGATGTGAAATACCTGGCTTTTGATAATGGTCTATGTAGCTTTGTTGATGTCTGTGAGCCTTGTAAATTCTTTCTGAGTTTACAGCTAGGCAGCTTTAGACATTACAGTCGTAAGAGGTTCACCCACCAATCCCTTAAGAAAAATGTGTGTATATAACTGAAAAGTATATTGACAATTTTTGTTGACAGATTTGAAACAATATTATCCATAATATTGACACAAACAGAATAGTTTCAAATAAAGTTTGTGACAATGTTTAGGTTCAAATAAAACTAGAGGTTTTTCCAGAATGGAATTTTGATGCAAATGAAAGCACAGTCAAGTTTTACTGGGTGAAATTAAAAGGATATATAAAGGAAAACATTATTTTTCTTTTAATTATTTCTTATGCTATATATTTTGAATGTTTAAAAAAATTGTTTTATCTATTGTTTTCTATTGCAAATTAAGTCATTATATTGTTATTCACAAAGCACTGCGATAATCAAATGCTAATCAGAGTGGAACTTTGAAAACTAATTGTAATTAGTAAGGAATAAAAGATCATGCTTCATTAAGGTGCACCTTTATAGACATAACTGATCATTGTGCAAAACATCAATTTCAGTTTAGATCTAATTACGGTCAAAACAAAACCCAGGGATTTTCACATTAATAGAACTACAATGACAAATTAAAATTACAGTCTTGTGAAAATATGTTTTATTTATAATTTTGTTCTCATTTACAATAGTCTTCTGAGTTGAAAGGAATGCATTCCACAGATTGCAACTTGCATTTAATACAGACATGTAATAAATAAGTAAATATATGTAAGTAGGCAAAATATGTATATTTTTTAAAAATTAGAAATAATTTTAAAATGCAAAATACTCTAGTCTCTACTTTTATAGAGAAGTCAAAGTCAAGTTTTTTTCTATAACATCAAACCTTTTCAGTAATAAAATACTACGTTCTTCAAATATATCTCTTTGTTTTGTTACTCCTTCTAAGGCCCTTATCCTGAAACGAGTTTAGTAAATTGGTTTCTACATTCAAAAAGGCTCTGAATGAGTTTTATTGTTGCTGTTACTATTACTATAATTATTGTTGTTGTTGTTATTATTATCTTCATCATCATCATAGAATCATTAGGATTATAAAAGACCTTGGAGATCATCGAGTTTAGCTGTTGACTCAGCACTGCCATGTTCACCACTAGGGTGTGTCTCCACGTTCCACATCCACTCCTTTTTTTAACACTTCCAGGGATTCCACAACTTCCCTGGGCAGATTTTTCCAATACCTGACCACTCTTCCAGTGAATAAAGTTTTCCTAATATCCAATCTAAACTTCCCCTGGCCCAACTTGAGGCCATTGCTTCTTGTTCTGTCACTTGTTACCTTGGAGAACAGATCAGCTTTCACCTCACTACACCCTCTTTTCAGGTAGTTGTAGAGAGTGATAAAGTCAGCTTTAAGCTTCCTTTTCTCCAGAATAAATAACCTCAGCTCCTTCAGCTGCTCCAAAACACCCCTTGTAGCCTGTAAATTAAGAAAACTTTATTCGTACTCATGAAGAATTCCCTAAATTGAGGAGTAGGGGAGAAAAAAAGCTGAAGCTAAGTCCTTGTCAGCCTGCAGCTGATCTGACTACCTCTTTTAGCTAAACAAATCAACACTTTATATCTATTTACCAATGCTTCACCTTTATGGGTTCCCTCCCCTTTGTTGTGGTGCTTTCACATACTGAGGGTTGCATCAGAACTGAAACAGAAATAAGTTTTGCCGCTCTAAAACTAGATCCGAGAAAAAAGAGAGGGGGAAGCAGTGGCGCGCAGTTTGTGAGGGCAGAAGCTTCACTTTTCACTCCCCCGGAATTCCCTTTCTCTTGGTGCGTGTTGTCCGCAGCACAGACAGCAGGACAGAGCTCTCCTTTGCTTTGAGTCAGTTTTTGGCTAGCTGAGGCAGAGAAGTTCCCCCAGAGTGTGGCTTTTCTTTTCTTGGGAGCTGATCAGTCCTGCTCTGGATCGAAAACTCAGAAAAAGTCCTGTGGGCCATCAGGTCCCAGGACACAGCATTTTCCAGTGCAGGAGGGACTAATAAGAGACTGAGCGAGCCAAGGGACAGCCCACAGAAAGGACTTTCTGAATTTGCCATCTCTTCAGAACAGCGAGAGGTTCCATTGTTGAATGTTATTCATTTTTTCATGTTTCTCAGTATTTTGTTCATTAAATAAACAATTTTTTCCATTTTTCTTGAAGGAGATTTTTATTTCCTGAACCAATGGAGGGAGGGGGCACTTGAATTTGCTTTCAAGAGGGACCCTTTCAGAGGTTTCCTCCCGAATTTTCTCTAAGCCAGGACAAAAGGGCAGTATTTTTAATCAAATTCTGCTGTATATTCTATTTTGGAAGCTGAAGTTTAAGATCCTTTCTCATGGTTCACCACACAATAAAGACTATCCCACTTATAACTCAGTTTCTGAGGCCTTAGGTGTGCAATGGAGTTACAGCAGTTTAAAAATTTATTCTACATCCCTAGAGCTGCAGTTACTTAACTGTGTCTCTTCCTTACTGCAGAAAGCCCATAGAAAACCAAGCTGGTTAAAGCATTTTTCTGCAACTGAAGTACTTCATTTTGTCCTACATTTGCCATGAGCTGTGTTCACATATGCTGTCACTAAGATTGTGTTCATATGTGGTAATGCCTCAAGTATAAGTAACTGAATCATGAGTCTGAGCAGCAATAAATATTCAGTTTCCTGTAGTTACTTATATCAAATGTGTACCAGTAAATGGAAGAGACTTAATCTTCTGCCTGGTCACAATCCACCCTGAAGTCCTTGCTCCTGGTCCCAGTCTCACAGTAGATCAACTGATGTGACTTCTTTTTAAAATCATTTATATTATTCTTAGTAACAATATTTTCCAGAGCAGATTAGGTTGCACGACAGAGAAGGAACTGGGGTGTTCCCAGCAAATTTAATTTTCCAGCATTGTGGGTGCAGTGCATAATGCTGTAACTGGTGCTTACACTTTCACAGAATCATATAGTAGTTTAGGTTGGAAGAGACCTTTAAGATTAAGTTACTACTGTTCCAATACCTATCTGGGTGAGGTATATTATTTGAAAAATTCTCATTCAATTCATAATCATGAATGCACTTTTAAAGATTTTTAGACTGAATACCTGAAAGTAATACATTTATTTTTCCTCTGCCTTTCCCTTTAGGGTGTTTTGAGCTGATTTGCCTTAAGTCAGAAACTAAATTTATTGTTTGTGAATCTCAACATGGTCCCCTGTGTACTAGAACATTTTATGTGTTTCACTGGACTGACTTTTGCCTTATTATTGGCATAATATACACGCCTCTATGGATAATAAATCAAAGTCATTAGGTTACAAAATTCTCAGAAATAATTCTGAAGACATATAAATATGGTTGTGGGAAAATGAGGCTAAAGCAGATTTCATAGTACAAGTGTTTATGTAAATAAGACAAACCAAGGAAAGGTAGTAGCATTTGTTAGATCAGCTGTTACAACAGTGTAAAACAGAAAAATGCTTGATGAAAGCACTCCGCTGAATGACATGCCAAAATGTAGAATATTTATAAGATGAAGAAATAAATTTTCTTAACTCTCCAAATATCTTGTTGCAATGCTTTCTTTAACACGGGTCCAGCTACAAGTCTTGAAAGCATGAGCCAAACACATTTTCCAAAAATCAATGTCAGGGTAGAACTTACTTCCTTTCCCTGTCAGAGCAATGCCTTCTTCTGTTCAAAGTACTCTGCCAATCACATCTTGCTGTCCAGACTTCTTCAGGGAAATTAAATTCACTTACATTTACATATCTGCAACTATCTATTTGTCCTGTATAAAGATCTTCTCCATGGACATTAAGGACATATAGACTCTTCAAGGCAGTCTGATTTTACTTGATTTTAGCAGTCACTTGAGGACAAAATGACTCATGGTCTAAAAATTTTTCCCCCTCCCTCCTTCAGTTTTTTACAGGGAATCTAGATGATTGGTATGAATATTTAGCTGCAGATATCTAGCATGAGGTGGGATGAAACACTCATTCTTACACTGTAAACTTCAGGTATCAGCAATGATGATCAATGACTGTAAGAAAATGGCACCCAAAACCTGAGTTATCCCCAAGTATTTTGGTTGGTTAGTTGTTTTTTGTCTTCATGTTAATAAGACAGTTTTGCTAACTGGATGCACAGCACACATTTAGAGATGCAGATCCACTCATTACTTGCTGTAACACCTCTCCGTCAGAGATCTTCCAATCCTATCTTGCATTTACTCCTGCAGACAAGATTGGGTAGGCAGGCAAAATGTGGACAGAATCTTATCTGACAGAACAGTGACATCTGTCACTGGTTTCTTTGGCTATATTTATGCTTCTAGGTTAAAGTCAGAAGCCATACTGGATGCTGGATTTCAACTGATTACCCTAAAATTATTCAGAATTTTTTTTTTGGCCAATTAGAAATCCTCCCAAAAATTCTAGCTCACAGATAACTCCTGATAAAAAAAATTTCTGTATGTTTCTTTTTACTTAGACTAAGAATTTCCACGAAAGCCCTCTGTGTCAGCTTAGTATATTGTATTTTTTTAAATTTAGTATCAAGGTCAGATTTGGTAGAAAGAAGTGTTTGTTAGAAGTAGCAAGCTAATAAAAATATTCTGGAAGTGCATGATAAAGAGTAGGGTATTTCACCTTTTTTTGGTCAGTGTACTATTAATATGGCAACATATTAAAATTGTTACATGTTGAATCAGACTTCTACAGATCTACATCACCCTGTTCCCAGATAGCAACAGATTGATGTTTAGCAGCTGGCATTCAGCTTGCAGTGCTGCTTTTTCAATAACATGCTAAAATACTAAGAATTCTATTTTTTCCTACATTTACTATGTGCCAAACTGCATGCATTACATCTTACCATAGGAAAATGCTGCATAGTACAAAAGTAATTGAATGATAAATCCTAAAAAGGATTAATCAAACAGAGATTAAAATAACCTCTCACTTTTCCTAAATAATAAATGGGCTTTAGGCTGTATTTCTCTTTCCTTCAATGGAAAAAGGAAAGAACTGGAAAATATAACTGTAAGAGAGGAAAATTTATGCAGTTCATGTCTTTATATCCTCCAGGAGGAGATCAAATGCAGCAGATAAATTGTACCCTTTTGAATCTGGTATGTTTGGGGATCAACTGTGGTTCTGTAAGAGGATCACTAAAATATGTTTATTATTAGTTAGTTTAGGCCATTAGACTGGCCACAGAATTAGGAGCTAGAGACTCTTTAACTTTGTTATCTACAAAATCCTTAATAAACCTCTGCTGACGTCAATTGAATTTAGTTTTTGGTGTTTACTGTCTCATCTATAAGAGAAGGATAATACTTATCAACCTCACAGGGATGGTGTAGGATTAATTATTTAATAGTTAGACACTGATGTAAAAGGCTAAGTATTTTATTGCCTTCACAAATACTGAAATATGACACTGTCATCTTGCAGTATCTAGCTGAAGGTGAAAAGAGACAGCGTCTGTTGTGTCAGCAGTAACACACATGAGAAACTGCAGCATTTTGTTTTTATTGAAGAAACACTAAGTTTCCACAGCAGTAGCTTAACTCCACTTTAAGCAATTTATATCCTATGTGCACTTTGAGTAAGCTGGTCATGGAAAAACGACTGGAGAATGCTAAACAGAATTTAGGGAGAGAAGTGCAAGTCATAAAAAAAAAAAAAAAAAAAAAAAAAAGATAAGAGACTCACAGATTTGTTCTCAGAGACATTTTTGCACCAGATAATGCAAGAAGGATGTGCTAGCTGGTTGGATTATTGTATAATTTTTCTCTTCTAGTCCTGAATATTGAAAATGTGCTCAAATGTAGCTCATCCTTTCATAACTTTTTATACTGAATTCTTTTTGTAGTGAAATCTTTCATGAGCTGGACAGAAGCCATAATGCACAAAATACATATTTAAGTTGAAAAACCTTACATTTCATTATAGCTGGAAATAGATTTTTGTCATTTCTCTTCAACCAATTAGGTATTTACCACTTTTTGAAAAGCAGCTAGAGAAGAAACCAGTAATTTCTGAGATGTTTAATTGTTGGACAGCAGAAGAAATCTGATGAAAAGGCTATTGGTGAAGGTACAAGCACACTTTTGGTATAGCAAAGTAGCTTTCCAGCACAGAGAGGAAAGCCAAGAGTTTTGTTATTTAAAAATAATGAAATAATAAAGTCTTGGACTAAGAATGAAGTGTAGGCTGCCTACAGGTGACAAACATGGTGTATGGCATAATTCCTCTCTGTAGGTAATGTGCTTTGTGCACTGGCCATTAGCATGATGTAGCTCTCCCATGGATAAATCTACAGCCAGCAATTGCCTTCCACATAGGTTCATTTTGCTTTTCTTTGGTAATGAGAAGGGTTTATTCATATTTTCTAATATCAAAATGCTCAGAGTAAGATCGACAGGGAATTACAATCCTGACCCTGAATCTTCTAATATGTATGGGTAAATTTACATATCTGAGTAGCTGCATTGACTTCATTATGACTATTCACATGAGTAGTGCAAAATAGGGATGCTTGTAGATCAACCCTAAGGCAGCATTTCCTGCTTTATGCATTTTACTTCTCCAAGTAACTAAAGATGTAGCGTAAGGCAATAGTCCCACGGCTGTATACAAACAAGAAAAGAGCATTATTACTCTTGTTTTTCACTTTCCTTTCAAAGTTATGTGAATATATTTTCAAATTAGTAGTTGACAGAAGTGTTTCATGCAGTTTTGTGTTGTTTTAGGTATTTATCCAGTACCAAACTCATTACCATCCCACCCTATGCACCCATAAGGTACATATAGCTCTGATCAGATTTTCACTAAGCTGCCTAAACAGTTTAAAAGTACAAAAAGCTATAGTAACACTAATACTAATCATATCTTTCCAGTAGTGTGCTATTGCACTGTTTCATGAAGCAATAACGTAGTTCTGACATTGGCATAAAGTGTTCATTCTTCAGCCTCATAATTTGGGAACAGGATCATAACCTCATAAAATAGCAGAATCCTACTATTATCACTCAATTGTTACCCCAGACATTCTAGTGTGCCTGCTTACTGTAGCTTTATTAGAATTCTGTAGCTATTAGCATTCCAGAATAAAAAAACTGTCCACACTCACTATAAAAGTAGTGGACAGTACTACTTAAAAATTTGTTATTTTTAATTTGTTTAATACCAGAGGGAAATCAGATTTTAAACACAAAGAAGTCTACACATATAACACTGATGAGAAATCTACTGGAAGCAATATAAGGGCCATTCACTTAAGAGTTAGACTTGACGATCCTTGTGGGTCTATTCCAACTCAGAATATTCTGTGATTCTGTAAATTCATTTGCAATTGTACTATCCTTTATCATTTCACCTGTATTGCCTAGTGGCATGTGGGATTAAAGCCACGTGGCTCCAAATGACTTTAATGGAAATAAGATAGCTAAAACTATTTCAAATTGAGACTTTCTGAAAAATGTATAAAACACAGGACATTATGATAATCCCATTACAAACTCAGTCACCACTTCTACCCTTCTCACGAACACGATTGTCATGACAATTCACAGTCCTGTCCCCTCTCTAGAGATGTACTGCTGAGCAAGCAAGGCATTAATCAGAACCTAATAGAATTACATTCAGTTTGCATTCACTTTGCACAGGTGTAAAAGACTACTCAAAAATGCCATGCAACACAGAATTACAGTCAGTGCTTTCAAAAGGTATATAGAGACAGAAAAAAACACCAGCAGTGTGAACAATATTATGGAGACTGAATCTAATGTTAAAAGTGTAAGTTTTTATCTTGACTTTAATTAATACAATTGTATTGTCAAAATTTAAAAAAATATAATAAGATATGCAGGGAAAGGGCATTATCAAGACATCTTAAACATCTGAGAGCACAAGTTTTGGGAAGGGTCCTTTATAATCTTACTGTACATGTTTGAAATGTACAGTTTTGAGAGCCTCTGTACAGTGAAAATGCTCCCTTGTTTGGTAGTTCTAGATATGCCAGTACTACCCAAGATGAAAACACAATTAAATATTGGTGGACCTCAGGTGTTTAAAGGCATGTACAAATTGCATAAATTCTTTGCCTAAAATATTCTCAGGTTTTCTTTGTCTCCAGATTTATTCTGGAGTTTCAATGCTTCTGATATCATCTGTTTCACTGTTAACCTGAATCTAACTGATAATGATAAAGTTTATTTCCAAAAGAAGTGTTCTGAAAGAGAATCAAAATTATCCCACATTTTTTATTTCTACTGAAATAAGGGAACACTCATTTTTCAATAAATTCACATATCCTTACTTGCAGAATAAATCACCAGTGTTTGGAGAATCTGGAGAAAAGCTCACAGGCCTAGGCTTAAGAGAGATTTGAAGTTAAGGTTAAGCAATGTCCACCTTTTTTTTAATATATTCTTTATGTTGAATTTCACAGTCTTCTTCCATTGTATTTAAAAAAAAGAAAAAGGGAAGCTGTTTCTTCTAGTTTCTTTCTTTGCAATTAATACTTTGGGTTTTCTTCAGGACTGCATATAATCATAAGACTATAAAACAAATTCCGTTCACTGAGTAAATTTTCAAATTTATTGCACTTCAAAGCAAGCCAGTAAATCTAGATTAAAGTTTTATGTTCACAAACCAACATAAGATTCTCAAAGAAGCTGATTTTTAGATAACTCCATGGATGGTGGATAATCCTGACTTGTTAGGTTTTTGTACCATATGTCCTATATATCAGTTTTCGATTCGGATTCAGGTATTTTCTTGTTACTGTATTGTAGATAACATCAAGATTTTGTGGGGGCTTTTTAAGGGTTATCTTCAAGAATTCCTGTGGATAGTTCAGAATGAACCTGAATATGTCTATAAAGAACGTAAATATTTTCTTCATAGTGATTACATTTGGCATATAAATTATGGAAAATAATTAAAGTCCATTGTATACTTTTTTAAGAGGCAAAGCTAATAAAGTCTTAAGAGCTGGTAAATTGGCTTTGTTACAATATTCAATATTTTAAGATTACTCGATAAAAGGTTTTATCTTGCAATCACTATTATCTGGCTTGTCATAATCTCATGTTAGAAATGTTTAAGTTGTTTAAAGAGAAGTCCTAAAACAGTGGAAATCTTTAGCAAAAAGAAAAGTTCTGGTGGGTTTTACTAGAGTTCCCACTTTAAAAAACATATGTCTTCATTTTATAACAAGTTATTTCTTGTCCAATGTTATGCTGCTTACATTCTTTTCACCTTTCCAAATTTATCAGAAAGTTTATTTTTTTGAGAGAAAAGAGGATTATAATTTTGTTTAAAATGACTCATAGTAAACTAGCTGACAGAAATAAAAAGTACAAATATAAATTTTTTTTTGTATCAGCTGAGAAATGTCTCATGTAATTGAGATTGCTACATGAACTCCCTTTAGATAATTGAAGTTCTTGCATAAGTCTTCTGTAATTGAGAACTTTTGCTGTCTACTCATATACTCAGTAAAATATACACAGGTTGTGGTTGTGTAGGTTGGTGTGGGCAGTCACTGCAAGAAAATCAGACTCACCAGTGAGCAGAAAAGGTTCTGGGAGCCACAAGCATGGACTGAGTACTGGAGAGATCAGTGCATTTGAGAGTTCACTGCTGGAGAGACCAAGGCAGGAGGGGTGGGTTAACCTTGACTGGATAACAGACCCACCCAGCCCCTCTCTCACTCTCACCTTGGCAAAGTGGATGGGAAAAATAAGCCGGAAAATTCCATGAGTCCAAACACTCTTCAATTAGTGGCTTGAGCAAAACAAACTCAACTTGGGGAAGATTCTATTTTCATGCAATTCAAATAAAACAGAGCAGGACAGTAAGAAACAAAGACAAAACTTAAAGTACCTTTCTCCTACTTCTCATTTTCCCCCAAAGTTGCTCTTCTCTTTTCACTCCTTCACTTAATTTTTCTGTCTCCTCCCTCTTTCCTTGACAAATGGCTTAGGGGGATAGGTTATGGGAGTTGAGATCAGTAACACTTCACCTCTGCTACACTTCTTCCTCATTCTGATTTCCTACTCCACTATGGGATCCTTCCCAAGGGAAACAGTCCTTCATGAACATTCTCCAATGCCATATGTAATTTGGGTTTCCCCTTCATTTTTTAATTGAAAAAAAAACCCAAAAACAACCAAAAAAAAACCCAAAAAACAAAAACAAAACCCCAAAAACCTACTCGGGATTTTATTTCTTGGCCTAGTTTTTTTTCCTTTTTTCTTTTTGAAGCAGTATATGCATAGCTTGCTTACTGCTTTTTCTAACACTTAATACATTTTCTCACATAAAATTGTTGTTCCAGACAACACTGTGAATTTTTTCATCAATACGAGCACCATATTTATAAATATTTAATAATGAAAGCTCTGGGTAAATGTTTCTCAAAGCAACAACAAAAACCAGAAACAAACCCCACTGCTTATGACACCCTGAAGAAATCAGATTCTTAGACATTTAAACAAGCTTAGGGCATAATATTCAGCAAGGACCCCAAAACTGCAATATTATATTGTTGGAAATTAGTGGATTTCCATTATACTAATATCTACTTGTGGAGAAGAAAACAGTATAGTGAGATATGCTGATTTAGGTATGCGGTGATTTCGAATTTTGAACTAGGGAAGTAGTACACTAAAATATAGATAGTTTCTTCCCTATTAAAAAATGTCTCAAGTTGCTGTATTTTATTTTATTTTAGAGTCTTGGCTGCTATGATTCTTTCAAAACTTATCATTCTTATTTCTTTTTTCTTGACTTTTCTTCAAATCATGGCATGAAATGATATTGGCAGGAGTGACTTCTTTGTACTTCTAAATATTAAGATTCAGTATGCGTGAAATTTTCATTTACCATTAAATTCATTCCGGATATTCTTCAAACCATGTACTGCAGCTGATCTGAAACAGAATGATAGTTTTACCTTTTCAGATTAGTAGTGTTTATTCATGTTCTAGTTTACTCCAGCTGAGTTAAACTTCACTGACAATCTAGTCCTTGGCTTCTCTGGCTATTAGTTCCACGCTACAGGTACTAGGGAACCTTATTAAACAGAGAAAAGTTTTAAAATTAACACAGAAATCTATGGTAAGAACAGATTCTCATTTATTTTTAATTTTGTAATGTTTTTATATTTTCAGTAACAATGAAATAAAGCAATATTGTCTTTGGATTGTTTCACTGAACTGATCCACAATTTGTTGGGTAATTCTAATGCTACTGTTATCTCTTTTGCTCTGCACTAAAAAAAAATAAAAAAAAAAAGAAATTGGAAGGATCAACAGATTTATACTCTTCATTTTCATCTACTAACTTTTCCTCTTCTTGTCCTATCTTTGGTTCATACTGTGCCTAAGAAGTTAAAACCAAAAATTAATAAACTGGTGTTTATTATACATAAATTATTCATACTGTTGTGTATCAGGTGTGTATATATATATATATATTATTTTCCTGTTATGAAATCAGGAAATTCTTCTTAAGAAAAATGTTAAGATTTGACAGCCACTGTTTAACACAGAGTAAAAGAGGGACTATTCCCTTGGGAAATCATCCCACTCTATGTTAAATTTGTACATGATGAAATCCAGTGTCATCCAGACTAATATTTTCTCTGTGTTTGTTATCCATTCAGATGTAAGTTAGTGTTCTGCTTTTAAAGATTAACTTTTGGCAAAGGTCATGTACTGTTGATATTATTAAGAACTGTCCCACTATATATTTTAGCATGTACATGCAGTAAGGTGTACTTGTGCTGGTAGAAGATTCTTTTGCAAAGGCTAAGAGGCAAAAGTATCTTTTTTTTTTCTTTTTTTCTTTTTTTTTTTTTGTATGCTCCTATTAATTTTACTTCCTTTGCAGGGATCATGTGGTAAACAGAATTTCTTTGATTTCTTTTTAATACATATTTTCACATGGAGAGCTATTTTGAGATATTTTATTGTAATAAATGTGACATAGTTACATTTTAAATTAAATAAAACTCACACTGGGTTTCTAAACAATATGACATTGAAAATAAATGGACATACTCTATGCTGTGAATCAAAAGCTAGGATGTCAATAACATGCATTACAAGTAGATTATTTTTTTTTATATAATCCTCAAAGGATAATGCAATTTTTTTTATCTTAGAAGCTTTTTTTTAACCTACGTCTAAATGTCACTTCATCACTTTTCTATCTACTGTAATTTTCTTGAATAAACTCACAAAGATTTTCTTTTACTTTGGGTGTCATTTGACATTGATTTTTTTTACCAAGTCATAAATCTGTATGAAAACTATATGAAAACTATACTCAAATACAGGGTTGCCAGCATGTATTTTTCTAAGACCTTATTTTACATAACATTTAGCTGTTTTCTTCTCTTACTGTGTAAAAATGGCCAAACTTTTGAAGAAAGCACTGATTCATTATTAATTTCTAGAGATTTGACCAGGAAGTCTCAACTTCTTGATTTTTTTTTTTTAAATTCTTTCTCTGTAGAAACTGTTCAGACATGATTTCCTGATTCATATTACCTAACTGTAATATGAAATAGATCACATTTCAAAGTCCCATGGAAATAACACTCTCCAGAGTGAAAGTACTGGCAGCTATGGAGATAGAAGGAAAGGAAGTGAGAACAAACTGATATATCTGTACATGAAAAATAACTCCCATCTCTGGTAAAATAATAACAGTAATATTGACTGCACTTCAAAAATCTCTTTCCTAATTAAAAGTACTTTCTTTTTTTTTAAACTGTTGAATAAAACAAGAACATGTTCACTATCAGGAAAGGGAAACGATACTCCTTCCCTCAAATCCCCAAAAATTGAAAAATAAGTACTGTGAGGTTCAGATATGCCGGCAATTAACTCTACTAAGACAACCAGTGTGCTTTACATGAAAGGGAACATTTTAAAAAGGAATAAGTACTAATGCTTGATTTTTTTTTTTTGCTTTAATCATCACAGATATTAAACTGAGATAAGTTCAGGGATAATTATGCTATACGGTTCAGATAATAAAATATAAACAGGATTGAAATGTTCTTCTTATGTACAGAATGAAAGTAACATGGGGAAATCTATAGCATAATTTTTAGAAAAAATCAATGATAAGAGAGGAATGTAAATATTCCAGAAACAGTAACCTGAAATTACAGGTAAAAGAAATTAAAGTCAGAATTGTATGGCAGTAAGACCTTTAAAGGACTTCTGGGCACATTCATTAAAATCTATGTGTTATATATGTTAGCAAAATTCCAAGAACCATCAAAAAGGTAAAAAAAACCTGAGTGCATTGAAAAATATTCCATTTATTGCACAAATATCTAAATGCAATGTTGTTTTGTTTAAAATATCTGACTTAAATAGGTGATGAAATAAGTACCTAAGACTAGAAAAATGCAGATAATATATCTGTCTCCAGACAAAGAAGAAAAAGCTCTCTAGTCAATAATAAGGTAGACAGCTTTTTAATGAAAATATATGGGACAAGAATAACAAGGGGAATTATTAATAAACATTTGTACAGTAGTGATGAGATCAGCATGAGGCAACATGAAACTCTCAGAAATGCATCACATTAACCACTGTGTTGTATAAAAGAATCAAGGAGCTTATGGTTATTGAAGAAAAACTCAGAAGAAAAGCCTTTCAGATGTCATGTCTATTACATCTTAACATTGGTAATGTTTTGGCACTATGTTACACAGCAGCCTTAAAAGCAAGGCACAGTCATGTAAATCATCTTAATAGACATTGAATATGAAACTGTCTGTTAAAAAAGTATTGGTTAGAAGTCTTAAGAATTTTATACACAGCAAGCAAATTAGCAGAATTTTTGCTAGAACTACTGGATTTTAACCTTACCTGTTGGACAAGTTGTTGATTTGATGTGTATCCCATTTCACTAGCTTTCAGCTCTTAGTCATGAAACTACTTATGAAGCCGTAAAAAGGGAACTAAGGATGAAATTAGCCTGTAAAAACTGAAAGCAAAACAATTATTTACCATATTATACAATGATGTAGTAAAATAAACTATATACAACTGACTAAAACATTATTTTTGTAGCCTATGATTTCAGAGTTATAATTTTAATAAGTTTAGCAACTTATGCAATTTAAAAATCTGGGTTTGATTTGTTGAAACAAATCTAATTCATAAACTCCCTCTCCACTCTTATCTATTACCTACGAATAATGTGCACAACTCAACATCAAAACTATAGGCCTTTTAAATTTTATTACTGCTGCACTCTCACAGGTCTGTTCTCTAAAACTTGCCAGTCATTCAGAAAAATCCAGCTCTTTCTTGTCTTATATTTAGTCTAAGAAGGTGTCTATTAATTGTCTTATAATAAGTATATAATTCTTTTCCAAGAGAAAAAGAATAGGATAGTGAAGATTGTTTTATTATAAAAGGTCTGGTTTTCATTGTGTTACTTTATAAAAATGTTCCTGTAAATTTAATTTGTATCAAGAAAACTAGTTTGAGAGGATTTCAGAGATTTGTTTTTGTAGATATTTCTCTCTTCAGATTCTTCAGGTATGATTCTAATCCAAGTAACACATTTAAATACTGTTGTCATTTGAGAGATAAAGATACTATGAGGTATACCCACAAAGGTCCCTTAATATAATTTGAATGTTGAACAACAAAAATGTTTCAAATACTTTCAGAACGAGATTTATAAATATTTATATTTACTTTGTTAATAGCTTAGTATTGGAGATTTTTAATAGAACTAAAACTGTATTTAAACTCTTCAGCTGATGGACTGTTTATCATTGTCTACTAAGTTTATCATTAAGGCCAATGACCTAAGAGATAATGTATCTAGCCATGCATGGCAAATTCATCTCAGAATAAGTATGGCTGCTTTCACAGCATCTCTGTTAGATGCAGAAGAAAATAATGTGTCATATAATTACAATTAAAAATGCAGTTTTCATACCATTTCTAACCCTTTGGTGTTGAGCCTTTTAGTGCAAAGCATATGGATGTTTTAGGGAGCAGACTGGGACTCAAGTTTTGTCAGTCACAGATATGTCAGAATAAAGCTCCTTCCAGTCCCATTACCTCTGGATCCTTCACTCCAGAATACCTCCTTTGAAAAAGGCAAAAAAAAGTCCCATGCTTCTGTATAGCTGCCCCATGCATTTTTATGTTGTCTTGCTTCTATCAGACTGTGTCAACTAAAGTGAGGGCACAAATTATTAAATACTTATTAAAAAAAAATAAAAAAGGCAGGAGGAGAATCTTCTTGTGATTCAGTAGCTCTTTAACTTCAGAAGACAGGTAGTTGTAACAGACCAGGAATCCCCATGGATGCCTAAAAGCTCCTGAACATGTGCTGTACCAATTATAGATAGAAAAAAAAGCAGTTCAACAGGCTTCTTGCCTTTTCTGTTGATGTGAGTGAAAATTAGACACTTATTTTTGGAGAAATTTGTTTTTACCCTGTGCTGAAAACATAAAATTCAAGCCAAATACTGTCTAAAATATGTGGTATAGTTCTTTCCTTGTAGATTTTTAGTTCTTTTTTTGCATATTTCTGTTACCAAGACAGGGATTTTACTATTTTAACTGTTTTGCTGAACAACAGCTCTGGAACCAAAGTAGAAAGTACCCATAAATTTTATACAGACTTCAAAGAAATTATTATATCTTCATACAGAAAGATAGGTGGAGCCAGGCTCTTTCAGTGCTGCCCAATGACAAGACCAGAGGCAATGGGCTCAAAGTGAAATAAGAGAGGTGTCGCAACCGGACACGAAAGAAACAGACGCACACCTTTGCTCCGAGGTGAAGAGCAAAAGAGAAAGTTTATTTTCTGACCCCAATATTTATAGTTTTCCAAAAGTGACAGTGGATTGGAGGGTGACAGTGCCACCCCTCCAATGCCACTGGACAAACTAACAGTCCATCAAGTTTCTCCTCCTCCATAAAGGAATGCAAAACAATGTGTTATCTACAGAAAGTGTGTGAGAAAGTTCTCCACAAGGAGGTAAACATCAGAAGGCTTAGAAAATATTAGAAAATCAGGGCGACAGAGAGGTTCTGTCACTGTCACAGCTTGATCATCTGCTGATTTTTAAAATATCAATTCTTGTAGATGCTGAAAGAGTGTCTGAAGATAATCCTGCCCCTCTGGTTTTAGGTGACCCTGCTCGGGCAGAGGCGTTGGACCATGTCATCATGAGAGGTTGTCATGGTTTACGCCCAACCAGAGCTCAGCCCCACACAAACACTGTCTCACTCCCTCACATTGGGATGGCGAGGGAATCTGAAAAGTGACAAACTCATGGGTCAAGATAAGGACAATTTAATAGATAAAGCAAAAGCCACAGTTGAATTTGAAATAATCCAAGGAATTTATTCACCCCTTTCCGTGGGTAGGCAGGTGTTCAATCACCCCCAGGGAAGCAGGGCTTCATCATGCATAACAGTGACTTGGGAAGACCAACATCCTAACTCTGAAATGTCCCCTTCTTCTTCTTTGCCAGATATTTTTGTTGTGCTAAAATCAGCATACAGGTCCTTTGCTACCTTAATTGTTCCATAATTCTATGCTTTCTTTTATTAAAAGACTACATTATTTTCCAAGAATTTTAATGTAAGGGGCAGAATCTTGCTTCAATACTTTAGTTACCCTCTGCCTATCACAGCCAAAATCATTTAGCTGCAAATGAAAACTCTCGTTTTAGCAAAGTGCAGATATTTTAATTCCAGCAAGTAAATCTGCTGCGACAGTTCTCTAGAGAAAATTAAGATGATGTTTAAGAGATAGCAAAGAGAGCGCTTTAAAAAGAAAAATAAAAATTTTTATTGTATTATATTATGATTTCTTACAAGCAAGACTGGCATGTCTTTTCACTGATCAAGCTGTATCTGAATAAACTGAATGCACTAGATATTTAACTCCATGTAGGGGTCAATGCCTGAGTCTAAATCAGTCTCACAATGATCCTATATTTTGTAAGTACTACAAGACTAACCATGTGCCTCCATTCAGCAACATAAGCTTTATTAAGGTGTGTAGAAAGAAATTCACAGAGACATGTCCTCCAAATTCTTCAACAAAATACTCTGGACAGTGACTAAACAAAAATTTCCTGAATGACCAAGTGTGCTCAGTTTTGTTTAGGGTAGGGGTTACTGAAACCATGGCAAATTTCAATGACTGTTTGATCAGAAAGGAGCATATGATGTTCTAAATTAACCTTGTGTTTCCCATGGCTCATAAAGTTTAAATACACACTTCAAAACCAAATACAGAGCAAAACAAGACTTTTCATTTTCATAAGTTGTAAATGAACTAATAGAAAAAATAGGTACCAAAACATGCTGGAGAAGAAATTTCCTTCAATCACAAAAAGCAGATTAGGTGAAGAATTTTGTATGATCCCATACAAAATGGAGATCCCATGCAGACCAGTGAAAAATTTCCCCTGCTGCAGAACGGGATAGAAATCCACAACAGCCCTAAAAACACCAGATGGGTCACATCTAAGATTGCAATTCATTAATAAATTCAGCTCCCAGGTCTAATATGGGAGGATTCAGATCACAAAGTAAACAGCAAATATAGATATGTTTATTGTCTTAAAATTCCAATTATAATCAGGAAAGGTCAATGTGCTGGGTCTTGCCTGTTGCAGACACTGAATCCCACTTACTACAATCTTAGGTAACTCAGCCAGCTTGTGCACAGCTGCAGATCCTCTGTAGATGTGGTGCTGTATCTGCCAGCCACGTGTGTTATCTCAGCTCTTTTGTAGCATCACAGACACGCCTCTGTTTCAACAATTTAAGTCTTTTACTCACATACTAAGTTTGTTTTGCTCATCTCACATTTCTCCAAATCTGGAATAATTTATGTCCTTCCATGAAGTGCAGTCGTTCAAGCAATTCCACCTCTTGTATGTCTTTAATTCCAAAACTGAGAAGAACTTGAAATATTCTTATCAGTATTGTGCCCAGAGCCTCAAATTATCTCACATCTCAGTCATTGATACCTCTAACAGAAGCAGAGGATGAAATAATAAGATTTGTTTCAAAGAACTGACTCAAGAAAATAGTTATAGATTTTGTCTCTTGGAATGGTACAGATGTTGATATAAGAAAACATCTCTAACATTATATTTCAAATACTCTTTACCAATTTGCAGCATTACATTTAAGTAGATGATATGAGAAAATATTTGCCATCTTTCCATATGCAGAGGTTTATACTTATGAATTCCCTCAGAGCAATGCGGGTGTAGATGTCAACCAAGATATGAATTATAGATCACTGGTTAATGATTTTAAAAGACTTCTTACTAAGTCAGTGCATACTGATGACTTGATTAGATTTGCTAATGTACCTCTTCATGTTCTCTCTGGAAAGCTCCTGTATTTTGTCAGATTGTGAACTGAGTTTATTCTAAACTTTCGCTATTATGACCTACAGTAAGATGATATTACAACTGAGATAAGTGAATCTGATAATTTGATTTTCTTTGTTTCATTTTAGATCTAAGATGTATTTATTTTTTACATACCCCAGACTGCAGTTTTATAGACAAGGTGACAAGGTGATTGCAACTATCTGCAAATATTTTGCACAAAGCTGCTGTAAAACGAATAGAAAGGGAGTAGAATGCTAAGTTTGGGGGTCACATTTACTGTTCATGGGAGAACATAGTAAGGCAGCAGAGGAACACCTTTTGAATTCATTACTATTGATTACTTTTTTAATGTTATAAGGAGCTTCAAATAATCCCCAGATAGAAAGGATAACAAATGAGTTAAAGATTAAATTACAATTCTAACTACTAGGTACAAGAACAATTGTCTATAACAGTGCAGAGAGAAGAAAAAGACATACTGAAGAAAAAGCTTACAGTTGGTGCTATGTATCAGAGGACTCGTGAATGAGGAAGATTATGCTGCTGCAGAGAATACAAATGCCCTTGTGCAATGTGTAAGAGTACCACCTAAAGATAATCCTCAGCAGTGATAAAACTTCTCCTGAGAAACTGTGCCACATTTTGGGAAACTTATTACAGCTTGTGCATTTCTAAGATGTGAACCAATTTTTAAAAGTTCAGAGGAGATAAATGCACGTGATCACTCTTCTAGAAATTTTGATTTTTGAGTAACACTGACAAAATCACTAGCTAGAAACTAATGGGATTTTTTGCTATTTTTCAAATATCTTCAATAAAATGAACTGTTTTCCTTTCCACTATTGGCTCGAGAAGAAATACTGGGTTGCCATCGAAGCAAAGCAGATTAAGTTCTTTTTTACAGCATACCACCATAGTCTTCAAGACTAAGAGGAAAAGAGTATTTTGCTGCTTCAAAGAGGAAGGGTGTAACCTTTTCTCTGTAACACTGAAAAGAACAATAGGCTAGGGTGGGGGAAACACTCATGGGGAATGACACACACCAAACATGTAGAAAATGTTAGAGAAATGAACCAGTGGACGGTATAGAGCTGTTGCTTCTTGCCTTCAAGAATGGAACACTAAGAGGGAGACAGCACTAAATGTTGGTTTAACAGCCAGTTTTCTATGGTAGGTTATCAGAAGAAAGCACCATGTGCACTTTATGTAGGATGGAAAAAAAAACACCTTACATGCAAATCCAAGTGTTTATTGTTAGTGAAATTAGTTTTAAAAATACAATTGAAGAGTTATTATTAGTCTTGTTACAAAGTTATAGTCTAAATTTTCTAATTATTGCAGCTCATTTTCAATAACTATACCATTAAAATTGATGTGAAGTTTTCCCTTTCCCCTTGTTTGTGCACACACTTCCTACAGTCCTCTGGGTTCAAAGGAAGATAGAGGCCTTGAGTGAATCATTAGCATCCCGAAATATTTCTCAAAAGAGTTTAATCCTGATGATTTCTTGCTCCTTACTCCTCTTGGGGTGATTTCTTTTTATATTTTGTAATGTGCATTACACCTTAACCTCCTTCATGGATTCAGCACACAGTTTTAAATCCATATAGACTATGTATGGTGTGATTTATTTTTTATACTGGATATGTTTCCCTCTTTTTCTCTATTATCCTTGAAACAAATTCTACTTAACTCCCAAGGTTGCTATTTTTTATTAACCAGTAATTGTTCATTGTTGAGGGAGCTGGGGTTCTCTGGATTGTTTTGTACTTTCAAGGCCTTTGCTGCCTAATTTTGTACTTTTGGGTACCCTGATAAATTATTTCTTTTCTGTAATACTCCTCAAGCTGTGGCTTCCTGATATAGCAGTTAACATTTATTAGAACAGCCTTGTCTGAAATAAATGTTTCATTAATAGTCTATTCAAACAATCACGTACTGGAAGTCACATATACTTACAGGCACATACATATAATTATACAATTCTCTGGTAACTGCTTGCCACCTGTATCTGGTGGTTAAAGGAATTGGTGTATTATCAGAACTACTTAACAATAGTTATTATAGTTAATTAGAATAGAAAAAGGATTAAATGCATTTTGAAGGTGTCTTTTAGCACTATAATTCCATTGTATGCTCTGTGCCATAATGATGGACTTCTGCCTCTAAGTTAATTATTCTGGCTTAAAAAAAATATATGTAGTAATAGGGTAATAATAAGGTAGTGTTTACTCCTATTCCAACATGTATTTATAATGGGATTTAGTATCTCTTGAAAAACCTGTGGTAGCAGGAAAAAAGCTCTATGAGTACATGTATTTTGCTACAGCAGGAAGCCAACGCCGTCCAAGAAGGATTATGGTCTAATTTTACATTATTCAGTGATGAACTGTGAAGAAAATCTTAGCTAAAAGAGATTTTTTTCCATCTAAATGTTCTAAAATTTTACAGAACTACAGTATAAGACTTCATTTTTCTTTGTTTGTGTCGGGACCTTCAATTAGCATTTTTTGCCCAACATATTGAACATTATTTCTATCTATTTTCATTAGAATGGTTACTCTATTGCCATGAATTAAAGCCTCCATCATCTTCTGTGAACAATGGGCACACACAACAGAAATTTTTATGAACAGTTTTACAAAATGACTTATCAGTGTTACTGCAGTTAAAAACTGCACCACTTTGTGTTGATGTGTATGGGCTCTCACATCATTACTTGGATGAGTGTGACAATGACATGAGTGTTCATTGCTCTGAGAGTGGCAATAAGCCTCATGCCACTTCAGAGGAACACACTGAGATAAAATTCAAAGCTGTACTGATGCAACCTGATGTGAACTCTTAGGGAGCAACAGCTCAATCTCCCATCTGAAAGGACTGCCAAGACAACTCAAATACTTTCTGGAGTATCTCAATTTTTTGCCTGTGTGACAGTGTTTTTTATCACATGCTTTCACACCAGCTGCACAAAACAGCCTACCAAAAATATGTCTCTGAGTGTGTATATATATATATATGTATATATAGGCTATACTTGTGGATATTTTAAAGCATTGATGGGTAAAAGTCTTTCCTGATTTACAAATAATAAAAGATACTGATTCCTTGAAAAAAAATTTTCCTATAAAAGTGCAAAACCAACAAGAAATTAAAATCAGTATTTATATTTATGAAAATTGTTTATCTTTAAGAGAGAATTCGGAAGTTAACAATTAACATAAATAGGAATTTTACTACCATTTTTTATATTAATGTCTGGTTATAATTTTAAACTTCAAAATGTCAACAATTAGTTGCCATAGACAGGACTTTGCAGTTACAAACAAGTATAAATTATTACTGATACTGATGGAGAAAGAACAATGATGAACTGTGTATAATTTATCTTCTTTTTCACTCTGTCACTCTGATAAGTCTTGTCTTTGTAAAACTTACTATCTTTGAGATCCCTGTTGAGTCCCTGTCTATGAGATCCTTATTGCAAAAGAGGATTTGATTCACACTGTTCAATATTTAAGAGGTCCTTTCAAGACACAGGGGGAAATCAGCTGCCAGAAATGAGAAAAAATCCAAGGAATTCCAAACGTATTTCTCTTTACAGCCACAAAATATATTCACATAAAAGAAAATTTTAAAACTTTACAAACTTTTTTTAAAGAAATCTTGCTATTGCAATTTTATACACTATGCTGCCTGAAAATTAGGGAGACGTAGTTGAAAAATGCAGACACTTGCAACTTATATTGGAGTGTGCACTGTTCTCAGATTCATGAAATAAATGATTAAATGCATTTTATATATATAGATGTATTCTGTATGTAAAAATTCTTCAAATTGGCAAATAGTTTATATGAAATAAAGGAAGCAAATGACTGAAAATGCTGTTCACCTTGTCTGTTTTAAGAAAACAAGTAGTAGCACTTATATTTGTATCCTTGCAGACTGAGGGAGAATTTGCAAGATATCTAATATACAGTGCAATAATTATTGAAAAAGATCATTAAGAAAAAAATATGAAGGATTTTTTAGGTCAAGACTTTAATTTTTTAAGCATATTTTAATTCCTTTCAGAGAAGAAGGAGGATTATCTGAGGTCAGATTATGGGGGAAATATTAATAATTATGATCTCATATAGTGTGTGTGCAAATGATCTCAGTTATGGCACTGAAATCATTATTGTGAAAATTTATTTCATAGCAGCAGCTTATTTACTGCACCTAGAATTGTTCCTGTTATATATTCAAGGATAAAGTGATGTAAAATGTTTCTTTGCAAAATGTGTTGTCTACAAAAGGTATAAAACTGGAAAAAGGTATTATTATGATAATCTGTTGTATACAAAACTGAGGAATAGTTTTAAGCTGAAAAAACCAAAGGAAAATCTGTTTATGGTTTACGGTTTTTACTCAAAAATTGAAATTATAAAGCAGTTAAACCCTATGAAGCCTGAAAAAGATGAAGAGTGCCCTTTCATCATATATTAATCAGATTTACCTTTTCTACACAGAACAGATTCTTTAGGTATAATCTGCAAAACTGAACTAGTAACTAAATTTGAGTATAAAAATAGTTTCAAAAATACTTTTTGACCTTCAGAATACTGATTCACAGAAGAAATATACTTGTCCTCTTTCCTTCGATTCCTGGAAAATTCTTTGGAAAGAGGATTGATAAAAGGCTTTCTGAATAATTTATAGTCATGAATATAATTTACAACCAGTTAGACTGAAATGCTTCATAATGAGGTAAGAGATGGAAAAATTATATCCCTTTTCTTATTTGTAGAAAAGGGTGATGTTATATTTTAGTTACATGGTATGCTCTGTCTCACCTCTCTAAAATGCACGGTTTATCCCAAGCCTATGATGCTCTCCTACAGTATCATGGATCTGCAATCCCATTGGCCCAAGGCTTATTCTGCACCCATTTTGGATCTCCCTGTTAAGCTGTGCAAGGGAGAACAGAAGTTCTCTTGCTCTCTCTTGACCTCTTTCCTCCCTAGGCTCTCCCTCTCTCCTCCTCCCTTCCCTTTCCCCTCTTCTCCCTCAGAAGCCATGCTGCTCCTGGGGGTGGGACCCCAATAAAACCTCACCAATTAGCACCCTCAGAAGCCCTGCAGGGTCTCCTTGCCTGCCTGCTGCTACAAACTGCTACAGAAAAGTTATATTAGTAGTATATGACTTTATTTTCTCTTCAAATGAATGTATTTTATCACAGATTATAGAGCCTGTATCTGCTTATTTGCACATTTATATAGGGGTGGCACTTGTCATGGAGTGAGCTGGGACCATTTCCATCACTCACCTGTAATCCTCTGACCATGGGAGGATTACATCCTTTCCCCACGGGACTGAGTGTGGATGGCACATGTGCTGGCACCTGACATGGTGCCATGAAGCAGCAGCATGGAAGCCACCAATGCCTGCATAGCCACCACCTCTATCACTTTTAGGGCCACCACTTCATTGACCCTCTGGAATAAGCTACACATTCCACTTATTAGCATAATGGTATGTAGATAATGAGGCAGCAAAGAGTTATAACATCTTCTTCACAAGCATAAATCACATCTTTATTAATGTGTTTTGTCATAAAGCCTACATCGCATCTTTTTTTTTTTAATTTCCTGCTGCTTAATACCACATACAAGAGAATCACAGAATCATCAAATGGTTTGAATTGAAAGGGGACTTGAAGAACATCAACTTCCAACCCCCCTGCCATGGTCCGGGACACCTTTCACTACACCAGGTTGTCCAAAAATCCATCCAGCCTGGCTTTGAAAATGTCCAGGGATGGGGCATCTCTTTCAGTGCCTCATCACCCTCACAGTAAAAAATTTTTTTTCTGATATCCAATCTAACATTTTCAGTGTTAGCCTCTTTCAGTTTAATATTGTTCCCACTTCTTCTGTTGCTATGCACCTTTGTAAAATTACCTGTACAATGTCTTCAATGTTTTAAAACTTCAGTAGTATCACTAACATCTGGTAGGTGTGCTTGCAGAGGTACTATAACATAACTATAACATAACTATAACATAACATAACTATAACATAACATAACATAACATAACATAACATAACATAACATAACATAACATAACATAACATAACATAACATAACAATAATATAATCATGTTGCTCAAAGAAAATCTTTATTTTTGTCTCTGCAATTGCTTCTTGTAAAGAAATCTTATTATAAAATATAAAAATAGGGGTGCAAACATTTTATAAAAATAAATGGAAGACATTATCAATATATTTTAAGTTCTAAACAGAAGTGAAAGGACAGGCATTCCTGATCATTTAGCTTAAACTTCCTCAAAGCAAGCTTTTCTATCTAACATTATTTTCTCTTTCATTCTTCTTCACACTTTCACCTTTATCCTTCTCGTTTGATCCATCTTACCATTTTCTGTCCCAACATGTTATTTTATCTCTTCTCTTCCTTTTTGTCTCGCCATTTTTAAAAAAATTCTTATTTCTCACTCGTAGAAACAGTATATCTGAGTTCAGGATGGTCAAGTTGATTGATTTGCAAATATGAAGGAATTATAATATAAAATTGAACCCCAAAGTTTTTTTACAGAATTGCTACCAGGGCTTTGTCAAGTTATCTATGGAGAATGCAAACACACACACAGGCACACAAATAACCAAACAAGCAAACAAAAATAAAACCCATAAAAACAAAACCAAAACTGATATCAAGGAATGCAACACTGAAACGAATGCATGCAGTACTAAAATGTGGAGGTTGGAAAAGGGAATAATTGTCTGGGGTTCTTTTCTAACTTCCTCTTCTTTCCCCATCTGAAAATTAAAAGAAAAGGGCAATTGACTTTAGCTCACACTATTCTCAAGATTTACGAGCACAGTCTGGGAAGAGTTTCAGAGGTCTCCCACAGAGTCACTATAGAAAGTGTAGGGTTTTTTTCCCTGATGCTTAGCTGTGCAAGAAGTTGGTTACTCTGCTGGTCTCTGTACTCTCTAAGCAGGACAGTAAATTTGGGTGTCCAGCCTCAGTTTAGAAATTCTGAGAATTAGGCACCAAAATGTGAGACAGAGCATCGTGGACATGGACTGATGAAATATCACAGATTTTGAAAATATTGTTTCAAAATGCTCCAAACACAAGCTGAAGGTTTTACCTGTGTAAGATACAGATTTTGAAACTTTTACTACTGTTTTTGTTAGCCAGATGAAACCAAGTTGTTCATGAATGTTAAAGAAACAAGTGATAGAAAAGTTGGGGAAGAGCGAATCCAGTAAACATTTACTAGCATGTTTAATTCTGAAAATCAACCACTGCTATTTTAACTCTTATTTTACTATAAGCAGTAGTAAAAAAGAAGATATTTATTTTTAAGAATTCAGCCTTGCTGAATTATTGCCAGAATTATGTATGGTGGAGTTCAGCCTTATTTAATTTTTTTTTTTTTTTTAATGAGAAGGGATTGGCTTCTAGCAGCAACTCCACAGCTTGTCTTGTGAAATTTATAAGTCAAAAAAAAAAAAAGGTGATCAAAAGAAAATTTCCTGCATACAAATGTAATAGCCTGCTGTAAATCTGAAAATCACCGAGTTTTCATATTTAAAATGCTAAAATATATTACCAACTCTAATTTAGCAAGCAGGAAATTTGATTTTTAAAAACATCTATCAAAGGTGGGATCACCAACTAAGTTAATATACCCTTTGACAATTAATAGATAATGTTTTTATTTAAAATAACACTTTAGTTTAAATAGATTGAATACAAATGTCAGAAGATGTACTTTTTTAGAATGAATGAAGTTCAAGTCAGAAGCAAAAGACTTCTTTTTTGCTTTAAAATATGTCCAAAACTAATAGTCAATTTTTTGAAATTAATTTTCTTTGATGTTGCTTAAGTTTGCACAATAAAAAAATCAAATAGCTAATACTGTCTCATGTGCAAATAATTTTTCAACACACTGATATTTAAGGAAAACTTTTTTCAAGTAGAATAATCTGAAAAATTCCTGTTGAGCTTATTCCAGTAGCTATCACAGTTGAGTCTATAGAAACAAAATGTTCATACATAACATATTTTTTAAAAATCTGTAGAGATTTTAATGGATATTTGTTATTTTTTTTCTTTCTTAATCTTTTAGTTTGAATATTTCCTAATCTTGCATGAAGTTCATCATTTCCACACTTAATGAAATGTATTTAGAGCACTGCCTAGGTATTCCTGCTGGGTCCTGATTGTGTGAGCCATCTTGCCTTTCAAAGTATCTCTTTGGATAGTGGGAGCTAGAGTTCTTTTGAAAAACAAAGTACTACAGAAGCACAGAAGTTCTCAGAGCCCAGTTAGAGGGAAGGGTGAATCTAATGGTTTCTAGAAAGAAAGGCAAGGGGTCTTAGAACTTCAACAGAGACATTGCTTCAGCAATTTCTTAGAAGATGTACAGGTGCCTTTTAGAAAATACTCCTAATTTGTTATGTCTTGGGCTTTGACTGTTAACAGTTGTTCTTCTCCTACGTATCCACCTTTTTTTCTCTTTGTTTGTGTGCTTTATGCTTGTAAGCTTTGATTGGGGTTGACTTTAGTCATCTATTTCCTGTAGAGTATAAACTTTAAGAAAACCTAATAAATTTTCTCTATTAGGTCCTTAAAAGTAATGAGTTTCTTTCCTTTTTGGAGGGAACCTTAAAAGTAAGATTTTTTATTGACAATAAAATTTATTTCTGTCCTTTTTTTCTGGAATAAAGCCTGGTCCCATCTTGGTGGAATGTGAATTTTTTGAAATGGTTCCAAAAATACATGAAAGGATATAATATTTTTGTTCTTGGCTTCTCTTAGCTGCCACAAAGAACGAAACAATGAAGGAAGGATCTATAATCAAATTGCTGTCACTGAACACAAATCTAAAATATTTCAAGGAGAAAGGTTCTGCAGAAGAAACTTTCATGTAGGTGATAGAATGTGAAGAGTCATCGAGGGAACAAGACTTCTAAGGGAGCTAAGAAGTTCAGATCTCAAGGTAATGCTGTGCAAAAGCCCATGTCAAAGTCATGCTCACAGGATTCTGATAAATTACTAGATATTACTGGCTACAAGACAGAGCTGAGTGAGCAGATGCAGGATTTAGAATGGAGTATATGCATTTTTTACATTTTCTTTTTTCATCTCTGATTTACTATCTTTGAGGGATAGTTGAAAGAACTGGTGCTCTAGCAACCCCCAAGGCCCCACCTTCCTGACTAATCAAGTTTATTTCCCAAAAACTCAGGACTACCGAGACAAGGAGTATGCCACCTGTCCTTGTTTGGTGCAAGTACAAATTTTTCAACATTATTAGGCTTGTGGAATTGTGGAAAGCTGATCTATAGAATCTATAGACCACTTCTTGTTTTTTTAATGGATATATGGAAACAATTTCTTTTGTCTTTGATATCAATAAACACATTAAGTTCTAGCTGGGCTTTTACCCTTCTAATTTTCCCCCTGCATAAATTTATTACATCTTTATTATCATCCTGACTTGCTTGTCCCTAAAGGGCATGTCTCCCTCTTCTCCTGAGTTCCAGACAAAGCTCTTAGTTCAGCCAGGCTGATCTTCTTTCCTGCCAACCCATCTTCCAGCACATGATGGCTTGTTGCTGCCTCTATAAGATTTCCTTATCAAAGAATGTTCAGATTTTGTGTTCTCTTCTACCCTTCAGGACTGTCTCCCAAGGGACTCTCTCACCCAGTCCCCTAAGCAGGCTAAAGTCTGCCCTGTGGGAATCCAAGGTAGCTGTTGTGCCAACCTCCTTCTTTAGATCCCTGAGAATCAAAAACTCATGACTTTTCATGATCAGCATGCCCAAGACTGCCTCCAAGCACCAGATCCAACGGGGTGTCTTCCCCAGCTGGCTCCCTCAGCAGCTGTGTCATCTTTCCACAGGCAGAAAAGCCCTGATTCTTATGTGAGCATTCTCAGGCTCTCCCATGGTTCCTAGTACACCAGTAACCCTTGCACCTTTCCTGCCATATGTTGGGTTCTATCACATCATTGAACATTTTAGTTGCTTCTTAGCTGGTATGACAACAAACAAATTTGTCATGTTTTTTGCCATGTTTTACTCTGTCATGTGATATGACATTGCCTGATGAGATCCTAGAACTCTTTAAATAACACTTGCTAGGATTTATAACCTCTCTTATTGAATGATATTTCATTTCAGCAGATGATTCCACCTAATATATCTTCTTGAACTATGTTTGTGAAATTAGAGACATGTTGAAAATTAATTAATAGTATTTTTAGGGCAAACAAATGATGTTAACATTAACTACAAATATGATAAATAATTTTCTCTTACAAATGTATCCACATCAAATGTTTTATCTGCAAATTGCAATCTTCCCAAAGTTCCTCTTTCTCTAATCTTAAATAATTTTCTGCTATCTATATCTCTAATAGGTCAGCCAAGGATCCTGGAAACTCTGGGAAAGTCATAGAGTGAGCCCCCCCAAACAGATTCCTGGGTGTAGGAGGAAGAGAAAATTGATCAGGAATAGAAAACATGAATTTCTAAGAGTAAGTCCTGTGTGGTCAACTTGTTTTCCTTCTGAGTTAATATGGTGAGTTTGATCCTAGCTGGCTATCATACCCAGCCACTGCTCTCTCATTCCCCATCAATGTGAGGAGAGGAAAAGAAGATGTAAAAGCTCGTGGGCTGAGAGAAAGACAGGGAGATCAATTACTGTCATGTGAAAAACATGATTAGGGGAAGATTTCTGAATTTAGTGGCAATTAATAACAGTGAGAAAATAAAGTGATTAAAAGAGAAAAAAATAGTGAGAAAATAAAGAAAAACATAAAAATACCTTCTCCATATACCCACCTTCTCCTCAAGCTCAGTGTCATTCATTCACTCTTCTACCTCCTCTTGCTCTTATCATTGCAGGGGGTTAGGGAAAGGGGATTGCAGTCTGTTTATAACACTTCATTCCTTCTTCTCCTTCCCCCTTAGGCTGTTCCTTTTCTACAGCATAGGATCCCTCCCATGGGAGACAGTTTTTCATTAACTGCTCCAACATGAATCCTTCACGTGGAGTACAGTCCACCAGAAAGAAACAATTTCAATGTGGGCACAGATTGTGCCAGGAAAACTGCTCCTGTGTGGGCTTCTCTGCACAGGATGTAATTCCTGTTGGAGGTCTGGTTGTGCTTGGGTTTTTCAAGGGCTGCCCCTTCCTTCAGGATGTATCCACCTGCTGCAGCATGTGGTTCTCCATGAGATGCAGGGTGGGTTTGTGCTCCACTGTGGTTCCAAAACATTGGAACTGATGTTTGGAAATTCTTTTTATTCCTTTTATTTTCTCAGATGTTTTTAAATAAACATGTCAAGAATTTTCTAATAATACTGTTTGAAATCCTGGTGGCCCTGAAAGCACTGATAAATCTTTCCTATGCACAGCTATGAGATCAATAGAAGGACTCTTCAACAAAACCACTTTTCTAATATTTGGGATACGTGACTTCTGTGTTTCTGTCCTACAAGCTGATGCCTCAGTGAAAAAGAGCATAGTGAAGCTTATTTTTCTGTGTAAAGCTTTGAGAAATGCCACATTACTATCTGTATGAAATTTTAGAGTAGCTGTTTGAGAACATTTTTCTGAAAGTGGAAGAGCTCTTCATGCTCAAGCATAATAATATGCACGAGGAATGCCAGAAACCTGCTGGATTCAGTAAAGACTTCCTGATCAAACCTCTGCAGTTGTACTGAGTGGAGCATCAGCACCCTGAGTGCTCAAGGCCAGGCTGGACAGGGTTTTGAGCCACCTGGTCCAGAGGAAGGCATCCCTGCTCATAGCAGGGGGCTTGGAACTAGATGGTCTAGACTTCAGAGCTCCCTTCCAAATCGTTCTACAATTCTGTCATTCTATGATTCAAGTATATTTATTCTTTTTATTAATAGCCTTTAAAATACTTCTTACATAATTATTTTTAATACACAATATGTTTGTGCAAGTGGAATATTTCCAGAATTGGACCCTAAACAAACCTAAATACTTGAAAGATAATAAAACAATTGTATATCAGTGAATAGGATAAAAGCATTTATTGTGGAACATAAATATAAATAGGTAAAGATAAATAGGTAAGAAACATAGATAAATTTCATTACAAAACAAATCTCATACCTATTTTCTCTATTCATAGGTCCAACTATAAGTTGTTTAGTCCATTTGATATTTTTTCAGGAGTGAAAAGTAAAGCAGATTCATAGATTTGTTAGGCAGAGCTCATTGAAAATTATTCTATATTTGCCACATCTAGCAAATCCTTCATGTAGTACAGATCAGATATGTGTAGCCTAAAATTTTAGCAGAAGGATAGCTTTTTTCCCATTACTGCTTTATTTTTCAGACTTCATTAAAAATTTGAATTCCATATGATAAGATCTTAGTTGTCTGAATGAAGTCCTAGCTTCATTGATTTCAGTGGTTTATATTTAAATACAGATCGTTTAATATTTCCAAGCACAGAATACCAATTACTTTTTGTTATACCCTACATTTTTGCTTTGTTTATCTTTAAAATTTGTGTCCTGATTCTGACAAAAGACATAATTTATACCAAACTTTAAACAATATAGTGTCCTAGCAGGAAAATTGTTTTTCTCTTTTATGCTTTTCCCATCTGCTTGTAATTTTAAACACTATTGTTTCTGTCAGATTACGGTTTGTACTTAAACCTCATTGAGTTTCTAACAAAGTTTTCATGTATTTGCATATCTGCAATGGCTTTTAAAAACACGGTCATTAAATTAAAATGGATGGCTCATAAGAATGGATAAAAATTAATAATTTAAAGTTGCTTTTGTTATACTGTGGCATCAAGTATCTGAAATATATTAGTAATTTCGAGAATTATTGTGTCAATGACTTTTGTAATTAAAAAAAAATACCAAGAAGAGTAATATTGATAGTAGAGAGAGAGGGGATTTGGCAGACTTTCCATGCTCTCTTGTCCTGCCTACCAGACCCCATCTCTCTTATCAGCAGGCCATGCATTCACAGAGGTTTACTTTCAGTAGAAGTCTTTTTAGTGACAAAGCTACAAGTGTCCAGGGAAAGAAATATGGAGAGGAAAGTCATGAAGGGAGAGTGTCTTAGTGCAAGATAAATAGTATCTTCTAGAGCATTGTCCATCTACATGAGCACTAGATAGTGGATACTGCAAGATTTAATACAATGCTTGTCATCTGGACATTAGAATGAGACTTAAAATTACTGTTTCATCTGTTAGCCTCTTCCTAAAAGAAACCACCTAATTGCATTACCAAAATGCACTATTTTTTATCAAAGTTTTAATTGTGTGTGGTATTCAGGACCAACAGGGATGCTCCACTAAGTGGGCAGGATTCAAAAACATTTTAGACTGTTATCAGAAAAACATGGGATTAGAGTGTGAGAAGGTTTATTTTTACAACTGGAATTAGAATACAGGCCTTTATAACTGTCTCATTATTATTAGTGTGGACTAAGTCTGGAGTTGGAGCTGATATTTTTTAAACTTCAGAATAGTCAGGAAACCAGATGTGTCATTTCTGAAGACTTGAAATTATAGCCTTTTGGCTTCTTATCTACAATATTTTTGAAGGGATAACAAATGGAAATCATCATTAAATATATCAATCAAAAACTTTGGATAAAAGGTTTTAGATTTTTAATATCAGCTACTCAAAATTAGAGATAATTTTGAATTTCATACTTTTGTATCGAAGTTTCCCATGTGTAAACTGTCACTTGTAAATACACTGCAGTCATCATCAAAGCCAAAGGCTTGCAAGAAAAGAAAATATCTATTTTCATTGAATGGTTTGAACACCAGCACATTGTCTTGAACAGAGATGGTTAAACATATTATTTTAATAATCTCTTATAAATTAGGTGTTTTAATTTCTGTGCAGTAAATTAAAAATGAAATACTGTATCTAGAAACTTTTCATAGTGCAGTTGCCGAAGTTCAAACACAAGTTGCACAAGTTCGGATCAGTAAACGGAAATTGGGAGCTAGGAGCACTAGTTTAAGGTAAACAAAGGTCATACATCCAAGATATGTAAACATTCTATATTTGATGAAAATACAGAAGCCTAAATGGCAGATCCCTCCCATATAAGAAGAAAAACCAAGGGAGAGCAGAGAGAGTAGCTGCCACAGTCGTGTTCTCCTGGTTTAGGATGCTCTGCCTGGGCAGTGCTGCTGTTTCTCCTCAGTAAAGCCTCCCTTTCCCCTTGGTACAGAGGTACTAGTTTTAGATTTGCAATTCTCTATGTTTTGTTATTGCAGACCATCAATCATAGTAATTAATCTTTGTTATATTTTTGCTTTAAGCAATTTAAAATTTTAGGGAACGCTCTAAGTGTGCATGGTATTTTCATACTCCACTCTTCCTGTACAACTTGGCAAGTATGGGACTGAGCAAAGGTAAACCTGCACACCACACCAACACCTCTGTATGGATCAAATAATAGCAACATGATCCTGGAACAGAGAAAGAGCAATATCATCTTGGCCTGGTTTCAGAAAAAGAAATGTGATGAAATATTGGATTTCCTCATGAAACTGAAAGGAGAAGTGAGATACAGACACGATACGAAACACCAAATCCAAGAAACACCATTGTCTTGGAAATTGCTTGCTTCTAAAATGCATAGATGTATTTCCCAGTACTGTCCTCAAATATAAAATTAGTCAGATTTAAGACTTCCTCATGGGCCATTGCTTCTGTGTGGATCCTGCCTAATATACATAAGTGCAAGGTCAGTGATTTGGTTATTTCCATTACTAGCTAAAGTTTTCAGAAAGCTCTTGCATTGAGAGCATTTTAAGAATGTCTTGCCCTCAATGTCTGTCTGACTCAAGGTGACCTCACAGAGACATCAACAATGGGAAAAGAGGTCAAAACATCAAATAAGTACCATCACTTCTTATGTAGCAGTCAGAAAACAAAGAAAGTAGGAGGATAAAATAAGATCACTGCATAATGTCTTGGCCTTTAAATTTCACATTTGTTGGCTTCTTTAATAAGACAAAGCACGTGTTTATCAGTCTGAATTAATAATCTTTAAGCCCATTAAGAACTCTTTCATCTTATATTAGGGTTAGTTAAAAATGTGAAATAAGATAATTTTTATTGTTTTTCATTCTGTAAACCAAATTGGTGACAAAATAGTAATTTCAGAGGTTTTATAATAGTAATAATTAATAAATATCTTTGGTGCTCAGCAACAGCTATTTAAACAATTCAGCTGGAATTCTGCTAGGCAAGGTTTTCTGTGCAAAAATTTGCAAAGAAACAAGAATTTGCAATGAAACTGTCTAAGAAAAAGGGGTTTAGTGACACAGACATGCATTCTGATTTTAAATATTTCTGCAATATTTAGCATTTCTGGTGCAGTTTTATGATGTTGTATAAATATTGAAGACAGTTCTTTCTAGATACGTCTTAAATATTAATAATTTTCTTCTTTTTTTCCCAGCTTCCAAGTGCTTCTTAGGCCTAGTGACTTGGTGGTTATTTTGATCTTTCAGTGTTTTAAAAAAAGGAATTATATACAAGATGTATCAGCCATGCTATTTTCATTAGAATTGCAGATAAATTAATATTGGGTGGTCATGCCTCTAATATCAAGGCAGGGAAGTATCTTTTTTTCTCTTCTTCATGCTGAATGTCAGGTTATGGAATAATGCCTGCAGACTTAAACAATCTCTTGAAATGGAAAATTTTGTGGCAGCATAGAATATGTATAATTAAATATTACTTTTATTATAAAACTATGTTTTTCCTTTCCTGAAACAATTTTGAGTTGTGAAGCACCATTTTTTCTGCCCCCAAGCATTTTACAGTCTACAAAGTTAAAGTAAAAATCAAGTACTTCATTTGCCTGAAACATCAAACCCCATTTATTTCCCTCCCAAGAGAAGAATTAACAAAAGGTTAAACAAAAATGTTATTCCTCTGCCCTCCAGCAAGTTTATATCTCATCTGGGATACTCTTTCTATTGATATGTGGACATTTTCATGTGTATGTGTGACAATCCCCTGCATGTGTATAGCTCTAAATAAACACTCTATGCCGTCACCTCCCCCAGAATCAGATAGCTGGAAAATATTCCTTAGGCTAATGGGAGGTAGTTGCATTTAAGAAATAAAATTTCATCAGGTGTTAAGACATGCCTCATGTACCAGAATTCTTCTGATCATTGGAATTTCTAATTATCTGGGTGTCACCATGAAAAAGAGAAATCTGGAAAAAGGATAGTTTGAAGGTGGGCTGTCAGAGTGGAGCATGGTTAACCACATCTGTACACCTTTCACAGACATCTAACAGGCCAGTCAGTCATTCAGCAGAAATCCTTTTACAGTCTACTGTACACTTTTATAAATCTCTCATTCTGCAGAGATCTACAGAAATCATAACTGAATTCAACAAAGTTACAATTTTTCATTAGTTAAATTTATTTTAAACCTGGGATTAGTGCAAACTTGTAAACATATTATTCAGCTTATCACAACCTTCAATATTTCTGGTAGGTTTTGACTGGCTATGTTTTGGTGTGCATTTGGAATTTTACAGGTCTGAAGATATTTAGAAATACCTAATCTTTCCCTTAGTCCCTCCTAAGTGTTCTATTGAAGTGAAGTGATAGTAAAAACAAAAAACTGTAAATAAGTTAAATTTTGTCTCAGAGTTATTCTGATCACTCTGACCATGCATATGAGTACAGGATAGATCTTCTACTGTCCATGAGGAGAAAGTATTTTCAGTTTCAGGCAGAAATTTTTATGCTAGTCCACCTAGATTCAATGTCTACTTCTGTGTGCTGATTTAATATTCAGACTATACCGTAGGCGATGGAGGACTGAAGACTAATGTATTAAGGAATACAAATATACAGAATCAGCAAAAATGTTTGTATAATCCTATGTATAATATTTCATATTTATGGATGTCCACAGTATATTTGACCAATCCCTTAGCCTAAAGTCTACCTGATAAGAAAAAAAGAAGCCATTCACAGAACAAGAAAATTAGGAATCATGACAGCAACAGTTTTAAAGTCCTACTAAGGATATATCTCTTCCTTAGATGCCACACTTCATAGGCACATCATCTTCTTCTTAACATTTCTTCCTGCCCTCAAATCCTGCCTTTTCTAAAGAAAACTGTGATATAGGACAAGTTGAAAGTTCATCCTTAAGTTATTCTTCTGAAGTGTATTCTGCAAACTTTCTTAAAAAGTGCTTAGAATAAGGGCATATGAAGTGTCAATCCTTTTGAAGGCATAATCCAATTAATTAACTAGAGCATGAGAACTCTTTTTTTTTATACACAGTGTACAAGTCAAGTGGCAACATCTAACAAAGTTGTTCATCTGTGCTACTTCAGAAAGTCTTGTGATAAAGATTATCATAGACTGCAGAGCTGGAACAGCAATTAAAGTAGACATCTGAAAATTAAATTTGGACTAAACTATGTTTACTTTCTTTGATAGCAATTGATATATCATAGTCAGTGGTGATAGTGAGCTGACTAATAGCTAAGAGAAACAAAAATATAAGCCATAGGGACTTATTTTTTTGTTGCTTGTATTCTTTTTATTTTGTTGATTTTTTTTTTGTTTGGATGGTTTGGTTTTATTGTTTTTTTGTTGGTGGCGGTGGTGGTTTTTTTGGGAGGTTTTCTTGGTTTTTTGGTTATTTTGTGGGGGTGCCTTTGTTGTTTTTGGGGGTTTGTTGTTTGGTTTCATTTTTTGTATGTGCACTCCATTTCAGAGTGTTACTTTGGACAACTGTCAACGTTGCACACTTAATAGGAGAAGAGGATTTATTTTATTTTCTTTGTCCTCAAAAAAGCCAACAAAAACACCCTGGAGATCCCTCACTGCAAACTTTTGACATATTATTAGTAGATTAAAATTTCTTACTCAGAAATTAAATTCCTCTTGCAGCACTGATGTCAAAGGTGGAGGGAATGACTTCATAATAGCAAATGATGTCAGTAATATGACTAGTGAATTTTTGCTCTAAAAAACAGAGTGGTGATGTGATTAAAACTTTTCATATATTATAGTAACGACAAAGTAATTATTTTACATTAATAACAAAATAAGAAACACATTTCTTTTATGTGGTATCTTTGCTCTACCTCTGAGAGTTTGTGCATAAGAACCTTTTAGAGACACTTTAAAGATTTTTTTTTTTCAGGTTTTATTTTATTTATTGTTAACACCATCTTAGCTTTTTCTTTTTTTGATAGCTCTGCATATTTTTCTTTCGCAGGTGCATACCAATGACAGAGAAGGAAAAATGAGTGATGCTAAGGAACATCAGCTGTTTTACTGTTAACATTGGCTTGGGTTATAGCCCTGCAGTCATCAGTTAGGTTCTCTGACTGTCCTGAAGAAGTAATATCACACAAACATATGAATACCTTGGTTTGGTAGTGGTGCTGTTAAAATCATGAGAGATGCTTTGTTTCAGATATCTATTGGGCTTTGGCAAAGCTTCAACTGTATATTTGTATTAATATTTTAAGAATATGCTACTAAAATTAAAAGTCATCCATTGCGATTTTTAACATTATCAGAGAAGTTAAGGAAAAAAAAATTCTCTAGTTATGATACTGACTTCTCTATGATTTTATGGTGTTCTTTTGAAAACTACAGTATTGGTAACCTTATTTCCTAGGAGTGTCAGGGAAGTTGTAAATTGGTCATAGAAATAGCAAAACCCTCCTTTCTAAAAATTCAGGATATGATTTCCTTTAGTAATGAGTATTGTGTGCTTTTGATGCAGTAGAAAAGCAATATAAAGATTGATTCTGCTGCAGTCTGTTGCTAGAGTTCTCCCAGGATATGAAGTGACTGCGTGCCATAGAGATCACAGTTCTTCATGGTTTTTTTTTATTCTTACTGTTGCCTGCACCCTGACAGGTAGATGAATTTTATAAGAGGTTGTTAGCCTTTTTAATACTGTATATTCATATTTCAATAATATGAGGAGATATAAGTGGTGTCTGAGACTAAATCTAGTTGAGGATTTGCACTTCTGTTTTTCAAATACTTACAGTAACTTTGTTATCCATGACCTAACCTTCATTATTAGGTGTCTGATGTCTCATAATCTTCTTACACTCACCATGTATGCTTTGTTATAAGTGATAAAGCACTTCTATCAAAGCAATCCTTATCTGAATATTAAATAGAACATCTCTTGAGGTTTGTTTCTTATCTCAGAATGAATTAATTATTTTTATGACCATTTTCTTTAAAGAAAAAATGCATTAGAATTTTAATACCATCTTCCAATAGATATTTAGAAGACTGAGACAGAAATGTGGACAGCAGAGAAATTAACTTAAATATCAAGGAGTAAAATTTAAAATGTATATTTATTATAGCATGGCATGTTTTGATCATAGAGACTCAATGCCATTTCAAAGTGAAAAAAGGGGAGAATCTTATTTTCTGATGCAGTAGAAAGGAAAATCCAGGACACAGACCAAAATCTGAATTAGTCTGGTATTTGCTTTAGGTCAAGTCAGTTTCCTAGGCACCAGGATGCTGCCCTGTCCCTAACTGCCCTATGTGCAAATGCAAGAATAAATCTGCTTAGTGTCACTTCCTACCATTTCATACAGAGATGAACTGTTTTCTATATGAGAGAGAGAAACTATTGATTTTGACTTTGGACATAGCTGTGGGGAAACTTGTAGGCCTTGATGGAAATGATTTAGTAGAAGAACAAGGTATTGCACTTGTGTAACCTACCATATGAAAATATTTCCCATTTATTTTCATGTTTTCAAATGGCAAAAACACAAACCAGTGTATGTGACAGTCCCTGAGAAATGAGATAAAAGCCAGGGTAAAACCAGGCACCAAATAACTTGGTAAATTTTGTTTTAGGAGAAGGTGTGTAATCAGAAACAAGATTATAAAGTATTAACTTTGGAATTGCACACTCTTGGTCTTTTTCCAGGTAAAGAAGTAAGAAGTACAAAATTACTCTCCCTGGAATTGTTCCTAAAAATTAGATCAAAAAAAAAAAAAACAAAAGGAGAGTTACTACATGTTTCCTGTGCCAGATAAACTGAACTGATGCTGTTTTGTGAGAAGCAAATACATGCAATAGAATAACTCATGTGATGTAATTTGTTACTAAACCATACTATAAATAGTATATATATATTTTATATATATTTATACTATATATATTTATATATATATATATATATATACTATATTATATATATCATATATATATATATATATATATAAATCTACCTTAGACCAAATAAAGCTGGAATGTCCACTTAGCAGTTTAGGCATAATCTGGACAGAATCCAGACTGCTGTTTGTAAATAGAAAACAACTGAAGATCCTTTTGGGGACTTTGGGAGAGTTACTACTTTCAGATAAACTGGTCATGTATTATTTTTAAGAGCAATTTCAGTATATCTACCTGTAATTTTTTCAGAATAAAAATATTTTGGAAAAAAGTAGGATAAAAAATAATATGTTATTTATTCCATTGTGTCTATTTTGACTTTTTTCCTGTATATCTCTTCTAGGCTTTGTTTTCTTTATCTGTCATCTCATATAAGAAATATCAGAACTTTTGCTGTACTTGTAAAATCTACCTCATTAGGTGTATGTGAGAGAAAACAAAATATTTTTCTGTCAGAATAAAATAGGTCTATCCATATCACAGAAATGAAAAGGAATTTTATAAACTGTTGAACTTAATATTTATCCAAATATCCTAAACCAGACTCAGAATGCAAACTAATTTCAGTAAATCAGTATATTAAACTTGAAAATCTATTTTTTACATAAATAACAGAAAATTGTCCATGACTAAACAGAAGGAAAATGATCTCAATATTACAAGGTCAAAACCATGTTTTTTTCACTAAAACACAATTCACTGACCTACTCACATGGTGGAAAAAAAAGATGCTTGATTTGATTTCATTGCTGCTTGATTTGTGATTGGGTAGTATTTGTCAGTAAGTCTTACTCAAATGTTGAGAGAATAGTTAAATTTTTTTCAATAAATTTTGGATTGGGCCCTAAAGCACATAAATGCACTCTGTCAGATACACTGCTACATAACCACTGCTTCTCATTCCCTTTTTCATGAAAATGGCTTCAGAGTTTGTAATTACAGCAGCTAATACAGCAAAATAGGCCTAAGATTTAACAAATGTGATGCAGGCTTTTTCAAGAGATTTTGTACTAATTGGTTACACACTTTCTGTCATTTGCTAGGTCTAATTACAAGGGTGGTAGAGGAAGAAGAGTAAAGGTTAGTGGTGTCCCAGATCCTGTATTTGCTGTTTCTTAGGAGAATTCATCTTCTGAAGAAGCCAGATCCTCTTTTAATGACTACTGGATCATTACTGAGGTAATTAATTTGGGAAGAAAGCAAAAGTCTCTCAACAGTACCAGAAAAAAAGAAAACATATAATCTCTAACAAAAGCTCTTTCAAGTCTCCATTTCACAACTAGTAGATCTTCGTAAATTACATTCATTTCCAGTAAATTAATTTGGTCTGATACATAATTTACAATTTTCATGTCTCATTATTTAAGCCATGGCAGCCATCAT
This sequence comes from Serinus canaria, assembly GCF_022539315.1. Lineage (NCBI taxonomy): Eukaryota > Metazoa > Chordata > Aves > Passeriformes > Fringillidae > Serinus > Serinus canaria. Next base: position 92,176,173 of record NC_066316.1, read on the forward strand.
TTTGACACATTTTGTCCATAGGTGAGTAATCAGGAGTTTCTGGGAGAACCAGGGTAGTTTTGTCTGCTCTTAGGTTCATATTTAACCATTCATCAACGCCTCTAACAAGGAAAGAGAAAGCAAAAGCAGCAGAACACTGTAACTAGACATGGCTTCTTTTCACACTCAGGCAGGCTCCTGAAGGAGGTAGCTTAGTCATTCCAGACTGTAATGGAGACACATCAGAATTTAGTAAATGAGTAAAATAGGACACATTTAAACAATACTGAGCAAAGAAATCTTTTCAAGTATGTGTGTTTTGCTATAAAATGATGCAGTAGCTGAAACAAAGCCATCTGGTTTCAGAACATCCCATAGTCACATACATTCCTTTGTACTTTGGAGGGTCAGATTCAAAGAGTACTTAGGGAACACAGTGCTTAAAATCTGTAAATATGCTCCAAAGGGATTATTTATTATCATAATTAATAGACTGTAACATTTTGACAATGACTGGCCATCTCAATGTTTACATCACGTTCATTTCCAGAAAAGACACCACAGAATTCCATACCATAAATATTTTAATTCCTTAGCTTTGAGTTACTTCCTTTATCTCACTCATGTGCATGTATCCCTGAACAGGTGTGTTACTTTTTAAATATGCAGCTAAATACAGCAAGGAAGGAAAAACTGTACCACATCATCTGTGAAAATTAACAGGAAATGCCATGCAGTACTCCTATCCCCATCAAGCAATAACTTATCTTCATATGAGCAGAATGAGGTGAAAATGCAGGTTTGCAATTTTTGATAGAAAATAGGCCTGGTTTTAGCACAAAATCACAAATTTAGTCTTAGAACTCCAAATGCTTAAAAATTCTGTATTTTGCTGTGTACAATACATTGCTTTTTTGGAATAAATCTGGGACTCTGTTGAGGGCAGATGTGAGCAGCAACACATGAGTGCAGCATGTGAAAAGTAGTTTTTGTTTCAATTTTAAAAACTGAAATTATAATTCCTCGTTAGCTCATTAGAAATTTATGTGTTCAATTGGACCACACTACCATCAAAATACTGGCTTGCTGCTCCCTACAGTAATTCCATGGGGTACAGTTACACAAGTGATGGATTTTCTGTTCTGTACCAGAGATAGGTAGCTGTATTTTTATAAGGTTCTGACCTATTTCACCACTATATCATAAGGGTTTATTTAGTATTTAAAATGACAGGAATGAAGCAAGTGATCAGAAATTAGGCTGATGGATATTTCTTCCATACCAAAACTCTGTAGGTCATCCCTTTGTTAGTCATGTTTATTGTCTTCAGATATAGCTGTAACCATAGATGCTATCAATTTGTCTGACCAGGCTGAAATGGCTGGACTGAGGTTTTCCACTTGAAGGTAGAGAAAACGTTGCAGACATTTATCCTGCATCTGGTCAATATTTCTGCAGCCCTTATTTGGACTTAATGTAGTTAGCCTGAGACTACAGTTACAAACAAATCACAGAAAAATGCCATTAATTCATGGTAAGTCAAATTACTCTTTCACAGTGTCAGGGTCAGTGATTAGGTAAAACAGTTTTTACTATCTTGTGATCTTATAGTGGTGCATTTTGTGGTTACTTGAAATGCCAACCCAGATTTCTCAATAGCAGAATCCTTTTTAATTCATGCATGGTCAGCCTGTGAGTTAACACTTCAGTCTGACAAGATGCTTTCCTCAAGGGTCTTTAGAACACTGTGTACTGAAGGGGACTTCTAACAGCTCCTTTGAAAGTTAGTAATGATCTTTCAAAGTGTAGCCAGCAAGCAGCAAATCATGAAAACATTATGGTGTCAGCTTCATCTCCTTTTTGTCTGGAGGTTGGAACAAACCCAGATTTAGCTCTACAGATCTGGGTACTTCCCACCCAGATCTGTAGAGCTAGAGGGTCTCCTGTACTTTCTCTGCACACCTGAGTCGTTTTGCATCAGATTTTTTTCATTACAGCTGATAATTAATCCATCATCTTGTAAAAGCAGGACTGTTGGCCAGGTTAATAGATTTTAGGATCTACACAGGGAAAAAATTCTTTGTAGTCTGGCTAACAAGATAAAACAGAAATTTATTTGTCCTGATTGCCTGTTCTGGCACCTTCAAAATTTCTTCCTTAATGTTCAGCCTTCTTGGACCCCTTTGTTTTTAAGGGCTGCTTTCCAAGGGATTGTCTTAATTGTCTGGGCCAGACCAAAGTCTGCCCTCTGGAAATCCAGGGTAGAAGTTTTATCAACAGTCCTCCCAGCTTCACCAAGTATTGCAAATTCTATCGTGCTGGGGTCACTGTGCCCAAGGAGACCTCTGACCACATCTCCCACCAGCTCTTCTCTGTTTGTAAACAGCAGATTTAGTGGGGCCTCACCCCTGGAATGCTCACTTACATGTTTATATCTTTGAATATTGTTGATTCCAAGCTAGCTGGTATTTTGGTTTTCTTACCTTAACAATAGGAGTTTAGTCCACATAATTTCATATATTCAAGCATAATGGTATGCTCATAAAACTGAAGAAAACTTAACTTATTTAATGTCAACCACTCAATGGCTGGCACAGAACTTTTGCCTTCGTAATAAAGTGTCCTTATCTCTGCCTGATAATACTCTTGCCTTCCTTCTATTTTCTCCAGGTCCCTCAAGAGAAAGGAAAGAGTATGATGCAAATGAGAAACTGCATGAGTGCTGTCCAGGATCAAGTCACTACACTTACACAATCCCAAATTCAAGAAAGAAGATAACAAAAAAATTGGGCATTGCTGTGCATGATGCGACATATTTATAATGTTTTGTTTGTTTATTTTTTTTATTAAAGGAATTCTGCAACTGCTGAGTACAATCAGATGAAAAATTGCTGCTGTTCATTTGTCAATGAATCAGAAAACTGGTCCTCTTTTCAAATCTGCATCTTAGTGCACAGCTTCAGAAAAAAAATAAAATACAATACTAAAATTTTACTGTGAAAAAAAAACAAGTCACATTAATACAGTAAGAACATATTCATTTCACCAAAAATTATCCTCAGGATATGAGTGAAGACAATTGAAGTGTTCTATCAAAGTCAGCTTCCCAAATGACTTAATCCTACCTGAGATGAGGTTTTAAGTTTATACATCAATGTAGTTCCCTTGAGTTCAATATTTGCTAGATTTGAGCATATAAAATGTAATACATGATACCTGTAATAACTCTTCACCTCACTGGCTATTCACTCCATTACTAGTTTTCCTAAAAAAACACAAGTACTTTTTCCAATGACACACGTATTTCTGAAAATATGCTGTATTTTACAGAGCAGAATTCAGTTAATGGTGAGCAAATGAAAATCAAGGTATGTTTAACCATGAAAGTGCAACAAGAAATTGCTTGGTTTTCTCTGTTCTTACAAACTATACACATTCTCTTGCTCATTCTGGGAAAAAAAAAACCCTAACTTAAAATGTTTGGTGAGATATTTTCATATTTCAGGAAATTCCATTGGTATTCCAGAATTAATATTTTCTTTGCCAAAGAAAATACACTCCAGGCATAAATCATTCAACAAAAAGAGTATGTCACTAAGAAAGAATACTATTACACATTTAAAAGAAATATGTCCTTAAGGAAGGGCTGCTCTGTTCATAAGGAATGATACACACTTTGTATGTGAAGATCACTTAGTATTGAAGGGTGAAAGTCTCCACTATGTTCTTCATCATAAGCCAGTGCATGATCAATATCCTGTTACTGAAACATACAGAATTGCTGCAATCTATTCCAACTTGCATCTTACAGCATTTTCTTGAAAACCTAAGGCTCTTTTTGTCACATTGTCACTGTAATTAAAGTGTTAATTTTTATAGTATTATCAAAGGATATTTTCAAGTTTAAATACACCATATATATCCTTATGGTTTGACTGTATAAGAAATTTGTCTCATTCCTTTTTGCAAAAGTTTCATAGTCTCAGTGTCATGCATTCATATTTTGGATACTTGGAGAAGCTTGAAAAGTATAGAGTGATTAGCTTGCCTATAAATATTATATAACCAGAAAATCACTATATCCAATTAAATCTGGGTACTTAGGATAGAATAAAATATTAGGGTTTGGTTCTACCGATGCTTGTGGACAGAATGTTTTAGAAAATAACCAAATAGTATGACACTTGTTCAAGAATATTCAATAAATTTTTCAGAGCAGGATATGTTTCAATGATTCAAGAAAGATAAAATAAAATCTTCCATGTTCCACAGTTGATTTTTAACATGAAGCACAATGACATGATTCTTCCCACTCTCGAAATCTCATCAAATTTTTCAAGAATTAGTCAATAGCCAATAACCAGATTGAATACAACTGCCTTTTCATTTTCTTTGCACTGGAAAGCTAAGCTTCAGACTGCAGTGTACTTAAACAAAAAAATCAAGTTTTTTGACAAGATTCTAGTCTTCTATAAACAAATTTTAATTTCCTCTTGAGAATAAGAAAGTGATGGGTTTATTGGCATAAACTCTTCTCTTACATCAAAGAAATTGGTATTCTGAAAAGAGCTTCTCTTAAATTTTTCTCTTCTAAATGTTCCATAGAAGTAGTTAAGACATCATGGAAGTTATCATGGTGGATACACACAAGTTAAAGAACAGGTTTCTTCAGTCCCACACTAATAAGATGAATATGGAGCAGCTATGGGAACTGTAAAATTTTGCAATGTGCAGAAAGTTAGTCTTAAATTTCTTAAATTTCTTATTGTTTTGAATTCTCTAATTAATAACACTGCACAAGGTCTGATATTTTCAGACTACTGTCAGTTTGGGCAGGAGTGTATGCCATTTAAAATCAGTCTAGGTATACCCCAGCTCTTTGCCCAGCAGTAACAAACCCTTACTATTTATTACACACTAATAAAGCATGACAATAAGCAGGAAGTGCACACAGGCTTTTTTGTTGTTTAGGTTGTGCTGATGTGTTTCCATTGCCATTTCAGACATTTCTGCATTTCAGATTTTCAGTTCACTTCTGTCCTTTCACTATTTAAACTTCATTCAGCAGCTATGCCCCATGCAGGCACTTGCTCTCTCCCCCAGGTGCGACGGAGGAGAGGATCAGAATAGAGGCAGAGAAAATGCATGGGTCAAGATAAAGACAGTTTAACAGGGAGAGAAAAAGCCATGCATGCAAGCAAGCAAAACAAGCAAAACACTGTTTTCCATGAGCAGGCAGGTGTTCAGCTATCCCCAGGACAGCAGGGCCCCACCACATGTAACGGTGACTTGGGAAGACAAACAGCATCAACGTTGCTCCCTTCCTTCTACTTCCCCCAGTTTTATATGCTGAGCCATATGAGCTATATGATGCCATATGGTCTAGGCATAGGGTCCTATACTTGGGTCACAACAACCCCATGCAGCTCTACAGGCCTGGGACAGAGTGTCTGGAAAGTTGCTCAGCAGAAAAGGACCTGGGGGTGCTGGTTGACCGCAGCTGAGCATGAGCCACCATGTGCCCAGCTGGCCAAACAGGCCAATGGCATTCTGGGCCTTTGTCAGAGACAGTGTGGCCAGCAGGACAGGGGAAGTGATTGTGCCTCTCTACTTGGCATTGCTTTCAAATCCTTTGGTTTTGGGCCACTCACTACAAGGAAGACACAGCGGCACTAGAAGGATCAGCTTTGGCCTTCCAAATAAGGGCAACAAAGTTGGACTTGATCTTAGAGGTCTTTTCCAACTCTAATGAATCTGTGATTCAATGATAACCCATTGCAGTCAGCTGTCCTAGCCATGTACTCTCCCTGCTTCTTGTGCCTCTCCAGCCTCCTTGATGGTTGGGTAGTGTGAGAAGCACGAAAGGCTTGACTGACTGTGAACGCTACCCAATAACAATGAAAATTCTCTGTATTATCAACATTGTTTTCAGGACAAATCCAAAAAAAGAGCCCCAGGACCACCTAGTATGAAGCAGATTAAGTCTTGACAAACCCAGAATACACTCATAGCATGGTTTTCTGCTATTGCCCAGGTTTATTGTGAGGGCTTTTACAGTGACCAATAAAGGAGCTGGAAAGAGTACAATGCAAAGGAGACAAATGCTTCTTTTAATCTTTGCTCTACAGCATGTCACTTATTCCATAGAGCAGTAGATTATTGTGTTTGAATTATTATTTGAATTAAATATCTAAGTCTCGAATCCAGCTAAATCCTATGGTTTGATATGACTTGGATTAGATTTACAAAGATAACTGGATTCCTAACAGTGAACAGCAGAAGCTACAAAAAGTTAACAGCTGAGAACCAAGGAGTGCCAAGTGGAATAAGTGTGGTAGGAAGATGAGAAAATTATTATAACATAAAAAGACTAGTAAAGAGACATCTACTTCAGAGATTTAATTGGATATAGTGATTTTCTGGTTATATAGCACAAAGGTTATGTAGCACATCAAAGGTTATATAGCACATCAGCTGCCTTGAATTGCTAAAAGTAAGCAAATTAAAAAAGAAGAAAATAAAACCAAAGCAGGCATACTCAGTGAAAACTCTAACTATAACTCAATTTGAAAGTCACTCTTGATGAATTTACGATGCCAAGTATATTTTACATCTCAAAAAATACCTGGAAATCATGTCTTTGCTTCTGTTAGTGGAAGTAAATTCTTTCTGTCTGCTTACACTTAACTTTCTCCTGAGAGTTATAAAGTTTTGACAGCAACTGTCTGAGTAATGGAATGGCAAAACAAAATGCAGTTGTCATTTTAGACACCAACAATAGGAAGCTCAACTTCTTTGTCATGAACCACTGTTCTTGCAGTCAAACTCTGCTGTCAGATATAAAAATGGCCTTTTATGTGATGGCAGCATTAAGCCCAAAAAAGAAAGTGAAAGAAAAGTTTACCATGAAATAAAATATATGAAAAGTCAGCACAAAAAATATCATTACATGATGCAAGAAGAATTATAATCATCCTGCTACTCACATTCCCACCAGAAGTGCATCATATTTGGTACACCAGAAGAATGAATGTACTTGAACTTATGTACTTCAAGTATTATGTTAGGAAAAAAAAAGGCAGTAATAAAACTTGATGCAAATTGTGCACATAGATAAGATAGTATTTCCTCTCAAAAAGTCTGTGCAATTTTTAAAATATATTTTGTAATATTTTGTATTATATTATTATCTGAACAGAAATGCCCTTTATATGAACATGACATGAATTTCTTTCTGTCAGGAAAAGGAAACCAGCAAAAATACGCTTCAATTTTTACAGTGATTTTCTATTACTGGATATATTTTATTCAGTTCTTGTCATCCTTCTTTACTATAGATAGTAGAAAATAGCAGATTTCAAGGTTGATGATAAGAAAGATTAAAAACATGGAAAGATTCATCTGTGAAAAGGAAAAATCTGGGGGAAAAAAGATTAATTTGAAAATTGCAGACTGCAATAGAAAGACTTTTAAAAATGTTGACTATTGCAATTTAAAGGACCACACATTCTCATACATTCTGAAAACATAAACCAAAAGGTATTTAGTGAATAATGAAATAGCAAAAGTAATAGCTGAATTTTAGACCCATTTCAAGATATATTTGAGATAAAAAACTTATGGTGTCTCAAAAAAGCACAGTTTAAATATATAAAAATTATTCTGTAATAGTACAGATAGAAGTGACTAAATCTAACAATGGTAGTATATATTGTGATGATATATTATGTAGTGCATTGTGTTATAAAATAATTCTGACCAAAATGGAGTATAGGGGAGGCTGTATTGCTTGCCTGATGATATATTTCATGTTTTTTAAATACTGCTGAAGATAATCAGGCACAAGTAAATACTTTTTTTTTCAAGACTCCTTGAAATGTTTCTTCTTTTGTTGTGATTAAGAGGGAAGTGGCACATGAATCAAAGACTATCATCAGTATGCTCAGTAGAAGGTAGACTATGAAATCTGAGCAAGACAGATTCCAGCAACTTTCAGCATGGTGACAGAGGCAGATGGCACTAAGAAGGGTTCTGCTCCTCCATTGTTTGGGTCTTGCTATAAATTCCAGCCTAGCAAACACTTCAGAAACATTTCACTAGGCTTATGCAGTTAAAATTTTCTCATTGAAAGAACTCATAAGTTCAGAAAAATAGTTACAAAATAGTTCTAACAACTTCCAGAGAAACTTTTCATACGTTTAGAGTGTGTTTAGGCATAAGACATACAGCTCAGATAACCAGAGTATTTATTTAAATCTTCAACTCAAATATTTTTTTGTCATAGAGACTCTGAGAAAACACTTGTTACAACAGAAAATTATTGCAGTTGCTTTCTGTGGTTGTATCACTCCTTTCTTCCAAATAATTTTTTTTTCACTATGAGAATCAAGATACTAGGATGTATGTGGCATTATTTTACCTTTCTATAGCAAATGTGTGTGTCATGCTATACCACTTCCATTCTAAGTTAGATACTACTGCCAGTTCTACAACATACAAAGGCTAGGGTCTACTGCATTTGGCAGAGGAAAATAAAGTGGACAGTGCTGTTGTGCAAGACTTTAACTCTTTTGAGTTCAATCTCAACAAGAGAAACACAACAACTCAACTCAGTACCACACTCCTGAGTTTATAGTTTCAAATACCTGTCTTGTGGGAACAAGCAACTATCATTTCTGGGTTAATCCTCTTCAAGAAACAAAGACAGGCAAGATTTATCCACTTATTAAAAGAATTCATTTTGTTTCAAAATTTTTGACGTGCCTCCAAAAATCAATCTCAATAAATGTCAAGGAACATGGAGATAGAGGTTATTTGTCTGTGATCAATTTTTATGTGACAAAGTAACAAAATTGTGAGAAATGAATTTTTTTAGTAACACAAATCATTCTGAGAATGAGATAGATGTTCTAGGTATTCTGGATCTGTATGAAATTGCATTTTTTTTAGAGAAAAACAAAGAGCATTGACATTATGACCATTCTGTCTAGCCTTGGAATATACATGCTTGTTTTTTCCTTATTCACTTTTATACATGGTCTTCTCCCAAGGGTTTGCCCAATTTTGAAGTTGATTCGCAGTACTCAAATCATCACAGTGTGTGTCTCAAGTACTTCAATATGTAATAAGAAAAGGTTGAAGAGGTTGTATTATTTTTCCCTTGGTGGTGTTTTTCTTTCTGTATGCTTCACCATGTTCTTCATTTCACCAGTTATGGTTCAGAAGAGACATAGACTTATAAACCATAGAGATTAAAGGATAGTCACAAGACAATCCACTGATATTCAGAAACTACTATGAGAAAGAAGAAAAGAGAGTTGATGAATTATTTGATAAATTTTGTGATCTTAGTTTGCTTCTTGAAATCACAGAGTTATTAATGCTAAATACCTGCAAGACATCTCTTTTTTGTTATTATATCCCTGAAATGGAAACTTCAATATTTTTGTCCTAAATTGCAATATTTTTTGTTATATTTGATGAAGTTTATATTATTGTAATTGTTCATTATTTCTCTAATGCATTTGCCATATTTTAAATTAAAAAAAGTCTTCCCATTTTTTCCTACATGATGTTTATTTTAATTTTAAATAATGGCAATTTTATTATAGTATGGGGTTTTTTCTTTTTATATTGTTAAAACTGCATAAGCTGGAGAATAGGAAGCGGTAAGCCTTATCCTACCAAGATGTCTGATATAAGTCAAATTAATTTCTTCCTAGGTTGCAATATGGTTTGGGTTAACTTGTTAGTGTGTTGCTTTTTTAAATTAACTTAGATTAAGTTTGTTTTAGTCAGGCTAGCTGAATCCCACCATTCTGAGGAGGGTAGAGGTAAATATTTTTAGCCATGTTCTGTGAAAATATATAAGCAAACAAATTAAAATCAGGTACTAAAAGCAATTTTTATGGATTACTCACTTTAAATCTTCCTCCTTAAAGGGAAATATTTAGAAAAATTACTAAAAGTTGTGGACAATAATTTCAGATTGTCTTTTTTTTTCTTTTTCTTTTAGAAAAGTTAAAAAAAAAGCATTTACTGTAGAAGAAATCTGAGGTTAAAAGGAGAAACAGCTCACTGCTCCCAAGAACACTTCTCTGTCATGTCTAAATGGGTTTATTTTAAATATTCTAGTCTCTTAGTAGTGCTCTATGTCATGCTGGATCCAGAAATTTCAATTATATCATCATGTAACATTCAATACCAACTTGTGAGTTTCTAGGTTTTTTTCCAGCAATCTTTTGCCATACACTCTTCTTGTCTCATAATATAACTGGTGGTACCTGAGATATTATTTTACTTCAGAAAGATTTAGAAATTGCCATTTTTCTCAGTATTTCTTATTTTCTTAAGTCTATTGAAGTTGCTTAAACAATGCTAGAAAAATGTACGTTTCTCAGGGAATATAAATAACTGAATATTCAAATGCCTTTTTAGCTTAGTAGTAAGGTATAGCATGGTTCATGTGATTAATCTAACAGCAATTTCTAGTAGAGATATTATGAGCTTGTCTTAGAAACAAGAAATGAGGGCATGCCTTGCTCTTCAGTGAGTGTTTAAGTTGGCTGCTTGGCATTGAGTAAGTAATCTCCATTATTAAAATGATGTTAAAAATGTTCCTCAGTGAAGCCTTGACAGAGCACTGTTTTAAAACAGAAATGGCCTTTCAAGCCTCTGAGGAGGGAAATCTGTATGAAGGAATACAACCTTTCCTTTCTTCCTGGCATTTCATACCCCTAAGAGAAGGTGTTAAGCAGTTATAGCCAATGTTTACAGAATCCCAGAGTCATCATACAGCTGAGGTTGGAAGAGATATTTAAAGATCATCAAAATGGAGGAGGGTAGCTCTAGAAAAAGTAAGCAGAAAATGCCAAGATACTTCATGCCTTCTTTTCTGGTAGAATTTGCCTTCATGAATCCCAGGTCCTTCAGGCCAGGGGGAAAAACTGGAGATTAGAGCCTGATGGTAATAATGTGAAGGTTAAGTGTTTGATCCCTTTGTGGGAATTCATTAAAGAGATAGAGTCAATGATCTTTGTGGCTCTCTTCCAACTTAGACTATTCTGTGATTCTCTAGTTCTGATAACTTATCCTTAGTGGAGGAGAATGTGCTTAGGGGAGGTTTAGACATCTGAACACAAACAAGTCCATGAGGCCTGATGGTAAGTATCTTCAAATTCCAAATGATTTGGCTGGTGTCATTGTGGGGCCACTCTCAATTATCTTCAAAATAGAATGGTGACTGGGAATAGTTCCTGGAAACTAGAAGAAAGCAGATACCAGCCCTGCCTTCAGGAAGGGGAAGAAAGAGGGTCTGAGGAACTACAGGACTCACTTCAGTTTCTGGAAAGTGATGCAGCAACTTATCCTGGAGACCATTTCCAGGCATTTCAAGGACAAGACAGTCACTGGAAGTAGTCAGAATGGATTTATTAAAGGGAAGTAATGCTGGACCAACCTGACAGCCTTTTATGGTGAGATCACTCACTTCAGAGGTGACAGTGAATGAAAGGTTGTCTGTATTTTAGTAAGTCTTTTAACTTTGCCTCCCATGATATACTCATAGAAAAATGAATAAAATACAGGCTAGGTATCAGGAAAATCAGGTGGATTGAAAGCTGAGTGAGCAGCCACGCCCAGAGGATTGTAGTCAGTGGCACTGGAGGCCATTCACTCCTGCAGCAGTGCCCCACAGGCAAAATTTGTGTCAATATGGTTTAACATCCTTATTAAAGGCCTTGGCTAATGGCCTTGGCACAAAACCCTACCCTCAGCAAGGCTGCAGAAGATACAAGACTGGGAAAAGTGACTGATACGCTAAAATATTTTTCTGCCATTCATGGCCATTTTAATAGTCGAAAGAAATGGATGAAGGAAACCTCTCAAAATTTAATTGAGGGAAATGCAAACTTCTGCACCCAGGGAGAAATAGACTGAAGTCCAAGTCTGTTCTGTGTGCTGACTGACAAGAAAGCAGTTTTACTGAAAAGACCCTAGGGAAACTGGTCAGCACCAAGTTAAACATGAGCCAGCAATGTGCCTTAGAAGAAAAGCTTAACAGCTTCCTGAACTGCATCAGGAAGAGAAGAAAGGGCTCAGTGGGACTCTCCTCATGGTGTACCTAGCAAAGTAAAGTAAAGAACTGAAGAAGGGGCAGCCAGAATAATCATGGTGGCAAACAGTGAAAATACAGGAGTCAATGAGTACAAACTTACATGCAGGAAGTTCTACTTAACTTACCTACAGGCTAACCTCTCATTCAGGTTATCTATACTTAGATTCAAAGCCTGAATGGACACAGCCCTGAGCAATCTGCTGTAGCTGATATGCTTTAAAAGTTATGTTGAACCAGATGATGTCCATAGGTCAATTCCAAACTCAGCTATTCTATGCCAATTCTGTCTTATCTTCTTCATTCTACTTCAGAACTTCAATTTTCCCTTTTCTTTCCCTTTATTCTACCACATTTTTTAAAACCTCTCCCTATTTCCTAGTGTTTGTCTCCCATATTATGTATATCTTTCACAAGGCTCAGATTTGCCACTTATTTCTGTGTGATCACTTGCTCTTGCATATGCCTTCCAACAAAGCATAAAGAAAGCTTTCTGGCAGAACACAGCTCCATAATGTGCTGCCTCCAACCAATGATGTAGTGCACCATAAAGCTGTGAATAGCCAATGAAGCTTAGAGCAGCCTCAGTGCCCCAGTTAATTGCTTGTTCAAGTTCCAAAACAAAGCTGACACCTGTGAAAACTTGGCTTGTGTTTCTTTGTCAACACATATACATCATCCATAAATGCCTTGTTCATACGTAATTGAAGAGATTCATCCACGGAATATCTGTTACATCTTGCCTCTATTAGATGTTTTGAAAATAAAGAGAGATTGCAGCACAAGGATCATTCCTTATGAATTGCAGTATGTCTGCTTTATGACAAAGAGCTATAAAATTGGTATTGATGATTGATCAGTGTTATTTTAACTGCCTAACAAGAAAAAGAATTATCTGACTGGTAAAGTCTGTGAAATCATCTTCTATCATATTAGCTCACAGTGCATTCCAATAGTTTAATAAACCTGTTTATTTAAGTACTTTGCAATGCTTAACTCATCTATTTACTGTGTCAATAATGACTTCATTACTATCAGCTCCGCAGGTATTTCTTTACTTTAGGCACATTAAGGTTATGGTAAACAAATTAAGACTGAAAATTCTGAGGTGCAGAAATTAGAAGAGAATATATTTTTTCTCATCAAACCCAATCGCAGCTCAAAAAAAGCCCTTTCCCTCTGAAACTGGCTATTGAAAGAAATATAGAGAGAAAGAAAGTGAAAAAGTGAAAAAGAAAGAGAGAAAGAAAGAGAGAAAGAAAGAAAAGAAGAGAGAAAGAGAGAAAGGAGAACGAGAGAAAGAAGAAAGCAGAGACAGACAGAAAGAAAAGAAGAAAGAAAGAAGAAGAAAGAAAGAAAGAAGAAAGAAAGAAAGAAAGAAAGAAAGACAGAAGAAAGAAAGAAAGAAAGAAAGAAGAAAGAAAGAAAGAAGAAAGAAAGAAAGAAAGAAAGAAAGAAAGAAGAAAGAAAGAAAGAAAGAAGAAAGAACCCAGCCTGTGATTGCTTATTGAATAAAGAGGAGGAGGCAGTTGAACTTGGTTTGAAAGCCAGGAATTTTTGAGTCATTATTCTGCCATTAACAAAATGCATTATTGTTATCCTATTGTCAGGCACAGTGCTTAAAAATTTTGGATAAGACCCACGAGACTGTATGTGTTGTCTGCCTAGTATGGAGCCCAGAGAATTTTTTTTTAAATTTTAAAATAATAGGCCTAGGATAGACTTGAAAAAGCAAATGTGAAGAGAACTTGAGAGAAGGTGGATCTTGAAGGAAGCAATCCATTGCCATATTGTTTTTCGGGAATAGCTTTGCCCAAAATGTACAACTCAAAATTCAGTTTCAGTTGCAAGAAAACCTCCATCCTGTGTTTGCACTATTGTCCAGGTTCTTAGTTGAAGACAAACCACCTTTTTTTTCAACATTGTTCTTAAAATGCATTAAAATACATCAACTAGTCCCTGCAATTCAGTACAAATAATGGTAGCTCCCTTTCTGAATATGGATATTTGTGCTATACAAGGTCTTAATTTCTAAATAATTTGTACTGATTTTTCTTTTTTACATTAAGTTCATTTTAAGTGTGGTAAAAAAAAGGAAGATCTGATAAAAAGAATAACTTAGAGATGATAGGAAGGTTTAATTTCATAGCCAGGATTTGACATGAAGTCTAGGTCATTATTTAAATCCTAATGTAGTAATATTATTTAGATTTTTCTTCCCAATTTTTTTTACTTGCAACTTTACTATTATGTGCATGTAATAGTGTATTTATTTAAGTGAAAGAGATGCATCAGTTGCTCTTTAGCATGTGTATATTTCTATTGAAATAATGTATTGATCTCAATATTCCATAAAAATCCCTCACAGCCAGGTTGGTATATATTTTCCAGGTTATGATTTTTTTTCTCCTTTTCTTTGTTTTTGTTCATTTTTCACTGTTTCTGCTCCTCCTTTCAGAAAAACTTGCAATAATGAAATGAAGTGTAAACCAATGCAATGGTCCAGCTTGAGACCAAAAATAGCCTGAAACAAAATTCTATAAAGTGTTAACCACTCCATTCATCTCAGCTGGGGATGTGAAATTAGGCATGTATCCATGGTGGAATATAGCAAATTTTCTGTTACAACATTTGTGATTTTCTTTAGCCCAACACACCACATTAATTTGTTTCAGTAGCTCTGCAGGGAACAATTTGATTCCTGTGGTTCTCCCTTTGTGCAGCTGCAGAAAGCAAACCAGATTCCCTCTCTGGGAGAGAGCATATATATGTATTTGAAATTCAGATGATGGAAGGGACTGTATTTCACTCTCAGATGAAACTTTTAATAACTAGTAATAACTGTGGGCTCTTCAGTCATCCAGTGAAAGGAGAAAGTGTTCAATCATGTGGAGTATAAGAATCCTGCCATAGAGAAGAAACACCAATTAATTTAAGATTTCTTTTTTTAATTAGAAGCAAATATTCAGATCATTAATGTTTCTCCTCTCTGGCATCACTACATACAGCAAAAAAAGAATCAATGTTGCTAGAATGGCATTTACTGTCTACATAACATGATTACAGGAATAACTCTCCTTTTGTTACCCTCTTTATTTTTCTGATCATTGTAGATGACATTTTCCATTCTTGACTTTATCCTGAGGCAATATTAAAACAAAATAAATCACACTACTTTGGATATCAAGTTGGCTTTTTTAGCTAACCTGCCTATTACCTGCTGGTTTTCACACAAAATATAAGCATAAAACTCATTTCAGAACAAAAACCACAGAACAAGCACAAAAATTAGAGGTATAAGAAGTGTAAAGTATTTTATTTGATTCGGTTTTTGGTTGGATTTTTTTTTTTTTAGTTTGCTACAGAACCACGGAAGTGACAGTTCTAAGCTGCTCTAGAAAATGAGTGTTTCAGAAGTTAGATTCACATATGTGATTCTCTTTTTGGAGATAGATATAAAGATATACCTGGTTCAGGTGGTATAGTACAGAGATAGGTATATGATAAATATAGAAGAATAAATCTTTCCCTGGAATATGTAAAGCACCTTGTAGGTGCTTCCCCCTGCACAGATAATTTAGACAATTAAGTTCCTAATTTCAATATTTTGATTTTGAATTAATGGAATCAAATAGACCTTCAAATTTATATGTGAAGGGAAGCCAGCCCCACAGCCTTCATATCTTCAATACCTACTATTTTAAGTGTTAGAATCTGCTGCTACCAATCAAATAAAAGTAGTTTATTTCCTCAGTGACACAGCCAACTTGAAAATCCATGATATAGCTATACTAATTTCTGATCAATTGTCCAGTAGGTTTTTAGAAAGTTGTTACTTTTTAAGACAACCAAATGAAATTACAGTTATATTTGTCACTAATTAATCTCTACATAGGAGATGTCAGACTGTTTCCCAGTGCACTGACACAATGTGCAGAGGGGAAAAACCAGAAAAAAGCCCTTTGAATAACTGCAATAGCTATTTCTCTTTCCCAGAACCAGCTTGCATAATCATTATACTTGTGTGGATGGTGCATGTAGTATCATAGTGAAAAAGCCACTAAACTTTAAAGAAGAGTCCACTCACAGTCATTTTAATCTTGTTTAGTTTTCATGTGAGTATATAATACGCCAATAGAGCAGCACAAAGTACCTTATAGGTCCTTGAAACATAGAAAGTGCTTGGGGTTGTTTTTGGTTCGTTGGTTGGTTTTGGTTTTTGGGGGGGGGGTGGTTCTTAATATTTTCTCCAGTGGGACTCTTCTCTAGATTAGTTACTGATATGGGCATTAATCACCAGACCTCCTTGTGACCCAAACAGCTGTTCACTGCCTTCTTTCTGTTAGATATACAGTGTTGGAGCACAGGGAAAAGACTGTTTCCCTGTTGCATGAGGCTTGTCCTTAAAAACCATTTCCCTGCCCAGTGGAATTTTTTTCAGAGGTTTTCTTTTCAGGGGTAAAATACAAAACCTACTCAGTCCTTCTTAATACCCCCAGTTTTGAAATAACCTTTTAAAATATTTATCAGGAATAGTTTCACACAGTAAAGGTTTAAAATCAGTCCTAATTGTGGTAATTAAAAATCACTGCCTTAATTCTGCAATACTGTAGAAATGAGTTATTTGGGTTATTTCCTGCAGTCTAATTAATGAAGAAGAAGTTCAAAGTGGAGTGTTTTGATAAGTGAATGAACAGTACAGTGTATATAGGAAAAATTATGCTGTGTCTATAGCAACTTATCCCTTAGGAATGTATTAAGTGGCAAAGTGCCAACAAATTACAATATGAATAGATTGACAGAAAAATATTGAAAGATTCTGCAGATCCACAATGTGAACCAGAATACATGTAGCAAATGAGTAGTGCAATTATTTGGCAAATTAAACACAAAATCATTTTGTTTCTCTAGTTTGACATGATTCTCAAGCATGGATGAGAGTTAGATAAGAACATACTTTACCTCATGGTGGTGTTTACTCTATGTGTTATTTAGCACTTAATTTAACTTATTATTGATCTCATGCTTTTCTTCCCAGTAGCTTTCTTCCAGTCCTTTCTTGCTGCTTCATATTTTATTTATTTGCCATGTCATGGTAGGTCTGTGCCAGTGCTGTGCATGTGATGTCACACCAATGGCAACTTGAACGTGAAATGAAAGTGTTAAATCAGATGCAAAAAAACAGTAATGGAAAGCAATGGTAAATAATATGGATATATTATTTCTCTTTAAAAACAACAACAGAAAAAAAACCCTAAACAAATATTATTATTATCATTTAGACAATATTAAGAGCAAGGAATGGAGATGGTAATTGTATTTAAAATAGTATAATTATCACATCTGAATGTTAGGCTAAACATGGGTTAAACGGGTTTCAGAATATGTCACCTAAAATAACTCTTCTGAACATGTTGCAATTGGTACAATTCCAGGTATTATATTCTTTACTCTCTCTTTATCCCATTTCATTCCATTGTTCTTCAGTGTGACCTAACTTTGCCTCTCTGTTCTCTTCTGTCTTGGTTTCCAACTTTGTCAAATTGCCCTACACAGAAGTCTTTTTTTGTCACGCTATTTCTACTATTTTTTCATTACTTCTATCTAAGAGAAAAATTTCTTTTGGTTCTTTCTGGGAATCATCTGGTATCTATCGTTCTGGTAGTCATCTATGTTTGTGAGTTCTTTTCACTTCAAAGCATTTTGATGTGCAACATAGCATTCCCATCCTTAAATGAAGCCATGTGGATTCATACTTACACAGGTGTTGGTCCATGGTCCTTAAAAAAGGCACATTGTTTATTTTTGTCTTCTCAGCCAGGCTTTTGTTATCTACTACTGGCTTGGGCAATAGTGACTCCTTTTCTTCTCCCATTAGAAGATGATTTTTATTCAGTATAAAATAAGTAAAATATTTTGTGACAGATTATGATAAAACACAAATGATAATTTCATACTGATGATTTTGCTTCTTGTCTCATATTTAAGATGCTCCAATTAAAAATATTAAAAAGAACTTGTAAGGCACATTTTTTTTACCATATATAACAAAGTACATGGATGAAATCTAGGAAAAAAAAATACAAATAGTAATGACTACAAAATTTTGGTTTGAAGGTCCAGCATGGAAACAGTGGATGACAGAGTAATATCAGAGAAATTTTAGTATCTGGTCTGTAGCTAGTAAAATCAGATCTAAAAAGAATACCATTGCCTGATGAAAAGGTCTTCTAGTACAGATGAGATGATAATGTTCCAAGGAATAGAAAATTACCAAGTTTCTGTCCTCATCTAAATTTTCACACTGCTACCAGGGGGTAGAAAAACCTGTCATTTTCTTGATAACTTTTTTCCCTTAGAACATTTCCCTCAGCATTCCTCTTGGAACACTGAAATCTAAAAAAATAATTACTTTGGGAGCAGACAATGGTGGGAAGGATTGTTTAATTGGGGAAGTCTTCAAAGGAAAAAAAAAAAAACATGGCTGAAAAAGTTCTTTGAAATCCTATAGGGAGATACTCTCCAGGGTGATGGATATGAAATTTTATAGCTTCTTAGACAGTATTGAAAGAATGTTTTTAGACAGAAGGCTGCTATGAATTTTTATATAGACTAAATTAAAAATTCTGAGATCAAATCAGAAGGGGTTTAAAAATGTCCATAAAGCTCAGACCATACTGCAGAGCATATTCATGTATCTATGCTTGATCCTAACACATTTGCATTTCATTAAAGTATTAAATTACACTATTTGCAATAGAGGTACAATCAATACTCTAGATAAACAAACCACATGTATAGCTTCTAACTGTATTGTACAGAAGACTTGCTGGCTTAAAAAACAGTGGATAGTCATGTCACTCTGAAGTATGTGGCAAAGACAGATAAGAATTGCCTCTTAAAATGCTTGTATTTCGGGAAGTATCTGTGTTTGTTTGTTTCTGTCAACAGTGAAAAATGCCCACACTCATTAATTTATTATTAGTTTTATTAATAGCCCAGCTATCTCTATTGGTATGATACCATTAATACCATATTGGGTGACATAATATTTAAGTGTCACTTAATACCATATTAAGTGACAACTATATCAGTCATTTTGAATTTGGAAAACTGTAAATATTTATCTTTGTACTGTTTTATTTTATGAAATGTACTTTTTCTAAGGAATAATGTCTTGTATGACCCAAAATATTTTTTTAAAAATCCTATAGATAGAAATAATATCTTGTTATGAAAAGTGGTTTTGTACTTTATGCACAACACCACTTTTCTGCAGAAAATTTGTGTTAATTGATCATCTTACTCTAGTACCCACAGAAAAGCATCCTCAGTTCCCTTTTTGTTTAGCCAGTGGAGGTGATGCTGCAAAGCTTCATATTCATATTCAGTGGCTAAATGCTCTGTCATTAATACTCTCATAAAATTCTTAGGAGGAAATAATTTTCCTGACACAAGTACTGCAGAATGACTGTGTTTTTACAGAAGAACCAACTATGGTCTTATTCTGCAGTATTTTTAAGCTTGTTTCTATCCTCTTTAAGGACAACATGGCCAAAGCAGCATCATCTGAAAATAAGGTCAGTCTCAAAGGTAAATTGTTGCACACTTTCTTCTTACCAAGCGGGGATAGAGGAGGCCAAATAACCAGACTATTTTTATCTACCATCATTGGGGAGTTTCTAAACTATCAGAATTTTCATTCTGCTTTTTCTGTTGCAGTTCTGGCTGCCAACAGTCTTGATGTCTCTGTGATATTAAACAAGTATCTGAAAATTATCTTCACTCCTTTTTGCAAGATAGTGATATACAATTCACTGGAAAATGAATCAATTGTTTTATTTGCCATCTATGTGAGTCCAAATCATGCTAATAGAATAGTTCCAGAACAATGACAATAGGATACTATCTAAATCTATGATGATACAAATTGAGACAGGGGTTTAAATTTTTTGATGCAGGTAGATGTTATTGGGAAAATTAAAGAGATTTGTAAGTATGATAATTTTAATCAACACTGTTTGTTTGGGGGTTTTCTCTACTTAATCATTGGTTATGACCCCCTCCAAAGGGCAAAAAAATAGTTATTTTTAATAAGTAAAATTTAAAAATTAGTAATATTCTAGAACTACGACATCTATACTTATCTTAGTGAGAAGTTACAGGGAATACACATTTAAAAACCTTTAATAAACAAGATCTAAAATTCAGAAAAGAAATGGAAAAAAATCACTATGAAGATGTCTGTGGGTGGAATTTGATCTTTGGTATCCACGTGTAAACCTGGAAAATATGGAAATACTCTGCCTTTCCTCACTAACACTTTTCAGGTCAGATTCTGAATTCTAATTTTAGTTGATGTGGAAAATGTATTGCTTAGATGATGCTTACTTATTTCTTCCTTGTTGTGTTGATATAAGTTGGACATATTTTTCTGGCAAAATGAAAAAGTTGTTATAACACAATGCATGAAATTCTGTACTTTATCTAGTATCAGAAACAAGAAATACAAGAGAGTGCACTCTTTTCAATTGCTTTCCCTGCTTATAACTACAGTCATTAGGATATGAAAAGCATTTTTCATTTTTAAATTTAATTCAGGACTGTCAAGGGTAAAATTCTTCAATAATTGCAATATTAGAAATAGCACTTTGAATTTCAGTTTTATAGATCAGATTTTTAGTAGTGTCAAATCTACCAGTTCCTATCTAATCACTTATCTAATTAGCTTTCTTTCTGCTTCATTTTATTTAGTTAGTTTTCATTTTTTTCCCTGTAATAAATTTAGTCCATTTGGTACCCTTCCTTTATTACACCTGCGCGTTGCATAATGTAAGCATACAAGAAGGTCTGATTAATTTATAAGTCAGTGCAGATGGGCACTCATGACTCATATGTGAACATGGGGGAGTGCTTGCTACAATAAACACCAAGAGTTTCTATTATACATGTTGTGCAGTTTTGTTATTGTCACTACTATATCAGTCTTATATTGTCAAACCAATGAAAAAATGTTTAATAAAACATCTACAGCCTGCAGGTAAGTGCATGAAGGCAATTAAAATAGCAAACAAATAAAACACCCCTTTTTAGTTCCCAACATCTGAAATAAAATCATCATTTTTATTATGTTAACATAAGGTTGACATTAACTTTGTCTCCTGAATGCAGAGTATAGAAAAAATACATTATGCAGGGAAAGGAGCCCTTACAGTTTTGTTTGTTTTGCTGCACATGGGACAAATGTGTCAGAACAGAAATGCTGTTTCAGCTGGGTAGACTATTACACGTACACAGATAAATTCAGAAATCATCATATGTCCCGAGGCTGAGCCTAAATAAATAAAAGGATAGGTACACAAACAAAGCCAACACTATGTGGTGGGAGCTCAGTAAGTGGACAGTGATATGCACAAATTTCTGTTTGCTGAGCCTGAAGATTAGTGATATATTGACTTATCTTCTTAAAAAACTGAACAAACAAGGCATTTCACTGCTGGGGATTCTGCCTGATAACCACTCATTCATCTTCATGCACAAAAATGCATACAATCAAAGTGTTAAACACTTTCCTTAACAGTTTAGGATAAGATAGTTGGTTGTGACCTAAATGTGGCCTTCCTGCATGAGAAGGAAGTTTACATGAAAGATAGAGAGGGAATGGTTACCAGATCACCTAGCTAAAGGACAAGGGGAAATGGTTTCAAACTTAAAGAAGGTAGGTTTATATTTGATATTAAGAAAAAATTCTTTACTATGAGGATGGTGAGGCACTGGAACAGGTTCCTGGGAGAAGGTGTGGATGTCCCATGGCTGTAAGTGTTTAAGGTGTTTAAGGCCAGGCCAAGTGGACCTCTGAGCCAGTCTAGGGAAAGATGTCCCTGTCTCTGGTGTGAGGATTGGAGCTAGATAATCTTTAAGGTGCCTTTTCTGCCCAGGCCATTCTACAATTCCATGATATTATAAATAATATAGTGTTATGATCCAATTGTTAAGAGATGCCACTACCCAAATTAAGGTGCAAATGCCAAAGTCAATACTACAGATTTTATTTAACTGTAAAAGCAAAAAAAAAAAAAGGGAAAGTAGGGGCAGGGGTGAAGAGGAAGATACAGAGAGAGATCAAGAACAAGATAATCTGATCCACACCTTTGGATCCCGTGGCATCTCCCTGGTCCTTCTTCACCCATGTCTGTGACGATGTTCGCAGGGGTCTTAGGATGAGGGAAGAGATGAGAAAGTTGACTCCATGTTTCAGAAGGCTTGATTTATTATTTTATTATATATACTATATTAAAAACTATACTAAAAGAATAGAAGAAAAGATTTCATCAGAAGGCTAAGCTAAGAATAGAAAAGGAATGAATAACAAAGGTTTGTCTCTGACTGAGACAGTCTGGACAGCTGGACTGTGATTGGCCATTAATTAGAAACAGCCACATGAGACCAAGCACAGATCCCCCTGTTGCATTCCACAGCAGCAGATAAGAATTTTTTGCATTTTGTTCTTGAGGTCTCTCAGCTTCTCAGGAGGGAAAAAAACCCTAAGGAAAGGATTTTTCATAAAACATGTCAGTGACACATGCCCTCTCAGTGGTAGGGGGTCCCAGAGTGATTCTCCTTAGGCAACACTTTTATATACCCAAGTTCTGGGTATCCACAGGGCATAGATGCTGTTCTCATAACTTGGGATAGCACATGCATAGGCAATTGCTTCCTTTTCCACAGTCTGCCATCGAGGGAATTTTTTGCTTGGATGCACTAAGTAAGGGGTGCTAACCAGACCTCAGTTTTACTAGGCCTGGAATTAGTGTCTTCCTCTTGCAAGTTCCTCTCTTCTGTCCTTATCTCAAGTTCTGTTGTGGTGGCTTATCTTATGGCCAGTTTCTTCAGTGGCCTCAAAAATTGTTTAAGGCAATTGTGTCAAGTCTGTTACACTTAGAGGTAATGATAAAAATAAAACATCATATAGAGGTTTTTTCTTATAGGCCTATGTTTTTCTCAAGGATTATGTACAAAAGATACATCTGATGGCTGATGGTATATCATATAAATAAGCTCTCTTCCTTCATTTTTCTCTACATAAAAAAAGGAATGCTCCATTGCAGGGTGATGAGAGCAGTGTCTGAGTCATGCCTAGGCACTGCCTGGGACTAGCACAGGCTCACTAAATTGGAGAATCACTTTTTACTGGAAAAGACCCCAGAGGTGACCTCACCCACTGCGCTGCTCAGTGCAGGGCAAAATGAGTATTCATCCCCTCATCCTGTCTATTTGATTTATAATTCATAATCCCATGGGAATCATTCTGGCAGGATTTGACACACACTTGGAAAACCTCAGATGATGATACCAATGCTAAATATTATCCATGTCATACAGTAGAAAATTTCCACTTCCAGGTAAACCAAGCAGCATTTTTCAAGAGCACTGTATATCCACTATCTGTGTCTATTGAATCCTCTAATAAGCCCTCTATCTTCTGATAGAAAAACTGTAGTAGACAGCTCTTATCCTTCAGCTGGAGTAGTCAGAACTTAAAGCAACAGGAGCAGATATCCAGCACTTTATTAACTATTATTTCTGGCCTAGAATCATTATTTGATGATGGCTTCAATTAAAATGTAAAATGAGAACTGAGTAATACAATCAATATATTTTGTAGACTCTAAGGCACTCCCACTATTTTGTAGCCAGTGGACAGCTCAAAATTGCTATTGTTTGAATTACTGCAGAATGACATGAAGAGCTGAAATAGCTTAATAACATGTCTACAACAAGTCTGCCAATTACATCTCAGATGTGCATGAAGGATAAATAAACCAGCAATCTCACTCCACTTCTCAAAGATAAATGAAGGTATGTCAAAATAAAGGTATTGTTCTTTGGTCTGAACAGAGACAATGGGCTAACATTTCCTGAATTTTAATCTAGGTCAGATAATGGATCTGTGAAAATGCCATAATAATCTATGCAGAAAATAACAAACTAACACCTAATGATTGCTTGGGGTCCCTTTGACAATCACTTGGTATATGTCAGAAACCAAATCCTAGCGTAAGTGGCATGATAACTGCAAGGTACTTGGGAGCTAAGGTGCTTTGAAGATAGAAAAGAAGTCATTTTACTTGTAGCTAAACTGTGAAATTGCAAAAGACTTATTCTGATGTCATTTTGTTTTGTCTCAGAAGGGCTCGATTAACACATCTGTGTGTTTCCATATAATGTACTCAACACTAGTCACTGAAAATGCACTCCTCTGACAGAGGCTTTTCATTTGATCTTCACACTCTTCCTTCTACAGAGCACAGACACTTACGAGTTCAGCTCTGATTGTTCTGTAATTTTGTTAGTGATGACATTCACAATAGGTAATAGAAACTGCATCTACCTCACACATTGAATAAGAAGGTCCTCCATTTTCATACTTAAAGCCTTTGGGCGCCTGACATCAGAAAAATTATTCACTTTTCAGTCAAATTCAGCCTTATATTTATGGTATACGTCTTTTGCTGATTAAATATGATGCATCTTCACATCAATATTTATTTAAAAATATTTGAGCTTTTATATATTTTTCCACAAAGGGTTTATGCAGTAAAGTAAGAAAAAGAAATCCTTCCAGTATGACTTCTAGATTTTAGTGTAGAGCACTGAGCTCAGCCTGCTTCAAGTGCATAGTCTAATATGAAATATTAGGAGGATAAATGACAGATAAAATTATTTCTATCAAATGAATCAATATGGCATTAACATTTGACTTAATTTCTGCTTGCTTCTTATCTGGAAATAAAATCTAGGTAATATTTTAAAATATCAACAAATATTTAACCACTTATTATTTAATGTCAGGTCTGAAATATTCAGTTTCAAAATAATTTATTGTAAAGTAACATTAGTTATTCTCTGGATAGTTATAACCTATGTATAAGTTTATCTTCCTCAAAAATTTTCACTATAAAAGAAAAAATTATGCTAAATTCTCAAACATTGAAATGTTAGAATTCTTCTATGTTCCTAAATTCAAAGATTCATTATAAAAAATAAAAGGTATTTACTTCACATTTACATATTCAGCACACTTTTACTGTGCTTGCAATTACTCTTATGTGGTAGATGCTATCTATCAGTGTATCAAAAGTAGAGTCATATGATGAAATGAAAATGCAACATGAAAAAGCAGATAATTAATAGTATTAGAATCTTTAGAAGCACCATTATCATTTAAATATACCTGCATATCTAAAAAGCCTCACTGACTTACCAGATTTTGTTCATTTAACAAATAAGTTTGATTAAAACTTGTGCTGGTTTTTTCTGAGATAACTTTATTCACAGTGTCAAGTACGGGGCTGTGTTTTGGATGTGTGCTGAACACAGGGCTGGTAACACAGAGATGTTTTTGTTATTGCTGAGCAGGGCTTGCACAGAGCCAAGGCCTTTTCTGCTTTTTGTGCTGCCACACTGGTGAGGAAACTGGGGGTGAGCAGGAGGGGAGGTTGGGAGGAGACACAGTCAGGACAGGTGACCTAAACTGACCAGAGGGATATTCCAGACCATCATGGTCAGTATACAAAGTGGAGGGAAGAAGGAGGCAGGAGGACACATTTAGTGTGATGGTGCTTGACTGCCCAAGAAACCAATGCACGAGATGGGGACCTGATCTCCTGGAGTGCACTGAACAACTTCCTGCTCTTGGGAAGCAGTGAAATAGTGCCTTCTTTTGTTTTGTTTGTGTGGTTTCCCTATCAAACTGTCTTTATCTCAACCCACAGGTTCCACAAGTTTTACCCTTCCAGTTCTCTCCCTGATCCTCCTGGTGGGAGTGAGCAAGCAGCTGTGTGGGGCTTGGTTGCTGACTGGGGTTAAACCACAGCAACAGCAAAAGCAGTCCCAAAAATCTAGTTTGCTGGTTTCCAATTCCTTCTACTGATCTACAAAACTATGCACCCTGGTACTGAATTTTATCTAGCTTTGTGACTATATTATTCACTGTCCTTTTCTAATGTCTAGATTAATGTTTAAGATCCTTGCCTGACATGAGCTAGCTATGACTAAATTATACTCCCTAAAGTTTAGCAGAGTTTAGAACATTTTTTCTAATACCTTGGCAAATACTCAAGGTGAAAATAGAAAGGCATTAAAATTGCAATGCACAGGAATTCCTTCTGGAATGAAATGGTATTTAAATGTCTTCTTGACTACTTCCGTACTGCTCCTACTTGTAAGCTCCAGCTCAAACAAAAAGGGAAATTCTTGAGATTAGAAGTGCAAACTTCTAAGTTTAAACACAGATTTCTGTAAGCATCCATAGGTTGAAGGGTTGACTTGGCTGTCCAGAATGCAGCCAAGCATCTCAAGGCTTGGCATGTCTGGGTAACACAGTCTGAATGGCTGCCTAGGGCTAAAGCATTTGCTTTCCATCAGATTTCACTTTATAAGCTACACTCTGAAACCTAAAGGATTTGATATTCATTTTCCCATTACCCTGGATCATGTTACAAAATGACTTTACTGCAGTCAGTGTAAAAACATATATTTCACTACCTTCTGTTGATAACTTTCCCAATCATATAAATAATTTTAATATTAATTGGGGAAAAAAAAAGATCAAAAAATGGTTGTCCCCAGCCTTGAGAATTTACTTCAGAGAGAACAACGAAAGACATTTTGTTTTTCCATCATTTTCTTCAATAATAACTCCAGCAGAACTCTGTTCCATATGAAGTGACAATGCTGCTTGCTGGAGATGATTTTTATTGCCATGTTTTGAAATATTTCATGTCACATTGGAGACATCTTCTCACAAAAATGATCAGCATCTATTGCCTCATGACCAAATTGCTACATTTATCACTAAACAAGATAGCCAGCCCTAATTCCATTTTTATTATTAAATTATTATGTTTATGGTCCAGTAAAAAATCTCAATTTTTGTGTGAAACTCAATTAATAAGAATTTTGGAAATCACTGTTGCTAATAGTACTTCCAGGTAATAACCAAAATGGATAACCAATGGAGTGTAAAAGCACCATGAAGATAAAGTAACAGCATACACAAGAGAGCTGACATTGTACATAGATCTATGAGCCTTAAGCAAAGCAATCATGCAAAAAATGTAGCAGATGCCCAAATTTGTGATGTAACAAATGGATTAACTGATGTCAGCATTTTAAGCACACTGAATAGCTCTTGAGGGTACTGCCCAAAGAAATGTCAGTGCAAAAGTGCATTTATTACTTCACTGGGGAGATATAGATTCACTCAGTTACCCTTTGACTCTTGAGCTCAATAGCTTTTATAGAAGCACAGCCATTATATAAATTATATGTTTAAAATTGTTTCACCGTGATGAGATTAAATAACTCTTTTCAAGATGTTCATTTTAGCTTTTTGACCTACCACAGAATTTCAAAACAGGAAATTAATATTAAAGAAAAATAAAAAATTAAGGCAACCTTCAGAACATTTAATTTTTCTGGTGTTATATCTGCTTGAATGCTATATTTATAGTGACTAGAAGAAAACACAGTTATTTTAGTATGATTTTTTTTTTTGTGCCATAAACTGTTGTCACAATTTACTCTCACTCTTTCCACTGAGATAACATTTGCTTATCTGAAAGCTCTGTCAAATAATTTTTTAAATTTTGTGGGGAAATAATATAATAGATTTTTTTTCTGAAACATGCACAACACTCTCTTTACTTCAAAGTGTTAATCTAATCAAGAAACTTTCTAAAAATGTCTGCACTAAGGAATTTTTAAGAAAGGCACTGAAAGATGAAATTGCTGAAATTTGACAGTTGCTGTTATTAAATGGTAATGGGTTAAAGCAAGACATTCTGCTCTTTAGGAAATCACTTGAATGAAGAATGACACTAATAAATATGTGAGGCTTATTACTTTGAAATTAATGACTAAAACCAAAGGAAATGACTGGACCAAACAGATAATTGAAAAAAAAAACTTTAATATTGCTGTATCAGGTTTGCATGGCCAAGCTTTGGAAGGAGGAGGCTATGAGAGTGGCTACTGTGAGAAGCTGCCAGAAGTTTCTTCCATGTCTGGCAACTCCAAAGTTGGACATGCTTCTGGACAAGGCTGGGCCAATTAGAAATTGTGGCAATTCCTCTGTCATAACATAGTTAAGAGGGAGAAAAAAATTAGTTATTGTTAATTGTAATAGTTGTAATTGCTGTAATTTTGGCCAGAGAATAGTGGGGTGAGAGCATGTGAGAGGAACAGCCCTGCAGACACCAAGGTCAGTGCAGAAGGAGGGGAAGGAGGAGCTCCAGGGGCCAGAGCTGAGGTTCCCCTGCAGCCTGGTGATGTTACCAAAAACCAGATGGCTAGAAAGTTTCTAACAGGATTTTGAGTATTAGATAGAAGGCATTCTTTATTGCAGTGTGCTGGTCTCTCAAGGGATCCTCTCTTCATTCGAGTCCCCTGAGCAGCAAATGAACAATTTTTATCATATGCACTGAGTTCATATTCATTAGCTATCTCCACTTCCTTTGACTTAATCTGACATAGTCACACCCCTTATCAGAAGTCTTTATTTGGTTCTGTTGAGTTTGTCTTCATGTCCAGCATCCTTTTTAGGTAGCTGTTCTTTGACTCTGGTTTCTGAGTAAGAGCAATATTGTTGTTTTGCATAATTTCTACTTTGTCAGTCTTGCAGAGCTGAGCTGGCATCCTGCTTGCATTTTATAGGACTTTTGTTAGCCAAAGTTACATCCTTTATTTCTACATGGATGTGCTGTTCTGTTCCACTGATTCTGATAAGAAAAAATTGTTGTTCTTTTCTACTATCCTTATGATGCTCTGTTCTACTTCCCTATCATTGAGGCAGCTGTGCCCCTGCAGCCCACGACCTCTGTGGGGATGCAGAGATCCACCTGCATTATATGGAGGAGACCCATTCCAGAGCAGGAGGATCCCAGGGAGAAGCCTATGACATTTTGGGAAGCCTGTGGAGAGAGGAGCCCACACTGAAGCAGGCAGTCCTTGAAGGACTGCATCCCATGGCAGAGTGATCCACACTGCAGCAGTTTGGAGAGTTACCTGTGGGATGGATTCATGTTGGAGAGGTTCATGCAGAACTGTGTCCTGTGGGACAGACACCATGCTGGAGAAGGGAAGCACTCCTCTCCCTGAGCAGTAGCAGAAGCCATGGGTGATGAACAGATCTTCAGCCCCATTTCTGTCTCCTTGCACTGCTGGGGGAGGAGGTAGAGCTGGGAAGGTGTTATGGGTAGGTGAATACTGTTTTTAAGATCTTATTTTACTTCTAATTATCCTGCTCTTTTTTTGTTAGTAATAAATTCATTTAATATCTCTAATTTGATTCTGTTTTGACCATGATGGCATTTGATGAGTGATCCCTCTCAGTCCTCATCTCAACTCACGAACCCTTCATTAAATTTTCTCTTCCTTGTCCAACTCTGGAGGTGAGTGACCAAGAGGCTTTGGTGGGTACCTGGAATCAAGCCAAGGTCAACTCACTACATTCATCAAGGAAAAAAACTCCCTTCTTGTAAATCTGCAAACTGAAAACTATACATGGAGTCACAGGAAGTGATAGCAGGAACACTCAGTCATTATTTATCAGATTTGCATTATTCAGTGCAAATCTGTACATTAAATATACATTTCCTCTTATTCCGTTTCTCCTCTGAAATAAATCAAGTAATCTTCAGTTTAGGCATTTTGAAATCCAGTTAGCTGATTAAACTGTTGACAATTCAAGTGGGTAAATTTCACTTTTGAAATAGGCAGTTTGAGCTTTCTCCATTGAGACCCTTTACATGAATGGAAATAATTCCTTGCTCAAGAGGTACATGCTTCACAGCACCACCTGTGCTACAAAGAGCTGAAATTCCTAAAGAAATGTGAATTCTGTCAAAAGTACAGACCAGAAGAAGAAAGACCAGTTGTGTTAGCATAAGCCTTTGGCAGTGCAAGCCAACAGAGAAACTCTTTTAAGTGCAAATTAATTTAGTCTTATACAACTTCCTTTTTTATTTTTTTTTCAATCAAGCTATGCTATTTCTGGACTTATTGACAATGATGAAAAACTCCTGCACTAAAACAAAACCATTTTGTGTACTACCCCTGATACAAACTGAAAGAGTTAAAATGTATATAAGATTCACAGGCATGGGTCATATCTCTTTCAACAGGCATACCTGGAAAAGCATTACCTAAAATTATTACATTTACAGGATAAATATATGAAAGAAATATCAGTCAGCATGGCCAAAGATTCCCAAAAATATTTACAAGGAAAAATAAGCTGGGTATCAAATTTAATAACACAAAAAATTTTATTGGAAGAATAAGGAACCATAAAATATTCACACAAAATATTTTTGTGGACCAACAACTTGCCAAAAGGGCTTTACAGAGGTTCCTGTATTCTGGGTCAGACACACAAGAAAAACACCAACCAGTTCTTCTGAGCTCAGGAATTTGGCAAAAGGTTTTGCACATCATCCAATCAACACAAAAGAATTCTCACAGCATTAACTTGGCCTATTCAACTTAGCAAACTTTAAAGCTATTTGATATTAAGTTACTTGAATAGCTCCCAGAAGATGGAATGAGAAGAAGGAGAGAAAAGCAAAAAGATAAAAAAGATATAGAAAAACACACACACAGCTGCCAACTAACTCCTGAGTTCCAAGCATGTTCAGACAGAAACTCCAGGGGCAGGGTAGGATTGTTTGCCTCGTGCTCAGCCTCAAAAACTTGTGTGCACCCATGGGCCCTTCCCCCAGGTGGGACCTCTGGTCACTCGCTCAGGTGCTGGGTTAGGGGAGAGAGGAGCCCTGCTCTGCTGTGCCCATGGGTAATGACTGGCAGCTGTCAGGGGCTGGGATACAGGCTCTAGAGGCTGTGGGCAGGGCACTGACCTGCCCAACTTCCCCCCACAGGCATCCCAAAATGTCTTGAGAGATCAATCTTTCTAGTCTCTGACCAACACGGTAACTAATTCATGTTAGGTTTAGTGACAAGATTATGCTCAAGACACGGGCTTGGATTTAAATTGTCACAGATACCTCCACAGTACCTTCAGAAAAATATTTCCTTGTGACAAAATATAATAAACATATTTTTGGACTAACAGCATATATTTTTTGAATGGTGATAGATATATTAATTTTCATTGTATCAAATATATTTTCAAAGAATCACCTGACAAACAATGATTATTTTTTAGTGATGATTCTGCTGGTGATAGAAATTTAAACTATATTGGTTGATAATAAGCTTATTCAATTTAAGTTAAATGATATTTAAGATTATAGTTATCTAACAACAGACATTGCTGATTTCCAAGGTCTGCCTTTACAAATATTTGGTATCATTTAATACCTCTAGTCAATGAAAATAAATTACATAGGCTATATTTTAATTTTGTAAGGCTTTATGAAATGCTTCAGTTAAAGGTACAAGGCCTGCTTGCCTTCAAAATGTTTCCCAGGAGAGTTAAATTCTACAGCAAAGGTTTTGGGGCCTTTCATTGAAAGCTAATAAGGAAAAATAGTGAGAAAAAATGAAAAGTAGAAAAAGAAAAAAAAAATTAAGATGAAAATGAAAAGATTTTTCATTTACACAGGTAAAGCAACAGCATAAATGGGAGAAATTGAAATTATTAATTTAAAATACATTAAACATTCTCCAAGATTTAAATAAAAAATAACATTCTTATTACTGTATAAATGGTCAGTACAAAGTGCTTTCTTTACTTTATTTTTCCAATAATAACATGGTAAATGACAATGCTCTTACAATAGTAGGTAAACTTGGTGTATAGCTTTTTTTCATATCTCAAATCTGGAGTAAAGCACAATGCCATAAGGATCTATTAAGGTGCTATAGTACTATAGTATGAAATCAGGAAAAGAAACAACTCTGATAAAAGATGAAGGAGTGAGCTTTTTACAAAGAAAGAAGTCAGTTACAACAGTGGTCTTTGAGGGATCAAAACTTAAGAAATGTCTTGGTATTATCTGAGCTGAAATTCATTGCTTTTCAGGGAAAGTGAATGTATCAAAAATTTGTTTTCTAGAGTAATTTAAGAGTCATAAAATTATTAGTGATAGAAAAATGGCCTAGAAAATAAATTGAGACAAATGAAAGAAAAGAAGATTTAAGCATGACCACCAAATTATAGAGCAGAGGGAAATTAAATATTCAGATTTAGATTTTTTACTTACTTTTCTTTTAACTTTTCACTGGTCTAAATAGCACTTAGAAAAATCCCTTAGAAACAGTAGATTGGGAAATATTCTGAGGAAAACAAAAAGCAATAGATCTTCAAGCTCAATTTCAACTAAAGAGTATGATTCCTGAATAAATATGAAGGATTTAGATAAGAGTGACCGGAGACTAAGTTAAAATTTCTGAAAGAGAACATGAATAACAAATGAGTGATTAATGTAAGGAAATAAAAATGAGATATTCAGGATTTTATCAGTACATAGCATAAGTATTCAATATAGAGGTTTTTAATAGTCTCTGCAGATAAATAAGAAAAGAAGAAAGGCTTTGTGTCTCTCTTATGTCCTCTTTCCATCCGTGGCTGTCAGACAGTGCTTAGACAAGAGTAAACTGCAAACATAATTCAGATTAATGTCCTATTTTCAGCTCAGTGACTTGCTGATCTAGTCAAGATTTCTATATATTTAATGACGTGTTTCTTTCTCTAGACATGCAACTTCATATTTCCTCTGTGCCCTTTGATGAAGAATTCCATCCTTCAGAAGAACAATCTTACTTCCTTCATTTTGATCTGGCTTTTTTAATATAGCCTCTAATATCTCACTGCAAGAAATTCTGAATCCTCAAGACCTATGCATACATGTCTGTGACATTCATACCACTCTGTCTTAGCTTTCATCTCTTTTCCAGACTTTCATATTTAGTTCTTTGCACTGGAACTGAACCATGCCTATGATCATGCTTCCTCCAGTTTTCAGTTCTACATTACCCTTTCAGATGCAGAGGAGGCCATCTGTATACAGCATTCAAGACGTGGATTAACAGTCTTATAATAAAGCTTTTTCATTCTCTCTTCTTTTCTAATATTTTTGAACATATATTTCTCAGTACTGCTGAGAACTACCTTGGCATTGTATGGAGCAAAGCCAAATAGACATACTGTATCCAAATTTGTGCTTGTGCAGTGGTACAGAAACATCCACCTCTGTCTCTGGCAAGGTTTGAGGAGAAGCATACACATTAGCCTTTAAAATGT
The DNA here is from genome assembly GCF_022539315.1 of Serinus canaria. Lineage (NCBI taxonomy): Eukaryota > Metazoa > Chordata > Aves > Passeriformes > Fringillidae > Serinus > Serinus canaria. The sequence goes on from NC_066316.1 coordinate 92,209,529, forward strand.
TAACCTACTCATCATGTACTATAGTGTATATGATTTGCAGAAGCAAATGTGAATGCTAATGCTCCTTTTACCACTGAGGGTGTGGGGACCTGCCACAGGTTCCTGGCTATGTGTATGCCACATGCTAAATCAGGAGAGGCAGTGATGGAACAATCCACCTCCCTGCTCTTCCTCTCTTCCTCTTCTCCTAAGAGCTCTGATCTCATCCTTTGTTTGTACTTTCTGCTACAGAGCATCAAACAAATTTCCCTTATCAACATGATCATGGACAATTTTGGAAGTTTTGTGAGACTGTGTTGAGTCTTTTCAAGCATCTCATATTAATAGGTGTACTGATTCTAGCTCTTGCACGAGTCTTACTCCATAAAGGATTAACAAAGACATTCTAGGATTCAGTCATAACAAATGGAACCAGTGTTAGTTTTGCACAGCCTGGTTTTCGGAAGCAGGGTGGCCACAGAGGTGGCTTCTGTGAGAAGTTTCTGGAAGCTTCCACCATGTCTAGCAGAGCCAATCCCTGATGGCTCTGAAGGAGGACAGGCTGCTGGCCAAGGCTGGGCGCACTAGAGATGGTTGGTAGTGCCTCTGTTGAAGCATATGTGAGAACAAATCAAAACAAAGGTGGAGGCACAGGTGTAATTTTCCAGCCAGAGTAAGAGTGAGAACATATAAGAGAAAAATGGAGACACCAAGGTCAGTGCAGAAGGAGGAGCAGGAGATTCTCCAGGCACCGGAGCTGAGATTCCTCTGCAGGTCCTGGTGAGACCGTGGTGAGGCAGCTGTGCCCCTGCAGCCCATGGCGATCCACAGGGAATGCAGAGATCCACCCACAGCCCATGGGGATCCACAGGGAATGCAGAGATCCACCCACAGCCCATGGGGATCCACAGGGAATGCAGAGATCCACCCACAGCCCGTGGCAGGGGTGCCCATGCTGGAGTGGGTGGATGCCTGGAGGAGGCTGTGATCCAGTGGGAGACCTGGTGGAGGGAGAGGGTCCTTGGTTGCAGGCTGGGGCAGTTTTGGGAGGACTGTTTGCCCGTGGGACTGACACTGCAGCAGTTTTAGGTGGACTGCTACTTGTGAGGGTGGACCCATGTCAGAGAGGTTCACAGAGAACTGTCTCCGGTGGGAGGGACCCCACAGTTTTACAGGGGAAGGACTTCTCTCTCTGAGCAGTGTAAGAAAACCTCGGGTGATGAACTGACCAAACTCCCATGCCCTGTCTCCCTGTGCTGTGGGCGGGAAGGAGGGAGGGGTTACGGGAAAATAAGGTGGTTTTAAGGGGTTATTTTACTTCTCATTCTACTGCTCTGATTTTGTTAGTAATTAATTCACTTTATATCTTCAGCTGGAGCCTGGTTTACCCTTGGAATGTTTTCTCCTGGTCCTTATCTCAACTCATGTACCCTTCACTAATTTTTCTCTCCTCTGCCCAGCTGTAGCAGGGGAGAATGAGTGAGTGGCTTTTGGCCAGTGTCAAACCACGACAGTGCCTTTCCTACCAAACTAAGATAGCAATGGTAAGACAGTTTGGTGGTTAAAATCATTCAGACTGATGTTCTATTTATTTTTGATACTCAGTCAGATGGGGGTTTCTGGGTGTGCTGGCTTGACCCTGTCTGGATGACTGGTGCCCACCAAAGGCACTCTAGCACTCCCCCTCCCCTGCAGGGTACGGGGAGAATATAACAACAGACTCACAGGTCAAGATGGGGACAGGGAGAGATCATTTATATTAACCATTACCAATCAAATCAGAGTAGGGTAATGAGAATAACACCAAATATTTAAAACACCTTCCTCCTATCCCTCCCTTCTTCTACAACTTCATCACTGAATTCTGTCCTTCCTTTCCCTCACCAGAAGCAGGGGGGACAGGGAATGAGGGTTGTGGTCACTTCATCACGTCTCTATAGCTGCTTCTTCCTCAGGATGAGGACTCCTCACATTCTTCTCCTGCTCCAGTGTGGGGTTCCTCCCACAGGAGACAGTCTTTCCGAGACTTCTCCAATGTGAGTCCTTTCCACAGGCTGCAGCCCTTCACAAACTGCGGTGTGCATCCCTTCTGTGGGGTGCAGTCCTTCGGGAAAGATTACTCCTGTTTGAGTCCCCTGTGGGGTCACAAGTCCTGCCAGCAGATATATTCTTGTCTGGGCTCCTCTGTCCAGAGGTCCACAGGTCCTCCCAGGACCCCTCTCCGGCATGGGTTTTCCATGTGCCCATGGCCTTCTCTGGGCAACTATTTGCTCCAGTGTGGGCTCCTCCACAAGCTGGAGGTGAATATCTTTGTGTAAAGGCTGTTCTGAGTGTATTGCTTATGGCAACCAAAATTAGGAATTCCATTCTATGTTAAGTGTACTCATTTTCACAAACCACCTCACTAAATACTGTGTCCAATCCCATAACTCCCAGAGACAGAGGTATTATAAATCCCAAGACTTCACGACAAAAGATAAATTTTTCGTCCAAGAATTTGACATGCATGAAAATTATCAAAGAAAATAAGGAGGAAAAATATATAGGCAACAACAGGGAGCACTGGTGTCAAGTTGATTTGCTTTTGCTTTTGACTCATTACTAATTCAAGTAGTAGTAAAAAAAGATTAAAAATAATAAGGGTGATTTATTATGTTTTTGTTCTGGGAAAAACATTAAGGTCATAATTATGTGTAAATATGTATTGTAATGGTAGCAAGAGCATGTGGACTGCAGCCATCAAGACAGTTGCAGTAAAGCCATCTCCCTAGATTTCATGAAGACTGAGTCAATGAGAAAACATTGCAATCTTTTCTGAGTCAGTTAATGGAGATTCAAGGTATGATTGACTGTTCACTACTCTACAAACCATTGATTTACACTCATATATTAAGACTCTATGTGTGAGATAAAAGAAAACTTTTAGTCCTGAGATATCCATTAAATCTCTCATAACTAGGAATTTTAAAGAAATTAAATCAGACTCTGGTATGAGCTTTGTGAATAAGGCTATTTCTATAACCTAGATCTTAAATAATTCACAGAGTGATCTATAGGAGAGATGTTGAAACTTACAATGCATATTATTAGTGTGAATTACTTAACTTAATTGGAAGGATTTTTAAGGAACATTTGGCTTTTTCAGGGCAAGGGGGTACTTTGCATATTGGCATTGCAAATGTTTGGAGAATAGTGCTTTAAAGGATTAATTGTGCAGTGCACTAACAAAATCCCTGAGCAAGGCACAAACATGAAAGAGGAAGACAACAATATTTGAATAGTTTTCACACAAAGTTCCTGTTGCTACGGAAACCACTTCCTTCATCTGTACCTCTTCCAAATGTGTCTATCTCCAGGTCACTCAAATAGTGGAGATCACAATCTGGTGTTTTGTGAAATGGTAAAAATAAGTCATATATGACTATTACAGAGTAATTAGTTGCTTTTTAATAATCTGCAGAAACTGTAGAAGATTCATATCAGCAACATCATTTTGAAATTCACAAAGAAACTTGTATACCAATCATTGTACTTTCATTTTGATTGAAAGTTTTTCTACCTTTTTCTTTGTTGTGTGCTTAACTCTACTGTCACTGTTTCAACCTATAGTTTACATTTTTAAATAACAAATGCATAAGATGTCCTACTTTTTATAATCACTTGCTGAATTCTTCAGCTTGCTACATATTATTTTGCAAGGAAGAATGAATAAATCTGGAATAAATCTGTTTCTGCTTATATATATAACTCAAGGTTTGACCTGGAGAGCAAATAGATCTACCACAGTTGTGGTACAGGCACACTGACAGCATCAAGGTTCAACAAGCATTTCTGTCATCACTCTGCCTCATATAATCTCCTGGTTCACTGGAGTAGAGAAGTTCACACAACTAGGCAATATTGTGGGTTGAGAGATCTGTCATCTCCTAGATAAGACTGAAGTCTATGTTTATTCATATTCTCCAAACAAAACCATAATAAACTACCCCTGCCCTTAATTTTAGACATGAAGTGCTTCGTCAAACTACAATGAGAGATAAACCTGTTATTTTGAAATTGTTTCATGAAGAAGAAAAACAGTAGGAACAAAGAATAGATCTTGCATCAAAAAAAAAAAAAAAAAGGAAATTTTAAATTCTACTTTCTCTATACCTATTTTTTGATTGCTATTGATGACATGTTTGTTGTACAGTAATAAAGGAAGACAGCCACAATTGAAGGACATTACACTCTTTATCTAAGAACCAATGTCCCTAAGCCAAATATTTAGTTAAAAATAAAATTTGCTTGAAATCTCAAGTTTTGGAAAACAAAATCCAATTGTTTCTTTGTAGACTGTAAGAAAAATGACGAGTGCTTAGATAGTAATAAGGTTTTTTTTTTTAAGGAAAATGAGTTGTCAATTTCCCATTTCTAAATTAAACACATGTGACATTTAGGTATGCCAAAAGCCTGAAATTATGCAAGAAAGAGTAATTTGGATTTAGCTCGGTGAAATTTCTTCTGATGCTTGATAAGGCTGAGTCTGCCAGACTCATAGCAGGAGCTAAAGTGTCAGCTGGTACCGCAGCTGCCACAATCAGCACACCAAGTCTTACAGCTATTGAAACTAATCTGTCTTCCAAAGTCCTCCATCCAGTTTTACTACCAGAGCAAGTAATTTGTAGCTACGCAATTCAAAACCTGTTTGTGATGGCCACAGACAGGAATGCCGGCAGTCACACAGCACATGGAAGGGACAAGCCTGTCTGTCAGTGGGGAAGAGCCTTCCTTCTCCTCTACCTCCAAACTTTTTTTCAATCTCACTCTAGAAAAGTTTATGGCAGTTGGATTTGGCATGGTGGATGCAGTCCAGACAAGGGATCTTTATTAAATCAGGCAGTTCTCCCTGATTTTGATTTTTTTTTTGTATGTGTTTTCAGCAATCTCAGGAAATTATTACTCTAAATGTTACCAGTCTTAAACTTTGAATAAATATGTCTTTTAAAACTATGGGATCTCTATAAATTTTATGGTATTTGTAAAAAATAATGAGGTTTGGATTTCCACTGCTCAGTAATTGTTCTGAATCTTAAAATGTCAGCAAACCTAACATCTAAAAAATACACTAAATTAAAAAAATAAAGAACAGAATGACACCATATCTCAGGATAAGCATTTCTCATTTGCTTCACTATAAGCCTTAATAGAAATATATGTTACACAGAATATGCATATAATACCATCTTTACTTACATAATTAGATGCAAAGATTATCTGCAATTTTAAAGCTCTGCTTTTTTTTATCTTGTGCATTCTTATTGCAGTATTTTATATTGATTGCCATCAATTATTCAGATTGTCTCTGAGCTCTCAATAAGCTTTTGTTTTTTTCCTTCTTTTTTTTTTCTTTTTATTTCTTTTTTTTTTTTATTTGATACCTTACTCTATGCTTTTGGTGGACTCGTACTTCTTTTTGTACTAACCTTTCACGATCATTGAAAAGAATGATTGATGGTGGTTTTTCCCAAGATACATTTAATTGAATGTCTGACAGTTTTCTATTTCTCTAAACACTTCAATTCCTCTATTTCTGAGCTTAGTCTCTGTCTTCATCTATCTTGTCAATCAAGGCTGAGGGGAAGAAATAGGTATTTGTCATCAACCTCTTAAAAAGAGGGAAGTTGTAGGGACAGCATTTTTGGTTTGCTCTACATAGACTCTACTGGGCAAAAAGCACAACAAAATTATTCATATATTAGATATTAGCTTTATGTATGAGCCTGATTTTTATTCATATAAATAATAAATTTAAAAATTGTAATGCAGAAGATTCCTTCCTCACATATAATTCTCATGAGCAAATTTCTACTGTGTTAACCAAAGTTAAGACAAGCATGCCTTGGCATCTTAATTATACTAAAATTCTACTGCACTGGGGTGTTGGTTTGCATTCTTCTCTCCACCTCCATAATGTGTATTGTATATTCACAGTATTAAAATTTAACTACTGCAGGCATCCAAACAGCAACTACTACTTCAGCAGAAAACTGTGGATGGTTTACAACTCACCTCCAGAATGAAAAATATCTTAAATTACTCCTTCAGATATTTTAGCAGTAAGAAGAGAGTTTCTCATTGCTGACAGAAATGTATTCTACATTCCCTTGAGTTTTAAAGTGGAAGTGGAGACTAAAAGCCCTAAACATTTGTTTTGAAAATATAATTGAAATTTTACTCTTGGAACATGACATTTTATAAGGAATATCTGTTTCCACAATCCCCTGACTTTAAGATAAAAGCAGAAAAATTCTCATAATAATTCCTAAATTTGAAAATGCATTATATGCTTTTAAGAAAATGTGTAAAATGTGTGAACTTTATATTCATATTTTTAACTGCAAATAATTTTCTTTAAAAGGGAGGTTTTAACAAAAATTTCAAGAATTATCTAGGCAAATAAATCTAGTCAATGGCGATAATGGACCAAAGAGTTTACAGGTTCATGAAGCAGAAGAAAAAATCACTTTGTACCTAGCTGAAGGAACGGACTTTACTTTTTTTTACACTGTGTTGTTCTTTCTGTTTCTTTGGTCTGGAAGAACAGCTGTGTTTACATAACTCTTTTGTGATTCCAAAGGCAAAATGTATAAACCTGGCCCCTGTATCTCACAGTGAGCATGAAACATACAGATGCTACATGAATCCCCAGAGTTTCTTTCAAAATAGTTGACAAGACTTCTGAAAAAATCTCACACTTTAAGTAATAATACAACAATAAAAAATAAATAATAAAATTTTTTTTTTCTTTTCACTGTGTTTGAAGTCCATCAACAAATGGGCCCCAATGTGTTTTGTGGTTCAGTCTCTCCTGAAGTCATCTCTTACTATCTTGCCTTGGAAGCAGAACTGAGGACTTCAAACAGCACTCCCAGCTATTCAGCCCAGCACAGCATTGTCCTGGCATCCCACTCCTGAGCCTCTCAGCCTGCCCTATGGTCCTTGCTCACATGCAGCTGAACTGAAGAGCTCATCTCCATGTTGCATTGCACCCATTAAACACAACTTAGATTTTCATTACGGCTCTGACAAATGGCTTCTCTTGTACACCTACTTAGCACTTGGCAAAGCTTTCTTCTCTGCTTTATTTTTTCTGATTGGAGGTGAATTACTGTGAAGATTCTGGCTGGAAGACTGAACACTAACAAACTTTCCATTCAGCATTGAATAATAGACTCCTATGAGCTTTAAAGTTATGAAAATATGTTTCATTCCTCCTTTATATCATAGAATTAGGTATTAATAACCAATGAGGGCTAGATCCTTGCTTATAACAAAACTGCTGTATTTTAATTAGCTTTTCAATTAAATTAGTTAGCAATTTAATAGTTTTAAATTAAATTAGTAAGTAATTTAAAAGTTTGGCAAGTTGGGACAGGCATTGTCCACTGTGTCCCCTGGACTACCATTAAAAGAAGGCACTGAGATTTGGAATTTCATCACCTTATAATGAGTTTGGGGCTTGTTATATTTTTACATTTAGTGAATGACTACATAATGAAAAATTTTGAAAGCAGTAAATGATAGGGAAGGGAAGGGAAGGGAAGGGAAGGGAAGGGAAGGGAAGGGAAGGGAAGGGAAGGGAAGGGAAGGGAAGGGAAGGGAAGGGAAGGGAAGGGAAGGGAAGGAAGGGAAGGGAAGGGAAGGGAAGGGAAGGGAAGGGAAGGAAGGGAAGGGAAGGGAAGGGAAGGGAAGGGAAGGGAAGGGAAGGGAAGGAAGGGAAGGGAAGGGAAGGGAAGGGAAGGGAAGGGAAGGAAGGAGGGAAGGGAAGGGAAGGGAAGGGAAGGGAAGGGAAGGGAAGGGAAGGAAGGGAAGGGAAGGGAAGGGAAGGGAAGGGAAGGGAAGGGAAGGGAAGGGAAGGGAAGGGAAGGGAAGGGAAGGGAAGGGAAGGGAAGGGAAGGGAAGGGAATCAGTTAACTGATTGATTGACTTCAAAGGTGGCATCAGACATTACTGAGGACAGCATTGACCTCAGGACTTTAAGTCAAGTCCTCATTAGACACATGCATCAAAATCAGATAATGAAATTTGTTGAGGCTACTGTGTTGTAAATCATGTCTTTTTAGACAAAGAAGCTATTTTTTATTAGAGATATATGTTATCTTTCATTTAAAAAATTATCTAATCTCCAGAAAATTTTTGATTATGTTGCATAAGACAAAAGACAGATCCTTTCATCAGTAAATTTCACTGCTCCATGTCTATTTTACAAAATCATTTGTCTTTCTCACATACCTGATTTCTTTTTGAGCTATATACTTAGGAATTATACTCCAGGATATGCTCTTCAATCTGTGTTTTGCTCAGCCATAATGGGATTTAGTGTCAGAACTCAGTCATGCACTCTGTTAAATTCTGATGTCTTTTATTTTATGCAGACAAACACTTCATTAAGTAACATTCACGTTGCTCAAAACAATGACAATGAAAATCCGTATTTTGCTGCTGTACCTGTACCTTACAATGATTCCTCCTACTTACAGATATGCAATAGTGCTGTACAGCAAAGGCTAGGGCCATCATTTCCCATGCTTTTTCTATACCTGTTTTCCATGATAAGAGGACCCCACAGCCTTCTGGTTTAAGATACATGGATATCTAACTTGACTAAGTATTCTTCAAGGGAACAATCACAGCTTTGCTACCAGAGATGGAGACACCTGCTGAATTAACTGATACTAAATGGAAAGAGCAGAGAGCAGTAAAGCTCACTTTCTAGGTCTTCCTTTCATGGTTGCCTGTGGAACTTTCTGCAGATGACCTGAGGAGTAAGCAGCAAATTTAAAACTCTGTCAACTCACTCAAAAAGAAAGTTTAAAAGTGGGAACGGTCCTCTGTTCAATGGTCCTTGTTGTTCAAATATGTTAACAAAGTCTAAAGTAAAGGGTGTATTTGATACACTTTGCAAAACCTGTGTATTAAATCTGCAGAGTATTTTGGAGTAGGAAGGCAGAAGAATTATGGTCATGTATTTATAGACCATTTTCTTTCTGAATCATTAGCAGCAGAACTTAATAGGTAAGTGAGGACAAAAATCTTTCTTCTTGACATAAAATTTATCAAATGTTCCTAAGCTTTAAATGCATGAAGTGCATCATTTTAATCTATCTTGATATTTTGAAAAATTGTATGCTGTTCTGGCTATAATGTGTGTACAACAATTTTGTTTGACCTGCTTTATGTAGCTGGATTTTTTTCTCATATACCAGAAAAACTCTCTACACAGGGCAGTCCATCTTGTTATGGCCACTCTTGTAAATATGAACTAAAACTAACAAAATAATTGCATCACACTAGATTTAAAATTCAGTCAGAGTTCTGTTTCTGATAAGTAAAATTTGTGCTTATTGCACTATCTTGAACACTTGCTCTGGAGGAAATGCTTTAGTTCATATGCTTACACTTTGCTCTTAGCAGAGCCAACCCTGAAAAAAATTACCAGATCAACATAAAATTCCTTTTTCCTATTCCTTTAATACATAGTGAGTGATTAGTGACAGAAATCCCTTGTAGCCACAGTTCTGTCAGAGTTTTCATCCACAGGGATTAATACTGCTCTTCAAAATTGGTGGGAACTCCTTCAGTTCACAGCACTCATATCTCTATTAATTCATACAAGTCAATTTATATCTAAGCCAGAAGAAAGGTATTTTTATTTCATTTCCTTTCATGTAAATTAGTTGGATATTTTTTTGATTTAAAGATATTTAAAGTCATACTACTAGGCATGTCAACCACTTTGACAGAAGTGGGCAGCTTTAATCTCTACCTCACTGGGGTTCCTACATAATTTCCCATAGGAGAATGCAGTGAATCACTTGATCTCAGCTAGCTTAGATGAAATTCTGAGGTGGAGAATACTGTATTTCACATCACTGAAATCCCTCCAGGTGATTTACTATGCACCCCTAGCATTTTCCTGATGTTTTCTACTGGTTTAAAATTAATCTTGCCAGAAAGTAACCATCTGTTTCAAAAAGAAGCAATATGTTAATTTCTAATCATACCTTTCTTTTTTGCTTTACAGGGATGTCTGCTTCAGAGATAATGGAAGAAGGTATACAAAAAGTACAGCTTGCAAATTATAGAAACACATAAGCTTATAAGGGCTGCAAAAAAGGAATAGCAGTACAAGGATTTAAAGACACATTCCAGGATGGCAATCAATTTAAATTAAAACAAAACAAAAAAAAAAAAGATAAATTCTATGACAATATGCCTTTTTGGTCAGTAGCATATTTTTAACTTCTTTTCTCAGGGATACCTTTCCAGCCCCTATTACTCTTTAAACTCTTGTAAACTGGTCAGTAATCACATTAATTTCTCCTGATGAACTTAGACGTTTGAGTTGAACCTTTAGATAGATTTCTTTGTTTAAATAATGCATCACTTTTGGCAGTGTCAGAGGCTGAAATGTTATGGTTTATGTCTTCATAAAGAAGGACTTCTGCCTACTATAGCAAAAGTGTAAAACAGAGCTGCATCAGCAAAGGGCACCCTGAATGGGCCCCTGACTGATACCCTGAACTGCAGGTGAAGCCACCTAACACAGCTTGAGATAAGGAAAGTGACACTATTGTTCAAGCTTCTGGAAAAGCATCCAGAGCAGAGCCCAGCCCAGCACCTTTGGGGTGCAGGCCACAGCCCCAGGTTTATCCGCTGCCAGGCTTGCACAGACCCACACACCAAAGGGGGAGGAGGAGAGGTTTTGGGCTGAGGCAGTTACCATCCATCCTCCCCCATGCAGACCAGCCCAGGGGCTCAGGCCCCCCACTCTGAGAAAGCCACATCTATGGGACATCCACGTGAGGGATGGCAGAGGGGGTGCCATGGCCCATCAAAGACCCCCACAAAGGGGTCCCCAGGTCCTGCACCTGAGCACTGCATGTGATGCAACACCATGCAACACATCTACCATGTTCCAAGGGACAGTGTCAAACCTGCTCCCCTCAATGTATATCAGTCCATTGGATTCCATACTCTTCGGTGGAGGATCCTCACTACCAACAAGACAAGACAGAAGGAAGCAAAGAGACCTTGTTGGAACCCGCGGAGGGTGGTATGTTTCTACTTAATCTCTGTCACTCTACCTGTCCCCCCTCAACACACCTCTCTTTTCTCTTTCTCTTTTCCTCTTTTGCTAATGAATAAAATGTAAATTTTTTTTGTATCAACGTCTAACCTCATTTGGTTTTACTCATGTGTTTTGGATATATTCAAAACTTTCAGGATTCGATTCATTTTATTAACAGAGTTCCTTTTGCTCTTATATGCTTAGAGTGGATCACAACAGGCAGGGGTTTTTTTCATTGCAATTCCCACAATAGCTCCACTAAGTTTTTCTGTTACTGAGAATCGTGAAAAAAGTACAAACACTACTATAAAGAGCCTATTGTTATTTTTGTTATTATTACTTTCCTAGGCTACCCTTAATGTAAAAAAGCAGCCTGAAAACAAAATATTTGCACAAGTAATCTTAACAGTCTGGACAATGTCCAGTCAGGGGAGTAAATTCGCAATCTAGTATTAAGGTGCCTAAAGCTTGCTGATCAGCAAATACTGTGAAGGAGATGTGAAAAAGTTACAGATGAACAGTTTGTTCTTTCCATCTAGGTAGAGAGATCAATAAATGTTGTCTACCTGGACTTTAGTAAAGCTTTTCACATCATTTCTCACAGCATTCTCTTGGAGAAACTGGCTGCTCGTGGCTTGAATGGCTGCACTCTTTCCTGAGAGTGGCTGGGCCCAGAGAGTGGTGGTGGATGGAATTACATCCAGTTGGTAGAAGGTCCTAAGTGATGTTCCCTAGGGCTTAGTACTGGGACCAGTTTAATATCTTTATCAATGACCTAGATGAGGGGATTGAATGGACCCTCAGTCAGATTTCAGGTGACACTTTATTGTGTGGGAGTATTGATCTGCTGGAGAGTACCAAGGCTCTGAAGAAGGGTCTTCTAAGACTGGACTGATGATGCAAGGCCAATTATATGAGGTTCAATAAGGCCATGTGCTGGGTCCAGCAATAGAGTCAAAACAGCCCCATGAAGGGCTACAGGCTGGGTGAAGAGTGGTTGGAAAACTGCCCAAAGGAAAAGACCTGGGGGTGCTGTTTGGCAGCTGGCTGAACATGCCCAACAAGACATCCAAGTTGGAGACACATGGGTGAACTATGCAGTGGATAAGGATTTGTCTGAGTGGATACAGGCAGAGTTGTGGTCAATAGCTCCATGACCAGTTGGAGGCTGGTGATGAATCATATTCCTCAAGGCCCTGGTGTTGGGACTGTTGCTCTCCTATATCTTTATCAGTGATGCAGTGAGATCCAGTGCACGCTCAGCGAGTTTGGAGATGACAGCAAGCTGAGCAGTGCACTTTACACAACAGAAGGAATTCCAGGCAGGGGGACATGGACAGTCTTAGAAAGTGGGTTCATGAGAACCTCTTAAGGTTCAACAACTGCAAGGCCCTACATGTGGATCAGGATAATCCCAGGCATGAGTACAGACTGGAAGAAGTCGTGTAGAGCAGCACTGTGGAGAAGGGTGGCGTTGGACCTCCAGAGGCCCCTTCCAATTGCAGCTTTTCTTAAAATCTGTTCTTGCTGATGCAGTCAAGAAGACACATGAAAAGGCTGCAAAAGTGCTGATTTTGTAAGACAGCAACCCTCAATAAATTAGACTAACATCAGTCCTAAGAAAAATAAGATAAAGATGACAGAACTCAGATGATAAAAAGTCAGGTCCTAAAAGGAAGTTAATTACAGACCACTAAAGCTTTATATAAGCTATGTTTTGTCTAATGAGCTGAATTTCATTTTTTATTTAGTCACAAGTTTGACTATGGGGCAGGTAAGCACCACATAAGTGTTCCCTTACTACCCCACTTCCCAGGTGCAATTGGAAAAAAAAGCAAAATTTGTGGGTTGAAAGACAGTTTAATGAGACAGAAAAGGAAAAAAAGAAAAATAATAGCACATAAAAATGTTAGAACATGCAAAAAAAGTGATACACACTGGTGGGATGAGGAAAGAAACAGGAGAGGCCTTGACTCTGTGTGAGCCCTGTTCATCAATCCCAAAAACATCATCGTGTTATCAGTATTATTCTCATCCTAAATCCAAAACACAGAACTGTACCAGCTATTGGGAAGATAATTCTCCAAGCTGAAACCAGACCACTGTTTTGATTTGTTTGGATTTGTTTTGTGTATAGCATTTTATACAGTTTGACACAACATGCTGAGGGGAAAAGAACCTTGTATATTAAATCACTGTGGTTTGTATTAAATGGATTAAAAAGGAGTTAGATTGTGATGTTAAAATAAAGTGACAATAAAGACAAATCAGTTCTTCTATTCACAATGATAGCTTAAAACCTCATGGCGAAATACATATAAATGAGGACAGACAGTTCACATTGCTTTTTAATGTAGGGGTTAATAACGGAGGCTTTAAGAAAAATATAGGTTAAACACATAGAAATAAATTATATTTTCAGGTTATTTTATTATTATAATTTATAAACCCCTACAGAATCTTTAGTCTTTTAAATTACTACCTAGCATATGACTTAGAACACATTACAGTAAGAGCATTTTAGATGGACCCAGCTACCTGGCAGCTATATGATAGCAAATGCCAGAATGAAATGCAGTGATGGAGTTATTTTAATGAGGAAGGTTATTTTAGAGGAATCAAAATTAGGCCTAAGACTATTCATAATTTTAATCAATTATCTAGAAATAAGCACAAAATTACTGCTGAAAAAACCCTCTAGATACCACATCTAAAATTTCTGCAGAGTTAAACAGTGGTGAGGATAAAATATATGAAGATCTTTGAGAGGAAAATGCACAGTTATTTATAAAGAAATCAAGACAGAGAGTATCCCTGAATTTTTGGAGAAGTGGCTCTGGAGAGAATATGCATCTGTAAAATATTTGTAGCTCTGCATGACTGAGCATTACTCTGGCATGTCAGCCATACCTCCCAGTTTTGTATTCTTAACAAACTTCCTGAGCATACACTCCATCTCATCACCCAGATCATTAATGTTCTATAGGGTAGGACTCAGAATTGATTCTTAGGGTACACTACTGGCCTCCAACTAAATTTCTTTCAACTGATCTCTGCTCTCTGGGTACAGCTATTCAGCCTGTTTTCAGTTTGCTGTCTTCTCATCTAGCCCACACAGACACAGCTTCTCTGTGAGAACATTATGGGAGACAGTGTCAAAAGCCTTACTCTTTAAAAACATTTATAGAACATCCTTCATTGATTATATTTAAGGAACTGCCTAATCCTACAGGAAAAAATTTTCTGTTGGAGTTTGGAACACTTATGTGTCATAACTCTAATTTGTGAAGTGCAACCTTCATTCTCCGTCAACACTGGGATTCCAGATAAAAATAATTCATTTTGTATTTACTGTATTTACATATATTTACATGCATGGCTAATACAATGATTTCACTTTCTTCTCTTTTGCCTCATTCATATGAAAAAAACTACAGCTCAGGATGCTGAAAGTACATATCTGTTCTTACTAAATGTAATTACTATACAGGATGGGTTTGACTTGGTAAAAACTAAAGATCACTTTAAAACAATCAATTCTTGTCTTGAGTCGTGTTCTACACCTACTTTCAGGATGTTTTTCCTTTCTAATTTTTGTATGTAGCATTTACACTGTCTACAAACAACACAAGTTATGTCAGCCAAATGGTTTGGAAAAGCTTAAGGCTTAGATGGAGACCAGCAAGTCTCCCATACCTACATTTATGTACTAAAACCTGACTGGGAAAAGCCCTTTAAAAGACAGGTAACATCAGTAACAGAGGCAGATCCATTCATCCTTAGTTTAGTTTAAGAAGCTTTGAAATCTCCAGGTTCTTCCAAGTTATTTCTGCTGTTTCTGTATGATCACATAAGTGTTACAGACAGAATGAGTGTTCTGATTCACAGACTGCTTAGAGCCTAGGCTCATTTCTTTTTGATAGCAGCCTAGACTGTTTCCTCCATGCCTTGGTCACTTCATGACTAAAGCCATATTGGTACAGTAGAAAAGGGCCACATCTTTCTGGTACTAGATGTAGTGCATCATTTGCTAAGCAGTGCTTTTTCTTTAGGAAATCATATTAGGTGTGTGCTCTGTCATCCACATTAGCTGCTCCTGGATGTGTAATATCAATATAAGTTTGGGTTTAGGTGTGTAAGTGCTGGAGACTGACACATTCAAGAGTCTTACCTGTCTTTCATCTTCTGCTGCATCTCTGCAATTCTGAGATGAGACAAAGCTCATCTGAACTTCAGTAAATATAGGAAAAATAAGTGAGTGCCTTTTTTGTTACTATTTCTCTGTCGCTGGTATTGTTTCCTGTCTTTATTTGTAACATCTGGAATCTGCTTGCTTTTTTTCAGTGCACACCGTGAAATCAACCATATTTTGAATATACTCACTAAAACACAGCAGTTAGTTAAAGTTTGACAACCATAATATAGGCATTATTGGAGAATAATTACTTTTGCTATATTTCTGTGTTGTTATGATCCTCGATATGACTGATGCTGGCTAAAATGCATGAATTTGCTACTAATGTGAATGCATCCAGATACGAGATGCTTGTTTTTCATTTGAGGGCTGAAAAATTCAGTTAAACAAATAGATGGATAAGGAAATAAGCATGCAAACATTTTCCACAGACTGTAAAACTTAGTAAGGTAAAAATTTAAAATGTATAGAACTGTATGTTCTTTTATGTTAGCTTCATAATGACTAATTCCTTAATCCTTTTTGCTGCTCCAACAATTTTTCTGATTGTATGGTAAATTCAACATTACATATCATATCTATAATAATTTCCCAGTTTTATTTAAGGTCTTTTCTTCTAAATTTACCACATCTTATATATTGTCTAGAATGAGTAGAAACTGATTGTCATTTGCATTACTTTCCTTTCTGAAGTAATTGGCAGAAACAAAATATACATTTTTTACTAAAAATTATTTGAATCATCAGCTGTGAAATTAGAGTTTTTTATTAATCTATTATCTTCAATAAATTTTCTTTTAGAAGCAAATAAAACCCCACTTAAAACAACCCTTAAAAGTGCAATGAAAATATACTTCTGTAATTAAAGTTAAGGGAAAAAAAATATTCCCATGAACACCTTTAGTTCACTGACTTTGATCAAATGAACATTGTTTTAGGAAATAAGCTGCAGCTCAAGTAAATCATAGGTATGCTCTCAGTATTATGATATAATTCTATTACTGTGGTATCTTGGATCTTAGGCAGAATCATGATGGAGTTTACTTAAATTTTGTAAAAATTATTAATAAAAAAAGACTTTAGAAAATTTTCATATCTTAGAAAATAGGTAAATGTATGAGACTGGGAATTTCATAATACAGCACTTTTTATTTTTGGTTTAGAAGTTGCTGTCTGTTATCCTATAAAACTCTCCATCACTTTCAAGTTAAAATGCACCATAATTTTAATCCTTCAGGTTTAATCAACTTGTCTTTCACTTGTGGAGAGTACTTAGTCTGAAACAGAATTTTCTTCTAGGAATTCGTTAGATTCTATTTTCTGGTTTTACAGTATTAGAGGAATACAAGGAAAATGTGAGTACCTTGAACAGTTTGTCCACAGGTCATGAGAGGCACACTAAGTAAAGGAAATTTCATTCTCTTCCTGTGTCTCACATCACATAGATACACCTCACAATGACATTAGGAGACTGTCCTCTTTCATTGTATTTGCAATAGGAAGAGATGCTAAAGGAACTACAGATCGTAAAGAACACAAAAAGTCAAGAAGTTTTGACACTTTTCAAATAATGACTTCAAGGATTCAGGTCACAGCAAAACATCACCATTGTGTTACCAAACAATTGCAAGAAGAGGCTGTTCTTCTTGAAGACAGGAAGAAAAGTCTAAGAGTTTATTTGAAGTGCAGCAAGATAATTGCTGGTATTTTTCAGGAAGCACTGCAAGATGAAGATGGCCCATAAATGACAAATTTAGGAGACCTTTTCAAAAAGTCCCTAGTTAAATTTTCAGCCCTTATGGACGTAATGAGATTTTGGGTTAAAAATTTTTGAGAGCCTTATTTTTTTTTTTTTTTTTTTTTTTTTTTTTTGCTCTGGTTTTCCCCTTACAGACAAAAACATCTGAAAATGGCAATTTCATGTAATTCCTGGCAGTCCTATGTTTTTCTGTTTTAAAAAAAAATTAAGAAAAAATTCAACATAAGATCATAACAAAAAGCTAAATTTTATCCTTATCAGTAGATATTCACTTTCATAATGATGAGCATGATCAAGTAGTACCTTTGTTTGTCTGCTGCTTGCAGGGTGACTACAGAAAATCAGTCAAGCCAGATAAGAAAGACCCACACATCTGTTCCTCCCTACATTGTTTGTGCACTCTGCATTCTTCAGTCATAACAAAAAGATCAATATGTTTGTCACATTCTAGTTTCTGCCTGCTATTCCCAGGCATTTTCTCTAGGGCCCTATGTTGCATCTTCCCCTATTGTTTTATTGAATTTATAATATTTTTTTATTTGCTTTCTATTACAGCACAGATAATAAAAATGCATAGCATGATACTGGGCTTATATAAAGAGAACAAACTCTGAGTGAGAATACCAAGTGGTTTTTTGCCTCACAAGAAGGAATGGATGATGGGAAATATGATCTATAAACTCTCATGAGGCAGTGAATAAACAGGAATTGCAATTAGGGTTCAATGCTGGATATTGATAGTTCTCTCAGGCTTTGTTTCTTCATGAAATCAGTGGATAAAATTCATTAAGTATTTTTAGTTTTTGCTGTGTGCTTGGTTGCCATGTCCCAGTAGGTATCCTATTATGTCTAGGGACAGGGAATGCACTCCACTGAGGGTATAAGAATTGCCATTATCATAAGATACACCCAAACCCAGGGAGACCAGGAATCACAACCATCTCTGGAGTTTAGGATCTTACTTTGCTCTCTTGGGATCCAGAGTCTGGGTGCATCAACCTGTAAGGAAAAAAAAAAGGAAAGCTCTCTAAAGAAGGAAGAAACAATCTGCTGTACCATTCCTTTTACAAGTCCCTGGCAGCTGCATCATTCAAGCAGAGACTGGAAATTTTTTGCTAATTTTATTCTCATATTGAGCAGCTTTGAATTTTATGTCTTGAATTAAGAAACTTGATGTAAGAAACTCAAAGCTGAAATATCCTTCACCTTGAACTTTTTAATATAAATTATTTTTTGCTATGAATGCTTTAATGAGTAGGCTAACATGTAAGATGTCAACAGCACCTATGGTGATTGTTCTTCAAAAAGTGAGCACATCACATTTCATGATGGATGTAGAAACACCAGGGTGTTAAATCAGCTTATAGTTGTCACAATGGTTTCTCAGGTCTCTGAGAAATATCATGTTATCTAATTCCCAAACTCACTTTGTGTTTAATGCTACACTTTATAAAACTCAGGAACAGTCCCAGAAGCAGAAAACAGGTCTCCTCTCTTCTGGCATGTGTACATAGTCCATTTCTTCTCTTTCCCATTTTATACCTTGACATCTAGGAAATAGGAAACAGATTTAAATCCTGTCAGATATAAGAGGAAATCAAACATGGATCATCCATTCTTGGCCAAATGCCCCCAGTATGAGACTGTACCTGAAATGGCAGGTGAAGCAACCATAGCAGTTTCCCTTATGGCACAACAAATTTTTCTCCATATTATGCCATATTTTTAAGCTGTAATAATTCTTGTTCTGTTAAACTCAGATTCTTGTGTTTGGAAATAGGGTGCTAAGATCTGCTAGGATGCAGCTGTTTAGGTCCCTCTGTTCTAGATTGCAGCTGATTTCTTTCTCGGGCTGCTGATCTTTAAATTGACTTATTCATCAGCTGTCTTACAGAGTCTAGGGAGCTTGGGAAGGGCATGACTGTGTGTTTATTTTAATTTTGGAGGTATCTGTTTTCTAGTAAACCAAAGTATAACACATGACGTAATTTGTGTACCACTAAAATTTTCTGGCATTTTTTATTATGTTTGGACTTAAAATTTCCAAGTAAATAGTTTCAGGTCATCCTTTCAACGTAGAGCATCACAATCTGATCCCACAATCACTGATGTCTATTTAATTCCTCCTCTTGATGTCAATAAGCCATGATTTAGATGATTAATATAATTTTTAAATAATTGTCCAATATTTTGGATAAATAATGAGAATTATTATTTCAGTTATGATATGATTTAAATCAAAAATTAGTAAAAATTGATTTTTTTGCATCTTAATTTTCATGAGTTGTAATTATCTTGATCAAATAGTTTCACTGTCCTAATAATCAGTAAAACCCACTGCACACAGTGTCTTGGGACAAAGAGGAGCAAACTTCAAATGTCTCATATGGGCACCCTCCATAATATTTACTGCCATGAAGGGTGTTAGAAGTTTCTATTTGCTTGTTTTAAAATTCTGACAGAGAACAAGTCCATTGTACTGAAGACCTATTCTCTCTTATTTTGAGGATTGAAGGAAAAGCATACAAATTTTAGGTCATTGTCCTGCAGAACACTCTTGAGGCCACTTAAGCTGATTATTTGCAAGGGGCAGGAGCTCAATGCCTCTCAAGATACAGTTGTGCATTGCCCAAAAGAGGACTGTAAAAAATAAATTAATAGGTTTGCCTCCTGGTTTATAAAATATTGTAGGATATTCTCAGTGGCATGCTCAAATCCTTGATATATGTGCATACAGTCGGTGTTTTTATTATTTCTATGATTTTTATTTTGATTAAATTCAAAACATTAGAACCACCCATGCAGAAACCTGAATCTTAAAGAGAAACACTTTGAGATAGAGCCCCTTCAGATAGCAGTCTTAAAAAACTCATCAGAATGAGTTTGTAATTATATGGAATGCTTCAAAGTAAAGCTGAATGTACTATGAAGCAGGAAAATAAATTAAAATACAGAAAAATTTTAGGAGAGGAAACATACATGCACTAGGGTGTCCTGAAATAAAAATAATCATTAATGGCTGGTAGTTCTGTGTCTGACAATTGGATGTTTTGCTGAAGATTCTAGCTCATGAAGGACTTAAAATAAGAGTATTTGCCTGTTACTGCTTGAATATTAGGATGAGGAAGAAGGTAGTAAGAGAAATTCAAAGATTTAAGCTATACCTGAGAATCACTAATAAATGGACTGTTTTGATTTACCTGCTTTTGTTCTACTTCTTTCAATTGTTATTACCTTTTTGTCTTTATAATTAAAAAAAAAAAAAACAAAACAGATTACACCTTTCTTAGGACACATCATATTCATATTCAGCTTCAGAACACACCACCAGCCAGAATTGTCTGGTGTATATTTTGGCACAGCTTTGCTGTCAGAACTAGCTAAAAAACTATCAGCGAGCTCATTAGTATTTATTCTGCATCTGTATGAAATATTTTTTTCTCTAGCAATGATGGGCAATTAGTCTTGCATTATCAAGCTAATACAAGATTTTATATCATTGTGAAGACAAGAACAATATTTCTGTGGCTGTATTCTAGCATAGGCCTTTCTGAAATAACAATCAGTTGTATATACTGTTATAGGATAAACAATATTTCTTATGTGTCAAGCTAATCAGAGTATTTCTAAATTCAGAGGACTGCAGAACCTTTGGACGCCTCTAGTCTAAATTCCTGCTTGAAGCTGGCTCAGCTATGGGGTTAGACCAGGCTGGTCAGGTTTGGAATCTCAAAACTCTCTAGCTACAGAGACTGTAGAGGCTCTGGGCTGCTCAGTCTCCACAGCTGGCTTTTCTTATGGTGAAAATGGCTTTCCTTACATCAAGCCCTGCTAACCGATGTTGACCTTGTTCTCCATCACAGCTTTCATGTCTTGTTCATGCCCCCAGTGGTATCAGTTGCTCCTCTTTCCCAGGCAAAGGACTTTTCCATTTGCCATTTACTGAATTTCCAGAAATTCCTGCTGGCCCATTCCTCCAACCTGGCTAGGCCCCTTTGGATGGCAGCTCTGCCATTGAGCAGAGCCAGTTCCCTCAGATTTGGCATCTTAACAAGAGAGGCACTCTGCTGTTTCTTTGGAGTTATTGAGGAAAATCTTAACAGGGCAGGTCGTAGGACAAAGCCTTCTATTGTCTGATTTCTTACCAAGCTCCAGACAGAATACAGCTAATTAATCATGAACCTCTGCAGGTTATTTTGTTCCTCATTTAGAGTCCACCCTTCCAGACTCTAACATGACTTAACTTAGTCTCTAACTTAACTTAGGTACAAGAAGGAGGAGGAAGTTATTCCTGGCTTGAAGATCTTTCTCAGAGAAGTGAGCATTTAGAGCCATCAGGGCAGATCAGAAAAGAGTCACAGCAGAGAAGTGATCAGCCTGAGGAACTGCTGACAGCAGCAGGCAACAGGTATTTTAGCCAGGAGGCAAGGAATTTTCTGAGCGTAAGAGAAGGTTGGGAATGAACTGAAGGGTGTCTGGTAGTGTGCTAATGTGTACAGGTGAAATATGGCTCAGAGAATTAATTAAATTTTGTTCGGTGTGAAGCTGTATAACTTTCACTTTTGTTATAAAGCAGCAAAAATGTGTAAAAATCACCAACATAGATTTTAATTTTTAGATCGATAAGAACTTAGTTTCAAAGAAGTGGAATAGAAACAATTGGATTCAAATGGATTGCTGTGATATATATGCTTCATTAAAGGTTTATGAATAGTAATTGATAAGTTAGACAAGTTGCTATTTTTTACCAAAAATCAGTAACATTTGGGCCACTTCAAAAGAATCCAAAGTTGTAGTCTGTATGCCAACCCAGCTGTTCTTGAAGTTTTTAAAAACATGAAAGAGGTAGCTCCAGTTCTTCAGAAATAAAAGCCGGGTTTTTGTTTTTTATTAAACAAATCTCAAAATGTAGTATATGATTCATTTATTTCCAGCCAAATTAAAGTACAAAATTAGTCATGAAGCATTCTTGACCTATATGGCTTTGTTAAACAAATTTTTTGAATTGTCAAAAAAGCCTATGTTACATTTTTTATGTTGACAATGCATCGTATGAAGTGGTTATTATCAAAGCCATTGACTTCCCTCAGCATATTTACCAGTAAATCCCTGTGTTTACAGAGCTTCTTTGCTGGCTGCTTAACAGAAGACATGAAGGTGTGTGCATCTTTTTTGAAATTGTTACTGAGGAGGATCAGAGAAACAGGACCTTTTCACTGAAGAAGAAGATAATGCTCCTTTCATCTGAATGACAATTTGGTGCTGGTTTTAAACAGGATTTTTTATTGTTATCAGAAAACAGCTTAGTGGCATCATGGTTATTTAAGGGGATACACAGTGTGAAGAAAGTGTGCAGTTTCTAGCCAAATTGGAGAGTTTACCACTTTATGTCATGTAGGGGCAGTGTTTGTCCCCCTCTAATCTTCATCTCTTTCTTCCATTACTGCCATCTCCATGTGCTTTGGATCATTCCCCATGCTGTTATTACTGCTGATAGAAACACAGGGATAAAGGTCATAAACTCAAAAAAGCTTCAGAGAGTTTAGTAATAGCTCATATTTATATCATTGGAAAGAGAAGAATGTCTTGAGTTTCTTGCTGTCAACAACATAACAATCATGATGATTAAATACATATCTGCAAAGGCTTCCAAATATCCAGCTCTACAGATGTGAGAAGTGGCTGAATGAGTTGTGAATATGCACAACAGAATCAAAAAAGGGCCAAGAAAGAACGTAGAGGGTTGGCATACCAAGTATTGTAAATACCTACATTCCAAAACAAGGTTTTTAAAAGTAGTAAGCAGTGGAGCCTGACATCTTTCTATTTAATCCGAGCAAGAATTTATATTTTACAAGTTTGGTTATGGCAAGTGCCATATTCAATTTGCAATAATAGGACTTCACTGAAGGAGCATATAAGATGCTAAACATGAAACAGCAATGGAGCAGCAAAAGTAATGTCTGTTTGCATATAGTCTACTCTGGGGGCCAGAATATAGATGTAGGTACAACACCGAATGTTCTTCAGTAGTGCTTAAAAATGTAAAAATGCTTAAAAATATAACAGTGTAGTTTCCACCAAGCAAGGGAGTCTGATATAGGTTTATATTAAACTCAGGAAAACAAAGTGAAATTTTTCTTAAGCAATTGGCAGATTTGTAGCCCAGCTAACCTGACACCCAGCTGGAAAAGAGGAGATATATACCAAACAAGTTGTTGAATGTACTTTTGGCCACTGTTGGTGGAGATAACCATCAAAGAGAAAAATTCTCCAGGCTTCTTTTCCCTTTCAAACTGGATGATGCTGAGATAGAACAAATCATAAGGTAGCAAAACAATTTTTTTACCATAAAAATGTGCAAAGTAAAACAAATCAATTTCAGGAAAGAAGACCTTAGTAAACTCAGAGAACTGTTGGACTGCATATCCTGAGAGGTTAGTCTGCATAGAAAAGATACTTTAAAAATCTGGCAGTTCTTTAAAAAAGCACTTAAAAGGCTAAAGTTCAAGCTATTCCTCTGAAGAAGTAAGACAGAAAATATTGTAAGACACCTACTTGTCTAAATGAAAAACATTCATAGATTTAAAATTAAATAAGCAAAAAGGAAGTGGAAACTAGGCCAGACTAATGAGAATGAACATGAAAGTATAGCATGAACATATAGGGACAAAATGAGAACCATAGGGAGGGAAAAAAAGAAAAAGGGGCAGCAATTAGCAAAGGACAAAAAGAATGTCAAGTAAAAGACAAGAGAAGAAACAAAGGAAAAGGTCACTCTGCTGCTGCTAGAAAGGCTAATACCTTTACTGCTTTTCTGCAACAATTTTCAAATCATAGCTCTGCTCCATCTAGGAGCTATAATAACCACTAGTGGCAGACATAAGAAAATAAGGAGGTGAGTGACAAGTTATATGGATTTGTCATGAATGGGTTGTGTCAACCAAAACATAATTTCTCTCTAGTAGAGAGCAGCAGGCCTTGTGAATAGAAAAGAAAAAGTAGATTATATATATCCTGACCTGAGCAAGGCTTTGACAGACATTCTCATAGGCAGCCTTGGGAGACATAATCTAGATGAAAATAATACGGACTAGAGACAATATTAATGTTTTGGTGTCAGAATGAAGGCTGTGTCAAGTAGGGCTTTCTAGAGTTCTGTCCTAGGTCTAACATTATTCAGTATTTTCATATGCTTCTTAAATTTGCTGTTCAGTGGGGACAAATAAAGAAGACTAAAATCATGCAAAGATACACTGCTGCACAAACACAAGTCACAGTTCTGATACAAAAAAAGAATAAATATCATCCTATGCTATGAGTTGAACACAGGATTGCAAAATCATGCCGTTGTGCAAGAAAAAAAAATCATACTTACATGAATAAAATGGGATACAAAACCCATTAAACAGCCTGATCCTCTACTAGGTACCAGCAACACATCATTTTAAGTGGTGTATGGTTTGGTCATTGAATTCCAGAAAGACAGGATGCAACATAATAGTTTTCAGAAAGAAAACAGGATTCAGTAAACAGGATCCTTTCTCTGTAAGCACAAAAAATAAAGCAGCGTGGAAGAGTGCATAGAAGCAGCATGGAGAGATTTCCCCAGTGACAAAAAATTGAAGCTGAATTTAACTGAAGCCAGCTACAGCTGCAACACAAAGTGAGTTATCTTCATCACTAGAGCTCATGTAAATCTGGGTTACCATGTGTGCCTTTATGTGTCTGTTTGTATATACACATATGTACATTGATGGTTTGTAGATAGATAGATAGGTAGATAAATATTCCTGCCTTGATTCATTCCTGGTAAAAAATTAAAAGAAAGCATACAAATTATCTTAAGTAATTTCAAAAGTATTTGTTTATTGCCATGAATCTTACACAATCTTTTTGTTTTACTTGGATATCGACTATGTTCATTCAGAAGTAAAAGTTTAGCTTATATAATGAAAAAGTTTGTCAAAATCATGGACATATGGAATATATAGCACTGGAGATTTCTAAACACATTTTTAAAAAAACCAGTAACTAAATACATGTAGATATATTTCCAATTTTTCATAAAAGAGCTGCTTTCCTGAGCTCTTCATGAATACATGTGATTATTCAAACTATAATATAAAGTATTACATTTATTCAAAACATCTAGTGAGCTATATATACAGACAACATATACTACAAGAACACTGACAAATAAAAACAGAAAGTTAAGTGAACAAAAAGGCAAAGTTATCAACACATTTTAAACCACACTAATTTGCAAGAAAAAATTAGTTTTCTTGCCTTTTATGTCAACCAGAAGACATAAAAATTATCAAACAGACAGGGAGAAAGATGGATACATTGACAAAAGCTGAGCTGCAAATGAAATAGCCATTGAGGGCAGAATTCTGAAAATACATCAAACACTTTGGTCAGAATACTGTAATCTTATAGTCAAATACAGCAGAGATGTATTGCTAACCTATGGAGACAGGATATTGTATGATGGCATTTTAACCTCTTTGATTCTCTTTACAAAAATATTTTTATCAGGCAATATTCATTTGAAATATGTCATAGAAAAAGAATCTTAATGAATATTCATGGCATGCAGTTAGTATTAGGGCAAATGTCCAAAACAGAATTGTTCTTTTTTGCCATTTTAAATGCCCTTTAAGCTTGAAAAACATCCAGTCATAGAATAAAAACAGTCTTGTGTCTTAGCATTAGCAACAAATTTGGGATGCAGAATACGCAAAATGGTTTTTGAAAATTGTTCCTAAGTACTCTGTATGCTGAAAGAGATTTGTATTTCTGTAATTATTCAAGTTACCACTGAGTAATTTAGAGTGCTGAAATTGTCCATGAAAACAGCTAGACTCAAACACACAGCCATTTTGCAAATATGGTGATCTAAGGTTTTAGCACTGCTCTTTTGCTTGTTGTTATCCTTTGGAGGTTTATAACCACTGCAGCTGAAAACACTGGAAAAGAACAAGAGAGCACATCCTGGTGTCAATTACAGATGAGGATGATTTGAATATGGTTGATCTAAATTCTGTCAAAGTCTGATTCTGACAAAGTAAATAAAGAGAAAAGAAGAGCATAACAAATGCAAAAGCATTTAGCAGATCTTAGTTAAAATTTTTTTGAGATCCTTCAAAATACATAAATTGTGTTTGATTAAGCACAATTAATATGTACTTTTGAAAGTGGTATTTAAAAGAAAAAACATACTTATGTCTAGCTGAAGTCCAATAGTTTTTGTAATGAAAGAGACAAAACAAGCAAATAACACAGAAGGGAGGATTCTGAGAAGTGATGAACCTTACATACCTAGAGTTACACTAAATTCCAACACAACAAAAGCATTCTTTGTCACTGATGTGCCCTTAAGAGCAGTATATCCTTCCTAAAGCACAGTCAGTGCTGACACTGGCTAGGTTCACAAGCTAAAATCAACCCAAGAATGATGCAGTAAACAAATGAAAGAAATAAAAAGTATCAAACACCAACATATAGTCAACAATAGACATTGCTAGGCTAAAACATTATAAAATATTGCTGCAAAATCAACACACAATATAAAAACTATGACCATAATTACAAATTAGAAAGCATGGCAACTTAATTAGCCACAAAAAATTGATAAATCAAGAGATATTTTTTTCTGTCTTGTTTCTAAGCAGCAAGCCCAGGATTTCCATTACTTTTTTTTTAAATTTTGTTTTGTTTTTCTAGAAGGATGACATAATAGGAGAATTCAGAATTGCTTGATCTCAGAAACAACTTCAGAAAATTACATCAATGTACATTTTTTCCAAATACTTATGCCATGGCAACATGAATAAAATCAATGACATAATAGGAATCTGCTCAAGTGGCAATTGATCTAACAAGGAAAAAAGGTAGTTGTCTGAAAGATTTTCTTCAGTTTGCTAGAATTTCAAATTTTACTGCCTTTCATATTCAATATACAAAACTAAGGTTCTCTTTTAGAATGCATAATTAATATTTAATAATACTGTGTAGAAAATAATGCAAATATATGGGATTCTCCTTATTTAAGAATTAATAATTTCTCAGAAGACTTATATGATTCATATAATATTAGGATGAGTTATTACTCACAAATTCCTTTCAAATATGATTTAACTTATTACTGTCATAAAGCATATACTCAAAATGGGTGGTACACTCAGCCACCCACCAAATGCTATTATGTGCTTTGCATATGAGACACATAGTGAGAAATAGTATGGTTTTGAATATCCATGCCCATGTGGATATGCCAATACTTATCACACAAATATGTACCTTGATTTTCGCTGAACTAAGTATGGTAACCAGGACTAAAGAGAATATCCAAAAACATTTCATAAAATTGTAGAAATGTTGAGGTTGGAAGAGGCCTTTAACATCATCCAGTCCAAACAGTGTTACCAGTGTAACCCCAAAACCCCTAAACCATAACTTATCACAAGATCCAGACATCTCTTGAACAGCTCCAGGGATGGTGACTCCATCACCTCCTGGGCAAACTGTTCCAGTGCCTGAGTAGCCCAACAGTGATTTTTTTTTCCTAATATCTAATCTGAATCTTCTCTGTCTCAGCTTAAGGCAATTCCTTCTGGTCTTCTCACTGCACTTGTGTAGAAGAGACTGACCCCCACCTGGCTACAACCTCCTTTCAGGTAGTTGTAGGGAGCAATGAGGTCCCCCCTGAGTCTCCTTTTCTCAAGACTAAAAAAACTCAGCTCCCTCAGCCACTACTCATCAGACACATTCTCTAGCCCTTTCATGAGCCTCATTGCCCTAAACTGGACACACTCCAGCATGTCAGTGTCTCTTTCAAAGTGAGGAGCTCAGACCCCAGTCCTGTAGTACTGCATGGAGTTTGCTGTGATCCAAGTGGAGGAGCCTTCCCCTTACTGACCCCCCTTGCAGTGGTTCTCAACCCATTGCCTGAGTTTGTCCAGGTTCTCTGCAGACCCTTCCCACTCTCAAAAAGATCAACACTCCCTCCAAGCTCAGTGTCATCTGCAAATTTACTGAGGGTGCGCTCAAGTCCCATGTCCAGATCACCAATAAAGATACTGAGCAGGACTGGGCCCAAAACTGAGCCCTCAGGATCACAGTAGCAACTGGCCACCAGCTGGATTTTGCTCCATTCACCTCAACTCACTGGGCCTGGCCATTCAGCCAGGTTTTACCCCTAGAACAGTCCAGCTATCCATGCCACAAGCAGAGAGTTTCTTCAGGAGAATGCTGAAAGGGACTGTGCCAAACGCTTTTCTGAAGTACAGACAGACAACATCCCAGCCCTGCCCTCAACCACCAAACAGTTCACCTTCTTGTACAAGGAGATCAGATTGGTAAGGAAGGACCTGCTCTTCATAAATCCATGCTGGCTGGGCTTGATGCCCTGATTGTCCTGCATGTACTGTGTAATGGCTCTCGTGACCATGTGCTCCATAACTTTGCCTGGAACCAAGGTCAGTCTGACAGAACTGTAGTTCTCGGGATCATCCTTCCAATCCTTCTTGTAGATGGGTGTTACACTTGCCAATTTCCAGGCTTCTGGAACTCCTCCAGTTAATGAGGACTGCTGATAGATGACAAAAATAGTACTTTCAAGGCCTCATAGGCTAGAAACTGAAAGTAATTGCAGCAATAAAATCAAGGGTTATCCTGTTACTTTGTAGTTAAACTTTTAAGTCCAGATACAAAAATACTATGTTTACTTTTTTTGCAATTCAGAAAGCCAGCTGTTAGGTTTTCAAAAATTCCATGATTTTTACAATAGGAATCTTAAACAATTGTTTTGAATATAAACATTTTAATTGCCACCTGAAATGGGAAATTGATTTATAATCACAATCTTTAATAAGTGTCTTTATGTTATCCTATAATGTGTACTCCTCTCTGTAAAGGCATCAAGTTTGAATTTCATCAACAAGAAATACTTTGAGAAGCGTATTTTAAAATATTATAAAATTTAATCTTAATTGAACTGTATGTGTCCAGGTGCCAGAACCAAGAGGAGGCCTTGCAGGTTTCTGCAAAACTTGGAAGTTCTTTGCTGCTGTAGCTGAAGTCAAGGTGGGATAACAATTTAACTAAAAAACATCCAATTTCTTTCTACATTTTGCCTTCAAGCTTCTTTTAAGCACTATTCATTGTAGTAAGGGGACACTGATACACTGTTATGACAAATGCAAAGTTTAGTCCAGCAAAGCTGGACTTCAGTGCATGTATTAGAATCCTGCCAAATTCAGGCAAGCACACAGGCAGATATTCACTAACTTGAGACTTCGTTTGCATGTTCATTTCACTGCCTCTTTCAGCAGACCTGGTGCAATGCTACTGCAGATCAGACACTCTATTTTGAAACTGATGTCTGCACAGACTTTCCTCAGCATATTTATAGTTGCAGTGAGACAATTCAAACTAAATGTCTTTCATTTGTATAACATAAATGGAGAGAAAAAAAAATATACTACCTATATTACTCCATATTATTTAGTTTAGCTAAAGAAGCAATATTGCCACTACATCACTAATTCTTATACTCTATAACCTCTAAACTCTATAACCTTGGCTGCCATCATTGCTGCTAAAGGACATGGATAAAAGAACAATATACTAACTGCATAAAATTCAAACAGATGCAAGAATAGCAATGCTCCAACAAAGTCTCCAATCACAAATATTGGGAGATAATAAGTAATAATGGCAATAGATTGCAAAAGCTCACTGCATTGTGTTTCCTTGTAGCAGACTATTATGCAATATGCATAAAGCAATGTAGTATGACATGAAAGCTAGAGTATGAAACATTGATTTTTTCAGCCTTAAGACATCAGCCAAAAACTGTATAATCAAGCAGAGATAGTATTTAGAAGACTTAGTTGTACATAATTATAGTCATCTCAGACCAG
Source organism: Serinus canaria (assembly GCF_022539315.1). NCBI lineage: Eukaryota > Metazoa > Chordata > Aves > Passeriformes > Fringillidae > Serinus > Serinus canaria. Next base: position 92,239,504 of record NC_066316.1, read on the forward strand.
TGACTCTGCAGTGGTCTTGGATATCCTGATGCTTCAATGTACTAAAAAAACCCAGTTTCATATTAAGAAATTGAAATTATGTAGAATTCTAATGCCTTTGAAACCTCTGCAATCCAAGTCAAAAGCAATAATTTTAAAGAGATCATAGGTCAGATTTAGATTACAAATTAAGTAATGATAAAAAAAAAAGGTTTTCTAATACAGTAAACAAAATTACATATTGTGAGGTGAAGACCAATGTTCAAGTCGTGGCCTTTATTACTCATGCTGCTTCTCTGAAATCCACAAAAGTGGGAGCTGGCTGTGAACCCATGTAAATAGTTTAGTAGTCCCCCATTTACCTGTTACTCACCTAAGCTGGTTTTCTTTTTGAGTCAGTGCTAGACAGCAGCTTGAAAGTATTCATTCCAAATTAAAATCAATTTCATAGGATTTCTCAGAATGTGGGTTTTGTTTCTTAATATTTTAGAGCTTGCAGCAGCAGTGTGGGAGGGGGCCATGTGTATAGTGTTGAGCTAGATATTTTTCAAGCTTGGAAAACACTGGAGAAAAGCACCATTCTAAGCAAAAGCAGATTTGCTCTCAACATTGCTCGTGATATCCCAACACAGCTGTTAAGCAGTCATAATAAAGGCTTCTCCATGGCACAAAAAGGAAGGCACCAAGACTAGATTTTTCCCACCAGAGCTGAAAGAAGTTGGTCTCCTGGAAAAGCTGGCAACCCAATAAGAAAAACTGTGAAAACAGGAGCATCATGGGAAAAGAGAATTTGCAGGGAGAAAGACACTATGAGAAAAATAAATGGAAACAACCTTTCAGACATTTTTCTCATCTCCATGAATGATTTAAAATCTCCTCACAAAAGTCTTCTGCCCTCTTCCCCATTCCACTCATGGCCTCCATGCCTTTCCACCTCATGTGGGACAGTAGAATTCTTTGGCAATTTTTTACTATACTTTAGGAATAACTTGGAACCCCTGCACTGGTTCCCCACAGCCTTAGAAGTGAGCTGGATCAAGTTTCCTTCTTGAAACTGACACCTCTTATGAAGAATCTTGCTGTGGGCGTGAACACGTTTGAAAAGAAACAGGTGTGATTTCTGTGTGGAAAGTGAGTCTGAACTTGAAGGATATTAATTTTCAGTAGTTGCCCATGTGTTGTTTTTTACCCAATTTCATTATACCTGCAGAGAAACTTTTTAATTTTCATCCTGAGTGGGAAACCTTTTGGGGCATGACTCAGCCTCTTTCAGGCATGCACTTTAGCAGGAGATAAACTGCCTCCTCAAGGTGTCTATTGCTCTTTATTGACAGTAATGGGAGTCCCAGGGGTAATAACTGCAGATGAGATACACTCTCACTGTAGTTTAGTTAAATTAATCCTACCTGAAATGCACCCACACCTTTTTCATCATGAATATAACTCAGTTTAATGCCGGTACCCAAGGACAATAACAGCCAATGTTCATTTAATTCCCATACTGTATTTAGTATGCCATTTGTTCAAGAGGGGCCTTTTTTTTGCTTGCTACGGGTAGATAAGTGAAACTACAGGTTCTTAATTAAATTATGTCATCTCCAAGGGCACTTGGCCCTTTCATCCAAGGCAGTTGTATGGCTCAGTTATCTGTAAGGAAAGGCCAAGCATAAAGCAAACTCTGTAGCAGTGAGGTTAAATGTCTCTGTTTATTCTAGGTAAAATCTTACCTGTGAAAGATCCCTTAAAGAGAAATCTCACTGAACAGCAGCATGGAATTCCATTACTGTCATGAGCTGATCCTTTTCCACCTACTTGCTACTCACTGTTGCTCCTCCTGCAGCTGGAAAGATATGCAGAGGGTGAGATATTGCTGCTCAGCTCAGCGGAATTTACAATGCACATTGTGTCATCCATTCTGCTGCTCCTCGACAGGTGACAGAGATGTGCGACCTAGTAAAGGGAATTTAAACTCTATTTTCCATATGTTTCTCATTCGCACTTCACTGATGGAACTCCAAATCAACCTGATGGTTGTCGTTATCGTTTGCAGGGTTCTTAATTAAGAGTATAAAGCGGAATTTAATTCATACTATGTTTTCATTGCTGGGAGTGAATGTTCCTTCCAGATGATTACTGCATTGAAGAAACAAACCTCTATGCATAACATTTAAGAACTAAGCATAGAAAAATACAGAAGAATTGGTAATATGTCATCCTAATATGTGGAAGTGCTTAAGTTCAAGCCAGGTACTTTTTTAGGGTACTCTTGAGACATCCACATTGTGTTCTATAAATTCCAGCATGTCCTGCAGATGAAAATCTGGGAAGGGCCTTTGCTTCTGACATGGCCAGATAAAAGCCCCTGTCAATATGAAGCCATGTGTGTCCTCCAGTAAATTTGATACTATCTCATTACTACATAAAGGACACAACCTGTCAGCTGATGGGGCATAGTCTCAGGACTTGTTTGGGCTTGTCCTGCCATATATTTTATCCTGCTTTAGCTTTCAGAAGACACATACAGCCTCATGGAAACTGTGTTTCAGTTTGAGTACAAATTAGGCAACTATAGACCTTTGAGATCCTCCCTGTGTTTTTTAGACTACATATTCAGAATGTAAGCACCATAGAAAACTTGCCCATTTGCACAGAATCACATCCCATGCCACAAAAAAAAAACCAACAAGAAAACAACAAAAAAAAAAAAATCCACCACGGGGCAAGGGGAACTGTAAGCTTCTGTACATGCAAATGCATCAAAAATTGCAAATTTAACATTAATGGTATACTATAAATCTTCCTGTTATTTATAAATTCACAAATACCTGTATAGCATGGGAGACATATTTCCACACTGGGTCTGTACCCAAGTTGCAATTTATGGTCTGGATGGGTGGACAAGTAAGTTGTTAAAAGACTGGACTACCAGATTGAAGGTTCAGATGATCATCATTAAAAAATTTACACGACCTTATGACTGGTATCAAGCAAAGTACTGCAAAGCACTGCAAGGGGCTGCTCTGGATGTTTTTCATCTTCCTCACTACATCCTTCCTTAAAGTAGGATGTACTTAAAGGGAGCTTATAAAAAGGATGCAAAGTGAATTTTTACATGAGTAGCTATTTATAGAACAAGGGAGAAGAGTTTTAAACTAAAAGAAGGGAGATTTATATTAACTCTTAGGGGGAAATTCTCTACTCAGAGGATGACAAAGCACTAGAACAGGTTGCCCAGAGTTGCTATGCCACGAGCAAGGATGCCACCCACTAGACCAGGTTGCTCACGGCCCCATTCAACCTGGTCTTAAACACTTCCAGAGATGGGGCATAACAGTTTCTCTGGGAAACCTGTTCCAGTGCCCCACCACCCTCAAAATAAAGACTTTCTTCCTAATATCTAATCTACATCTACCCACTTTCAGTTTGAAGCTATTTCTCCTGTCATTATTACTTGTCTTTGTAGAAAGTTCCTCTCCAGCTTTCCTGCAGCATCTTTAGGTACTGGAAGGTTGCTTAAGGTCTCCCCAGACCATTCTCTTCTTCAGGCTTAATAACCCCAAATCTCTTCATAACAGAGGTGCTCCAGCCTCATGATCACCTTTTTTATTCCTTCTTTATATTCACTCCATTTTCTTCTTCTGTTGGGGATCCCAGAGTTGGACAAAGCAGTCCAGGTGGGGGCTCTTGAGAGTGGAGTAGATCTTCTGGCTACATTGCTTTTGATGAAGTTCAGAACACAGTTAGCTTCCTGGGTTGTGAGCACACACTGCTGGTTCATGTTGACCTCCTCATTCAACACAACCCCCATATCCTCCTCCTACTCAGAGCTGCTCTCAATCCATTCTTCCCCCAGCCTGTATCTGTGCTTGGAATTGTCCCAAGAGAGGTTCAGGACCTTAGATGGACTATCATAGATACCTGAGTCTGACAGGTATTTTATTTCTAGGGTTTTTTTAATATTTCCTAAAACTTCCCAGAATTGATGTTTCTTCCATTTTTTAGCACTATTCCCAGTCTTCTACTGCTCTATGATGCATTTTTCTTCAGTGATAGATTACCAAAAGTAATAGTCAATCTAAATCTGTCACTTGAAACCCACTATTTTCATATCAGAAAATGTATCATATCAGAAAGGGTCCTTCTTCATTCACCTTCCAATACCCTTTAGAATATTGCATGCAAAGGGAAGTTTATACGAAATCATAAGTACCTTATGTAATCATAGTATTTTCATCTTAATTTGAGAAGTCTAATAAAGAGAATATTTTTCCATGCCATGAATCACACTTGATTATGTTGATTGCACAGTTGCTGTATTAGCATTATTGTTCTGACAGAGAATATTGAAAGTTTGTAACAAGAAATGAACTATTCAGTTGAGTCAACAAAAAAAGTTATTTGATGATTGAAGAGCATCAAGACCACACTGAAACTGGAAAATCCGGCTTTTTAAATCTAACCATGATGAAGAAAAGATTTCACACCTTCATTATATACAAAAAAACATAGTGTGCCTCTTTTAAATAACACCTATCTGGTTCTTGGCTTTCATGCAGATAATGAAAAATTAGTTTTTTTCAACTATTACACTTAAAATTAATTAGAAACTTTGGGAAGTTAGAAACATTAACAAATTAATTAGAAACAAATTAATTAGAAACATTTTTGAGTAAATAATAGGGTTCTTACAGTGTGTTTTTTCTCACTGTCATGGTTTAGGAACAGTATTCTTCAGTTTAGTGTTCCCCCTGAATTCACATGCAACTTGCTCACTCTCCAGACTGATAAGAAGAATTGAAGGCATAAAAGGCAAAGATCACAGGCTGAGATAAGAACAATTTACTGGAAACAGCACAAGATAAGAACATGAAGAGTAACAAGAGCAACAGCACCAATACTAATAACAGAGGGTACAAGAAAGAGGCAAATTATTAACATGGAAGCAACAGTGACTTATGGCTCCTTCTGCCATTCTACACCAATTTGGAAGGGACCCCTTCTCCCTGGAGGAGATTCCCTTTTCTTTACTCCTGGCCATGACAGCAGGTAGTATAGAATAACCTCTGGGTCCTAACCTGCCCTTCCCTGCTGTGCTGGTTTTGCATGGCCTGGTTTTTGGTAGTGAGGAGGCCACAGATGTGGCTTGTGTGAGAAGGTGCTGAAATCTTCCCCTGTGTCCAGCAGAGCCAATCCCTGATGGCTCTGAGCATGGACATGCTGCTGGCTAAGGTTGGGCCACTTAGAGAGGTTGGGACCTCTGGGATAACATAGTCAAGAAGAAAATCAAAACAAAGTTTTTCTTCTAGTCAGAAAAGAGGAGGAGGTGAGAGCATGTGAGGGTAACAAGACAGAAACACCAAAGTTAGTGAAGAAGGAGGGGGAGGAGGTGCTCCAGGCACTGGAGCTGAGATTCCTCTGCAGACCATGGTGAGACCATGGTGAAGCAGCTGTGGCCCTGCAGCCCATGGGGATCCATGGGGAATGCAGAGATCCACCCACAGCCCGTGGGGATCCACAGGGAATGCAGAGATCCACCACAGCCCGTGGGGGAGGTGCCCATGCCAGAGCAGGGGGATGCCTGGAGGAGGTTGTGATCCAGTGGGAGACCCAAATGGAGAGGGAGAGCCCTTGCTTCCAGGCTGGAGCAGCCTGTCCTTGGAGGACTACACCCCAGGGAATAGTGACCCATGCCACAGCAGTTTTGGGAGAACTGCTTGCCTGTGGGGGAAATTCACGTTGTAGAATGTACAGTAAGACTGTTGCTCATGAGAATGGAGCCATGCTGAAGAAATTAATGGAGAACTGTCTCCTGTAGGAGGGACCTCAAGGTCTCACAGGGAAATGATTTCTCCCCCAGACCAGCAGAAGAAAAGCTTGGGTGACAAACTGACCAAAACCCCCATGCCCTCTTGTCCCGTTTTTGAGATCACCCCAGGAAACCAGTCTCCCTGCACTGTTGGTGGGAAGGGGAAAGGGGTGGGGGGAAAAAGGTGTTTTAAGGGCTTATTTTACTTCTCACTATCCTCCTCTGATTCTGTTAGTAATACATTCACTTTGCAACTTTTAGTTGAACATGTTTTGCCCTTGAAGTGTTTTCTCCTGGACCGTATCTCAACTCATGAACCCTTCTTTAGTTTTGTTTTCCTCTCCTCTACCCAACTGTGGCAGGGGAGGGGGAGAGAACAGCTTTTATGGGTGCCTGGCATTGGGCCAGTAGCAAGCCATGACACCTGGCTACTGCAAAACTTAACCCTTTCCTGGCCAGAACCAGGACACCCACTAGTTATTTCAATAGTAATTTACATTCCATTCACTTTGTCTACAAAATTATCTTATTCATAGACATATATCTGAGGAAAAATCCTGCAAGCAAGCTATAAAGTAAATAGAAAGCAAGTTTAATGCTCATATAAGGTCAAGAAAATATCATCTCACCACTTCAGTAAATCTTATGTGAATAGCCAATCAGAGCTAATTAAACCCATCACAACTAATACCCTATATCTGAAAACAACAGTTTTATTCTAAAGCTTTTTTGATGCCTTGTCATAAGGAATGGATATAGTTTAAATTAATACAATGCAATTAGAAGGTATAGCTATTATTTGGGGTCATTGCAATGCAGAGTTTACATTGTTTGGGCATCTTAGCTCCATATCACTATATCTTGTTTTGATGTTTTTGTATAATTGTAAAATTACTTTTCCTGAATTTGTGTTGTCTTGTGCTATGATGTTGCCATGCTCAAATAGTGATGCAGTTATTAAATTCTGTTTTTCCAGAGCTTTCTATGTTAGCTTTTTTGAGATGCATACACTGTATTTGTATTCTTGTCAGCAGCTGTGAAGAGAGAATAGAAAAGGAACATAAGCAGAATCAAATCAAATCATTTTATGAAAAAAATATGATTTCATCTTTCCAGTGTTACTCCAGCTCCACTTCAGAGTTTGATTAGCAGTGATGACAACAGCTTTCGTCTGAGCTGACCCTTTACTAACTTAAAATGACATTTCTAGTATCATACTTTGTGTGGCCACACTATTATTAGACAAAAGCCTGTCTGAACTGAGTCCTCAGATGTAAAACACTACCAGGGATCATTTTCTAAATTGCAGTATAAAAGATGCATTCAGCATCAGAAGGTAAAGAGGCAGGAATGCCAGCGATGAAGGCATATCTAGCAGAAGAGCTTGCTGGCTGACTGATTTAATATGGTGTGACACTAAAGTTTGCAGTAGCAAGATGCTGCAGTTTTAGATGAACCTTTCTGTGATTCTCCTTAAGTAGGTAACACACATTTTCCCCCCATATCCTGCTATTTCTCAGGGTTTGAAAGCAGGATACATGACATCACTGTGTAGTGTAAATTATTTTGGGCTATGGTTTTGATACTGAGGATCTTTTTAATCCTCAGTATCAAAATCATAGCCCAAAATAATTGGCTCAACAGGTTCAGTCGTATTTTGTATTCCCTCCCCTTCTCTGTGTCAGACATTTGCATATATCTGTTGATAAGGAGGAAGGGAATTGAATATTTGCCCTTTCAGGTAACAGAAAGTTCTGAGGCTGCATTTACAGTCCATTTCAGGCAAGGAAGGCAGGAGACTGGCATGACTGAGGAAGGAACTGTTTGTCAAAGTAAAGGGCAAGGAGCATAGGCAGTGGAAGCTAGGACACGTAACCTGGGAAGAGTACAGAGAAGTCCAATTCTGTAGGGAAGGGGTCAGTAAGGCCAATTCAAAATTGGAACTGAACCTGGCAAGGGAAAACAAAAAATAACAGAAAGGGCTTGTACGTGTAGGGTAATCAGAAAAAGAAGGTCAAAGAAAGTATATGCTCTCTGATAAACAATGCTGATGAACAGGTAAAAACAGAGGAGGAGAAGGGTGAGGTACTTACCATGTTTTGCCTCAGTCTTCAATGGAACCCTCTCTTCCCACACATCTCAAGTAGATGACAGCATCATGGGAAGTGGGAGAGCAAGGCCCTCAGTGTAAGCAAAAATCAGGTTCATAGTCACCCGAGGAACCTGAATGTGTTTAAGTCTATGGGACCCAATACTGTGCATCCCAGAATCCTGAAGGAAGTTGATGATGTAGTTGCCAACTCTCCATGACATTTGAGAAGTCATGGCAGTCAGGAGAAGTCCCGGGTGACTGGATAAAGGGAAACATAGCACCCACCTTTGAAAAGGGTAGAAAGGAAGAACCTGGGAACCTCTGACCTGTCAGTCTCACCTCTGTGCCTGCAAAGGTCATATCATAGATCCTCCTAGAGGCTATGCTAAGGGACATTGAGGACAAGGAGGTGATTAGAGACAGCCAGCATGGCTTCACCAAGGCAAGTCCTGCCTGACCAAGCCAGTCAATTTCTATGATGGAGTGACCCCATCAAGTGGTCAAGGGAAGGGCTTGGGAAGGGCAAGGGAGATTGATCCATCCTTAGGGCTGAAAGTATTTAATATCTTCATTAATGACATAGACAAAGGGATCCAGTGTACCTTCAACAAATTTGCATATGTTCACCCAAAGTACAGGATGCCATCCAGAGGGAGCAGGACACCATGAAGAGGGACCTGGACAAGCTAGAGTAGTGTGCCTATGGAAATCTCATGAGTTTAACAAGACCAAGTGCAAAGTGCTCCTCCTGGGTCGGGGCAACACAGGCTGGAGGATGAACAGATTGAGAGCAGCTCTGCCAAGAAGAATTTATGTGTGCTGGTGGATGAGAGGCTGGAATGAACTGGCAATGTGTGCAGGGGATTCTGCTCCTCTGCTCTGGTGAGACCCCTCCTGGAGAGCTGCATCAAGCTCTGGGGTTCCACCCACCCGCCCCAGCTCAGGAAGAACATTGACCTGCTGGAGCGAGTCCTGACGAGGCCACCAAGTTAATAAAGGGATGGAGTGCCTCACCTATGAGGAAAGGCTGAAAGAATTGGGATCATTCCTCCTGGAAAAGAGAGTGCTTTGGGATGACCTAATTGCAGCCTTCCAGTACCTGAAGGGAACTTGCAGGAAAGATGGGAAAAGACTATTTACAAGAGCATGTAGGGACAGGACAAGGGGGATGTCTTCAAGCTGAAAATCAGTATGTATTAGATTAAATTAGGTTAGAAATAAGTTAGGTTTTATATTGGGAAAAAAATTCTTTACTGCAAGGGTGGTGAGGCACTGAAACATGATGCCCAGGGAAGTTGTGGATGCCCCATCCCTGGAGGTGTTTAAGGTGAGGTTGGGTGGGACTCTGATTGAAAGACATCTCTGCTCACAGCCAGGAGGCTGGAACTAAATGGTCTTCAAGGTCCCCTTTCAACCCAAACCACTCTGTGATTCATTTCCAACAAAGCAGCAGTCCCAAGACTATGAAGGAGGTACAGGTCCATCTGACTGAACCTTGAATAACTGGCCCTACTCAAACACAAGATAAAAAAAAAAAAAAACAAAATAAAAAAGCTGATGAAGCTCTCTTGCTTCTTATCTATGTGATTGGTCTGAGTACGGACTTTCTCAGAGTTATCTCTGAAGAAGGCAAGGGCAGGGGGAAGGTGTCTTAAAATTTAGTTTTCATTTCTTGTTATCTAAGTGATAATGAGAAGGGAGGTGATCCTCCGCCTGAGACCACATCTGAAGTATTATGTTCAATTCTGCTCTCTGCACCTGAAGAAATACAAGAGTCCAGCAGAGGACCACAAAGATGATTAGAGGTCTGGAAAATGTCTCTTATGAGCTAGGCCTGTTTAGTCTACAGAAGAGTAAAACTGGGAGGGGATCTCATCAATACGCACAAATACCTCAAAGCTGGGTGTCAAGAGGAGGGTGCCAGATTGTTTTTAGTGGTGACCAGTGACAAGATGAAATGCAACAACCATAAACTCAAACACAAGGAGTTTCACCTCAGCATGAGGAAGAACTTCTCTACCCTGAGGGGTAGAGCACTGCAATAGGCTGCTCAGGTAGGTTGTGGAGTCTCCCTCTCCAGAGACATTCAAAATCCACCTGGACATCTTCCTGTGTAACCTGCTCTAGGTGTCCTGACTGGAGGTCAGCCCAGTGCTGCAATATGAAGCCTGATGCAGGCTTCCCTTCATCAAAAGGTTTGTAAGATTTTATAACTTTCTATCACCTTTTCCATCACTGTATCAATAAATAATTATCTGTCTTGAAAATGGTTCTTTCTAGTTGGTATTTGAAAGGGACTGGAACCTACTGATTCCACCATGAAATAAGACAAATTCCTTTTACTTCCTTTCCCCTTTTACCTTTTGAGTGGTTCTTTTTCTGAAATGTGCGTGAAAGATGGGGGGTAAAAGCAAAGCCCTTTGGTTTAGCAAACTGATACATTTATAATTAATGATGAGAAAAATACTAGCATTTTGAATGCTTGATCTCTAGAATCAGATTTAAATCTCTAGAATCAGATTTAAAATCCAAACATTTAACAAAATATTTTTGAAATTGTATGACTGTTAAAATGGGCTGTCAATGACATTTCATGTGTTACTTTCATAAATAAGTTCATAAATGATTTATATTAAAATTATTTCTCTTAAATGTCTTTGTTTACCATCTTAATTTTGATTAAAATATGGTTAATTTCTTTTTTTTCCTTATATTTCAGAATAATTCCATTAAAATTTGAAGATACGGTTTAGATTGACTAAAGTCGGTCCTTTGCAGTTGCAATGGATCCACATGAAGATGTGATTTCTGAGAAAAGTGGCAACATCTAAAACATCTGCAATATTGTTTTGTCAAATAGTCAGGGAGGTCTTTATGGCCACCAAGTGAGACTGGAAATTGCAGTTAGACTTGTGTGTCAGACTAGCTCCATTTACTGTAAAACATCCTTTTTTAAACATCATCAGAAACAATGAAAAAAGTTGTCCAAGGCTGTGTTATTGCAGTATATATGTTTTACAGTGTTTCTTATAAGGCATATTATTTCTACAATGCATTGAGCATACTTTTGAGTAAGAAACATTGCTAACAAAACACCAAACTCTAAAGGAAAATATCGATTACATGAAGACTTTTCTGTCTCCAGGCTGCCTCAGCTCAATAGTACTTCAGAAGAACCAGAGTCTCTTTTTAATGTAAATGTTGCTTCAGACTGGGGAACATATCTAACATGAAAAGTGCTAGTTACCTTTATGCACTGAAGGACCTGAGGAGGTTGGTTTTTTTATCTTAGCTGGCATAGCTGCACCCTTCACTGTGTCATCAGACTTCCTGTCTGTTGGTAAGAGGATATTTAGTTGATAAATTTTAGATATTATTTTTAAAGAACATTCTCCACATCTTATAAGTTCTTTCCACCTTCCTGTTTCAGTGCAGATATCAAGAATATAGTCACACTCTCAAAGAGAAGAAAGTAAGATAGCAGTTACACTAAAAACTTTCTAAAACAGTATTTCCCTTTTCAGATAAACTATTTTGCCCCACTATACATCTTCTGCATGTAATCATATGTCAATTTTTCTTGCCTCAAACTCAGATGTTACACCCACAGCTGCCACCAAGGAACACATGCACAAAGACAACAATGAAATTACTGCAGAAAAATTTAAACACCCTAGAATTTTCTAAGGCAGTTTTATTTGCTGTTGATGTCTGACAAATGAGACTATTGTATAAATCACACTGGCTGAGGAGCTGAGAGCTGGCAGTCAAGTATGTCATGCCAGGGAGCAGATGTGTGAGTTGTGACTCTGAGTTGTGTCATGACAGACTACCCTGAGATCCTGAGTTTGCTTTCTCTAGGCAAAATCCCACTAAAACCAAGTCAGGGGGTTCTTCATTACGTATGCAAAAATCAACAGCCCATAGATCAATAATCTCAAATAATTTTAAGTGACTCAAAACTCAATATCGTTTTTAAAGGGAGAAAAATATTATATATAAAATAAATTATTATGGTCTCCATCTTTATAGCTTAAAAATCTGACCACCATTTCAAGAATCAATAAAAACCAACTTTTTTATTAATGCTCTGAAGTGTTGCTGCCTAACCCTGAAGACAAAACTTAACAAATTTTTTTCATCAGTAAAGTGTCCTAGACTGTACCAGGAATACACTGAAATAGGTCAGACCTAAAAGTTCTCAAAAGTCTAGAGCCTAAGTCTAAAATCATGTTTTTAATGTCATGTATACTTAAACCAAGAGGATGGAAGGGAAAATGTAATGTTGTGGCAGGCCATTCTTCCCCACGCAGGAATCTATTATTTATCCCATCCATCTGATCTTAGAAAACCCTTCTGCAGTTCTTCATCGGTTCTGAAGCTGGTGCTTTTGAAAATAATTACTTAAAATAATTAAAATAAACCTTTGAGAATGTTCACAAATTAATCTAAATGTATGCTTCCCTTTAAAAGAGATTCCTATAGACCACTACTAATTTTTCAGGGACGTTTGTCTAATCCATGCTGAAGTTCTCTGCTTCCAGAAAGTCTGGGCAGGATGTCTCAGTGCTTCATTATCACTTTTACTTGGATCTTTTATTTGGATCATTTTTTATTTTCCTTAAATAGAACATATGTTTTCATTGTTGGAATAAATCCTTTAACTCCTTTTTATTTTTTTTTCAATTGCATACTCGGTTGTTTTCTTCTTACAGCATACTTCTACATATCTTACAGCATACTTATCTTTTACATACTTAGACATTTGCTACCACATGTCCATCAATCATCATTCTCTTTCCTCAAATAATAAACCCTAGATGTTTCAATCTCTGCTTATATATCAGGCTTTGTAGTGTTCCAGTTATTCTCATTTCTCTTCTGGGGATACTTTTGCAGTTCAGACTCAAACTAGTCACAGCATTCCATTTTTGCCCATGTAGTTCTAAGTGGAAATTAATAGCAACTAGTAGCAAAAGCAGTAGGGAAGAATCTTATTCCAGGGAATGCAAGCTTTTTGCCATTTATATAACTAAGCTGTGTGGCCCCCTGTGCCATAATTGTATGAAATTCATCCCATATTAAAGTGTTGATTTCACTATCCTAAAAACATCTAGATTTCAAAGTCTCATAAGGCATTGGGAAATGCTAAACTAACAGCCCACTGGATAATGTCATGCTCTATATTTAACAAGATAAGCCACTTTTTATTTCCCCAAGTAGAGCAGAACTACACATTAATGTGATGATAATGCATTCATTTAACTGTGATAGCCTCAGCAGTTTTCAAATTTGAGGGTTTTTTTAGAAAATAAATTTCCAAAAGAAAATAAAACCAGAATTTCAGACACAAGATTTGTCTCTTAGGATGCATCAGTAACTAATTCAGTTCTACCAGAAGTGCTATAACAAAGAAAATCGATAAAGCCCTTCCAGAAATACAGACTATGAGTTTGAAGTTTCTCTGTTTTTATTTTGTTATTCCTGAGAGACCCTCTATTCCTATGATGCATAATGAATACTAAATTAAAATAACTGGTTTGTAAATTCACAATAGTGAGACTGCTGGCTTTCATAATTTATCGTGAAAGCATTTTTAACTGTACTATGGGTGAGTTGAATTCTTTACATGCTGTGTGCAGTTATTCTGTGCAACAGATGCTCAGGCAATAACGTCTTACTTAGAAAAGTCATTATTGCTTTAGATACACTGAGGCTGTTCCTCATTGTTTTACATGCTGCAGAAGGGAAGCAAGCATTTATTACCTGTCAGAGCAATGGGAAATGACCCTTACAATTCTGTCTGGGGAGAAAAAGGTATTTTTCACAAAGCTTTCACTTCATAAAGCATGTTTTCCATAACCAGAAAGGCCTTTGGGTCAGACTCCAACAAAATAAGAATAATAAAAAATTGGTTATAAAGAAAATATAGAAGTTTACCGGAACACAGCAAAAGTCTTCTTTTATCTGCAGCAGAGAAGTGAGAGGAAAATCAAAAGTGTTTGTGTACTGTGGTACTCGCTTGTGATTCCATCCTCAGGCAACCTCAGCTCAAGCTCTGGTGAGTGATAATGGCCGAGTCTGCAGTTGCCTAGGAAGTGGAATATAAATTGCCTTGTTTGTACTAGTTGTTAGCTGATATCCATACAAATGTGTTCATTTAATTACAGATTTAGTAATAAGACTTAAAGATTTAAGCTGAGCTCTGATCCTGTTGGGATCACATACCTTTCCTAGTAACAGCAATCTCAGAACCAGCATTTGGGAGTCAATCAACTATCATTATGGGTTTCCTAGATCCAGGATTTTCATATCTGATTAGTCAAATGGGCTTTTCATCACACTCTGAAGCAGAAGGGAACAGTTAGATGAAAGAATAGGGCTTCATTCCCAAACAGGTAAATGGCTATGTCAGGGAGCATCATGACCTTGACCAAGAATTGAGGACTGAGCATTGTCAGCCACAGCTGACAGTGCTACTCAGAAAAGAACTGGATGGATTGGGCTTTGGTAGGGGTGTTGTGACAGCAAGTGACAGGAAAACACCTGAGACCACTGAAAAGGTGCAATGCAAAATCAGTATAGACAGGTGGACTTGTTGTCAGTGCCAATATCTGCTTACAAATGCCCCTCCAAGAAAAAAGGCTGGGAAATATTACTACATGGACCTTTGGCATTGCCTATGAACAGAAAGACTCTGTCAGGGTCAAGTAACTGACCAGATCCTGACTGTGACAAGCACCACATTTCCCCAGGCTGGATTGTGCCAGCCCACCACAGTGGCTGTAGTGAGCAGGTCTTGGCTAACCCCAGCTCTGCCCGCATGCTTGTGTGTGTGCATGGACAGACACCGAGCCCTTCCTGACACACCTCCTCTCTTGCTTTTTCCAATTCATAAATTGAGCTTTGCAACATCCTTTTTTGTCTCATTGCAGTAGTAAATTGTGTCTTGGCACTGTAACCTACCTAGCTTGATCATGCCCATAAATTTGCTCCTCTGTTGGAGAAATTGTGTGCCGCAGTTCCTTTGAAGCGTCTACCTCCATTTACTAAAACATATTACAAGTTATTAACTGTGTCATGGATTGAAAATACCATAGCAATGTCCAATTCTGCTGAAAGTACTCCTTTTCCATGATCATCTTTAGTGTTCTAAGTAACTATTATTATGTCATATGCCTAAAAATTCCTATCCAACATTCTTGTACAGGTTCCAGTAATGCATTAGGCAATGCTACTAAAAGTCATCATATATTTAATTTCTCCTCTTCTGTTTATTCTTACAGGTTTTTGTCCTTTTCCTATTATCTAACAGTATCTTTGAGAGGCAAGGGCCTAGGATTTCATGTCTGCTTGAAAAAGAGGTGGAGAAACGAAGAACAGCTTGAAGAAAGTGCATTTTTTCCAAATTTATACTTGAATTGACATTTCTTATATATAGTATGTACTTAAGTAACTAAGTCAAAATAAAAATCTCATTATAACATTCAGAAACATATTTTGTTTGAAAAAAAATTTGAAGTATCAGAATTCAGCAAATTCAGTTAGAATCAGTAAAAACAGGCATTTTATTTAAGGTATTATCAAAACAAGACAGTAAATAATACTGTCTTCTTCCTAATGGCAGTCTGAGACAAGAATTACACATAGAATTATACATTTTAGATGCTGTGTTTCATATTAATGTGTTGGTTTTATATTCAAACAATTTTTTTTATGCAATGAATGCATATATATATATCTTAACCAAAAATTTTTGAGTTTGACTCTTTTTTCTCAACTACAGATTGGTGAAATGCATCAGTGATCCAAGGGGAAGGATTACCTGTTGCTCTTTTGTTATTTTTCTATTGCATTTAAATCCTATAATGTAGATAATTACCTTTGGCTCTGCAACTATAGAATATATATGCCTACATCTAATAATGTTAAATGTATTTTCTAATTATTGTTAATATATTTAGAGCATGGTTTTATAACTTTTTCTTGATGCATTTAAATGTCTATTTTTGCTCTAAGTTTGAGACTTATTTAAGCTATGTGAGTGAGAGCAAAATGTTATTTTCCCCACTGTATTAGTCAGTATGATTAATATTGTTTTAATGATTTCTTATAACAGTATTATATTCTGCCTCTCATTATGCTGTTGCACTGCCTCCAGTATGAGTTCCACAGTGCCATAAACAATTGATTAATCAATTGTGACTTTCATGACTCATATTTTTTCTAGGTTACACTATCCAGTTATCCCTACATGTAAAATCTTCTTTTTCTAAACTGTGTCACAATATTCTCAATTATATTAACAATTATTAACATAATTCTATATTTCTCCTTTCTTCTCTACTGAACATAACTCCTCCAAACAACACATAGGGTTAATATTCTTATACAAACATGGAATAATTTCACAAACTGAATTCTTGATATTTACAGTACAGAACAAGATTATAATGAACACTGCTCTTCATTAGACCTTTGAGTTGTTATTTGTCTCACTGTATGAATAAAAATGGAACTTGAAGTTATGATCTAAGAGGACACTTCAGCCACATTCAAAATGAAAAATAATGGCAGGAGAAAAAAAAGATACAATGATTTTATATCAATCAAAACCTCCCAGGTAATACAAAGCCCTTTCTGTGCATGAGAGACAATATTAAAAAACAAAACAAAACAAAAAAATCCAAAGCAAAACAAAACAAAACAAAACAAACCCCACAAAAAACAAAAAGACAAAATGAAACCACAACATCACCAAACAGATGACATATATATCCTAACATCAGGAAGTATTTCCTTGTGTATACAATTCCTTTTTTTGTTGAGTTCCAGGACACCCATTATGAGATGCAGTATTACTGGGAGAAGACCTGCATTGTCCACTTGTAGAATAATTAAGCTTTCCCCTGCTCAGTGGATTACACCTGAAAGCAAAACCACAGATGTTGATAACAAGGCAGGAAGGCAAGCTTATGCCAAATTGAAATCATAAAAGGGGAGGAAAAAAAAAAAAAAAAAAAGGAAGACCAGCACAATTACTTTTAAAATATGAAGTCTTTTTTTTCTGCTCAAGTCTCTTGGTAATACTTTTTAAATTTAGTTTTGGGCAGCAGCAATGAATTACAAATGATTTATTTGTAAAAGACCATTTTCTATTTGAGTACATAAACCAGCTTTAATGACATAGTGTGTTATTCTGCACAGGAGAATAGTCTAGTTTAGACAGAACTGACCATAGACTTGTAAAAAATCCTCCATCATTGTTTACAATAAATCATTGTCTAAAATTTTCCCAAGGCATGAATCTACACAAGTTAGGGACTTGTTCAATCTTTTGTAAATACACTTACAACTAGTATTAGTGTGAATTCCTGTCATTGTCCACTACATAAAATAAAGCCACTGAACCATATCCTGGAGATAGATGCCTGGCCAATATTTAAGTACTTTAATAAGAAAATATCCATTAGAACCTTGCCTCACCTGAAAACTTGTGCTAATTTTTTCTCCTACACTATCCCAAATTCTTCTGCTGTTCAGATTCAAAACCTGACAAATCTGATTGGTATTGAATCACAATGGATGGAAGCAGAGAGAAATTACAGAGGTTATCTACTTCATTCCCTGACTCGAAATCAAATCAGGTATAGCTGTGTTATTCATAACAGATTATTGCAATTTGGTGTTAAAGAGCTTGCTTTTCAATAACTGGGAGAGGTTAGCTCTGTCCCTCTGGATGTAGACATCTAAAACTCAATGAAATTAATCCCAGGTTATGTTTAACAGAAATATGTAAATATAATGAGAGGACGGAGTGGGAAATAAATTGGTTCAAAACCCAAGAACCAGAGTATGTGATAACTGTGGGCCTGAAAAGTTGGCGAGGAAAGTTTTGATCGAAAGATCAAAATTGAAAGATTTCTGCCCCAGCAAGTGGAAGAACCTAACTGAAAACAGCAGGATATAACCATTTTGCCATTTTGCCAGACATCACTTCTAGAAAAAAAAAAAAATTGCAATAGAAACTTGGGAAATAAAAGATAACATGGTGTTCTATTAAGTGCTTAGCATTGCGTCCCATAACTGCCATGTACTGTGGACAGGAGCTGGATGATTAAATATTCTTTCTGTTCTGGTCCAAGTTACAAATACAAACGTTATAGGACTTATAACACTTCTAAAGGGCAGCATTTTTCAGTCCAGCTATGGAAAGTACTTCTGCTGAGGAATGAATTTTCACAGTTTGATACTGACATGAATCTTATGAATTCTACTACAAACAAAATGCCTTTTAAGCTCCAAGTGAAGTTTTCAGTTGAAGCAAATGCAGCAGAAGCGTAAAAAATATTTAGACTTTTGAGTTAAGACCTTGCATGAAAAGCAGGATGAAATGGAGACTTGAGACTTGAGTAGAGACCAACTCTACTCAAAAAATAAACCTAAGAGATATTTGGCAAACATGCAAAGTATCCCAAAGAGATTTGTATTTTTCAGTGCTTTTTCCTTCCTCTAATCCTATTCTCAAAGCATAAGGCTTAAAAAAAAAAAAAAAAGAAAAGAAAAAAATCAAACTAAGAAAATGTCAGGATATTTGAAAGTCTATATGAAAGTCTATAGTCTTAACGGCTGGGGTGGATATTCTGCTGTGCACCACAAACATCTTCATCAGTTCATTTGCCACGTTAGTCTGCGTGCCCAGAAGAGGCTGCCTAACCTCCATACAGAAATACAGCCTGTTTGTTTTGAAGAGTCATAGAATCATAGAATGCTATGGGGTCAGCATTCTTGACCTTAAAGATCATCTAGTCCCAACCCCTCCTGCCATGGGCAGGGACACCTCCCACTAGACCAGGCTGCTCAAGGTTTCATCCAACCTGGCTTCGAACACTGCCAGGGTTGGGACATCCACAGTCTCCTTGGACAACCTGTACCAGTGTCTCACCATCCTCACAGTAAAGAATTTCTTCCTAACTAAATTTCTCTGCTTTCAATTTGTACCCATTACTTCTGGTCTCATCACTTCAGTTCCTGACAGAATCCCTAACCAGCTCCCCTGTAGGCCCCTTCAGACACTGGAAGGTTGTTGTGAGGTCTCCACACAACCTTTCCTTCTCTAGGCCAAACAGCCCCAACTTCCTCAGCCTGGCTTTGTAGGGAAGGTGCTCCAATTCTCTCACCCACTTTGTGCCCCTCCTCTGAGCTTACTTCCACAATTCCGGGTCCTTCTTATGTTGGAGACACCAGAACTGTGCGCAGAACTTTAAAGTGGGGTCTTGCAAGGGCAGATTAGGATGGCAAAACCACCACCCTCAACTGCTGCCCATGTTCCTTTTGAAGCAGCAGCAGATTTGGTTTGCCTTCTGGGCTGTGAGTACATAGTTCCAGCTCATGCTGAGTTTGTCATCAAAGGACAAACTTTCCGTCTTTCTCTGCAAGTCCACTCTCAGCAGCATTGTTTAGCATTGCAAGTCCCTAAAATCACACATATGCTTGTTGCATGGGCACTTATCATTATTAAAAAAGGTCCAAAACTTTCTGCTGTGACAAAGAGAGATGCCACTCTTTATCACAAGCTGGTTACTTTCTCAGAACGCAGCAAAAAAGAAGGGGAATAGAGAAATCCCTATCGTATTTTTCCCATCTTTTCAATATTCTCTAAGCCTGAAGTACCCTTCCTGGAGGTATTCTGTGCAGAAGCACTTTCCCTGCTGAAAGGGAGCAGGAGAATGCAGAGCAGCAGAAAACAGGCGGGAGTAAATCTTATGCTGCAGTCATAATCAGGGCACCTGACCAAAGGAAAAGGGTTGGGATCAACACTCCCTTTCAGTAATGACTGCTGGTCACTGGACAATGGTAGGTAATGAAAAATGCAGCAAAACTATTTTTCATCCTCAGTGAGAGTAAAAAATACTGCCTCCTCTCTGGCCATGCAAACCTAACACTGCTAGCTGCAACAGGGCTTTGCTGAGAAGGATCTGATGCGTCAAGCTCTTACCCTCTCTATGGAGAACTATTAAAAAATAGTTAATAAATAATAATATTAAGTATGATAATGTTGAAGAAGACAAAGAAGATTTAAATGTTTTTTTTACTTCATCCCTTCATTTTTAATACAGCAGCATTGTAAGGCTATCTTCAAAAGCCAAAGGAGAGTGAATCCTTGGTAGAGGGAGCTTTCTGATCACTAATTTCTACTGTATTTTTATATAAACAGTGGCACATATTTGAGTCTGACCCTCACAGACAGGTGTCCCCTTCTGTATGTCACTGGTTTTTATGCCTTCCATGGGTGCCAGCTGTTGGCACAACTACACAGTTCTTGCCGAGTCATGGCCAACACATACTCTGCCTCCCAATTTAATGTTATGGTTACACTGAAAACCCTTCCAAGCTTTGCTGACCAGGTTGAAGTCTTAGTGAGACCAGAGTTACCTAACAATAGCAACAACTAAATATGTTCAAGTTATTCAATATTCCTCACAGATTTAATTACATTTACCTTAAGATCAGAAGATTCCACATCACAGCTGGATAAAATCCCTGGGTAAACACCATATACAGAGGGTATTCAGTCTTTTCATAAAACTCCTCTTTGATATTTTTTTTCCACGAGACCCTTATGACTGTGCATTTTCATACAATAAAGCTCGTAACAAAAGCATAGACTTTTGATCACTAGATTTTTGTTCTATACTTTTCAAGCTGTTAATAAAGGCTAAACTTAAAACTATATCCTTTTTGTTCGACTCAATAATACAAAGCATAGGGACACTTGTTTAAGGATTAAGGCTTTGTTGGGCTTATTCAGTAAAATCACCCACCCTAAATAACTTGCAGAAAGTATATAGCCTATTTAAATGTCAGGAAGGCTTTATTTTAATGACTTAGCAGCTAAGACAACAATGGGCTTATAAATACTCTGAACACATAAAACACATAGATGGATAAAACTACCAGTGTGCTTTGTTAGATTTTATCTGAAGTTTAAGTATATTTACTTTGTTCAGAAGACTACAATGATAATGATCAAATAAGCACCACTTTTTGCTAATGATTTATTGGCTTAATTAATTCTTCAATACTATTCAGTAAAGACTGTCAATATGAAAAAAAGAAAAAATCAGACTTGTTACCCAACTACTCACTTGGGAAAGTATATGGTTTGGAAATAATACAAAGGAAACTAGTTACAATCAGGGAGAAATCACTTTATAAATTACAAGAAATAGTGTTTCTGAAGATTGCATTGATTACTCCTTGAATAATATAGACCATTTCAGCAGATCCTGACAAGCTAAAAAGTGCATTTGTTCTTTAAAGAAAAACCTAAGAATAATGCAGAGTTTTTGATATAACTCACCCATTTGCGGAGCAGATGAATAGTGCTGAGTATTGAGAATATTTAAAATAAAGAACAAGAAAAAGGCAGAGAAGCAAATATTCCTCAATTATAATTAATTATATTATTATAATGTTATTATTTATATTATTATTATATTATTATCGTTATTAATTATTATTAATTATAACAGGATTATATTAATCTGTTTTATCAAACCTTTTGCTATTTTGGACACAACAAAATGAACAAATTCAGAAAGGCAATTATGGTCTTTCCCTTTGAAAATTAAAATTTAGGAATAAAAATAAGTTTTCACCCATTAATGGGAAAAATCAAATATATTTTTTTAAAATATGGCATTATATTGGAAAAGTTTCATAAAATTATGACAAAAAGTGCCTGCTATAAGTCATCACATGATTAACTACTGAATAATGAAAAGTTCCAGTTCCAAAATTACATCAATTGCGTTTTAAATGACAGGAACCATTTACCCGTCTCATAGTGACTGTAACCACAGAACTGTGCACATCTCCATACATATATTTAAACATTGTAGGAATATGAGTGAGGGAAAAGGCAAGGATACACAAGTGAAAATAAAACTGATTCTATAAATGTCAGTTGTCAAGACCAAATACACAGTCAAACGCATCTGTAAATAATGGTGTGCTAAGGCATGGGTAGTTACAGAGGAAATGTTGTGGAAAAGCTCATAGCAAATAAAGTTCAGAATCCATCTATCCTTGGATTTAAATAAACTATTCAAAATTCTTCTAATACTGTCACCGACATGTTCTGTGAAAAATCTTTTCTTTAAGATTTTTCCCTCCTGAGAAGCTGAGAGGCCTCAAGAACAAAATGTAAACAATTCTTAACTGCTGCTGTGGAATGCAACAGGGGGATCTGTGCTTGGTCTCATCTGGTTGTTTCTAATTAATGGCCAATCACAGTCCACATGTCCAAACTGTCTCAGTCAGAGACAAACCTTTGTTATTCATTCCTTTTCTATTCTTAGCTAAGCCTTCTGATAAAATCCTTTCTTCTATTCTTTAAATATATTTTTAACATAATATGTATCATAAAATAATAAACCAAGCCTTCTGAACATGGAGTCAACTTTCTCATCTCGTCCCTCATCCTAAGACCCCTGCGAACAATACATCATAATACATTTTGTCAATTCTAATAAATTCTGTCAAATGGTGGCAATTTGCAGCAGTCCTCTGAGTCATATGTAATACTGCAGCATCAGACCTGCAAAGGTAATAAATTGAACTTAAGAAGCCAAAATTCATGCCCATGTATAGAAGCAAAACCTTATCAACAACAATCATAACTGTTTTACTCACTTAATTTTTTCCCTCAATGCAATAGTGTATTCTTTTCAGAAAAAGAAAGCTTCCTGGACATATCAGTGCATTATTCAGATGCATATTAGAAATCTTAGGAAAGTGTGTTACACTTGAGTGAGTCAAACACTCATGATTTTCTGATAATATCTACAGAGAAAGTTTTCTTTCATATGGGCAATTTCAATTTAACGAAACTGGATTTTTTTTCCCTGAATTCTGATGACTGTATATATTTTATGTGCTGTTTATCTGGGTACATTAAACTGACAAGGAAGAGTTCATTTAGCAAAACAGTTCATATAGAGTTAATTAAAGCAGTAGCTAAGGAAATTTTAAATTATTTGACAGTATCAATAGTTAACACTGTTGCCTGTGGACTTGTTTCACAGTACCACAACTGCAGGATGTTGTAAAAGCATATTTCATTTTTTTCATGTATCACTCAGAAGTCTGCTAAGTCATTTCCAGGCATAAAGAATTCCTCTCTCTAGGAGATCTCTCTTTTATTCTTCCTTGTTTGGCTGTTACCTTTAATCTAAAATAATAATGTATGCTTGCTTCTAGTATATAGAAACAAAACATAGACTCTGGTATTCAACCAGGCTGCAGGATCAAAAGCTTCATCCCTGCGTGA
Organism: Serinus canaria; assembly: GCF_022539315.1. Classification (NCBI taxonomy): domain Eukaryota; kingdom Metazoa; phylum Chordata; class Aves; order Passeriformes; family Fringillidae; genus Serinus; species Serinus canaria. The sequence continues at coordinate 92,262,715 of NC_066316.1, forward strand.
CAGGCTGTGAAGTAGCTGCCCCTGGAGAAGGGCTGAACTTCTGCTCCTAGCTCACCATTTGTGGCTGAAGAGCCTGGCAGACTCCCTCCCTTGCACAGTGCTCTGCTTCACAGGCAGCTTGCACGGGTAAAGAAAACAGAAACAGCAGCAGTTATTTGCCTGCAGGCTGTGAGATGCATCATTTCAGGCAGCTAATCTCCATTAAGGGGGCTGTGGTAAAAGACCTGCTCTTGCAGGAATAGAAAGAGGTGAATACACTTCTAATTAAGGCCTGGTATTACGTGACAGCAGAACTGCAACTATGTGATAATATTAATGACATTTTGAACTGCTGCAGACAGATCTTAGTCTGTGCTTCCAGCTGAAGCTCGCTTCATAAATATGGGGCCCCGAGGCTTGGTCTGCCCAGGTGCAGAGCTTTCTCACAAGGTACTGAGTGTGCTTAACTGACACACAAAACAGAGAGACTTGTCACACTCAGCCCCCCACCAAAATGCCTGGAATTGGGAAGATCAAGTACATCTTGAACTGTGAACAAAATGCTAACAAATGCAAAACAATCTTCTGAAAATGTTAATCTTTTTTTCTCTACCAAAGTCCCTTCATGGCTGATTAAAAACACAACAAAATTATGCAATGTCAACCATTCCTGTTAATGAGTCTGATTTTTCTTTCTGAACATTTTGTCCTGTACTCAGCAGCACCTCAGTCTGAATTTAGCCTCCAGCTACATTGTTATACCCTAAATTAATACCAGAAAATCTGACACAGATTTCTACAGCACTGTATTGCTCTGCCTGCTTCCTTTCAGACTGAGATTTCAGTCTCCTGCTTACATTTAGGTGTATCTGTCATTTTTCATTTCATTGCCTGAGATGCTAGACATACTTTGGTACAATTGCTGGTACTCTGCTACTGATTGGCAGTGACTCTGGCTTGTCCTTTAAACCTCCATCTGTCTTTGCCTTCCCCTGGTCCTGCTGATGCCAGCTGTGCCAGTAACTGGACACCATGGCTGGAACATTGTCTCTATCCCATTCACACTATTTGCAGAGGAGCCCAATAACCATAAAAAAATAAATAAATAAAAGGAGCTCATTACACCAAATGTTACTCAGTGGTTCCAGCACTGGTGGCACTAGCACCTACAGCCTAGCAGCAGTGCTGTGACATAGAAATCCAATACATGAACTCAATAACTCTGAATAACATCAAAATAAGAAGCTTGCCTGATGGTCACAGAACCAGTATCAGACCACTAGGTCGCGTTCAAGGTATTATCATATGTAAATCTTAGTAATATTTAAATATTCATTACAGGGTTTATATGCCCTTTTTTTGCATGCAGGCCCAGAGGTGAAAAGGATATGCAAATTTTCTGTTTAGGAATCCAAAGATCACTGTATAAAACCTCTGGAAATCTCTTCTCAAAGAGTCAAAATGCATATCTGAAGTTCTCAAGATAGCTACTGGCCCTTATATATATATACACACACAAAAATAAGATATATATATATGTGTGTGTATATATATATATATATATAAAGGTGAGTGGCTATATAGATGTGTATATATAGATATACACGTATATATATCTATATTATGTGTATGTATATGGATATATAATCTAATAGATCAATTTGCAAATGATGACCCACATAAATAGCTGCTGGATTTTTAAAGATAAATGAATTTCTGTTTCTCTTGTTCTTTACTGCCGATTGTTTCCGTATGAGAAGCTATTTATGTACACTCTTAATGCTAATGTGATGTTGATCCAAGTCTGCATTAGGCATGCCTTTTTGTGTGTGAATCATGAATGCATCCATTTATCCATATTACTGGATGTCTTTCTGATTTAAGAGAGGTCAAATCCAGGTGATGGTTTTGGGCTGAATGCTACACAAATATGAGATTATCATTAGATGTACTAATGGAAGATCTATTCTTGGTTATCCCAAGTGAATGTCAGTATGAACTTTATGGGAAACATCGTGCTTGTGGGTTTACTCACTCTGAAGTGTTACAGAAATATAATTTAAGGATCTATTTATTTTTATACTTATTTTTATTGATAGTGGTGGCAATACTGTCCTTAATAGATATTTGTCTAAAAATCAGCTGCAGTGTTTACCAGATATTCAACTACCTAAGACAGAGACAGTTTCATAAAAGTCCTTCAAACAGTCTCCATTAAAATGTCTCCTCTGTGAGACAAGCTAGAACTACTCTTTTCTGAGAGTATAAGTAGAAATATCATTTGGGAACTAGAAATCTCTCCCAACCCTGATTTTAGATTATCATTTTAAAGCTCTGACATTCTGCACTACAGCTTAAACTACCACATGCATAAATGCATACACTGTTCTGCAGATAAGCCATTTTTCCAAATGAAATTAAATCAACATCTGCTTAAAACATAATGCTGCAGACACTTGTGGGCAGGAACAGTCTGATTTGCCCATTGCATGAGTATTGATTTTTGATTGCAGAGGTTATTCTGCAGATGAAAAGATCAAAATCACTTTTTAGTTGCTTAACTGAAAACTTGCACTCTACAAAGCGAAGTGTCAAAAACCGATTCAGCATATTGAATAAAAAAGTAGCAGTAACTGCTATCTTTGTCCTTTTTTCTAGGATCCTTCTCTAAATGACCATAAATTTCTGTTCATATCAGTACTACCCATCCAGCCAAAAGGGGAAAGTGTGAAGCTGGGGAAAAGAGAAGATGAAAAACGAGACATGACAAACTCTCTAGTCAAGTCTCTTTATGTATGAGAAGAACTTGGCCCCAGTTCTGCTCTGTCTTCCATTTCAGAATACACAACTACAGGTTGTGAGAGTCAGGAGCTCAACAGGTAAGGGAAAAAAGAAAATCAAAACAACTTTCTTCTTCGGCAGAAAGTGCAAAGCTGCAGATCTGTGTTCTGGAAGCACTTCAGGGCCACAGGCATATCCCTGTTTGATGAGAAAGTTCCTGAAAGTGCTCAAACTTCTGCATCAGCCCATGTGTTCAAGACCTCAGGAAGTGGAACTCCATTATTCATGTCAGGATATGGGAGCTGGATTCCCATATGCCAATATCCCATGAAGCCCCTAATCTTACAGTGCTTTTGTAGCGCATACAGGCTGAAAAAAAAAGAAAAAAAAAAAAAAAAGAAAAGAAAAAAATGCAGGTGAAGCTTCTGCCTTCTTCAAAATGAAGAAACCGTGGTTCTCCTGCTGACCTCTGGTATTATACTTCCCTGATCAGAGCACTCACTCTGCAAACAAAAGACCCAAGGTCATTTTTCTGCTCAGCATGAGCAGATTTAACCTCACATCTTTTACCTCCTATGTGAGTGTCCTAAATATTAGACTGCAGACACTTCTCTGCATGTGACTAGCAAAGTATCATCCCCTCCTACTGAAACTGCAGCTTTACAGCAAAAACTGAAATTCACTGGAGTAATAGCAGAATATAGAAACACAAAGAAACTGTCAACTTCACTCCTGATTTTCTCTACCTCCTCCTGCCTAAATACTGGGGACTGAAAGGGGGCATTGTGGTCAGTTCACCCATGGGAGAGAGACCTCCACAAACTTCTCCAGGGCAAGTCATTCTTCCCACAGGCTGCAGTTCCTCACAAACTGCTCCAGTGTGGGTCTCCTGCAGAGCCAAAAGTCTTCCAGCAAATTTGCTCTAGCTGGGCTCCTCTCTCAGCAGGGCCACTGGTCTTGACATGACCCTGGTCCAGCATGGGTCTCCCACGGGGTCACAGCCTCCATCAGGCTTTTACCTGCTCTGGCACAGGATCCTCCATGGGCTGCAGGTGGATCTCTGCATCCCTGTGGATCCCCATGGGCTGCAGGGGCACAGCTGCCTCACCATGGGCTGCACCACGGGCTGCAGGGGAATCTCAGCTCTGGTGCCTGGAGCACCTCCTGCCCCTCCTTCTGCACCGACCCTGGTTGGTGTCTGCAGGGCTGTTCCTCTCACATATTCTCACTCCTCTGTCTGGCCACAATTGCCATTGCAGTTTTTTTCCCCTTAATTATGTTTTTCACCAAGAGGTGCTGCCACTGTTGCTGATGGGCCCAGCCTTGGCCAGCAGTGGGCTCGTCTTGGAGGATGGGTTTCTGTCAGCTTCTCACAGAAGGAGCCCCTGTAGCACACATACCAACACACACACTCCACCCCTGCCAGAGATTTCCTATTTATTTATTTATTTATTTATTTGCTACAGATTGTTTATTTGTTTAAAATGGTGGGGTTTATGCACTGAAATTCATCTAGAAATTTTATTGAAAGCAAGTGTATATGCAATACCATGGGCTACTGCAGTGTGATGGTGAACTGTGCAAAAAATAGCATCAAAATTACATTTTTTTCCATATTCAAACTTGAAATTTTTTTTCATTCCAGTCAACTGTCTAGGTTCACATTTGCAGAAGTAGTTCCTTGCCTTATAGATGCTGCAGGTTTTAGCTATTTTATGCTCCCTTATCCTGTCGTAAGAAATATTTTTGTCTTTCCTTGTTCTTTATTCATCATATTGGTCAGTTCTAATCCTTCTGAAGTACACAGCATTTTATTCTCAAGCTACTACAGATTTTATGTGAATAAAAAGCTTTTAATATAGAGGAAGTTCCTTTATATTATAGCTGTGTCCATCTAAAATAAAATGAATGCCCCATTCTCTTACTTTGAACATAGAAAACAGCTTTCTTCACATTTGTTTGAATAACCTAAAAAAAGACATTGACTTTGAGAAAAATTTCAGTTGGATCCATATTTATTTCTATTTCCATTTTTAGGAACTTTAGTAATATACTTTTTCTCCGCTATTCACTTTAAAGTACACCACCTCTAGATGAAAAAGATAAAAGTCAAATATAGTTGATAAATTATGAGTAGGATGCAGGTTCTGAGTGCACATGGCTTGCGATGCGATAAAACTACTTTTTAATCTCCCTGTGCTTGACTTCATGATGTTGCTAGATATTCTGCTCCAGAAGAAGTGGCTTACTGGTGAGAAGGAAGATGGGCAGTTTTTCATTTCCACATTCTTGAACAGTGTGACTTTTTCTTGAACTGGTGTTTGTATTTTTTCCACTTGTATTTGAGAAACAATGGGCCAAAGAGTTGAGGCTTTACTAAAATATAATGTAGAGCACAGAGAAAAAATGTGTGTGAAATATAGGATTATAACATTATGAAGGGAATGGCTATGGTTGATGGGCCAATTTGAGCTTGGTAACTCAAACAGCAGAGGCAGTGTGTTGTGAAGTAGAAATGTATGTACCAGCATGCCTCAACAGAACATGTCAAAACAACATTTTGGGGTTGTCCCCCTGCCACAGATCTAGCTGCACATATCCTTGTCTTTTATGTATCTCCTAATACATTCCTGAAATGTTAGATATCTTTAATTGTCTTTGGGGAGAGTTTAAATCTTCTTTAAATCAGTCAGAATGAGCATAAAGCACAGACACATCTAGTCATATCAAGGTGCTTCAGCTAGTATTCTATGCCCAGCAGTGCTCAAGAGAGGGAAAGATTATAAGAAATGGGGCATGCAAGTGAGTGACACAGTCCCACTCTGGCTTTAGTAGTCTGTCAGCTTAACACTCTCTCTAAATTAGAGGCTGAATCTTGAATATTTTATCTGTGTCTCAAAATAGATACAGGACTTTTTTCTACTTTTTTTTTTCTCGTTCATGTAAATCCTTACCCCTGTGATACCTCTGACCCTCACATTCTCAAATTCCACTGCCACAGCGCTGATCAGCAGCTATTAAAGCAAAGTTGTTTGTTTGCTTGCTTGCTTGTGTGTTCAGCAATTGGAAAAATAATGGCAGGCAAAGGGCACTTTAAACAATCAGACTGCAGACATACCCAGCCTCACCTTGTGCCTTCCTTCAAGCAGAGTTAGATAAGCAGGTTAAGCTAGATTCCTCTTGAGTTATGGAAATGCAACCAAGTCAAACCAGTTCCATGACAAACTGCTTGCCCTTGTGGCCTCTGCCTTCCTCAAGCTGCATATATCTTCTTCTAGGAATCCCTCTATGTTTGACAAGAGTTTCTGGGCATAATCGTCATAATAATCAACAGCACCTTCACTTCAGCCACCAAGTATGAAGTTTCTGGGGCTTGAAATTGTTGTTTTGCTTTTTTTTTCTTGGATGAAAAATCCATACAGCAGAAATTTATCCAGGAGACCATCACATAATACTCAGTGGCTTGGAAAGTTATGTCTATAATATTCTTCTTATGAGCTGCCTAGAACTTCTGAGGGTTTGATGTCTCCTGTCAATAAGAAATCACTCTCCTTTATTGGTCCCATGCAAAGCTTTTTACTTTTAGGTAAAACTAAACAATCTTAAATACAGTCTCAAAATATATGATCTTAATAATAAATACAGTGAAAATATAAGAGAATACAGTGAAAATACAAGAGAAAGGAATTTTCTGGTTTATCAAGCTAACTGAGCTGACTAGTATAGGAGTGCTGTTACCTTTCAAGTGACCAGACTTAAATTTACTGAAGCTGTTACACTTTCCTAGTTTCCAAGAGATAAGTGGCATGAGTGAAGAATGACTGTTCTTCTGGGTTCTCATAACATACAATTCAGTCGAAACATACATATAAAATATAGAAACTCAACTATAATAGACTTAACTTGTTTTATAAAGACACTGTTGTACTGAGTTGTCTTACTGTAAGGAAGGGAAAAGCCTAGATATGGGGAAGTTAAAAGAAAACACAAAGGGAATAGGAAGCAAACACTCTTCTCCAGGAAACAATGAAATTAAAATTAGAAAATGAAAGAACAAAAATTTTGCATTAAAAAAATTGAACTGGAGACAGAGAAAATGCTGCTGTTTGTGTATTGCTACTGAAAATTCAGACACTGAAGAGGATTCTGCATCCCCTGATTCACTGTAATTGGGCTCTTAACAGAGAGGTTCAGAGCCAGCATCAGGCTACTCTACTTAATAGTCAGTCCTGTTAATGTACCAAGGAACCTTTCTTGGTACAAGAATGTCTCTACAGTTCAGAAGTGTTAGGCCGTCCCAGATGTATTTACTTTTCCAGAAAGAAAATGTTCTCTTACAAAATGATCCCAACAAAACTTGTTTTCAAGTCCCAGATAATAAAGATGAGTCACAGATGTTTTGCCAACATAAGAAATAAACTGCAAAAAGGAAAAATGCTGCAACATAGAAGTTGTCTCTGGATTTATTATGGGAAAGATGAGGGACAAGGGTGGAGACAGGGTAGTTTGGGAGAAGAATGGTAGGATAGTAACTGTTAAGTTAGAAGTTATCTACAAGCCATTTACCATTGACATACTGCAATTACCATGTAAACTATCAAAAATTGAACACATTTTCTTCTTTTTTATTTTCTTAAGTAATAACAATAGCAAGCCTTAAAAAAATCCTTATTTCATAGCGATCAGTTTTTCACTATCAGAATATTAGCCTGTTGTAACAGTAGACACTTTACTGCCATAGTTAAATGCAGACATTGTTATAATGCAAAAAACCCCAACAGCAACAACAACAAAAAAATACCCAAAAAAGTTTTTCAAACTGCTTTGGAAACTCTTCTTCAGGTGTACCTCTTTCCATAACCTGAGGCTGTTCCTTAATTTAGAAGTTAGTTCTTCTTTCTGCTGGACAGAAGCTTGAGCACATACCAAGATTTTAGCTTTATAGTACACCCATTGACTTCACCAGCTGTGTCAAAGCCCAGATTTGTAACATGGATCAAAACCTAGCTTGGAGACAGAAAGCTGAGAGTAGGATTAAATTATCAATTTTCAGTCTTAGCTAAAGGTTAATGGTGGGACCCTCAAGGCTCAAGAGTAGGTGCCACCATGCTTAATGATCTGGGAAAGGGGATGAGTAGTGAGAAGGAACTGGCAGATGCCACAGAGATGCTTAAGAGGGTCAAGCCCATGATGGACTGCTTGTTTCTTCACAGGAGCCTAGAGAAGCCAAAAGGATGGGCAATGTGAGGATAGTAAAAATCAAAGTAAAAAAGTAAAAGGATTTTTTGTGTTTTTTTTTCCTTTGAGTATTGATAAATAGAAGTTATCTTTGATGGAAGAAGGAAAAGAAACACTGCAGAAATGCTCAACAAGATTCAGCATTAATTAACAGATCATTAAAAGAACTTGGAGAAATATCTAACCACTACTTTAAAATTTAAAATATTTGGAGATGCCTAATGTAGATCTACAGTTGGAAAACCAAAATGATGGGAAATAATGACAAGTGGCTGATTGCTATGGATACTGAACTAGACAAACCTTGGGTCTGGTTCAGTACTGTGAAGTCATGCTCCAAGCAGACAAGGATCCTTAATGAGTGTCCAGAAATTGTCTAATAAGGAATTTCAAAGTGCTGTGCAGTTCCTTAATTTACTACTAATAAAATTTAGTTAATTGAGCTTGATAATTCTTTGGTTCATTTGTTAATATCTTTCCAAATTGAAAGGTAAGAGGTAGAATTATCAGTTCTGAAACTGTTGATACTCTGAAATAAGATACACCTGAGTGTTTTGGGAGGTGCGGTCCTTAGGCTGCAGACCAGATGTATTGCAGAATTAATGAGCCAAAATGATGATTTGAAAGCATAATGGGAAAAGCATCACTAGTATACCAATCATTTGATGCCAAACACTGGACATATCAGGGACTCAAAACTGAAGGGGCAGATTCTAGCTAGAAAGAAACAACATCCTCTGGGAAGGAGGAAATCACTGAGGCAGAGAAAGCAAAAGGCCTCTCCAGTTGGCGCTGATGTCAGCCACTGTGTCACTGCTCAGGGATCACCAGGAGTACGACTGCATTGCTAGCACATGTCTTGTACCAAGCTACAGAACTGTCTTCCACCTTCTTCTAAATACCATATATAGGGTAAAGAAATTGTACACAAAGGAATCGTAAACCTAATTGCCAAAAAAAAAAAAAAAAAAAGTTTGTGTTTAATGAGTGCACAAAAATCACAAAGACTATAGCATTGAGAACATTTTACAGAGAGATACAAAGTAAACAAGTGAGAGTTATTATTGCTTTTGAAATACTACATCTCCTATTTTATAATTTTTCTACATATGTTTTATTCAGAAATTTCAATAAGTTCTGATTACATTCAATAGAAAACAGGAAAACTCTCCTAATTAATTTTTCAGTAGTTAATAAAAGACTGATTAATCTTAGAGACAGTTTCTAAAACAACTGAGACATAAACGTTCTAATGTATATGTGATTCACTTTCTTTCAATGGGAGATTAATTTCTGGGTTTTTATCAAGTGAAATAAAATTAAATTTATCAAATTACATTTAATCCAAAATATGCTATGCATATTAATTTAGCTGACGTTCTTGATTCAGGGGAAAAAATGAGTAGATTCCTTTTTGTGCCCCAGCGCACAAGCCATCTTCCAGATGGAAAAGGTCTTTAGGGCAAAACAGGACAAAATCCACCATTTCTGTTGCAAATGAGACATACCATAGCACTGAGACTGTGGCTGGCACTGGCTGTTTTCTAATCTTCCTCATAGTGTTATTGCTCTTCTGGGAACTATTATCAGATGAAGCCTGGTATAAATCTGGTCCCCAAATCAGGGATCAACAAATGATACTGTGACTTGGCCACCGTAGGTGGTAAAAGGCTGTGACTCCAGACTGAAGCTATGACTGATGCCAAAAGGGATACAGCAGCTAGGTGACAGTCACTAAAGCTTCTCTCTGAACACAGTCTTGTCCATTGAAAATTCTGAATTCTTCCTGAAATCTGTCATCATGGGACCCGACCATAAATGGGTGCCTGATTGCTTATTTTGTGGAGCCAAAGGCAGTCAATTATGATGCTGTCCTTATCACACACTTGTATTTCACTGGCTAGAAAACTGGTATGCCTGAACCAATTAAACCAGTGAACAATCTGGGCTTAGATGGATCTTTGACCTCTGCCTGTGAAGAAAATTCAGTCCTGACATCCATCAGTAAAAGTTCTGTAGGGCCCAATTAGGCTTTACTCTGACATTTAGATTGCTAATACAATACAGATACCATGGCTAGTTTACTTTTCACATTGACAGATTGCAGCCTACAGACCTTACTTCAGTACAGACTTCAACACAGTGCTTTGTACCAAAAGTTTTTTGTGTGGTAAAGAAAAATATTTACTTTTCATTATATGTACCCACTGCAGAAAATCTCAGATTCTCAACTTCTCATTTCTCTGATATGCTATGTAATTATATCAAAGAAATGAGGAGTAAATAATTCCTTGTAATTATTTACCCATCAGGCTTTCCAGATTTCTGGGTTACCCTTCCAGTGGATAGTATTTGTAATGCTTTCAATCTTTGAATTAAAAACCCTCTGTAAGCAGACATGATCATCCAAGTGTGTCAAAGGCCATCAAAGGATGCATATAATACTTTGTAAAGTCTGATTCTCAGACAAAAAACAAAAGGAAGAAATAAATAAAAAAAGAATCATTTTCCTGCAGAAAATGATTACACTAACAGTTAATTTTCCTGAATACATCAAAATCTCATTTGTTTTTAGATGCATATCTACTTTCTTTAGTGACAAGAATAAACACCTTTTTGTTTGTTTGTTGATTTCTCTTAGCCCTGCAGAGGTAATATCACTATTAGAGACAGCTGGATACTATTCCATCTTGAGCATCGTTGGCAGAACTGCTCACTAAATCCCAATAGTTACACCTGTTCAAAAACCTTACAGGCTAAACAATCACAGGTACCAGTAAGGGCATAATTTAGCCCTTGGAAACTTTGTTACTGTTGATGATTTGTGATGTGGAAAGAAGCCTGCCTGCCTTTAGGAGCCTGGACTGAGTTTTAAAAACTGCAACTCAGGAAAAGCTCATTTCTCTCTTTAGGCAAGCTCCTGGGCTGTGAGAATGAGTACGATGCCTGAACAGAAGAAGACCCTCACTCCATAAAATGGGCTAATTTCACTGGTGGTCCAGAGGAAGGGCTGGCTCAAATTTCACAATGAATACTACTGGCAGTCCTCGTTATCTCTGTGTCAGTTTGACAACTCATCCAAACAAACGTGAGCTGATGATCTGAAGGTAAATATTATGACAGAAAGCTTGCTAGGAAAAGGTATCTTCTGTGAGCAAGTAATTTAATATAGGAGATTACTATTTCTATAACATAAACTACAATAAGTACTTGGTGTCAGCAGTTTCAGTATATCCTTCACTGGCAGCAGTAAGTAAGCCTCAAAAATCTGACTCACAGGATTAAAGTGGTGAAATCAGTGGGAGACAAAAATTGTTTAGTAGCCTGTGTGCTGAGTATGAGGTACTTAACACCCATCGCCCTCCAAAAGCCATCAAAATTCCCGCAGTGCCATCTACTGGTCCAGATCCCAGATGGACCAAGAGCAATTCATTTACATGCCTATCTGTTGCAGACTAATGATGTGGTCCTCTATCAGGATACAAAGAAAACAAATTGTTATTACTCTAATAGCTCTTCTTGTCGTCTATATTTTTATAAGTCTATATTCCTGGTTTACTTCAAAGAATAATATTTAGTATAAAGGTTGCCTTAGGATACAGAATGCTTTTGAAATGAATGCACGTGGTCTACCTGAGCTAGAAATTAACCTTTTTAGCTTATCTAAGTGCAGAGATAAACAATTCCTACTTCATTCAGATATAGACATGTATTTTCTTTTCACAGAAAACAAACAGGTGAGCATGTTCACTTATGTGTGCTTCCCAAGTTCCATAGTTGGATGTCTAAAGATTAATGTCTAATGATTTTCCTACATTTCATACAAGAATTTAAGAAATTTACATGGGATTTCACACAGTATGAAATAGGCACAGGATAGTAATTACAAAAAATATAAATCTCTAAAGTTTTATGAAGGTGTAGGTGTAAAGACTTAAAGAATGCACTTTCCCATCTCAAAACACTGTCAAAGCCACAGAAGGAACTTCCCATAAAATAAGCCACAAAACAAAGAATTCCCACAATGGGAACTTGAGATAAGCACAGAGAGCAACAACAGGAAGATGCTAATTCCAGGCCTGCTAAGGCAGATTTATAATCCAATCTAAACAGCAGGTCAGATCAATTCTTCCACTGCAGGAGCTAATGGTGAAATCCTGTGGTTCTCATTGTGTGAGACCTTCCCTAGTGATTAGTAATAGTAATTGATAGATATTTTGGCCCCACTTCTAAAGCTGCAGGAAAGCAATGAAAGACTAATATCACAGCTTTTTCTCTAACTTATCTGAAAGTATTACTATAGTAACAGTTCTCCCATCCACCTTCTCAACTATGGAGCCCTGTAAGATTTACTAATATGCTATTTAATATCATTCTATTAGTACTTAAATGTATTTTGGGGCAAACAAGCTTAAACACTAGAAACATAGTGATAACTGAATATTTGTAAAAAGCCAAAACCAGGATCTCAGCAACCAGCTGAAAATCACATCTGTATGCAAAACAGCTTATTCTGACAACATGAAAACTGAGTATTGTCATTTTTCAGTACCCATTTCTGAAGTGATCAGATACCCTAGAGATAAAATGACTTTGCAAAACTAATTGCCCAAATAATCAGTAGAGCAGAAAATACAGAGACTTCTGCAGCTAGTCCCAAGATAACATTTTCTTATCTTATAGAAAGTTTCACAGTGGCCTTCTTTGATTATGGGTATTTACCACAGGTAGGAATGCAGCCTGTGGTCTACATTGAAGTCCTCAAATGAAGATTCTCAGTAATATTTAGCTAAGTACATTAATGAAAGTCAGGTTCATCTAATTCTGTATTCTTTGAATGTGTGGGTTTCTGGTTTTTACTTTTACTAGACATGGAACCCAGTGGTCATATATCCTGGTATCAGTCAGTTTCAATACAGTATATCTTATAAAACAGGGTATTTGAATGCATGCACAGTAGAGATTGTTGAAAAATGTGTTTGTACTTCCCAGTCATCTTCAAAATGACTTTAGTGATTAACCAACAATGTGTCTGGACTGAACTATTGCATTTTCTTTTTTATGGTTAATACTCAGAAAGAGGCTTTTCATCAGTCTGCCTCCCCTCTGAATGTCTGTTGCTGACCTCTACTTGTCCTCACACCATGAGGCTTCATTATTTATTTTGACACTCTTTCCCCCTTCTTGACCACACTGCTTCACATTCTTTCTAAATTCATTTATTCATCAAAGATTAATTCATTTGTCAAAAAGAATTACTTATTTCTCTTCAATTCCTTCCTGCTTGGGTATACATGCTTAAAGTAAATGCCTCTAACATCTGTAAGTTTCAGGAGCTTAGGTGAATACATATTTCTCAGTCATTATCACTGAAGAACACACTGGCTTTTCTTATAGTTTAAGTGAGTTTTGCTAGATAAATAAAATAATTCCCATTAGTGTGATATTCTACCTCCATAATTTTTGTTTCTCTTTTCAAAAACTTTTTGCATTTGCATTTTTAAATTGTCTTTGCCAAAATCTGCTTAGGTGTAGAGATGCAGCCAGAAGCCTATTGTACCAGGAGGTAGTGATCCACCTGCTTGCTTTCTTCTTATATGTACAGGTGTAATTTGAATTATGTGTGTCCACTTACCAACCATCTATGTCAGAGAATCCATGACCTCGCATGTGTATGCCCTAGTTTCATGGATACCACGGGAATGCTCTATAAAATTGCATAGTTACTCAATATATGCATAAGAAATGTATAGTTAATCAATTTGCATGTATTTACTGTGTATTTGAGCATAAGTGAAGTGTATTGTTTCCTCAAAATGAGATAAGCTATTCTTTGAATCACTGAATCATAGAACAGTTAGAGTTTAAAGGGACTCTACAGATCATTTAGCTACAACTGCCCTGCCACAGGCAGGGATGCCAATCACTCTGTCAGGTTTGTCAGAAACCCATCCAATCTGGCCTTGAGTGCTTCCAGGGATAAAGCTTCCACAGCCTCCCTTAGCAACTCATTCCAGTGCCCCCACAACAAAGAATTTCTTTCTAACAACTTATCTAAATCTGCACCCTTTCTGTTTAAAACGATTGCCCCTTCTCCTGTCACCATCTGCCCATAGAAAAAGTCCTTCTCCTTCCTTATATAAGCCCCCTTAAGGTCTTTATAAGAGAGGTGCTGCAGCCTGTCTTTATAAGAGAGATGCTCCATACCTTTATCATTTTCATGCCCTTCCTCTGGACCTGTTCTAACAGGTCCACATCTTTCTAGTTCTGAGGACTCCAGAGCTGGATTCAGCACTCCAGGTGGGATCACATAAGGACAGAACAGAGGGGCAGAATCATCTCCCTTGCCCTGCTGCCCATACTGCTTTTGAGGCAGCCCAGGATACATTTGGCTTTCTGGACTGTGGGTGCACATTGTTGGCTCATGTCCAGCCACTCATCCATGAGAAACCCCAAGTCCTTCTCTGCAAGGCTGCTCTCAATGAATTCATTTCCCAGGCTGTATTCATGCCTGGGACTTGCACCAAAAAGTTACTTGTACCTATTTGAGTAACTTTATTGAAATATGGGCATTGGTATATATTGTTCAATGGTCTCTTCAAGGCTCAGTTTACACTCCAAACTTGGCTGCTCTCAGTGACCCATGAATGGGAGCAAGATCCTATAGAAATGCTAGTTAATTTAGAGCTGGAGAACCTCACCAGAGGAGAGAACTCTGTGCAGCTTGCCATGATCCATGAGGGGGTGTTTGTCCAGCAGTACAATAGCTAGGATTCCCATCATCAGGAAGAATGTGAGGTTACTACCACCTTTTCTATATTTTCCATCTTTTACTCATACAGTAGTTAAGAAGATTTGAATGTTGTTGTCTTTCTTACTGTGTGCCAAAAAGAATTGTCACCTGAGTGCAAAACAATAGGAAATTACTATGCCTTCAATATTGCACAAGGAATGGGGAGATAGCTTCCTTCCTATTTGAAAAATCTTCTGAACAGCCTGTATAAATGATGAGAATAGTGTGGAGAGAGGTCTTTTCTAAAGGACTTTTAAAACAATCAAAGGAGCTACATTAAGGAATGATCATTTCCTATACATCATAAAGTAATTCCTAATTAAAACAAAAGCATTTGACATTGTATCTTTGTGACATTGGTATCTTTGAATATGCCTTGTCATAGAAATTTTACAAAATTTTTATGAACTTAAGAGCTCTTATCACTCCACTTCTAAGCCAAATTTATACTGCTACAGTTTTTTAACTGACTGGGATACATTCTCTTTCCAATTTACAGAAACATAAAAGAGAGAAACCCTACCTATCTAAGGTGCATCAATACAGAAAGGGAAGTTATGCAGAAGACTGAGGCTATTGCTGCAGATGCTGTAGAAAATGTCTTGATGAAATATAAAAGGCAAAAACACTTCTAAGCAAGCCTATGAATCAGAAAGGGAAGGTGGGGCTAAAAATAAAGCAGAAACATCTGTCTGAAGTGCAGAGGGCTCACTGGACATAGAGATTTTTCTGTCTATGCTGCTTGGCTAAGCTTCATTTACATACCATCCTCGGAGGCACAGATCCTTTCATGACCTTTGTACTTAGGATCAGGGCTTCTGTCTAATCAGGGAGAAACTAGGAATAAATCTATTTTTCTTTACAATATTAGGGATTTTCAAAACTGTGCATCTCAAACTAGATGTAATTCATATATGAGGGAAGAAGGTGAACAAATCTTGGATCCAGGAGAGGAAACAAAATTAAGTGGAAATTGAAGACTTCTGAGTGCACATGTAACCCTGTGATCCCTTCTAATTCATCTTGGTTCAAAGCCAAGCAAGTAAGCTTAGACCACTTCAGCAGCTATTTAATATGTTTGATTTTGCAGTTGGAATCAACTAGTCAATATAAATGTGAGATGGCTTAAGGATATAGCCTTTATTGGCTATATTTCTCAGTCATTTACTTCTGTGGATGCTTCTAGCTAGCATAGGAACAGTCAGAGTGGTCAGATTAAGCCCCAGCAGTTTAAACAAGTCTCTTTGATTTTGTACAGTAGCAGAAGAGATGAGCACTGAGGTAATCTCATCAGTGACAAAATGACAAATAGGAGATCAGGCTGGTAATGGCTATACCTGACTCAGAGGATTCTTCCCATCCAGAGTGAAGCTCAAGAAGCTCAACAGATTAATTCATCTGCTGGCAGTGTCAACTGTGCCTTCATTCTCTGTAAAGTGCTCTGTCCTAGTTGAGAGAACTCAACTCATGGCTTAAACCTGCACAGCTTCACAGCTTCATAACTGTACTGCCAGGGAACAGAAACTGTTGTTCAACTATTTAGTCCTCAGCTTTTTTGACATATGATGTGTTACTTAGAATGACTTCAACAAAAAAAAAAAAAAAAAAAAAAAAAAAAAAAAGCCAGAAGATTAACCTGCCCAAAGTCCTGATCCATATCTAGATAAACAAAGATAAAATTGTCATCTCAAAATTGTCCAACTCATCTCCTCAGTGATATCTGAGAAATATCACAATATCACTCAGGATAATAAAGTGGCATGAAGGAAAGAAACATTTGTTACACATATTTTGCTATATTATAAATTTTTGGCAATAGACACAAAAGAAAGAGCAGATTGAATTCTTTAACCTTGAATAACTTTGCAGGACCTGCTGTTGGGGGTCATGGAGACTCTATGTGCAAACTGTTTAAATTTTATATGGAAGTTGTTGTGGCACAATGAATATGGAGCAGTGTCATTGTTCAAATCAGGAATGCCTTAAACTTTGACTCACAACAGCCTTTTTACTCCCTTCTCTAATTACAAATTCTGCCATATGAAAGGTCATGAAACTGTGAAGTAGGACAGCCTGTGAGAGAGAGGGATAGCACTCCTTTGGTTTGGCATTGACCTAAATCAAGCTGACAAGTCAGCCAGTCTTTTGAACTCCAGGATGTTTCTGAGTAAAGGCTTTCGAACTCTGAAGCAATTTTCAGAAATCAGTAGGCAATGAGCGGCTACCAATACATTAGTCTTAGGCCATTGAAATAATAAATGTTTACACTCATAAATGTTTATAATTTCAGATAGATGTTAATTTAGTGACCTAGTAGTATTCTGTTTTCTGAGGTAGATTCTGTTCTATTTTAAAACCAATTACAACCCTCCCAATCATTCTATTAAAAAAAATAAAAATTTTTGGTTTTAAGAATTTAACAGTTACTGTTATCACAATTTTCATTCATTAATCCTTTAACAGCTTTTGAGAAAGATAAATGCAGTAATTCCTAGTGACTATCTGTTGATGCAGAGATACTCAAGACCCAATTTTAGCAGAACTGAGATACCTAAGTATAGGCACATATTCAGTGCAGTGACATGTCTTCTGTTGGAAGATAGGGATAGAACCAGCACCAAACTCAGGTTTTTTCCAAATCCAAGGTCAGGACCTGAGCTTCTGCCAATAAATATTATCAGTATTACCCTTGTTGTGAGATTTGGGGGTTGCTGAATTCATTAGACAGATTCCAAATGACAATTTAGGAATAAAAGTGACCTTGTCAAGAACCTATGAAGCTCTTAAATTTCTCCAAGTGTAGTTCTCATAAGACTATAGCTCTAAGAATTACTGCCTTATCACATACTTTTTTTTTTGTATTTAAAATTGTTTAAAATTTTCTTTTCGTTTTCTCCAGCACTGATAAAAAAATCTGGGAAGTTCTTTTGGAAAGTCACTATTCTGTGTTTGATAGGTATACCACAGGGGCTCATAGTTTGTGCTCAGACCTTCTTGTGAAGAAGGATGGGGTTTCGAGAACAAGAAAATCATAAAATATGCATCAGAGAAAGGAAGGTTTTAAAGCCGTGCAAAATTCATATGCAAAATCCCCTGCTGAAAAAGAGTCTAAATTGGATATAAAATAATTCAGAAGAAATGAGGGAAAAAAGAAAGGGAGGGGAAGAATATGTCAGACCACAAAGTCCTTTTACAGGTGAAATTCAGAGGCTCATTCATCAATTATAGAAAAGTGCTGCAGGCTACAAGTTGGAATTCCAGTTCCTAGATTTGAATCAGGATATGTTTTTTTGATTGCTTTAAACACAAACATGAGAGAAATTGTTCCTTTTTTTTTAAATGAGTTGAGTAATGGTGAACATATTCGCTTAGGCTCTCTTTATTTCCTTTTTTTTTTATCTAAGGTATCTCTTAAAATGAAACTTTAAGTCAATAATTCAAAAACTTAAAAATGTACATCTTTGTCGGAATTGTTGCTCTTAGGTCAAAGTCTACTTTTTAAAAAATACTAAAATATTTATATTTGCATGATGAGATATAATATTTTATTCATGGACTGAAAATACCATTTAAATAACAGTATGAATTATTTTTCAGACTCACTGAATGAACATTTTATACCTTGGAAAGAAGGCCTTGGTACAAGAGTACCCATTCCCCTGCTGCTACAGGACCATCAGCTGAAATGGTGCCCAATATCATCTTTGAAGAACTAGCAAGTCTGAAAAAATTCAGAATTAGATGAAAAAATGATCTTCATGGAGAGAAAATAAGATAATCAATGGCACTAGTTGTGTTTGGTTGATTGCTTGAACCTATTGAATAATATAAAAATAACCCTTGAAAATTGCAAGGGACATCCTCAAAGCAAAAAAGGAAGCGAAGATGGACATGGTCGGGTAAAGGCAGAAAATAGGCATGTTGCTTCATTCAAGGCAGTGATTGCCAAGTACCAGTTAGGAATCACTGCATCCTCACGTGGGTGCTGCTTCCAGCTCCTGTGGTATAACAGCACACGCTCCCCAAAATAGATATTTCCATGTGGCAGTGGCTAAATGCTGCTGCAATAACAACCAACCAAAAAAAGAGCAAGATGACACACCACGCAGGGCTACTTCCCACAATTCAGATAACAAATCTGTGGAAGAAAAACAGATGACATAAGATTTCTGCTACTAATTCTAAAAATCATGGACCTCATTGACCTTCAGAAGCTGAGCAAAGCACATAGGTTGAGCACAGTCCTAGCTTCAGGCTTCAGTCTGGCACTCTCTTATCAGAGTATCCAGTTCTTCCACAATGCCTGAATCTAGCAGCAGTGCCATGGCAGGCTCAGACATGTAGAAGCTGCCAGAGAAGAAGAGATGAACTGGCAGGACACAGAAGGATGTTGTATCACAACTGCTTCCCACAGTAGCAGCTTAGCCCTGGCACGTGACCCATCATGTAATCTGCTCTTTCTCAAGTACATGCAGCATGTGTTTTGTGAGGAGACCTAAGATTTCAGGAACACATTTTATGTGCCAAGACACTAGGAGGTTTCTGGGCAGTCTATCTTATTTGTCTATTCCACTCATGACAAGTAACCTCTCTTCAGCAGGCTCAGAGGACACTTAGGAAATCAGACATTAATGGCAAGATAGAAATTCTCCTGCCTACATTACAAATCTTGTTCCTAAGGCCCCGAGGGTATCTCCTTGTGCTAGGGCTCTCAACAGTTCATTTGTTGGCAGCAACAGTTAGGCTTCTATGAAAATGCCAGCTGTAGAAGCACAGATGCCTTGAGGAGCTTGGGCATGCAGGGAGATCAGTGCCAGCTCTGAGAAGGTTACTTTGCCTACCTGGTGCACTTTGGTGGCTATTTGCTTGTTCCAGTGTAAAAATCCCTTTTAAAAGCCTGGCCAGAGGCTCTTAGTGCTCAATATACAAATAAGCTTGTTAAAAGGTTGTCACTACAGGACTGATATTCACAGCAGGGTTTCCATGTATGCAGCCGATAAATAAATAATGGCAAGAAAATAAATTCTGTATTCGATTCTGTGATACTGTTCCACAGCACTGTTTCCAAAAAGGCAAATGAAAGTGAGAGTACTTCAGTTTTATCTATTTTCAAAAAACAAAAAAAAAAAAAAAAAAGAAAAAAAAAAGAGAGAGAGAAAGAATTGGTTTGCAGAGGCAAAAATAAATAAAACATTCATTTCAGTCCTCACTTACTTGGGCAGTCATGTCATCTGCACAAAATTACATATATGAACTGAATTATTTATGTCTATGAAAGCAGCAACTTAGGGAAAGTATATAAAAGCACCTCAAAATACATCAAAATGCAACACTTTTTTCCCCCTATTATCTATACCCATGGCAAATACAGCTCTTTGAACGAGTTGATGTGCAAAGCAAACAGGAAATGTCTGTAATAACCTTAGACTCCTTCTTTCATTCTGCCTGCATGCCCTGAAAAAGGCAGCCCTGATGCAGCTGGAGCTGACACAGCCAGCCTCCAGCACACCCTCTGCTACTGAGCAGAAGTAGCCATGGTGATAGTGAAGGGGAGATGACTGGATGAACAGTATTAAGTGGATTCAAATATGTTCCCTTGGAAAGTATTTATCAGTTAGGACAAATTGGGGCAGCTCTTAAGGTGCTTTGACCTATCTGTGGGTAATTTGGACAGGGCACAGTGCCCTAATTGCCGTGACAAAGTTCATCCTTTTGGCTGCATACAGAACTGTGGGCTGAGCACCAACAACTCTAAATAATTAAATTCCACGATTAATATTCTGCAACGGCACCATCTGATTCAGTGGACATGAAGAAGCAGACTGCCTAGATGTCATAAGTATGGATGGAATATAACTTCTGCATCCCAAAGCAGGAAATGCCTGATAATCTTATTCTGAACTGCAGCTTCAAAGGTCAAAACACTCCTAGGGAAAATGCAGCAGGGAATATGGTTTGTATCCCATAAGAAAGAAAATCTGAAATGTAATGAAGAACTTTGAATTTAAATGGCCCTAATAAGGGGATGAATGAAAAACAAAAGATGCCAAATTAAACTCCTAAACATATATTTAAAGAAGAGAAAAAAGCAAAAGCTTAGATGCTAGTGGGTCCTAGAGGATACAAGCATTTAAAAAAATCATAAAATATGACCCAAACTAAGGGAAAATGTGAGCAAACTGGGAGGAAAATAAAAACCAATTTAAACAGTTGTATTCAAAGAACAGGCATTCAAAGAACAAAATAACAGATTTGTAAGGAGAGTTTTTAGTCTGAAACAAACTGGTAGACTGCTTGAAGCAAATGCAAGCAGAACACGACCTTGTTGTTACAATTCTTTTTCTCCAAACCTGCAAAGCAGAAGAAGGAACATGCAAAGAACAGAAAGGACAGGGAAAAGCGGTGAAATAACATGGCAAGTAAGTGAAAAGACAACCACTTATCTTCTAATGTTTTTCCCTCTTACAAATAGGTCCTTGCTACTTTTCCAAAACCAAGGTGTTCCCTCTTATTTTTATCCCCTCTACAGCCTTCTCTTGCAGTTTAAAATATCTATGCATTATTTTAAAAGATCAAAGAGTTAAAACAAAACAAAAATAATCAACACCCAACCCCCCCAGAAAATACACTCTTGCATATCTCTTAAAATGTTCTTCACTGGTCTCCAGTCTATCCAAAGTGCTCATCCCCAACATTCCCAGTATTTCCTTGTCCTGCCCTCATGACAAGCAGTGATTACACAGGGAAGTGCTCTGGGGAAGCTTGAACACTGAGTTGTGCCAGGTAGCAAAAGGCTCACACGTGCCACTATGCAGAACTCTTAAGAAGCCAACAAACACCACAGAGTGGGAAATAGCATTGATCAAAAGGAAACAATCTATTAATACTACCAAAGCAGCCTGTCAAAATCAAGCTACTAACTGAAATGGAATTAGGTTTATCTGATGAACAATGTAGTAGTACAATGAGACATTACAATAATCTTGGGAGGGGGGGATGACTTTTTTTTTCTGAAAGTAACTGCAGGAGAACATTGGTGTAATAAAATATTTTCTGGGATTTTCTGAGACAGTGTAGCACAATTAAACTTCATGCCAAAAACGGCATTGAGAAAGAGAGGAAAACTAGGATATCTAAGCATCCTAGAGAAATTTATATCTCTATTTCTGTTTTTTACAATACAAGAATTAGGGACTTCCTGATGAAATGGGCAGACAGCATCACCTGGCATTGATAATGTAAGATTTAGCATTCTTTTTCTGTCCCTTGTCTGATGTCCCTTTCTCTGGTCAAATAGTTTTTCTTAAGCTCATTATTCTTCCTTCTGTTTAAAAAAATTTCTTTAGCCAGGCAAAAGTGCCTCTAACTGTGAATTTGTACCAAAAAAGCAGCTATGAGAAACAACCCCAAATGGGAACAATATTTCTAGATCTTTATTTGGCCAATATTTATGTGGCTTGCCTGCTTGTCCTTAGTGCAAAGATTAAAAAAAATACCTTCTGTAATCTGTTTCCTGTCTGTTTCTCTGTCTTCACGCTGTGTGGACTTATTGTTTGGTCTTCAAGGAAGCATTCCTGAGACAAATCAAATTTTGCAGAATACCACTTCAGTTCAACTACTTTTTCTTCCTTTTCCAAATATAGTGGAAATCTTTCACCATCTTTATTATGGTGACACAAGGAGTTCCTGGAAACACTGGAATTTATTCTATTCTCTCCTAAAGGAAAAGCAAAGAAGGGATTTGAAATGTTAGAATGAGTACCTTACTCTGGAGTTCACATTTCCAGCTCTTTACTGTCCTTTTTAAAAGTTTAAAGGACTTTCAGCAGTGACTATTTGCCATGAACTACCTGAGCTTCATTCATCACAAGTTAATTCTCACTCAAATAAATGTTGCTTTACATCTCATCAGTCCTAGTGACACTCTGGCAAATATGAGGGCACACTGTTGCTATAGACAGTCAAATATCACTACTATGACTTTCACAGATTTCCACTGATATTCAGTGATGTAATTTAATATACTTTGGCTTTATTCTTAAAAAGAGGAGAATTATACTAGGTACAAATTTACTTTATTTTCACCTCCTTTTGTGCAAACTTGCCCACTATAAACCTGCTCTTGATTGGTTTCCCTATCTCATCAATTACTTCTTTTCTCTCAACTGTAAAACCTAAATAGTTTAGGCAGCATGTGAGCATCTGTGCAACAGCATATTGGTTAAGAGTAGGAAAATAAAAATATTCATATAAAACTGTTATACAGGAGATATTCACCACTAGCTGTGGTTTCAAATGAGACAAATATTCCTGCCTTGTTCTGTACTGCCCATGGAATTTGGGAGTGCCTGCTGAACTGTGGTGTTTCAAGGACTTAAGTGTAGCTGGGGTCCTTTTTTTCTGTATATGGAAAGACAATTTTTTCCCCTAGATAAAAGTACCAAAATTTACAGTCAAACTTCCAAAAATTATCCACTGTATTTTGCAACTAGTTACAAACATTTTCTAGTTGGTTGATCATCATTTAAGTATGCAAATTCTAAATTTTCCATTGAGTTTCAAAGAAGTTTTTAGACTCTTCCACTCCATATTTCTAAGAAACATGTAAAAAAGCAGAACAAGGAAGGTCCATGTCATACCCAAAGCAAAGTCACCACGGCCAGATGATCATTCTTTTCATCAGTGCTCTTAGACATACTATTGCAATTATGTGTTCCATTTCAGTGAAATAAAAAATAACACAAGCAGGCCAAAACCAATCACTTTATCCATCTTAAAAGCAGAAGGACCCCAAGAACATTTTTTTTATTATTTCCCAGATGCCACAGACTGCAGAGCCAGTTTAAAGTCATTCTTAGTGGTATTTCATGGAAACATTACCTTTTATTCTGTGTTCACACCATATCACACAAATGGGCGTCACTCCATCACTCAGCACACAATTGATATTTCTCTTATTATAAAAATTAATTCTAGAAAAAGGATTACCTACTTAATATAGGACTAAGTTTTTGAAAGATCTTGAGAACTTTTAGATGGTACTCCTACACCATTGATTTCCTGGGTCATCCTCATTTTGAAGAATGGTCTATAAAAGGCAACAAGTATAGTTTCCATCCCTCATCCGTGTTTTTTGGATGGCAGAGGGACTGAAAACAGTGAAGATTCCCCTTTGCAGTACTACTGAAGGGAACAGTCATCAGAGAACTCAAAGAAACTTTTTCATATGAGAGAGTTAAGCTGTCAATTTCTGTCATGACTCATGATCCAAGAGAGTTAGAAGCACTAAAAGCCCTCCCCAGCAAAAGATGACTCAGGTGAACTGATCAAGATAATATTTTCTTAAACTGTTTTTGTTTTTCTGGGTTTTTTTTTGGTACCTCTTCATTGATATTCTTTATATAGCTAGCAAGTGATTTCAGCTTGTAAAAATCAAACTCAGTCTGGGAAATTATTGTGCTGTCTCTCTGGGGAGAGGATGCTTCTCATTCTAATAAATACTGCACTGCATTCATATGTAACAAAGTACTTTAAATACAGTTACTCTAAAGACTGTTATGAGTTTCATGAGGATAAATCTGCACGGTGCTCCATTGGCTCCTAAGTTAGCAATCCCTACAGCAGATGATGTGGGCTTTACAGTATTCCCTGCAGAGTCCTGTAACAGGTTAAACTTTGTTTTACCAATAATCCCACAGCAGCTGTATATCATTCTGTGCTGAGATATATGAGCATTATAAGTCTTCACTGGTTCAAATAGAGAACATCCTTCATTATGATAAAGCAGTGACGCATGTCACAAATGGCTCTATTCTTTCATGGTTCTATATCTTAACTAGTCTTTTAAGAAAATAAAGAATAGAAATCAAAAGAAGAATTGTCCCTAGAATACTCACCATGTGAGGATTAACAAAGCACTCTTAATAAAATAATTTTGGAAAAAGAACTATAATTCAATGGAACTCAAACTTTAAAAGTGCAAGTAAAGCATAAAATTAGTTTCCCTTTGAAATATTAAAAATTAGTGCTGTGTTATGCATAGCTAAATAGTGATAAAATGACAGTTTTTACTCTGAATTACAACTCTTAACCTTCAAAATATTTAAACATATCTTTTTATAAATATTTGCTAGATGTTATAAATTTTTGTTTATAAATATAAATTGCATCCCCCTGAATAGGGATGCAACTAAGATCCTTCAAATAGCTTTTCAGAGGCTTAAATATATAGTATCAGACAGTCAAAACTTGTCTGATTTATATGAATTGACATTTTCAAAAGCACTGGATTGTATTTATTGTTTTAGCTAATGTAAATCAATCCTATGGCACAGTTGTGGACTGCTAGTTTTTAACAGGGTAAAACTCAGAGCATTCAATAGTGATTTTTATTTTCCTGTAAGAGTTTTTACTGTCTTATGAAATTTCAAAGAAATTAAAGTTAAAAAATTAATTCTATTCAATCTTTATAAAAACATGAACTTATTCAGATGTCCCCAGGTTTCATAAGTAGATGCTGATGACAAAGCACCTTTATTTAATTATTCATGTTCAGCTCCTGCCTGAAGTTTATGATCAACCTTTTTCCTACTTATGAAACCCTTTTTGTTTCTCTTTTTCTCTGCTTTTTCCTAAAGTTATTCTATCATGATCTGAAACAAGATTCAACTTTGCAATCAATACTGCTGGAAAAAGCAGCAGCAATGGAGCTACAACATTCACAGCTCTTGAACTTCCTGTATTGTATGTACCTAATATTCCTTAAAGCATTTTCAAATAATATTACCTCTATGTTTCTTCTCAAGCATCACATCAGCACAATTTAAGGGCATGTAATGATATTTAGTAATTATGTCACTGCAAATAAACACATTCTCCTCTGCTAATATTACAATAATATCTTTTACAGCATACTTTCTTAGAGAGACTGTTCTGGAAAACTCATTTTTGTAATTTTTTATAATAGTTCCTGTGGTGGTACCATCTTTGGGAGAAGAAAGTAACACATGTTCTGCCAAAACCTTCAGCTGGTATCACTGTGATATTTCAACATAAACATTAGATCTGGCTGAATATTATCTCTATAGATACTTGTATGGAGACCACTGCACAACAGCACTGCTATTAAAGTTGGCACATTCTGGGTTAAACCTTGAAGCAAGGAGACAGAAAACTTCTGAATTCTTCCCTGTTTATGAATCCTTGGCTAGCTGTAACAGATATAGAGAAATAAAATCAGGAACCACAGTAAAAAACACATCCTTTTCTTTTTTACTTTTTTTTGTTAGTGTGGCATCTTTCTCCTCCTTGATAACAGAAATATGCCCAGAGTAAAACCAGCACAAACTACAAAACTTTGTAGAAATAAATAGCTTTGAATACAAATTGAAGGCCTGAAAACAGACATGGGGAGTGCTATATGAGCATTAGAAGGAGCAGGAGTCACTGTTCTGTAAACTGGAGGAAGCAGGGAAGGTGAGGCAGTCTGGATTATTGGGTTAATTGACTCAGTTGTTCCCTTTCCATATTATTTCTATACTTGGAGACAGAAATGGATGGCTAGAACTCTGTTGATAAGGATTTTTTAGTACTACCTTCTCCTCCTCAAAGACACTCTTCAGCTCATCATACTTAAAGAATCACTTCAAATTGAAATGTGAAGAAATTATAAGGGCAGATTTTCAAACCTTGAACTTAGAGAAAAAAAAAAGTTAATTAATTAATTTATTTATAAAAAGAAAATAAACTCCACCTAATTTCAAAGTGATTATAAATATGATGTCCCAAAGCAATTAATTCTGTTTTAAATTCTTTACATTGGAGGAGACATTACTAAATAGGAAATAACTACCACTGGGCTGAGAGGAGTTGTTTGATAAAATTAACCCTCAGGGTGCATAATTTATTAGAACTGAGAATCTTTCTCAGAAGTCAATGACTCAATGAATTTTGAAAGCTGTTCTTCTGGCAAAAAAACCCCACCGCCTTTCCAGAGCCTAAATATACCACTATATATCAATGCCATCTATAAGCCTAGATTTTATCAGTTCACATTAAGATATTTGTAGAATTCTTTAGGTCTATTAGGGCTTTCTGATTATTTAGATAGTTAGGATTTTTTTTTTTAATCAAAGATACTGTTTTATAAATATCACACTGAGTGATTCCAGTCCCACAAAGCAGTTAACACCTCCCACTGCAATTAAAGCAAATCAGAATTGAGGCTCATGAGACCTCTGAGGACTGGGCACAAACACCAGCAAGATAACTTTTTCCCCACTTACCAACTAAATTCATTGCAAACAAGATTCTCTTCTCTTGAGAGGACAGTTTCTAATTTAAAACCTGATTATCATCTCATTAGTTTTAGCTAGTAACTTAGCCTTAAAAAATTCTCATACAGTTCTTTATATTTTTTATAGAAGGAAGAGGATAAAGGAAACTATATTAAATTGGGAATTAGGGTTCATCATTGTCATTTGTAGCAGTGGTTTTAGTTTTCACACTTTCCCTTTTTTTGCCCGCTCTTCCATGCCTTTCATCATTATGAACCTGGTCTTCCTCTGTACCTATCTCTTCTGGGTGCAGTTTACAAAGAGGAAATATTTTCCTCTCTGTCAATAATATAAATATACACATATATATAAATATACATGCATTCATACAAATAATGAATGTCAATATGGGAATTCCTAAAATTTCAGTCCACCCTTCCTGACTTCACTCTTCAAATTTACACTCCTCATCAGACTGTACATTAGACAATGATTTATTTTCTCCCATATTATTGCCTTATTTTCTCCTACCACTACTAGAAAAATAATCTGAATTCAGTTGTATGTATGTATGTATGTATGTATGTATGTATGTATGTATGTATGTATGCATGTTTGCATATATGTATTTATGTATTTTTTGCCCAATATTGTTACCTGATAATCATAGTTTTCTATGAAGGCTTTAAAAAAACATCTCTGCAAGAGTGGCATTAGTTAAAGCTCCAAATCCTAAGGGAAAGGACAGCCGAATAAACAGCATATTTGCCTGGGGTCATAGTTACTGCTATAGATTAAAGAAATTGAAAAAGCCACCTTCTCTCCACAAGATTAATTGAGAAAGTGTGGCTTCAGTAGAGTAGATGTTTTTCAAACAAAAACATCAGCTTGGTAGAAGTTCAACAAGGCTGTTGTAGGACAACACAATAGCTGATAAGAGTAATGCTTTGCTCCTGGACTTTCCCATGAGCTAATGGCATCTGTTGCCTTTCCTGCAGCACCCAAGAAGAACCTAAACCTGAACATTATTTTTCCTTTTACTTGCACAGGATAGGCAATGTAAGAAGTCAGCTCTGACAAAGGGTAAAATCATGCTGTCTTCATCTTTGCAGTGAGGATCATCTTGCCCTGGAATGAAGAAAACAAATATGCTATAAGGAACTCTGGAAATCTGTAGTTTCTCAAAGCACAGCTGAGGGAGATCATATGGCTCAGCTCAGAGACATCCTGTCTTATTTCAAATATCTGCAGAGATGGAGAATCCACCACCTCTCTGGGCAGCCTGTGACAGGGTTTGGCTGATCTCACCATGAAAAGCCTTTCCTCCTCAATGTCTAAGCTGTGTTTGCTGCCTCTTCCTGGCACCATGCAACACTGTGAAGATCCTGTTTTCACTACATCCCTCCTTGCATTGGGTAGTTCCAGGCAGTATAGTAACATCTTTTTCTTCAGACTGAGTAAGCCCAGATCTCTCAGCCTCTCCTGTGTGCCCCAGATGGATTTCTTTTGGATGTCTTGTTACAAGCCAACATGATAGAGGCGTCTTTGCCCCCCCCCATCTGTATGGCTCACGTACTCTGGCACAACTAAAGACTCTGAAATTAAAATCCTCTCACTAACAGTTTACCTCAGGAGAAAGGACAAAATACAGAGAGACTGAAAAACCTTAAGATCCTTTTCCAGCAGATTCTATGCTATAAACCATATTGCCATGCTGCTCAGAATTTCTTCCTTGTGCATGTCAGGATCTCTTCATTAGTGCATTGTAAGTTTTGTAATGTTATCACCCACAACAAAAATTTATTTTCACATTTTTTATCTAGTTAATTACAAAGAAAATAAACAGTGTTAACTGAAAGCAAAAGAGAAAGTTTATTTGATTTGTAATATCTGATTAGCAAAACTTCAGGTTGTAACGTTCAGTTACAGATCTCTTACTGATTCTGATTTCTGTCTTCTTGACTGCTATTAGGTATCTTAGACTTTTATTAACTATGGGAAAACAGATTTTTTACTTGCACCTTTATGTAATAAGAGATAAAGTTACTCAGTATAATAAAAAGGTTGTATTTTACCATTTTAATAGTTAAAGAATTACATTTATAGATTGTCTTGAGCATGGATCAATTTAACAAAATGTGAGTGGCTTGAACATTTAATGGAGCAATATGTATGTGAGAGGGAGCTGGGGAAAATATCGACACAGAGGATTCCTTATCATGGTTTAGTGAATTAGATAATTTCCTTTCATATCCTTTGTATCTAGCTTCCAGTGCTAAACATTCCTTTTCACGCAGTGCTGCTGATGCAAAGATCTTCCATAGCCCAGACTAGGTCACAGTCTCTCCTTTATGTGGGTTAACCAAAAATTATTACTATTGAGTCCATCTGCTGTCTTTGTTAACAGCTATTTGTTGCAGAGGGAACCCCGCTGGAACAGAAAAGACAGATTAATGGGGAATATGAAATGGCTCTTTACTGCTCTGTCATCTGTGCCTGCTGAGTCCTGCTATTTCAGCTCACTAGCCAGGTTGGGATGACCTCCACAGCTGATTCAGGGAAAGGCAAATAAGCTGAGTGAGAGCAAAGGGAGATAAGGGCATATCACACAATGGAAGCCAATTTGTCTTGTTTAAAGCAATGGTCTGGAAAGTAGTGTGGATTGTATTATGGATGGAAGCAGTTATTTGGGGAGCAAGAAGAGATCCCTGCCTTACCCTTAAAATCTTAACTCCTTTTAAGACAAAGAATTTGTTTTTCTTGAAGTTGATAGACCCTTTAGAGAACTTAGCAATCGTTGTGCTTATTTACACCAATAAATCAAATTGAGTGAGAAGCATTCATGACAGGGCCTCAAAGAGGGTCCAGTTACTTCCAATTTACCATACAGAGAGGATTGTAAATAATATCTTCTGATTTCAGTTCTTTACATATTAAAAATATGCCCTGAAATAAATGAATGACCTTAAAACACCATTACAAGACCAAATGCCCTGTGTATTTATACAGGTTTATACAGTAATTTGGAAAAATTAGTCTGATGTATTTTTTGTTGGCCTGGATGGAAATGTTACAGCTGATCCTGATGATGCAGAGGGATCAAGTGCTGATTAGCCTGTTCTTTTGTTGTTCATTTCTATCTGGATTAAACTAGGACCCTGAATATGCTCATTTAAAGAGCAGGTGGCATGTTGCTGTGCTGAAGAGCATCTAAAGAAGAGTGGGCATGAATGACTTCTACCATGCAAGACACCCCCACAGAGCTTCAAGATGACACTACAGTCACATAGCCTTAAAAGTCTGACCCCAAATCACAGCTTAATGAATATAGTCTGAAATTGCCTGCAAATGTTGACTGCCCAAGCCATACTTCTTGTAAGACTGAGAGATTCAACTGGACTTATAACTCCTATTTTTCTGGGTTACTCCCAGCTGCTTAAAAGGTGCAGAGTTTGGGGTTTTTTTCAATTTTTTAAATATATTGTGCACTATGATCCACAAAGAAATCATTTTGAAGTGAAATTCAATAAACTAAATAATTTAATATTTCAGTGACACTAACATCTTGTAGATTGCTGGATCAAAATTTATATCCTGGGCATGTTAATTTGGGGGTTGCTATCTAAAGGTTTACAGTTAGAAAGTAATTTTTGTTGCAGGCAGCCTGACAGACTTCCATTTAACTATGCATTATTCCTGACCTCTTACTCAGAACAGTTGTACAATATACTACTGGGTTTTTTTAAAGGGTGGCTTTCTAGCTGCACTGAAAATTTTCCAGAGTGTCTCATGTCTGGCCTGCAACTGATGGGATTTTGAAGGTGTATTGCTGAAATAAACACATGCAAATACCAGCTTCTTCAAGGCATGATGACCTTTTACACAGGATTTCAGTAAATTAAAATTTTAAACCCCAAATCCATAAAGCTATCTCTTCGGTATTGCATGTACTTATAAATATTTCAAAACTAATATCAGAACAAAATCAGGTTGACCTGGAAATATGTAATGCATATATGAATGGGATTAGAAATGTTACACAAAAAAAAAGTATCAGCTTCTATGCCTAAGTGTGAGGTAAATTATCCTCATCTTAGTTCTTTCCCAATAAATACACAGATGTAGCACTGATGATCTTTCCTGGGCACAGAATTATTCCAAAGTCTTCCACAACAAGAGCCCAGCCATTATGGTTACAGTTTGACATCCATGAAAATGATCACACCAGTCTCAGAAATAGATATACTTCAGTCTTAGCATTTCTATATCCTTGAGGTGCAATGTTTTCCTGAGTTCTTCTGAAAGTGATATCAGGACTGAAGGCAAGTCTGGTTTTGGAAACTGCTGTGGCTGATTAAGTAACACAGAAATCTGACACAGCTCTTGTACAATTCTAAGCATTTTCTTAATTCAGGAGAAAATAAAATAGGATTGCTATCATAATATATATATATGATGTAACTACTTTTGTTATGAAATAATTTTGCATGTTTTGGCTTAAGGATGAGAGATTTTAAAGGAAGCTGAAAAATTAACAAATGTATGATTTAATGATGCTCAGTTTAACCCTGAGAGCAATGCAAAAGACATCAAGGATCTAAAACCAAAATGCTGCACAGATGAGGTTGCCTATCTTAACCAATCCATTTTTAGGTAGCAGTAGTATTAAAGTAAATCAAATGCTTATCTGAGTTTCCTGGTAGGCTTACATAATCTGATTCTGTATATATCAGCTGGAGAGCAAAGCAATCAAACTGTTTTGAAATACTTAAGGCAGAGTAAGAAGATGAGTAATGGCCAGTGGGAATTTCTTATGAACCAAATATGCCAACCCAGTCAGATGTCCTCCTGTGACAGGCTTCCAGCCCTTTTGGATAAATGGAAAAGTAGGCAAGCTATGTCTTGAATTTAATAAAGCTTTTTGATATTTTTTCAGATGACATTCTTATGAATAATTAAGTGAAAGGATTAGAAGGTGTATACAAACTGTTTGGAGAACTGGACTCTCTAGGATCTACTGTGTGGAATCTAGAGATCTGCTCTGGCTTTTGGGAATAAATAAATATTCATTGTAATACGCCTTGTGATACACACTGTAATACACAAGAAATAAGGTGAGACACACCTTATTTTTTACGATACCATTGCACTGAGTTTAGTGTTCTAACAAATGAGAAAACTGTTCTGTGTAAAACCATGGTGCTATTCCATGGGGTTATATGCAAGGATCCTAGTCAGAAGCAGTTAAACAAATATACAAACAGGAACAGCTGACTGTTTGTTCACACAGACTGAAGGCAAGATGCTGGAGGGCAGCACCATGGAAAGGCACCTGGGGTCCTGGTCAGTGACAAGCTGAACATGAGTCAGCAGTGCCCTGGCAGCCAGGAGAGCCAATCCTGTCCTGGGGGGCATCAGGGACAGCATGGCCAGCTGGGCAAGGAAGGGGATTGTCCTGCTCTACTCTGCCTGGGTCAGCCTCACCTCGAGTCCTGGGGGGCAGGTTTGGATGCCACAATGTAAGAAAGATATTAAACTATTAGAGATAATCCAAAGGAAGGTTGTGAAGGTGATCAAGGGCCTTGAAGGGAAGCCATATGAAGAGCAGCTGAGGTCCCTTGGTCTGTTCAGCCTGGAGGAGACTGAGAGGAGACCTCACTGCTGTTACAGCTCTTTGTGAGGGGAAGAGGAGGGACAGACCCTGATCTCTTCTCTGAGGTGACCAGTGACAGGAGCCAAGGAAATGGCCTGAAGTTGTGTCAGGGGAGATTTAGGTTAGATATTAGAAAAAGTTTTTTCACCCACTGGGCACTGGACCAGGCTCCCCAGGGAAATGGTCACAGCACCAATACTGACAGAGTTCAAGAAACATTTGGACAGCAGTCTTGGGCACATGGTGTGACTCTTGGGGCTGTCCTGTGCAGGGCTAGGAACTGGATTTCTGTGACTGTTGTGGGTACCTTCCAATTCAGGACATTCCATGATTCGATGGCCAGGACTCACACAGAAAATTAGTTCTAGGTCTACTGGAGCATAAGATGGGCCTGAACTAGACACATTATGGAAAAAAACCCACACAAAGTGGACAATTGCCTTAATACCTTTCCAGGCTGTATGGCCCAGTCGTTTAGCCTACAAAATATATGATGTAAGACAATGCTTTTTCTGGTTAAAGAAAATGGAAAAGAATATTCCAGGAAAGATGTAAATTTCTTGAACTCATGAGCAATGACAATATTCAAGATGTCTTGCAAATGTGATCTATGATAGAAAATGGAATTTATTTCTTTTGTTTAGCATCTATAAGGGAAGAGGATAAGAAATAAGGCAATAGATTTCAAGTATGTAAAAGCAAACAAAAAAGATTACTGCAGAGAGAAAAGAATAATCTCTTCTTCATGATCATGATGAATAGGACAAAATTCATAGGTACATATTTCAGCAAGAAAGATTTAGGTTAGATATGAAGGAAAATATTATAGCAAGAAGTATAGTGAAGCACTGGGATGGATTGCCTGGCATTTCAAGAACTGGATATCTTTATTAACAGGTTGGCAAAACATCTATCAGGGTGACACAACACATAGTTAATCTAGCCTTGAACAAAGGGGGGGACTGAATGAAATATAGAAATTCTCAAATATCTGATTGTGTGATCTGATTATTCAGTCGTGGATTATTGTCTGGCCTACAACTTATTTAAAATAATATTGTCTTTAACTCATCCACACAGTTTAATCATGACTTTCACTCAACTACAAAACTCTTTGTCTGCTTCTTTTTTATTTTTTTTCTCTTGCAGCATTATTCTGGACAATCTGCATGGTAACAACTGCTTGCTACAGCTTTTTGATATTTGTACAGTCTCCATAAAAGTTCACCCTGCATTTGAACTTCTGAAAATTACTGGAATTCAACTCTTAAGAACAAAATTTTTTTTAAATTATTTTATTCTATTTGTCTGTGTCTTTATTTTATTTTTTTAAATAACCTACATCAGATAATGTATTTTTACATAAAATACATCAGATTTTTCATGTAATTGTGCATCTGTCAACATCATATGTCCTTTCTTCCTCCCTTTATTACAATTCCTTAAAATTCCTCACAATCTGTTTGGATCTTGATTTCCTTAAAAATTATGAAATGTTCAAATTTTTAAATCTTACTCCAGATTTTATAGAATTTCTGATCTATTATATCCATAAATATGCTTTTATGTTGATAAACTGGAAAAATCACTTAATAGCCAGTTTTCTTAGTGGCTTCACAACACTTTCACATTGCCACCTTAGTTTCTTATTTGCCTTTCCTTCTTTTTCTATCAAGTTATTTCCTTTTAAACAGCAAACTCCATATTTTCACTGCTTTCTCTATTGTACATAATTTCATAGTCAACTTGGAAACATCATACTGTGAATTCCTGATTTCTATTGGTCAGCAAGTCAGTAAGAATAATTCAGCTTTACCAAAAGTCAAGAAGCCTTGAATAACCATTCTCCTAGACTAATAGATATTCTGCTACTTACACATACTTTTGGTTTTTTGGATTTTTTTTTTTGGGGGGGGGGGAATAGGGAGCATTGAATGGAAAAAAAATTGGATTGAATTTTCAGTGAATAATAACAGAACTAGTAGAATTTGCCACCAAACCAATTTACATTAAGACAGCCACATAATGCATAATGCATATCCTCATAGACACGACAACAGAAAAAAATACAGGATTTCAATCTCTTTGTCTTTAGTGTAACATCTATATAGAACTGTAATAAAAATTGCATTTTTTCCTCCATCAATTTTTTTTCAAGTGAGTTCCAGGGTAAAGAACAACAATTTCCTCACAAGATCATTCATTATGTATACAGGTGGCACATCACTAATAAATATGCAGTTCCCATATAAGCTAACAGAGTAAGGTTCCTCCTTTGTTATACTGACACCATAGTTTTCTTCACATTTCCCAATGATGGATTCAGAGTAGCAGCTGAGAATGGCAGGAGATTCCAGATTCTACTATACTCTTGATCAATTTTGATAGGACTGTGACATGCTGTATGAAATATAAACGATTCGGTGCAGGGAAACTACAGCCTATAATGGAGCACAGGAATGCCATTTGAAACTGACAGATATGAAAAAAGTCTTCCCCTGAGGAAAAATTGAGAACATTTTAGCATTGTTCAGGCAGAAAAAAGAAATCATTTATTTTCTTTTATTTTTATCTTTTTCTCCAGAGTTTGTTCCCATTACTACAAAAATAAAATCTAAACTTAACTATATGATTAAATGGAGTTAGGTTCTATGACCAGAAAACATCTTAAATCAATTGAAAAAAAAATGTTGTTTGATTTTGTAGGGACCAAAACAATGATGATTACTTAATAGTTTCCCTAACCAAAAAACAGTGATGAATCAATGCTTATCTCATGAAATGTGTTTCATGTTTCATCTGATTTCCTTCTAGCAAGGTCTTGTCTATGCTTTACATTTCATCTCAAATTTTGTCTCAGACTGTCAGTTCTAAAAGTTCAAAAGAAAAATGGTCATTTTTTCCTGGGATTTGCTTAAACTATGAAAATTATTAACTGGGTTTTATCAATTAGGTGTACATCTTGTAACCTTAATTTTATTTCACTGTTTCTGATAAGACAAACTCTATGACATGGAATTATTTCATTCATGTGAAGATGATGAAAAAACTTGTATAATGTAAAACAGCAAATAACCTATACAGTGTTCATCTCTTGTATCACTTCAGTGCAAAATTAATGCAAGTGGAAACAAAATCAGTTCTGCTATGCACTCTCATTTTAAAATTATCAAACAACTCAATTATTGCAGATTGTCAAATATAAAATCAAATTATTCAGTCCTTCAAAGTAAAGGTGAAAAGTTCTGATGAATAATATATAATATTCAGACTCAACTTCATGCTCATATATTTAGTTCTAATGTTAACTCCATCTTGGATAAGTACTACTGACAATCAGGAAGTTGTTAAAAGAAATCTGAGGTCGGTCTGAGCCTAGGTCCAATCAGTCCATATTCATATAAAATACTTCACTTCTTTAATGGTATCTTCCTCCAACAAGTTTTTTAATTGTGCAATTATCATTGCCCAAGTACTCTGCTACTGATAGACTTATGGTCAGTTTTTTTATTAAATTTGCATGCAAATGTCACATCACATGGTTCTTTTGCCCAACTCAGTGGCAGAATTTATTCCCAGATTCGTAACTAAATTGATGTTCAATGGCACATTTCATCTGCTAGGTGTGCAGATGGGAAAAGGTTGCAAGTGGTAAGGTTAATTGAAATTTTAAAAAATTATAATTATGTAAAGGCATTTATGTAATGTAAAATTAAAACAGAAAAACAGTATTTAAGGGTAAAGGAAGAGAAGTAAGTTTGCATTAAGCTAGAAAATGTCATTATTGGAATAAAATTTTATTTGACCAATATTTCACAATCTCCCTATCAACATCTGCATTTACAACCTGGCTGTAGTCTGTTGTCTCAGTTGGAATAGTTTTGATGGAAAAAAAGATTTTCCATCAGGCAGATCTGGCACCAAAAAAGGAAGGATACACTGGAACTTGAAGCCACCGGAATTTTCAGGGCTTTGAGACAGAAATATTTCTTTAACTGGAAATGGCTTCCTTCTGCCTCTGAAAGTCATGTTCTCTCCCCACCTCCCTCACCTGTTCCCCACTGTCAAATCACTGGGACCTGAGAATATTGATCCATTATTTATCTCTGGTCAATGGAGTGGAAACAGAAATATTAGCAAGGAGCTATTGGAGATGTGAACAAGAAAATAACAATTTCAGTTTTGGTTTTAGTGTTCAAATCTGTCAAGGAGACTGTATTAATGGGAGTGAAATCCCTCTGACTACTGTAAGAATATACCCATACTTAGGGTGAACACTTCTAAATGTGATAAATTCTATTTCTCATTAATCTTATCTCAAAATCACAAACAGATAGAAATCATCAGGGACAAGTCTTTTGAGTGGTCAAACCTTTTCTCACATTGCCAGTGACAGAGAATTTCTGATTCAGATGCCCAAATATTTCCTGCAGAGACATCATACACAATGTCTACACAACTGCATCAGTTGCAATTATTATTGTTTTGTCTATTGGGGTTTTTTTCTACATTAGTGTCTGATTTTTCATAATGGCTATTTAACTGCAAGAGAGATTTGACACTTACCTTTTGCTTGATATTTTTTTCCACCAGGTAATTTACCCATTTAAAACATATTTGCTAATTATACGTGTGTGATGGTCTTTAAGATGTAAAGATCTCTTTATTTGGTTGATAGTAATTAATTAGTTTTCACTTGAGTGTTTTTCTAGCTGTGATATTATGAGATGTTGAAATAATAAGTGATAGATTTGGTTAAGTATATTTCACTAATTAGGGTGCTCTGGGGATTTGTAATTGATTTAATTGAAGTTTAAGGAGTTAGTAGATATATGGGTAGCATATAAAAAAGAACACATGAGACTGTGGGAGACAGATATTTGGAAACAGAATAACTGGCTGAGAAATTATGTTTTAGCTGTTGACTGTTCATTAGGACTTGATCACAAATATAAAATTTTTTCCTAATTTTATATTGCACGTTAACTTACAAAATGTTATTCTGTAGGACTGTATTTTAATGCATAAATATTTTTTCTATATGGACACTTGCATATATTGTGTATATATATCCATGTATGTAAATATACAAACACACATATATCCATTCTACACACCTATCTATTTATAAGCATTTAACTTTTGAATATCTGGTCTCTTTCCTGTTTTTACTTTGTGTAAGAATATACTCATACGTACAAACCTATTCAGACATGCTTATGTCATATTTGCAATTTATATATTCCCAGAAGGTAGTGAAGACAAGGGAGATAACTTCTTTTCAGAGAATGAGTAAGAAGTATAAGTGATAGCACAAATTTGACACAGAGCAGCAAATATTAAGTGTATTAAAAAAATCTGAGGAGTTTATGAGAGGAACAAAGAGGACTGGAGCCAAAGCTGCATGCCAAGTATTGCTCAGCCACATGGATCAGGGAAAAGAATATGAACTTAACTGACCTTCTTTCAGTCTGTGATTCTGTCTCTCCTCAC
This sequence comes from Serinus canaria, assembly GCF_022539315.1. Classification (NCBI taxonomy): domain Eukaryota; kingdom Metazoa; phylum Chordata; class Aves; order Passeriformes; family Fringillidae; genus Serinus; species Serinus canaria. The sequence continues at coordinate 92,300,927 of NC_066316.1, forward strand.
ATCAGAGTTGCTGTGTCCTTGTGGACAATGTCTGCAGAGGAAATCATCGGCATTTGTTGGCCACAGAAAGGGGAGCAGGAAAGGCACATCATAGCACAGCATGTGCCCACATCACTGGGGTTCACTGCTGTGTGGATCACTACCTCCTCAGTGGGCAGTGGTCCTCCCATCAGGATGACTCCACCAGGACTCTCAGAGAGATTGCTAACTCTGCTAAATCACTGGAAACAAAGCTGCAGGCAGGTCAGGAAAAGCTGAGTCTCTTGTCTCAGTCCTGAAACCCAGCAAACTTAGCACAAAGATTAAGCCTAGATAGCAACAACACTTTATTTCAGGGATATATAACTAACAATCAGAACATTTAGCAAGTGTTATTGATATAATTAATTGTCTTATAGTTCATCTTAGTCTTGCAGCCAAGATATGGACACTATCATTTGTACCTTATAGAGTAAAATCCAGTTTCATGTTTAAGTAAATTAACAACTACAAAATCTAAAGGAGCAACCCTTGCCTACAGTTTGAAAAATGTTTAAAAAAAACATATTATTTCAATATATTTTTAAGGATTAGTGAAATGAATAGAATTCTGTTAAATATAGCACACTGAAACTGAAGAAGTTGCAAGAACATATAACTGAATTCATATCTTGAAAAAGCTGAAATTCTCAGGGCAAGTTGAGAGGAATAATAAGATGATGAAAAAGCAGGGAAGGGAATAGAGAGTGTTTAAGGCTAAATTAATGAATAACCAAAGGTTATGCATGTCATGTAGTAATAAATACTGAAAGAATAAAAAAGGTCAGTAGGGATGTACATGAAAGTCTAAAAATAATTGAAGCAGGAAAATAGCCTATCAAAGTTATAAAATATCCAGAAAGAACTTAGAGGAACTTAGAATGAACCCTGACTGAGAAAAGTAATATGGAAAATAATAAAAGAAAGAGTCAAAGTGATGTAATGTTAGAAGCACCTTTAAAATATTATACCATTTCCACTTAGTATGAGGTGTGCTCTTTGCAGCAATGAAATCAGCTCCTTCATTGCTGCAGCTCAGAAGGAAATAGATTTAGATTATTTCAAAAGACTTATCATGAATGAAATAATGAATGAAAGATACTTTGAAGACTGTTTTATCTGTGTTCAAGTATGAAAGCGTAAAAGCATCAGGGTACTACTTCAACTTCTTTTTCTTATTCTGTTCTCCCCTTTGCAGTATTTCTAATTAGGATTGAATTAAATTGTTCATTTTTGAAGCATTTTGTTTCAAGTTTGAGGATCAGGCAACAGAAAATTTCCTGTCCCAGGCAAACAGGGACTGGGAATATAAATATAAAAGGGAAATTTTATTATTTCCCTCAACAGCCTAAGTCTTTCTGATTTCAGTTCAATGATGGTTAATACAAAATAAAAAGTTGGAATGAACACTGGCTGTCAAATCTGTACTCAAAACAGGAATGACTTTGAATTCAAATCAGTTTTTACAGAATCTTCACCCATTTCATGTACTGCCAAGGTAACTTTGGCAACTTCACCAGGCAATCTCTTCTAGTGTTTCCTCACCCTTGTGGTGAAATAGTTTTCCTTCTAGCTCCCTGGAATTTCCCTGCTGCAAAGTACACAGCTTGCTGTTCTTTCATAATGTTCAAGAAAAGTCTGCCTCTGTCCTTTCCTTAAACACCTGTTAGGTAGTTACAGACAGCTTTAGATAATTCCTTAGCCTTCTCTTAAGTTGAATGATGTCAACTTCCTTAGCGTCTTCTCATACACGCTCTTTAATCATCTTGGTATTTCTTGTACAAAGAAATGCAAAACTGGACATAGTTCTTCTCAAGTTGTCTCAGGAATAATCCTTTAATGAACTGGCTTCACTTAGTTGATTTGGCCCAGTATCATAGAGTCACTGAATGGGTCAGGTTCAAAAGGAACACAGTGGGTCATTTGGTTCAGCCTCCCTGCTCAAGCAGGGTCATTCAACAGCCCATTCCACCAGATTCCACAGCTCCTCTTAAGGGTGTGGATACTGAAATTAACATAAATATGCCCTTCTGGAAAATCATCTCCTTGTGTTTTTGTTTTCTGCCAGTGTATCCCTGTGTTCTGAAGTCACTTCTATGCCAGTTTGTAATTTTTTTTTTGCCTTTAGATTTCTCCACTTCTCTGGAGGGTTTGTTCTTTACCTTCTAGGCAACCTGTCTTAAAGAATCAATGTGACATAGTTATTTGTTGTTTTTATCTATCCTATCTTGCTTGCCCTTCTTCCTGCAGTTCTGTCTTTTAAATTAACCCACAACCTCTCTCCAGGCTTTTACATGTTTCTATAAGGCATAGGAAGGACAGAGCTTATAAACTGCAGGCTGTAGCTGTCTGAGAATTAAATGCTAACAAAAATTTTAAGATAGTGTTCTCTTTTATTTGTAAATTATTTCCAAATTCTAATCTTATGACAGTATAAATCCAACCCTATTACTGGCCTAAAGTGAGATGAAAACATTTTCCTTTATTTCTTCTTAGTATGGATATTCCACAGTCATTTTGGTGTTTTATCTAGATTTAGGTAAGCAACTGACAAAGAAAATTTGTGGTATTCCAAAAAACCTAATAGGAGAATTTTTTTTTACTTGCAAAAAAAAAAAAAAAAAAAGAAAAAGAAAAAACTGCTACATCCAATCCATACAATGAAAAAATTTTGTATGCCTAAAACTGATCCAGCTGTTGGTACAAAGGACACATCTACAGATGCCACAGAAGTGGTCAAGTGCATCCCAAGTTAAAAGATGGACAGAGTGGGCAATCTGTTGGTGGAAAAGCAGTGGTACAAAAACTTTATTAACACTAGAAACAATTAAACAGTTCTCTCAATGTGCTGACTAAAAATTCATCATTTAAGCCCTGCATGTGCTCACTCTGAGTGGAAGATTACCATTGAGGTGAAAAAATACTCATCAAGAAGAGTAAGATTCCATAGACACCAGATAAGTGTCTAGGTCTCATACTAATAGGTTATTTCTTCCATTTCCAGATTCCATTTATAGGATGGCATTCTATAAATGTATAAAATCATCTTACAAATTCCCTTCTCCAAAAAATTTGGGCACATTCTCCTGTGTTTTCATTGATACACAAGTATTCACATTAACTTTGGAGAAGGAGATATTAATGCTGCAATGAGCAAGCAGTTCCTCTCCCCAGGAAAGGGGGACTTCATATCTCAGGTACATGGAAATATCCTTTATTTGCAGCAAATAAAGGATATTTCCATGTGCCTGAGATATGAAGTCCAATGAAAAAAGCCCCTCAAGGCTCTCTTGCAGGTGCTAGAGAGTACAAAATAAGCCTGAAAGCTACTAATATTTAAATTAGCATAATGCAGAGGTGTGTTTTTATTGTTTTGTTTATTAATATGAGATAGGATAATCAGGGAGAAAAATGTCATTGCAAAATTAGAACAAAAATAGCACATTTAAGAGCTTGCTTTCTTTTTCTCAATGTTTTCTTCACTGAGTTTAATTAAACTCTCCATAGCCTGATGAGAAAACTTCCAATTAAGTTCTCATAATAAAAGAGTAAACATATAAATTAACTGCCTTAATGGGTTGTTGCATTTGAAAAGTAAATTCTAGTATATTCTAGCAAACTTTAGCGCTATGAAAGAACTGTGTATGTTTCTTTCTGAAGTTGTGGGTTTAAAACTGGTATATTCACATAATTGAAGCACTATTCTAGTGGAAATGAAAATAGAAAGTAATAAGATTACATTTTTTTATATTTGTAGTACTCTACTTCTCACAGTATCATTATGCAACATGTTGGTGATATCAGCAGCATAGTCCAGATGCACTGGCTTCGATGAATCGAAGGGTCAGTTAATTCTCACTGAAAATTTGTACAAAGAATGTCAGAGGGGTGGGATAGGAAGTGAAAGGCTTGAAGGAATGCAGAGAAAAAAAAAAGTTTTCTGTTGTTTTCAACCAGGTCAGGGAGCTTGATATTCAATAGCACTCATCCAGCTACCAGAAACCATGAGACACTCAATAGGGTTGCTGCTCAGCCTTGGAGAATGCTGAGGCCATCCACTGCAGTTATTAGATGTCTGTGTCCATGGTATTCTGCTTCTGGGACGAAAAAAAAAAAAATTTAAAAGAAAGAAAATAAGGAAACATCCTTCAGCGATATAGTCAAAATCAGTATCTGATATTGATGCCAGGAGTCATGACACTTTGAAGAAGATGAAACTTTGAGAAAACTCTTTCAGATAGCAGATAAGCACAGCACCTCAATTGGCTTCAGGATATGATAAGAAAAAATTTCAGACTTTGATGTTCATGGAGTATGTGTTGATATTTTAATAAAATGCAAGATGACTCCAAATAGTAAGTGTGTTAATGCACCAACATCCACAAAATCATCTTCCTGAAAAACCTAACTTCCTTGGAAAATGGGAAATATTTCAGCTGTTTCTTTCAAGTAGAGGAGATTTTATCCGCAGTAGTATTTTCATTCACAATCACACCATTCTGGTCAGCTCCTAGGAATAATAATGTGGGAAAGACAGATCACCTTCTGAACCTCACATTCACATAGAGCTCATGTTTGCTGACCACAGGCAAGGTCTTCATTAGCTTTCTGCTTTTCTTTTTGTTTTGTTTTTTGTGTTTTATATTTTTTTTATAAATGGAAATGCTATTTAATTATAGGACCTTAAGTAATACCATAACAACCTGCATAATGACCTACCTTAACTTTCCCATGTCCCTTCATTTTCACCTCTAACATGGAGCTCATCGTTTCCAGATTGTGCTCTGTGAGGAGACTGCTGAATATTATGCTAAGTGCAGATACACCAAAATATTAGATTTTAAAGGTTATATAGTTTCAAATAATATTCAATGGTAGAAATTGACTATGAATTCATGTTAGGCCTAAACAAATACCTGAATATTTGCATTTTAAAAATATTTGTGTCCTGACTCATCTCATAACCAAGAGTTCTCTGATTAAATGGAAATATAAGCATCAGATTTATATGGGACTTTAAAATTGAAAACTGCTAATTATTTGTTATAATACTGTTGATACTACTCGTCTATAGAATTACAACTTACTGGAAGTTTTCTAACTAAAAAGTTAACTGAAACATATATGTTTTGTAAGAGATGAGTTTTATTGTGCCAGGAGCAAGGCAGTAAATAAATGTCTGGCCTGAAATGTACAGTCCTGGCTTTACTACTGTATGTAGCTGTGTGTCCTAGCATAGGAAACTATTCACAAGTTCAAAAATAAACAAAAATTTTACTTTATTGAGGTGATTTTTATGGACTTCTGCAACCTTATTCCTTACAGCTGTAAATTCTTGCTGATATTTGCTGTATTTCTAGTCCTGCATAAGGTATCTACAGAACAAGTCTCAAGAGTTAGGTCTGATGTAAATTACTGAAGTTACTAGTCACCCATTACTCGAGTGGCTTTTCAATGAGGTCACAGATTTAAGAAAAAAATACTAAGAGAATAGAAGTTACATTACTGGCTTGGAAAAGTCACTGAATGTGCACTTCCCTGATGCAAATTTCTAGTCAGTTAACTGCTAATGGAAGTTGATGTGGTTGTTCAGCCATTTCAAATAAACTTTCTGTCTGAAACACCAATAATTCGACACTGTGTTAGAAGGAATGATTTCCAGCAAAAACAGTTCTTCATTTCCCACTAAACAATCTTACCGTTATAATTGGTCCAACAAACAGTGGATGATGCATTAGAAGTTAATTTCCTCTCAAACTGTCTTACAAGCTAAATTTCAGAATGCAAATATAATTAAGTGACCTAGACTTCTTGTCCTTGGGCCTTTGTAGTTGAATCAAGCCTGGGCCTTGGAAGTGGTTTACATCTTTGAAGTGAACATCCCAAACATCTCTACCTACTTTACTTTGGTTCACATTGGCAGCTGTCTTGGGATAGATGAAATGGATTCTTTTACAACTAAACTAAACTTGAAAATCACTTAATTCACACGCTTAGTTTTGTTCTGAAGCAAATCATCTTTCAGATGATGAGGATGAGCCTAGAATTCGGTCAATGGAGAAACCCCCTGAAAACATGCCAAGACCACCCCTTATTTTGCTCAGCACATCCATACTTGTTTCTTAGCTCTGTTGGTCCTGTAGGTGTGCATCATGTGGGATGATAAGTTGTTCCTAGCTAAGGCTTTGCAAAGAAACTGGGCACCAGTGTCTACTTGCTTTATTTTGATGACATATATGTGAGTCCTGATGTGCTGGGGAATTGCATGCTAGTTTCCATTGGATCATACATTTGTTTCCTCTGAAATTAAAATAAACCAAAAGAAGTTAAAAACCAAACCAAAGAAACAAACAACAAAAGAAAAACCCATCAGTATACTTTCGACCAACAAGAGCTCTTCAGCTCTCCCATTTCTGAGCAGCAACAAATAAGTGATCCATAAGAAAGTTGATTTAAAAGGCCTAATGCAGTTACAATGTAACAGGAAAGGATGTTAATGAACTTTGTGATTTATACTTTACATTCAGAACTGCTGGGCCTCTCTCAGAGTTCCCCAGTGTAAAAGTCATGGCAAACTGGAGGAAGTCCAGCTAGGGAGCACTGGGATTTTGAAGCATCTGATATGCAAGGAGAGGCTGAAAGAGCTGGGACTGTCCAACCTGGAGAGCAGAAGGACAGAATTATCTTATCAACACACAACACACTGGCGATGCCATTTGAACACAAGAAAATATGTTTTTTCATGTGAGAGTGACTGGTTGAACACAGAACAGAGAGCTATCAGAATCTCCTGTACTGGAAGTATGAAAACCCTGAGTCAACTGCACTGGGTGACCCTGTTTTGAGCAGATACATTGGACTAGATGATCTCCATAAGTCACTTCCAACCTCAAGCATTCTGTAATTCTGCAGTCTGAGAAATTAAACAATCTGTAACTTAGCAGTGTTAAATGCTTAACCTATGCATTGCCTAGAGCTGAACATTTTAGGGTCTGTGTAATTGCACTTTTTTAGGATGCATGAAGAGTAGTGACTTCAAATCAAAAGTCACTGTGTTTCTCACTTTATCAAAAAATCTTTCGGTTTTAAAAATATGTTGCCATTCTTAATTTTATTTTTGGGTTTTCTTAACTGCTAATTGTGGCCTAGAGATGCACTGTACAAGAGATTATGTTAAAAACTGCTCAGGTATGATTTTACATTATTTTCCAAGTTTCTCTAAATATGATTGAAATTTTTAAAAATAAAATATTATGTTTGGCCTGGTTGACAAAAAAAAGCAAGCCTCTAATGCATTATAATGCCTGTAAAAATCTCTCTTATTAATAATGTTTTAGAAGTCATAAGCATCTACATGATAAAAGTTCTGAAAATTATGTCCCATCTATATATCAATATTTCTTTAAAGAGGAAACAAAAATACTAAAAAGTAAATTTTTCATGAGTGTTCCACTAAATACAGTAATTATTAGATTAAGTAAGTAAGCTGAATTATGTAGAGTTATTTATTGGCTAAGATTCCAAATAACTTTTACTGATCTAAAATGAGCAATGAATGGCAAGATGTTGCTATCATAGAATACAGTGAACCAGAACTTTCTGCAGCAGTAAAACTCTGGTAAAACTCTAAATTTTTCATTATTAGCCTTCAGGGCTTACATAATAGTAAAGAATATTTCCAAGGAAATAAAGCTGTATAAAGAATATAAATATAGAAGAAGAACATAATTTTTTCTTCTAACTTTCCCTAATCAAAGAAATATGATTAGTTATGGGATTAAAAGAGGCAGTAAACACAAGGTCTAGTTCATGGAGATGGTTCAGGAGAAATTTATCAGTCATGTTGGAGGATGACCCTTTCTAATGGATTTTTTTCTTAGAATTGCTAGCTAATGCATACCCAAGGGTTCATCTTAAGGAATGAGCCAGTACAGTAGTTTCCATCAGGAAGCTGAAATAAAGCAGTATTTCTGTCTTATTCTCCATCCTTTAATTATGAACATAATAACCACAAACATAGCATGTCTTCTAAATTGCTGGAAACTATGGTTTCTGGAGGTGTATTTTCTGTTATGTGACAGGTAGGAGATAGGATTTCTGGTAGGTTTTGATTGGCAAGTACTTATTTGTATATAATATGTAGTAGGTTGACTGTGACAATATTTGCAGGGGTCCCAGGATGAGGGAAGAGATGAGAAAGTTGACTCCATGTTTCAGAAGGCTTGATTTACTATTTTATGATATATATTATATTAAAACTATACTAAAAGAATAGAAGTAAGGATTTTATCAGAAGGCTTAGCTAAGAATTGAAAAGGAATGAATAACAAAGTTTTGTCGCTGACCGAGACAGTCTGGACATCTGGACTGCGATTGGCCATTAATTAGAAACAGCCACATGAGACCAAGCACAGATCCACCTGGTGCATTCCACAGCAGCAGATAAGAATTGTTTACATTTTGTTCCTGAGGCCGCCCAGCTTCTCAGGAGGAAAAATCCTAAGGAAAGGATTTTTCATAGAACATGTCAGTGACAGCTGACCTTCAGGGTCCATCTATTCACAAATTAGAGAGAGCATGGTCAGAATTCTGTCCACGCCTCCACCAAATTCCTGCCTTAAAGGTAAAGGAAACTGAGTTGTTTCCACGACCACACTTTTAGTGCATCTGTTGACCCTGACAGCAATATTTTCTTTTACCATAGAATCTGTGTGGCTTAGAAATTAAAGAGCAGATTAGAGATCGGCCTAGGCTGATCACTTTGTAACTAACCATCACTTACATTTTGCATAAAGCAAGACAGAGCTTTCAAATAAAAATACATTGGCTACTGACTCATTGGTCAGAACTCAAACTAGAACCAATCGACTCTTACATGTCAATATAAGTATCACTAAAATTGTATCACAAGCAGTGAGGTTGGGTTTTCTAAGCTTCCACCTTAACCTTCCCTTTGTTACATCACCAACAGAAATTATTGATGAGAATAAAATTAATAGGTAAACTACAGAATCATGCAGTGATTGGATTGGACCTCTAAAAATCATCTGGATCAACCTCATTGTTCAACCAGGGCCACCTAGAGCCAGTTGCCCAAGACCTTGTCCGAAGGACTTTTGAGCATCTCCAAGGAGAGAGAGCACACAATCTCTCCGGGGCAACCTGTGGTGCTGCTCAGCTACCCTCTCAGTGAAAAGGGTCTCCTGGTGTTCAGATGGAACCTCCTGTGTTTCAGTTTGTGCCCACTGTCTCAAGGTCTGTCACTGGGCACCACTGAAAACAGCCTAGCTCAAATTTCCTCAGCATCCTCCCTTCAAGCGGCTATATAGATATTGATAAGATCACTCTGAGATTTTCTTACCGAGGATGAACAATCACAGGTGTCTCAACTTTTTCTCATAGAAGAGATCCATCAGATCCAAATCTGGAATAAAGCCATCCCTGGACTAAAGGCCTATTTGTTCAGTTACAGTTGTGATTACAGAAGGTGTTGTGTAAATCTATTATGTCAGTGACCACACTGCCAGTCTTAATAGTGATTAGCAGCAGTGAGTTTTGTAATTTGGGCTTAATTGCCTTACTTAATACATGTTTCAGCACACCAAAATTTGTCGTTCTAATTTCAGTGGAGACCAAAGATAGACTTTTTTTGAGACTGTGCTATAGATTCAGCTAACAGTGAAAAATTGGCTGCAAGTAGCTCAAAAAAAAAAAATTCTTTAATGTTCAATTGATTATTTAACATTTCTATACAGTGTTTTCTAAATAAAGACTATAGGCCCAGTAGATCTCTTCAGTATTAATAGACCTTGTATGCTCTATGTTTTGCTTTTGTTTTGTATTATATTTCCTCATACAGCCCCAATGAGCATACTTTTTTTGCATTTAGATCAAATGTCAACTGAATAATATTTTTTCCTCTTTTCTACTTCTGTCTCCATGCAAGAAGTTCATCTTAAAAAATGTAGTTTAATTTAGGCAATTAAAGAAGAAGTCTATATTTTCCCACAGTTCTTTCTACTTTGCTGCAGATCCGGAGAACTGAACATGATTTCACTGATATGACAGTTGCTGAACCACTACCCACAGCCTAATGCAAAGCCACATAGCAAGAATAACTGCAGGCAGAAGCAGAAAATCCCTGGCAGAAATAGCTGGTAGTTGGTCTTTCTCAACTACAGTCTTACTCTCAATGAGAAATGGAGAGCAGACTACAGCAATTAAATTCTAGACACAGGAAAGGCAGAGTCAGCAAAGGAATTTGAAGAGATGGAGCTTGAAGTTAAACAAAAGCTGCAAGAGGAATGTAAAAAAAGACAAAATTTAGGAGAGCATGTATTTATTGTTAGCATCTCTAAATGTCAGAAACTAAACATTCCTATTTTTGTATCTTCAAATATGAAATCTATTTGCTAGAGATATTATTAAGTACTATTAAAGTTTTACACTGTTTTACTAAAAGGACATAAGTACCTGAAATTCATCAGGTGACTCCATTCTTTCATTTCTTACTTTACATATTGCCCTACAGATGACAACACAAACTGTTCAGAGTCCATAAAGCTGGGAGTATATAAAGCAGTCCCTCATTACCTAACGTGAAGTACAGTCAGTATAAGGATACATATCCACAGTCATCTGGTTTCCAGCAATATTTCAGCTTTTAGGAGTGGTGTGAAGACATAATTACGCATGCTTGAGTCTCTTCCTGACAGACAATTGCCTTCTGTCTCCGTCCATGACACATCATCAACACTTCTGTAACCTTCTGTTGCCTTCTCTAGATCTGCCTCCAGGAAATCTCATCTCAAATACTCAAAAGATTTGGTTCATCAAAAAAGATTCACAAAAAGTTCCAATATTTTTTTTTTTTTTTGCTAATGTTCTACATCTTATACAAGCAAGTACATGCCAGTCTGTACAACTTATTTAAGAAAGACAGTAGGTTTGTACCTTACTAAAATTTAATTTTAGTTTAACTCCTTTGAGACTCAAAAGCAAATTTATAACAGAAATAGAAAGTTGATAACCTTCCATTTGTTTGCAAGTTGTAGGTAAGTGTCTTGGACACTATGAAGCAGACAATTCAGTCAAACAGCTGTCCATGTTACGCTCTGCTTAACTAGACTAAATGTGGCACAATTTTAATTATTTAACGCTGAGAAAATGTCAAGTATCACAGAGATGAATGTGGTTTATACAGATAAGTACCCATTGGAAGAGGCTTCTGGATATGTGTGTCTTTGAAGAGCAAATGTGAGTTGACAGCATACCTTCACATACACCACCACAAACCAAAAACTTTACCCTAGCCATCACATAAAAATCTCAGAATGATACAGGCACTTCAGTAGTTGATGTAACTTTTCTCCATCAGGTCAAACACGAGATGATGTCTGAATTTCTGCTTCCTTTGACTAATTGTATAAGAAATTATCTCACAATGACCCAGTTTTATTAGTTAATGAGCATGTAATTAACTCAGGTTTTACCACTAACTTAGCGGTCTGTATGGAAGGTTGCTCATCCACATTAAGAGAGTATAGAATATAATTCCTGTAGAATGGGGACATCTCATATGTACAAAAAGCAGACAGATTCATTCATGGGGCACCTCACATTCCAACTTAAAATACTGTAGCTATGTGGCAAGAGAAGCAGACAAAAACATGGCACTCCCTTTGCCATGCACTGTATCCTTGGAAGCAAATTGCATCAACAAGGCTGAATATTTTCTAAACTCTGTGGGGTAAACAGAACGGTGAGTGTACCTTGTGTGAGAACTTATGACAGACATGGAGTTCAGCTCCAGAAACATTTCCATCAGGCAGTAGCCCACCCATACTTATGAGCTATACACCTCCCACAAAAAGCCTTTCCTTGATATGGGTGTCCTGAAGGCAAATTACAAAGATGATCTAAGGAGGAAGAGGTATAAATAAGTCACCATCACAGATGGATGATCTGTGTCAAGCTTTCATATGTGTGGGGCACAATTAAATAGCACCCATGTTTCAGTTTTCACATACTTGTTCTCAAAGAGCGTCTCTGTCATTAAGAAAATATAGCAAATTATGAAAATTGTGTCTTTTAAGTCTGACATACACGACGTGTTCAAACAAATGCACAAAATGGAAACCCAAAACCAGCTTTCTGAGTGAAGCAGTGTTATTCACAAGGAAATCTCATGACTGGAGAGCTGTTCACAAAGAGAGGCCTAAGGTCTATTCTGGACTCCTTTTTTTTAACACATTTAAAAACAATACCTGAAAATTCATGCACTTAGAATATGAATGGGTTTATTTTCTTGTGGAGTTGTGTAGACTCCAATTAAAGTAGACTAATAAAGGTATAATTATAACAGAGAATAGATGAGGCTAAGTGACCACAATTTGAATTCCCTTCAGTGTTCTAATGAAGTGCTTTAAACCTGATAAGAATGGTCAGTCTTGGTGTACAACTTGTTCTACTTGTGCTAATTCTAGTAACAATCTTCATTTTTTTAACAAAAACAAACAAAACTTAATTCCTTTCTGTGGTAGTTATTTCCCATAAACCAATAGAATTACAATCCAAGTTACCCAAAACCTTCACTCAGTATTATTCAGCATTTTGTTTTCCAACTAGCTTTATTTCACTACAGTTTTGAAAAACAGACAGTAGACCTAAATGAATTAACTTTGAAGGAGCAGGCTTTGAGTTTTGCTTACTCTCTCCCTTTCTCTGCCCCCTGCCAAACCCCTCCTTGATATTCCAGGGCTAACACCTATCCTTTCCTGCAGTAGCAAAGAGCTCAGAATATATACAAAAACATTTTGCAGTGTGGATATCTAGAGTAAATTACCATTCATGCATCTAAATGTACAAACATTATAGGGGAACTATTGAATTAAAGTACATATTCTTCAGTTTGCTGGGCGTTATCAAATGCGTGTTTATGCCATTAGTTAAGAATACCGAGTAGATCATTTAAACCTCAAAGGATGTCATGACAGTCTGTAAACAGAACACATGTAAGCAGATTGTTTCACCTGGATGAAGTACTGATGTGATTTCCAGTAGAAAAGAAATCATTGATGTGTCAGAAATACATTTTTAAACACCCAAAGACTTATGAAGGTCTAAAAGATATCGTAAGTCTTTTTATCAGCTGTGCTTGGATATACAGGGAGAGAAGCCACCCTAAATAGTATTCAGCTTTTATCTAATACCAGGATATGGTTGTTATCCTTGCAATGTCATTTTAATACCCTGTCATATTTGTCTAATTCCACAGCAGCCATTCTGTCCTGCTTAAACACTGAATGTTGATAAACCTTAGATGTAAAACAACAAGGGAAATTGAACTAATGGAAACACAGATACCTAGACACTGGCCTAAAACAGGCTGAATAGATGAGCAGAAAACCCTTAAATTAAATGAAATGAAGGGATGGGTTTAAAATAAATTGACAAATGTTTAAATATTATGGTATAATATGCTAAAATCTCTAAAAAAAAACTTCAACCATTTACTTAGGAAATAACATGTAGAAATTCTGACTAAGCATCTTGAATTACACATTATTTTTATCAAATTACCCAAACACTATTTGGACCTATATAATAATTTTTTTTAAAATAAGTGTTAAGGCTGCCAGCACTTAACATTTCATACACAGATAATGACAGCCACAGTCAGGCCAAACATGACTACTGTTTATTACAGCATTTTTGTTTTGGAGAACTCATGAAAGCATCAGTGCTGAGTAAGGTGATGACTTTTGACCAGAACAATAGTAATCTGTGGGCTGAAAGAAAATATGTATTGCAGTATAAGCCCTAGTGGACAGTAGTGCACATAATAAAACTAACAGACATAAAATGCTAGGAGTATAAAAACTTAAATTTTTAGAAACTCCCTATTGACTAGTTGTTTGACATGTGGCCATCAGGAAACATGGAACAAGAATGACACCTAGTGGTTCCATAGCTTTTCCATTAGGGAGGTTTCTAGTTTCTCTTCATTTGCAAATATACAGTCACATATACACACACAAACATACGTGTTGTCTCGGTCTTGTAACTGCTCTGACTTTTCAGGCTTCTAAATTCAGTGATCTTCACCCACACTGTCCCTGATTCAGCTTGTAGCCTCATGAGACAATCTATAAATACCAGGTAAAGGAGAGATGCCCTTAACTTTGCTCCATTTATATTCCTCAAGCCTGACAGCTGCAGAATGCTGATGTGCAGAAGAAAGCATATACACCTTTTTGACTTAACTTCTTTTTGATTGACTAAACGATAATTTTTTATCAACTGACCCCCCCCCCTCAGATTTGCTTTCATGAGCTATCAATTTTCTTTGAAGAATTCTTAGAAGAAATACTAAAAAAAGAATAAAATATTTCTGAACTTTGGCTGAACAGGAATCTATCTTCTATTATGATCAGATTTTGAAAGAAGCTGAAAGATGGATTAGTGGAGAAATTAGCAAATGGAACTAGCAGTTATATGTAGATGAATGCATTGAATAAAAAATTCGGAGGCAAAATTTAAATAAATTACCATTTGTTTTTTTTAATATATTCCTGACATAAATGCTTTGTAATGCTCAGTTTAATTTTAAAATAGCAATGTCATGATCTTTTCTTAATATTTACCTGAAAATAACAAATGCCAAATCTTATAAAATCCATAAATAAGAAGAGGAGAAAAGATTGGTTTTCCAAAACCATGTGTCTTAAATAGGCTGTAATGCTTTTATTGCTCCCTGAAATATTCTACCCTGTGCTCTCCTCAGAGATACATGAATACTGTTGATTGACAAAAGCCTGCAGAGATATGAATCAGAACATTTTAATGTTAATTTATATGAAGATGTAATGATATTCTACTGCATATTTTTCTGCTTCTGAATCTATTTCTGGACCACTAGTAATAAAAAGGCACTGCTTCTTTCAAAGGTCTAATTACAAACCTCTAGAGAAAACAGTGCAGTGGAATTCAAACATTGCCACAGTCGCTGACCTCAAGCTGAACAGAGAAAGCACATCTGATATAGTCCTTCACTTTACTTTTCAGTAGTGGTAAAAACCCACATCTAATACTGGTTATATTTATTTATATGTCATGTTTTATTATAGCAACCAGACCTAAGAAAATACCTAGATTAACTCTAGACAGATAAAATGTACTCTGCTTTTCATGAGCTTATCCTTGTGAGTCAGGCTTGAGAAGTGCTATGAGCTTTCCTATAACATAAACAAAGATTTTCTTTACACAGAAAGCACGATAGACTGTGTCATGGTGTAACCCCTGACAGTGGCCAGGCACCACACAGCCTCTCACCTACTGCCCCTGCAGTAGGACAGAACTAGGAGGGCAAAAAGAGAGAAAACTCCTGAGATAAACAGTTTAACAGGTAAAGCAAAACTCACACTTGCAAGCAAAGTGAAACAAGGAATTAATTCACCATTTCTCATGGACAGACAGGCATTCAGCCATCTCCACAAGAGCAGGGCTTTTACAGGTCACCCTTTTTCCCCCAGCTTTATATACCAAGCATGACACCATCTGTTGTGGGATATGCCTTGGGTCATTTGGGATCATTGCTGCCAGCTGTGTCCCCTCCCAGCTCTGTGTACCCCCAGCCTCCTTGCTGGTGAGTTGGGGTGAGATGCAGAAAAGGCCCTAGCTCTGGGTGTGCACTGCCCATCAATAAAGAAAACATCCCTGTATTCTCAGCACTGTGTTCAGAACCAATCCAACACACAGCCCCACACCAACTCCTGTGACAAAAAGTAGCTCTATTCCAGCCAAAACCAGCACAGACTGCTAGATAAGTGTCTTAATATGCTGGCCATTTTGTTGAGGATGAATGCAGATTCCTGAGAAATACTGTTTTTCATGTTACAAAAATTGCATTCTAATCTAAGTCTTACTTGTGAAAGAAATGCTCTTGAATGCTTTTGGTAGACTTGGTCAGGAAGACAGCTCTCAAAAAATTCTCACATAATGGGTGACACATTGAGGTATCTATTATTAAAATCATGCAGGCATGTGGAGGGGAGAGTGCAGGGATGTATACATGTTCTGTTAAAGGATTTTAGGGTTTATTATTGCAATATAGCTGTAATTTATTTTATAGCAATGAATTTAGTCAATGGATATAGCAAGAGTTTTCTCTTTTTCAAGAAAAGTTTGGTCATCTAATTAATTTGCTTGTGTAGAACTGAGATTTTTGTTGTTAGGTTTCTGATTTCTGTTTAGATTCAGTCTAAACAGAACTTCCTTGTGACTTAAGTTCTCCACCTGTAAGATGGAAAAAGCGATTTCTGTCTATTCCCTTTTATTCAGCTCTGCCTGTTTAGGTAATAAAGTATTCAAGATAAAGCATGTCTTGATTTATTTGAATAAATGGATTTTAGCAGCAAGAGAACATTCTTGCTCAGGTCACCAGAAGGATCTAGACTGATTAGGATTAAAAAACAATGGCTGTTGCCTTGTTGGCTTTTACCCACCTGGAAATGAAACTCAAGATAATTTTAGTAAGGAGGTAATATAAGAACAGCTCTTTATTTGAAGGCCTTCAGGGGCAGTTATGGAAAGATGCCCACAAAAGCCCACACCCCCTCCCCCCCCAGGGGTGAGTACATTTTTATAGGTTTTAGGAAATTAGCATAATTGATAAAAAGCACCAATTAGGAGGACAAGTGGTGATGCAATTCCCCTCCAGGTCAAGCCCCTTCTCTGGAGTCCCCCCTTGGCACTAGTTGTACTTTGTCCATGAGAATGTATCTCAAAGAGTTGTTCTCAGCCTTGGTTCCCAGGAAGAGCCAAGACACCATGGGGCCTTGTGCCTCCCAAGGCTTGGAGCTCTGGAATATGTTTTGTCTTTCTGCTAGGAAAAGGGCATGGAAAAGTACTGGGAAAACTAGCCACTATTACAATAGGCTTACAGAACTACAAATATATGTGCAAAGAATACAGAGCACATATAAGACGAAAAAAGGCAAAAAACCAAACAGCATCAGCCTAACATCTTAGGTCAGAGAAGCCTGACTTGTCTGTTGCCCTGTCCTTCACATTCTTCATTTGCTGATGTATATTTGAGTCTATCACAGCTCTGTCATTTCTTTGTTCTTCCTTCTTTCACAAGGAAGGTGGCAAATGTTACAGTCTTTTCTACCATCTCCCTTAGTTGCATCTCTGTTGGTAAATTTGAGAGTTCTAGGGAAGATTCCCAAGCATGGAACTCTACTATTTATTGGGGTAGATTGCCAGATTTTCTCACACTGCTCTAAGACAGAAAATTGTCCATTTTCCAAGGAATGCTTGGGCATGATTCCAGTTTCACAGTTTTCTTTATAAAGTCTTCAGTGGAAAATGGTAAGCTATAAAAGAGGTTACAGCAAAATATGTGTGGTATGGTCAATGTTAAGAAAATGTATGGCCACAGTGAATGGTCACCAGCAAACAAAATAGATAATTTCTCATCAGCACTGTAACATCTGGATGCCTCTTTGGAATATATACTTCTGAAGCGACCTGAATTACAAACTCACCTCAACATTTTGTAACGAGTATCTCTATGAAATTTTCCTTAAGCTTCTGGCTTATTGCTACTCCTTTTATGTTTGTTGCACAAATATCTTCCTGCATTCTTTTGAGGCAGTAGAGCTCTTCTGGAAGGAAAATTAAAGGAAGATAGCAAAAAGAAACTGCCTAATTTTTCTCACTTATTAAATCTTAATTTAAATGGTGTCTAAATTAATAATTCATAACAAATACATCGTGTGAATAATCAAGTCCTCTTTTGTATTATGGTATTATTTGCATTACAAATATACATTATTTATTTTCTCAGTGTAACTGTTCTTAAAAGCATAGTTTAAGAAAAGAGCTGGGGTTTGACTATATCTGCGAGAGTAAGCAGAAAGGCATTATTTTAAATGTGTTAAAAATATTGATTCTGTGTCCTATAAATATTTTTTAAGTTATCATCCCTGAAATAAATTTGCTACCACAGTATTTAGCAGCCAGCTGCAGAGTAGAAATTGAAGACCTTAGTGTAAGTCTTTGTGAATTACTTCAGGGAACTGCATCAGTTTACTTGCAGTTCATACATTTGCATAGGAAGTTCCAGCTTATGGAACTTAGATCTTTCTCTAGCTCATTTAATTTCCTCTGAATCAAGCATATTACAAGGGGAAAGTGGACCCTGCCCTTTGTGTCCGAATCTCCCACATTTCCTACTTTCTGTTGATTTTTGAAAGTGAGAGATATTTTCCCTCTGCTCTTTGTGAGTAAATCTTAGGTTGCCTCTCTTTGTATATTCCTACCAGAAAAGCATCCTGCCCTGAATATTCCTTTAAAAGGCATCATGAAAAGGAGGCACACATGGTGAAACAAGTTCATTTGAACAAAGAGTCACAATAATCCTTTAAACACCACCTTCAAGTTGGGAATGAAGGTTCAGGTCATTTCTTGTTCTGTCTCCACATCGAATAACGGAAAATTCCAATTTCCTGTTACAGCGTGTGTGTAGAAAATCCACTTTAACAGCTGAAATAGCTAGAATTCGTAGTGTGTGTCCCTAACCTACCCAGGTGAGTCTTCATATGCTTTGCTTGCTCAGGAAAGTGAGGAGACTATTTCATCACACGAAGAGTCTGTTGAAGGAATTAAACTGTAAAAGCAAAAGGGTACTGTCAGAGAGTTTTATTCACTTCAAGGTTTTCTCAGTCTCTATGCAATGAGACTTGCTTGGAAAAACATGGCCTCAGGACCATGTGAATAAAGATTGTTAAATACTCTGCAAATGGCCACGGCATCAAATAGAAAGGAGTGATGAGAGAACAGAAAGAAATCTTGCATATCAGACCAGTGTAAGAGCAAAATGTAATCTCTTAGCTTATCACATTCACGGTGTAGAAAACTGCTGTAAAAAATCCTTCCTTAAAAATTACTTTTCCAGAAAGTTATCAATAAATGAGAGTTTAGAAGAGAGAACAATTTACTGATATTCTGAATTTGAATAGTTAGTTGCCTGTATAAGGCTAGCTTTGTTTTCTTTTGCTTTAATTTGTTCTCAGTTTTATTACAACACCTCAGGCTCTGGAAATTAGTATCTTCAATTACAAGTTATTTAAATCAGTTGTTCCAGAAACGTATTTGCTATTTTGATCAACTTTTGAATGCTAATTAGAATAGTCTTCCTACTGCTTTTCTCCTTAGGAGCTAGAAATTCAGCTGTGTAAATCAGCTTTTGATGATGTACACAGTGGTATGTTTGACTCTGAATGTTTAAAGAGAAGGAAATGTTGCAATAGCATATTTACCACAACCTTATTTGATTGCTCTTTGTCAAGAGTAGCAAAGAATGGCAGAGGAAAAACAAGTTTAATACCTAAGTGGTTAGACTAGAGTTCAGGAGGTCAGTTATTTTGAATCAGTTTTTATGAATGAGTTTCTTAAAAGACTAGGTTAGTTATTTTTCCACAACACTTTTCCTGTCTGAAAATTAATAATTCCCAGTCCCTTATCTCAAAAATGGGACACAAATTTTCCTACCACACCAAAATGCTTTGAGGCTGTTTACAAAGCTTTCCTCACCCTCCTAAAAAAATATGAGTACTGTATACGACCTGGGGAGTAACTTCATTTTTTTTGTTTTTAAACAAAATGAGGAAATCTACATCTACAGGAAAATGAGCAACATTTTCTTCATCACTCTCCATACTACCTCTTTCCCAAAAGGTATTTTCTTCATAATTAAATTGTGTAGGATGCTAAACAGTAGCCAAGCCTAGTGTAGGGTCCTGCCAAATCAACATGGTGTGCCTAGTGAGACAAACAGGATTTCTCCTCTCAGTCCATTGAAACAAATTTGCCTGACTCAAGACCCAGAGTGCTCACCCCTGGTGTGCTAGGCATGAAGGTGCTGCAGTTCCCAGTGCCCAGGTCCAGCCTGGGCACTGAGACTGAGCACACAAACATACTCTCTGTTTGCTTTTTACACTCTCTGGACCAAAGCAGCAGATCAATCCCAAGATGAAAATTGTGCCTTTAGAGCTGACGCCACAAAGAGCAATCACATAAATTTAAACTAGCCTAATCGGGATTGGAACTAAATTAAAGAGGATCAGATGGTCCCATCTTGCTCTTATTTTTCACCAAACCAGACTCAAAGATTGCTAGCAGATCTCATGTCCCCCACATAGGGCACTGTGTGGCTGGCCCAGACTTCCCTGCAGCCGGTCCCCAGATCTTGTGCCGCAGCTCCTGGCTAATCCAGATGGACACATGCTGCTGTCTCACAGAAACACATCATTCTCTACAGGAGCTGGCCCGCTGGGCTGTGTTCTCCTCTGCATCTCCCAGGCTGCCTGAACTGCTTGCCAGTTCATCTGTCTTGAGGCCTGCAAGCTTCTTGTACAGAAATGCACACAGAGCAGAGATCTGTGCATTCCCACAGCAAATGTCTGGCGAATGCATAATCTAACTGCTTACATGTGGCTGCCCCTTTCATTCCCTTCTCTCCTCTTTCCTATGTTTGTTCCCTCCAGATCCATCATTTCTCTGCCCATGTCTTTTCCCAAATGAACAGCCTGCTTCAAATTACTTTTCCTGCATTCAACCCAGTCTTGCTACATCCACACCCAAGTCTGCTAATTTTGAGGGACTGGAGAAAGGACTTACATGTTTGATTATGTGAATGTTTTGTGAAACCTCCTTGAGGGAAGGCTATCAGTGTTGGTCTGTGGAGTGAATATCTGTGCCTGGATGCTTATCTGTATTCTGTTCTAGAAATTTATCTGGGCAAACTGTGAGGCTTATCTCACTTCTGTGCATAATTCTGAACTAACCAGGTGTTAGATGTCAAGACAACTTAAATGACTTTCAGAATTTACTCAAAGTTTATGATGTCAAGACTAAAGATGGAGGAGAAGGAGGTATCAGACTGACAGCAGTGTTAAGATTTTATGGTTTATTTCATTAGTTAGGCCTTTTGAATATCAAATATCACAAGTTTTTGCAGCCTGGCTCTTCTCTTTGTGTAACTGAATATCTTTCAAAGCTAGCATTAACCACAAGCTGATTCTGAATTACAATCAGAACTCTGGCTTCACATGGATAACTGAGACTTGGCTGGATAACACTCCAGGGATCCAAATGGATATCTACAGTTTGTTCTGAGGGAATAGAAAATCAGTTTGCTACAGTGGTATAGTTACAGTTTTTGTAATAATTTTGTTCTTGAATTTCAGATTTGAGCACTTCTGAAGTGATCTCAGCTGTGTCAGATTTCAGAGTATTCTAAAATGCTTATTATTTCCTGTCTGGACCTGGAAAAAAATGGATTTGTAAGTGTGAAGTAGAGAATAAGAGGGTTTTCTAGTTGTAAAAAAAAAAAAAATTGTTGGGAGGGAGGTGTATAAGTAGTTCAGAAGTCATCCATATTTGGTGGTTTGGTAGTTGTGTGTCTCACTGTCTGCAGGGGTATGCAGTGCTTCAGATTCAGTGGAAATAAACAAAGGAAAAAAGATTTTTTGCCACTGTGTATTTATGAGACTATTGACAGCAGCTCAGAGGAAAGAGCATACTAGTACAAAGATTTCCACTTAATGTGATCGCTAGCTAATTTGATCCTCCCTGTTATTTGATTTGATCTCCAGGAAATAAATCATTTCCATTGATTCTTACTGTGGATTCTTATTGCTTATTTTGTTCACGTCCACTTCAGCTAATCCTAGATAATTCAATCAACATTTATTGAATCTGTCATGGAAAAGGGGAAGAGTAATCATGTTGTTTACAACATAAAAATAGATTTGCATCATGTGTCTTTTCTATTCAGCTTTTCGGTTTTCCTGCATCAGTAGATTGTGAATTGAAATTGGTAGTTACCTTTGAGAGAAGCTGGAAATTAACATTTTATGGCACCTGCAACATGGCTGAGCACAAGATAAAATTAAAAATGCAAATGCTATCAACATGTTTCTACTTTGATTTGTACTGATATACAAAAGGGTCCACACTGTTGAAGTCAGGCAAGCTACACTGACAGGAAAGCAATCAGGCCAAGAGATTACATCTGTGGTGTTTGATCATTAGGAAATGAACATGCACAATATGTTGGTTTTAAATTGAAATTTCAATAGTTTGTGGTTTTCTCCTCAGATCATTTTATCAACGTATACTTTAGGTGCTTTCTTAAGTCCACTGGGGATAAATCATCTACTTGCTTAATATGATCCAAGTAAGGTGAAAAGAAATAGCCAGCCCATAATGAGAATTCAGTTGAGTCAGTGGCTGTGAAATATGTGGGTGGTAAAAATTAAGTTAATTATGATGGGAGCATTAATTAGTCTTTTGAAACACTAATGCTAAGGGATTTCACACTAGCTACTACTATTAACATGAAGGGGTGCCATGGAAGGGATTCTCCCTCTCACTGATTAGTGATCATATTTGCTAGGCATGAAGTGTGAAAATACATAATCTTCTTAAGCACAAATACTATCTACATCTTTATCTCAAAATATGGGACCCCAAACAAGTTCCCCTATGGAGCAATGGATAACCAGGAGTGGATTTTAGTTCAATTTTCAGTGTTGTGACTGCCTTTTTTATGAAGACACCAGTATAAAAGCGAGCAGTAACTCATTGGAAACTGGAAATGTTTCATATGCCAACAACTGCTTCTAATTGCATCTCTGCTCTAATTTTATCATGCTTCATTTTTATGGTCAACCACTCAAAGAGGGTAGATATTTTTGCAGCATGACTGAGACGTTTTTGTCAAATTTATCAGCAAATAAGTACAATTTTATTATAAGGAGATTGTGTTTATTTTAGATAGTCCATATATATATATATATATAAAAATATGTATATTTATATACACGTGTGTGTGTATATATATATGTTGCAGAGTACTCCAATGTATAACATAAGACTGTAGAAAAAAATCTAAAACCCAACATATTTACATTTTATAACATGATTTTAGTTCAGAGATAGGTATAAAGAAATACCTGAGAATGACCACTGGTTTCAGTTCTTTGATAAGGACCTACTGAATGTTTAACTCTAGAATGTTCTCTGCTCCAAGGATAAATGGGAAAATCCATAATATATCTTCCTTTTATAAAGTTTTCTTGGAAAAAGATGGTCATCTTAGTGAAAAGCAAATGACTGTGCTAAATATTGAGCTAGAGAGGGAAGTTGTCACTTGTCTAAATCATGTATTTTATTTTGTAACTGGAATTATAGTAAGCATATATTAATGTGAATTAAATTCAGTACTTTCCCCCACATCTCTTTAAAACTTTCTAAAATATTTAAACCTTTTTCTTGTAAAAACTCTTTAAGAATTGTCTTTCATTAATCTATCAAAATGGAGCTATACACGCTGTTGTATCACAGGATGGTTGTAGTTATTTTTACAACTAAATGCATTTATTAGTTGGATGTATAATTCGACATATAAATTGGTGTATTGTGTGCAGAGACTGGAAGATACCAGTACCCCAATTTCCAAGAAATCAATCTTCCAGTGTCTGGTTCCAAGGCTCATAAACTGACTCCTCTGCAAGGTACATAAGACAATAGCTACAGATTTGATTTTCTCCATGCTGTGTAAGAGAGAAACCTGTGAGAATCAGCCATTCTGATCTGAAAGGAACTGGTTTCCATCCCTAAATCTGGACAAATCCATATTCTTTAAAGAGTAAGCAACAGACAGGTTTTTTAAACAAAGAACTCCTGCAACAGCTGAGGGCAGTAATCCATTTTGAATAGTTTCACATCTCCAGCTGTGCCCTGTCCCCACTGATTCAGAAGGAATGCGCAAGATAAAACAAATGGCATCAATCTAGCTAATTATTCATCATAAAAACCCATCTTCATTAGGTGTCACATGCCAAAAATTACTATTTCTTCCCATTAAATATAAAGAAAGGCTTAGGTGACAGGCCCAGCTGTAGATAAGCATATTTTGTAGGTGGATGAAGTCTACCTACCACGCCTGTAGAAGTTCAAGAAAATAACAAGCCAAAAAAATGTGCTGGTTTGTTTCAAATTTCAGTCTCTGTGCAGTGGCTATTCATTTTCTTGCACAGAAGATAAAAACACAGACAAGATAACTCTTACCCATACCGACTCCATATCACTTCTGGAATTAAATGCAGGTCTTGGAAGAGCTACAACATTTTCTGGAGAGAGGAGACACTACCTTCTATCGCCTACAAGAATTTAGGGTGACTAAGTCCTTAAAGGTATTTCTTTGTCTTAAATAGATTAACCTAGGAGGATGGTATCTGGGCTTTGGTGTCTCTGTAGAGATTGCTGAACTGTTTTCATGGAACCTTGAAATAAGAAGAAATGAGTCTTACAAAATCAGTACGATATTAAACGTCTATTGGGAAAATGTATATAGCAATGCTGTTTTCCTTGCAGGCAAATTGCACTAGTCTTGCAAGAGTAAACTCTAGAAATTCAAAGACAGCAATAAAGGTATATTTTAATAAACCAGTACTGTTCCAACAATCTGTAAAGGAATAAAATAAACCAATGAAAAAAGATACAGTCAATTTAAATTACTAATGACTTGAAGTTGCGTGTAAGATAAAAATGCAAACAAAATTTCCTTCTGAAATTAATTGAAAATTCCATTCAGTGTTACTGCAGAAAATCCATTAAGCTCAAGTAGCCTTGTCATGAATTGGGTGATAGGCAGGAAAGATAGGCTGTGCATCTTGTCACTGGAATCAATGGTACTGAACCAGGACCTCTTGCAATGGCAGAAAAATATTTTGTCTATGTAATAAAGATCATAGTATCAGATTAATTAAGTTCTCAATATTTGGCAGCTTCTATTTCAGATTCAGAAAGATTTAGAACTGATTAAGTTTTAGAATATATTAGATTTAGAACTGTTCTATATGCTACAACTTTAGTACTAACCTTGCTGCAACTACCAGCAGGTTAAGGTACTGCATAGCAGCTGCAATCCAATGAAGGGTGACCAAAAGCTAACACAAAACTCAGTATTTTTCACATTTTGGCATTAGAATGTGAAAATGAAGACCTGGACTTTAATTTCAAGATGAATGTAAAAAGCAACCCATACTAAGGTGCAATGCAGTCTTGGTTTTATTGTTGTTGAGAATTCAGCAAAGAAAAATTCTTTTGATTTAAAACAAATAGTGACTTATACAACACCATGTCTTAGTAGCATCATAAAGATATTTACCTAGAGACGTAGGCATCTGATAACTGTATTAGGATGACTGTTCTTCAAAATACAGTGACTACAAATTGAGTAGTCTGAAAAAAAAATAAAGAATACAAGTCTATACAATCACAAGTCTAATGGAAAGAGTGGATACTGTGTGATTTTCTCATTTTAGAGTAAGAACACAGGAAATCAAATGAAGCCATCAGAAAAGTTAAAAAACAGCCAAAGGGGTGATTCTCCAAGGAAGTGCAAGTGCTTGCCAAGACGTTTTTTGGATGTGGAAGGTTCACACAGATTCAAAGGAAACTACAAATTCAGTACAGTAATCCATTGTGGTTCAATGTGGAAACCAAATTCAACTCAGACAGTCACAAATCTACAGAATCATTGCACAGTTGAGGTTGAATCATGGGGATCATCTAAGCCAACTTTCTGCTAAAAGTAAAGTAAACTTCAAAATTTCTCAGGTCCAAGCATGAAGATCCCACAACCACTCTCACCAAGCTGTTCTGTACTCTCAACTATTTACAGTAAGAAAATTTTCCATGCACCTACTTGAAATTTCTCTCACTGCAAGTTCTGATCATTTTTCATTACTTACTACCTATGCATCTCTCAGAAAACTGATGTCTTTTTCTAACTCCCCATTAAGTAAAACAATCACATCACACTTTAATGCCCTCCTTCAACCACAGAACAAAGCCAACAACCTCTCCAACATGTCCATTCACACTGTATGCCCTATTTCTCTACCCCTTTTAGTGAAGTAATTTTCTGGGCATCACTTACTTGAGCAATAAAACACCTGGACACAAGCTCTATGTGGAAAATTACTACAGACTGAAGATTGGAGATTAGAGTGAAAATCGCTGTCCTTACATCCTTTTCTAGGCACCTGTTTATGGAAGAAAGAACACTGGGTTAAAAGCACTTTGAATTTACCCAGCATGTCTGTCTTTACATTCATTATTATGAGCTTATTATTTTTTCTTTTTTATCTCCTTTAGCTGTTATTTGTAATACCACAGTGCTTTTGATCAGTTATCCTGTTCTAAAGAAAAAGGATCGGGGCCAAGTATCACTTCTTCTGAACATTTTCTACCTATCCTCAGCCAATATCAAGTCTTTCTTTTGTGGTTTTTTTGTGTCTTATTTCACTTTATTCAAATGAAACCTTTCCTGGCAGTGGTTTAATAATCAAAGGCTGTTGGTTTTACTGCATTTATCGCAGGTTAAATGCCAAAAAACTGCACCTAATCATCTGCTTGAAATATGACTCCAGAGAAATAAAAAAGTCTAAATGGACCATTTTCTGCTAAAATAAAAGAGAAAGTATGAACGTCTTAATCCTCTTTTAATATTTTAAATGAATAAAGACATTTTTAAATTTTACTAAATGAATCTATTGTATTAAAACTCCACATTAAATATTCTTTCTGTAATGCTAATCAAAATGGTGATTATCAAACAGTACAGTGTTTGCCTGGGGTAAAATTTATTTTTATAAGAAATGTAATATTTTTTCTTCAAATATGCCAGCTGTTCAAATTTTCTTCAATAAAATGATATCTAAAAAAGGGATGATGTGCTTTTTTCTAATCTCTGCCTTTCACACTCTCATCCCATAATGAATAAATTCTTTCACTTCTTAAAGTCAAGACTCTAGTGAAGCGGGATTCCATAGTGAAGATTTTCCAGGGCTTATGAGAGCAAATAGAGAAAAGAAAAAACAAGACATTAATAGGTCACGGCCTCATTCCTTTTCTTAATCAGAGGAGTAAAGGCAGCATGAAAACCACACATTTTGTCAAAATCTGAATATATAAAGTGTATAATGTTATCTAGTGACTTGCTGCAATTTGTCTCATGGTGCATGTCTTGCAACAACCACAAGTCTACTGTTACGGTCAACAGTCAGGAACAAGCCTGGTTGTTCCTGTTCAAAGGAGGAACAGAAGACAAATGTGATTTGTTTGCCTGAAATCTGAAGAAAGCATTAACAAATTTGGGGGGTTTTAAGTTATCAAGCATGACTTCACAGTGCTTCCAACACCATAAGAATTGAGATCTTCTGTTCACTCCCAGTTCATATCCTCTTTTTTAGCTGTTCACACACCTTCTCTGGTATTTTCAGCCTCCAATGCACAAAAACTTGCAGACAAGCTTGTGGCCTGAAAACTGCAGCTGCTGTGGAAAATACTCATTCTCTCTCTCTCTGATCAGGTCCTGTCTAATTATCTTCTGTCAGAGAAGAAAGTTCTTTCTCTAACAGAACTCACAGAAAATGGGGTTTGGAGCCCCCAGTCATACATTTTCTCAGACAGCTGTCCTGCTCCTCTTCCACATGCTACCAAGTTGCTCAAATTCTGCCATGCAATTTTCTTGTACCAGCATTCTCTTCTCCATTTCAGCCAAAGTAAGATGTATTATCAAAGGATGTTTAAACAGCTCTAGGGTAATTTATTCATATTTGCTTAAATTTATAACTTGGAATGTGTCAAGGTCCACCAGAACAGGAAGACAATGTGCAGCCCAGTAGAGAGTTCCCCTCCCAAGTGGTTTACATATGCCTCTAAAGCCCAAGAATTGGCCTTTAGACTGATCTAAGTTCCCCAGTCTACCTTTTCACTGAAATTAGAATTCCTGATTTCTCTGGTACAGAGAGAATTTCTTTGAATATGGTGAATCAACAAATATGCTTTGAAATTATACTTTCTAATTCACCAAACGACTAGGTGACTTTTAGTTTGAAAACTGTATTGTTCAAGACCCCTCCCAACTAAATCCACTTACAGCAGAAAAATATCCTTCTTATTTCAGCCACATAGAAAGAATGATGCAATCCTAAACCACATTTTTAATCCAAACTGTAGATTTTCCAGGTACTGCAGCTGTAATTCTCTGTGATACCTCTCTTTTCCAGCTCAAGATGTCTCTGCCTGAGACATTTCTATTGCTGGGATTTGTCTCCACTGTTTCTAGTGTTTAATTCCATTTACTCTCAGAATCTCACCCTTGAATACTGCATTCAGCCCCCTGTTTTAGTCTTCTACTTCTTGCCATTGAGGTTATCTTTGTACACTGCATTTCTTCTCTGTTTTAAATACTGGTTGTGTAATCTTCCTGATTATCCAATGGCCATTGATTTTGTTTCTCTCATTCAGCTGTGGTCTGTCATATACCCACACTTCATAATGAGGACACTGCTTTGCATCATCCTGACTAAAAAGCTTTACATGTGTTGACAGTATCTTTCTTTTCATCACAGTTCTAAAAAATAAAGGTCAGCAGTGGTTGGACTAAAATCATCGTATTACATGAAGATTGCCTTTATGTGGAAGGATTTAGGAAGTCAGCTGTAGACATAAAGTACTAAGATGCCATTTAAGAGGTATAAGCCAGCTTGAATGAGATTGAAAACACATGGCAACATCTATGTGCAGGATTTATTGCTCCTTCTCATTATTCCAAGAACAATATATCTTGCTGGTGCTATATTATTCCACCCCCACTTCCTCCCATGATGGTTTTGGCTGAGAAAGAGTTAATCATCTTCATAGTATCTAGCAGGGAGGGGGCTATGCTTTGGATTTGTGCCAAACACATCAGGAATGGTTTTGTTATTGTGGAGCAGTACACATAGTCCTTTCTGGCTTTTTCTGCTCCTCACACCACCGAACCAGAGGGGAGGCTGGAAGTGCACAAGAAGCTGAGAGGGATCACAGCTGACCCAACTGACCCAAGGGTCCTGGCAAATAAAAGGCCTGGGCAATGGAGAGCCAGAAAAAGAACAGGATAAGACAGTAATATGTCCTGGGTATGCTTATGGTAGGAGACCTGAGAATTCACCTCTCTCCAGGAGCTGCCTGGACACACAGCTATGTCTTGGCTGTACACAGAGCTTAGTTCTGGAAGCACAACTGCTTTTTCACGCTGGAGGCAGATAGCCAGGTATCAAAGGAAGAGAAACCTTTGTTTCTCTACTTTAACAGGTTTTGGCTGTTTGTCCTACAGGAAAGGTAAGTACTGAAACACATTAGGGCAGTCTTCATGCTGTTCTTTTACCAGACCTGAAGCATTACATTACAACCACACCCCTCTTTTCTTTTGATCACAGTGCAGCCACTGCTACTGGGAGCACACTGAACTGATTACAGCCTTCAAACAAACTGAAAGATGGTCCCTCCCCCATAGTGTGGCACAACAATGAGATTTCTGCAAAAATTTCAGAAACATTTTCTTGACTGTAAATGAGCTGGTTCACACCATTTTTATTTCTGGAACAGACACTTTCCTAACAAAAGGATTTCCTGATAGTTTCAAGAAGTAATTGTACAAGATTTCAGAACAAGATTGTTTTGGCCTAATGGGTGCTGAATGCTTAGTGATAAGCCTTAAAAACTCCCAAAAGAAGTACTGCCATGACTTTCTCCACAGTGTGCTGTTCTTTTATTCCCTGTTCTTCAAATCATGTTTGAGTCTGGGGAGCAGCTTGCTTGCCAGAGGCTCTTGATCAGGGGCTATGACTAAAGCACCACACAGGGAATTCTGTTTTCTTACTGACACACAGCCCAGTGGAGTCTGACTGAAAAAAAAAAAAAAAAAAAAGTTTTTGTCTATCCTCTAGTCAAAAAACTCAGCAAGGGCTAAATTGGTTACCAATTTTGTTGGGGTTTAACTTCTCTCTTTAAAATTTCCTGGGGCTGCTTAGAAATATGTTCTCAGTAACCTTTTCTTTGATAGAAATGTCTTTCTTGCTCTAACCCTTTCATAGAAAATCACTTTCCATTTCAATTCTTACTGTGCTACCTCAAAAAGAAATAACTTTTATAACAATCTTCAAAATATTTTTTGTCTTCTCCTACATTTGTGTCAGAGGCTAAGATTTGTCTCCCTTTCAAAGATTTTTTCCTTCACAGATGCACATGGGCCTAATTAGAGCTTTTGGCTGGATATTTCTAATGAAAGAAAGTTCAAATTTAAAAAGCTGTAGTATTGGAATGCATCTCATAAAGGAATCTGGAAGTAAGCAATAATACTTCAACAGCGAATAATGCTGGTTTTGGAAGAGTAAGACCACTGGGAATTTTTCCCTTAACTGGGGGGCAAAATTATTTGAGGATTGAAATCATGCCTAAGTTAGGCTAAATCTGAGCTGAGAAGCAACAGCTCCCTTTGTCACAGAGGGATCCTTCACAGTCATTCATTTTATCACACGATTTCCTCCCTCTGGGAAGGACACAACACCATCTGATAATGCAGTGGAGTACTTTGTGTGTAAGTGTCTGTCTCCTGTGGTGACAAAGCTGAGATACTGCTGTTCAGCAAACAGACTGCCCCTCGTAGCACCTGCGTTCCTGTGTGACACACATGGGGACTGATGGCACTCTGCTGCACTGGGCTTTATTTGTTCTGAGGTTAAAGGCATTGCTATACTGTTCTTTAACAGTCACTGTCCTCCCCAACTCTGCTTCAGCAATTTGAGCCCATTAAAGTCTCCCTAAATACATGGATCATTAAGCTTGATGACACAGGAGCTGAACTTTACAGCCACAAGCTTCCCTCAGAATCACAGAATTTATAATCTAGATGAGAAGAGCCCCCTAAGTAAACTGTATGGTCACAACTATTCTGCAGCTAAGATCTCTGGCACAGATGGATTTCAATGGACTGAAAAATCAGAGTGAAAAATCAGTAATGTCTTTGCAGAATGTATCTACTTACAGTACTCTGCAAGTTCCACTCTCAGTGGGTACTTTGCACCTCGTATTTTATCCACTCTCCATGGGTACTTTGCATGTCAGAGACAATATCTCTCTGAATGATCTGTGGATCTTGTTCCATGACTTACCTGGTGTGACACTGTAATTTTTCCACTTTCCCATATTATTTACCTTAGCAATACTCACAACCTAATTTTTGCATCTCATTTCAGTCATGTTCTGTATTTATTTGAGAATGTTATGCCTTTGTTTCTGGTTTTAGGTTTTAAAAGAAAATGTTACCTGCCAATCACTGTCAGGATGATCTAGTGCTTTTAGAGATAACCTCTGATTTTGCAAGTGTTTCTCCTAATTCTCATTTGCTTCACCTGCCTTACCAAACACTAGGGGTGATTGCAATCAAACACTAGGGGTAATTATAATCCTGTGTGTACTAGTTACTCAGACTCCAATATCTCCCTGATCTTTTATTAGCTGATATTCTCCAGGTGCCTGTCCATTACATCCCTCTTATCCCATCTTTTTTGATAATTTCATTATTCTATAACATCACTACCCCTCCAACCCACAGGTCCAGTGCTACTTTTTCCAGTTCAGGCCAACAGACCGCCAGATACCATCTTCTTTATCTGAGCTGTGCTCCTTATAAATGCTTTTGGATAAAAAAGGTTTGCCAGTCATAGCTTCTGTGTAAAGATTTTGGCAGCCATTTTTTTGATACAGAAGAGTTAAAATTTTCCAGAGGTTGCTGGCATCTCTGACTATACAAGTTCAGGTGATTTTGACCCTATTTCTGCAATCTTATCTTTAGCTTTGATTAAATATATTAATATGCTGTAAAATGTACTGTCAGACTCATAACAAATAGCAAAACTTAAAGGGAGAACTGTATGTACCTTTTTGAGGCAAGGTTATTCTTCTCAAGGGATAACTGGTCACTGTTACCAGCTTTTAGATGTCTGGGAATCACCTGTGTAACTTCTAATCATTGCATCTGACAACATTTTGATGGTTTTACAAACTACTTTTTTATTCCTCTCAGATAATTCTGGATGTACAGGATGAATCTGTCAGAATTCTTCCTCACATAACCTTTTAACATGTTTTATACCTTCTGTCCAGGAAGTGTCTAGAAAAAACTTATTTTTGCCTTAATTTTTAACTCATATTAATTTTTGAGAAAGATGTCCTCTGGAAACAAAATAGGAACTGACATCCTCAAAAGACTGAACTATTTCATCACCAATAGTTTTTACAAACTTCTGCAACCCTGCCCACCAGGGATGGAAATTAGAGCATAAGTTTAATTTACCTAACTGAATAATGATGACCTTAGTGGTATGACTCAGACTTCATTGAACTAGGTACAAAAGGTGCAGCATAGAACAACTTCCCTAAGTCATTCTTATTCTGCATCTTCTCTCTTGAAAAAGCATTCATTAAGTCTCCTGCTTGCTCAGGAGTTCGACAGACTGAAGGTAAAATGCTGTGTCTTTTCAATGATTTACCACATATCTAGGCTTCCAACTAATTGCAAACTATCTCTGTTCAGACCACAGGTGGTTTTGGAGTGTTGGGGTGTGTGGGTGGGTGGGTGTGTGTGGGTGTATATATATATATCTCAATTCCTTCCACACAAGAGAATTAACACATTGAAATCATGGAGACTTTGGAGACTGAAGGCTCCCTACAGGTGGTACCACTGAGGACAATGTGATTAAAAATGACTAACAGAGGGTGACAGCAATGAATCCAGCTAAACAGACATGCAATGAGGAATAAATTAATTCCAGTACTCCATATAAAGGCAGTCTGGGTTAGTAGTTTATATGTCAGACCTCCTTTGTTTGTGCATACTATTGTTACTTATTACAGCAAGAGTTTAAATAAGCAACCAGTTAGAATGATCCAGTTCAGAATATCCACTGGGAACCTAACCAGGAAATTTTGTGCCCTGGTTTTGGGCTTCTTGCTTCCTATTCAGAGTTTCTGCATGCACATATGACCGCTGGTTACATAACATGCCTAGTCTACCAGAGGCAGTCAGGGAAATGATAAAAAATGCCATTGTTAAACCAGGAATCCATTTGATTATTGCAGCTTCAGCTGTATCATATTCAGAGTTTCAATGGGTGATCCCATTCTTTAACATTCTTCATATAAATACGTGGCTCCAGCTAAGTTTGAGAAACTTAGTTCTTCAAAATCACTAAATGCTTGAGATTTCTAATGTAAAACACTCACAGGTGTCCTCTATGTCCACAAAACATTTGAAAATTTGAAAATATGCATTGATATGTCTATGTAAGTCCTAGTGAGTGATCTCTTGCTTGCAATAAAATCCTCAAATGGCTTCCCCTGCAGTTGATGTAATTTGCTGATAATTCACTGGAAAAAAAAATCTCATTATTGCTTACCTACAAAATAAGTTTTCCCTTGAGACTTTTTCCCCAAGGATTTGTTCAGCCTGATGCTAATGCCACTTTCATATGGCATATGAAGGTCAGTCTTATTAGAAAGATTTTGTTTCATACTGCTAGTTAATGTTTTATAGGCTGACAATCAACTGGCAATCAGTCTATGAGATACTTTTTTGAGTAATGAAGAATTTCTTGGTGTCGAGGTTCCCAGTTTTAATAAGACAGGCAGATCCTTTGCTTTCTATCCTAAAGACCAACCGAACCTGTTATGTTAATCAACCCAGTTTGAAGTTATGAGATTTATCTACCTGATTGATAAAAGGTTTTAAGCTTTCAGAACTATGTTTTGAAAAAATAAAATGGAAGAGCTGTATTCATTTACTGGATACAGCTCTGGATGATTATTCTGCATCAAAAGCATCTCTGTGTCCATAAAAAGGGGTCTTTTGCATTCCTGCCTGAGGCTAAACTGAGACTAGGCAATTAATTCAAGGTGCAACAGAATCTCTCTTATAAACTCCTCAGACTGATTAAACTATAGAGGTTGTAGGGTGGAAGAGACATATTTATTAAAATAATTTCTGTTTCCCAAAGTTCAGTTTGAGTTTAAAAGTAGTTTGTGAGTAGCAGAGAAACAGTGAGAAGTGGGGATGTTGTCAGGTATTTTGGACAGATGGATGAAACTTCTGTTTATCCATATCTGACAAATGGAAAGCTTTCATGAGCAATCCAAATATTTCCTGTGTCAAAAGCAGCAAAAGACCCCAGTATTTCCTATGTTAGAAGCAAAGAGAGGAGTAGTGCTGGTCTATCACCTACTCCCTCCCTGTTATCTCTCTAGGCAGAGGTTCCAATCCAATATTTCCCAGACTCTGCAGAACTCAAAGTAATTCAGAGACTAATATAAGTTTGAAACACTATAATCAGGAGAGAACAATAGTCATCACGATCCTGTTAAAGGGGATGTGAACAATCCTGTACTTGTCTGGAAGGAAGTCAAGGAGGGACTTATAGTGCCACAGCTTCCAGAGCTGGAGAAAATCATTAACCACACCAGGGTCCTAGTTTGCCTGACTCCTCAGCATTTCAACAAGACCAATAATTGTTACCCAGGTTGAAACACTACACAGGAATAGAGTCCTGTGTCCTGTTAGATGTGTAAGTAAGTGTATGTGAGAAAAAAATGCTCTTCAGACACACCTATCTGCTGAGATATCTGCAACATTTGTTACATATTTCAGCTAGTCTTTCTAGTAACATTTTTTTTAGTATAAGCATTCAAAAGTCCATGAAATGCCAGTGATTGCATCACAGTAGGAAAGACTGAAGCTTCCCTTATTTCAAATACCTGAGTCAGTTTTTCAGGGGTGTGGGGGCTGAAGGGGCTCTCTGTGAGGAAAGGCTGGGACTTCTCTGTGCTGGATGCAGCTGGAGCCAACCCACCCAGTGCAGGGCACAGTTGAGCCATGCCCAAGGTGGGGGCAATTCAGGGAAAATACACATAAGAAAGGAGTGAGGGGAAACCTCATTGTCATCATGGGCATTGTCCTCACTGTCACAGGAAAGATGTTGCAGCATCAGGAAAGATGTTGCTTTACTCTTTGTCTTTTTGTTTCACTCTACTCATGTCACTAATTAAATATTTATTTTTATTTGTAATATATTAAATTCTTTTTCCCCAGGTAGAATCTGTTTTGCCAGTGGTGTTACTCATGGGAGATCTTCCTGTCTTTCTCTCTACATGGACCTTTCTCTCTACATGGACCTTTCTCATTCCCATTTCCCCTCTTTCTCTCCTTTGTCCCACTGAGGCTGTGTGAGAGAGCACATGGGTGGTATTTTGGCTGCTGAATAAGGCTGGTCTGCCACAAATGGCAGAGACTCAGGTTATTTTCCAAAATCTAGTCTGGACACATTTCAGAAAATGTTACCACATGCATGCCTATGCAAGGCATTGAATTGTATGCAGCAGATCAATACAAAGCTTGTTTGGTTCTGACTCCCTTTTTTGTACAGAGGTAGGAACAAGTCACACTATTAAAACACTTCCTGAAATGTTTTTTCCTGTTTGTCAAGACATTCTGAATTTTTGGTACATTCTGAAATGAATGTCCTTGCCCCTTATCTATCTCAGGGACACAGGAGATCCCAGGATCCCCCCATATTTACCCACCTGCTCTCCATTTTCCCCTCTATCAGAGCTGTGCACCTTGTACTCCTCTCAGCTCATCCCCTTGGGAACAGACCAGTTGTTGGTCACAAGCTCTATAGAGTGCACTCTAAGAGCCCCATGAAGTACACTTTGAAATCTGCTTTAGCAAAACCCACATATAGGAAAAAATTCTGAACATTTCTTCAGCAAGGTGTTCATTATGTGTGAAGCTTTCTTTTTTCCCCCCTATGTTTTATCTTAATAGAAATAATCATTGTGGTTTTTATCTTAATAAATGGATTGAATAAAATCCCTCCAGAAGGTTTTACCAAGTTGCAATGCTTCCTCCCAAGCTAGCAGCATCACTTCCAAATGCACAGGTTGTTCCTTTCTGGGATACTTAACTCTATAAATAAGAGGATTAGATTCCGTTTTCTCATTCCTCTGCTCATACATATGCTTACCTATAATTGAGATCTCTTACTTTACATCTCCTCACTAAGAAATTAGGTCTGTGAGTATCTGAGAGATAGGATGAGAGAGTTTTAAAGTGCTTGATACTTGTCAAATTATAGATGTAAATTAGACTCTGTAACTAAAAAAAAAAAAAGTCATTTAAATATCATTGGAATAAAAAGTATTAGCACAATCTAATTTGTATATGCAGCCATGTAAATTCAAATAAAGTAATGAATAACAGTTCTGCTTCATCTGAGGTATTCTTATTTTTTTTCCTTAGAAAATAATCTTAAACAAGCACAAGGTATTCTACATTCACAACTTTTGACGAGAAGCAGATTTTAGTAAATAATACAATTTATAGGTAATGCTATCTTTAAAGTCTGATTTCTTGGGAGGTGTACAATGTTTCTACTTCTTGTTTGATAAATCTAACTGCAACTAAATTACTCTGCAAATTTATATGCAGGAAGTGCAGTCAGTAATTGGAAGCTGAAAGCACCAGACACTCTACTAGCCCTAGCCTATTTCTGTACCAAGTAATAGGATTATTGAAAACTCTGTCCTTATATATTGTGTTCAAGGAGAAAAGCACTGAAAAATTCAAAGGTTTAATTTAGGCACCATTGGTAATATACTGTAATTCATGGACTATTCTGTGCTTATAGGCAAAATGAGCTACTCAGCAGGGAGCAGGAAAGAGTGCACACAGAAAAAAAAATTAGAATGGCCTTTACATTCATCACTGTATGGCATGTACTTTGCATTACTGCTTATATACATTTTGGTTCATAAAATTCAACAGTATAAAGTGCATATAAAACATGCATAGTGTTTTCAATTCAGATTACTAGAACAGACCTCTTAATGGAAAGGTACTAATATGAGCTATTTCCTTCATGTATGCCCCTGAAATAAAATAGTTCATCAATTACTTCCAGCTAAATCTACCAGTTGAGAAAAGTAATAGAATCTTAGAGGTCAAAAATATTGGTTGTTGTAAATGCCTGGTTCACTTCCTAACAAAACACATTAAAGTTTCACCAAACTAGAGCATTACTTTCTTTAAATAAGAGATCCTGTGCAGTCATCTATCCCTCGACTGTAATTGACAGATATTTACAAAGAAGCCTCTTTGAACCATAGCTTTTGTATTACTCACTCCTAGCAAAATGTAGGAAGGCTTCATCAGTTCTCATATGGAGGCAAATATATAGTTTTTTATATAAGCACAACTTCCTTCTGCTCACTGTAAAGGATTTGAAGACTGAGTGAAAATCTCTTTAATAAGGTCCCACAGTGTTGTCAGTCTGGCTGTTTGTACTTTTAAAGTTTTTCTTCCATTGTATTTCATGTGCATATCTATCAAAAGCTTTGCTATCAGGAATATTAACTATAGAATACACCACACCCCACCACCAGGTTGTGGTGATGTAAGGTTATGTTCTTCCCCATCAAAACAATTTTTTTTAACTTCTTTTTCTTTTCTTTCTTTTTTTTCCTTTTCTTTCTTTCTTTTTTTCCTTTTCTTTCTTTTTTTTTTTCCTTTTTAAAATCTTATTGCTTGAATATAAAATTGGGTGTGTGTCATTCTTTGCAAAACATGAGGATTCAAACAAGATGACATTAGAATTCTAATTTTGCTCAATTTCATTCCAACAAAGTACTTTTGCAGGCATTAATTTCTTTGCAGCCTCACAGTATCATAGACTCCATGGTTTTAAGATAAATTCTTCAAGGACAATGCAAATATGATTTTTAAAACTTTATATTAAAAATAACTTATTCACAATATAAAGCACAATTTTCATTTCTGATTGATGTATATAATGTAAGCTACACCATTCCAATTATTTCTTTGGCTTTAGCCAAGTTTTATATCTGAGGATGATTTTAAACTCAATATTTTAATTAAGATAGACCATTAACAACATTTAATATTGACAAGTTACATAGTTATGCATTTTTTAAAAAGAGGAGAAGATTAGTAGAAAAGGCCCAGATACTTGATATATTAATGGATAAAGAGATATCCTTGAATTTTTTTCAACCCAAGAGGTTGAAAAATAAGTTAAAATTAGATGATTTGTAGAAACTAACTTAAATAGGATCCTGCATAAGTGAAATTACAGTACCTGAGAATATCCTGAATTTACAGTTCAGAAATGTAAAGGTTACAGAATTCTTCCTGATCAAAACATGAGTGAATTTTATTTTAGAGAGCTCAAAGGAAGGCAAATCACTGAGATTCATTCTTATTTTCATAATCATGAAAGTTTGACTTACTTTGGTTGTGTAGGTCATACCTGAAGAGAAAATTTATCTGGACAGGCTATGAGGTAGTCTAATTTTGTGAGATAAAATTAAACAGTTTCTTCTTTCACCTTCCTAAATGGGACATTTATTTACCTGCAATGATGTCTAAGAATTTTTTATTTGTACGAATATTTTTATATATTTTTTTAAATATTTGTAGCTTTGTACATTTTTAATATATACCTATCTAGCATTTTCTTACACTTTAGAATAGTAGATTACCCTTTCTTACACTTTATGGCACCTTCTTGAAATGTTGTTTAGTCTTACTTTCAAGAAAAGAATTTCTAACAAGGACAGCCTATTTTGCACCAGCACCTGTGAGACATAACAAAATATAGGGCTAAGCACCCTTGGAGAGACTTGGCAGTCATCTGGTCTCCTACTGGACGTGCTTGCTAGATGTGGTAGCTAATTAAACTTATCAAATTTGTGAAAATCTGATGCCAGATGTGGGCATAACTATATTTTGGGCACATGAAAGTCTTCACTAAAGGACTGCTCTTTATGTTACCACTGCAATGTCATTTGGAAGGTTTGTCTTTCTATTCTAGGCAATAGTAGCATCATGCTGAAACATGTTAAAGATTTCAAACACATTCTGAAACCCTTGACTCTTTTGAGGGGAGAGACAACCTCAACCTTTAGAAAAAGAGGCAGAGAAAAAGTTTGACCATGTGCTGTTTTCTCTTCCTTCCATGTTGACCCCATGCATTCTTTTTACAGGTGATCCAGCATACAAATTCTTCTGAATAAGAGCTCAGGGAGCCATAGCACATGGTCAGATCTAAATGCAACAGCTTGAGCCCATACATCACCCACGGGGAAGATAGCACTGAGACGGCACAGGCAAAATTCAGCTTTGTTTGCTCAGTTCCTGCCATTATCCCTGGCCATTGTGTGTATCTTGCCTCACCATTTAAAATATTTCATAATGTAGCTATGTATGGAGTGGTCTCTGCAATCCCCCAGAACATTCACTAGCTGTATATTCATCCAGAGACTCAATTTTTGTGCCAAGTGTTGCAATCAGTTCCTCCCATGTGGTTTCTTTCATGATAAATGCTAAGGGTAACTCTTGATTTAGCACCGTCTAGTTGTAAATAAATGGTTCTATTGGCTTTTTGGATCTTTAAATCATGAGAATAGTTGCTGAGATGATTAGCACTATTATTTGGTGGATGGGGATGCAATTTGCTCCCCTTTTATAGCAACATTTATCATGGTCTCCAGACGAGAAATGTTTATTCAAATAGCACAAATAAAGAAAAAGTAGAAAAATTAGTTATTAAAATAAGAAAGATTATTTTCAGGATGCACAAAATGAGCGCATTACTTGAAATTGAATAAAAGAACAAGATAAGCCAGGTGGAAAAAATTAATGAAAATTTAAAAGTTGGATGAAAAAAGTGAATGTTTTTTCATAAGCATGTAGCAAAGCTGATAGGCCAAATGCAGAATTCTTTCTAGGTCAAAAAAAAATTATATATACTCGTGTCTTGATTTGGTCAGGAATGAAAACTGTATTGGTGGTACAACAAGATGGAGATGGCCTTTCTGAAACAGCAGCCAGTAATAGAGTTTTCAGCAAGAGAGATGAATCAGCAGCTCTCTTTTGGTGCATCATGCACTTCAAAGTGAATGCTTTTCCCACTTTGTTTTGTCAAACATTACTGTAAAAGTTCTAAGGGATTTTGGGAAATCTTTTTGCAGTAAAATATATTGGACAGATGAGAAAAAGACTGAAATTAGTTTTACTAAGACAAGGAATTGACCACTGACGAAACATTGTAAGTAAATTATGCCTTTATTTTGGTTTTCCTTAGATAATTTTATAGAGGCCTGAACAAGTGGTGATAAATGAAGTAAACATATTTCAAAGAAATTCAAACCCATTCCATCAACATTTAGTGACAGAAGTGGTCCCACTAGTATCTGACGACTGTTGTATGAAAAAGCACTGCAAGTATTCAGAACACTGATGCACAGGGCCCCACTGAACAGAAAATAAGCATATTTCATTTATACTTTACTGATGAATGGGTTTTTTGGTTTTTTTTCCATTATAACAGGTACAAGCCTAAATGAAAAGAAAATTAAGATTTGGAAGAAGAAACATTAGGATACTATCTCACAAATATTTGCAATCTTTCTGAACAGAACCTATCTCTTTCTTCATGGTTTTTTCACACTTAATGTCAAATTTTATTGTGTTTTTTACTACATAATGCACACGAATATTTTCTCTCTTTCTCTTATTTTTTACCTTTCTAATGGGTGATTCATTCCAGAGATTAATAAACTATCTTAAAATGGGATTAACCTCTTTTTGGAAGTGCCTCTCCCTCCTACAACAAGTGCCTCTCCTCCTACAACATGACTGTACCACCAGTCATGTTTTAGTAGCTCTTGGTTGCTGGGATGAATACCATTGATAGAGTCAGGCATATTTTCTACTTGCTCCTGCTAAATTAATATGCCAGCAATGGCCCCACCCTCAAGAAACCAGTCTATTTTGGGGGAATTTTTAGAACTGTTTATATTGTTGCATTTTCCTAACTTTCAAGGTTCACATTGTCACAGTTCTAGAAGCAATGCTGGAATCCTGGATGGACACATACAATTAACTTATACTAATGCTATTAGTGTTATTAGCTTATTGGCATAATTATGTTTTATGAAGGCATGCTATGTCTGTTAGGTGTCACCGACGTGTTTTATGAAAAATCCTCTTCTTTAGGACTTTTCCCTCCTGAGAAGCTGAGAGGCCTCAGGAACAAACTGTAAACAATTCTTATCTGCTGCTGTGGAATGCAACAGGGGAATCTGTGATTGGTCTCATCTGGTTGTTTCCAATTAATGGCCAATCACAGTTCACCTGTCCAGACTGTCTCGGTCAGAGACAAGCCTTTGTTATTCATTCCTTTTCTATTCTTAGCTTAGCCTTCTGATGAAATCCTTTCCTCTGTTCTTTTAGTATAGTTTTAATATATTATCTATCATAAAATAATAAATCAAGCCTTTTGATACATGGAGTCAACTTTCTAGTCTCTTCCCTCATCCTGGAACCCTTGTGGACAATACCACAGTTAGGCTGTATGGCAATAAGTTCAGAAAAACTAAAATAACTCCACTGCCTTCTCTGCCTTCTCTACTAGCTGACTTATGGTTTGCTACATAAAGCTTCTTGGGGCTTATACTATGAGAGTGTAATATGTTCTCATCACCTTCAATTGACACTTCTGTTAGAGTGCAGAATTACAAAAAAAGCAGTTTTCTGTCTGCTCTTTTCAAAGTGCTCCTTTGAGGCCAAAACACAAGAACACAATTTGGTTAGAAAGTCGAGATGAGAATGTATACAGTGCAAATCTTGGACTCAAGGCATTCTTACTGAAGCTGTGTGTGTACACATTTATGTGACAAACATATCTTGACACTATTTGTCTTTCTTTTCCTCCAGGTGTATTGGGTTTGCATGGAAAATTCAGTAGCAGCAGGCTGGGGACAAAGGGAGCATTTCAGCAGTGGTTTCTGCGAGAAACTGGAGACCATGGTGAAGGCGGCTGTGCCTCTGCAGCCAATGGACTCCACGGTGGAGCAGACACCTACAGACCCTGGAGGTCCCCATGCTGGAGCAGGTGGATGCCCAAAAGAAAGCAATGACTCTGTGGGAAGCAGGTTCCTGCAGGATGCATGGCCTTGTGGAGAGTAGAGTCCATGCTGGAGCAGGTTTGCTGGACTGGTGACTCCACAAGGGACCCACACTGGAGCAATCTGTTTCTGAAGAACTGTAGCCTTTGGAAAGTACTCATTTTGGAGTAGTTTGTGGAGTACTAGCTCCCATGGGAGGGATGCCACATTAGAGCAGGGAAAGTATTCTTTCTCCTGAGGAGGAGGCAGTGACAGAAACAGTATGTGACACCCATTCCACATCCCACTGGAAAGATAGCAGTAGAGAAGGTAGAGAAATGGGAATAGGGAAGGAGGGATGAAGGTGTTTTAAGATTAGGTTTAACTTCCCATTATCCTACTCTCATTTTAATAGGGAAATTAAATATTTTTCCCCGCGGTCAAGTCTGTTTTCTCCATGACTATTACTGCCGAGTGATCTCTCTGTCCTTACCTCGATACACGAACCTTCTGGTTTATTTTCTCTACCCTGCCCAGTCAAGCAGGGGAGTAATAAAAGGGCTTTGGTGGGTCCCTGTCATCCAGTCAGGCCCGGCCTACTTGATAGGCATGAAATTCCTCTTCGGTTTACAGCCCTGTTAAACAGAGAAACACAGAATCCTTAAGGTTGGAAAATACCTCCAAGATGTGAGCCTCCAAGAAACTCACTCAAAAAGGCTCTTAAAAGGGCTTAGAGTCTTTCATGTACTCTGAGTTATAATCACAGGAGAGATACTGACAAGATATCCTCAAGATGTCAAAACAACAAAAAAGGCTTTACTGGCAACCTCAGAAAATCAGAAGACTTTAGCAAAAGGTTTAGAACAACATTCAATCAACACGAAACACTTCTCAAAGCATTAACTCAGCCCATTCAACTTAGAAAACTCTAAGCCCATACAATTTTAAGTTACATAAAAATTCTAAAAAGAAGGAATTAGAAGAAAGAGAAAGATAGAATGATTAAAAAAAAACAAACAAAAGAACCACCAAACATAGCTATCACTTCTGGTTCCAGCAATGTTCAGCTGATTGAAATTCTAAGAGGAGGTAGGGTCAAGACATGTGCTTCCTCCTGTTCTGCTTTAAATACCTGCCTTGGGCCCTTCCCCAGGTAGGACTTCCAGTCATTTGGCCACTTAGGAGCTGGGTTAGAGGCTCCAGAGGCAGGTGTGGAGCATTGCCTCCAATGTGCCAGGGTCTGGCAGCCACTACAGGGCTGGGATACAGGCTGGGGGAAGGGTGGGATGTAAGAGGCAGTTCATCACCTCACCAGACCAGACCCAGGCTACTGCTTGCCACACACATACACATGCACGTGAAATGTTTGGAGTCAGCAATGTCTCCAGGCTCTCACACAAACTCATTGAGTCCAACCTTTAACAGAACACCACCATGCCAGATAAACACGACAATAAATGTCGCATCCAGTAACTTCCTGAA
The DNA here is from genome assembly GCF_022539315.1 of Serinus canaria. NCBI lineage: Eukaryota > Metazoa > Chordata > Aves > Passeriformes > Fringillidae > Serinus > Serinus canaria. Next base: position 92,344,355 of record NC_066316.1, read on the forward strand.
CACCTCCACGGATGATGAATCCAATATTTCCCTAGAAAGCCCATTCCTGCCCTTGGTAACTCTTTCAATGAAAAAATATTTCCTAATGTCCAACTTACAGCTCTGCTGGCACAGCTTGAGGCCATTTGCTCATTATGCTCTCTGTTACCCCATGTTTCCTGAGCTGTTTATTTCACTGACTTAAATTCAAATTATGAATTCTTCACAGTGGGCATTATCTTTCTGTTACATGTGCTCCCTATGCTCTATTACAATGGGCTCTTGAACTTTGCATCATATTCCAAAACAATATTTGAAAACAGAATACTCTTAATAAATCTCTAAACTACATTAAAAATGAAATTATGATTGATGGCAAACCAGTTAGCAATTTCTCTATGGATAAATTAAACAGAATTTGTGTACTTCTCAAAATATGCTAACAAATAACAAAACATGCCACAAACTTGGGAAGTTATTAAAGAGGTACACATGTCAAAATGATATGCTCTTTACTCATCCGTGGAAGAAATTTCAGAAGATGTGTTTCTTCTGAGCTGACTGCTCTACAATTACCTAAACTATTTCCCAGCCTACTCCAAGCCCTACAATGCAATTACTCCAGGAGCACTGTGGGACACCATCAAGAAGCTGGGAAGGATATGGGAAATGTCTTTACAGTGAAAAGATAATAGATGAAAAGGCAGGGTACTGCAATTAAAATGTAGCTAAGAGCTACAAACCAATATTTAAACTCTTGAAATTCTTAGCTTTTGGAAAAATGAACCAATGACCCAAAGCAATCTTGGATTGCTGAGAACAAATACACTTTTATATAATTCAGTTTGTTTCCTCTTTGAGGAAGTAAATACATAAGTGGACTTTTGCTAAGAAATATTTTCCCTGAATTACTTCTTAAGTATGTACTGCAAATATTAAATAGGAGCACAAGACACAATGCAGTAACACAATACAGATAATTGAAGTGCAACGGAAAAGCTAAGAGTTCTATTTTACCACACACAAGCAGGGCATTGGAGGCCTGTAAAACCTCATTATCTGTGCTAGAAAAAAATTCTGAGATGAATATATGTCATTTAATAAAAACTAAATTCTAGCCATCCACTGAAATGCCAAGCAGCATATGCAGGAGACACTTTTGTCACTACTGCAAGAAAAAAGTATGTGTTTACTGGCTGTTACATTTTTATGCAAACGGCTATGCTAAACTGAGCAAAACTTATTTCAGAATCACCTGCTTAAAGTAAGTCACAAATATGTAACCATACCAATTCTCTCTGCATCATTTTCTGCTTCAACTGATGATGATGAGATTCAAGAACAATTTGTACTGAGAAAAATAGCCTGATATGTCAATGTACAGTGAAAGTCAGTACATAGTTAAGCAGATTCTTTACATACTTTATTCGATGGCATGCTTAATTTTCACTTAGTTACTACAGTTCACTGAAGAATTGGGTATTGTAGACAAGTGATTATTGCATCACATATTCACTATATCATAAATTCCTAAAAGCAATATTGTCTTTGATTATTTGAGTTGAGAGCGTAAAGACAAATTTTTGGTGTAGCTTAGTTGCTCAGTGAATACTTCAAAGAAAATTTTCTGTACTAAGTGTATGGCTGTTCAAGGATAACGTCCAGTGTATACTCATCTCTGTCAATTTGATTGTTAATAATCCTAGCACTGTAGGATTCTCTGCATTATATTTATTTATATTGTACATAAAATGTTTCTTGTGTTTACTAAAATAGAAATAACTCCTCCATATATCATAGACACACATGTTTAAATATGAACAGACTGTTTCTCTATAGAATAATTGTAACAATGGATTTGACTTTTATTACATTTTCATGCACTCACTATCCTTAATTCCTCATTTACACAATTTAATTTTTCTTTCAGAAGTAGAGATATTAAGAAGTACTTTTCTGGGAGTAGAGAGAAATGTTCATGCAGCCACTGAAGATCAGGAGTTCTGGAGGTTAGACGTATTCCAGTTTTGAAGACAAGGCAGGAGACCCAAAATTGTCCTCCTCTTGTCCTCATTCCCATCTTTTGCTTTTGTTCTCCTTCTCTAAACATCTTCATTCTTCTGCTTCACAGAATCTGTGTTCTTCCTTTGACTTGTCCATTCCACAGCTGCTGCCACAAAGGGATGAGGAGGAATATTATATTCTGGCAGCGGGAAGCATGTGAGAACATCCCTCCTCGGAGAACTGGCTGTCATGTCCTCCTCTTTCCACACCATTATTTCTACCTTTTAAAGTTAAGAAGGTTCTCTAGAGTTGTTGAAATGAACCCAGCTGATTGCTAGTTGGAAGGTCTTTGGGAAATTTCTCAGTTTTCAAACAGTGTAATAACTTCTCTTGTGGTTCCCCATACAGATCCAGAGGTGAAGGAGTGGCTGTTTCAGGGTCTTACAGAGCTGGAAACATGTTTATCTTTTGTTGAGCAGTATGGAGACAGACTAGGGTGATAGATTCCAGACAGGGTTTTGTCAGTTCCTTGAATGTCAGCAAAATCTGACCTTCTCATACAGCTTGACTTTAAAGGTCCATGGGGCTCTCTTACTGACGGCAGCATATATAATGCAACAAGCTGAAAAGAAATTTTTGGTTTTTTAATGAGATTTATTAACAATGGGACCTTTCTCTGTAGCTTACTGATTATAGTATGTTTCATTCTCTCTGAGTCCTCATCAAAGATAAGATGAAGTGAGGTGGGAGTTTATCTGAACCATACAACAAAAAAATATCTTTCCAGGCAAACCAAAGTCAAGGTTTTTTCTCCTCAGCTGCATGTGTTACTTCTCCAGCACAAAACATACTTTCTGTACAGACACAACTGACTTATAGATGTACATCCCAACATTTAAAATAAAGAAAACTAGGAGTCAGGGCAAAAATGTGGGGACAATAAGTCTCAGATGGTATGGAGATTTTTTGCCACCTGCTTCTCAAAAGTGTTAAAAATATCCATTATTTTTCTCTGATTTTTTTAAAACTATTTTCTTAAATATCGAGAGAATCTAAATATGGAAAATGACTGTCATTATTCATTAAGCATTTTGTGAGACACACCTAAATGTTTGAATTACATGGTCAAATCTCTATCATTTATATTGTAGGCATGCTTGTCATCTGTATTTATGCTATCACCAGAATATCTTTACCCTTCATAATCTACAAAGCATTTAACCTTCAAACATTCCTGATGGCAGGGTAGTAGTATTAGTATTCCCTTCTTATAGAAGGGAATTTGTAGTATTGTGTAGTGAAGTAGGAGTATTGTGTGGTATAGTAGTGGTAGTATTATAAATGTGACTGGGCAGATATGTGGTAAAGTGTCACCAACATGTTTTATGAAAAATCCTTTCCTTAGGATTTTTCCCCTCCTGAGAAACTGAGAGGCCTCAGGAACAAACTGTAAACAATTCTTATCTGCTGCTGTGGAATGCAACAGGGGGAATCTGTGATTGGCCTCATCAGGCTGTTTCCAATTACGGGCCAATCACAGATCACCTGTCCAGACAGTCTTGGTCTGAGGGAAGACTTTGTTATTTCATTCCTTTTCTATTCTTAGCTTAGCCTTCTAATGAAATCCTTTCTTCTATTCTTTTAGTATAGTTTTAATATATTATCTATCATATAATAATAAATCAAGCCTTTTGATACATGGAGTCAACTTTCTCGTCTCTTCCCTCATCCTGTGACCCATGTGGAAAATACCACAGTAAAGACCAATATTCTTCAATTAAATATTGAAGAATGGACTGAAGTAACTAGGTGTCTAGAGGGCTTTTCAAATTTCAAATTATTTGAGCTTTTGAGTTTTTTCTTATTTGCATCTTTATCCGTCCATATAGTTTTACTGTTCCCACAACAAACATTCAAAAGGCTTTATTTATATTGCATTCAAATATTTTGAATGTTCTAGCAGGTGCATAATTCTTTCTCCACATCCCAGATGAAAAAGGAAAACTCATGGTCAAATTTAGCAGCAAATATGGCAGATTGTGTAACTCTGCACATTATTTAAATTTCTTAAGTCTATGGTGTTTGTTGATTCTGACAGTATGCAGCCACAACACCCAAATGCAGTATGGAATTTTCTTTGACTAAGTTCAAACACTGAGCTATTGAAATCTACCCGTTCTCTAACTTTGTCCATAATAAAGATGTAATATAGATAATTTTAAATAGGCAATGCCTACAGGTTTTTTTGCTAGTTTTACCACTTTATTACACCAAAATAATATTTGTCCTACTGTTAAGGGACAAGAGAGGTAACAAACCTGTAGGGGGACAACACCTGGATGCCTGTGGTAAAGTGGTACAACAAAAAGAAAATTCTTAATTTCCACATCTCAGAACAACAGTTCCTCTTCATTAAATGGTGAACTAATATAACTCATGTGATTGATTACACTCTTTCATAATTTCAGAAGTTTTTAGAATTACTACTTAATGAAACACTATAATGCACAAAATGGCAGGCTATGGTAAGGGGCCATAATAAGTAGAAATATCACATCAAAGTAGTGTATGTAGAATTATTTTTTCTTATATTTTAAATACAGAATTTAAAACTGTCTCCTTTATATCAGTCCATCATACACCAAGGTCTTTTTTCCTCTAGATATAGAAGTATACAAAGTAATAGTATATTATAATTTAAAAATCAGACCTGTTTTACCTTAAAAGAAATTTAGAGGTGGATGAGAACTGATACAGTTTCCTTCAAATGACCACCATTAGGTATAATTATTTTTTTGCAGCTGACTATACCACTGAGAGCCATAGTAGCAAGCAGGTAGATTAGATAAGAGATTATTTGGTTTTAAGTTTGTCCCGTGACAGATAATCAGCATTATCTAGTGCTTACTGGATGATTTATGAGATAAGAAACTATACCCTGCATCATTTAGATGGCTAAATGCTTGTTAGACAACCAGGCAGCAAAGTATTCCAGTGTTCCTACATTTCTGGATTAGGATAAAGGTTAGTTCAAGGATAGTTATAGTGATGCTCAGGGTGGTTATGGTGCTCCATCTGAGGCCCTATCTCTTAAATCACTGGATTCTTGTTATTATCTAGAGTCCAAATAACTGTCATTACTGATTTGTATTGAAATAAAACACACATCTAAATAATATCTCTTAAGAAATTTGCAGCCTCTTAATTAACCTTTTACATATTCTGTGAATTAAAGTATCTCAGGCTTTCAGAACTTCCTTGAGCAAATACCTCAGCCTGTTAGAAAAGATAACTCAGAATAATTTTTCAATTATTTCCAACAGAAAGCAGTTTAACAGTTTTTAATTCTAAACTTCTCATTTTGAAAGAACAAAAGCCTAGATTTTATTTAAATTAAAATGATGCTTTGAAGTACAGCCTTCATCTGCCAAAAGTGTATGAACATATGAGAGTGTCTAACAGGGATACTTTTTGGTGAAAGTCAAAATAAGAACACAGGCTAAAAAAAAAGGCTTTATCACTTGAACAAGGGCCTGAAAAGAGTGGCTTCTCTTCTCTATGAAAGAAAACCTGGATCAAATGGAGGCCAAGACACAGGACTAGAGGCATGGTGCCAAGCAGCAGGACAACAGAACAAGAAGCAATGGGCAGAAACTGATGCAGAGGAAGTTCCACACGAACACGAGGACACATTTCCTCTGTGGTCAGCTGAGCACTTAAACAGACTGCACAGAGAGGCTTGGGAGTCTCCCTCACTGAAGATATTCAAAAACTGTCTGGATGCAATCCTGTGCAATGGGAAATAAATAGGGCAGGGGAATCTTTCTCCTTTTTGATGCCTTTATTCAAAATCAGCTCAGGTGGGAAGAATCAATGGGTCGCGCTCATGCCGCTGTTGCTCCTAGGAGTGGCACAGAAGAGGAGGAAAAAATGCAGCTTTATCTGCTGGTCTGCAGAGAGAGATGGGGATTTCAACCTCCCCAGAGCACCAGAAGATTCCCACGTATCTCGTTTGACATTCAGGATCCTCTTTCTGGCCGATGTCTTTTAGGTTAAGGTGAAAGGTAAAAAGGGTCTCAGCAGGCATTGGATTCTGTTCCTCACACCTAGACATTACTTCCATCTCTTAATTTCGTGTTGGCTCGCTGTTTTTAGGGGTTTTTGTTAGGTTTGGTGACATATTTCCTCATTTGCATGTTAGTCCCATCATCCCCTCTCCTTCACCATCCTGGGGGGGGGGTGTGCCATCCTCCAGGCAGCAGCAGGGTGGTACAAAAAAGGGAATTCTCAACAATAGGGAGTTAAGGTCTGACTATTAACAGGTGATTACAACGTGAAACTATCAACAAGGAACAGTTAGAACTCCCCCCTGGCAGCAACTGGCCCAACCTGTGAACTCTGCAACCTTTATAAAATGGAAAAAATGGGTAACTTTCCTACTCATAAGACAATGTGCTCTAGGACAGCCCTGCTTGAGCAGGAGGTTGGATTAGATGACCCACTGGTATTCCTTCCAATCTTACACATTTTATGATTCTGTGATTCCAAGGTAAATGCTTCCCAAAATGGTGTGCAGCACTTACACGCTGTCCATGTCTCCTGCCAAAGGCTAACAGCCTCGAAGCAGAAATGAAATGGAGCTTTTCTTCAGATGGCCACCAGCATGAATCAGCTTCCCAGTCTTCAATAACCTGGGAAAACAGTCTGCCTGGTCTAGATACAAGCACAGTTGTATTTCCTATACAGTCACCTGCTGCACACTTGCAAAGGGGTTTTACAAAGCTCAGTTCAGCTCAAAATGAATATTGATAAATGACTGCAGGAAATGGTGGGCTGCCAAAATCAAAAATCTACATATATCTTTTCCAGATGGTTGTGATATGTTTTATTTAAATATTATGCCACTGATTAGGTGTGAATAAGTTATTTTCTAATGAAGTGATCTTTTAAAAGAGTTCCCATGTACTTTAGTAGCTTTTTTACTAACAGTGTTGTTCAGTACAGGGGAATGAAAGTGGTAGTGAAGGGGAACATTTTTCTCAGCATACTCCAAGTCAGTCTATTCCGACAGGCAGCAAGAGCAGGTAGTGATTTGAGACTGAAGTCATATCAGACTTCAGGCTTTAGAGTGTATGAGAAAATGCCTTCTTTGAGTCTTATCACTGTCTATTCATCTCTCTGAGCTATTTTTTGAGATACTGTGAAAGCAGTTTGTTCTCCTTCTGTGAACTGTATTAAATATATTCTATGGGTTTACTCTGATAGTATATTTATAGAGATGCTCACTGTTTCATTTTAACACTAACCTACTAAGATATTGCTTTTACATGGTTCCTTGAAAAACATGATGGAGTCATGGTCATTATGGAATAATGCACTAGCAAAACTTATCTTCTAACTAGCTTTTCTTTCTCCTAAAAGAAGGTACTGAACACAGTGCTTATTTTCTTTGACTATACAAACTTCATATCCATAATTCACTGAGTTCAAATTTCAGCCACTATTGTTCAAATCTGAAAAAATTAATAACAAGCCCCTCAAATTAATTTTGCAGTTATATTTAGGGGCCAGGAATTGTTTCATAAGATTGATTTGTGTAATTTAACACTACTAATGAAATTTTATTTTAACTGTGATTTTTAAGTTTTGATCAATGTGTAGCAAAGTTTCTATTTTATGCATATAATATGACCAATAAAAATGATTAATTTGTTTCATCCTAAGAATAAGAGTATTTTCACGATATTCAAAATCTCTCTGATTGGTGAGTAGTCTTACCAATTTAAAAGATCCAAAATTTTCAATCGCATAAGCATAAACTACCAAACTGTTAATACAAATAAGATCTTCTTTAAAAGAATATTCTGTTGTAGCCATGTATCTGTCATGGCAGATGAGGTTAAATAGCCACAAAATTTCACAGCAACTATAGGTTGATCTTGAAACCATGACAACAGTGTGCCAGAGGAAGTGAAGAGTCCCCTCAAACAGAATACTATAAATCCTTATTTTCTTGAAAAAAATTGTTCTGCATAGATTGAAGCAGAAATTCTAACAGAGAATAAGGTTAAGAAATAACTTGGTGGTACCTGATAGGATGGAAATATAACCTCAAGTATCTTAGGTAATTATATTGCTAAAAAACACACCCCCACAGAAATTTGTATATGTAGATGATAGTATAATGAACTGTGCCAAGACCACCACATGCGCATTAGAATCTTATTATATAAGTATGAGTGACTAATCACCTGTTTCTGCATCATTCTTTCTTTGTTATCTCTTTGCATAAAAAACTGTGTTTGTTTCCTAAAAGATATCAGCTGTGTTTGGTGCTTGGCACCCTATTCTGCAGAACTGTAATAAAATCAAGTATCTCAACTCAGTATGTTGATCGGCTCTTGCACACTGGGTAAAAGAACTCATATTTGGGACAACATGTGTAGTATTTGAAATTACTCTGCTGATCTGCAAGATGTGTGACAATGACTCACATTCACCCACACACTGAAAGGTAAATTCATCATCCTCCCCACCAAACTCCCCCATTTCCTACCATTCCTGTGTACCCTGCTCAGCGACAAAAGCGCTCTTACCCCATTTGCAAAACATGCATGGTTTTTGTTTCCCTTTCTATCCTTCTTTCATTAGACTGATTGCAAACTCTGAGTGGTCATCAGCATTTATCCTTTCAGAAGTTTAAGTTCCCCTCCCAGCTTTCCCATCTTTCCTGACTCTGTATTACTTTGATCCTATTCTCCCAAGGTTGGAGGTATCCACATGGTACAACTGCAGCAGCAGCCCGTTCTCTCCAGACCTAGTCTGCCAGAGACACAAACAGGAAAAAGAAAGACTGGACAACAGCCTTTGCTTCTTCCAATACAAAAGTAACATGTAGAGCTACCTTGCACTTGGAAACAACTTGTTGTCCCCTCCTAGGTACACTAAAAGGTATAAATAGGTATAAATAGGTATAAATTCAGCCCTGTTCTTTTTGGCAGCTTTCATCCACAAAGTTTTGCAGCGAGGGGAGGAAGCCAGAACAGTGGGATAAGACCTCTAGAGCTGAAAGGGCCCTGTGCCTGTGCTGCCAGCCAGGACATCTGCTTAGGCAGGTGTGAATATGTCCATTGATTCTGAGTGACTTCTGAATTCTTTTTTAACTGCTCAGGTCTTTCTAGAAAGCCAGATCATTTCATGTGATGAAAGGTTAGTCATCAAGGTAGCATAAGCATTAAATCAGAGATCAAATTTGTCACGTTCAGTTCCCTTTAGATGAGTAAGTAAGCATCAAATGTGGATCACAAAATATTATAAATTATAAAAGCAAAGTAAACACTTTAAATCTCAATTCATTTGGCTGATGAATTAAGGACTCGTTAATGGCAGTGAGTCACTTTTTAATAAAATCTATCAAGAGAACATGAAAAAGCCCCTGTGGTTGTCATGGTATTTAATATATAATGTATGGTAAGATAAATGGCTGAATTTTAATGAATAGCTCCCACTCTATAAAGGCAGATATTTAGGCTCTAAAGCCATGCAGCACACACAGAGTAAATTGTGTGGATCCTGGGCTTTGCTACTGGAATTATAATTAGTCTGTCTGCAACACCATGTGTAAAACAATTCCTTCTCAGACCATGCAGAGATTCTGTTGGGGCAGCAAAGAAATTTTATAAATAACAGCAAGAATGACAGCCACAATATGGGGATATCTTTTTATAAAAAAAAAAAAAAAAAACCAAAACAACCAACCAACCAAAGAGAAAAAGCAAACAACAAACCAACAACAACAGATGCTAATCATTAAGGAAAATCTTAAAATAGAAACCTCTCAAAGTGAAAGAAACCCCAAAACCAATGAGATAGATGTTTTCTTAGGCAGGAAAAGGTATCAGGCTCTTCCTAGAAATCCAGAGGAAATTTGTTCCTGACTCACAGGGATTATATGAGTTTTTGAGTTGTCTCTGTGACAAGCAGCAAAGAACAGAGTTATGCTTATTTATTAGTTTTCCATTCTTTCAGTTACTACTACTAAGAATCTTGCTTAAAACTCTTGAGTTAAGGAATACGAAATGTTATCTCTACACTAAAATATGCTATTTTATTTGCCTCTTCTTTGTGATTATAAATACTGCTTTCTATTACCTGAATGACATATCACTCATAAAAGAAATTATGATAGCCACACAGCACTTTGCACAGGGAATGATTCCATCCTGGCACAAAGTAGATATTCCTGAGTTTTGTTAAAAGTGAGCAGACACGAGGATCTCATGAGAATGGAGAGGATCTCACATTGCTCAGGACAATGGGGCATACAGGCATGCTTAAGAATAAATGTGTATCTGAACAGGTTTCATTAGAAGTGATGTAACAGGACTAAAACTGGGTCAAAGCCAACTTCCTCATATAATTCTTGGGTGAATACAGAATGAAAATGTAAATATTTTTGCCTATAGGACCAGTGATTCATTAGAATTGTAATCAAATTCTGAAAGATCAGTTTTTTAAGCCAGAAAATACATGGTTCTGTAGGAAATTTAGGTAAAAATAGAGAACTTGGAAGAGGGTCTGCTCACTGAGGTGTGCACTGTTTTCTGTGCTTGAAATTTATTTTAAACTCAGTCTGTGTATCCAAGTTTAGCAATATTTCAGGGGATTCCTGTTGTGTCTACAGAAAGTTTGCCCAGGACTCAGACTTTGGCCCCAGGACCAGGCAGGTGCATTGGTTTGTTCTCAGCTCTGTTTGCCTGACCAATGATTTATTCTCTCTGTGCACTGGGGTGGGACACCAAGATGATAGACTACAAGTAATAGAAATAAAACCAGGAACTGCAACACTGACTTGTTTGGGGATCATTACTTGTAAAGTGCCTTAGTATAAGTGCTAGAATACAAAAGAGGCAGAAAGAAGAAGATTCCAGTATCTCTTTATCATATTGAAATACAAGTAAAACGGTGTGGCAGTTAATGTGAAGATTTTTTTGAGAATTTGTAAAACATAATTTGATTAAGTATATTGGTTTAAAACTAGACTTTAGAAACACAGTACACATACTGATTTTCAAGATCTGTGCTCAACAAAAAATTCTGGGATGCATAAAGAAGGCTGAAACAGCTCCCCTCCCACTCCATAGTCTTTTCTCCCCAGAAATCTGATTTTTCATTTGGATTTCTTTTTCAACCAGGTTCCCTGGGTAACTCTCAGACATCAGGGAAAAATAAATTATATGGGAAGGAATGATGCACCCTCTAGCATCTGATTTCCCTGTCTGTTAAGATATTCATCCAACTGTTCAGAAATACCTTCATATGCACATACTGTATTCAATCATATGGTAAAAGAGTAACAAATCTGCTTTGTTGCAGACTCTTTGATCAGCTTCTGTTACAGACAAGCAGAAAGGGTCATGCCATTACTTGTTTGTCAGGAGTTCTAGTATTGCTAAAAAGAGTCAATTTGCAAAAGTAGCTATTCAATAAAAATATAACTTAGGTTACATTAAGACATGTCTAGATGTTATGGTTTCCCCTAAAGTCAATCATAAATATTCTAGTGCTGGTTATAGGCAGAAGTTAACAGTTAACTGTTTTGTAACCATCCTAACTTTTAGTTCATTTTTTCAGAAGGCAGACTAAAACCTGTGGTGTAATAAAGTTTTGGGCCTATAACATAAAGGTCTGATGTCATAAATAAATTTGGACTTTATAATACTGCATGATAGTTTAAATACACAAGCAGACACACACTTTAAATTAAAAGCTTACATCAATACTATGTCTTTCCTCTATTGCTTGGGAAAAAAATGATTAAAATTAAATACATCTGTATTTTACCCAATTCTGGATAGTCCTCTTTACTGTGATTGGAATACAAACTGAGGACATCATTAGTGAGGGCCTGTTAAATTAGTTAAATTTATATTAGCATTAGACTTTGACCAAAAGAACTGCTAGTGACTTGCAATTTAGGGAGAAAGAGACTGGACAATAAAGATTTATTTAGTCTGTCATTTTCTGAAAAAAATCTTGTTTCAAAGTAGGCAAACAAAATTTAATGCTTCTCTAAACTGTGTGAGATAAGGACTTCCTGTGCAAACAACTTTAATTTTCCATTACTTCATTACGTTTCTTTCTTTTTTTATCAACAACTAAAAAAAATTAATAAATTAGCAAATATATATATATATGTGTCTAAGCTATGTTACTATGTTACTCTGTTGCAGTATATCGTAGCTTCACATCTGCTTTCTGTACTCTCAATCTTTTGTAAAGAAGCCATAGGTTTCAGAGCCTTCTTTGAGGCATCCAGCTTATTTTTGGGCGCTGAGATATCAGTTAACACACTTAACACAAACCAAAGAGGCCTAATCTCTGATGGTTAAAGTGGTTGTGAATACTAAGAAATTAATTGCTTATGACACATGAAAGAAGATTACAATGTGTAACCTAAAAATGATGTAATAATCTCCTTTCATCACTATGTAAAGTTTATGACCAAAACTGTGATGTTTTCCTACCCCAGAGTGTGAGTTTCTTCTTTTAATTCTGTGGCTTATTGTTTGCAGCTCAAACCATATTAGTGCTCCAATTTCAGGGAAAGCTTTGGGATAAAGGGGTGGGTCCAGGTTGAGTCTTCCCGCTTTTGAGCAAACTTTCACTCCATCCACGTGCCAGAACCGTTTTCTCTTCCAGACTTTTCATTTTTCAGGTTCTTTTTATTACAGAATCACAGAATAAGCTGAGTTGGAAGGGACCCACAAGGATCATTGAGTTCAACTTCTGACCCTGCACAGGACCATTCCCAAGAATCATGCCATGTGCCTCAGTACCCATTTTTCAGCATATATTTCACTTCTCTGTGAGGAATTCTATTCCTTTGCTCAATTAGGTGGTTTAATAGATGGTTTTTATTTTGTTGCCTTTATTTTTCTTCTTGTTCCTCTTTCCTTGCAAACTTTCTCAAGTGCTCTTGATATTGACCACTATATAAAACCAGAAAGTTGTGTTCAGACAGTAAAACTGGCTATCAGTCAAGTCTTCTGTTAATTTTTATATAATTACACTCCTGAAGAAGCTGCCAGAATATCAGTATGGTCTGAACAGCCTTCTGATTCCAGTAGCACAAGCGTGGCACAAAACTGACTCTACTCCTACTCACTTAAAGCTCTGTATATTTCTGAATAAGTCCAGAAGAGCTCAACTCCCCTCATTTTTATGTTAGGATATGAATGGGGATTGAAAATCATTTGTTAAGAGTATTGAGTCAACTGGCAGCTATGGTAAGCTTTCTCCTTTCTTCTGCCAATTTAAAATGTGGTGTTATGGGTAAATCAAGTTTTTTCATGAAGTATCACTCTTTGAAACATACGCAAAAAAATAAAATCTAGCATAATAACATCTCGTTTGCTGCTAGGTTTAATCATGTGATTATGTGTTTCATTCAGTCTCTAGCAACTTCTTTATGTGTTGCTGGAGGGGTTTTTTTTCCCCCAGAATCAATGCATCTAAACACAAGAAACTCCTAGCCTTTTGGCTGAGTCTGTAGTTTTATTTAGCTTTAGTTTGCACAGAAAGAAAGATTTAGTAGTGTAGAGACATAAATCTAAAGAATGGAGTACATGACCTATGGGAAACCTACAGGAAGCAGAGATATGGAAGGGTTTCTAAATGATCAATCAACAGAACGGTTAGACAGGTAAAAAGAGACACGGTGAGAGCAGTTGCAGAAGCAAAGGCAGAAAATTATTTCAAGCAAAATAAAAGGCAATTTAGAGGTCAAAGATGATGAGGAAATATTGTGAAAGTCTGAGGTTTTGCTAAAATGTCACTAAAGATATTAACAAAAATAGTACCCTTCAATGTAAGGGATAAATTGACCATAAATAAATGGGGAAAACCAGTCTGCATTTAATGAGCTTGAAGTAAAAGGGATTAACAAGGTAGGACAACAAATGAGAATAAATTTAAGATAAAGGTGGGATATCTTTCAAAGAGCAAAGGCTGCCCTTTTTACATTGTTAAATAAAAGATCCAGAAAGCAGCGAGAAATTATGTGGAAAGAAAATGCAAAGGTAAGAGTTGTGTGGAAGAGTTTCAGAGTTAAAGAGAGGTCACAATAACCAGAGCAAAGTTGAGGGGAGAACTGCTAGAAAGTATGCAGATCAGCAGGGAGAAAGGAGAACTGAATGTCAGGAAGAAGACAATGAGGCAAAAAAGAGTTGAGAAGAAAGTTGTGCTGCATTTCAATAATATCATCTTGCAAGAAATGGACAGGGTTCTACATGGGGAAGAGGAAAAGAGAGAGGGATGAAGGGAGAGACAGAGAGAGAGAGGCAGGGAGGGAAGGAGAAGACAGACGAAGGTTTGAAGTCTGAGTCAATGGTGGGGAAAAAACAGATGGAACTAAGGAGTTTTAAAGTAGCTGGAAAATAGTTATTTAGGTAAACAGATGGTAGAACTGAACAGGAAAAGCAGATTTGAAGTGAAAAGAGACAGCCTTCACAAGTACTTAAGAAAATATTCCACTGTGTTGAGGAAAGTGTGAAATATGCAGACTCAATGACATGAGAAAATAGTAGTTAAATGAAGCGGTGGAACGCCAAGGACACGCTGATCAGGAACCAGGGTGAGGACAAAAGAGAAAATAAGAGAGATGCTAAACTCAAACATAATCTCAAAGCTCAAGAGAGACTGAAGACAGAGAGAGAAGGGTATTCCATGAGAGTAAAAAAGCATTCTTTAAATGAAGAAAAATATTTTTCAGCTTTTCTTGGTTTGGAAAGACAGGTGCATGCTAAAGAAGGCAGGAGGCTCCCCTGAAATGGAGCATGCAAACCCTCCCCACCCCTCCGAATTGCTATGAATTTTAAATTGAGGGGCTCTCAGGCAAAATATATGGGAGCAAGAAATAACAGTTCTTTATTAGGGAAGGAAAAAAAAAAGGATAAAATAAACGCAATACACTGGAACAACACTGACAGAGTCAGAACTCAACCTGACACCCTGTTGGTCAGGGTGTTGGTAGCAGTCCAGTTGGAAAAGTGGCTGCAGTCCTCCTGAAGTGTCAGGTGTGGTTCTATTGGAGCAGGGGGTCCTGTAGAAAAGGATGTATTCTTCCTCCACAGATCCGTGGAATTAGAAGCAGCTGTTGTTCCTCTGGGGAAATCCAGTGGGAAGCCATGCTGGTGTTTCAGAACCTCCAGACTATATCTAGGTAGTAATGCTTGGCTCCTCCCTCTGGGTGGAGCATCTCGCAATGGGATGTTATAGCTCTTATCAGTCATGCAGTGGCATCCAATAGCCTGTTATCAGCAGCTGTCCCCTGCTGAGGGAGGAGTGATTATGATCACTCAGGGAGAGAGATAAGGAGAATTGCCCACTTGACACCAGACAACTGGCATACAGATAGGATGGCAACAGAATACATCTTGCCTTGCAATCTGGAACACACCTACAAGTCAGTGGTATGGTAGTGTAATGAGACTGGGCATTTTTTGAATTTTAGAACAGGATTTTTGATTCACACCTAGAAATTGTATCCTTTTAAGAAATAAACCTTCTACAGAAACCAATTCAACTTCTAAGAGAAATACACGTGGATCAGGGGGTTTTATGATGTTTTATTTTTCAAAATTTCCAGAGAAATTATATAGATCCCTAAAAAAAGTATGAAAACCTCTATGACATTATTCAAAAGGTGGATTTTTTTCTGGCTAACTCTTTCAGCTCACAAAAAAACTCAATATATGAGGAAGATGACTGTCTAGATGCTTTCTCTTATCTCCTCACTGCTGTAAGCCTTTGTGTCATCATTCTTTCTATGCAGATACGTGTAGCTGAATCCCCCAGCTTCTTTTTGCCATGTTTAGTTTCCTTTCATCTATTTAAACTTCCTGATCAATTTATTAGCTATTCTCAAAAATAGATAATTATTTTTAGCATCCCAAAAAGGACTCTGCCGTAGCTCTCTAGTTTTCGTTATTCAAATCAGTTCTCAAAAGCACTTATAATTTTCTCTTAATCTCTTTTTAAAATAGGAAATTAAAAGTCTCACATTATTTTTTGACTTCAAGAGATATTTAGAGTATCCGCAGGCAAAACTTACCACCAGCTCTGCTGCCATTTTCCCCCCGAGGAAGCGCAAAGCTGGAACATTAGTAAATATTGCCTTTTTGCCTAACCTTTCTGCCTGACCTCATATTGATTTAACAGAATCTTTACCACTGTAAGGGACCAAGAGTTGGTCAGGTCCACAGGAGCAGCAAATGCTTTCACAATGGTAAAGAGTAGAACAATTCCCATTGCTCTAATACAGTTATTTTCCAAAAAACTTTGTGGTTTCTAATGACATATTCTTTAAGCTGTAAAACTGAGCACAAAAAAAGCTACAATACATATAAGATTTAAATGTTTGAGACGGCTCAAAATTACAGGAAATCTGAGTATTCAAACTAGAATAGCTATGCTATAAATTACTCACAAAAAAACCCTTTCATTTCAACACTGACCTTGGTCCCAATCAAGAATATAAGGAAAAAACAATCCCAACTCTGGAGAGTTTTTTTAAATGCACACCTCATCAAGTTATCATAATTAAATCATCATTTTCATCAAGCAGTAAAATGTGACCAAAGTACCATGCAAAATTATTAATCACAGCACATATAGAATTTCAATTGCAAACAGTTTAAGATGCATTTATTAAAGTTTTCCTAAGATAACAATGAAATAAAATCATGTTAATGTTTTGTTATTGGAGGAGGAGCTAGAGGTATTTTAGAGAGTTTATTATTAAAATATGAAATTCCCAATCCTTAAAATTACTGATATGGATAAGGGATTCATTTTTATATATGTTTCTAGGATTCTTGCATCATCACTTAATAAATTTAAAAAGTTAAGCACATTCTTTATATGCCTATATACACTATAGTTAAAGTCAATGCCAAAGACAGCCAGAAATCCTTACCCACAGATTGAAACCCTCTCTCTTTTAAATTTTGACATTCTTAAAAAGATTTGGTTACTTTTTTATAGAAATCAGAGGCATATTAATACACATAATCTATATGTGCATGCATAGAATACTCCATGGGAAATAATTTGATTCAATTATATGAACATTTAACCTGTTACAGAAAATGAACCTGTATAACTTAGAGAATATCACTGAGATCACTTTAAGACTCATGTTCTGCAACAAGGATCCAGTATGCTAAGCAAAAATTAATCCCTGGTCAATGATGTTTTGAAAAGAAAAGAAATAGAAATTATAAAATTTTAAATTCATCACTCTAATCTCTTTTTTTTTTAAAACAAACATCCCATATGATTTGCCAGAACACTGTTCTCTGTTGGTATTTTTCACTTCCCTTCACATCAGATTTTTGCATGGTTTTTGTATTGATGTCATATGTAGGGAGCAACCTTCTTATTTAGAAATTATGCCCTGTTGACTCAGCAATCAAGACCTTACAGTTAGATCTACCTTTCTAATGATAATCAGCACTGTTACAAGTTCACATATCCATATTAATTTCTTGTTTCAAGGTATGAAATTTTTTTTATCTTAACTTCCCATTATCCCTTTTTTTGGTTGTACTTTCTTCCTACTAATCTCTGTTTGGTTTAGTTACAGTCAGTCTGGCAAACACAGAAGAGGCAGTGTCCCCTCCATTCTCTCTTCTTCTGTTCTGTTCATTTCTTTTGGGAGGGAAGTTCCAGGGACCTCAAGCTACAGTAAGACCAATTGGGCCAGTCAGAGAGAGCTCTACACCCTGATATATCTGCTTATTTGGCCTTCTGTCATTCTTTGCCTTCTTTACAGAGAAAAGGCATTCCTTCATATGAAGTGTCCTGAATCACTTCTATGTTTCCTGAATGTTTTTGATCATTGAGGAGTCTCCTGCTGTCTGCCTATCCATTAAGTAGATTTGTTTCTTATAAAAATACAGGGGGTAGAAATGTTTCTGATTTCTGAGAGTGTTCCTTCTGGCTCGGTCATATCTGGTGTTTTGCTGTTCTGATTTATTCTCAGATCTCTGAACTAAGTTTTCAGTGGTGCATTTATCATATTTATCTGAAAGAAATAGGTGGGACAAGACATCCCACTCCCAGGTGCTATGGCTACATCTACACTGTAATTTTGCTGGGAGGGCACAGATGCTGCCTGAAGGACAGGAGAGCCCAACTCCTTCTACCTTCACTGCATTTTACAGCCCAGGTTCCAGCTGATTCTGTAGTAAACAGTGCCAAGGCTGTCCTTTCTATTAAAAATCAGCCAAACCTCAGGGAGCCAGGTTGCAAAAGGAAGACAGCAATCCCAAAGTACTTTTCTCCTCCAACACTATGAAACACCAACAAATTCAATAATAAAGTATAAAAATAAGTGTGCTTTACAGATATAAGTATACTTGGAGATATCTTCCCTAAGAAAGAATACAAACTGGTTTACCTCAAACTCAGACACAACTAGAGTTCTGAAAAAAAACAGAGCTGTTATGGAAACTGTTGACTTGAAGAGGGCTAGTTTTATTGTGTTTGCTTTTTTTCTCTTCATTTTAAATAATGCTGCCAACAAAGATAATACAAGGAGCCTCATAAACAACAAAGACTGTTATTTGACTTGACAAAAAGATCATCTTTAAAATTCTAGGTTCTGATTAAAAAATGTCACTATTCTTCAACTTAGTGGGCAGGTAAAATACAGTTTGGAGAGCTTTTCCTCCAGTGCCCTCGTTAAAAACAGGTCGGCCAAAGCAGTTTTCTTGGGTCTGTGTGCCATCAAGTTGTAACAGCTCTAAGAACAAAGAATCTACAATATCTTTTTGGGAAGCTTGTGCAGAGTTCAGTTACTTTCAGAGTAGAAATGTTTTGCCATGTGTTCAGATTGAACCTCCTGAATTTCAGTTTGTGCTCATTGTCTCTCGTCCTGTACTTGGACATCCCTGAAAAGGGTCTGGTTCTGTCCTCTTGGTATTCTTCCTTCAGGCATTTACAGACATTGCCAACAAATTCCTCCTCAGGTGAAAGAATTGGTATTCCCTTTTGTCTAGTTTCATGAGGTTCCTATCTGCCCAATTCTTCAGCTTACCCAGGTGAAAGGCAGCACATCCACCTAATTTATCAGCCACTCCTCTCAATTTTGTACCATCTGTGAACTTGATCAGTGTGCACTCAGTTATGTTTCCCACGTCATTAATAAAGATATTAAAGAGAATTTCACCCAGGATTGACCACCAGGGTACCCTACTGGCAATGGCCTCCAACTGGAGTCCAGTCATTCAACCAGCTCTAATTCTACCTCATTGTCTGCTCAGTCAGCTCATACCTCAACAGTTTCTCTATAAGAATCTATCTCACAGGAGACAGGGTTGAAAAAGTTACTGAAATCAAAGTAGATATTTATTGCTCACCCCTCAAATACCAAGACACTCATTTAATCATGCAAGGTTACCAGCTTGGTCAAGTATTTCTTTTCCTTGAACTTATGCTGATGTCTTGTACCTTGTACTCACCTCCTTGCTTACATGCACAGTCTTGAGGAACCCCTGCTTCAGCTGTGCTTCATTGTATTTACTTTCCCTTTTTTTCACATTGCTCCAGGCTCTTTGGTCATCAAAAGTGTCCTTCACTACCCCCACCAGACCTTCTGGTAACTTAATTTCCTCTGGAATTCCAACTTAAACCCCTCTTTACCAGGTCAGCCATCCAGCTGGCAAATATACTTTTGCCATGGTTAGTCAGGTGGATCCCATCCCTCCTAAGCAAATTTTGATCTTCAAATAGATCATGGTGATAGAAAACAAAATTCTGCTCCCAGCACCAGCTCTACAATCAGTT
The DNA here is from genome assembly GCF_022539315.1 of Serinus canaria. NCBI lineage: Eukaryota > Metazoa > Chordata > Aves > Passeriformes > Fringillidae > Serinus > Serinus canaria. Next base: position 92,364,188 of record NC_066316.1, read on the forward strand.
GTTGACACATTGAATCACTGCCCTCCTCCTTATACCCTTTGCCCTCACCAGCAGAATTCTTGAGACCACTATCAGTCTGTTATAGCCCCAACCATCACCCTCAGACCTCTGTAGTCACTTTCCGTACTCACCAGGGTGCCACTAGTGCTCCCACTGGCATCCTCACAGACATAAGAAGGTTTGAACAGGACTCAGCAGTCTCTCCACAACATCCCATAACATAGCCAGTGGCAAGCAACAAACTTGTCCAGACAGGTCAGGCTAACATATCCATTGTTAGGGAAGATGAAACAGGAAATCCTTACAAATATGATTGCCTGGCAAAAGATTTTGAGAACATAGAAACTATAAGCGAGATCGAAATGAAAGCAAGCTTTGACATCCCTTAGTTACTGAACAACAGGAAAACAATGGTGTGGCGGCTGAAGGTAATCCCCTCTTGATGAAACAATACCCTCTGCAAGCAGGCAGGTCCAAGGGTCAGAGCAGACCCTGCCAGCTTGGCAGAAGGGGTCCAAACAGTAGTTTTTAGGGTTTAAAATGTAGCACAGTATGGTAATGTAGTGATTCTTATGTAAATGCTATAGGATTTGTGTGTTGTACTAGATTGGTTAGTGAAAATCAGAATATTCAACACAGAAGATGATTTATTGTATTGTAATGGGAACTTTGCTCTCTTACTCATACTCTTGCTCTCTTACTCTTACTTACTTTTCTAGGCTCTTAGCTCTTGCCTTTTACATTATTACCCTCTCATCCTCTCTACCCCTCTCTTCTCTCAGGCCTGCTCCGAGCTGCAGCTGGCAGCTTCCAGCAAGGCCCTGTACCCACGCCTTTGCAATAAACCATAAGTTCCACGACCTGGCTTCAGAGATCTCTCATCTCCATCCGTCCCGACCGTGCTACCCCCTGTCTCTCCATATTATTTATCAGTGCATTTCTTGAAAGAATTTCCACTAAGGCCAAGATTTCCCCCTTTAAAATGCCCAAGAGTAGTCCAGGCAGAATAGACACTTCCCAACAAGCAGTATAGACAGGGCCATGATTGCTTTTTGCCATCTGTTGTGTCAGGGAAGTTTAGCCATATCAATCCATGCTACGTCATGCTGATCTTCCTGAGGTCAGCATAGGGGACCTTAGTCCATTCTCTCTTCTAGAATAAAACAGGAAATTGAGGACCTGGAATGATGGATCCCTCAGAGGAAAAGCTGTTTTTAATTTTAGCTGTCCTTAGGAGAATGAGAAACTGTTAGTGTCAAAAAAAAAAGAGAACATGAGATGGAAAGAAAAATCATCCAGGATGCATTTTATTTATGAATCTTAATATAATGAGAGAAAGAAATTTTATATAATTCACAAGGGGTTGCTTGGAATTGAATGAGTCATATACTGAAAGAATTTGAACAGAGGATGGCTCTTTGTTAGTGGACTGGTTTAAAAAAAATAAAAACATTTTCCAAGTCAGACACAGCACAAAAAGACAAACACAGCAGGATAAAGCAAAGGAAGAATACCATAAAGGGCTTGATAGAAATGAAGATAAAACTCAAGTGTGCACTCAACATAGAAATGAGCTAAATAAGAGATTAAATTTGAATTTATGGAGACCAATAGAAATGGATGTAACCTCATTAATAGAAGATTATTAAAGTCCATCCAGTTATTTGAATACAAATAAATATGTGATACAATGAGCCTAAGTAGATTTTTTTTTAGAAGATAACAATAAAAGTATATTAATATCATGGGACATAAATTGTCTTTAGCATAAACCAAAATTGCAATGATGCCTGAGCATTAAGACAGAAAAGGAGAATGAGAATTGTGATATACAGGTAGGAGGATGATTTTGCTAATATGTCTTGTGCATTTTTTGAAGTGATGCAGTTGAACAGTCACCATGTTTGCTGTATTCGGAGGGAGAAAACATGGACTCCTTAGATAATCACAAGCTCACAGGCCAGACTGGGAACATTTTAAGATGGAGTGGAAATAATTAAAGTGCTTATCTCAGCTAGGACGCAACTTGTGCTATCTTATTTTACATATACTAGTGTTTGTATAAGTGGTGGAGGGAATGTTATTCCAACCAAATACTTAGCTGCAGCTGGAGGTTTTCTGCATAAGACTTTATGTCCTGTGTCCAAAATCCTAGAGGCTGTGATTTAATCCTGCCTTTTTTTTTCTTTATTTTTATTTATGTTCAGACCCATGCACTTGCATTCCTACTAGCATTACTTTTTTTACTTGTCATTTCCAATTAAGTTATCTCTCCTGATTCTTAAGGATAAGCAATCTTAGATATTGGTCAGGACTATCAGTACATTTGGTTTGCTCTCCAAGTGCCCAGAGGTTGGCAGGATTCACAAAAATTTCAAAAGAAAGTTGGGAATTCAGCATCAAGAATTTAAGCCACTTGCTTTCCAAGGGGAAAAGGAAAGGAGAATTCATGGTGATCTTTTCACACATGACCTGAGCACACCAACCTTATTCCTTTTTCCAATCTATTTTAACTACATTTATATGCTCTTTTCCCATCTCTTTCAGTTTGATGTGTTTCTTTCAAAGCTGATGCATATCTCCTTGACAACAATAAAATGTAGTTAGAGTCCTTCATCTGTATGTGATTCAAGACCTTGGGTCTTTGAACATATCTGTGGCTTTGCATGTCTTTTCAGAGGAATTTTCAACATCCTGACACAATACAATGTACTTGGTTCATAGTTTTCATAACACTACTTGGAATTAAAAAGACAAAAACTTAAAACATGATAAGCACAAAAAATATCTTTGCTGCAACCATTACTTATTTGTACTCAATATGGCAAGAGATTTCAGACCTGCAGCAGGATTTCACTGGAGCTTTACATATCTTAAATATGAAAAGAAAGAGGATTCTTTAAGGTTCTTTTAAGAAATCACACTTTAATACTTTTTTTTCAAAGAAATTAGAATGGTTTATTTCAGCAAGTGAAGACTGGAATATGGCTACTGTGTTGGAATATGATAGGGGGAGCAAGGAACAAAGGAAACAAATAAATTCTAACTTTGAAGATTAAAGCAAATTAGTCTGACATAACCATGAATTAATGCTGAAATTTGATGGATTTTTTTCCAGGCTGTAAGATTAAATTGAAATATTCTGGAACATCTTTTCTTTAGATACAGAAATGTAAGTAGCAGTTTTATGGTGCAGTTTAGTAAGTTTGTAAAGTGTTTGGGCTGATAAATTTGCTAGTAGTGTTCTTGGGAGACAGTCTGAAGTTAATTCATCTGGAGGAAAAGATTTGGGGCACATGAATGGAATCCAGAACATATCATCTGGTCTCAGAAGCTAAGGATGCTCTCTGGCTTGCTATATTAGTAATCTAGTTCACAAGTCTTCACTCCTTTCTATTGACTTTCTTGTCCCCAGATGCATCTTGTTTTAGAGTTCCATACTTCCTTTCTTTCATAAGCACCATTTATCCTCACAAATATCCTTATATCACCTGTGATTTTTTTTTTTTTCCTGAGTTTCCCACTCCTACCATTTCATTTTCCTGGTCTGGGGGCTCTGTCTGACCTGACTTGGCTGTGACAGAAGGTCTGGGTATGACCATTCTTCTTTCTTCCTTTGACTTTTGTTTACAGATGATCAGAGAAACGCTTTGAGTCAAAAATATTTTTAATGCCACCTCTACAGAGTTAGTAGAACAAACTTGCCTATCTCCTCCTCTCTAGGGTCAGGCCAAACATCCTTGGTTCTGAATCAGACATTAGTTTTGAGAGCTATATTATGCAAACTTTAGTTCCTAGACTTTATGCATTATTTTAAATTAAGGAAAGAGGATTAAGCAGATGTCAATGCCCTTCTGCATGAGTTACAAGAAAGCACAAAATGTAGCATTCCAAAATCAGGATCACCTATTCATCAATATTTAAAGAGATATTTCTGTCTAATTTCAGGAATGACAGGGGAAAAGATATTATCCTCTGGAATGATTTTAAAGAAAAAAATAAAGAGAACACATAACCAAATGTGAAGTAGGGACAGATAAGAAACAAAACTTGGCTGCACTTCCACTTTTATGATGGGAAGATAGCTTCACAGACTTACCTTTTTGCTGAGAAAAAGTACTTCCACAGTATTCCTCTAGTGGAAGACAGAAATTTGACATAAAGGTACAAAATGGTTGACATCAACTCATAAAATACTTTCACCATATTATCTGATACGTCTGTTCATTCCAGTGGGAACTTGGCTAACTCATAGATTAGTTTAATATATATATCTCATAAATAAAAGATTGAGGTTGAATCAAAAAAGAGTGAAAATCCCAAAGAATAGAACAGAAGGGACGTTTAAAAATCCCAGATACTCTCTTTTTGAAATATGGCCATTATTTATGGGCAGACTTAGAATGAAATTTTAAACAGGCTATCAAATGAATAATTTAATTTTGACTCAGTAAATTTACTCCTATGGTAAACTGGTATCTAGAAGAGAAGCAATTTTGCTAAGATCTGTTTTAAGACACTCAAAAAATGGTGAATAAAACTTTAGGCATTGGACGGAAACCCAAGAAATTAGAAACCAAATTAAACAGAAATGTGAATAGAAATTATAGAAACAGAAACAAAAATGGAATTATTGCAGAGAAACTTGAGTAAACCAAAAATATGCCCCATTTCCCAAGTAAGTAATATATTCTTTAAAGAAAATTGAAAAGTTGTTCACAGTAAAACAAACAAACACACGAACAAACAACTGTTAACTCCTATCCAGCCTCCCTGAACTTCCTTCTCAGTCCCAGGTCCATTGACTGCTCAGGCTAGAGCCAGGAAAGCCCATCATCTGCATGGTGTCAGAGATTGAAATCGTTCATGCCTCAAACATTGATATAAAAGAGTTTTTCCCATTGTAACAAAAACTGTGTAAAGAAGATGCAACAAAAGAAGCCTCCCTAAAAACACCTGACTGGAACTTTGGACTGTGAGTTAAACCACCTAGATAAGATGCTACTGTCCAATCATTCCAGCCTAGGGAAAAACAACCAAGGCTGAGGCAGAGGAATGCCTTTCCAAGTGGTTTGTTGTGAAAGCCAAATGCAGCAGAGATTCTTCCCTGGCTGAGTTTGGGGTGGGGAGACCACAGCCCACAGATACCAGGATTGCTTCCTCCAAAACAAGGAAGGGGAGGAGGTTTCAGGTGTAACCTCTGGTCAGAGGCAGTGAACACCCATCCTCCCTTACACAAACTGGCCAAGCTGTGGAACCCCCAATCCCACAGGTCACATCCATGGGACATTCACGTGAGAGGCAGCTGAGAGAGTGTCATGATACAGCAAAGAGCCTCCAAAGTGCTCCCCCAGAGTCATTCCTGAAGCCTTGCACCACAGGACTGCATGTGATGCAACAAACCCAGGGCTGTAGGAGAGAATGGTGAACTCCCCACGGGGAGATGCCTGGGTTTTCCTACCTAGCCTGAGCATATATTAACCCATTGAATTCTGTGCTATTTGGGGGTGGATCTTCACCGCCAAGACGAACTGGGAAGAATCAACAGAGCACTGTTGGGATCCACAGAGCAGCGATATTTTCCTTCTTCTGTCACCCTCTTTCTGTCCCCCCCCCCCCCAATTCTCTATTTCTTTCTCTTTCTCTCTCATATTTTTCATCAGATAAAACCCATACTATTGTCACTGACACATGGTCTCCTTAGCACCTTAATTCAGGCAGAGGCATTTCTAATAACTTCAGTAACCAGATATTGACACATGACCTGGTGTGGTCCATTTCCACTGGGCCTTTGACAGCAACTGGGCACAGTGCAGAAAGCAGATGGCCCCACCTCTGGCATTTTACTCAACACCCATAGCCTGAAAGTCTGCAAACATTCAGACTTGAATTTAAGAAAATCTATTAAGGCAGAGCTGGAGGTGTCTATTGATGTTAGTGTAGTGGCTCATATTCTCCCAATTTAAGAAGGAAAAACTGGAATTATTTGCTGCTAAATAAATGCTGAAGACAAAAACCATCACCAGAGCTATGCAGACTATCCTGCTGTATGTGCATTGACCATTGCAAGAGGCTGAATGATAAATAGGTTTGAGCCCACAAGATGCAGAAGATGAAAATCAAACCTTTCAGAAATTAACATTTTGATTTTCATAATTCCCAATTATTTTGTAATGGTACCTCACAGCAGTAAGAACCCAGAACCAAGTAAGGAAAATAGCAGCTAGATATTGGAGGCTTTTTTCAGTTGTAACACTTTGTTTCATATTTTCAGTAAAAGTGTGGTTAACAGGAAGACATTTCATAAGTTTTTTTACTGAATAATGATTTTTTACTTTCCAGTCAGCTACATGTAAAATAAAGACTATAGGAAAATAAATTTGATTGAGAGAGAACAAGCCTTTTGATCCATGAAAAACTCACCTCATTATATCTCTAAGAGGCTATCACCATTATATTTATAATCATCATCTCTAGGATGGAATAGATTTTTTTATCTAAGAGACTGAACAAGCTTTCAAACCAAATTTCTCCATTTTCTCCACTTGCTATAGTTTTTTCATGTTCTGAGAAGTCCTGGAGCATATAAACTCGATTACTTTTGGATGGAACTAAATTTCCTGAGCACACATAACATTTTCCAGTGGATAATGTGCTTGCAGTCCACAGGAGCACTCTTGAGCTGCTGCAGAAGAAAACAGTCAAAAGAGCAGTGTGGAAGTGAGGGTTTCAGCACCAGTCATTTGATTGCATCTGTCCTCTGATCATACAGCATGCTTACATGCAGCATTCTTCAAATCAATGCCAGGATCAGAGATATTTAAATACTTACCTTCTCAGTCAATAGCTGTTACCTGCCTCAGAACCTCTGAGTGTGCAGGAATATTCTGATGCAAAAGATTAGGAAACAGAGGAACATCAATATCTAGTGTCAGTGCAAAACTTCAAGCACCACCCAGCTGCATTCCTTGCAAACAGTACATGTAAGGTTTTTAATTTTGCTTTCATTCAGTCTTAAATACTTTGGCTATAATTATGGGAGAAATAAGATATAATTCTTGTAAATAACAGCTTGGACTATTAATTTCAGTTTAATGAGACTATACTGTTACTCAAAACTTGGGTATGCTATTTGATTTGGATCTATTTTTCATTTTAGTCCAATGGCTTTTAAATCAGGTCACTGACCAGTACATTTGCACATCCTCAATGAAAGCAAATTTACCCACATTATGCTTTGTGGAGCATTTTAATGTAGCAGCAAGCTCTAAGATTATATTATAAAATCTTGCAGATAAGGGCATATAATTTTATCTGAATAGCAATACTAGTTAAACATACCATGTCAGTACAGCTCTTCTCACTCCCTTTCTTTACCATTTAGCAGCAAAAATTCCTGACTGTCAGTTAAAATAGTTGTCTGCTGAGATCTCTGAGTTAAGCAAGTAAAGAAGTGGGACCAAATTTTTTTTAAAAAATCTTGAAAAAGAAGCAACCATGTCTGGCTTTGCAGTTCCTAGCATTAGTATTGATGCAAGGTGCTATATTGAACATAAGATAAATTTCTCATTAAATGTTTGGCCTTCTATTTTTTTTTTTTTTTTTTGCTATGACATGTTCTATTAGATTTAATTCTGCATTGTCAGATTTTTGAGGATAGAGACTTTTTATTTGAGGAGTTATTATTATTATTATTATTTGTTTATTCTACCTGTTATAAGGGCAGACAGAAACCCTTACATTGTTCTTAATTGTTTTTAATAAACCCACATAAAAGAACATATATTAAAATTATGCTTTTCTTTTGAGAGAAGCAAGCTGTTATATGCTTTTCTAAGTTTCCAGGCCTTAGGCAAGAGAAAGCAATTTATAAGGAACCACATGGACTGCATGATTAATTATTTGAAAGCCATCTTTTTGTTACCTCATAGCCCACATATTAAAGCACCATCTTGTTAAGGAAAAAAAAAAAACCAAAAAAAAGATGCTCTGGTCATTGATATAGGTGATATAAGTAAATTCAGGGCAATAACATAGTCAACACCTTCTGTTGCTCCAATGTGTTCAAGCTCTTCTTTTCAAGACCAGGTTGGATGGGGCTTTTGAGTAACCTGGTCTAGTGGAAGGTGTCCCTGCCCATTGCAGGGGGCTTGGAACTGGATGGTTCTAAAGGACCTTTCTGGCCTGACCCATTCCATGATTCTGTTATCCAGAAAAATTTTGACTGATGACTGAGTAAAAACACAGGAGAAGTAATATTTATCAATAAATATTAGACCAATAGCTACATTATAAAAACCATTTCTTTTCCTTCTAAACTCCCTCAAATTCTGGGAAAAGGATATAATGCACACATATTATACAATAATCTGAGTGTTAAATTATCTTATGGCTGTTTTAATATGCAAAGTAATTTTTACTTTAAAATGGTCTTTATCTTTTCCTAATAGGAACCTTTTGAGGCAAAATGGATGAATTATGAAAAATAATATTATATTTTCTCACATATATTAATCTATTTCCTATCACATTAATAGAGATTGTCAGGATGTAAGGGAATGATCTGGTTACAAAAAAATATTAAAATTTGAAAATAGGTTCATTAAGGATTTTAAAAGAAGGGAAACTTAATCAACATTCATCTTTCGTGTTCTAATTACATGATGATTGATCAGTATTCACCATTATCTCCTGTCACATGCACTAATAAAAATCTCTCCCAAGTGTACAATAAAGTGCCAAACATTAACTGAATTACATAGTCAGTAATTTTTGGTTTAAATATTTTTAGTAGTCTTGGTTGCATTGTTAAGAGTTTGGTTTTGATTTTTCTTTAGTTATAGTGATAGGGGGACATTAGAGATTCTTTCCAAAATATATTTTAAAAAAGAAGAAAAAAAGAAAGAAGAGCAATCTAGCTTATTCACAAATGAGCTTTAGTTAATGAGCTTTAATTTAATGAGCTTTAGTTAGTCACTAGACTACTGCAGTAGTTTCAGAATAATCTCCAGCAGAATCCTGCCAATGGGGCCATGGACTGCAATCTATACACTGGCTTGGAGGAAATTTCCACTTCTCTCAGACAGCTCTGACAGGGACTTTAGAACTGAAATGCTGTTGAATTAGTAATGTTCCAATTTATCAAACTTGCAGATGATTCATTTTTTTCCTCTTCTCCCCGTATTGAACAAATGATACAGACATTCTTGATGAAATGGTCATATGCTAGTCCATCATATGGAGCATTCCAGGTCAGTCTGTAATTTATGCTTTTTGTGCAGAGGAGAAAAAAATCCAAAAACTCCAAGCTATTTTCAGAGAGTGACAAATGTCAACATTCAGGACCTTGTGATCAATTTTAATTCCTGTACTATGTAAACACACGTGTTAATTTCCTGTCATTACAGTAATTTCAGTAAACATAATTAAAATAAATATGGATCTGCAGTTAATTTACAGTTGTACCTTGAGCTATTACTGCTATTTCTGATTCTAAATGTGTGTACCTAGCTGTAAACAGAATATAGAAATTGCACAGCTAGTTTTTACTGCACTGAAATGCAAAACAGTTCTTACAGTTTGGGACTGGAACTGAACAGTCTCCTCTATTTAATGAAAAGATGAAGTGAGGAGAAGGATTTCAGAAGCAAGACATTCTCACACAAAAGCAAATGGCTTACATTCTTGGTCTCTGCAGAGATTATCCTTACAAAAGATATTATCCTTAGTAAAGGTTAAAATAAAAGTCAGAAATTGGTTGCTAGCAGCTATAATTGTATACCAAAATTAGGAAGCATACCTTTTAACAAGTACATATAATTTTGAGAAAAGCAGCAAATTAAACTTTTGTTTTGGAAAAAAATCATGGGCTTCCATTTCTTTTGTTTGAAACACAAAACATAAGGACAACATTCCCATACAGTTAATAAAATTTTACAAGACTCTGAAAAACAACATGAAACAGTTTTTCTTGCAGACCAGATTAAATTCTTTCTTTTTCTTATAATCAGTTTTAGATGCATTTTTAATTTGTTTTGTTGGAGGAATGACAACAGCAGGTTTAAAAGAAAAAAACTTGATGATTTAGATTCTGAGATTTGACCTGAGCTGAGAAAAGGCTGTGGCACAGTGAGATGCAGACTCTTTCTGGAAAACTCTGCAGCTTTGCAGAAGTGTTTATCAGCCTTGTAGGGTGCACTTGGGCTCGTAAGAACAGCTTTGGCTGTGCTTCAGGACCTTAATTCCTGACTGCATGGTTCTTGCCTGTTCTTAAGATCAGCACAAGAGTGTTTATGCTGCAGAAGAGCCAAAGTCAGCAATGCCCAGCTTCAAGCTAGCCTCCCAGCACATTCTCAAGCAGGAAAAGGACCATAGTCATTAAAATCCAAACATATTCTGTGTCTGTAGATCACACACCAGCATTTGCTTGCCTTCACATAATAAGAGGACTAGCCCTCTCATTTACCCAGTACATCAAGTTACAACCAAAAGCACCTGAAATCTTGTGAAAAAGAAAGGCACACAGATGAGAAAAATGTTCAAATCTCCTTTAACTTCAGAGGATTCTCAATAATATCACTGAAGGAAGTCTTACCCTCATTGCCAGGACTGGAAAGGGCTGCAGGCAGATTGACACCCCAGCCAGGTATCCAGAAAGCCTGCTTGATGCTGCAGATTAAATGCCTGCTTTTAGTTTTCTGAACAAAAGAATTTTTCTAGCATTCCAACTCTTTGATACCACAGGCAGAAAAAAAATGTGTACAGCAAGACAGTACCATAGAGATCCTAGAGTCCAATTTGACTCACACCACACATGATACCTGACATATTTCTTTTTTCTCCTGTGCATATTTCTTTTCCCTCCACACCACAGAGGAGTTGCCATGTGCTCTGCCTTTTGGTATCCACACTGTACATTCATCCACAAATCCAAATCAGATTCTCTTTTTTCAGACCTTCCCCAGCCTTGACGAGTAGTGCTGGTTATATGGAGAAAGGAGAGACTGTAAGTTCTAAGGGTTGTGGTTTTGGCTTAAGAGCGTTCAGAGGAACACAGGGCAGGATCATCTCTTACTCTGAGGAGAAAAAATTGCCACAGGTATGCCTCAGTTCTGAATATTGGTAATTTCCCAGTCTCCTGTAGTTTACAGAATCATAGAACAGTTTGGGCTGGAAGGTACCTTAAAGACCATCTAGGTCTAGTCACCCCACCATAGATGGGAACCTTCCATGAGACCATCCTATTCAGAGCCAGCTTTATCCAGCCTAGTCTTAACATATCCAGGGATGGGAGTTCCCACCTGTGTGGGAAACCTTTTTCCAGTTCTTTACAACCTGCATAGTAAAGAATTTCTTCCTAATATCTAGTCTAAACCTTCCTTCTGATCTAAACCTTCCTTCTACCCTCCTTCAGTTGAAGGCTATTCCCCACTGACCTGTCACTACACACCCTTGTGAAACATTCCTCTCCAGCTCTCTTGCAGCCCCCTTTAGGTACAGGCAGGTGCTCTAAGATCTGCACAGAACCTCTCCTTCTCCATGCTGAACAGCCCTCTCCCTTCAGCCTGTCTTCATAGGAGAGGTTCTCCAGCCCTCTGATCTATTTAGTAGCTCTCCTCTGGATTTGTTCCATCAAATTCGTGTCTTTGTTGTGTAGTTATCAGTTTCTTTTTTATGTATAGGTATACATTGTTTGTAAGTTGTGAATTCTATTTTGGCATTCACTGCAACACTAATATTTTTCCTCATGTTAGAAAGCCTGCCCTTAGTAAGCACTTTGTGTAAGAAGTTGTTTGGGAAGATTCTTCTCATGAGTCCTTCAATTCTTTTTCACAGATGGTGAACCCAGAGGATACTGACTGAGCTAAATCACTGCCCTCTTCTCTATGTGGGCTGGAGGGAAAAATCAGCAGTTTTTTATTCAAAGGTAAAAAACACTTTCAAGTTTCAATATTGTTGAAACATGAGTAATTTTTCTTTAATACCTTCTTTTAATAAAATACATTGTCATCCTTCTTTTACCATTTCAGAATTCTAGAATAATTTTTACTGGATTCATTTTAAGAGTGCCTTTGACATTATTACTACGTCTTTACCTTTCCTGGAAAAAAGCTTCACAATGACAATGTCCATGATAACATCTATCTAACATCTTTCATAATTAGACCCTGCTGATGGCTTCTAGTCATTCTGCTAGCAATGAAAGCACCTTCTTCTGTTTGCACTGTCTTAAAGCAGATATGAGCCTCTATTGCTTGGGATCCACCTGGGCTAAGATTAGCTTAAAAATTAGCAAAATATAATCTCTTTGATAATTTCACCTATTACTGAAACTGCATTATATAGCAGCCTCATTACCTAAGGCTACACAGGTTTATATTATTTGTTTATACTTACACTCAAATTTACCAAATTTCAAACTTTAAAGTCACTTTTCTGACCCTGCTTTCTGCCCAAGGCATTTTTGTGTGTCACGGGTGAAAACACTTCAACAACTTTTAAGTACAGTGAGCAAAACAAATACTTTGTTACCATTATTTAAACATTTTAGAATGAATTTAATACCTTTGGTTTTCAATAAACCCTTGATATTTGACAAGAAAAGTCTTGGAACAATAAAAGAAAGCCCACATCTATGTGTAAACTAAGCAAAATTATTTTTAAATCCAGATATTCCCAAGTTTTCTTGGTACCAGATGTGCATCTGTAACAAAGAAACTGAAATAAGGAGGAAGCTGTTAAAAAGATCTCAGTGATTTTGTTTATAGGATAAAACAGGGTTTCATTCATCTGATTTGAGCAACCAAAAAACCAGCAGAGAGGTAATGAAGGGCTTTGCCTCGCTTCTGGAGGAAGGCAGTATAAAGACTAGCAGCCAGATTTAGCCTGCTAAGGGGAGTCTGGTTTTGTGTTTGGAGCTTCCAAACAGCTAGTGATTGTCTCTTTGGCTTCTTTTTCACTGAGTAAGAACTTATCTTGGAAGAAGAATATTAGAGCCCCTGGCTGAGAGTAGTCTTTGCAGACAGCAGGGAGAGACCCAGAGAACATTTAAGACCATGACTTTACTAGTACACAGGGTGTGCCAGGCAGCAGTCTTCAGAATGATCTGTCTAGGCAAAACACTTTCATATATTCTATTAAATTATTCTCCAATATATATATAGCTGAGTGCAAGTTGTCTAGTGAGAGTGGTCCATGGCCCATGCTAATCCTGAACCATGCCAAAAAATCTTTTGAGAAAGTGTGAGATGAAAAAGCAGGTCATGAGCTGCTCTGGCAACTCACAAGATGAAGTTCCAGCATGCAGAAATATTCCTTGACATTATCATGTTTACTAGCAGAGTAGCAAATAGATGTGGTTAAACTGTATAACTTTTATGCCTTTCAGCAGGATTCATGTTTGTTTAGTTAGCTGTTATTTTCTAATGGTCTCAGAGAAGGATTAAGCATCTCAGGAGGTATCTGACTGTAAGCACACACGGTCAATATGCAGTGAGATATATGGCAGAAACGAGTTTGCTTAAGTGTGTTACCAAAATAAGATAGGTTTGACAACAATGTCAGCAATGTTGGCCTGAACCTCAGACTAGTCCAAGTTTCCTGCTCTGTATCTCATTTCTGAATCTGTTTTCGATGCTATGTAGGGTTAATATAAAATCCAGGAATAATGCTGTGAGCACAGGAAAGGACACACACCATCCATCTGACAGGAATTTTCTTTCTTACAAAGTCATGCTTATTCTTGTATGGTCTTATTGTCTGGCAAATGTTGTTACCACATTTGAACAGCATTGCAGAAAGTGCAATTCAGTGGAAAGACAGTAATGTTTTCCTACCCAGAAAAGGCCATTTTCTTATGGTTCAAATACTGTCACGTAGAGCATGGGCAAGAACACAGAAGCTGAGAAGGGAATTATATTGATTTGGAAGAACTTCAAAAGAAACTGGTAACTGCAGATGGATTGTGTGAGGAGCAAGATACTATTGGTGTGAGTTGAAATATGCTCTGAAAATTCAGCCTGAACCATGTTTGTGTTGGAAAGGACCTAAAAAAGCATCTAGCTCCAATCACCCTACCACAGGCAAGGTCACTTTCCACTAGAACGGGTTGCTCATAACCCCTCCAAGCTGACTGTGAACACTTCCAGGGATTAGGCATGCACAGCTTCTCTGGGCAACCTGTGCAAGTGCCTCATCACTCCCACAGTAAAGAATTTTTTTCCAAGCAGCTAATCTAAACCTAAAGCCATTCCCCCTTGTCCTGTCACTACATCTGTTTGTAAAAAGTTCCTCTCCAGCTCCTCTCCCTTTAGGTACTGACTAAGCACTAAAGGTTGCTCTAAGGTCTCCTCAGAACCTTCTCTTCCCCAGGTTAAGCAGCCCCCAGCTCTCTCAGCCTGTCCTCATAGGAGAGATTCTCCAGACCTCTGATCATATTTGTGCCCTCCTCTGGACCTGCTTTAACAGATCTGTGCTGTTCTTGTGTTGGGGCCCCGGAGCTGGACACAGCACTTCAGGTGGGGAGTCATGAGAGCAGAGCAGAAGGGTAGCATCAAATTCCACTTGTTTTATCTTTCTCCTGATATATTCTTTCATCCCACTTTGATCCTATAACCTTTCACTAGAGAAGGAAAGGAAACAAATGAAATTATTTGATTCTTTTTTCTGATGTTCCATTACCAGCCTTATAGACAAATTTAGATGCTTTAAAACTTCCCTTCCCAAAGAGGTCATCTGTAGGCATGGATAAAGATAGGAAGCAAAATAATATGCTCCACTTACATATTCTATTTTTTGTGTAGCTTTATAATGTGCAAATTATTCAAGAGAAATAGTTTCTTGGATCAAACTGAGCTGAAAAAAACATTAGTGATTGCCTAAAGCAACATAAATAAAAGAACAAAGTTATGGCTTTTATTCGGTGTTTGACTTTTGTTCTTGTTTTCTTTTCCATTGCTGAACCACACTTCTCAACAAAAAAAGACCCTGGGTGTTTGCAAGTCTTACATAATTTCACTTGGGGACTTAAGGTTTAGCTCTCCAAAATCAATGCCAAATACAGTCAAAAACACTAAGAGAAAGATCCAGCACCAAGTAGCACTGGAATGTTTCCAATTTTTAATTTTGCTGTAAAGGAAATACACCCTTCAGCATATAGACATAAAGTCTACACCCTTGTAAATAAGTCCTCAAGACAACCCATAGAAGACTGCAATAAGGAAAAAGTAAAATGAGGAAATTCACATGAAAAGGTAGTACTAATGAGAGGAGAGCAAGCCTTTAAAACAGGGGACTTCTCAGCTGAGGTTTTTACAAAACCTGTACACATACATCACCTGTAGCACTCATGAAACTGAGGGATTTACAAATAATTTACAGGTCATACATCTCAAAATATGGTAGCGATTATCTGTCACAACTTGCCAAGCAACAAACAGACCATCTTATCAACTTTGATTTCCATTTTCATCAGTGCAACCTTGAGCATGCCCTAGACCTGTATAAACAGACACTCTGTTAAGTATTATAATTCTTATTTAAATGAAGTGAAAAAGTAATAATTCCACATATTGCAAAACAGTTAATGATCTCATTGTCCCCTTGTGTTGTATGCATATTTGTTTATCAGCATGAAGCAGCTTCTTATCTCTTTTCAAAGCCCAAGGCAAACAAAGTAAACATTTAATTAGAAACATCAGTTTCTAAACTTATTGGCATTTTTGACTTACACTGAACTCCCAGCTCATTGACAAACACCCAAACAACACAACTTTCTCTACAATTGTATCTACTGGTGTGGGAGAAGTCATTATTAATATCACTGATGCCTGTTCTTGTACAAGCTCCTTTATTCAAATATCATTTGAGGAAACATTAAGCAGACATGGATTGATGGTTTAGACAGATAAACTCGACACCAGTTTTTAATCCCGTGAATATATATGCAAATGGATGATGATGGCTTCAATGGAAATTTTGCCTACATAAACATTGCCCTCTAATGGGAGAGGAGGAACAAGAGCTACTCAGAATTTATATTTAGATCCCATGAGTCATAACCATTTTAAAGGAATGGGTCTTATTGAGCTTTTATATAGTGCTTTGATTAAACTTCCATCGCTCCATGGAGTTTGAGGCTTCGGGGATCTTCATCCAGACTGATTTCCTGGATAACACAGACCATTTATTTTCACCCAGCAACCCTTTTATTGGTTAAAAAAAACCAAAATCCCAAATGTTTTATGTTAAAGCGTTTCCTTTCATAGAGGCTGAGACTGTTGCATAGCACTGCAATGAGGCAGGGAAGCTCAGTATCACTTCAGGGCCCCACAGCAGCAGAGAACAAAATAGAGGACATACACTTCAATAATCCTGCAGGATACACTCGGCTTCAGGTTGCCAAGGAGGAAAAAAGGAAGGAACTCTGCAGCCCTGTGAATATGAATGGCAAAAATACTTCTTTCCACTTCTAGTCCTGACAGTTGCTCAGCCTGTATTTTTCTTAACAAAAATGATTGTTTTATTCCCCAGCCAAGTGACATGGTTGGCCTCAGGGCACTGCCTTACACTGTCTTGGTCACTTCTGAGGTAAGAGTGAGCAAAACAAAATAAAAATAAAGTTAAAAAAACCCACAAACAGAAAAAAAATCCTCTCCTAAACAAATAAAATACCACACAAAAGGAAACACAAAAATTCCCCAATCTCAACACACAAAAGAAAAAAAAAAGGAAAGATAAAAGACACAAAACATAAACAAACAAGCAAAAAACTTCCTTGATTGTGCCTAGAGGAAAACTTTTCTGCAGATCCTGGAGAAAATATTAGAAGTGGCGTTCTCTAACACCATCTGTTCTAAAGCTTAGTTGCCTTTCTTTGGGCAATAGGAATGCTCTCAAAAGGTGAAGTAAAGTTTTTTATTTCTTTTTTTTTTTTTTATTCTACAAACTAATTTATATTTCTCTGAACTATGGTGAGTCCAGCGCCTCCCCAATGTTTAATTATCTGCATAGCAAGTAAAATTCATCTTACCTTAAGGCTAATTTTTTCTAACATTACCCCACCAGCCACTGAATGCTGTTCTGACTTTTTCTAAGAATGTTATAAATTTTCCACCCATCAGATTCACTTATGTGTGAAATGATCTTTCAGGCTGCTTTTCAACAATCTCGAAGCGCTCAGCCCCCCAGTCTCGAAGGGTTGAGCGCTATAAGTCTCACATTGTTTTGCAATTCATGGATCACTTTGAGTGCCTTCCTTCAAGCTGTCTCAATGCACCCTCCTTGAATTACAGAGGCAGATGCAATGGGTTATCATTTCAGCCTGTACAGCAGTGCAGCTGGAGGCAAGCTCATGACCCTATATCTACTCTTTACCTATACAAGGATCACATTACTTCTTCTTGCCCCCAGCATTACACTGTGGAAGACACGAGGAGCTGGATATTCTGAGTATCTTAAAGCCTTATTTTCCAAGATTTACATTCTTCCCCTGCAGACTGTCTTCGTTTCTTACCTATACTAACTTATTTTTCTGCATTTAAGTGCTTTTATTGGGGCATCTGTACACTTACCCTGGTATTTCTATTTCTGCATGAGAATATGCAGTCCTCATTGCTTATTTTTCCATCAATAGTTATGTCGTGGCTGGGTTTGCCTGGTAAATTTCTTCATGATCTTAAAGAAAATATTACATAAATACATACTAAAATGATAGACCAAGGGTAGATTTCTGTTTACAAAAATAAAAAGAAAACTAAGAGATTTGCAGTAGACCAGCCTATAATTCATATGATAGAACTCCTGTTATTTCTAAGATCAAAACTTTTTATTATTTTGACATTGGTTACCACATTATACCGCACAATATAAATAATAAATAAGTGCAATGCATCCAAAAGCAGTTCTTACTATAGGGTTATAACAATATTTTTTAGCACTAAATTTCTTTATTAAGTTCTATGTCTCAATGCAACAAGAAATCAAGAAAAGACAGCAGATCTGCATGAAATATTGAGATGTTGTCTGATTGAGCAGGGGTGGGAAACAAATGAGAAAGGTATGGACATGACAGACTAAGTACACCTCAGAGTCATGAAGGTGATTAAATGATTGAAGCATCTGTCATACAAGGAGCATCTGACATATAGGAGAGACTTAAAGATCTGGGAATGTTGAGAGGGATCCTAGAGGGATCTGGGAACTCAGGAGAAGGATCTTATCATTGTTCACAAATACATGATGAGAAGGAGCAAAAAACTCTTTTCAATAATTTCCACTGGGAGAAAGAAAAGCAATGGGCAGAAACTGAAACACCTGAGAATACACCCAGGCACAGCAAAACTCCTTTTTACTGCAAGGATGGTCAAACAGCAGAACAGATTGGCCAAGGAAGTTGCAGAGTCTTGATTCTTTAACCCAATTGGACATGGTCCTGGATAACCTGCTCTGGCCCTGCTTGAGCTTGGAGTGGACTATCTCCGGCAGACCTCTTCAACCTCAATTGTTCTGTGCTTCTGTGCTTCCATAATTATGCTGTACCATTTTAGTAGTCTTTAGTCTATCAATCTCTAATATTTCCTTGAATCTTTCTCTTTTTAGCTAAAAAGAACAATTATATATAACTTCTCTACTCTATTTTCAGAGAAGATGAGAGATTGACTGACTGAATACTGCCAGCAGCAGGGGTTAGCATCCAAGGCTCTGAGGTGATGGAAAGAATATTTTCTTAAAAATCCACATATTTCTTGGTATTTAAAAAAAAGAATATTCAGCATATCTGAATTTCCCCATGTTTAAAACCAGAGTTAATACACTTTCAAAGCACTGGCTTCAAGCCTGGAACGTTGCAATGCCATTGGATAACATTCACTCTGAAGTTCAGCTCTGATCTCAGTGCATTGAGACATACCTCCACCTGCAGCTGTAGTAGAGTGATTTCAAGATGACTGGTAAACACCAAAGCATTCAACTTCTATGCATTTATATTTTTAGAACTGGGCTAGAAGTTCATTCATACAATACTCAGCATCTCAGTGTCCTCAGCTGAAATGCAAGCAGGAGACTCTCCCACTAACTTTTAAGATAACTCTGTGTGTACATATGTGTGTCTATTGCGTGCTGAGGCTGTAGCAGCAGCAGAGGGTGCAGAGGAGCTCTGTGAGGGGAGACCAGGACTGCCTTAAGTCAGAGATTCCAGCCCATTCCAGCCAGCTCCAACCAACCCATTACAGGACACAGCTAAGCCCCACACATGGGGTGGGAGCGCTTCTGGCAAAGTGCATTTAAAAAAGGGCAAAAATTACCCAGAGGTAGCGAGGATTGAGGGGGGAAGTCAGAGAAATAGCCTGGTGGGATGGGGACAGGAGGAAAAAGAGAGAAGGAGCAGGTATTCCCAAAGGGACTGCAGCCATGGAAGACAGTCAGGGCAGCACAGGTTTATCATAAACACCCCAAATTCTTTAGGTCTCTCTGTAATTAATGCCAGCAAAGTACTTCAAAGGGCTTTGTCATAAGGCAAAAACACGCAAAAAAAGGTTGAGAAATATGAAGTGGCAAAAAAGCTCTAAAATATCCAGACTACAGACCATCCTGCAAGCCCTATTCTATCATGGGAGGAACAGAGTGCCTGCTGCAATAGCAAGGGGAAGAAGAGGAGGTGTCTTTTGAACCTGGGGAAGGAAGTGTTGTGTGTTTTCTTTCACTGCTTTAATGTTTCCTCATTTAGTGATGTGTTGTGCTGCCAAACCACTTCCAAGCAGTTTGTTTTGTCTCTACTTAATCTCACAATTTAGACATCCCATAAAAATTACACATGAGTGCAGACTTCAAAACCACAGAACCAGGAAAAGAACTTTAAGAGCCTGCTCCTGTGGCAGAGAAAATTTGTTTCTATTATTCATTTAGCTGGGAATGAACAAACACAAGGGGACAAATAGGAAGAAAAAGGTGGGGGGAGAAGGGGGAGCTTCCCTAATTACACCTTAATTTATGTATATATCTTTTCTATAAACATTGGCCCCTTTACTTCCCACAATATCATTCTAAGGATCAGCATTCTACTTTTAACCAATCAAATAATCATGGTCCATGAAGGGCAACAAACCAGGATCAAGAGATCTGCTGTTTGTCACTTAGCATTGTAGTGCTTAGAATTTAAGGAGTGGGGCTGGATGGCTTAGAGGCAAAGCCTTGCTCTCAACCATGGTTTTTGCATCATCTCCCTGAACTGCACGCCTGGGTTAAGCTCAGAAGCTCTTGGAGATTGCCTGTGGGTCTGGGCTTAAAGCTGACCTTTTGTTTGAGTGCAAAAATTAGTGTGCATTGCAGCCTTGGTAATGCTCAAGAACTTTTTTTATTGAAGTACTGTGAATGGAAAAGTTAACCTTCTTTGTTTTGCAGTGCATTTTCAGGGAAGTCGCTGCTGCTGTTGTTTGTCACTTGTAGTTCATTGGCTTTCAGAAGAAGTACAATACTCTGGTCTTCAAGTTTACACAGTATTCCTAAGAGACAGAATATTGCTGAAAAAAAAGAGAGGTCTCAAAGGTCCCAAGACCTACTGTCTTCAAAAATGTTAAGATTCCTTCCACAGAAATAACTCTTTTAAGACTTATTGGCAGCTGCTGATTCAGAAAGACATTCAATAAAACAGCTAGTCAAATCAAAAAAGTGGCAGTAACAAATAATGAAACTCCATTAGGGGTGAGAACATCTGGTCTTTCTAAGATGTGGATGTTTAAAAACTACAGCACTTAAGGCCAAGTTCCCATTGTCTTCTGAATATTTTATCATAAACATCCAAACTTACTCAGCTCTTTCTCTAATTAAAGTCAACAAGAGTATTTCACAGGGCTTTGTCACAAGGCAAAAATAACAAAAACAGTTAAGTTCATGAAGAGGGGGTAATATACAACTGAAATAATGACTATAAACAAAAAGTGCTGGAGAATAAATAATTCATAACCAGACCTGTCCAACTGTCTTAGTAAAGCTAAAAAGACAGGCATATGTTTATCCAAAGGGCTCCTATAAAAAAAAAAATACATTCTACCACAAAAAATAATGCTAAATTTCAGATGTTGCTTAGAGCAGACAAAATAAGCCATGAAAGGTCATCATATATTTAAAAGCATTGTGGAAATACTGTGTAGTTCTGTATTGCAGCTCTGAGGTATGGTGGCTTGGTTTGCCTGTTTAATTTGATGCTGTGGGATAAGTGAATCTAAATAAATAATTTGTTTCAACAGACTCTGCCTGCAAGTGCTAAACAGCATGCACATGTTTGTTCATCATGTCATCATTTCTGTTTAGGCTAAGAAGATTTTGAGGACTTGCACATTTTTCGATATGCTTATCTGTGTAAAACTAGTATGTACAAAATAAGTAATGCCAATACTACTGTTCTTGTCTAAATTTGATTAAAAGATTAAAAAGCAGATGAGCTGTGGTAAAATTAAGCTCACAGATAATCCACAACACATATTGCATCTGTGTACTAACATACTCTCCTTCTCATTTGAGTAAATTAGCCCTCATTTAGTGATGTGTTGTGCTGCCAAACCACTTCCAAGCAGTTTGTTTTGTCTCTACCTAATCTCACAATTTAGACATCCCATAAAAATTACACATGAGTGCAGACTTCAAAACCACAGAACCAGGAAAGGAACTTTAAGAGCCTGCTCCTGTGGCAGAGAAAATTTGTTTCTATTATTCGTTTAGCTGGGAATGAACAAACACAAGGGGACAAATAGGAAGAAAAAGGGGCGGGGGGGGAGGAGGCACTCTGTGAATTTATAACAGAAAAAGAAGGCACATTTAGGAAGACACTTCAGAAATAAGGAATCCATATTCCAGAGATTATTTCTAAGGGTCGGGTATAACTAGCAATATACAGACGTGGTTTGCCTCTTTTGTACAGACCTGCAGACCATTTATGCCATTAAAATTAAAGAGCAGTTGGCCTGTAAACCTTTTGGCAGTCCTTCTGTTTTGTTGCTGTACTGCAAATTGACCATGAAAAGGTTTGTTTGATGACAGATACCCACAGAGCAGCCAAGGTGGGCACTGGCACCAGGCAAGAGGGCTAGCTGGATCACAAACTAGAGTGATGAGAAGACCAGATTTGGACCCTACAGAGCATGACAGTGACACCAAAGAAAGGTAAACTTTGGGAAACCACTGGTACCACAGGAACCATAACAGTCCCCCACAGAGAGAATCACAGCAGATTTGTACATGCTGGAAGTCTGGGGCTCACAACTTTTAAAAAATCTGCTGAGTTGTTTAAAGGATAAGCTGCAGGGACAAGAATGTGCAGCATACATTTGTGTATACAGATATACAAATACACAGGAACAAATATATTTCTGAAATTAAACCCTCAGGAAAATCAGTGATCCTGCCAGGGAATACCTGGCAATCACATGATTTTGGTACAGTGGCATGAAATACTGAGGAGCATGAACAGCATTTTGCTGTGATATTGGTTCACAGTCCTAGAAGAGAGGAAAACACTGGGCTGAGAGTTGAGGTTGCCATGACTCCTTGAAATCAGACTAGAAAATGGCTCAAAAGTCATCCTCATACCTGTATTATCTTTCTTCAAATATTCTTAAAAGGTTTTCATCGACACAGTGGCTACAAGAACCTAGAGCACATGACACCTATTGATATGCAGGGTTAGCTGGGATTCTCTCATAATCTTCTACACTTTGAGCTTTTCCTGTCTCTGCTGACTCCAAATTTTCAGTTCTGCAGTATAAGGTCTTCTGTTCTGTGCCCTATTTGCACATAGTGTCCATTTCATGCATTTGATTCCTCTTTAGTACAGTATGAATTTCTTACAGCAGAAAACCAGTTTTTCTTTATAACATGGCGTATTGCAAAGATTTTCTTCCCTCAAGAGATTCATAGAGGGTAGACATTGTTATGGGGTTTTGTTAAATAGGACTGCATTTTCCATACCTCTACAAATCTCCAAATTTACATTTGATACTGTTACAAGTTCTGGTTTATGAACACCTGCTTTTTCTGTGGCTAATTTATGTAGAAGGTTTGTGTGGTAAATTTTACTGTGTTTTTTTACCAGAGTCCAAATCTTTTTAAAACAATTGAGATTAAACTAGGCTTCTTGTTGGTTTACTTTGTCTCTTTTAGTTAGCTCCAGGGGGTATTGTCCATCAAGTAATTGACATAGATGCAAAGTATCTACCAATCAGTTTAAAAATTAAAACAATTATTCCCCTAACCATACCAATAGAAATATTGCATAATTCAAAAATGCATAATCCAATAAAAAACAGATGAATTAGGGTTTAGTTTGTTTTTTTTTTAATGCAAGGGTTCTGTCTCATTGAACAAATATATCTGAATGGAGCCTTGAAAGAATGTTCATATGCTTTCTTTAGTTTCATTTTAGACATGTTTAGTGAAGCGAAGAATTCAAATAATTTTAGCTATCCTTTAGGAATAAAAAGTCTGAATTTAAGTCTGATAGTAAATTCCATTAACCTTATAGTACCTTTTCAAAGTGTTATTAGCTACACAAACAAAAGGCTCAAAAGAAAAAACAAGATGTAAAAAAGCTGGTTTTATTTTTACCACATCTATGTACATTCACTACTTGTAACCCAAGGCTTTTTTACACTGTTGGATATTCTTTTACTTTGGCCTTCAGACAGGAAAATATAATTAATTGTAGACATTTGTTTCTACACCTGTGATAGATGCATGTTGTGATTGCTGTCACTTTAGTCTTTGGAACATTTCTACATCCCTAGCAACAAGAAGACACAAAGGTGGTGGTGTTTTGTTCTGTAAAATGGTGTCACGCATTTGTCCCTGTCATTGAACGCATTATTTACAAACACAGAATATTTGAGGTTGGAAGAGGCTTTACAAGGTCACTTAGCGTGCAGGCAGGGTCACCTAGACCTTGTTACCCAGGACCTCTCTGTCTTCTAGGGAGGCAGCAGCTCCTCCCAGTTTAGTATGATGAGCAAAGCTGCTGCACATCCCTCGGAGTTCTGCGTCCAAGGGCTGGTGCAGTGCTATGTATGGCACATAACAAAGCCTGACCTTAATTGGTGTGCACAGGAACACAAGCTATTATCAATAGAATCCAATGGAAGGAAAATCAAATCTTGGTCAAGTGTTATAAATATACCCTTAAAAACAGAGTTAACTAACATAATTCCATTTTTTGCAGTTTGCTTATGTGTCCTTGGGTATCAGCTTATTGCTTTCTACTTTGAAAGTAAATACTGTGGTGATTTTCTTGAGCCAATAGCCTCTGAACAGCTTTTTAGTGGAGGAGAGAATGAAGTGGATGGAGGACCACTGCTCCTTTTTCCTTACAGAGAGCAAAGCCCTTCTGCTTTGCAAATAACATCTTGAATAACATCAGCCATGGTTAGGTTTATGTGAGTGGGATGACACACATCACTCTAAGGAAATGAAAGAGAACATCAGCAGGCAGCCTAAATGGCAGTGTATTTACTTCTACACTATTCATATATTCATAAATTCACACCAGCTGAGGATCTGGCTCCTGAAGCTCCCTTTCAGTCCAAGAAAGCAAAGTGCCTCATCACAGAGCAACAAACTGCTCACAGTTGGTGCCATTCAAGGTGCAGTTTGCAAAAGCAGAAGTACTTTGGAAATGCTGGAAAAATAGAAAGGACAGTGGTTTCATATCCAGTTCACTGAAATACTCTGTTCCCAGATTCAGGGGAATGACCAGAACAATACAGTATTTACTGCTAGCTTATAAGACTCTGAGAAAGCAAAAACCTGAATAATTATGTTTGAAAATTAATAATTCTTCTGTTAACATATATATATATCATATCATTAATATCATAGAGAGCAGTTTGTGGAGATGAGATTTTTTTTCATTTGCATAATTCAAAAAACTCCCTTTCTCAAGCAGGCAAGTCACCCAGTCAAGAAAACATACAAACCTGAAAGAGGCAGATCCCATTAAGATGGATGTTGCTTAACAGTGCAGAAAATATGCTTTGTTACAGAAAAAAATAATTCTATAGTAAATTATATAAAAAGTGAAGTAATGATATTGGATTTCTACTGCTTTATCATGAATTTATTTAATTTACAAGGTAGGGCCACAAAATGCTTACAGAGGTAACATTGATCAATTATATACTGCTCAAATTGTCAGTGTAATATTTTTTCAGGATGAGTTAATTACTTTTGCCTCATTTTCTGTGCATTCTTAACATCATCATGCTAGAAAGGATATTTTGACACAGGTTAGATCTTGGAGATAGCATTGAGCAGGGGGTCACTAATTAGTAATAGTGCCTAACAGCAGTTTTGCTGGCTCAAGGAGCAGCTTTTTTTAATAACAGTGTACCTTTATACTACCTCTGCATGGCACATACATGTGGAAAAGAAAAATATGCAGAAGAGAGAAGTCTGGCTGCAGTAAGTCGACATCTCAGCAATATTTTCCCTTTGCAGCAGGCCAGTACAGAGGCAGTCAGCAAAGAGCTGCAGTATGTGCTGCTGTGAGCTGTGCCAGCAGATATTTCTGAACAGAAGAAATGCAGAGAACCACTGGGGTGGTTGACACGGTGCTTGTAGCAGTCTGCAGTGGACCAGTGTTCTGTGACACTGAGAAACTTGTCTTTGTCTGCATCTCCTCACCTTCTAGCCCTTCCATATATAAGAGTTTGCACTTGATCAACCCAGTCCTTGGCAAATACTCTCATCATTTATGTTTTTTTTGTTAGGGGAAAAGAAAAAAAAAAGGGTAAATGCAAAAAGGATGCAGAGAGAGACCAAGACAGAGAGCTCATAAAAAGCAACTGAAAGTGATAGAGGATAGTGTGCTAAGATCAGCATTTATTTAATTAGAGAACTCAGTTTTGCATCCTTCTTGGCAGAGATCTTCCCTCTATTCCTGCAAAAGCTCTGCAAGCAGGAGAAATTTTCACCCTAAGTGAACATGACAGAGCTTAAAATACCCACCTGTTCAAGCTTCCCGTATTTTTTTTTTTTTTTTACTTTTTTAAGGTAAATTTATACTCGTGTTAGCAAACTCCTTTTCTAAATCACCACCTCTGAAATGAGGGGCTGAGAGGATGACAAGAGGAGTAAAATTTTCCCCAAAATAGGGAGACTCATAACTGGTCTGTTAGAAACAGCACAAGTAAAAATTTTACTGCATGACTTTCTCTGGCACTGCTCCTACCAGGGGCAGGCTAAGCTTTAGGAATGAGCAGTCCAAGACATTGTGAAAAAGTCCATGTTCCTGGGCTGCTGAGCTTGACCATTACCCTGCTCTTGCATCATCCTGGCTTCCATCTTCAGCAAGAGCTTTTGTTCCACCCATTTCCCTTGGGTCTGCTTTCATATAACTTCAGACAAGCTTGTATTGGGCAAGTAATTTCTTGGGCAGAGCACATGGAACCTTTTCCTATGTGAGAAAGGCTGGAGTACCAAAGCCTTCCCTGGCTGAACTTGTGCCAGGGTCTGCTTGTACATGGGAGTGGAAATTCAATCAGCAGATTTAAAAAAAGGGGAGAAAGCAAGATCTGGGCAATGGGGGAAGGAGGGGTGCAGTGAGTGGGCAGCAGCATGGGACTAGCTGTAGGAAGCTGAGACAAGCTAGAGGATTTTTTTGGAAGGCCATTTTGCATCCAGGCTCTGCATCTTACTGTGAGACTAAATTTTACATGTCCCCATTTTTGTTATATTCTCAGCTCTTCTCTGGAATCACCAGTCTGGATACACTTTCAAAAGCCATCTGTACACGATATAGGTGATGCTTTCTGCATGGCCAAGATCTGTTCTTTATCAGCTGTAAACAGTGGAAATAAAAATGATTGAATAGCATGCACTTATCTCTGCAGCCAAACTACCAGACCACTGCCTGTGCATAGCCCATATATTCACACTCTAGGATACAAGCACAAATATGACAGATTAAAACTTTCTGTGTTCCTTGTTGCCATATGTTCAAAGGATAAAAACCTAGACAGAATCAATCATCTTTTTTATAACCCAAGTATTAATTGGAGTGAGACTAATTAGTTGCCTACCTTTGATGAGAAATGAGAAATTAGTTCTCCTCCTCCTCTCTTTTTTAAACTGAAAGATTTACTACTCAATTTTAGTGACATTTTAAACATTTCCTTTGCTTTTAATCTGTGGTACAAATTTAATAGCAATACCTCTGCATCAGAAAAGCTTTCTGCAAACTGATTCTGATACATCAGGTGAAACAAGACCTGTTTTCAATAAATTCTAGGAGTCAGCAGTAAGCTGAATAAAATGCTCTGCTGCTGGTCATAATTAATAAATTTGGACTATGGATTTAAAATGTCAACATCTGATGTAAACGTTAATAAATTAGATTATCATCAGTATCTCTGACTATAATGTCTCCATTCCAATCTCTCTTAAAAGTGAACAAAGTAATATACATTGCAATTTGGTGTGCTTATTATCACAGAGGAACGAATAAACGTGTCATAAATAGTTTTGCTGGCTTAAAAGGGCTGTACTATATGTAAACTATATATTAAGGGCAAAGTAAAAATTTACTCAGATCTGCTGAATGGAAGAAAAATGACTTTTCAGTGTCATTTGAGGAATGATACTGTTAATTTTCACTGTTCATGACATTGGCAGTAGTAGTATAGCTACAATATACTGAAATATAAAATACTCTTTATGAAAGTATTCTTTGCTAGAAGTTAATGTAAACGAGAAAGCTGAACCTCCTGAAAATTTTTCTATCAAGAAAATAAATGTGCAACAGTTTTCCCTCACATCATAATGGATTTGAGAGGTTCTAACACAGCTAGCAGTCTGTTGGTACATCTATTTTATCAGGTAATGGATGATAAATTCAATAGAAAATGCTTAATGAAAGCTTCATGAACTACACCATGTCTCCTGAGGCTTACACAGAACAATCCTAATCTTTCATAGCATGATTTAGTAAACAGCAGCAGTTCCATGCCTTTCTAGCACACACAGATTTAGTGAACAACTTAGAATTGGAACAAGACATCATTATTTTGAATAAAAACATGATAGATAGAATTTTATAAGCAAAAATTTACCAGAATCCAAATGCATCCTCAGGAACTTATCTTGAATACTCATTTTCTATTGAGGAGTTCTCTTTCCCATAATAATACATTCGAAGTTCAGCAACCCTGTGTGGCAAAGTTTTCCTTACATAAATATTTACATGGGAGGAAAAATAGTAGTATTTCTCAGACTTTGTCTTTTTTACTATTTTCAGTTTAAATCTTGTGTAAAAATAATGTTTGTATACACATAATTTTGTTTAATTGGAAAATTTTATAATGTTACATATGTGATGAAATACTGCAGTCTAAAAAATGCTTTCAAAATAAAACATTCTTTATGGTGTACAGTTAGGTCCGTATGCATATAATTTTTTATTAAGAACTAAAAATATTGATTTATGAAGTGCAGTTTTGTTCATAATCTATACTGTCATTTCTGAAATACTCTGCCTAGTGTATATTACTCTTTAATATGAAATATGCTGGACTTTATCAGAGAGTGTGTTTTCAATAAAATTGTGTGGGTCTGTGTTAGCTCTGGGCCTGGGTCTGGACTGTTTCCACAATGTCTAAGTATCAGATAATTAGTCATCAATGATCTAGCTGCTGCTTAGCTTCCCTGAAATATTTGTGAAGGCTTTACCTTCAGAGCATCTATATTCACCTAGTAAAGGTCTGAATTAGAATTCTAAGCTTTTCATAAAATAAATTAATTTTTGAGTCTCTGTATGTAGTGATGCAACAAAGCAGAAATGAGATAAAACTGGGCAGTGGGTGTGCTTGAATTCTTCTAATGTTACTCCATCATTCATGCTGGTTCCCAAAATAAATAATTTTTTCTCTTCCATTTCCCTGTCTCCAAATCAAAGATGATTAACAGATCTTGTACAATTTGCAGAAAACTTTCGATTTGCTGCTACTTTACACATTCTTACACATACTTTACACATACTTTACACATTTACACAGTAGCTAAGACAATGTTCAGCATACAGAAACTGCATGGCAGAGAGGACTCATAAATCCTCCACCTATTGGACTGAAAGTAGTAAGAATTAAAAATTGGTTTGCTCTGATAGGATTTTGCAGCTAGAACATATCACCACACAGAGATTGCAAGCAACAATTCTCCTGACAACCACCCTGACCATCTCTGCCATCAGTTCTGTCCTCCCCCTTCTGTGTGACCCAATTTCCTTGCCTGCATTCTTCATTAAGTATCTTTCCTAATGGAAAAAAAAATGGCTTTGGGAGAAGAAAAGGGAAGCCAGGGGCAGAGGTTACCCCAGCTGCAAAGACTGCTCATGGTAGGGAAGTTGAAGACACTGGTATATATTTCCTGGTCCTACCATCAGTCTCTCTGGCCTCTCTGCTTTCATGTATCTCTTCCTGACAGCTGTTCAGTAAAGGCATCTCCAAATTCAACTAAAATGCAAAATACCAAAATATTGAAAGAGGAAATGGAGGGAGGATAAGTCTCCCGTGTGCTTGGAAAATCAAATGGAAAAAGCAGCTTATTGATTGTTGAGAAAAAGAAAGCTTTGCATGATTAGTGATTTACTTGGAAAGAAAAAGTCATTTTGATATACACCTACAATAAACAGCTAACATAAATTCATCACAAAGATATTTAAAATGTACATTGCACGAAGGACCAAAAAGCCACAGATCATTACATTGTCAATATGTGATAATCAAAATTATCAAAGTTTTTTTATGCTTGGATATAGAAGAGATACATGAATGTCCGGAAATCGCCATTTTGCTGAAATCAAAGAGGCAAGTAAAAGCTTCAAGTAACACAAACCATGACATTTTCCACCTTCCTCCTCTCTTTTACAAACCATGAAATTTTCCACCTTCCTCCTCTCTTTTACAAACTATGCAAGGGCATACAGACTTACCTTTCCCCCGCCTAACACTCTGCATAGTTGAAACTAACAGCAAATTCCTCTTCTCCCAAGAAAAAAGGGACATAGGTCCAGTAAAGTGACTTGCTTATTAACTGTTGAAATATTATCCTAAATGACTAGTTAAAGAACTCTTAAATGACTACTGAATGACAGAGTTCTAGACTGTGGTCCCTGCATCCAAACTGAATCCTGTCCTGGAGGAGGACAGCTCTGCTGGGAGTCCAGCTAAGGCAAAGTTGGCTGAAAGGTGAGTCAGAGCTAGATTTGTGGCCTAATTTAGATGCAATCATTTTAGAAAAGAACAAGTAAATTCTCATCAGTATTAATCAGAGTCTCAGAGCTCATCAGGTGCTTTTTAAATTTGAGTTGGGAGACTGACTAAAGTGAACCAGAGGGCTGTGGTCAAGCAGAGAGATTCAGAGAAAATGTTACACCTGAGTGAGCCTGCTAATATGGGAGAAGCTTGAAGCATTACAGTTGAAAAGAAACCCAGTTTGAAAAAAACTCTGATTGGTAGCAGAAATCAAGCAACTTCAATTAGACTTGCCCGTAAGGAGATGTCTGGAGCAGCAATATGGGTACAAATTGCATTGCATTGAGAAAATACAGAAACGGTCTCTTTCAGAAACACAAAAATCTACTTTGAACAAACAATAGGCCTGCTAACATACCAAGTGGAACAAATTAAAACTGTCAACATCACAGAAACTGTTTAAAATTGGTAACTAAGCATGACCCTAAAGCGGAATAGAAATTAGATGTTCTGATAATGTTCAGAAAAAACAAAGGCAGAGATCAGCAGCCTGCCCTAGGAAACAGCAAAGTTGTAACATGCAGACCCCTTCAATGAAGTATTGGCTCACCCACACAAAACACAGCTTCAGAAACTTTCATAGGTTCTACAATAATCTTCTACAGAATAATTACCCAAGGAAAAGAAGTCATTAGCACTGAGCAATTACCAGATGAGGGATTTATCACTAGTCTTCTAAAAAATCAGTCATGATGGTCATGAAATCATCATTAAAAATGCTATGGAATCAATATATAATATCTGCTGTAATGTAATGTGTAATCAATAAGCATGTGGAGGGTCTAGTAACATACAACCCTGTTGTGTTCCTAGTACTGCTGTCTGGTTAAAAAAAAAATTTATGTAAATTTTGTAAATGTATGTAAATTGTAGCAAAGTAAACACCTGTCCCTGGCATGTGTTTTACAAATTCAGTTGACAAATTGACAAATTTGATGAACAGATAGGAAAATTAAGACTTGCCAAGTATTTCCTGTATGCAGAGCAACCAATCCCACAAGAATTTAGGAATCAAACTGTTAAGCAGTGTTGTACCCAGGCTTTAGGCATCCCAATGCAGGACAACTAGACCCACAAAACACACTCTACCAAACACAGAGCAGCCTAAGGGGAAGAGGTCCTGAAGAAAGGGTTTACCCTTAGCAGGTGCCCACTAGTACCAGGCAGCCCAGTCTTCCATTCGGGATTTGCAGCCTGGAGAGTTCAATTTCTAATTTCCCTCTACCCTCAAAACGAACCAATCAAACAAGTTCTTTCAAGTTACAGCTTTTTGTAGGTGGAATTGTCTAAGATAAGAATCAGCTCCCTGGAAATGCTTTCTGAGGACACAAGAAAAAAGGCAGAGTTAGACAGATGCAAGCTCGGCCCAGGAGCTCCTTGTTCCCAGCAGAGCTACAGTGCTACCAGGTAACTGTAGTGTTCTGTTCTCATTATTTAGCAAATGTAAATGGTGAAGGTTAGGGAGAGGCTGGATGAGGGTTTGAGGATCATGGGTTTCGTGTTAGGTGTTTCCACTCAGTCTAAATCCCCCATCAGACAACATGGCCTTTTCCTAATCTTTGAATGGACAGCTTTAGGATGGCCTACAAAAGCTGCTTCATTCATTCAAAGTCAAGGAAAACAAAGCGTGAGGCTGCAGCACTTTTAATGCTGGCCAGGTAAATGTAATAATGTGGTATTATGCTGAACTGATGTGCTTGGCTGGTTTCTTGCTGACTGGACCACAATATGCTGGAACTGCAGTCTGTGACCTTTCAGGGGTGAAAGTTGTTCCACGGTGCTGACATTTACCCAGGCTTTGTGAGTTTCTGTCTTCTAATATAGTGACTGCTTTATGAGAGGTCTTGGCATATTCCATGGGGGAAAAAAAAAAAGAAAAAAAAAAAAAAAAGAGAAGAGGGTAGTGTTAAAAGGACTTAAGCAACCTAGGTTACCAGGACAAGGAAAGGAGAATGTAAGAAATCTTACATTCATAAGGCACAAAAAACTTAGTATTATTCCCAGGGAGTGGCAGCTTACCAAAAGTCCATTAATTTTACAGCTGTGGCTTAAAGTAAGTGGGTTTTACTGCACAGATGAACAGTGTCTTGCTAGGTCTGTCCTAGTTTCACATGATTCATTTGCTACCTCCAAACTTCTGTTTGCCAGTGTTCCTGGCTTCAGATGTTTCTTCCTGTTCTTCCACTTGAATAATATCTGTTTGCAGCAATTATCTGCAGATGATAAAACCTGAAGATCTTGAGATATATTCAGAAAACTGCAAAATATACAAGCCTTTGACCAAAAGTTCCTGCAACATAATAGATAAAACTTATCACTAAAAAGCAGGCAGCAGAGCAGGCAGGCAGCTTTCACATGCACTAATAACATCACACTGTGAAAGCTGTAGAGAGGATGCTGTTGCCCTGACAGATAATTTTGTCAATAACATTGCTTTTCAGTTACCATTTTTACCAGTTGAATAGTCATTTGATATGGTAAAAGCATTTACTTGGATCCAAGATTTACAATTAAAGCAAAATGAGTGTCCGCGCTATTACAATAAAATATAATGTAAAACAGAAAAATATGCAAAGCAAGGGAAAGTGTATTGCCTTGGCTTGACTCATGTTCAAGATGACTTACAGTATTTTACTGAATTATAAGGGCCAGCAGCAATGGAAAGATAATTCAGGGTGGGATAATTCCCTAGTGGGGCAGAAAAAAATGCAGCAGGTCCTAGGTTGCCCTCAACCCTACAGCCAGAGTAAGAAAGGGAAAGAAAAGAAAAAAAAGGACTCATGAGTGACAGTGACATTACATCTGCCACAACAGCCACTCAGCATCACTCACAGCAGCAGTTATATTATTGCAACTTATGCCAGCAGTCTGGGCTGATACACAGCTGGCCCAGGGTCATGGTACTGGCATCCGAAGTAATTTACAGCATCTGTGCACCTCCCCCAAGTCACACTGTGTGCCCCGCAGCTGCAATGAAGAGTTTGCATCATTAACTTTAGAGGCATTTAACTTATGCTTGCATTATGACTGCTGCCTGATGGCATCCTACTCCTCTCTCCTCTCAGGTTGCCATGACAAACTAAAAATCTTGTTGCAACGACTAGTTAGTAAATCAGATAAGTTCCATGAGAATTTAGAGGATGGTAGCTCTGCCTCCAATATCTTAACAGATAATAATTTTCATGGCCACTTGACAGTGGCAACAGTTATGACTTCTGCATACTGCCTCATTAGCATTTCTAGGATTCAGCGTTTTCCAGAGATGCAGCCATTATTTGATTCATGAACACTGCAGCACTGCACAGAGGATACACATGGCCAAATATTCATTAGCCTGGATTTAGGCACCTGTGTATATGACCTGCTTTTTGTCATTATGGGTAACATTTAGCACATCTCTTGGCATCACAAGAGTGTTTCTGCTCTTATTCTCATAACAAATCAGCTCATTTTTCTCCCTTTTGTGTTCTCCCTTAACCTAAAATATTTGTTTGTTCGTAAAGTTATAAATGACCATTTTAGATGTTGATGAGTTTGGGTTTCTACCTGTGCATGAGTTAAACTGCTTGATTTATGCATCTTTCTAATGAGCACATGCAGAGCTAGGTACTTCCTAGACCTTAGATTTCCCCTCTAGAAAGTAGATGCTAAAGATCAGTGTGAATTGAATTCCAGATAATCTTCATTTCTATAAAAGTACCTCAAGAACATTGGTTTTTTATTCAAAAGCTATGAAAAAGAATGACTTGTATTGCTCTTGTGAAGAGCAGCAGTATTATGTGACAATTATGTTAATAAGCATATAAAAATTTTCTTTAGAGTAGCAAGCTGCCATTATGAAAAGAACAGCATATTTATTTGTATAAAGAATTTATTTATGAGTTTACAGCTAAAGATAACAGTTCTGTCATATGAATCTTACATGGCATTATTGTATATTCCAGTAAGTAGACTATTTTGTGAACATGCCCAAGAAGGCTTCTAGCACAGATAAGGACATTGCTATACCTGAAAAATCAAACTCCCATATTGATTGTTTTGGGGTTGGTTTTAAGCAGCTCCTTTTCTAAAAGATCTTGATCCTCACACCATTTTAATTACACATGACATAAAAGTAATCTTATTGTGTTCATCCATTATTAACTATCATTCTCCAGGTTTATGATAAATAAACCAGCATACAGCTACGTTCAGTTCCTTCCTCCTTGGCAATGTTACATCTCATAGATGGATATGAGGCTTTTTGTACATCTTCTGGCACCATTCAGCCATGATTTTTAGCAGAAATTTGAATTTTATTGTAATAAAAATCATTAACATTTGTATTTTTACTATGATTTTTATCCGTCCTTTATCACAAACAACGCTTGAAAGATAAATCATCCTGCTACTGAAATGCAAAATTATTTAATGAGACACAGTTCTGTAAACTCTGTCTTGTTCTCATCAGCCTTTTTCATTATCAAGGGAGTGCAATATCAAATTAGTTTAACTTCTTGACTCACAAGAGAATGCAAAGAGCTCACAAATTAAGATTCACCTGCAAGAATGTGTCAGCACCAGGATTAAATGTGAATGCCCAGTTGATTGATAAGCAGATTTTAGCACAGGCAAATAAAGTCCTTGGGGACCAAACCTTGCCAGTGCCCGACAACATGTCACTTCGTATGACCCCATTTGTTTCAATAATATGACAAGCCTGAGACTCAAAATTTCAGCCTGATGATATACAAAGGGCTGCATCCAGCTCAAGGTCTTTAATGATCTCCATTTCTGAATGAAAATACAACTGTACTTGTCACACATCTTTCACAGTGACAAAAGCTTCATTTTGCCTCCCCAGTAAGGGAAGAGATGCCTCATTGCTGTTGAGTTGTACACTCTTCAAAATGACAGGGGCTCATTCTTTTATACAAGACCTTGTCCCTAAATCCATGATCTGGAGAAAGAATTAAGGTTTCACTTAATGTGGCCAGACTGTATGGGACTACTGCACTAGCCTTGTAGATTTTTACAGCAGGGAGAAAAATCAGTGACCAAGCCTGGACAAAAGAACTGCCAGCCACCCCCTCCCCTCCTAGACAAAAACAAAATAAACAAACAAAAATGCAGTTGACTAGCAATTATTAAATAACAACCTCAATTTTTTAAGAGCCTCGGTTGCCAAGGACATTTCTTTCATGACATTTCTTATGCCTGAAGTGAAATACCTTCTCCCTGCTATCCTATCCTCCAAATTTTGCTTTTCTGTGAAGAATTTGAGCACTGATCTATTAAAGTTTTTTACTATAAAATGCACTTCTAGTAAATGATAGCTAAGGTTTTGCCATTCTGGGTTGAATAGGAATACTGCAGCAGTTGTTACTAAGTTTCTCCAATATGATTCATACTGCACAATAGTTTATGCACTCAGTCAAATACTGGTTAAAAAAAGATGAAATAATCAAATCCCATCTGAAATTAGCCATCAAAATAAAATGGAATTTACAAAAAGGAAAATAAGAGCTATGTGGAATAGCTTCTCCTTGTCTTTCAAATTAGGTGTAGGTTCATCACCTAATCATTTATTATAATTCAGAAAAAGTAAAGAAAACAGAGCAGATCTTAAAAATCAGAAAATGACAGTAAAATAAGCACCTTGTTTGTTTTGTTTGTTTGTTTGTTTGTTTGTTGTTGGTTGGTTGGTTGGTTTCAAAGGTGGAGCTGCAACTCTTCACAAAAAAACTTATGGCCTCAATGGCAAGGTAATGAAAACAAAAAAGAACTCTGAAAGCAAAGTACTGGAGGTGAGAAAAACTTATGCTAGGTTCTTGAGGTTTGTTTTGTACCATGTCAGAAGAGCAAGAGAGACGTAAACACTGAGGTTGTGGCCACAGTGAGTCACTGATTCAGGGTACAGAGAACCAGGGACACATCAGTGAAACTGGTAGGTCACAGGATCCCTCACTGGTTTTTTTCTATTAAAGATTTTGGCTGTATAAAACCAAAGCAAAAAGCTGTATGCAGCTTGACAGATGAAATCACTGCAGAGAGAATTCTGATAGCTGTGCAGCTCCTGCTCTGCCTTATATGATATCCGTCCCACCGCCAGTCAACCAGAAATGAACATTTAATCAGGTTATCTAGCCCAAACACAATTTTTTCTTTGTGGCAGCTCTGCCATTGGTATCTGAACAGCTGGTATAGAGAAGAAACTCTTCACACTGAAGAATTCCCAGCTAGCACCACCTCAGACAGAAGAGAGTGTCCCAATTTTCACCATGAATAGCAAGTTCAGGTCACCCTACGTATTAGCAGGTCCAGTGCTGCTCAGAGATCCTGAGAAGGGGACAGCAAGGGTTGGCTAGAGCTTGATCTGTGTGCACAGAACCATCAGACACTTTTACCTCTAGAAAATCTCTACTCATGTACAAACTAAAATTTGCCAACTTGGCCACATTTACACAGGTTTGGAAGAGGACAGAAAGAGACAACTTTCTTCCTCAGATCCCCTTTCCTGCTCATCCTTCATTCAATCTGTCATAAATTTAGATGACTTAAAAGAACTGCTGTCAAACTGCTGTATTATCAAAAGCAGTTTTAATATGATGCTGTAAAGCTGTGGTGTAACAAAGTTCCATGACAAGGTTCACTTTTATACTGTAGAGTACAATCATTTGAACTCTGATTCAAAACCTATCAAGACAAAAATCTGAGTTAGGAATTCAAATTAAAGTTACCATGTTGCAACTTTATGCACAATATTGGCTGCTACCATAGATCATTCACTGGAAAAAGCTCTCTCTGTCACAGGTAGAAGCCTTGAAAGGTTTCCCAGCTCCAGGGGAGATCACCATCATGTAGCCATGTTGCTAAGCAGGGAGAGCTCAAAGAATGCTCATTTAGGCTGTCAGTATTATATAAGGGTCTCCACACTGTGGGTCAAGCTTGTTACCATGTGAACCAGATTCAGCTTATGCTGCAAATGATTGCTCCTGCAAGAAGGTTAAGCAATCCTCCAAAGGTTAGCCCAATCTCTAGGGAATGTGTGCTGCTATTATTCCCAGCTTCATTCCTGAAAGGGAAAAGCACTACGAGTCTGGATTGCATTTTTCTGGATGGACTTAGAGGCTCAACTTGTTTTAACTGTTCAGACTAAAGGCAAGGTCCCTTTGGCCACTCAAAATACTCCTGTCTCTTTTACATCAAAATTCAAGATATCTGAAAGAATAAAGACAGATATAAGCAAGCTGCCAATCCTGAAATGCCTGTGGAGCATCTTTAATTACAGTTTGAGGCCTCAGGAGGAGACTTTGGAGCACAGTTACTGTAAAGTCATTAGCCCATGGCATTTTTAATTAAAGCCTGTCAGGCCCAATGAGATGTGCTCTGATGGAAGGGGAATTCCTAGCTATGTTCTTTGGAATGAAATAGTCATATATTTTGGACACTAGGCCTGATCAGAGCCCATCAGAGTGTATTGTGCAGAGCTTGGAAAGTGATGTTTCTGAATCTTACTACTATCAGGTAAGGATAAGTTTCTGAGAAGGGCAATCATGGCTAATTAAATGGATTACAATACAGGTGATTTGATGTCCAGATTCCAGCTGGGATAAAGTTAATTTTCTTCCTAATAGCTTATAAAGTTCTGTGTTTTGGATTTAGTGTGAGAATAATGTTGATAACACACTGATGTTTTAGTTGCTCATAGTTACTCTAAATAAAGGACTTTTCAGTGTCTCATGCCCTGCCAGCAGGTGTACAAGAAGCTGGGAGGGAGTGTAGCTATGAAAGCTAACCTGAGCTGGACAAAAGGGATATTCCACACCAGAGAATGTCATGCTCAGCCTATAAACTGGAGGCAGTTGGCTGGGAGTTGCTGACTGTTGCCCAGGAACAGTCTGGACATTGGTCAGCATGTGGGGAGTAATTGTATTGGGCACCACTTTTTTCTCTTGGATTTTACTCCCTTCTCTCGCTCTCACCCCTTTTCATTACAATTATTATTAGCAATAGTGGTATTTATTATTTTTAATTATTAAACTGGAATGATCTCAACCCCCAAAGTCTGCCTTTTCTTTCCCATTCTTCTCCCCACCAGGGTGAAGAGCTGGGGGAAGCAAGCAAGCAGCTCCATGGTGCTTAGTTGCCAATTGGTGCTAAGCCATGGCAGTTATTGATGTAGAAGACAGAGAGGTCTGCAAGAGATATTCTCTGATTTGTGGCAGGACACTTCAGGCAGCCACAAAAGGATGGGAAACAGACTCATGTCATATGAGTTAGCCTGAAGAAATAAGATTCATAGGAATTCAACTGCCTTTCTAATAGGAGAGCTGTGCATTTAAAACATGATTGTGTTTAAAGAGAACACAAAAGCAGATTTAAAACCTCAAGACAAAGTGAAACAGGTTTGCAAGCCATGCTTAGAGGAAAAGAGGCATCTGAGCAAAATTGGAATCCCATTGACGAGTCATAAATGCCAGACTGCAGCAGCAGGGGATATGGACCAAGATAAGCAAAAAGATCACACAAGAGCCCAACCTGTTCCTGAAAGGTCAGAACATAACCTTTAACAGCCAAAGCTGCCACAGGTGTTTATTGTACGTGACCTGGTGGTCTATCTAAAAGCCAAGAAAATTAGTAAGTTTAAGGTTTAAGCCTGCAAAGTTCTGTTATCTCACAGGTGAGTTCAAGTACAAATGTGCCAATTAATCATAATATATTTTTCCCTAAGTTACCCAAAAATAAGTGGAAAGATAATGATTGGTGAATGATAAGAAAAAGGCATCATGAACAGGAAAGGATCAACATCCAGAAATGCTAGGTCCATCTACCAACAGTACAAGACTCACAAGCTACTGAATCAAACATTTCATTTTCATTAGGACAGGCTTGCTCACTGAAAA
Organism: Serinus canaria; assembly: GCF_022539315.1. Classification (NCBI taxonomy): domain Eukaryota; kingdom Metazoa; phylum Chordata; class Aves; order Passeriformes; family Fringillidae; genus Serinus; species Serinus canaria. Next base: position 92,403,360 of record NC_066316.1, read on the forward strand.
GTGGTTGTTAGAACAGTAGGCCATGTAGCCCCAATTATTTACTTACTAATAAGTCACTAAATCTTGATGCTACCACATACACATTTCATATGGCTACTGGTGCTTGGACGCCTCAGTTACAACTCCTGAGAAAATTAACTAAGGCATCAGCACTGAACTTAATTAGCTAGTACTTTTATTTGTTTGGGCTGATCTTAGCAAACTTTTGGTGCAGGTCAGCTCACACACTCCCAAACAGCTCTTGATCTGCAGTTAGGGTGGGTAAGTACTGTCTTCACTAAAGATAACACTGACGTTTGTGGTGGGCACTAGAAGAGGTAAATGTGATATGTGCGGGGTGCTGGCCTAGGGAATAGAAAAGTAAGCCTTGTAAGCAAGGCTTATTTCTTGGGACAGTTTCTGCCATTAAAGCAGGATTAAATGACAGAGGAAGTTCATACCAAGAATTCATAAAACCTAGAGAGTAACAGAGCTGAACGGAAAGACAAGTGGAACTAGCCAAACAGAAGACTAGAGCAGGCAGATTCTAGCCCAGAAGCAGGAGTATTCAGAGCTTTTGCCAGTTACTGAGCTGCCTTGGGCTGAGGAACTTGGACTTATCAGAACCCCAGAATGGTGCTTCTCCTGCCAGAGGGTGTGCTTTGCCAGCACAACAGAGGAACTGCAAGAGGCACATCTTCTGGGCTTAGCTAAAGGACACAAACAGACCATGAAAGGCTTATGGCATCCATTGGTTGAGAAGTTGCGACAGAGAGGAGAGGACCAAAAGCAGAAACAATTCCTACGCTAACAGCAGCCTCACAAACAATCAAAGAGTGGGATGAAGACCTACATATTTCTACATATTTAAAAGGCTTGAAGGCATAAAGCAATGTCTCCATAAAGGTCAAGTGATGAGAATCAGCTATGAGTTGGGACCAAGTGATTGACGGAAAAAAACAAATGCTACCACAGAGACTGAAAAAAGATGGATATCATAAAAAAGGCATCAAATTACAAGAGTTCAGTAGAGGAAGACAGCCTGTAAAAACACAGAAAAAAATTCTGGTATTGAGAAAGAAATCTCTAAATAGATTCTTCAACTGAGGACCTAAATTAGAGAAAGATGGTGCAGAATTTATCACACCTGACTTCAAACATCAGCCAATGCAATGTCTCCCACCCAAGCAGTTTATACAGAACTCCCTTTACAGACAGTGGTAAGAATATATGATTCATCTCACTTATTTGAGACCTCCTTTAGAATGACATGACTTGTGCCCTACTGGTACTTGTTTCTCTCCATTTCCAAGACGGGAGTTTCAGTGATTAGCTCAGATGGAGACATCTGCATGTGGCCTCATAACTCCCAGCCAGGGAGTTGTCTTGTGTTTTACCTCCCATTAAGCACCATGCAGGAGGTTGATTGCCATTTTCATATGTGGAAGGAAGTTTTTTCCCAGGCAGCTAAAGTGGCACATGACTATATGGGGTTCTTTTTCACATACTACCTTGCAATCAGGAGGGCTAGCTTTGGGTTGATTTACAATTGTTGGATTGGCTTTTAGTGCACTTCTTTATTCAAAATGGTCCAGTGGAGGTCACCCAGCCAGCAGACTAAAATTTTGATCCCCATTTGTACTGTGATTTAAAATGGTAAAGAGCTGCACTGGCTCAGTCTTTAACAGAAGCTGTAGTTCTTTCCATCTGCCTCTCCTCTCCATGCTGTGTGCACCAATGTCATTGGATGGATAATGGCTTCCCACAGAGGCCCTCAGCAGGGTGGAGGGCAGATTCACTCTTGGGATGTGATGGTGCCTAGTGAAATCTGCATTGGGTAACCCTGCTGGATAATTTAGAATACCATGTGAAAGGCTCTAGCTGCTGCTATTCCCCATATCACTTCTAACTGCAGTAGAGTGTCTAAGTCTCCTTTTCCTATCAGACGTGGGCTGTACTATATGAATGTAACAGAGGAGAAACAATAACATAAAATGAGGTTACATTAACCTAAAAAATGGCACATGTTTATTACAAGTTAACAGTCCTTTACTGCACCTGCAGGAAGTTGAAATGTTCACAAACGAAAAGACATGAAGACAAGTGCACTATTTTTAAAATACAACAGTCTGATAAACCTTGAGCTACCTGAGGACAAAGCTAGTACTGAGTTAGAGACACATTCCAATGAGGAATTAAATATTAATCTTGAAGGCTAGTGGTAGTTTCTTACAGGTCTTGACATCACTGAATTTTGCAGAGGCAGTACTGAGAGCCAGACCTGTGCTCCTTGCTCACACATCTCATGTTAATTTTAAATGGAATAATCCCTCTGTAAAAACTGAATAAAAATTGTAGGGCATGGGCCTTACAGTATTGGAAACAGTGTTTTGGAAACCTGTGGAAGATGCTAAGTCTGGGAGGCTTGGATTCAGAGCTGGAACTATAATCTTCCTTCATAAATATGGTTGATACTCTGGGGTTTTCATATCCTAAGGAGAACACTTGATCTAATATGAGTCTTGCAATATTTTACAAGGCATGCTTAACCTCTTAATGTGTGTCATGAAAAGATTAGGAGGCAGTGTTATTGCTTGCAAAATCACCTGCTATTTCCAGGAAACAGTCGTTTGCTGGACCTGTCCTTGTCACTGGCATAAGTATAATGCTTTTAATAATCTCCCATTGCCTAAGTGATGTGTTTGCATCAAAATGATGGATATGCTATAGCTGGCAAAACTTTTAAGAGCTACTTATTTCTATCTTGTTCTTCTGCTGCCATCTAGAGGTTTTATTCTTAGATTTACAAAAAAGAGAATAAAGTGTTTTATTATATTGCAAACTTGCCTTTAAAAATTGTCTGCACCTTAACATCACTTAAGGTGCTATTATCACTGAACCTCTGTCTCCATACAAGAGCAGATTAACGAAGTGTGTACAAGCTTTTGAGCTGTGGGATGCAAGTGAGCCTTATGGGCTGAAGTAAGATTTTTACTAGAGGCAAACACTGTCATAAAAAAAAAAATCTTTTCATCGTAAGAAGAACCTGTAAATTGGCCTTTGAAGGAATTTTCATAAAACCTGTTTTCCAGCAAATAAACAGTAACATATCAAAGGTGCCTCAAAGTAAGCAGGTGCTTGGAGAAAAGGCAGCCTTGCCAGCCTGGCAGCAGAATGCCAACATGACAGGCACAGCTACGACTTTGGCCCGTCAGCACAACGGGCTGACATCTTCTCTGCCTCCTGTGACAAGGCAGTGATGCTCCATTTCACGCTAGCATTGCCCAGAAAAGCACAACATGGGACTCAGACAACACAAAACTCACCAGTGCGACAGAAAATCATTCTAATAGAAACATTTCTTCTTAAAGGAAACAGAAACAGCCTGTTCACCATAACGGGCCCCTGGCTTTGTGAAAATAATAGATTCACGTGCAGTATAAATGAGTCCATCTCCCTTGACCTCAGTGGGAATGGGTTAATTTGGCATCAGACCTTCTCGAGCAAATCTCACCTTCTTGTTTTGCCCCTCCAAATGTTTATTAATTAAACTAATGCTAACACCAGGTCTGTGGAGGGCATGTGCAAATGCTAATATGCCTCACCATGTACTCCATCTGAATAGATTACCAGAGCATCATTTCTGTCCCTGTGATAGCCATCCAATTGTATTGCCCCTCCTGGCAACCAGGTGCACGTTGACTCTGAAAAGATAGTCCCTTTTAAACAGAGGTGAGCCAGTTCATTTCCTGGAACTGATAACACGATTTTTAAATGTGTACAAAGGAACCAAATGTGCACTGAACACTGAAATATGGGATAGAGTTTCTAGGAAGTCCTTAGCCTTTAGACTACAATGTTCCTGTGAATGATAATTTCTGTATTTCAGCAGAGGATTAGCTGTCATAATAAATTATTTCTGTTTGCCTGGAAGGAAATAAGTGAAACTTCCTTAACTAAGAAGGCCAGCAAAAGGTACAGCAGAGATGAGACTAACCTTGTCTCCTGTGCCCAAGGATACCTCTGAAAAGCTGCCATAACATGCAGTAATTTGATAGTGTCAGCTAAAATTAACCTGTGTACTGTAGAAGGAGATAAGAATAATATTAAATTCCTGCTGATACTCACTTTGTATGCTACAGAGACTGGCTCTGATGTTTTGTGAGCCTGTCATAGTAAGATTTTGAAAATCTTAACTACCTTTAATAAGAAATTAGAATAGAAAAGAAGAAGATATGGTTTATTTTGTTGAGACTTGCTGAAGTTCTTATGATGATGGATTCCTATAAAAATATATTTTCTTATTTTGACAGATACTCAGATGGTAAATCCTTACTTTTCTTTGTGTCCTAAAATCTCCTAATTTAACCACTTCATGTTATTACCATGTTCTTCAGTCATTAAACATCTTGGACACTTTCATTCAATGACCAGATGCAGAACGTGGGTACCTAACCACAAGTTTTCACCCCAGAAAAAGTATTTTTTATCACCATTCAGTATAATTCCTGGATGTTATACTGTACTTAAATATAAACTCACTGTTCATTCGCTCTGGGTACAAAAATATTTCAAAAATATTTTTGTTTAAAATCAAGTAATCTTTTAATAAAGTGTGATCAAAGGCTATTTCCTTTCCAGAGCTGGCCTGTTGTTTGGTATCATGACTGCTTACAGAGATCAGTGAGTTGCAAGGGAGGTTTGCAGTCTTTGGAGAATTTGAAACTACAGTGAATCCATCCTCATCATTACTTGTTCAAACCATCAAGTTACTAACTAGTTTATACTACCATGCCCTCAATCCCTCCTTGACTACTGAGAATTAGGATAAAATTCAAGAAAGGGAGAGAACCTCTCAAATCTAGCATTTAACAAGCTCATGTGAGAGGCAGAATGCCTAGGTCTAGTCTCTTTTTCAGTCTGTTTACCCAGACAGGTAAAGTTAAAAAAAATAAAAAAATAAAAAAAATAAAAACCCCAAAAATGATAAATGGAAGCAGCACTTCCAAATACAGACCAACCTCAGCATTAGTGCACTACCCTTGATAGTCAGAAATACTGTTTCAAATATCCATGGATGGGAAGGAGGAGGGAGGGGATTGCTGCTCTTCTGTCTCCCAGACGTGTGCTCAAACCTACTGCATCTGACAGATTGTAAGTTGGTTTCTCATTTCATTAGCTTTTCATCTTTCTCCAAACCAAAAAAACATAGTGGTTCAAGTGAATTGGGTTCCAGACAAAGTAATGAAAGGTCTATGTCACTGAAATAAAATTTGAAAAAAAACCCAAAAAACAAAATAAAGGAAACCCTTAAATTGAATTTGTTCCAAAACTGTCCATTTTCTTGGTTGTTTTTTTTTTTTTTCAGTTTGTCTGCTACGGGGTGACAGGGGGTGGAGAGAAGTCAGAACAATTGTTTCTATATTTCCCACACTTAAGCTCAGAAGCTGAAACTCAGAGTGAAAGACTGAGCATCAGCTTTCAGCAGTGATCCCCAAACACAAATTTCTAGTCTGTTTCCTTGTGCCAAACTCTTTCACCCAGTTTGTTCAGTGAAGATTTTGCAGTGCCATTTCTTCATGTGACCCCTCATCCAAGCTCCCATCTCCCACAATGCTCCCTTTTCAACTCATTTATCCTAGAGACTGGGAGAAGTCACAAGAAAGAAGGGCTGCCTTCAATGTCTGTCATGAGGGTTACTTACCATTAGAACTCCATGCTGGAAGCTGCATAGCAAGGAGCAAAACAGAATTCTTCTAGGTACATAGGTGTTTTTTTATTGAACAGGGAACCTGATCAAAAAAAGACATCCCTGCAAACACTCAGTTATGTATTGTATGAGAGATATGTGAGCAACAGATGCCCACCCTATTTGAATGTTTTACAATAAAAATGTATTGAAAATTTTGTCTAGAAAAGCATCACTTCACCCATGGAAGAACTCCCTTGTTCTTTTCACTGAGAGGAGAATCAAAGACATAATTATTTTAACTGACTGAATTGTATACATATCTTCTGGTGCCAGTTTAAGCTTGACCTGTACTGTAAAAAGTAAAATTAATGTTGCAAGTGCCACCCAGTGACTGTGATTAACCATAATTTGCATTCTTTATTGAAAGTCGATAGTCTGCATGCTACCAGCTGTGAAATTGTGCAATAAGCAATAATTAAACAATGAAGAAGAGTAAATAGAACTAGTTAGGCGTGATTTGGAGTAGTGAGTAGCGAAGGTGACTTTTAAAGTTTTATTAGCACAGAGCAGGAAAAACAAAATACAACATATGATCTATGGTTCAGTGAGTGAAGAGTGAACATTTGTAAAAGTCTACTAAAGTCACACCATTGATAGAACAAGAGTATCCCTACTGAAGCAAGACTATTCACTAAACTTACAGGACCAAGGGCTTCAAAGCCAAAAGGACCATCTCTGAATATCTGTCTAACTGCAGTTCACCACCTTTACTGCCAGGACATTTGTTCTCAGAGCTTGTTGGATTGATTGGATTTTGGGGTTTTTTTGCAGATGATTGACAAGTGTGAAAATGAAAGTTTTCTGTCGGTTTGTAGGTTTTGGAACTTGCCATTTCATATGGGAACCCCTGGCAGGAATTTGTCTTTTCACTGTTTGCAAATCCTACCCTATTATATGCATTCAAAATGAGATTGTTGCAGATGTGTACAGCACCACAGCACAGCTACCTCCCTAAGCAAACTTAAAAACTCAGTTTCCCTTTGGACATTATCAACTAATTTTGTGTGGCAATAGTTCAAATACAGCTCATGTATTCTATTATATTTGTCAAACATAGAGTGAAGCTTCACTTGTTACAGAATCTTCATTTGCCCTCAGGTTTGAGGACTTCTTCTGATGGTGGTATTGGCCTAGGTTTAGCAAGTTGGCCAGGCTTAATTTCAGGCATTTTTTCACCATGTCTGTACACACTTACAGTGACATCCACCGTTTCCCCACCATACTTGTTCTTGACATGAATGCTGTATTTGCCTGAATCCTCTGAAGTCACCCCCTTGATGGTTAAACTGGCATATTTCCCTTGTTCCAGTGAATACGCATAGTGCTCATCAATTTCAAAGGCCTTGTCATTCTTGAACCAAACCACTTCAGGGTCAGGATTTCCAAATACAGTACAGGTCAGATTCAGTGTCTGAGGGAGATAAACAGAAGTAAGTTTGGGATCAGTATTTGTTTAACCTCTGTATTGTTTTTAGGCATTTTTTATTCTCAGCTAATTAAACTAAGACATGATATCATATTCTTGAAGGCTAAAAAGTAGAGTCCCTAATATTTATTTTTCCTTTGATTCAGACTTTCCACCATCTCACCAGTAACTGTGATACAGTAATAGCCTCAGGGCTGCAGTGTCTGAAGATGGTAAGTTGGACTGTCATTGCAGTCCTGCCTGCAGGAGACTCCTGACAACCCATTAGTCTGACATGAGGTTCGGGCAATGATAGTTTTAAAAACATCCTTGAAGCTTCCCTGTACACAGCAGGGAGGAGAACTGAGCAAATCTTTTCTGACCAAGGCCTCCTGAGGTTATTGCTTGAGATGATTAAAAAAAAATCACTTAAAAATAGAGTACATATCATGAATCCCTGGACATCGATTCCAGGTGTGGCTAAATGGAAAAGTGGAAATATTTTATGAAGAATAAATAATACATAAATACTGGTAAAGTGCTCTCAAAATCATAGAGTGGTTTGGGTTAGAATGGACCTTAAATATCATCTGCTTGCCATCCCCCTGCCATGGGGAGGGACATCTTCCACAGGCAGGGACACCTTCCACTAGACAGGGCTGCTCACAGTCCTGTCCAACCTGGCCATGTGTTACATGCATGTGAAGCATATTCAGAAAATAGCTGACATTATCTAATGGACCGTCCTGTCAGCTTAGCATTTCTCAATGGCTGAACTGAGATTTGAGGAGCTTGTAAAATTTTCACAAGCATTTTTCCAAATTTTTATAGATGTACTGCAGAACCCCATTTTGAGCACCCTCTAAATGTGTGTGTGTAAACGTCATGTATTTAGGTACAGTGATCACAGGAAAAAATGAAAGAAACATTTGAGAAGTTGCATTGCTTAGTCTGTACTTTGTTTACCTTTGCACAAAATTTGCACAAAATTTGGCCCTTGATAAAAGTCACCTTGAGAATTTAACATATGCAGCATTGTTTTAGGAAAGAAAAGGAAAAAGAAAACAGGAAATAATAAAACAAAGAAAAACCCTACTGTTAACAACCCCAAATGGACAATTTCTACCAGAATTGTTCCTTATATTCTCTCCACATTCACCTTCAGGGAATGAACATTTTTGAGGACTGTTTTTCTTGATTGACAATGACTGAATAGGTGTGATATAACTCAGAGTAAAAATGAAACAGGAAGAAGTTTTCAGTGACCAAAAGCAGCATATCTTCACAAATAGAAGTGGTCTTGCACAATTCATGCATACAAAGCCAGAGTGCTGGAGGAAGATTTACCTTCTATGGGTACAATCTAGTGGCAAGCTAAGTCAGTGGGTGTTCTTGAAGTGATATTGTGTAGGAGGCAAAGTCAACTAATAGCACACAGGAACTAGACTTACTATAAAATATTTAAAGAACTGATGAGGCAAACACAAAAACAAAATTTTGGGAAAATGACCTTGTGTCTAATAGTGTGAATTTCATTTTTTTCTAATTTTTTTCCCCTAAAAGTTTTTATTTTGTCCTTTTTGTAACATAGGCAACATTTAATAACAATTGCTTTCAAAAGTGATGTTATCTAAGAGAAATTAATAATTTAATAATTTAATAATAATAATTAATCAAGTCCTAATAAATTAGCATAAACACTTATCAGATATATTCCACAGTGATTTTTAGATAATTTGGGTCTATTCTACTCACGAAATTATAGATTTGAACTAAAAATAAAATTATTCTCCTCCCGCTTTCAGTTTTTGTGAAACCATTTTCATTCCCTCACCTTTTGATAATAAAGTAAACCTCTCACTGCTCAGCATGACAAAAGCTGTCCTTACCTTCCCATCCATTATAGTAACAACATCAGGCAAACCACCAATGACTTTACCACGATCTAGAAGTTAAAGAAAAATTTGGTGATCAGATGAAGTTTAGACTCAAAATTACTCATTTCTTAATGATTTTGGAGTCATGACTCACAGCTTTCTTTTTTTACCCTTTTTTCTTAATCTTTGAAAAAATACGATTTTTGTGATATTTTGGGAGGGGTTTAATGTGTTGTATAGTCTTTTTAGATTTTTTTGGCCAAGATTGTGCCACAGCATTCTAAACTGATACACATAACAACCTTGAAGGTGTACTGCTGAGCTTGACAGTTTATGTTTTGGGCCCAGAGCAAAGTAAGGAGGGTGCTTTTAGCATCTTGGTGGCATCCAAAATCTGAAGAAAAATTTGTTCTGCCACGGACTTTGTGGGCAGAAGCATCATGTAATCACCAGGGAATTGATATAATTTCCAGTACTCCTACAGTCCCTAGCTGTAATGAGCTTCCCCACAGTCTGGGTCTCAGCAAGCAGTGCAGAACAGGCAGCAGCAGGCAATTTTTTACTTAATAGATAGATCCCAATATTCAGTATTCTCAGCAGCTTTCAGACTCAACACCTCCTTGTATGACACACAATTCTCACTTCACCAAATCTCTGCAGACACAAGAAGATACAGTGGAAGCTTACAAAATATGTGAAGTGTTTAGTGCGTTTCCATTGCAACTCAAGACAACTAAATCCACAAATTACTATTGTTATTGCAATATTTTGTGCTAACAGAGGATTTCTGTAGCCACAGAACTCAGTAAGTAATGGGAGCATATCACGATGAATGCTTTAAAAAGAACACTAGATCACATTGTAAAACACCTAGGATAAAAAGCAAGATAAACTTACTCTTCTCAGCAAAAGCAGCTGCCCTAAAGTTGTTGAGAAAGAAATAAAAACATAAAATGTTATTGATGAAATTAATAATAAAAAATATTTTGACACTGCTGACACTGTTGTTATGGCATTAAAATACAAAAGATGCAGCACTTACTTGAGTCGCTGGAACTCTTCATATGCCTCATCAAAGGCTGCAGCAAAACAATTGAGAGAGTTATTTTCCATGACAACTGCTTGCACTGGGGCTCAGTAAACATTTAAACACATACTCGTTATAAAAGCTCTTTTAAAACCTGTGCAGTGTCACACAGTAGCACAATGAGAAAGCAGACTCCTGAAAACTAATGCAGCTGGTGTTGAAAACAGATACAAGACTAAAAGATAATAACAGTTATAAAACTTTCCTATGACTGGTTCTGATCAAAGACTATCTGTTTTTACTGTAATTCCTCTATTTCCAATAAAATATGCTTAATATATGAAAAGGCACAATACAAATCTGATCTTATAAAAATACCTTGCCCAGACAGATCAAGTGTGCGTTTGTAGGATTCCTTGTCACCAAAGATTTCAAAGGTGTAGTTCCCCTTATCCTTTTCAGTGGGTTCACTTATCTGCAACCAGGCAACATCTTCTCCACCTCCAATCTTCATCTTTTCACCAGAAGAAATCTTAGATTCTCTGGGGGGATTAAAAAAAAATCATCGAGATGAGTTTGAACATTCTTTTCCTGTATGTTGTCCAGAGGAAATCATCTATAAAAAACTCACAAATGATAACACAGTATTCCCAAGCTATAGATAGATTGCAAATTAAGGGCTCATTTTTCCAGAATACTCTTTGCTTCTGGGAGGGAGTATGAAACACTTTGAAAATATTAGCTTGAGTTTTCATTTCTAAGATTCATTTATTCACCCTTTTCTCATTCTCCTACCCTCCTCACACGGAGCTATGCTTACATCTTTATGCACATATGTGACTCTGTGTGAAAATGCTTAGGGTTCTGCACACTTCATACACAGAAAAATATAATACATAGGGGTTGTAAATTATAGGCAAATCACCTTTTTTGATGAAGGAAAGATTTCAATAACTTCAAAAATCAATTAACAAAAGGTTTGTGTAAAATTACTCTTGCATCAAGTTAAAGTACATTTTTGGTTTTTAAAAAAAACAAGAAAAAAATTATTAACTGTAGATAAGTAATAAAAACTCTTTAAAAAACAATGACATTAGCTTGACTTATCATCAATTCCTAGCTAAGAATAAAAGAAATGCTCTGCAGATTCAGATCAGGTGGTCTTCTTGTCCACAAACTGTCATGAACAGAGGAAATAAAAATAGCTATTTAATGAGAGCATATAAACCAGACCATTTGCAATAGCTCAAAGAGAACTTTCTTCTTTCACTCATTAACTACAGAAATACTTCTTTCAATTTTTCCTACTCAAGCATCTTTATATAGAATTTTTTAAATGAAGTCAGTTTTAGCTTTTTCTTGATCACTCATTTTATTTGCCTAGACAGAGCTGATTTGACTTCACAGCTAGAATTATTTTGAAGGTGAAAAAGTATTTTTACCACTTTCCTTTCTTTAAGACAACTTAATTGAGTTCAGCCTACCAAATTAGATTTCTGGATAGATATGGCTATATATGAGAAAATATTACATATAATGTTTCCCACTATGCCCTGAGTAGATGATAACTACGAGGTCCAGGACTTTTATTGTATTTCATGCTATGCAAGACAGTGGATAATTAAATGCTAGTGAGAAATTTACATGGTAGAAAAAAAATTAAAATCATGGGTCGTCTAGCATTTCAATTTTTCCAGGAAAAAAATATTTGCTATAACCCCATTTAAAGGAGTTAAAGTCAGGAGAGGTTGGTCAGTTGGTTGGTTGGTTTTGGTCTATCTTTTACCTTTAACAGTTTTGGTAATAGTCATTGTATTCATATAAGAATTGAAATTTTATTCATTCAGAATTTCTGTTCAATGATGTAGATGTAAATGTAAATAAATACAAATATGCACACCGATATTTCCATATTATCCATGCAGCATTTTTTTACTTTTATACTTTTATGAAATGGATAGTAGAATAGACTGTCACTTTTAATACTCAAGCAGATACATTAAAAGGCAAAGGCAAATTTTTTCTTCTTTTCCTGGTCATCACAGTAGTATCACTATTATGAAAGAAGAATATATAAATGTGCCCCATTGAATATCTTTTCAAAGAAGAGTAACAAAATTAAAATATTTTTCATTACTTAAGACTGTATCAGTTTGGAAAAAAATAATTCTAATACAGGATTTTATTAAACTGTGAGAGTAGATCCTTGGTATTCACCTAGAACTGGATGAGAGTTTCATGCACTTAAGAAAAAGGGCAGCCCTCAATCAGAAACTTTGCCCAAATATTTTGCTATCTTTTAACCAGTCAGATAATACAATAGAAGACAAACAACTTTGTGTTAAATAAGAGAACACAATGCAGTAGATTCCTTTTTACTGTCTGTTACGGCCCTCCTGAGGGTGTTGGATGAGCCTCTTATTATTTCTTTTACCTTATGTACTTTCTATGTTAAAAGAGAATATATTGTTCTGGCAAGAGAAATTAATTAATTCATTAATATATTACAATTTATAAATGAATGCCATGGAATAGTAAATATTAAATTGTAAAGACAGCATTTTTTCTCAAGTAAAATTGAAAAAATATTCTCATCTACCTGTGGCACCAGCTGACTTTCATTTCTTCATTGTAGTATTTCAAGAAACACTGGAGCCTTATTCCTTCCTCAGTGCAAAGAATCTTCAGTGGAGAGGCTGACTTACCTAAATTAAATAGAGCACATGTGGATCAAATAGGAGAGATAGTGGAATGAACAGGAAAATGAGGAGTGGATTATTTGTGCTGTCTTGACAAAAGGAAATTCAAGACCTGAGTCGTGATTTTCAAGTATCGCAGAGACAACTGTTATACCTCTCAGGGAACATCTGCTGATTTATTTCAGGTGAAAGTTCAGAATAATTTTATGACTTTGTCATATACAATAATCATGACTGGCAAGATCCATTGCAAAATAATAATCTAATCATATAATTGCCTTGAAAGAGTAGTACAATGATTCTATTTGCATAAAAATTTTATTCTTGTGAAAACCCTGTTCTTTAAGGGGAAAGAACAGCTTCTCAGTGGGAACAGATTCAGAACCTCCTTCTCTCTATATCGAGGTTTACTTACTGATGGAAAGTATGAAGAAAATTATTGCTACAACAATTTCACAGTATCTAAACCAAACAAGCCAGGTGGAATAATACTTTATTCCCTTTTAAGAGTGACAATTAGCAAGGTCAACTGCCTGTTCAGAAAATTAGTATGTCCATAATAAAATACCATTGGGACTCTCAGAGATTTCCCACTTAAAATAAAAGTTTTCTGTCTCAGCCTCATGTGACTTCCAAATAAAAAACTATGTGAAAATTCAAGACAGCATTTACTTACCACTCATTCCACTCAATGCTAGAATTATATCATCATAAACTGCAGAGAGAAAGAAAAAAAAAAGGAAGAAAATGTACCATCAAATTTCAATCAGAATATAGCTTTTTTATGTTCAGTTTAATTAAAGCAATATGGGAAATCTTCATATCCTTAAGCAAAGCAAACCATTAAAATTGCAACAGGTGTACAAGAAAAATTGGAAACTGTCTGTGTACAGCATATAAATGCTGTGCTATGTCAGTATCTCAGCCTTTTGTGGAGTCAGCTGTCTGGTGCCAAATCTTTGTCTCTCTCTCTTAGGCCAGCAAAAAGAAAAAAAGTCATTAAAACTGAATAGTTCACATTCAAAGGAGAGTGCAGGTGAAAAAAAATTATCTCATTCTTGGTGAAAACAGTTTCACCTTCTTGCTGTAGGGTGGCATTTGACAGAAGTCCTTTAACAGCAAGTGAAATAAAGCAGGTATCATATCAAGCTTTTGAAATATCACAGAGCTGATGGGTTTGCAGGAGGAGAGAACCCCAGAGACAAGGGCACAAGAGTGAGGGACCCTTTCATAGCAGAAGAATCATATTCAGTGACACCATGTAAGATGAAAAGAAAGAACCACCATAGTCTAAAGAATGCATAGTCAAGTCTGAAGGATGCTTTTTCAAGACTGGTGAATTTTTATGAAAATAGAAGACAGAGAAATGTGTGAAGTTCAGAAAATACTACTTATATATTTGTTCTGTATTGATCTGTATAGGCACATTTTTCTCTCAGCTAAAAAATCATGATAATTCTTTGCAATCTCCAGTATGCATCTAGTGACACCTTGACATAAAGACATGAATTGCTTATTATATATATCTTACATTACAGATGTCTGAGAAGGTAGGGTTATGTTAACCATACTGTCTAAATGAGGCTGGGAGGTTTTTTTTTTTCCTGAGAAAATAATGGGCAGAACTTATGCAAAAGAAAAATGCCTGGGAGACTGTCAATTGATAATACAGCCTTCTGCAGTAAACCACAGCTTAAGACTTCAGCCTGATACTCATCTTTTCTTCTTGTTACAGATACTTCCTCCATCTGCTGAAAAGGAATGTTAAGATTTCTGTTAAACTGAGTTAATTTTTTAACATGTCTTTCTCCTCCTATTAGGAGCCAGGCAAAAAATATTCAATATTTAGGAAAAATGTCTAGTTGTGGTTGGGATGAATCTAGATTCACTTTGGCCTGTTTATTGTGAACTAAGCAAATATATCCAGGGAAGCACTCTTGCCAAATTTAAGTAAAATTCACTCATGCTGGCAACAGATCAATGTTTTTTATGCACTCAGAATCACAGAATGTTGTGAGTTGGAAGGGACCTACAAGAATCTTGAAGCCAAAGTCTTAGGTGAATAGCCCATACAGGGATCAACCCATCACCTTGGCACTATGTTTTAACCAACTGAGCTCATCTCAGGGTCAAAGTAAAGGCAGTTTTATGTGAAAAATATTAAATGTAAATAGAATTGCTGTATTTCACTGTGATGTCTGATATTATATGAAATCTTTTCTAAATGTCTATCATGCATCTATTTTAGATTATATTCTCTTATTTGCATTTAACTTCATTTGAATGTCAGTGGATACTGAGCTTGAAGTAACCTGCCCCATAGAATAAGCAGTCTTCCCTGCTCCTGCTTGACTTCCCTTTTTATCCTTCATGTTTCAAGGCTACTTCCACCATTTAGGAGAGGCATTGTCTGGTTTAATAGTGCAGTTTTTATGGGTTTGCTGGTTGACTTTTTCAAAGCCTCCTGGACCCACAGAATTAGATACTGTGAATTCCCTAAACAGGCATTTCACTGGACATTCCAAGCTGTACAACACAGTTTGCCATACCTGAAGTATAGTCACTGGAAGCCCTGACCATATGAGGGAGACCTACTGAACCTTTTGCTTATTCCAGTGGTCAGGACACACATGCAGAAATCCACAGACTAAGGGAAGGATATCTGTGGGTATTTCAAAGGCAGGAAGGGAGGAGGTGATTAATGGCAACATAATGCAAAGTGTGGGACCCGAGCATGACACAAACAGTATTAAATATGGGAGAGAAATTTTACTGGTTTTGGCTGGAATAGAGGTAATTTTCTTCATAGCAGCTTTACAGTGCTGTGTTTTGGATTTGTGACTAAACCAGTGTTGGTAAGACGGGAGGTTTTAGCTGTTCCTGAGAAGTGCTTGTACAATGTGGAAATCTTTTATTTCTTCTCCTCAGCCTGCCTCACCAAGAGGAGGCTGGGGCTGCACAAGAAGCTGGGAGGTGACACAGCCAAGAGAGTTCACTCCAAGTGACCCAAAAGACATTTCATACCATCTGATATCATACCCAGAATATAAAGCTCTGGGAAGGAGGAGGAAGTGAGGAGCATTTGAAGTGATGGTGTTTGTCTACCCAAGTCATTGTTACATGTGATAGAACCCAGCTTTACTAGAGATGGCTGAACACCTACCTGCCCATGGGAAACAGTGAATGAATTCTTTGTTTTGCTTTGCTTGCACGCACAGCTTTCGCTCTACCTATTAAACCATGTTTAGCTCAACCCAGGATTTTTTCACTTTTCTTCTCCCAATTCTCTCCCCCATCTCACTGAAATAGAGTGAGCAAGTGGCTGTGTGGGGCTGAGATGCCAGCTGACACTAACCCACAGAACAGTTTTATAATTTAGAATCAAAAGCACTCTCGGTCCCCACTGAGAGTCCCACATGAACATAGAACTTTGTTGCTTTAGGGTTTTTGTAGATATTAAAGCTTAACAAACCTGAGAGAGAGTGTTCTATAAAATGGAGTGTCTGTCTGGTTAGCAACATACTTCATCTCCTGCCTGTCAAAATGCTAGAGATTAATCACAAAATGCCCAGTGTCACCCCTCCTAAAGTGCTGATCTGCAGTTCAGGTCTCTATAACATAAGAGAAATGAAATTCAAAGAATGCTAAAAATATATGCAAATTTGCCATTTGCAAGGATAGATCTTTGACACCTCTGGAGAACATGTGGAGATCATTATACCATTGCAGTAGATTGAATGTTACCTTTTCCTGATAATTCAAGAGAAGATACATCATGACCTCTGTCATCTGATAGTGTCGCCTTATAAACACCTTCATCTTTGCGAGACAGCTGCAAGGAAAACACAAGATTTTTACTGACAAACATAGCACTAGATTTGCTCAACACCTGCACAATTTTCTAAATAAAACAGCATACACTGTACTGTCTTCTGGATAAATAATCTCACCAGAGAGGAGATGGAAGCTATGAATGGCTGGTTCATGCTTTTTTTAATGGAGATGCATTAAGTTCTTAAGCCTAAAACCTATTCTGATTTCAGTTCAATTTCCTCTAGAAACCATGAGGGTTTTTTTGGCTTGTTCCAAAAAGACAGGATTGATCTTGGTCAGTAGAAATTACAAGCACTGTAGTAAGATATAACAAGGTATAACTGCAACCTACACAAACTTTATAAATCTAATTTTTCTTCAACAAAAATGATTGCTTTTTTGAATTATGTAAATCATAACAGCAAATCTATATCCTAGATAACATCAGCTCCTTCATGCTGCTTACATTCAAGCAGCAACTGTAATCAGATTTTATCTATTCTAAGTAAATAATTAATTCATTACCCTTGGAGAGTTTATATTCTGGAATCTATCACACTGATGTTGGATTAAAGGCAGTAGGGATTTTTGGGTTTTGTGGGATTGTTTTAATTTCTTTTAAAACCTGAAGGAAAACATAAAAACATTTATATATAGATTGGAGATGACTTAATGATTAGAATGATACAAATCCAGAAGCACATAAACCATAGCAGAAATGTCAGAAAATTTAATGACAAGTAACAAGAACGATCCAAGACAAGCAGAAATCACCCTCCCCAAAAAAGTCTACTCAAGAAAAATGAAGTCAGTATCCTCTTTCAAGGGAAATGAAAGAAGGAAATTAGAAGAATATGAAGCCAATAATAAACAATTTAGATGTAATGCACATTACTGAAAGCAGAAAATCTCATTCTGGGAGGTTTTGTCACTTCACAAAGGCAGCAACTATGCAAGTTAAGGTTTCAGTTAGAAGTTGGGTTATCCTGTTTGCATAAAGATAAATCCTAAGAAGGCATTAAACTTCTAACTTATTCATTTTTGGCAATAAAACTGAAACACTGTTAAAAATGAGATGCTTGAAACAGTTGAAAAATTTAGGAGTAATAAAAAAGAATGAGGTACAGGTCACCCAAGGACTCTGAAGCAATTTCAGCATGAACTCTGAGCTGATTCAAAAACCAGATTCTTTTTGCTAGCAATATTTATTCACCAGCTAATTGAAGAGTAGACAATATCTCTTTTCTTACAACTGTTCATAAAAATCATGATAGCTGGCTTGCTCTTTGTCTGGCAAATCCACAGTGTGTCAAGCAGAAGCTGTCATTTGTAACCAGCAGGCGATCCAGTACCTTGGGAATACTGAGGTGACATTCTCCCTTCTGCAGATCAGGCAGCTCCTCAACATCAACCCCAGAACCATCCTTATACCACTTAAAATCAGTCTCCTTCTTTGTGTTTGCAACCTGTACAACAGAAAAGGCACATAAGCCTAGCTATGTCCTGAGGAAATGCATTGCGCTGTGGGAAGTCACACAGGTACTTTCAACATATGAAACCACTTTTTTGATAACACATGTCAAATAAAGCTAAGTAAAAAAGCAATTTCAACCAGGTCCTACTAAGCAAGTCTTAGTCCTACAGTGGTTTTTTGCAGCACAGTATACAGGTTACAACTTCAGAGCCCTGTAAAATCCTTAAAGAAAATCCTGGCAATCTCTTCCCTTAAATGGTTTTGCACCCTTGCTCTGTGCTTTTAGTTTGTCTACAGATAGCTGTGGAAGAAGTATCTTTCAAAGTAGAGCTTCTGAACTCTCCTTTATCTTTTTGTGTTTTCCCTGTGACTCCAGAGAGTTATAACACAGAATTTAGTTCCTATCTTAGTCTTTGGCCAATTCGAAGATTTATCCCAGCTACCTAAGCAAGGTCTCCCATGGATAAGTTGCAGGAAGCAACTGAAATCACTATTCTGAAAGCATCCAAGACTTCAAAATTGCAAGCTGCACTAAAAATCCTTTTTTATTTTACTTTCTACATTGAGTCCTATGGGACAGACAAAGACCTTAGGAATCCTACATATTGCAGTCTCTCCCAACAAAAAGAGGCTTAACAACATGGTACATATGCAGAGCAGCTGTTTGAAAGCAAGAATTTTGCTGCAGTAGCAGCAATTCATTGAAACACTTAAATAGACTACAGCAATACCTGAAGTACTGTTCTAATTTTGATATAAAAACTGTATATTGGATACACTTGAAGTATTTCTGAATAAATTACCTCAAACTGTGAATTCAAAGAAGCTAAAAGTGAAGGTCTTTTTAGAAGCCTCATATATTTTACCCTCACTTTCAAAAACACTGTGGTTTATTTGACATCACTAGCCCCATACCCTTCTAAAAGTCATAAAAGTGCAATGGTATTTTCATGTGTAGCCTGAATTCCATCATCATGGCTTTGCTAGAAAGACAGAGCTGCCAAGATATTTCTCAGTCCCCAGGCAGTTGTTTTAAAAAGACTCCTTAAAGAAAAGGCAAAAAACAGAACAAATGGCTAGAGGGAAGCCAGGAATTTAACACAAATCTGCAGTAGTTTTCAAGTGGCTTGCTTGGAGGAAAAAACAAGCACCAATTTCTAACCTTTTTACATTAGAGAAGTTATTCCATAGACAAACAGTTCTACAAAAGCTCTCTGTGGAGGTGACAAATAAGAGGGTCTTCTATACTGATTCCTAGACATCTCTATCAAACTTGCTCAAATTAATCACATCTATTCTTGCTTAATAGCCAGCATGCTTGCTATGGATCTCTGACAGTATTTGAGATCACCACCTGACCCAAAGCAATGACTTGCTGAAGAAAAGTGAGCAGCATTTTACATTGACCAGTAGCTACAAAGTGGCTCTTCCTGTTGTCCGATGACATGAGTGGCAATTTTATTTGAACACAGCCCTAAGGAACAAGAATTTAATGCTTTTCAACAATTTTTCATCAAAGACTGTTAGCACTCAATCTGGCAATAAATAGTCTGAGTTTCAGACACATGCAATTTGCAGTGCTGAAGTTATTTCGTGTTGGCATTTACTATGAGATGTTTAGCCACGCACCAAAAATCTTGCTTTTAACAGACACAGTACAAATAAGGGCCAAAGTTGTGCAAGAGCAAGTAGCTTCTGAATGTTCTGAAATTTAGAATTACTAGAAGCAAAATGACAGTAGTTGCTGGCATGTGAAGAAAAATAAACACAAAACAAAAAGCAAAAAGCAAACACCATCAAATTATCTTTCAAATGGATAACTGTGTTCAATTGACATTGCAGGGCTACAGTACCAAGGAAATGGTCATCAATCCCAGCTAATTCAGAATTAAATACTAAGTCAATCAAAACTCAGTCAGGTCCAATCACCTTGAAAATAAGGGGTATGTGAGGTTATATTTGGCATACTCTTTTATGACACAACCCATATTTCTACATCATCTCTGTTATGGGCCTGGATCATACAGTCAGGCCTTTGCCCTACACAAGCTTCCAGTTCATGTGATTTCCTGGCTTCCCTGTGCCATGCAATGGCCTTCAAAACAGTCAAGGTAAAATGCCCTCTCTTACAAGTATTTCCTTCCCATTATCCCAGGCTCTTAGAAGAGGCAAAAACTCCCTTGGCAATTTCTTTTTTTGCAGGGGTGCAGTAAACAGAGCCTGGAAGAGACCTGGGTCAAGTAATATGATATGGCCTGAGATGGCAGAGATTATTCCTTGATTCTTTTTATTACCACAGAAACAGCGTGGAGTGGCCACACTTCTGACTTGTTTGTCAGGTATCTGGAGTTTGAAGGACAAACCCAGGCTTTGTTTTTCAAACTCTTCCTATTTGTAAATACAAGTTAAACAGCCATAAACAACAGTTCCATGTGAACCTAACGGCCAGACACATACTAACAGTAACAAACATTATAAGGTCAATAGCATAGTTAAAATGATGAGTGTGCAAGCAGCCCACATCCTCGATTTCATTTACATAAAATGTTTTGACCTTGTGAACAAAAAGCACACTGGTGAAAAGCAAATAATCAGATGCTCGGCCTTTCACAGCTTCAGTGCTATAAACAGGCTTGACGGTCAAGGAAAGAAAGATAATTTCAGATTAATTTGTAGAGAATTAACACTAGCATAACTGGTTCAGCAACATTTAATTCCCCATGTGAATGAAAGGACAAGCAGGGTTCATGCCTGAGGCACATGCATGTGGAGATTATAAAGTACTCCAGCAAAGGTACTGTGTTAACTAATGAGTGTTGAGCCCTAAAATGTGAGCACATGGAATGGCAGCTTCAGCACCAGGTCAGTTCTGCTGGGAATAACTTGAGGTTAAGGGTGTCCTACTTAATGAGTAGGAAAAAAAAAAAACCCACAAATATGCATGCAAATTGCTCATAAAGAATGATTCAAGTTAGTCTAATTATAAGCCAAAAGTTTTTCAAAAGAAGAGGAGAAAATTGATACAAAATAATTCATATTAGAGGAAAAGAGAATGATGAAGAGTTTGATGCCTGAATTCAATTTACTTAGTTTTTCAGACCTTTAATTAGTCACTCTAGAAGAGCAAAACAAATGAAAATTTATCTGTTCATTTAAAGATGTTAATAGCAGAAGGTACACTGAAATCAATGCACGTTATCATTACTTAAGATTCAAAAGTCATTAGCCAAAAATAATTTAAAATCATCTTTTATAACCTTTATTCAAGAAGTCTTTGTAGCACATTTGATTACAGTTGATTAAATAATAGACTCTTTGTTAGAGAAATAAGAAAACAGCAAAGAAAGATTTTGAATTTTGGCTTGTTTTAGCCATTTTTAAGGAAGAAGAAAAGGGATACATCTTAAGGGATGTATATTTTTGTGTAAATTACACTTATGGCTCACAATTTTTATAAATAATTGGATCACCTAATAATACATTTAGAAATTTCCTATATTTTTTTTGTTTTCATTAACATTACTGCTGAAGAATAGTAAGTCAGAAATTTTCATATTCAAATTTTCCAAATAATGAAAAATAGCTTTCATTGGAAACTTGTTTTTAAAGGTATCTAAGTAATTTTTCACATTTTTCTACCTCAATTCTTCATCAACAAATTCTAAAAAGTAATTTCAAGCATATTTCCTTACCTGACAAGAAAGTAAAACTTCACATTCCTCTGTAACATTCCAGTACAAAAACTTTGAGAAGTGAGGACCTAAGAAACAAAACAATCTTAAAGCAATGTTGTAGAATGAAGAGTACCAGAAAAAAAAAGTGAAAGAAATAAAATTATGATGATTTCAACATCCTTACACAAGAATAGGAGGGAACTCCTGAACTGCCCATGCACTTGTAGGAATATCCTGCAAGTTTTTATCATAATTACACAGTGTCTACATTACAGCTTAGAAACCTGAATCTCATCTCTGATTCCGTATGAATCAAGTCATTTTCCAAAATATAAAATGGTGAGTGAGAAAAATTATTTTATTGAATATCTTTTTGTCAAATTTTTCTTTTGTCAAATGTTTCTTCCCTCTGCCAACTAAGCAGAGGGAAGAAACAAAGTAGCTACCAACAAGCATACAAATAATGTATTTAATGTAAAAACAACACAACAAACATTGTTTGCCCAAAAAATGTAAAGTTTAAAAACATGTTAAATATCACAGGCAGAACAGAAAATATTCATTTTCCCATGAAGGTCCCAATTCTACAAAGAAATACATCCTGATGAAAATTTTCTGACATACATGCCTTTTTAAAATTATTTTGTTCACTTACCTCAATAAATGTAAATGTCTTTGTGTTGCTGGGATCAGGGGCCTTAATTCTGATACCCAAAAATGGGAAGTTGCAAAGTCCAAGACTTTGACTTAAATAATTCAGTATTGAAAGATTTTGTCAGTTTGTGCTGTAAGTAAGTGGTAATATTTATTGCCTAAATCAATATTAAACAGCCTTCAAAAAATAGAATTACATTGCTTCTGTACAGAATCTTACCTAAGCTATTAAGGAAAAAATTTTAATTATTGTTGCTACTTTCATCTGGAAAGCAATCTGCTTACCAGTGAAATTTACAAACTAGAGCTCAAGTTCAATTTGTTAAGGATTTCACAGGATTAGAATTTTGAATTAGGCATCCAACTGGAATTTTTTCATTCAGCTACAAGCAATATCAATAACGAGTATAACAAACTCTACAACTGTATAGCAACTATGCAACAAATATACATTTAGTTCCTGGAATTTTGCTTCAATAGAAACCAAAGGGTCAAGCTTTTAATTTTCCTTATCTGGCATGATTTGTCTTGTCTGTCTACTCTTCTGTCAATTATATTGAGCAGACAACTTGTATGCTTAAAACTAAATGCAATTAAATGTTTTGTTTTACCGGAGCCTACAGTAGGCACACTTGTTGTGAATATTGAGCAAAGACAACCTCTTGTGAGAAGTCCTTTCTTTGCTTAGTGAAGGTTCTGTCAAAAATTGACAATGTTGGAAAATAAGATCCACCAAGGTTTCAAGTGTCTCCTAAGACAGAACAATATCTTCTAACAAAGAATGGAAGCTGTAAGTATTTAGCATTCCCCAGGGATGAACCACTAGCTGAAAACTGGGCCTGAAGTCACCAATCTGCTCCATCTTACCTTGTTTTCTGAGATATTCCTTTCGCTGGAGCTCAGACTCAGCCAATACTCCCTTGAATGCTAAATTTTAGAAGAGGGGAATGAAATATGAGTTAGTCACAAAATTACTCAAAGAATAATTGAAGTTCACTTCTTCATCAGAGTCAAAGTTTCAGTATTTCAATGTTTCAGCGAACATACCATCTCCAATGAGAACTAATGAGGACTGGTTTTTGGCCTTTCCATCCTGAATCTGTACAGTGTAGGTACCTTCATTGTCAATTGTAAATTTTTCCATCACCATTTCTATAATGCCATTTGAACGGTCACAATTTATTTTATGCCTCTGAAATAAACAAATAAGTAATTTAGTATTGTGTAAATTACTTATGATTCTTATTGAATAAATTATGAGTTATATTCCTTCCCCCATAGTCAACCTGTTTCATGTCCTTTTAATAGTAAACTAAGGGAAGAAAACCCTGCTTTTATTTACTCTTGTGCAAAAAAATCCCAGTGGTGACAGAAACCTCTGTGTGCAACTGCATTTGGAATCCTGAAGTCATCATAATATAGCTGCTTTGTATTTGAAAACAATTGTTTATGGCACTGTGCATATTTGAAGAGCCTAACAGCCAGCCTTCAGCTGCATTACAGCTTCTGGTTCAACAAGGGGTTTTGCTAGGCTGGACTATTCCTTGCAGAGTCCAGAAACAACTGGAAATAATAAATATGGATCTTCAAATAAATCCATCACACCAAATCTAAAAGGTCATCCCTGCTAAATATCTGAGACATATATAGTAGTCAATAGTGGATCTTATTTTCTCATCAGAAAAAAATATTTTCTCTTTTAATGCTAGGTGTAATTTTCAAAGAACACTTTAAGCAAACGACCATGAGAAAATTAACTTGTGCAAACACCACAGAGTTTCTGGGACTCAAAAGAGATTGACCAAGTCCAGAAAAAGAGAGGTGTAATTAGGTCAGGATATAGTTACCCATTTAAGTATTCGCAGAATACAGAAAACATCAAATATTGACTTGAATTCGAAGTTAAATATGCTTTTCAGTGTTTGTGTCCTCTATGTGTTTGCTTTTTATTAAATATTTCAGAAAGATAAATTATTGGAAAGCATCATCGTGGAAACTGAAAATGACAAGCTGGTATTGGAAAATCTTTGCAGAATATGTGTTTAGAATTTTCAGGCACTGTTTTAGATACAACCACGTTTTACTAGTATCCTCTTTTATTCAGTGAGTTACAACCATGAGGACAATGTCTCCCACTAACAGCGATAGTTTTTTGAATCTCAACTAACAAATTCCTAAAGTTAAGTAAAGATAACCCATAGAAGTTTCTTGGTGAATACTTTAAGGTAAACAATGTGGCCAAGGATATTACACCCTAACTGCCAGTCACGATTGCACAGAACAGTAAATGCCACCATCTAGGAGTTATATGCAGTGAATGACTCTAGACCCTGTAATTTTTAAATTTACTATACATACTGTTAAAAAGAGACATGATGTCTTATAAATAGAATGCATTGATAAGCTTGTTTATTGGTATCCAAAAGTAAAAAATGGTACTAAAGTAACAGATAGATAAAGTTTAAGGAAGGAGAAGAAAGAAGAAACGTAAAAAAAACTAGTAAAAATGCCATTTAACAAGCTCTCTAGAATCTTATTGAAATGGAAGAACCTCTAAGTCTCCTAAGATCCAAAAGTAGTGGGAAAGACCCCACAGATATATCTGCTTTAGCTTTGAGGAATGCATCTTTGCCAGCCTCAAACACAGACTTCCTATTGTAGGGATAACAAGTCTGGAAGAACAGTGTAACACAGTCAAGATATTTAGCATTCAGTACTGGCATTTTCAATTATAGAAATCTTTTAAATCTTAATGGGATAATGGAAAAATGAATAAACAGAAAATATATTGAATTGACAAAGCAGTCAGCTGACAGATTGATCATAATAATAATTTTTAAGGGATATGCATGTGAACTTGGATACACGATTTCCCTTACATACTGCAAAGAAAGATACAATGGCAAAGAATAAGACAAGATAAAATTAATTGGGAAATTAAGTAGAAAATCTACTTGTGTTAGAGTTCATCTGTAAGAGTTAAGGTGATAGGTGAGGAAGGTTAAAAAGAACATTAATAAACTTACCTAAACTATCAAAAAGGGTAAATTTCAATATGCAAAAGTCAAATTCTTGCTTACAGCCTCTTCCCCTCAGAGGTCAAGGACTACACTGGCATTTACTTCAAGAGTTCCCAGGGAGAACATTAAATTAAATTTTGCCAGAAGCAGAAAAGTTAAAAAAATAAAAAGCAAGATGTATGTTTTAATCTGATTCTTTATGACACTTTTCTTTTTATTCTCTAGTTTTATTTTTAAAAATATTAAAATATTAAAATAAAATGTGTGTAAATGGGGCTCAGTTCATTCCATTTTAAGCTTATTTTGAAATCTTACCAAAAACCTCCCTGTTAGGACCCAGCAGGAGAAATTTATCACTTCAGCCAATGTCATGAATCAGGCCACAATTCACCAGCATAATGGTCTATTGAACATGTTCAGTGACTGTAGCCCAGTCTCCAGACAGGTTTTAGAGTGCAATTAGGCTTCTAACTATTGCCATTATGCAGCAAGATGAAGTTCAATGATTTTATGGCCATCATAAATATTAGGCTTTTATGTGACTTTCCACAAAAATATCATCTGTCTCCAAAAATAAATGTCACCTGCGGGTTGCTAATTAAAGAGGTGAAATAATGCAGCTTCATTTCAAGACTTTTTCTGATGTCAACACTTCCAAAACATATGCGAACTAAAAATAGCTCATTCTGTTCCATGAACATTGCCAAGACAAAGTATTGTCAGTTCAATACATCCTAGGCACGAATGTTCAGGTTTTCAGTGCTATGTTTTATTACTTCTTAAAAAAAGAGAAACAGATAATTATTTTACTCAGAAATACCTCTTCTTCCACTTGTCAATATGTAATTAAAGTAAATGCTCTTTGCTTTTCTATGGTATAAAAATGCTGATAAAACTTCTCTGACCCAAACCAGGATTTTCATTCTCAGGAATAAACCAAATCTTTCAAACAGCTGCAATGGAGATGAAGTCTTCACAGGAAAGTATTTCCAGTACTGTGCTTATGGCCTGTAGATGAACCATACTCTTGCCCTGCAATGACATGACCTTACTTTCTTCTCAGCACAAACTTTTTTATGCCCCTTTATATGAGAGGTCTTCCTGGAGCTATAGAAATTGTGGGAAGCTGATGGCCTACCCTTTCATCTCTATGTAGCTGCTCAATGCACAGTTACTTCTCCAAAATTTAAAAAACAAAATAGAAAGTGATAGCATATAAAAATTCTAAGTCTATGAACACTGCTGCATTGTCAAGTGCCTCTCACTTATACATAAAACTATTATCATCCTCAGAAAGTCTTTGGGAACAGCATGCCTAGTTGGTTTGGAATCCAAAACTGAAGCAGCAATTTTCTTGAGCTATTTTTTCTAAAATATTTGGACTTAACACTGGTCTGTATGTAAATTTTCCTTCTGAACAGACAGAGTCCAGCTCTTTTACCAATATGAAGAGGCTCACTCTGCAACAAGAATTCTATACTGAAAAAAATATTTGAGTTATAGATTGGCCTTCTTTTCAGATATTATCACACCTTAATAGCATGACATTAAGAAGCTAAGGGATCCAGGGAACTACAGGCCTGTCAGCCTGACCTCAGTTCCAGGGAATATTACGAAGTAGATACATCTTGAGAGACACCAGGCAACATGCACAAGACAGCCAGAGGATAAGGCCTGGCCACCACAGGCTTGTGAAAGGCAAGTCCTGCTCTACTGACCTGATAACCTTCAGTGACAAGGTGACCCACATAGTGGATGAAGGAAGGGCTGTGGATGTTGCCTACTGGGAATTAAGTCAAGCCTTTGACACTGTTTCCCACAGTTTTCTTCTGGAGAAACTGGTTGCTCATAGCTTGGACACAAGCACTAGCTCCTGGCTGGATGGCCAAGGGCAAAGTGGGAGTGAATAGAGTTAAATCCAGTTAGTAGATATCCCAAATTATGTTCTCCAGGGCTCAACAGCAGGGCCAGTCCTGTTTAATATTGTTATCAATGCTCTAGAGAAAAGCATCAAGTTGGGTGGGAGCGATGATGTGCTGGAGGGTAGGAAGACTCAGCAGAGATATCTTGACAAGTTGAATAGATGGCTCGAGACCAATTGCTTGAGGTTCAACCAAGCCAAGTGCCAGGTCCTTCCCTTGGGTCCAAACAAGACCTGGGGAGGAGCTGCTGGAAAGTGGCCCAGTGGGAAAGGACCTGGAGGTGCTGGTCGACAGCTGGTTGAGCATGAGCCATCAGCATGAGCCATCAGGAGGTTCAGAAGGCCAATGGCATCCTGGCCTGTACCAGCCACAGTGTGGCCAGCAGCAGCAGAGCAGTAATTGTACTCAGAACTGGTGGGGCCACATCTCAAATACTGTGTTCAGTTCTGGGCTCATCACTGCAAGATAGACATTGAGGTGCTGGAGTGAGTCCAGAGGACAAAGGAGCTGATGAAGGGTTGGGAGCACAAACCCCTTGAGAATCATTTGGGGGAGGTGGGGCTGTTTAGCCTGGAGAAACAAAACCTCAGGAGGGACCAATAATGTTCTCTACGACTGCATGAAGGAGGTTGTACTCAGGTTGGGATCAGTCCCTTCTCCCAAGAAACAAGCAATTGGACAAGAAGAAAAGGCCTCAAGTTGTATCAAGAGAGTTAAGAGTGGATATTAGGAAAAAATTCTTCACTGAAGGAAGAAGGCTGCCCAGGGAAGTAGTTGAGTCACCATCACTGGAGGTATTTAAAAGACAAGTAGATGTGGCACTTTGGGACATGGTTTAGTGGTGGACTTGGCAGTGTCATGTTAACTGTTGGATTCCATCATCTTAAAGGTCTTTTCCAACTTAAATAACTCTATGATTCTGTGATAACAAGAGATACCTGCAGGTTTTCTAAACAAAATCACTTATTCATAGTAATCATTATATTCATTATATACTTACTTCACTGTTTTCGACTTCTTTATCATTAATGACAAATCTGAAAGTAGAATCTGGAGATAAGCTTTCAGCCTGAATCCAGAAACGAACTTCTCCTTTATCAAGAACCTCATAAGCTAACTCTGATTTCAGTGGTATTGCTGCAAAAAGAAAAGAATCAAAAATCAATAGTTCATGAAACCTTGTGAGAAATAGGAATATCATAGTAAAACACTAGCAATTCCCAATTATTTATGGATTTCTGGGTATCAAATAAATTATACACAGGGAAAAGTCCTCTAATGCAATCTTTGGCTGATTTTTGAATTAATTTCTCAAAGGGAGAAGAGAATTTACAGCTTACTGTTTGTACATTGTGTAAAGACTTTGCTAGTAACAATCTATAATGTATTATCAAAGTTAAACTGGAGACATTTAGCAACGACAATTTGATTTGATGTCAACTAATATTCTTCTAAACAAAGTAAAAGACAAGGAAGCAAGGTGTTCCACGCTCAATGAAACTTCCATGAAAAATGAGGTTGCCATTGTCTCAGAAAGAATCTTTTTGGAACTCCAGTCATTAGTATGTAATTTTATTCCTTCTAGAAGTGTCTAATAGATTCAGATCTTCAACTTACTTGGATTCTTTATTTCATAACTTAATGCCATCAAACGTTCCAACTCTGAAAATAAGAAAAATATTCACGTTTTAATTTATTCTGAAAAATACAGACAGCAAATGGGTTTCAATGAAAATAAATATCAGCATCAGCAAAGTTATCTCCATAAAGCTTGTATATGAATACACAACTCTTAAAAAGTGACAGAAAAAAAAGATTTAGGAAATTAACTTCTGATAAATGGTTTTAGCAAATGTTCCTTTTGCATGCATTTTAGTACACACTCTCTTATGCAAGGGAATCTAAACAAAGGGCAAAAACTATTTTATACTTTAAAAATAGCAATATAAAAGAAAGATGGGAAACTATAGCTTCTAAGCAGTATATAAGGTTCCTTTATGCCCTGACTTCCTTTCTCAGACTGTTCCTGAAAATTTGTGTTACTGTGTCAGGAAACAAGGTTGAGTGCAGGTTAGTCTGAAAACA
Organism: Serinus canaria; assembly: GCF_022539315.1. Lineage (NCBI taxonomy): Eukaryota > Metazoa > Chordata > Aves > Passeriformes > Fringillidae > Serinus > Serinus canaria. The sequence goes on from NC_066316.1 coordinate 92,432,741, forward strand.
GTACAGAAAGTTCTAGTTAATGCACCAAATCCTCATGAAGGCTGTGTCAGAGTCTCAATTTTCGTTTTTTAGATTTTCATGCTAATCCTATTTATCATAGCCATTACCAAGAATGATTTGGAAAATGAACATTACTGCCAATTCCAAATTTACAGATAATGTAAAGACCAGAGAAAATTAGCATGGATTTATGACATGACAGAGGATTTAGCAAAATTACAGGAGAAGTTATAGCTTTTAAGAGAGTAAATGGGCAGTGAAATTATGGTTTTCAGTATTAAGATGAAAAATCTGATACTTGTGCAGGGATCCAGTATAAATAAAATTGTAATTTTCAGTGATATATGATCAGAAAAGACATAGAGGAAGTATGGGATGGGAAACACCTTCAGTGCTTTATAAAAAAATAAATTCAAAGCTAGAGCAGATGATGACAAGATCTACAGAAAGATTTTAGAGTGATGCTTCAAAATTTAGCTAAAGGGCAGTTCTTATGATAATGGCTCATAAATCTTCCATGTCTTGAAGAACTTTTTTCCCCCTGAACACGGATTTCTTCTCAACACCTACTTGGAAAGGGTGGTTTGACATGTTTCCCACTGTGATTCCTTAAATGGCTTAGAAGGTTGAGAAGCAGGGGAATTTTAATACTTGAGGAACTGGACAGAGCAATTACAGCTGAGAACTGGGAAAGCAGCAAATTTTTATTTTACACAAAATAGAAAACTGTCCTCTTTGTTTTTTATGTCAGCATGTCTCAGCGATAGAACAAAGTAAGACTGAAGCAAATTAATTGTGAACCCAATGAATGCTAAAATAGCTACAAAGAAATAAAGCAAAACTAATATGTATGTAAGCCAAATGATAATTGACCCAATGTATTTAGACCTTGTTAAAGCATCATCATTTTTCTCACTTATTTCCTGCATCTCAGTTATGAGAAACTGCATCTAGAGCCTCAAGCACAACTGAAAGTGTAAAGGATATTTACAAACATCATTATAATCCCAGCATAATGAAAACAATTCTAATTTGCCATATTCTTTATCTTTACCTAGAAAATGTTGCCTGAAGTTATCCCAGCTTTCATTATTATGATAATCAGAAAAATAAATAATCACACAAAGCCTGTTGAGGGTTCTTTTTTCTTTTTCTTTAATGCATAGGAAATAATGTGAGAGTTGTAGGGTTCTATTCTGGCTTTTTCCATGGGCAATTTTTAGTGCAGTTGAGGTGATACAGTGAAGAAAGATTTGAAATTGTAAAGACCTTACCTTGATCATCCATAACAAAGCTGGAGGAAATCCCATCTGTGTCACTAACTGAGATAGAGTAAGTTCCCAAGTCTGATTTATCAGGATTTTTGAAGTACAGCTTAGAACTAAAAACACCAATTAAAAAGAATATCATTAGCTGCGTATCACATTTTTAACATGACTCACTGATTTCTTTTGGTATATTGACATGACTTACTGATTTCCTTCTGTTTCAATCTTAAACTTATGAGAATCATCAATCTCCTCGTAGGATTTACCCCATGCAAAATGAGATGCATCTGTTGCTTCTTTGCACTCAAAAGCCAGGTAAATATTACCCTCATCATCCACACCTGAATAGATTTCTTTTGTTCCTGCAAAATAGGAATCAACTCAAGTGTCAAGACTGTATTTTTCTGCCAAGGTGCAATTCATAAATTACTAAAGCCCATATCTATTTTGTCCTAAAAGATACTGATTTTATTAGCAGGTCTTAAAGCAGGTTTATGTCATATGCTGGCTCAGCATCACATCCCATTAAGTTTCTTACTCTACATGCAAGAAATTAATGAGAATACTAATAACTGCTTATTGAGAAACAAATGAATAAGATATAACTGAATATGAGAAGACATGAATGTTTAAACAAACCAATTTTATTATCATTCCTGAAGCTTTAATAAATGTGTTTCACAACAAGCAGCACCTTCGTTAGAATAAAAACCAGAACAACCGATTATCAAGTAACTCCTGAAGTAAGTAAAGGAAAAAATTGTAATTGTTTCTTTAAGTTTTAAGACCAAGAGATTCTTAATTCTTTAAATACTTATATGTGATATACTATTAAATTAGGTTGATTAAATGCAATTCCAAGTATTTTAGAAACAGAGGAGATTAAACAGTTCATTTTACCTGGCCGTTCCTCAACAAGCACTGGTTCAGATATTTCAGATGACTTGCCTACCCCAGCATCATTCACTGCACGAACTTTGAAGACATAGGTATGACCCTCATGTAAATCAGTGACCTTAAACAAGATAAAAGGCAAAACCAATTTAAAAAACAATCTAAACTATTTTGTTCACTCATATGAAGATATTAGCAGAAGCTGAAGTTCAAATGCATATCTTTTTTATACTCAATAGGAACTTCTAGTGCTCCATTTTATATTAATATTAATCAATGAAAATGTTACCTTAAAATAGCGCTTTGAAGTAGGTTTTTCATTAGCAGTGATCCAGTCTTCTGCATCTACTTCTTTATAGTCCACTAAATACCCAGTAATAGGGCTTTTGCCTTCATACACAGGAGCTTTCCACAGAAGAACTAGTGATGTATTTCTTACTTCACATATCATGAGATCATAGGCAGGACCTAAAATATTTCAAATATTGGAAATTCACTTCAATATAATAAAGTTTTGCAAGCTGTTCCAGTCGAGGCTGAAATATATTGCTATAATTTTGACTGTATCTGCTTTCCAAAATCTCATCCTTTACAATACACCTGGTATATGTGGTATTTAGGCCATTTCCCCCTCATGGCTGTATACAGCAATACCTGCCTCATACAGTGAGTGACATTAGTATTCTGAAGCATACTTGCTTAGCTAGATCTCAGTAACTCTATTTTAAGGTTAAGCTAATCATGTGGAAAATCCAGGCAGTTTAAGATTTTCCAACAAGAAAGAGAGGCTTCTTGTCTATTATTCAGCTCACCAGCCTCACTTCAAAGTCCCTTCACTGAGCCTGATTCAGGTTCATAATTTAACATCAGGTTTTTTATCTTTTCATTAGTATATATAAGCCATGATCTTTCAAAGTAATCCCAAATCCAGTTGCACCAAGGGACTTTGGCTCAGGTTTCGTTTTCCCTGACAAAAGAATTTTTATTGTGAACTGGATACTGCAGCCAAAAGTAACTTCTCAGAATGAATGATATCTGTTAGGAGAAATATTTAAACCAAAAATATCCTGATACTCTACAAATAAGTGAGAGTTTATGTTTGCAACTACCAGGTTATGTTCTTCCTACTATACTTTCTCTCTGCTTCGCCAAATGTTGAAGTGCCATTCAGTCTAACTTATAGCAATTATTTTTACTATACTCTTGATATTTGTTCACACTAGTAAATAAATATAAGTGAAAAGGCATAATTATGTAAGTTTCCTAGTGTGGTCAAGCACCCATGACAGAATTCTCATACTCAGTCAAATTATTGTGCTTTAAATGTAGAAAGCTGAATACTTAAGGGTTAACTTCAGACTTAAGGATTTCCTCAGTTTTCAAGACATTAATTTTCCCTACAACACATCTTACCATTTAAAATAATCATAAAAAAGGAGTGCAAAGCCTTACAAATAAATCTAATTGCCAGTCCAGCCTACATGATGTTAACCAATGATGAATGAACATAAAGTTTGTAAAGGATGATATTCAGCAAATACATTGGGGGAAAGAAAAAAAATTAGTAAAGCTTTGCTCCAAAGTGAATAAACACATTTCAGAAAATAAACATATTAAATACCTTTTTCAGACTTTATAAGGATAAATATTAGATTTCTCATGGAAAGAATGCCATTTTCAAGGAATCTAAAGTGTTCCCTCCGGGCTCTTTAAAAAGCCCAATCCGAATGTCCATATATCTACAGATAATTAAAAATACACTGCCAAATGGACCCGATAGAAATCTAGACAGTAGGAGGAAAAACGTAATGAAGCATGCTCTATTCTGAGGAGTCTGAGAGCCCAGACATTTCTTTTTACTTAAAGCAATGTAAGATGATCCATTAACTATCATTGCTAACACAGAGAAACTCACAGAGACACCTAAGACTAAAGTTTTGTGGAAAGATGAAATAATTATGGACTCTGAGCAAAGACTCCTTCACTTATGCTGGAAATCCTGCAAAAGGTTTTGGCCTTTCTAAGGAAACCTTCTATTTACATCAAAAGGTGGAAGAATTTTTTGTTGATGCTGGGAGTGTATTGCTGTCACATTACACTAGTCCTCACTACCTTTAGTAAGTCTGGGAAGAGGGTCAGGCTCTTTCTCCCAGTCTTAAATCTCAATTATTTCTTTTTCATTATTTCTAAACCATTGTTTAAAAATGTGTTTTAAAAAAGGCTTGTGAAATATTTAACAGGTTCAGAGATTTGAGATTTTTTGCAGGGTGGGCAATGTTCTTTTCTTCTAGTGCCTTTTTTTAAGCAGGAGGAAAGCAATACTGTCTATTCAACTCATAGCATAATGAGGACAATGTAATCACCCAAATACTAAAAAGGTCAGATTGTTCATTATGAAAATTTCACTCTTTCCATTTCCTGAAAACACATTTTATTTTATTTCTTTATCTGTCATTTAAAATGAAGGATAATTTTCACTTCTTTACACACTGCATAATTTTAATTATGTTTTGAAAAAACTGTAGAGGGCATAAATTGTAGCTAATTTCTTTATGAAAAATAGTTGTTCAAATGATGATGCATTTGCACTTAATATCACAAGATTATTAAAAAATACAATTAAAGTGAGTTAGGGTCAGGAGATTAACCATTTTGATATTGACATTTTGGTCATGTCATTAAACCCATATGCTAAGATGTTTGAATTCTAAAGAATTTAACGAGAAAACATAAAGACAAACAGCTTTTCAGCAAAGAATATGGGCATTTAAAGGAACTATTTGAAAATTAATGGTGTCATTTTTGTGTAAGAGGGCAAAAAGAAGGGGATTTGTAAGCAGGCAAATGACCTACAGAAATTAGAGTTACAGGTGCTCTACTCAGCATTGAAAAATACTTATCTGGAGTAGTGTCTCCAGTTTGTGCACTGCCACTACTGCTGTAGGTTCATTAGCACTTTTTTCCTAACACCTGGCTAATAATAATCTCTGAGGTAACATCTAGGTACAATCCAGGAGAAACACACCTACATGGGCACACCACTGGAGAATAGAAGACTAGCTGTGCCACTTGTCTATACATCAAGAAACAGACCCCTCTAGTGTGTTATTTATGACCAAAAGCTAATGTAGTTTTGGAGTCTAAAACCCCAGGAATATTCTTAACAGACTGCAGAGGCATTGTACAGGTGGTGAGTGTGAGGTGGAGCTTGTAGGGCTTGAAGAGGTGATAGAGATACAAACGTAGACTAAAGGCTCAATGTTCTTCTGAGCTGGTGAAAGCAGTGAAAGAAAGGGACACTCAACATGCTAAGGAAAGGTCATCTGTTTCCCAAGAAAGAGATGTCATCATTAGAGGTGTGGTGGTAACTTTCAACAGATCTCAGAAGACAGGGCAGTCTCAACAGGAACTATGGAAGAAATTAGGAGAAAGAAATCCTGCAGAGTTTGGCTGGAACTTAGTGACTGTGTTTTAAAGACTTTGAGATTCATAAAGAACTAATATACTTACCAGGTTCTGGCATAGTCCAGGCTTTACACTTAAAATGCTCACTGGGATCTGAAGGTTGACCTATTCCAACCAGATTTGCAGCAGCAACTTTGAATTCATAGAAGGCATCTTCAGTCAAATCCTCTACCTTTTTTTCATTTGAGAAAACAATTCAATATATCAAAACCCATGATTTATATTCATTTAATAATAAAACTTGGATATAAACATTAGTTAATTGATTATCAGGCCTTACTGCCATGCTGAAGGGTCTAATTTGAAGACTTTACTCTTAAACCAAACACACTGGAGAGTTCTATACTATATGTCCATGTTTCAGTCACATAATCCAAGGAATAATAGCACTCATATTTTGGTGTGAAAAGTTGTAAGAGTTTAGAGCAAAGATTCAAGGAGCCCAGTCAATGAATGACCACTAGCAGATACTTACAGGTGAGTGTTCTAAAATTAAATACCTTCCTGCATTGCTTGTGAATGGCTGTTCATAAGCCATTCACTTAAGTGAGAGTAAAAATTGTGTTTTGCTTTAAAAGGTCACAAAGGACTGACTTAGGAGGAAAAGGAAATTATAGAAAATAAAAGAGAAAACCATCCAGTTAGTTCCACAGTGTTCTAACTCCATGACAGCCTCTCAGTAGTATTTTGTGGCTTGTATGAATCTTTCTCTTGATGTTACCTACCATTCCAAAGTGAGAAAGTAAGCACAGTAATGGGATGAGCAGAATCCATAATAATCCTCTGCAAACACCCCTGGTAAATGAACTCTGATTTATCTAATGAGCTCATCCCTACACCAGCATCTCAGATTTTGAGATCAAAGTAGAGGACTAAAAGGCATGAAAGTCTTGACACCCAGAACACCTCATGGCAGCAGCCCTCTTCCATCCTTCTTCCAGAACACCTAAATACAAAAAACCAAGTCTTCTATACCTGATTCCTCTAAATAATTTTCCCACTGTTATATTTAATCATATGTCTCAAGAGAGAAAGCTAAGAGTGGTACTCCTCATGGAGATACCAAACAGTTTTAGATTTTCATGAATAAATAGTTGCCTTGAAAATGTGAAATAAAAAAGGATTTTGGTATGATTTTTTTAATGATAAAAACATGCTATGGTTAGAAATGTATGGGGTAGCATCAAATACAAAACCAAAGCAAACAAGGTAACACAGAAAAGTGAGGCACTAAAATAATTTAGACATACTTTCCTGAAGACAAGGAGCTATATAATGTGACCCAAAAGACAGAAAAATAGATCAGTCTGTAAAAATGATTTTGAAATCTCAGGTTATTAAGGGAAAGAATATTTGTGGGGCTCCCATAGAATTATTTGATCAGAGAAGATTAAACCTTTAGTGATTTCCCAGTGCTGTACTGAATATCTCAGGCATTCTCTGTTTACAGTATGTCATAAAATATTCTGTGCTACTAAAAGCTGTCTTGGTTTTGTTTACCATCAGTATTTGAGATTCTAGCCATTCAAACTAATGTACAAATATGCACCTTTAGGCATAAATACAGATACTGGCAGGACTGACACTTAAATACCTAGTTAAATTCTCAATGGTAAGCCCTAATTTACATTACTCATTTGTTTTCAAATGCATTAAAAATAAAAATATGTGGAAAGCACTGTTTAGTATTGCCCTTTCATGCCTATCCTACCTGCCCTTTTTCATTTCTTACCATCCATGGTCCATCTGCTATGTCAGAGATGCCACTCATAGAATCAGTCACAAGCACCTGAGTATTGCTGCCTGCCTTCTATGCATGAAACATTCTTCCTCAGCTCATCTGCATTATTATCTTCTACTTCAGTGTCAAATACCTTCAAGACTTACTTCTGTCCTAAGGTTTACAGGAAATTTGCTGACTTGTAGAAATAAAATTTTAGGTATTTATGAGTAAAATCTGATTGTTTAACTCAATTTTAAAAGCATCAGATTGATTGATTACTTGCTATTTCCTATCTCCCTAACTTTTCTCCATGGAAGTTCACATCCAAATTTTCCTATTTTAAGAAACATTTCATAAATTGCAAGTAAAGCCAGAAGTAATTCATTTCAAAACTGTACTCTGTGAAGGAGGTGACAAGACATAATGCTGAGTTCATTAATAAACATGCTTTTTCAGCTGAAGGCAGATTTTGAGAGTAAGAACAGAGACAGTTATATTTTTTCTCAACCCATCTCCATTTTGTTTGCAAGTCCTCAGTACTACAGAGAGCAGTTATCTGTCCTGCTAAATGCTGCCATCCTTACTCTGTATGTTGTTATAGTGGTGATATATACAGTGATCATTATTGAAAATAGCTTGGGGAAAATCTTATAGCTCATTCCTCTTATTTCTTGTGAAAAATGTGCTTCACACTTTTCCCTCCAAAATTTACTTCTCAGCGGTCTTATTTGCATTAGAATTTCACAGTAGGGGATGGCACTGATCTTTTAGCCCAGGTGTAACATTGCTGCACTCCAAATGGAAGTGCCTAGTTTTGCTGAAGTAAGTATTTAAAGAATTTCTCCGTCAAAAAATAAATCTGAAGAAAAAATTCAAATCAACTGCAAAAATATAATGAGCAAAAATTACTAACCGTATAAATGGTGCGGGTAATAAGGGAAGAATTGACTTCATGCCAGTTTTGATGGTTAGCTTCCCGTTTATCCATATAATAACCAAGGATTGGTGAGCCTCCACTGTAGGTTGGTGCTTTCCAGCCAAGGGTCATTGAATGCCCATCACAGTTCAGAAGAGTGATACCATGAGGATATGAAGGACAAGCTACAAGGAAATAAGCAACCTGAGAGTTAGGACAGAGTCTAAAACACTGCAGTGTAGAAGTTGCTTAGCATTTTTGATATTGTTTCTGTTTTCTGCAGCATACTGCTCTCAGCTGCACAGTGAAAGCAAAGTAGTTGTAAAGTTGCTAACCAATATTCATTATATCACCAGATATAAACATGGAAGGTTTTAAAACATCTGCCTGACGTTTTGCCCTCTCAGAAGGTAGCAAGGAAGAATAGATGATCTTTGCAGGGAAATAGTAATGCCAGTGTCTCCAAACCAAAATTATGCTAAAATATTTAAGTGGGTTCAGAAGACCTCTTCCTAGGAAGAAAAACAATAAATAAATAAGCTGCTCAAGTACTTATGGAATACAGTAAAAATCATCCAGTAAAAAAAGAAAAAAGTCTATAAACTTGAATGAAATTAAGTCATGTGACTGACTATCTATGGCCACCACAGTGTTCCTGTACTGTCCTGATATTATATGCTTTATTCAGACTGTGACTGCTTTTTGACCCAGAAAGAATAGAAGATATTTAGACTTCCAGTAACTTAACCTATGTTGAGGCAGAATAGTAATGTCCTTCATGAAGTTCCTTGCATGGGTTTACTCCCTTCAGTATCAGAAGCAGAAATGTCACCAAGGTACCTTCCTAGGGATGAAGAAAACCCTTTTTCTGAGCTTTTTAATCCCCTCCTACTGGCAAGCACCCCTTGTAGCAAGCAGTTTTGCATTTGTCATCCATACTCGAAAGTCTGCCCAAAGATTTGCCTTTCTTGACACTGGAGTGCTCCAATCAGTACAGCTAAACACCTGTCCCTAAAGCTGATCTTTCAGTTGAATCACCAGTAAAAGTTGAACCAATGTAACCTACCTCATTCAGAAGAGAACACATTAGCAAAGACCTTAGTACAGTCCCTGATCTTGGAGCTGTACTAGTGGTCACCATGAAGACTGATAGTAATCAGCACAGCTGCCCTTTCAATCTTTTAATTTTTTTCAGATGTAGTGCTATACTCAGAGGCCACAAAATGGGGCCTTTCTTTGCTGCCACTTTTTGGTAAATAAGAATGACTGTAGCAAATTCCTGTAAATAATCTTAAAGTAATACTGCAGAAAGATTCTGGCCATGCTGCTAGGTCATCTATAAATAATCCTGCTAAATTCCTGTAAAGGTTACAAAAAATGGATAAAAGCTGTCCACATCCCACATGTGTGTGTAAGATCCACATGCTCTGTGTTTGATGGTGTACCCCATGCAACCCTCATTTTCAAAGCACACAGTGACAAATAAGTGCAAGTGCATTTACAACATTGTGGTGATAGATGTGCAAGTGTCCATGCACCACCTACCCATATGAGACACACTTCCTCCTAAAAGAGTCAAATAGAGTAACTTTGTCAGTAATATACAAATTTACTTTCTATTGATTACACTGAATTATAAATCTTTCAGATACTTATTTCTCACAAATATGTCTGCCGGTTTTCTCCAAGAGGTTGAGGGCACTCTGCTGGGGAAAATGTGTCCTATTTAACATTTTTCAGTCTGCAGCTGATGCTATCCCTTAATTCAAATTGAACCATGGTAGCCCAGACCTGTACATTCTTTGTTGTAAATACTTATTCAACCCTTCACTCAGCATGTACCATTCCCACTTAAGGTTGCACGACTGACCTTACACAGAAATTTTGTTTGTGAGACCCCCAAGGAGGTAGATTGTGCTCCAACCTGGAGCAAGCAAAGGGGATTTTCTGTTTGGTTCAGTTATGTAGTAATAAAGCTCACTGAAACTCTTTGAAATGGAGCAGATAGCATGCTAAAATGTTTTACACCACTCCAAGTCACTAATTGTCTAACTTACTCAGTATTTAAATTTCTTTGATACAGCCTAGGAGCAAAAGGCAACCTGGTCATTAAAGTTCATCTTACCCAATATTTCTAACAGTCATTATAAATAACTTTTTTTTATAAAACAATATCTTTTCTCTAGAATAGCCACATGCCAGAGAATAGACATCATTAAACAGATGTGCATGATGGTTGCAAGGTATAAAATTATAGTAAATCAGACCAAAGGAGGTGATTGCTGAAGATATGTCACTCATTTGGGAAAGAGTTGCACAAAATCACACTTACTAAGGGCTGCCTGCACTGTCACAGCCTCTGACTCCTGCGAGTTTTCACTCAGCCCTACAGCATTCACAGCTTTCACACGGAAGACATACTGCTCTCCAGTTTCCAAGCCATGAACAACAAACCTGGGTTAAAAAAGACAGCATCACATATCAGTGTATATTTTACAGGAATCATTCTAGGCTGTAACATTATATTGTTGTATCAATTAAAAAGCTCAACTACATGGGTGCTTCACAAAGGAAAACATTTCCAAGAGGGAAACTGCAATAAAAGGCATGATGTAGTACAGTATAGCTGGAAGGGACACTGTAGCAAAAATCGCTGTACTCATTAGATTGGTAGTACTGATCTGGCAGGTGAAGTCAGGTAAAATATAATATAGTCCCTCTGAACTTTGTCTTATAAATTCTAATCTATTCTGGGAAGGAACTGTATTTTTCACTGTAGTTTTATAGTCATTGTCAAAAATAGTTTTCAGTTTTGATCTGAGTTTTTTAGGTAATTACTGTACTAAATAAAATACTCAGAGCTATCCTGTTGTAATATAAGTTCACATATGAAGAAATTAAATGTTTTTTCTTATTTTTGTGCTTTCTCAATCCCCTTTGATCAAGAATTAGTCTCTACTTTTTTTAAAATCTAATTTCTTGACTACTTGAAAAAAGAAGTCATCAGAATACAAAGTCACTCAGTTAATGACTGACATAACACACTAAACAATATAATGTGCTTCTTATAGAAAATACAAACTAAAAATCTAATCTTTGCATTTGATGATTGATTCCAATAAAAATAAATATGACTTTCATAAAGGGAATTGCTTGAAGAATCTCAAAATGAAGTTTGATATCTTCAGGAGGGAGTAAGAAATCATCAGAAATTGAAACTATGAAATGCTAGTGTCATGAAAAGGGAATTAGAAACAGGGTCCACTGATCTTTATCCAAAGATGTAACAGATCAAGGAGATCTGATGTTTCTGGAATTGGACACTTGGCTTTCCTGCACAATAGTGTCAGCTGCCAAAGCACTTTTGCCACCATATTTATAGCAGAATGGCCTGACCTTTTGCTCTGTTATTCATGGACAGTGATAAAGCTTTAGAATTCCCTCTCCTTTCTCATACTCTTCCTCATCAGGTCTGTTTACCCCACAACATAACTCATGCATTAAAAAGGCATATTCTGCACTTAACTCATGTCCAAGACACTCAGAATAATGTCTTTAGAATTTTTTTTTTAAACTCAAAGCCATGGAATAGAAAAATATATGAAAAAAAAAATGAAAAAAAGGTGAGGAGACTTTCCCTGCAATTTGGAAATCTTGGCTCTGAGAGTCTGCAGACTGCTTTTCTTCCCATTCATTCAACATTCTCCTTCAATTATAATGCTATGGCTTAGCACATAAATTGTCTTTAAAATATCCTGCAGTTTTCAAACTTCCCAAAAATACAGGAATCTTATCAATACCTGTTATATTTAATAGGTTTATGGTTACTGGGTTCCCAGCGGTTTGATCCCACCACAGAATACTCAATGTAGTAGCCATATAAATCCTCTTCATGTTTGGGTTTATCCCATTGAACTACAACTGATGTTTTTGTATTCCTTGTGGCCACCACCTGACCAGGTGCAGATGGTAAAACTAAGAAAAAGAGATAAAACATATACATATTAGAAAATACATTAAAATAAAAGTAATTTGAACTAGATGAAGCACTGTATAATTTGATCATATTTAATTACTACAGCTATAACTACTCCTACCATGTCAATATTGTTACATGATATGTATTTTAATATATTTCTTTAAGTCTAGATACATATAGATATGTGTGTATAAACATTTTTTTTAATTTTTTTTTCTCAGAATGCTTTGTGTGGGTCCTTACCTATATGATTTTATACAGGTCTTATGATAGCAAATTAAAGGAGCACATATTTTCAAATATGAGTGTGGATGAAAGCATACAGATATGAAAATCTTCACTTTCTAATTTCTTTCTCAAATAAGAGGTTGATGCATAGCTTATGTCCCTGTAGCCTTACTGTGTCAGTTAGAAATGCACATAAACTATAGAGATATGATACAGTGAGGATTAAGAAATGATTTCTTACAATTAACTAATGACAGCCCCAATTCCAAAAATATGAGCTTTTCAGGATAACTTTAAGCATATATTTGAATGCCAAAAGTTTATCTAAAAGTAGCTAGATGAATGTCATAGAAGCATAGGAACACTGGCTGGAAGGGATCTCGGGGATCATCTAGTCCCTCTACCCCATCACTGAGAGTGGGACCATCACCAACACTAAACTAGTGTGTCAGTCACGGATTTGTACGAGTCCTGAAACCTTCTGACAACGAAATTTCACAGCTGACCTGCACAACCTTTTCCAGCGCTGCACTCTTGCACCTTGCACCTTTCTCATTAAAAGAGTATGTCTAGAATGAATTTACTAAGCTGCAATTTTTGGCTCTTGCCTCTGTTGGTCATTTGACAATACTGAGAAGTTTGACACCATCATCTTTGTAAGTCTTCAAACTAAATAAATGCCTCTCTTCATAGGTCACAATCTCTAATCTCTCGGTCATCTTGCCATACAGAGGACCTCTCCACTTTACAACCATCCCTCTTGATTAAGGAAGCCAGACCTGGCTTCAGAACAGTACTTCAGGACCAACCTCAACACCACCAAGAAAAAGAGCATAAATCTTTCTCCAATCTGTTGACTACAGTTCTCTCAATGTACCTTAGTATGCAGTTTGCTTTACATACAAAGAAAGTTTGTTGTCAGTTTACACCTATATAAACAGATGACTATGCATAAATAGAACCAGAAATATTGAGATCCAAATGGAAAAAAAAAAAAAAAACAGCTCACAGTCTGTACACTATAAAATATCTATCTGAGCTTTCACAATGCAAGAAACTAAAGCAAGGTCTCAGCCTAACATGACAGGTTAAGAGAAGTGCCCAGTACTCGCCTTTTGGAGATATTTTAGTTTTCTCAGATTGATACTGCATAGAACTGCAAACAGCATGAAACAAAAGAAAGGCAGCATGTTTTCCACTTAGTCTTTCAATATTAAAATAAAAATTATTACTTACATACTGCTATACTTCATGCAATAAATTTGAAAGATCAAATGGATTCAGTCTGATAAATGTACCTACATTTAGGCTTTTATGTGTGTCTACAAACACACATTCTTGACCTTCCACTATATTCAAAGAGCTAGGGCTGAACTCAGTTACACAAATTAATTTAGGGCCATTTTGGACTATCTGTCACTTTTTCATGGAGTTGTCAGATATGACTCGGGAGATTATACCTACATTCCTCTGAAATGGCAAACTGAAAGCATTTGAAAAGGATGTCACTTTGGCCAGCTAAACTGAACCTTACAGCAGTGCCCAGTAAAGTCCTGAAAATTATTCATCTCACCCCAAAATTATTCATTTCACACTGTACAGCTGGGTGACATGGGGCAACTTATGACAACATCAGCCAGCTTATATTCCAGGCTCCAATTGCCACAGTCAGAGCAGAAGCATTTACTGCACCTGTAGATACCTACATGGAAACACCTAAATTTAGATTTTAACCTCAAACTGAATACTCCTTCACCTCTCAATTAAATTGCATAATTTTAAGAGTCATTTAGGATGGCCTAGGATGCCCCAACCATTCTTTACTTTCTGCTCATAGGGTACCAACAATCACTGTGTAATGATTTCCATCCCCATGAAGGTGTCCCACTCACCCTCAAGAATATCAAATGACACTAAGCACAGGCAACTAAAAGGAGCCAAGTGTTTCTGACATATTTTAGTTCAGGTGGAAAACTCTGTCTCTGAAAATAGTCCTGAAGGTTCTCTTTAGAACAGATTCTTCTGCATTGTGCTTAATTTAAAACTGTGTGTTATGCAGAAGGTGTTGTGTGAACCCCTAAGGGATAGCTTATTTTCTGTACTAAGTGCAATAAATACAGTGTTTTTCTTTCCTACTTTGGGGAATGTTGAATGGTTTAAATACTTTATATGCATTAATGAGACATCAAATCGAGAATATATGAAAGCAAAATATGCTTTTCTTTGTCATGTAGTTACAGACCAAACTGAAAATATGGATTATATCTTTAATTATGGTATATCAGGTACTGTAAATATTCTGTATATTACTAGAAAGCGTACTAGTAAGATATGTGCGCTCAAGGTGACAGTTATCAATATATCAAACTGTTATATGTGGCTTCTGCAAAACTGCAAAACCAAACCGAATATTTCGAAAACAAGATGAATAACCACTCCCTAAATTTTCATTTGTGTTTTTGAATGTGACCTCAAGACAAACACTTCATTTTCATTTGGAAAATCACCACCAATATGTAGTTGTGTCTTTCCCTGAAGTCTACTCATCTGTATGACAGAGGAATTGTGCACTAGCAGTAATTTGCAACTCAGAATACTAAGAAAGAAATGAAAGGCTACCTTATCTAGCTGAAACTGTAGGGAATTAGGTAGCATATAATTACCTGAGCCAGAAAATATAATTATCAAAGTTAGTGATTAACCTATTTTTTGATGTCACATTAATAGAACACTGAAATGTGAATAACTAAAAGTAATTATACTGATTATTGTTTTCAGTATTAAGGCTTGTGATCAAAAGGAAAATTCAGGAAAGTCTCTAAAATTTAGCATCTTTTTTAAATCCTTCACAGAAGTGAACACAAATAAAGTCAACTACTACTATTGTAGTTATACTAATCTAATGAGAGTTGTCTCTTTCCGGTTTGTAAAATATCTATCGTTTTTAATATTAATGTCTTGCAATTAATACCTTACCAGTAGTATCTTGTGGTTGAATAGGTTCTGTAATTTCAGATGGATCACTGATGCCATTTTTGTTTGCTGACAACACTCGGAAAACATATGGTTTTCCTTCTGCAAGGTCAAACACTGCATAGCGAGGAGATTTTACTGCAACCTGTGCATTGACTCTTTGCCAACTTCCACTGCCAACCATGGACTACAAAAAACATCAAAAAAGCCATGAATCATTTCTGTGAACTGTCAAAAATTGAACATATTGCTGTATTGCATCCTGTCATGAATTTATTTAAGAGCTATGAGAGAAGGATCACTCTCAACTGTCTGACTCAAACATATGCAAATTCTCATTGCTGGTGCATTCCATTACTCTGCAAAAAGGTCGGAATAGCTCACTGTCTCCTTGCCTGTCTCGACTTCAAACATGCGCACTTGTACATACAGCCAGCTTTCTTTTAGGGCTGTGACTGTCAACTGTGATTGGCCCCAAAGAATTGCTTTCATGTCCTGCAAAACTCACATGAACACCCAAAGGTTTGGAGTCAAGCAAACAAGCCCTAATCCAAATTCTGCAGAAAGGTAGGGAGGGAAATGTTACTTTGCTCACAACTTTATTTATTCCGTTGAGTAAGGGCATGGCCCCTAAAAGCATTAATCAAATAAAGTAATTGCTTTTGTGTATTCTCAATACAGCAGCTGAGCTTATCATCACCACAACTGCGCATGGAGGAGAGCCAGAAAATCAGTACTCTGAGAGAAGCCTGCTGTCCATTCAATTTCCCACATAAACTGTTTACTCTAATCAAAAATTAGTCGTGGAATCTTTCAGAAATTTCAGCAAAACCCAAGTGCACAATAAACTCATTGAAGAAAATTTTCTTGGCATGTAGATAGGTGCAAACAAATTATATTTTGATAAAATTATAGAACAGAAAGTCCAGAAGCAAAATCTGATAGACTGTGAATTTCTTAGAGGAGGAACAGTGTTTCATGGGTGCTTGGAAACTACCCTGTATATTATGACACCTACAATAGACAAATAATAATAAACAGCTGGAGTCCATATATAAAAATCTTTCTCACCCACCTAGTGTTCTCAAAAGAAAAAAGAAATATAGCATCAATTTTCTTCATATTAAAAAGCTGTAAAATATGAAATAAATATTACTTTTCCATATATTTTACTTTTTGCCATGAAAAACATTAATTTCTTCTTTTCACAAAGAATCAGCATCACATTTTGTTCTGCAGTTTGATTTGACTTATCTGTAAAAAAGCATTTCAAGAGAACAGAGAAAATTCATTTCCATATTGTGTCTCTTGGAGGCTTTACAAATACATTTTTATTCTTCAGGACTGAATCTTCTTTTTTTAAAATAAAATAGTTAAAAACTGTTGTAAATTAACAGGTGACAGTGGAAAGCAAAAAACAAACATTCACCTATGAACTGACTAAGCTGTTCATAGATATCAGTTATTTATGCAAAAAGTATTTTAGATTCAGGTGTTAATTAGTACAACAAAGCTCTTTTTTCTAATAATAACTCTAACCAAAAATTAGTCGTGGAATCTTTCAGAAATTTCAGTAAAACCCAAGTGCCTAATAAACTCATTGAAGAAAATTTTCTTGGCAGGTAGATAGGTGCATACAAATTATCTGTTTATAAAATTTTGGAACAGAAAGTCCAGGAGCAAAATCTGATAGACTGAATTTCTTAGAGGAGGAACAGTGTTTCATGGGTGCCTTTTTGTCCCCATCCTCACTTTTCTTCAGTAAGTCTGATGTTTAAATGAGATGCCTTTTTTTCATCATTGTCACTGCCACTGACTGTTTCTGGAGCTATATAAATTTATTAGTATAAAGCAAGCAGATAATGTATCTTTTCCAATTCATTCTTAGAAATTCAACTAACTAGGTGTATGTTTCCACTCAATGGAATGAGTATGAGTATGGGTATGAGTATGAGTATGAGTATGAGTATGTTTCCACCTCTGAGCTTTTTATCTGGGCTACTTCTGCATAATCTGGAACTAATAAGGTGCTTCCATGACAAGAGCTGGTTCAAAATCTTTACATCGATATTCTTGAAATTTATAGATAAGCAAAAACATATGGAAGTGGGAATAAATGCAAGAAAGGCATTCTATTTTATTGCATAGAAAAAAAAAAAAAACTAGATACTTATTTCTATGAAAATTTTTATTACTTCTTTTGAATCCATAAGGCAGAGTGGGAGAAATGGTCACACTTGCAGGAAAATTTAACCAGTGGACGTTGTTCACTTTATATTGATTTGTTCAACACCCAGCAAGTAATGGATGATAAAGAGTGTAGAAATGGCCTATGGAGTTCTTCTGAAATGGAGGGGTTTTCTGTGTGTCTGAGAGGGAAAAGACAAGCTGGGGGCTTCAAAAAGAGGAGTGGCATGAACAGGAGATCTGGGGAATAAAATGTGGAGGAATGTGAAGAATTTTAGATGTGCAAAGAAAAAAGCTTGCATAGTAAGGGCCTGAGAAAAGGCTGTTACAATATTCATGGTGCAAATTGAATGTGTGGCAGTTTTATGAAGAGGTTTAGTGTTTGTGGATTGGTAAGAGGGTGCATGTGGTAGAGGCATAATTCATAAAAACTAAGTATAGCTTGACCTGTGTTTTAGAGGTCAGGTATGAGGCCCATTTTACCTACTAGGAAAACTTTGTAACAAGTTGCTCAAACCCAGTATAATTTAGAAACATGGTTCAGGGAAAGATTTATCTAAATTGTATTTACTTAGGTGGATGAAGAACAAGCCCCTCCTACTGTGAACACCGAAGTCCCCTTTCAATTCAAAGAGAGGAGGAAGGCAGCCATGAAGAGTACCAGGGACCAGTGAACCTGAGACAGGCATCTGCCTCTTTGCTGACCTTACAGGGGATAAATTGGAAATGTCACTGTATAGTAGATGCTGCCATTAGCCTGCATAAAGTGAGGATCAAATTATGAGTTACTGTTTATTCCTTGTTCTACCACAGAACTAACACAAACTCCCCTTATCTACAGAGAGATTGAAAATTTACAATCGTGCCTGTAGGATTGTGAAACTATAGATGTATATTCTCTTTTTTTCTTTTTTTTTCACTGCTACTTTACATAATTATTTGTTCCCATTTAGACAGCAGTAAGCAAATAGCGTAGTGGAGTCCTTTTCTCTGGGCCTTGAATTTCAATGCTCATTAAAACTTGCAGTAAGGCATTTGATTATCCATGCTTCTCTAATATCCCACTTCCAAATCCTGGAAGACCACAGCTTTATTGCTCATTCTGCAGTTCTGAAAATGGTTTGAGTGTAACTGCACACAGCAACGAAGCACCTTTTGACAGACCACCACTACAGAGTGCAGTACCTTCTCAATGAAATACGTCAGTGGCTCCCTGCCACGGGGAACAGGTGGATCCCAGCTGAGCACAACATATGTTTTGCTGATTTCTGAAGCATGTACATTGGTGGGAGGGCCTGGAATCTGAACATCCCCTGTAAGATTAATAAATGTAGCAAGTGTTAAACAGCAGATTAACTCGTGGGTCAGCATTCAGGGTACAGCTCATCTTTCTGATTCAACTTTCCCACCCTGCACTGCAATGCTCAGCTATTAGGGGCTGTGATATCATCTGTGCAGTTCACCTGATCACTTCAATTACATTTTGATAAATAAAACTTCAGTATTAATAGCTTGTTACTTACTCTTTCAGTAAAGGTCAAATGTGCTCCCTGAAACTCTTGGGCATTTGTCACACTTTTTTCTTTGGTCACATTTGAATTACTTTAATCTCCTAGTAAAAAGCCTACTCACTATATGCAAACATTTTTTGATCAAAGACAGAAGTCTAAAGAGTTATTATGATAAATTAGAATTTTTTAAAAAATAGCTGGAAGAGAAGTACAGAAAAAAGCTTTAAGACAAAGAGGAAAGCAGGAAAAGGAGCAGAACCTACTAGCAATATATCCCATAACATAATGGTGTAGTCTAAAGCACTTCTAAAATCTGTGAATCAGAGACTTAGAAATAGGTCACCAGCCCTCTGATGGTTCCACCACACAGTGTAGCCTGATCAAACCCCTCTCCCCACTCACTCTGCAGAGTTACCAGCAGTGTTAGAGCCAACCTGCCCACCCTGGGCCAGGCAGGAAGAATTCAGCTCAGCCTTTCATGGTCCTGCTCACTGACTGCAACGTGAGAAAAGCTGGTTCTGCTATCCAAGGGATTACAATGGGGTAAAACAGCACCAGATGGGAGAGTGACCTGTGACGGTCCTGTGATGGACTTCTACACAGGCACATCTACACAGCCCTGACGAAGCTTTGGCTTGGTAGTAGGTCAGAAGTAGCAACTCAGCAGACTCCTTAAAATTTTATCTTTATGGCTTGTGATAGAAAAAAAAATCTTTGTTCTTTGAAGGTAAATTTTTCTACTTCTCAGACTAAGAAAAGAACATATGTCCTCTAAATGTTTGTTTTTTAAAAAATAGAAAAATATTTCAGTAATAATTTTTAAATCATGGCAGTGATATTTTAAACTATTGTACATATCTGTAGAATGAACCAGACTCAAAGTCTACAGTGATATTATTTCATCATATATATTTACCAAATCAAAACCAAACCTTTTTGAAAGCAAACTGACAATGAAAATTTATTTTTCACAATGCTTTCTATATTTGATTTTCTACAAATGTATTTTTTTCTTTCAGAAAGGTACAGGAATCAGCTGAGTTTAAGATGAAATTGATGACATATAGTCAAGAAAATTACAACAATCCTTCACAGCATTAAGACAAAAGGCTTCCAAGTGATTTCAGGTAACAAAATTTCAACATGTTTTCTTTCATTCTTGAAGAAACAAAAGCTCCCATACTTTGTAATGCTATAACATGGTGGTACAGAATTGTTGCTAGAATGGCTCATCACCCTGCACCAAAAAGGAAAACCATTTGTGATCTGTGAGATTGCCCTTTCAGAAATAGTCTCCAATCTTGCAGATGAAAGTAGTGATCTACATAAAGAGTGATATTTGAATAATCATACTCTGTTAAATATGAACATTCATGTGACAGAAATCCAAATATCATTATTTATTACTATTCCAGAGTGGCCATTTACTGGACCTGATCATTCTAAGGCAATCCTGGGACTAGAAGAATGATCTGCGAAGCCAAACAAGACAATTACAGTCTGATATTGTGATGTGCTTCTGATCCTGTAATACCCATATCAATTCATTTAGGGTGCTATTATAAAAATAGAGGAACTTCATCTGTCCTGTCCATGCACTGGGAAAGCTATTTAATGTCTGATTTTCTTTCAAACCACATTTGTTCTCAGACACTTTTCTTTTTTTTTTTTTTAATTTTGATCCAATGTAGTGAATAATTTTAAGTTTAAGTTTAATTTTGATCCAATATAGTGAATAATTTAACAGTTTAAGTGCAAAGAAGGTCATTATTCAAGTATAAAAGCCAAATTATTCTGTGGAGAAACAACCAAAATCAGAAAAAAAAAAAAATCAAACTTTATCTCAAAAGTTGTCAGGGATCTCTCTAATTCCCCTGAGGAAAAACATTAGTCTATAACTTTAACCTCAAGAATAACCTCCGTAATCAGGTAGATATATTATTTAAAGAATTTAGATGAATTGTGTACGTTTTTATGAGAATGGCAATAACTTTCTCAAATAGTCAAAATCACTCTAAAAAAACCATACCTAGCTCCCAGAAAGCTACAAAGAGGAGAAAACAGGCAATCAAATGCCAAATCAAATGGGCAATTAAATGTTCAGCCATTTAAGTCAGCTTAGCACTAGTAAAAGCAAAAAGGTGAGAAAATGCTGTTGATATATAAAGGTTTTGCTGTTGAGAGTGTGATGTTCTCCATCCTTTTAGACCTCACTCTTCACTTGTGTTCTATCAACCTTGCAAGTCATAATGTGGTTTTATTTCTTAATATAAGACTTTATCACTAGATGGATTTCTTTTCAAGTTATGTTTCTAGTTAGGATGCAAAATTCCTGGAGAATAAGCAGATGTAGTGAAATTGCAGAAATGCTACATACCTTCAAGGTCATCCTTACTGATCACAATCTTTCTCCCTTCATCCAGGTGAACAGCTGTTAATCAAAATATCCAATTAGTTTCTCAAACTAGTTCAATATATTTACAAATTTTGCAAATTATTGTCACGTGCTCAAAAGCCTGTATGCCTCTGTTTCTATATGTTGTTATTGTCTTTCCCCAGACAGAGTCAACTTGAAGTTATACACTAGTTTATTCACTTTCATAGGAAAACAGGGCATGATAAGGCAGAAGTATTCAAAGATGAGCTAAAAAGCAAGAGCGATAGTCACAGTAGATGGATTTGAGGCAGATTAGTTATCAATAGTATTATGAACTTAACTTTTGTTATAGGAATTAATCATAAAAGCATACACACATACATAAAACACACATAAAGGAAACTGCATATTCAGCTCAGATTTCACAGGCAACATTGGGGCAGTGCTTTAAGGTATTCATGATTACTTTAATTCCCCTCTGACCAAAAGGAGGACATGAAACAGAAGGTGTGCAAGAACATGATATACAGAATCTGCACAGGGGTTCAGGACAAGACTAAATCAATAAAACTGCTCCCCAGGGCAAGCTGGCTTACTCTATTTGTGGAGAAGCTCTCATAACACTACTTTGCAGTCTGTAGTGAGATATTCAATCAAAGCAAGAAATAAACTCTTCTCCTTAGGTTGACTGGGCAAACAGAATCCTAATTTTTCTTTTTTTTTTTTTTTTTAAGAAGCCTTGAATAACCTACTTTGTGTTCTCTCCAGGTCAAGGGGGTCAAGTGCTGCAACGGGTTCGGAGGCTCGGGAAGGCCGGCTAATGCCAGCGCTGTTCACTGCTCTCACACGGAATACGTAAGACCGTCCCTCTTGAAGACCAGTCACAGGGTACTTGCAGACTTTAACAGGAGCATCATTGCACTGGACCCAGTTTTCCAGACCTACTTCACATCTTGGAATAGCAGAGGACAGCCTTTGTCAGTATCATCTCACAATAAATACGCCCCATGCTACCCATACCAGGTCAGAGCCACAGGAGTCACCTTTGCTCGGCTGAGTAGCTAAACCATACATCTCAATGAAAGTCACACACTTTATACACTTCTCTGGTCAGAGATCCAATCTCCACTCTGTTCATATTTTTTTTCATAATTCAAAGGTCATTTTTCTTCCATGGTTTTTGGCCTTTTCAAATCTATCTGCTTCTCTTCTGTTTGGTTCTCTTCCTTGCCATGTAAAGAATTAATTATTCACTTTCATTTTTAATATTCATCTTCACAGAACATGATGAATTTATAAGACTCACCTAATCATTTCCATTTCTTCTTTGTCATGTTTTCAAGTAAACTTCTTTGTGCCCTTCCCTCCCAAAATGACTGGGCCACAGAGTATGAGTCATCAAGAAGAAGAGTGATATTGTCATGCTGACTGCTTTGTGTGTACATATATCGTTTGTGTCCCACTAATATAAACTTTTGTGTAGAAAACTCTCTTTTGCCCAGACTGTGCCAAAACAAAGTCATGTCATGATCAAGAAGTCCTTGGCACTGCAGTGATACAAGCAACGTGTCAAATGGCACATCTGACTAGATTATACACAATACAGGTGAAACACTCCTATGATCTATGTACTGCATAAATAGGATATAGATGGTAGAGCCCCCAGGTCTCAAGTTAATTTCCTCATACTGACTGCCATTCATAAACCTCTATTTTTCCAGTTATTCCAAAACAGTTATCTTTGAATTACACCAAATGACAGAGAAGCAAATAGCAATGAGCTGCAAATGTTGCTTTTAAGTGCAGAGCAGTGTACATTATGAAATCATTTCAGTACGGCTTTGCTGACTGACAGTTTCAGACACTAAGGATCAGATTATCTGCTCTGGTTACAAGGAGCAAGCATTCTCTTCAGTCAAAGAGCAAAACATACAAAACAGTGCTTAGATCCTCTGCTCACCAGCTGCCTGCACTGAGCTGAAACCCCAGCAAAGTGCAAAGCTCACTGAGGGACAGAAGCCTGCCAGTGTGATTTAAACTGCCAGCTCCCAGGAGTCCAGGCCTTGAGCCCCTGATGTACTACATTTAAGAAAGAAATAAAAACCTAATGTAATAACTCCTAGGTTTCAGCTTTTGCAGTATAGAGATTAAAGAGGTTAAATCTAATTCAAGATGCCCATGGATCCTAGCTTTTATAAATTAAATACTGTCAGGGCTTATTCTCTGATGTGCTCACATCCATACTATTGAACATTTTAGGTGTATGATAAAATGTGTCTGCCTGCAAATATTATTTGCAATGGCCTCCAGCCCCTGCTAATTCCCAGACTGTGCCCAGAATTGCCTGTGAAAATACTAAATCATCTGGGCCAAAAGTTTGCCAAGGAACAATCTCGTAATTTAACACAGTGTGTAACTAAGTTCCAGCACCAAGTGTCTGCAAAAATAGAACCAAAGAACACACATTGAAAGGATATAATGGTATTTTTTTTCTCTTCGGTATATATTAACAAAATTAAATAAATGCTAATGTTTACATACTTGTCAACAAAATATCCAATAACAGGGCTCTCACTGGTTGTATTCGGTGGTTTCCAGGTAACAATAACATAGTCTCTGTTAGCATCATGGCATTCAACATCCATTGGTGCCCCTGGTGCTCCTGCGATCAATGCATCAGCATCTGGACCACAAATTAAAATAAATTGGTTTTGACCCCAGCTCCTCTGATATACATCAAAAAGTCAAAGGGAACACTTTCAGTTCATTGTGCTACTTGTTTTTATGAATGGAAGCCCAAACATTTCATGATGTACTAATTCACTGCAAAAATGATTCAGGACCATAATGCCCATATTTTTATATAGATAAAATGTTCAATGTTCATATTTTTGAGAACAGAAAAGCTTTTTAGGAACCAAACAAATCTTATTCTTTGTGAGAATTAAAAGCTTAACCCACCCATGTGTTTTTGATGCTCTGTTGCACTGAAAGCTGTGACTCAGTGTGTTACCAATCAGACCAAGATACTCAATAAAAATCATGTAGATCAGGAAAAAGAATCTCTTAAAGAATGAAAAATTTGCAAACTCCTGGAACATTTACAATGCTATGTTTTATTTAAAGTCCTAAATACCACCTTTAAGATATCCTTTTGCAGCTTCATTTTGAGAGATATTGACTAATCTGGACCCAGAACTCCTAATGAAATCTCTTAACAGGTAAAGTTCTCTCCCTTCAAAGGAAAATTTCTATGACAAAAAAATATCCTGTAGAGAGTCTAAATTTATAGAGTTTAATCCCAATCAGTTGTGAAGTGGTTTGTGCTCAGTATCAGGTCACAGCCTTCATGAAAAAAGGCAAGAGAATGGCCAACAGACAACACTAGAGACTAGAAGTCATAGCACAAGGCCAGGGTCGAGGGCATGCAAAGGCATCAAATATGGTATAAAATGGACAGGAGAGATGCCTAAAGCTTACCCATCACTACAACAAAAACTTCCAAGAAAGTTTTCGTATATTAGTGGGTGTTTTTCACCTGAACAATGTCTTTTGTGGAATGTAACCTGGATAGAAATAGCTTTAGTAAATTGTTTCTAATGAGATCAGGATGCCTGAGTGGCTTGTTCAAAGACAAACCGCAAAGCTGATGAAGCCCTAGTCCTGTGAGGAAGTTGGATTTCAAACCTCTGAAAAAGACATTCAGGACCTCTACCCCACACAAACTGTCTGGATGACACTCCCACAAGGCAGATATGTTCCAATATGTTTCCAAGAAGAGCAAGTTTTAAAATTAATACAGTTACAGTGGCCTCAGTGGGGCTGTTCCAGTTTGCCCACATCAAGGATGTTGTCCAATGTATTTAGGAGAGTGAAAGAACTGCTCAACCAGAAATATTTTTATCTTTCAATGAAAAAGATATAAAACTGAATCCTAAGTTCTGCTCACAGGTACATGTAGAAGTTCATTTTTACTTCACTGAGAGCTGTGCATGGAAATGTAATGAAAAGTTCTGACCTTTATTCTATTTTATTACATATATCTCCTTTAATCTATGTCTCTTGTGAAAACTGTATTTCTTCAGTCAGCTAGTTTCTCACTTTGTTTCTATTCTCTGGTTAATGACATGACTATGACTGGTACAGTGGTGGGAATATTTCTTTTGCTCCCTCCTGCATGTATCCCTAAGACCAGGCACAAGATACAAGGCTGCCCTACAAGGCTCACTCCTAGTGCCCAATCTCTAAAACCAAAACCATTACAGTCAGAACTGATTGTATGCAAAGATGTTTATTTCCTACCAGGAAAGGAGACAAAAAAGAAAGAAATAGGTTGTTTCTTTACAAGTATGGTTTCTCTGGTTCTCCAGGACACAAAATGTTCTCAGGAGCATGCTCCTCTTGAAGGACCATCCTCCTCCTCATTCATGTAAGGTGACTGGTTTTTAGTACAGCCTACTACACACAAATCAAATTACTGTGAAATTCCACAGGGCTAAATTTCTTTCATGCTTCAGTTATTACATGGGATTTTTTCATAAAACTAAACTGTGTCATGTTTTTAAATTTCTCCTCAAGAACCAGATTAAAAGTTTACCTCTTACAAACAGGTATGCACTGCATTCACTGATTCCACCTCTTGAAACCATGCGCAGGGTGTATAAACCTTCATCATCTTTGTTCAGATGAGTAAAGGAAAGAGCTGCCTGGCCTTCTCCAAAATACAGCTTTGTCCACTTGGAATCCTTCAGCAGCACATCTGGAAAAGAAAACCCATCAGACACATTACCTTACTGCTAGAACAACTTGCATCCTAGTGCAGTTCTCTGCCAACCAGGGACACAAACTAATGTGTATGCCAGTTTTATTCAGGATGGTAGTGCTTTGGATGCCATGAAAACTCTACAGAGAGTGAGTTGCATCTCTAAAATTATTTGACCAGTGACTTTAAAAAAAAAAAGATTTCAATTTAATCTGAAAACTGCTATAAATGTACACCAAACTTAAATCTTCAAGTCATGCCTGTTGAGCATTGAATTAAATTAAATTTAAACCTCTCAAAGGTGAGAGATGGTGACCCATGATTAATGCACATTAATCTGATTGCCTAGTGAAACCAGAGCAAAAAGTGAATGCTCTGGTTTCATTAGGCAAGGGGCTTTCTCATCTCATCCTTTCAAATAACTAATTGGGTTATTTTTGATTTTTAACTCCCCAAGGCAAATCACATACCAGTTTCTTGTAATCAATGCAGCAGAACTGTATTCAAAAGTTATGAATATCTATGAATGTTCATAATTCTACTGCTTAAATAGATTTTGGAGCTGACACTCAAACATTTGCAAAGGAATCAGTGTTCTCACCTACCAGGCGAGTTTCATAAGCAGGTATAAAACATGACACACGTTCCAATAACAAAGCATGTGCAAGACACACACTACTAAATCTTACAGCAGTAAATTGCAAAATCAGCTAAGCATGCAGTAGTTTTATAAGAAGCACACAAACTAAATTCAATCACATTCCTTCCGATGAGATCCTTACCTAGTGAGGATCAGACTTTGTGTGAAGAGACAAAGAGACAATGATGTACTTCAAATTAAATCATAAAATATGTTCACCTCGAAAATTTAACCAATGCATGAGCCCTGTGGAAAATCCTAAGCATAAAAATACTGATTAACCAGCATCTCTGAAAAGCTGGTCACTTATTTAGACTCAAATTTTCAGTGGATTGGTAGCCACCATAGTTTGAATATATAGAAACTGTAGGTAAGCCTGTAATGTTACTAAGGCCAGAATCACCAATTTCCATTCTTTAAGTGTACCTGATAGCAGAAACTGAGGAGGCAGCTGTGTTTGGTAAGAGTAGAAAAATTTCTCTTTCCCACACAAGGCCAAAGATCCACCAGAAATTAACAGAAGCCTGCTTTTTTTTAATGCAGTCTGGATGAATGACTTTGTAGGCAAGACAATTATAATAAAGTTTGGACATATTTAAAAGATCTAATAGAACAAGTATTCATAAACCTGCTGCCACAATAATATCATAAATATAAGTTCTCACTCTTAACAGTCTATTAATGTGTTGTGCTCTGTTATTTTTCCCAGAATTTACTTGCAGAACACTAATCCTCAGAAGCAGTGTCTCCAACCTCACATGTAAACCTCACTGTTTATGTTATGTAAGATAATTTTCCTAATTTCCTAATACAAGACTCTGATAAAAATTCATACAAAGAGTGGGGAACTACTATATACCGAAGTTTATTTTCATCATGTATTTTTTGTTCTGCTGAAATTTTAGCTAGATTCTTCATGATTTTTCCTTCTGAAGTCGATTATTTTATTCTAGATTACAGTATAAATGGCTGCAGAATGCTGGTACATAAAGCATTATAGTGTTTCTATTACATTAGAGATCAATAAGGGAAAATTCCTATCATCAGCTGAAGTCATGTCCAGATTAGACTTACATTCCTGAAGCATTATTTTTGATTTTGTTCTTTCAGTATCTTGAATTGTTCTTTCAGAATCCTAAATTTTTCTAAGTGGGCCATGAACAATAGACATCATATTCATGTTTGTGAAATCCCAAATCAATTCACAGGATTTCACTGAGCTGACTTATATACCCCTTGGAGTGTACAGGATACCCTCAGTAAGGCTCACTAGTGTGAAGCTTATTTATGCTAGATAAACACATACTTCTCCTGTGTATAATTATAAGTAAATCATACATATCCATCTCAGGGCTTTAGTTGCTATTATTTGATTAACACAAACTGAAAAATTTTAGAAAGAGTAATGTTGGAATGGATGAAATAGAAGCCTCTCTGAGTCCCTCAGAGAGAGAAAGAAATGAAGTGATTGAATTGGAATCTTTAGAGAAACTGGAATATATTAAGCCACAGAGACATGAAGTAGGAGTATTTCAGTTTTAAGTAAGTAGAAATATATCTTAAGTGCCTTAAGAGACTGTGTTAGCTAGTAAAAAGCCCCGAAGCCTAGTTTAAAGTTCAATAGTGCTACCTTTCAGAAAATTAACCTAGCTCCAGACATAACAAGAACACAGCAGAACATTGCTTGCATTTCTAGATAGAACAGATAGAACAGATTTGCATGCACAGACAGAACTACATGCTCAGATTTTGTGTTAGAACTGACACTGCTTTCACACATTAGAATTAAGCTTGGATGGGTGTAGGAAGAATGCTTTACAATCCTGTTTTTAGCTGATTGGATGATTTATGAACAAAATCCCCCTGTGTTGGGATGCAAAGGAGGTGGTAGTAACTTCTGCCAGCTGCTACTGCTTCTGCTGGTTCTGCTTGGAGCATTGGGACTCCATGCCAGAAAGCTTCCAGCATGGACTTGAATACTCTCAACTCTTTGCCTTCCAGGCTGATGGATTCATGCAATAAAAAACTTCACAACAACCAACAACGGCTCCTGTCTCTTCAAAGACCCAAGACCCACTCATAATTCGACAGAATACAGTCTTAATGCAAGAGTAGAATTAATTACCTCTCTAAAGAACCAGAATGTCCAATCCACATGAGGTTGGACAAGTTATAACTCTCATTGCTTATATTTATGCATTGCCTCCAGCTCTCAAGGGACTCAACACAGGCAGCTGTAGCACATAACAAAGGCTCGTAGTGCATGAATTCCTGCTGTGTTTGGGAAAGAGCTCTGCCAGTAAATGCACCTGTATTCCTCTTGGAAATATTGTGATCCATGCACTTGTAATGAAGAAAAAATCTAAACTTGTTTGTAACATCCTATTTCACCTAAAATAGGTAGAATAATGGGAAGAACACCTATCTGACTCCCTAGCAAAAATCTATTGGCTTAAAACAGAGCAAGTTTTCATCTCAGGTTTTCACAAGGACTTATTAAGTTAAATAGGAGGAGAAACAAAGAGCATAATATTGTTACATATCAAAAAGGAATTATCTTGTCATTATGAAAGAACAAAGAGAAAGGGTCATGAGCTTTGGTTCATAGTGTAAGAAAATGTCATGTCCAATGAAAAGTGGAACAATACTATGCATTCCTTGAAAATTAGAAGTTCTTCTTAGCTGCAGTTTCAAATTTAGAATTTGAGAGATTTGGCACCTTGAGAAACTGCACTGTAAGAGACAAAGTAAAGGTACCCTTGAAAATGATGGTTCATCTGAGAGTGAAGTGAGGGAATTTTTTAGTTATCAAAAATCCTGAAGCATATAACAAAATTCCTGTATGCTTCGGTGGGAACAAAATCTGAATTAAAGAATCAGCCTTAGATTTTAGGTTATTCACCAAACAGAAAAAGCCATTTTTCTTATCTCATATTTTTTACTTTAGTGGCATCTAATAGCTCATCATTAGGAAGTATCCACAGTGATAGAAAAATAGGAATGAAAAATTAAGTAGCAGTTTGCTCCCTGAAGAATCAGGTGTGAATCTGTGTAAAACCATGATGTACATGAAACAAAAGGCAAAACAAGCAGTAACAAAATAATTCTTTTTCTGATTTTTGTAATCTTGAATTTTCTTGACTGCCTTATTAATCTTACTGTCATTTCTTAGTTTATTCATCACATTTTGTCTACTATGGAAATTTCTGCCAATTTTTTTGGGATCAGTCCAAACACCTGTCTTGGAAGTCCACCAGTCTTGGAAGTCTACCATTCTCAAATGTGGTCCCTTTGGGGAAAGGTCTAACCATTCAAAAATAAGCAAGGATTTCCTTCAATTCTCAGGTAGAATAATTACTTTATCCTACACAGGTTGTGGTTGGTGAAAAGTGGTGGGATAAATATCTTAAACAACAGGCTGCTATCCTACACTTTAAGTAGCTAGTTTTATGTTTCAAAACCCTTCTTTGCTGCAGTAAACAAACCCTACTCATGCAGGGTTTGTGTACCAGTCAACCCAGTATAAGTTTAGTAATGTTATTTTGAGTGCTTCACAGTAAGACTGTTTCACCTGGCATAACCTAGGTTTTCACAGACAAAAGACACAAGGTAAGAAACCTACTAACATGGCACATGCACAGCAGAGCAAACATATGTGTATCAGGCCTGGCTTCTAAAAGCATTGCCAAACCATTGGTGTGGTTTTAATATAAAATTCACAATAAATGCTGGAGCAAGATTAAAGTGGAGAGCCATATCTCAGTACTTCAAACTTTAACTTACTGCCCTGTGAGCACCCTTCAGCTCAGTGGTCACAGTATTCAACTATGAGTCATTGTGAAATCTAAGAACTGGCTTTGGATCTCTTCCAAGTAAATGTTCTAACTATTGTACTACCACAATGAGGTTACCTACTGCTGCTATTAATGTGTGCTCAAAAAAATGTTGACCAAGTCACTTAATTGAGAGTGCAGGACTGTAAATTCTGCTGAATTATAGATTTTTCTTTTTCTCTATTCCAGATTTAATTCTCAGAATATGATGCTCTAAACCTGACCTGTATCTTTAATGTCTCCTCCAGCATTTTCCAGGTAGATTCTATTCAATGTAATAACTTACCATCTCTATACCACTCAGCACGAGGTCGCAGTCTCTTCAACTCTGGAGTGATCAACATAGAACACTTCAAGGTCAGTGTTTCACCTTCAGTTGCAAAAGTGACTCCAAACTTCTCCAGAAACTGGACATCAATGTGGGTGAAGCAAATGTCATGTGACAGGGGCACTATGCATCAGAAAATGAAAGGGTTCTTGAGAACAAGTAAATTGTACTTGGCACAGATTAGTGTCTGATCTGAGCAGCAGATGGAGTTTTCTGTTATATTGTATGCTGATCCAGAAATTCAACCGGGAAAGCAAGAGCATCTGGACAGCTCCTACTTTAATTCAGTGCTTAGAAAGCAAAGTCAGAAGAAGCAAGTTGTATCCAGTTTTCTCATCTGTAAAACATTGCCCTGACAAGAGAACATAAATTATCTAAGCAAATAGAAAAAAAAAGGCTTACAGTGGAAGGGCATTATCGCAGCTGGGTGAGGCTCTTCATCCTCTCTGAACCCTATGAATAAACACACAAAAAACATTAAGTGACAGGAGCATTATATTTATTTATTGTTTTAAATATGAAGTAGGACTTACTTCGCACAATCACAGCACAATTAGTTGATGCCTGACCGTGGACGTTTGTTGCAACTGCTGAATAGGTTGCAGAATCATCAAAGTCAGCTCTGAAAAGGGGAGGGAGAAAAACAGATTTCTCTTTATGCAAATAAAAATTCTCTTAATGATTGATATTACAAGCTAAACTATGTCAACCATAAGGAAAGTGTAGAAAGCTCTTTACTGGTGGGGAAAGTGTAGAAAGCTCTTTGCTGTCTACACAGTGCAAGACATCCATGAAAGACAATCAGAAAGCTGCTACTGTTTTTAACTGCAGTTTTATCTCAGCTTAGTGTGCAGGCTGCATTATCTTCAGCAAACTGAAAATGACCTTTAGAGAATGATCAAAAGGAGATAGCTGGACAATGCTAATCTGGCTATTCCCTTCCTGTACATAACCTTCTTTAATCCATCTTGTCTTTCTGCCATATTTTAGAAGAGAGACATAAAAGTACATGTCATTCTTGCTAAACTAGTGCCTTCTATGGCTATTCCCATCTGGCAGACACTGGTATTTTTTGCCTGTCTTATATCTCAATCCAGGAAAATGATAACAAATCAGGAACATTGTTCAAAATTGTTTATGTGCATACATGGTTTGGTTTGTTTGATTTTTTAGTGAGAAAAAAATTCATCATTCAAGGACAGTATAAACAAATATAAAGCATAAACAAATATAAAGCAAAAAATAGTTACTTGGTGCAAAACACTGATAGATTATCTCACTTAATACAGCCTTCCTTGAAGTTCCATGAGCACATATATGACCAGTTGTTAAGGTATAGGTACAAACCTTGATGCCCCAGTTCTTCTCTTATTTAAAATGGAGTCCATCATGAATAGTTTATTTAGTAATAAATTTAATGGAGGCCACTCAAAAATTTTAAATTATGACATATAATAGTGTGAATGCATCCATTTAGTTTCTTCCCAGAAGAACAAATTTGTGTCTTCTTGTCTTCTGCCAAGTGATAAAATTCTGATTGCACTTGTCCTCTAAGAGGTCATGTATCCCAGATTTGGGAGAAGGAATATGTTAGGGGGTTTTATGGAAATTGCAAAATAGTATACCAATTTTGGAGTATGTAGCAGCTGTCACAGAGACATCAGACACCTATTTTTCACTCCTTGCATATATTCTAGACAGTGTCATATCATTAAAATGATACTGACAGTACTGTGATGGCTAAAGCACAACCTGATAAAAGTCCCTTTAAATTGCAATTTATCTCTCTAAATGTACAGATCTAACAGCTCCTCCTGGAGACAACCCTACAGCCACATATTTCACAAAATCAATAAATCAATTACAAAGTCTATCATACAATGAATTATCAAAGCCATAAGGGTAAGTCCTAAGACTAGACTACAGTCTTAACCAAAAAGCCTGCAGCTGGGTAGGAAACCCTAGTACAGTATGAACAGGGACAGTGAGACTGAAAAACAATTTAAAAGAATTGAAATCATACAATTCTTAAGGTTTGAAAAGAGCTCTAAGATCATCAAGTCCAACTGTCAACCCAGCACCACCACATGCTAAACCATTAAACCACGACTTCATGGGCCAGAGCTGCAGGATTTTGGAAAACTTCCAGGAATAGTGACTCAACCACTTCCCTGGGCAGCCTGGTCCAATGCTTGACAACCCTTTTGGTGAAGAAATTTTTCTTATTATCTAAACTAAATGTTCCCTGGTGCAGTTGAGGCTGTTTTCTCTTGCCTGTCACTTGTTACTTGGGAGAAGAGCCTGGCTCCTCCTGGCTACAACCTCCTTTGAGGCAGTTGTAGGAGCATTAAGGTCTCCTCTGAGCCTCTTTTTCCTGCAGGCTAAACACCCCCACTTCCCTCAGCTGCTCACAAGACTTGGGCTGCAGACCCTTCACCAGCTCCATTGCTCTCCTCTGGACACACTCCAGAACCTCAATATCTTTCTTGGCAGTGAGGGGCCCAGAACTGAACACAGGATTTGAGGTGTGCCCTCAGCAGTGTCAACCACAGGGGGACAATCCCTGCCCTGATCCTGCTGGCCACACTATTGCTGGCACAGGCCAGGATACCACTGGCCTTCTTGGCCACCAGGGCACACTCTGGCTCATGATCAGCTGCTGTCAACCAGCAACCCCAGGTCCTTTTCCACTGGGCAGCTTTCCAGACACTCTGTGCCCAACTTGTAGTCCTGCCTAAGGTTGTTTTCATCCAAGGGCAGGATTCATCATTTTGCCTTGTTAAACCTCACACAGCTGGCCTCAGCCCATTGATCCAGCCTGTCCAGATCCCTCTGCAGACCCTTCCTACCCTCCAAGAGATAAGCACTCCCACCCAACTTGGTGACATCTGCAGACCAACTGAGGCTGCCCCTGTTCTCCTCATCCACATCACTGATAACAGCATCAAAGAGTTCTTGCTCCATCACTGACCCCTGGGGATCTCCACTCATGGCTGGCCACTAGCTGGATGTAATCTCATTCATCACCATTCTCTGGGCTGGATGTTATTTAACAGTTTGTTTCCATGAAGGATTTTAAGGAAATTACAATACCTGTTCCCAGAGCTATATAAAGCTTAACTGAATCTGGACTTGTTTGAGAGATGTCAGACTTGACAGCACTTCTTTGCAATGAATTTTTAAAAGCAGAACATTTTTTTTTCACAATCCCAGCTTCACTCTGTTTAACACTTGTGTAATAAAATGCCAGAAAGCAATATAAAACTGCAGTACAGGACAATTTCCTAAGACATGTTATGCTTCTGTACTGAAATGTGCATAGTTCATGCATTTATCACAGTCTAGTACAGTATCTTACTATAACAAGTTAACAAGAAATGAAGAAGCTCAAAAATTTCTTACAAGGGGCATTGCAGAATTAATTGTTCTGAAGCTTTAAGGCATTTTTGTCACTCTGCCATATCACTTATTTAAGAATACATAGAGAGAGAGCATGCAGTAAATAGTGTAAATATAGTATATAATATATTAATTAACCTATATTATATATTAGCAAATTAAACAGCATTCATCCCCAGAGACTGGATCTCGATTGCCCTAATGTTGATGTTTTAGAATACCCCTTGCCAAGCCTTGGTGTGCTCCAGCTCACCAAAAGGATTCCCACACACAACTGAGATAATGAAGGACCTTTTCCAGATAGCAGTCTGGATGTCTGGCAGTCCTGTCCTGAAGGGTGAGAAAATTAGTCTATCTCAGGCCAGGAGGTCACAGTGGTAGAGCATGTCTTTAATGTGCTGTGTCAGGCAGAACCCAGGAGGGCATTTCCTAGGCACTGGTGGCAGGTATGTCACAGCATGCCCTGCAGTCCTTGTCCCCAGATACCCACCCTATAAAGGCTTCCTGTCGTTCAAGCCACAACCCAACCCACATCCTACCAAAGACCTGCAGAGGCACACAGAGTCTTCCTACCACCTGCAAGCTCTGGATGAGCCAGACCCTCCCAAAGGATGGTGCACACCTGTCCCTGGCAGGACATTGTTGGGAGAGCCATCCTGTGTATGCTGATCAGTGCTGATCCCTCCCTGGCCATGATTTAGACAGCACACAGCACCCAGCTCGTAAATGAGTGATGAACATTACACCAGCTCTGCTGCACTACGCCATTTCCTCACATGAACAAAGCATTACTTCAGCCTGCTTCACTTCTCTTAAATCCAACTTAACTGCTCTCTAACATTTTGTTGTTCCTATAGAGTGCTGACAGCAAAGATAAAAAAAGCAGCATGGCTTGACTGAGGTTAACTCTGATTAAACCTCACTTTAAACCAGTCATCATCTGCTCTCAGTGTTGACTTCATTTTCCAGGAGAACACCAGATAAAACTGTTAAATAGGAACCAATATCTGTAAGAATTACACAGGACTAAGGATCTAAAAAGAGATTTATTGTTATAAAACAAGTGGCCTAAAAGTAATCCAGAAAATAAAGAAACATGTATTGTGGACTGGCTTGGGGTCCCAAATTGTGCTGACACTCAAAGTGTCAGAAATTTAAAGGTGTTAGAACTGCAAAGTTGTCTCCTGAAAATAAATAAGTAGAATGACAGATATCTGATTAACTTTTCAAATGGATATATATCTGTGCTCATCTCAATCCCCTCCCCATAATCTTGCTCTCCTAAGAAACAGCAAAATACATCTTTTGATGAGCTCTTTCTGTTTGTGATGGTGTCCAAGGTAGAGAAAACAGATTATCTTAAATGTCTCTACAACAGAAAGGAGATTCACAAAAGGGTCGTATCTTTAGCCAAATGAAGCTCAAAATCTAAAAGCAAATATTTCACAAAAGTTAGTGACAGAGTTATAATTAATTTTCTCAGGAAGAACAAAAGAAGTAACTGACCAAATAGCTGACCACATTCTTACAGCATCCTTTGTTTTTTATGAAGAGAAATGAGGCTCTTGCTGTTACTATGAACACACAATTCCACAGGCCAGGCACTTCTTGCTATTTAAGAGGTCAAAACAACTCTACCCATTTTCTGTAGCTTACTGCTTTGAAAGCAATTTATGTGTTTTTGCTATGATCACTCCTCTGACTCTCCAGAAGAGAAATAAACCATCCTAGACAGCCTAGTACTCACTGAGACTCCTTTATATCTTATATTCGAAATGAAGGGTTTTAGGGGCTAGGAGCTAGACAGCATTTTTGTTTCACATTCACTATGAAGAATGTTGGACTGGATGGCAAGTTGCATAATGTTCTGACTTTTCTTTTGTGCCAGATAATGATCAGATGGAGGATTATCCTGGAAACTATCTATTGCCTTGTATGCTAAAAAAACCTTAGATTTCCTAAATTGCATTGTAAAATGCACTGAGTCAAAACCAGTTAGAAACTACATTTGAAGTACCCAGGAGGCAAGGTGTGGTCTAACAGTTATTCTTGTTTTATGATGGAGAATGTGTTTTTCAGGCCTTACAAAGGTCAGATAAAATATGCATAGAGTACATCTAGACAGCATAAAATGTGAGTGCAGAACTGTATCTGTCCCAAGGTACTAATACTTTCTTGCAAATATTAAATTGCTCTGAATCCACATGAGGTTGTGAAGTGCTAATACTTGTGTGGGGAATATTCCCCAGTCAGATACATCTATTTAAAATGCATATATTCATCCAGCTGCCTAGTGTACATTTAAACACAAGAGTTAAGAGTGAAATAGCATCTTTGCCTGAATTAGAACACAATAAAGTGCATGTAAAGAACACGAAGCAGTACGTAGTAAATTTCAGAGTTAAAAATTACTCCTTTGAATTCAAATGACAAAATTTTCAGTGTTATGTGACATCAGATTGTGGAAATACTCTGAAGAATTGCCATCTCCTGCCCTGATTCTTCAGTCAGAATGAATCTGACAGTTTCTTTTTGTTTGGTTGGATTCCATGTTTAGGGAAGAGGGACCTCTGTTATGAGATGGCCATTTCCTCAAGCCCCCAGCTACAGCAGCTTACAGGGGACAGTGACTGACAAGTCAGAAGATCACGGATTTGGGGGCTGTTGTTTACCTTTCAGCAAGGAAAGGAGAGCAGTACACCATTTTGCTGCCTGTACAGCCACTGACACTGCATTCCTGCGAAACCCAGGGAGCTGCAGTCCTGCACGGCCCAAAGGCTCTGCGGGCTCTGCCGGAGGATTGCCTTTGCCTCAGCACCTCTGCCCTGCTCTGCTTCTCCCTCCGGCGGAGAACGGGCACGCCTCGCTCTCTAGCTCTCCAGATTAAATCATCTCAAGCCTTGTGTGCCTAATCAAACTAAAATAGCACTCTCCTGACCGCACAGGGTCATTTGTTAGATGAGAATAGCTAGAAGAGAAGGTTCATTCAATTTTTAAGCTTTCCTTTTTGAGGAGGTGCGGGTGGTGCGGAGGGCTGGAGGGCCGGAGCTGAGGCTGCCTCGGCCTGCTGCCGGCGGGAGCTACACTGCGCTCTGCCGGCGGGAGCTACACTGCCCTCTGCCGGCCGGAGCTACACTGCCCTCTGCCGGCCGGAGCTACACTGCCCTCTGCCGGCCGGAGCTACACTGCGCTCTGCCGGCCGGAGCTACACTGCCCTCTGCCGGCGGGAGCTACACTGCGCTCTGCCGGCCGGAGCTACACTGCCCTCTGCCGGCCGGAGCTACACTGCGCTCTGCCGGCCGGAGCTACACTGCCCTCTGCCGGCGGGAGCTACACTGCGCTCTGCCGGCGGGAGCTACACTGCGCTCTGCCGGCCGGAGCTACACTGCGCTCTGCCGGCCGGAGCTACACTGCGCTGTGACAGCTCTGTTACGCTGCACTGTGCCGGCAGGACTTACACTGCCCTGTGCCGGCAGGACTTATACTGCACTCTGCCGGCTCTGCCTGCTGCCAGCTGTGTTACACTGCACTCTCTCGGCTCTGTTACACTGCACTCTGCCGGCTCTGTTACACTGTTCTACCTCTCGGCTCTGTTACACTGCACTCTGCCAGCTGTGTCACACTGCACTCTATCGGCTCTGTTACACTGCGCTCTGCCAGCTGTGTCACACTGCACTCTCTCAGCTCTGTTACACTGCCCTCTGCCAGCTGTGTCACACTGCTCTCTCTCGGCTCTGTTACACTGCGCTCTGCCAGCTGTGTCACACTGCTCTCTCGGCTCTGTTACACTGCACTCTGCCAGCTGTGTCACACTGCACTCTAGGCTCTGTTACACTGCGCTCTGCCAGCTGTGTCACACTGCACTCTCTCAGCTCTGTTACACTGCGCTCTGCCAGCTGTGTTACACTGCTCTCTCTCGGCTCTGTTACACTGCACTCTGCCAGCTGTGTTACACTGCACTCTCTCGGCTCTGTTACGCTGCGCTCTGCCGGCTCTGCCGCACGCTGCTGCTGCTGCTGCAGCTGCAAACCTGCTCCTCTGCCACTGCTTGGTCTGGGACTTCATCAAACAGGAAAGGGAAAGGGCCCCAAGGAAAGACAAAATGCTGTCAGACCTTGAGCCCTGTATATATGAACCAGTGTGGCCACATCACACTGCCAGTGCCCTGCTCCTACTGCCCAGCTCAGCTCACCCTCCTGCTCACTGAGGCATGGGAGTCAGGAATGCCCCCAGGCAGGAGCATCCTGCTGTCTCCTCTACACATCAGCCAATGTATATAATATATAATGTAACATATATTATATACATTGGGAATATAATACAGTCAATCACAGCTGAATAAAACCAAGGGATACATTTAATAAGTAGTCATGGTAAACAAAGAAACAAAAAAGCCCAACTATGTTGCTAAATAAGTATTAGCAACCAAGAAGTTAAAAATGCTACAATTGTTAATTACAAAGATATTCACTAAGACAGAAAGTATTTTTCAGGTATTTCATAAAGCAATGGCCACCATCATCTTGATTACCACTGATACAGAAATCTTTTCTTTAACTATGTGAGATAAAAAATACATTTTAAACAGACCCGCACATTCTCAGACAGGTATGATTTATTTGAACTACCAGGAGCTTTCCCTCCAGGGATTCCTCACAGTCTCCTCCTAATAACCCATCAGATGTTAGTTGAAAGATGGGATGAACCACTACCCCAGTGCATATCACTTCTGCAATCATTATGAGATCTGCAAAGAACAGAATTAAACTCAAAACTCCTCTACTGCTCTTGAGCTCAAACTCTGATTTGAAGAAGTTTAAAAGGAGCAAAAAAGAGGCACTATACGATCATGATAGGGCTGAATGCACACAGAAAATGTGGTAATTGAGAAGGTTGCATCATAAGAAATATGAGACAGAGAAACTAAAACTGTCTGGTTACTGTATAGCCTTATGGTTCTGGAGAACAGCAAACAGTGGGGGATGAAATTGTGTCCAGTTACTACTTTAGGACAACAAGGTGACGGTAAAGCTTCGGTGCCTCAAGAATGTTTCCACTGGGCTCAGGGAATACTCACAGGAATAAATATCACACTTGCATCAGAAGGAAAAAGTTCGCTCCCTGGGCTTCGCTGAAGTGCTAGAAAAGTAGCCAAGAAATTCCAAGGCTGTTCTGAGCGGCTGTGGATAAGATTACATTCAGCTCAGCACTTTAGTATGAACAGCTGAGAAGAGCACAGAATTGGATAGGAAGAAACTCCTGATGGCTCCACCTCCCAGAGAAACAAATTATTCATAAAATACAAAATGCAAGTGCACAAAGATATTAATGGAAGATACAGAATTAATTGATGCATTTGTATAAAAGCATTAATAACTTTTATATTTAAATTATTATCTATACATCTATTTCTTTCAATACAAGATATGCTTAATTATGTGCTAAGAAAATGTTCTTCCAATTCCTGCATGTCCATCTTCTGTGTTTTTAGGACAGAAAGTACAGCTGATGATCGAGTTTTGAAATAAAATGGATTAGCAATTTAAAAAATCTAATTAGAAATTTTAATTTATTAAGCTCTATAAGTCATTACCATCCCCAAGTATTATTTTAAATGTAGAAGGGAAATTTGTGGCAGAGCATCCAGGAATCTTTAGGTGACAAAAAGACCACACTGCCAGTCATAATGAAAGAGAAATGGAGCAAGAGTCTCTGAAGATGGCAGCCTGGCTGAATGTGAGGGAGTCTGCATGAGTACATAAAGGTCTGGGACTGGCAGACACGGGATGGGGAAACCTGAGTGGGTGCCAGAAAATGCTCTGTGGTATGTCTGAACTTGCCTGAAATACGGCTGGGTCTGAACACTCTCAAAGCTGTTGTGCCTACATGACTGATAACCAGCAGAGAAAAGATAAAAAACACCAAGGGCATGGGAGCCATTATTACCCTGCAGCCTCATGGTTACAGGTGCTCAGATAGCAGCATCAGCACTGATTATTCTCATTTCTTCTAAAAGCTACTTACTCCCAAAATGTCACACGGGGACCTACAACTACATAAGTGGCATCTGGAGTCACCAAGCAGCTCCTCAGGAGTGCTAACCAAGGGAAATAAACAGTCACAGCCACTGCCATCAGGAAGTGACCAAAGTTTCGTCTCCTGACTGGCACTCACACGTATCCAAAGGGGAGAGTTTTCCATTTCCCTGCTAAACGGGAGAGGAGTGCAAAAGGACAAGCTGGTTTTATATTTTAACCTCCTGTTATTATTTTCAAAAGTAATCTTGGTAGGAAGAAACAGTGGTATGAACAGATTCCATGGGTACAGAGAGCAGTTAGCAAGCATGGCCTGGGGGTAGAAGACTGAGTGCCTTTGAAGCACCTTAGGAAGCAGCAGTCTGGTGATTCCTGCTGCCAGGTTCTGTACAGGGATATGTTTCTCCCATACTGAGCTATGAAAGGGTTGAGAGTTGGGCTGGACTTGGCTGCAGGATGACAAAGGCAAGTAGTCTTTTCCAAAGACAGAAGAAATGATGCACTTATTTTCTGTACTAATGTCACAAGGCTGAGCTCAGGGCTGCTTCGACTGCTGACAGATGGAGACAGGATAGAAGATTAAATGTTTGGCCAGCCAAGTGTTAGCCACAAATATTCCAGCTGTTTCAGCACAGCTGATGCTCATGCTCTGGAGAAATTAAAAGAAGGGGTTTCTGTCTCTGCTCTAGATATTAATTTTCTATTTAAATATTGTAGCAATTCCTTCATTTTTTATTTGAGTTTTTATACCTTTTTAAAAAAGCATACACCAAGTCACATGTAACATTTCAATTGTTTGAGAAAGCATGGGATTAGTTTATGGGAAGCTGTTATGCCCAAGCATGTTCTATATCACAAAGTTTACATTTTGAAAAAATAAAATTAATTTCATTAGAACTTTAAAAAAAATTGATTTACACTTCCTTACTTTGTAGAAGATTAAAAAAAAAGGAGGAGAAAAATTAAGCAGGACCTAGCATATAGTAAAACAAATACAGCCGTGTATCCCTGCCCTGCCCAGCTATAATTTGTTTACCTAAAAGAGCTTCATCATGACAAGAACATATAATTTTCCACTTCAAATGCTGAGAAGATATAATTCTAATAAAAAAGGAACCATCATTTTTTTCAGCTACTTGCCTTTTCTTTTTATATCTCGTCGATTGCTGAAGTTAGTGAATAAAAATATCTAATTTATCATTTCATTGTCATAATCGAATATTCAGGTACTCAGTGAACTTTCTCCAGCCTAAAAGTGAGTGCCACTAGAAAAGCGTGCAGAATTTAACAATTCTCTTACAGCCCTTGTGTGAATTTTTATTTTTATTTGATATAAAATACTTTGTATAGAGTATAAAAAAGCAGGTTTATTCCCCAGAAAGATTTACCTGTTTATATGTAACACATGTACTCCATATTTGCTTTCAATTCTGTACTTTGTTGGATCACTTGCAGGAGAAATCAATTCCTCATTTTTGTACCTGACAATCAAGGAAAAGTAAAACTCATAAATATCAGCAACTATTCCTTAATCTGGTAGATCTTTGGATGAACATATCATTTCCTATCATCTGAAATCTCTCTGCTTGCACAGAGTATTTTCCAGTATGTATGGATAGATACATATTGGGCCATGAAGTTAAAGCAGGACCATCATAGCAGCAAGGAAGTAGAAAGAGAAGATGACTCAATCTAGGGGATGAGGAAAAAAGTAAAGAGAAGATGGCACAGGGCTTGAACTTTCAAATCCGCTAACCCTGACACAAGATGGGAAGCAAACTTTATCTTCTATCACAGTAAAACACCAGCACAAAAAAAAAGGGGAGAAGCAACAGAATTATGCCTCATGTTAGGTCTTTACAGTCCAGTCTGAGGTTTTCATATTTATAGCACAGAACCTGCGCAGAGAGGAGGGCGGCTGAAAGGACCTTTATGTCCTGCTCCATGACCACAGATACACCCGTGACAACAGTGGTGCCGAACACATTTACCCAGGCTTAGAAAGTAGCCTGTGAGCTCTGTGTAGTTTGCCACTTGCTACTTTGAGTTCAGGAAACTCATTGGCCAGAAAAACTGGAATGCCTTCCCCTGTCTGAAATGCTTGAGTTTGTTTCTCACATTGCTCTGGGCCACTCAGCAAGTTTTCCTCCCACTCCTTCCACTGCAGTATCAACTGCTACAATCTAGCACATCTAGGAGGATTATAAAGGGGATTTAACAAAGCCATTATATACATGACACTTATCAGTAATGGCATAACTTTCAAATGAAAAAAGCTTAACAACATTTTTAGAGGGCTAGGAAAGGCCAGTGCCTTACCATTGTACAACAGGCGTTGGAAATCCTTGTACAGTAAAGCAAAGGCTCACAGACATCTTTTCCCAGATGGTGTGAGACCTCAGGCGCACTAGAATTTCAGGGGCTCGACTAATTCTTTCTTCAAATATATGTCTTTCCATAGCCATATTTTCTTCTACCTATTAAGAAATGAAAAGAAAAGAAGCATCTGGCACCCGACTCAAATAGGATAGGAGATCCAACATTAAATTCACAAAAAGACACTTAATAGTTGAAGCACAGGCCTAAATTTCAATGCATCTTGTAATTATTTTTGCATAGGAGCAAAAAGATTCAGCAGGTACCATTCTTTGCACAGCAAGTCTATCCAGCTGTTCTCGAGCACGGTGCCTGGCAGTGTGAATCTCTTTTTCCAAAGCAGACAACTCACTGGCAAAACGAATTCTTTTCTCATCACTTACATGAGACTTTTGCTCATGACTCCTGTGGGGCAAGAAAAAAAATCAGGTTACAACTGTGAAAGTTTAAGTTTGTCACTCATACACATCAGGTTACCAAGGGCTGTGATACCGTATCAGTAGGATATTTTAGGTTAGGAATCATTCTTAGCATCTCTCTGCATATCCTGAGTATGCAAAATCATGTGAACTTTTTTCATATTCTTTCCCTCTGTATTTGTGGGGCCATATCTCTAAGTCTTGAATTCTGCTATGGTCACTTTTACAAGATTTCCCAGAGTCCTCTGGTAATCAAGATCAAGAACCTGCCTACCTTCCTTCTGGCCCCTGATTTTTCCTTCCCATGGGCACAAGGCAGAGGAGTGAAGGCAAGTTATGTGCTTTTTAACAACCTTTTAAAAGTTGTGCCTAGCTTATATAGTACCCTTAGCTTTAGAAGCTTTAGAACCTGAGAGCTCTGGTAGCTCCATGGGCTGTATCACCTGAAAGATACAGACCAAGGAGTTCACAAGGATTTGATGAACAGTTGCATGCAAAAAAGCTGTCCCTTGACAAGGATGAGCAGGAAGTATTATAGAAACTACCAGGAAAAGTATAAAGTTTGGAAAAAATTGTGAGTTGTTCCCTGAAAACCCAATTCCACAGATTTTTCAGAATTCCTAAAAACACCCCAACTGATAAACATTTTTAGGAGGAGCTAGCTCAGTTTTCTTCATTCATGCTGATTCAGTAAACATGCTGATTCTCTTTTCTTTCCCAGGACAAAAGAAGGTAGTGAATATCAGATATTTCTAACATGTCTGTCAATATTGTCAACATATGGCAAGACTCTGAAAGCCTAACCCAAATAAGAAAACTTCAACAAAATTCAGTGAATCAAGATTTATTTTTCTGATACTTAAAAAAAAAATATTTGTACCTACCATTTCAATGTATTTTAAATATCAGCCATGTCTTGCCATTTTTTTACATTGCTGAATTTTAAAACAGTTTTTAAAACCTAAATTAAAGAATAGAAAATCATTTGATTTTCCTCGAGATTTCTGTTCTGAGGTTATAAATTTCAAACCAATCCAAGTACCAGAACCAATGGATGTGTGTGATTTGCACAACATATTTTCTACAAACACGGCAGAATTCCTTCTCATAATATAAATCCCCCATGTCTTTGGGGCAGTAACGGTAGAGCAAAGCAGAGCAGAAACAGTGAAATTCACTAAGAGGGATACTGTCATCAGCATGGTTACTCTGGGACATCTTATCAAGGCAGTAACTGAGACATGACAGTAAACCCTTTTGATATTCAGGAAAGAATTTAAAACATTTAAATTGATCCAAATTAGAAATTTAGGAATAGTGGAATAGCTTTGTTCAAAAAGAGTTCTGGGTAGCAGGTGGATTCTAATTTATTTTTGGTTTAAAGCTGTTTTCAAGGGCCAGAGTAGGGACCAGGGGAACAACTCTGGGTTGAAATGAGAGACTGAAAGTGACACTCAGTCATTTAGTGTTCCAGCCAAAATAGGTTAGTGAAGAACAGTGACAGAGAAGCCTCCAGTCTTGTCAACTCTGAGAAGAGCCCTGGCAAAAGAATTGGGACCAGAGCCACTAGACAGGTCAGAGTGGACCAACAGAGCTTTACCTTTTCCTGGATTCCTGCAT
Organism: Serinus canaria; assembly: GCF_022539315.1. NCBI lineage: Eukaryota > Metazoa > Chordata > Aves > Passeriformes > Fringillidae > Serinus > Serinus canaria. Next base: position 92,477,674 of record NC_066316.1, read on the forward strand.
TGCTTCATGCGCCAAGGTTCGTGCCCTCCTGGCACAGAGTCTGCATGTGGTTTTACCCAAGCCAGATGATTCATAATAAGCAGCCTGCCTGGAAGCAGCCCTTCAAATATAAAAGACATTGTTATAACCCAGCAATTCAGGTAAAACATGAACTCACAAATGTCAAAGAAATTACTTTGAGCTCAATGAGCTGTACACCATGACTGAGCACTGTTCAGCGAGAAACCTTTGCATTCTCACTGGCTGCACTAAGTGGTGATTGTCACTTGTCCTTCCAGGGCTTAAATGCCCATCATCTGTCACTGGGGTCATTAGGCATTTTTATTTCATTCTATTAAATTTATATTTATTTCAGTCTTCAATCATTCAGGTGTGATGATAGCATTTCAGTGATCCCCGAGGGTACCAGTCTGTCTAATACACAAATCATAAAGATTCCCCATAGCATTGTCTGTTTCAAAGTGTTCCTGCTTTTCTGTATTTCACAGATCTTTCTGCAACTTTCATCTTTCATAAGGGAAACTGGACCAGCTAGACAATTAGGTAGACATGTTAATAGTAGGGAGAACAGTGATTCTGAAGCAACCGCAATGCAAAGTTTCAGGCTTTGAGATATAAAGAATGTGTATTTTCTGATTAAAACTCTAAAGTTTTCAAATGAGAAACATTAGGTTTTCATTTAAGTTTAAAAAGGAAATTGAATCACAAAACCTATAATTAGTTATAGCCAACTTCAGTAGAAGGAATATCATCATGTCATACAGAAGAATGGGTAAAAAGTTATTTCTATGACTTACAATAAATTTCATGGCAATTTTTCTTAAGTCAGAGTTTCAATTTTAGCCTACAAGGAAGAATTTTAAATTTAGTGGTACCAAACAGGACAGATCCTAAGCTAAAAGGCCTGTGTAGGTATCTTGCAAGGTTGCTAGGAAGTTTAGCTATGCTGGTGGGAGACTACAGACAAGGAGCATGCCAATGGAAAAAAGTGGAAAACTATCATTTTGTATAAATCACATATTTTGGGGTGGAGGAGAAAGGTAAGTATCTTGATTCTAAGAACTGACTACCCAAACCAGAGACCTGCTTATTCTGAAATACACAGCACTTACTTTCTTGCTGCATATTCCTCGAGTACATATCTTGTCTGAATGTTGCGATAGGACTGATCAAAGTGCTTGTGCCTCCTCTGGTAAAATGGCACTGCTACTGAAGACATTCTTCCTCTGTGACAGCCAGTAATTCCTGCAGAGAGTGAAGTTAGCCATATATTTAGCCATGCACACATTTAGCCACATATTTCAGACTCTTTGATATTTTTTGATATGTAGACATGTGTGTGAATATGTCCAAATGTACAAAATTGCAGCAATTTGCGACAAATAGAGCCATCAGTCACACACGTGGGTTCCTCAGGCTGTACCTTATCAGTCGTGCAGTGTGAGCTACGGAATCACAGATGATAGCATGAAAGACATTTCACCAGATTGTTTTTCTCCTTCTTTGCAGATGCCATTTAACGCCTCCAGAGAAATTTCCAGGGATGGAAATTTGACAGTCTTTTGGCCATTGTTAGACATTTCAGCTCTCTGCTCTTCAAACCTTTCACTTTTTCCACTTTGGCAATTTATGCTCGCTATGTTTTGTTCAATTCACCATGACAACAAACAGACAGTATTCGCTCACTTTTGTAGCAGCCTGTTGAAGATTTTCCTTAGTTTTCTTTCCTGCTCTCTTGTTTAAACTCAGCAAAGCTGGGTCATGCAATCTTCCCTCATGGGTTATTTTTTCTGGACTATAAATCATTCTGGTTTCCTTCTTGTGGACTTTCTCCAAAGTATGGCATAGTTTTTGATCAGTATTTGGATAGAAGGTTCTAAGAAACATTCAAGGTGCCCTAGAAGCAGTGTGGGGGACAAGAGCACGTTTCCCACTGAGTTAGAGTTAAGTAGATTACCAGCCACATAATTAAAAGAACATGGAGATGCCCACATTCCTTTATCCTCACTAGAAATATGATGACAACTTCTTGCAAAAGTGGGGAATATCACCATTGGCAAGCCACGCTGTGAGTGGGTGCCAGCTTGTGTAACTGCAGTCTCAATGGGGTATGGGGTTCTCTACTCCTGGGCCATTTGTCCCAAACAGTGGTGAGGGATCCCAACTGAACAGCCAAAGCCTCCCCCACAAGGCACCTATACTTCAGTGACAACAGAAGCAAGCTCCCAGCATAAGGCAATAAAGCAGATGAAGATTTAGTCAGGTAAATTACTGCAGTAACATCCAATTCCCTACTAAAAGCTGAGGGGAGTGTCCCTGTAGGGTGCAGGCTGCCAGCTCCATGCCAGCACCCAGGGCACAGGCTGAGGCACAGCCTGGGATCCACCTCAGGGCACCTATGGCAAGTGAAGTAACAGCAGCCCACCCAGGGAACACACTAGGAGTTTGTCAGGGTCCTGAGAACAGCAATGAACTTGGCTGTCCCAGTCCAGCCTCCTCCAGAGTTCCTCCTACCCTGCCCACAGCCCAGGACCCTATGTCAGTCCCCAGGGCCATCAGTTTCTGCCCCAGAAATGACAGAGCAGGACCAGTCTCCAGCTCCCCACAGCCTGGTCCTGCCTGGATGTACACCATGCAAGGAGAACCTGCCTCAGACCCACACCAAATTTGTAACAAAAAGTCACATAAATAAGCAGCATCATGATATATATCAAATGAAAGCTCAAAGGGATTTGAAAAGAAATCTTATAAACTCATTTAGATAAAACATTTAAAAAGTTAAAATGAAAGTTAATATATACCATATTTCCAGCATATACTATTTATCATAAAAAGGAAATGCTAGTCATTGGTTAAGAGTTAAAAACTGTCACTGTGTCTGATTGTTACTTGCAGATAGTCAAAAGCAGAGCTAGGTGCTCCCAAATTATGATATTCTCATACCAGCTACTTTTACTTTTCCAAAAAAAAAATTAAGGTGCAAACAATAGATAGACTTAATAGAAGTCACATCTTATTTTAAAATGTTCAGGGATCTAAAGATATTTTTACAATTTATCACCTCATTGCTGCAGCTTCTGCATAACTTACAGTTATCTTTTCAGTTCTTTTTCAAGATATGAGAATGACCATACAGGTTTAGGTAAAGCACAAGACACTGCAAAACAAAAATCAAACAGGTTTACAACATTACTGAGGGGCATTAAATAAATATATTGCCATGTTTATTGAGAAATTTGAAAGTTAGCATGACCCAAGTTAGTTGGGCACCTCAAAGAGATGCTGGCTCAGTCAGATGACCTCACACAATGCTGAGCTGACATGGACCCCTCACAGACCTATTAACCCATCACATGACAAAATGTTTTGGTTACATAGCAGAGTTGCAAAGACCCATGAGCAGCCTTGGCTTCTCTGAGTTTTGATATCTGCACATCACGTGACTCTACATCTGCAGACACTGAACACTGGTTTTCTTCCTGCTATCTAACTCTGTGACTATTGTGTATATGACACTGGATTTCCACATTAGTCCTTATGTTAACTGGACAATTAATGGCATAATTTTCCCTTTTTTCTATTTTTATTATCCTTATTTTTGCCTAAATAAAGGTGCAAAAGTCAAACACAGATTAAACTCCCTCCACTGTTAAGCACTACTCATGTTCACATGTGGCCAAGTTGAATAATTCTGTGAACTTATCAACATGCAATGTAAATGTTGCTACATATATAATTCACACTGAGATCCACTTTATAAGGATTGCAGAGTAATGCCCATTTATCTGGACAGATCAGTCTGTTATTTTCATTTTTGAGAGAGAAGAAATCACCATTGTCATTTACAGTCCAGCCTTTTTCACTAAATGTAAAACATTTTAATTAATGTATTTTCTGCTATTTGTCAGCACCCAGGACTCCTCAAATTTTCATTCATATATTTTTCACATTTACCCAAACACCTTTAGTATGGAAACAAGGGTAGCCATCCACTCACCTCCTTCACACAAGTAATTGACAGATCTTTTTAGCAGCCAGACTCACTTTGCCTTCTGTTAACACAGAGGAGAGCTGCCTGGCAACAATTCCAAATGTAATAGTAATCATCAGTTAATTAAAACAACATTTTCAGAGTATGTATTTAATACTTAATAGTGCTGCAAAGACAAGTATCAGAATAGCAAAATCAAAGTCCCACTGTCAAAATGGCATATAGACCTCCTGATAAAAGAAGTTAATACTGTATTCCTAGGAAAAATATGTTTACTGTTTTACCAGTTTTCCACTAATACACATTTATATGAGATTTTTGAAATATATTCTAATATTTAGACAACCTACAACTAAGACAGTTAGAGAACATGATATGCTGATGACAACTTAACCCCAGTGAATTTATTGATTTAGATGAACCAACATTTTATTAATGACAGTGTCTGGAGACCTAGTTATATTGTCAAGTGAATTGGTAGAACTGACTCAAAAGTGAAATGAAGGAAGAGATCTGGCAGAGAAATTGGGGGGAAAAATCCCAGCGGAAAATGGAGAGCCCAAAAACAACAGCTACAAAAAAAAGCATAAGTCTAGAGAAAGGCAAATTAGTTATCTGAATGATTATAACAAATTAATAAGCAAATCTAAAGTCTTATTTACCAAGTTCTACTGAAATAATTTTGGAGGTGTTGCTGAAATACATGGCCTGTGTGTCATAAACAATCCTTGAATTACAACCATGCCCATCCTATTAATGACCCTTGGATTTCAAGAAAAAATCCTAGAATTCCAGGGAAAAGATGATCCTAAAGCATTTGGTGTCTCATCTGACCTTTACATTGTTAGTGGAATGTAGCATCATTGTAGTCCTTTCTTTTTATTATTATTATTCTTATTTGTTTGTATGACTGAAGATGCTGAGGACATCAAAGGGAATTAAAGAGCACAAATCTATGTGCTGCATAAACCACTCAGACGATTATTAAACACAAAAAAAAAATATTACCTCAGCCAAAATGTCCTTAAGGATTAATGACATCAACCCCAGGTGAATTAGACTATTCAGGTCAGTTTACAAAAACATACATTTCTTCACGTTTTGTAGCATATATATAATAATTTTTACTTGATCATGAGTAAAAGGCCAAGCTCACAGGTCAGGATATGCATAGTTTTGGGACACAGTAACAGTGACCTGAATAGAAAGCCATAATCTAGGACCATGTGACAAGGGGCCACATTCTTGAGCAGAGAAGCCAAGGGTCGGATATAAACATTGTTAGTCTGATAAGTGAGTTAATTTAAGATTTAAAGGACAAGCAGTAAATTGTAGCATGATCATTTACATTGCCTCAGAGAGCAGGCACACAACCAGCTGAACTGATGGATGGCTTGACAAATGCCATGGTAAGAAGAGCATGGCTGCACTCACCATGGATAGATAACTGGCACTCCCAGGTTCAGAAGGCTCGTGTCATGAGCAATGCACTGTACAGCATGTATTTTCTCAGCCTGACCTGCCACTGCTATACCATGCAACATGCACTTCTGTGCTCATCTCTGTTCCTGGCCATCTGCAGAAGTGCCAAAAGTCGTTCACGAGTTCTTGCCTGTCCTCACGTAGACAGAAATTTCTCTGTCCATTTGCACTGATTTGAGGGCTTGTCCTGCTTTTTTGCTTAGACATTTCTTTCTCTACCTCTCTCTTGCTCTACTAGCTGTTCTCCACATTGTTCAAAGTTAAAAGTTTTCAGGCAGCTGCCAGCTTATACTTTTATGGTGCATGAAAGCCCTTCATATGTAACTGATAAAATATTTTTAAATCCATATCACCTACATACCATAATGAAAGATAAAAACCCCTCCTTCTATTAATTGCTCCTAGTTGCCAGAATAAAAAATTACCATATTGCCTCAAAATATATGCAATCCTTTCCAGATGGTTATATCCATGCTGTTGAGATTGCAGACTTAATAACAAATTATCATTTTCTCCCATAAACTGACTTTGATGGAAATCTTGTAAAACCATCATGAGTTATTATGCAGCTCTAGACACTGCAGTCTAAACAGAATGGTATGTAGAGGATCTGGGTAATTCTTCTCCATTTTGATAAGAAACTAGTTTGATAAAAAAAAGATTTGACAAAATTTCTGTCTCTCCAGTCTTTTTTCTCTGTACATATGTGTATATTTAGATCTTCCACAGAAAATTATGTTTTGTGATTGAAAAACCTACTCAAATATGCTGTCATTTTAAAATGTTTCAGGCCTTCTGTTGAAGATCTTGTTCAGACCATAATAATTCAGTTTTAGCTCTTTTGACAATAGAACAAAAATGCTCATCATTAAAAAAAAAATCATATGGAATTCTCACTTGATTCCAGACATCATTCAGTGAGCTTGAACTGGTTTTGTGATTTTCTTTTTGATTTCTTTAGCTACATCATGTTCAGTCTTATGTTTTACTGACCACACCTCCTTTTCATGGAAATAGTATTTTTCTCATTTCACCAATTGGTTTAAACAGATTCAAATAATCCCCCGAAATGCATGCCTTACTTTTGTTATTAAACATAATAACAAAAAAAAAAAAAAAAAAAAAAAAAGAGTTCTCTATTTCTACTTATCGGAATATCCAATAAAGCAACATTTTCAAGCAGCTGAGAGTACCAGCCATCCCAGAATTGTCTATCATTTTTACTACTTTCATATGTTCTGAATAAATAGACTTTCAACATTTCCCAACATCAAATGATGCTGTTTTCAATGACATACAGGTAGATTCAGCAGTTTATTGCAATTATTTTGCTATAGCACATCTATGATTAGTTAGAATGAACACCTTGACATTGTAATGGTCCCTGAATGGCTTGTTTCACACTCTAGCCAGAACAGTTAGTGAGGAGGTAATTTGAAATATATTATAGGTGGTCACAGTCATATCTACAACCCTTGACAGGGACCTTTTCTCTGTGGAGGTGAGCAGCAGGCAGAGTCATGGGTACTCCTTCCCTCCAGCAAGGTAATTGTGGTGGAGGGAAGCACCAGATCCTGTATTTTAGTGAGTCTATAAAATAATGCAATTTTGCATTTTCTGTGACTCTCCTGAAGGAGAGAAGTGGAAGCTTCCAAACTGAATTTCCTTCCATATCTCTAATAGAAACTGAACAGTATATATCCCAGATAGGGTACTAATGTGGATGTTACCTTGTGAATTCATGATCATACAAGACTGGAAATTAAATGAGGCTAAATTTGTCCATGTTGACTTGGATCCTTGCCACCCTAACATTCCAAATGTTCAAACATGTTCTGATAAAGTTTGAAGTCTTCATTTCACTTGGCAAGTGTATTCTATCCCTTCAACTGGACAGCTAAGAACGTTGGACAGTGAGATTATAAAAATCATTTCCCACCATCCCAACATTCACTGCCCTTCATTATAGTACTTTTATTGGCTCATAGGCATTATCAACACACAGGCATCAATTTCAAGAGCATGAACTTGATTTCCCAGGACTCTATCAGTGGTATTTAGCTGGAATTTTCATGTGGCACAGAACAAATCACTTAATTTAGAGCAATAGAGACACCAGAAACACATCTTTTAGAAAGCATGTCAGACACAAAATAAAAGTAGGTGGGGTTTTTTTTGCCTACCTACATCCCATTCTTCAGCAGGTCAAATAGTTTTGTCAGCTCCTATAGGATTTTATGCTTAATTATTTACACACAAACTTCAGAAAAAATCATACAGTATAAGCCCCCAAGAAAGTGGCATTGCCAATATTTGTACAATTGGAAAAGCACATAAACAAATAGAGCTATGGATTTCTGCAATGTAGTTCCTTACATGCAGAAAGAAACAGAGAGAATGTAATACACAATAAAATCAAGGTGACAAAACAGGACAGGACAAAACAATCTTACTTTTTTTTTGTTTGTTTCCATGAATCAATTTGTGTCCTACTTATCATTTGTTTTCCCTGAAGAAAGTAATTTTTTTTTTTACAGGAAAGCACCCAACCTCCTCCTACAAGCACTCTCATTTGTTCTGTACACGAAAAACATGGATAGAAAATTGACTTACCTTGGGATATAGAAAAACTGTAAAGCAGAGAGGAAGACCAGCCTTTCTCAGCTTAGCAAACAGTGCCCAAGTAAAACAAATAATTCTCCTCTCTAAAGGCTACTGCCCCTTCACTCCTATTTAAGGGCAGATGCAATGCTATATTTAGACTAACCAAGTGATTCTCCCAAAACTGGGGTCAGCCTAATACGTAATAAGGGAGTGATATAAAGGCAAAAGGAAAGCATTAGCCTATATGAAGTTTAATACTGAATTTTAATCAAAGACAAACCCATTCTTTAAAAAAGCAGTTGCTTATGTTAAAAGTGGGGTTTCTTTCCCCAGCAACATCAAGCACATGGGAAGCATTGAATGCCAGAAAACAGCTTAAATTTCTTATTTAGAAAAGTTTTAAGTTTTAAAATAGTCAGTAGCTTAGAAGACTAGTGCGGAGCCATAAACTCCAGAATATTATCAGTAGAGACATGAGATCCCTTTGGTGTTTCAGGCTGTAAAATGAGCCTCCCTATTGCTTCCTTAAGAGCTCTCTGAATGTGAAAATGTCTGCAACATATGAAGGCATACCAGTTGTATAAAACCCCTATTATTTTCATCTCTATTACATCAGTAGTCAATCTGAGAGAGATTTTTCCATGTCTTGTAGGTAAAGTAGGAAGAATTTAATATGCTTAGAGACATAAGCATGCAGAGGAAAAAATACAGCCAAAGCAGTCAGCTCTGTGAGATCTTGGTGCTCCCTGATGGTTGCTGATTATTACTAACTAAAATGGATGCTTGCTGCCTGCAGGGCTCCTAGGTGTCTGTCCAGATGCCACAAGGCACCACTGTGGTGGCTCTGGCATGTCAAGATCCATGCATGGTAGGGTCTGGCAGCACTGGCTCTGCAGAGCTGGTAGGCTTGGGATCAGTCACTCTGGCCCATTCTGGTGAGAGACAGCCCCACAGGGATTGCATCCATACAGGGGAAGGGAAGGAAGGGTAGGACCTCTCACAAGGCTTTGTGACAAGCATGAATAATTAACCACCTTCCTCTTATTCTGTCTGGAAATAGAACAACATGCCTGAGAAAACCTGGCTATATGGCAGACCTAATCACACCTCATGACTTAGCCCACAATGACTCAAATAATCAGTGAGTCAGCAACATACAAACGGTAGGGAATTCACTGATCTTAAATTTATTTGAAAAAACCAAGATCTATTTTCAATTTATTTATACAGAAATCCAGTCATTGTCAAAGTCACTAAATGACAATCTATTCCACTGCTTGGTATGTGACACTTTGATACATGAACAGCATCCTTTTTAAGCTATATATTCTTCTTATGTATACATGTAGGGAAGCAGAGCAAGAGGTGGAGAAGCCTTTAAATCACTGATTCTTATCCCAACTGCAGTGTTCATCCAAGTTTGCTAAATAGCTCTGGTAAGGATCTTTCTTACTTTTGTATCATCTAGGGCTACCATTTGCTTGAAACAGACTTCTCCCTTTCTCCCATTGATCTTGAATTATAACTCAGTCTGACAGAATTAGATCTACAGAGACAGACAGAGTGGAATGACTGCATATGCCCTGAATGTAGATGTTGCTTCAGAAGCAGCTGTCAAAGTAATTAGCATGTAATAATCCAGAGCAAACCCACTTTACTTACCCAGCTCCATCTCTTCTCTCCTATTGAATTTTCCTGTGGGAGGTAAAAGGTCATTTTTCAGGAAGACTTTAAAGTTCTCACTACACTCTGCTTTTCATTTCTCATTCTATATTTATTATCTCTACATAAATGGAGGCATTTACAGCCTGCTCTGTCTGCCTTTACACTTGAGCACTCTTCTATTTTAAGTTTCCTTCAGGGTGTGGCTGGATGACAAAAATATGGAAGTGTATCCTAAGGACTGTGGGAAAAATGCCAAAGGCAAGACAAGCTAGGTAGGAGGGCTAGTCCCAGGTTGTTTCCAGGAAAGACAATAAAGAAATTCTTCTTCTCTTCATAGATATTACAAAATAAGATAGAAGAGAAAACTGCAGTATTGTGCTATTCACAGGCAGTGAAATTAAGGCAGCAGAGCAATAAACAAATATCCAGCATTTAAACTATGAAATAATTTACACTATATTCCTACTTCTCCCCTAACACAGAAGGTGCCTTCTCCTGATCCTTCCACTTCCCAAATAGAAGACCTTCCCTAAGAACTTTTCTAAAGCAGAGATTTAACAGGGTATCAAAAGGATTACTCAAGCATTGTAAACTTAGCATGTGCTAAAATCCTTCTGTGAATTTGGTATTTCAGAATTACTTCTTTATCTTCTGTCAGTCCCTTGATGTGGGTTGCTTACCTGATACAGGCCTAAGTAATGTCTCAACTACTCCAGCAAAGGGAAAGACAAAGAACTGAAATGGAGCTCAGGAAAAAGAGGTGTTAGTATTTAGCCATTGGACTAAACATCAAAACAGTAATGAAATTAAATTTAATAGTGCTAGGAGATGTATGCTTTTAGCCTGTAAGGGTACCTTAATAGTGGCCTTGTGCTTTTATCTTTCTCCAGTTCCAAGAAAGCCTAATTCATCTTTGCATGGCAGCTTCTGAAACCCAGCTTTGTTGATATGTTAACTGCTGATTTCTTCAAATGCTTGTTGCATATTTATAACTTCATATAAATTAAAAGATTGGTAACTAGCAGTGAGGTTCCTCATCTCTGCAGCAGTCCCAATTATTCACACAGGCTTCTAAAGCCATGCTACAACAATGGATGCTATGTACTGGTGATCTTAGAGTCTCTCTTCACAGTTACCCAAGTCTCAGCATCTCCCTAGGTATCACAAATGAAAGACAAAACAGTGCATGCAAATTCAACCGCAGGAAAAATGAGTCGTGTTCTTTCCTTTGGTCAGAAATTCAGGATGATCAGTTATGGGCTCCTCATTCAAACCCAACAGAATGTGCCTCATTCAGAGGAAAGTACCAGCACCTAAAAGACTGAACTCAAAACAGTTTTGGAGGAAATGCATCTGCTCATGGAGATGAGGAAGCAAGAGAGCAGTAACAGATGCACTTGACTGCTGACAGCAGTGTAAATGTGCAGTGGAGCACAAATCCCCAAGGGAAATACACCTTGCTGCTTCTCTCAAGTGGGGAGAGAACAAACCCAGACTGACTTCTAAGAAGCCTAAGCACTTATCTCTCTACCTCCTCTTTTCTGCTTATTTTCTTGTTTTTCCTGATGCATTTTCTCTTATTCTACTAGAACTTCCTGATTTTCTTTTTCAATGCCCATCTTGCAAGTATTTTAAGGCTGGTTTCATGCAGCTGAAAACTGTCAAAAGCTTAAACTACCCTTCCCAGAAATGAGACTATGCTGTGTGTAAATGAGACCAGAGAAAAGTCAAGTAGTTTGAAGGAGGAGGAGGAAAATACAGTTCCAACTAAGGGAAGGGTGTACAACTCCCAAGAGAAAAGACAATGGAAGCTGAAGGAAAACAAAACAACTGCAATACCCCCACATTAGATGCAAGGTGTTTTATACAGCAAGGATTTTCATTCAGCAATTCATCTGAGCTAGACTGAACTGAATCCAGAATATAAAACAATTTTAGTATAACTCTTTGAACAAACATTAAATACCTGAGCATACAAAATGTTGTATGATTTTTTTCCCTGCAACGTAAGGCAAACTGAATTTCTTAGTAAGTATCCTCAGTTATATCTAAGACAAACACACCACTGAGCTACAACTCACTGAGCTACAGCAAATCAATTATTTTTTGTGATACCTAAACAGTAATGTGTCCCCCTGCTGTCCAAGAAACCACTCTAAAGCCCATCAGAGTCAGTGCTAAGGTTTCAGTGACTCAGGAAAGCTCAGATTCACATCCTTCTTGATTTAATACCAGCTCAGTGACATCTCTTCATTTACCTTTACAATGACACCTGTACAAAGACAAGGACCATAAAGATGTCTGTCTTCTCTTGGTATATTTATTCCAGTGTCACACAGCACACCTGGCAGGTACCTGCTGCTGCAACAGTTATCTTTATCAGCTAACCCCAGTATCATCCACAGCACATTAAATCTAGAGAGCCACAGGCTGTAAGGAGGCAGAGACAGGGACTAAGACTGCAGTGGTGTGGTCCACAGGTTTTGCCTCACTTGGAAATGAAGGCAAGGCAGCTGCCCTCCGAAATCCACCATTAAGCAGCACCATCCAATGCCTGTTTTGATGTCCTCAGGCTTCAGTCGCTGTCAGCTGTGGGAGTTACTTCTTGTGACAGCATTTACATACGGGATTCACGTCAGACAAGCACAGACAACTGAGGCACAGAATCAGAGAATGTTTGAGGTTGGAAGGGACCTCTGAAGGTCATCTCATCCAGCCCATTTCTCCAACAAGGCTACTTGGAGCTGGTTGTCCAGGACCACATCCAGATTTTGAATATTTCCATACATGAGGACTTGTGGTAGTTTTGGCTGTGGTGGAATTATTTTTCTCCCCAGTGGCTGATATAGAGCTGTAATTTGGATTTTTTCTGAACACTGGGTTGATAATAGATGTTTTTGTTATTGCTGAGCAGGGCTTATATGGAGCCAAGGTCTTTTCTGTTTTTCATGCTGTCATGCTGGTGAAGGAGCTGGGGTTGCATGAGAGGAGACACAGCCAGGACAGGTGACCTAAATTGACCAAAGGGATATTCCTGACTATACAATATCATGCTCAGTATATAAAATGGAGGGAAAGAGGGAGAAGGGGGGGCATTTGGAGTGTTGACATTTGTCTTCCCAAGTAACTACTGCATGTGATGGGGCCCTGCTGTCCTGGAGATGGCTGTACAACTGCCTGCCCTTGGGAAGCAGTGAATTCCTTGGTTTGCTGTGCTTGTGTTTGCAGCTTTTGCTTTTCCTGGTAAACTGTCTTTATCTCAACCCAGGATGATGTTTCACCCTTCCAATTCCCTGATCCTGCTGGTGGGAGTGAGCAAGCAGATGTGTGTGGGGTTTGGCTGCTGGCTGGGGTTAGACCATGACAAGAATACAAAATCTCTCTGGTCAACCAGGGCCAGCTCTTGGGTACTCTCACAGTGGGAAAAGGGGGGGGGGGGAAGTTTTCTAATGTTCATAACCTCTGTTGTGAACAGTTTGTGTCTCTGACTGGAACTGACTCTGCTTCTGTCCCCTTCTCCTCTTGAGCTGGCAGAAGCTGAAGGTCAAACATGACATCCTCCAGGTTCACAAGCACACACACACTTGCTCTCTGGTTGCCTACTCTCTGTCTGTGTCAGTGCTTGCTGCAAACAGATGCACACTCTCATGATAGCTGATGTTGCAGGCACCCCACACCCATGGGTGCCCCCAGATAGCTTTATGTAGGGTATAAGGGCACCTAAAACCTCCAGTCTGACACCAATAGCTGGCAGCCAGTCCCCCCAGCCACTGGCAGTCACTCCATGTAGTACTCAGACACATGGATGAAGAGTGAGATAGTTAAGAAAGGTTTGAATGAAGACAGGACAGACTGTGGTGATCAGGCACAGTGCTCATTCAGATTGGTGTACTTTATAAAGAGCAATCAGCCTCTTGGATAGCCCTTTCTGGATGATCCTCTCTTTGTTCCTCTGATTTCTTCCCCTAAACATTTCTTCATCTCTTTATGCAGGTCTACCAATTCTCACACCTCTGGTCCAGCACTCAGGATCTTAGCTTGCCCCATCTCAACATCTCCAGGTAAAATCTTCTCACACTGCACATATCCTTACACAGATAATGTGGAAAATGTCTGCTCCTCTTTTCACAGAGGAAAAGGAGAAGGAAAGGAATACACACAGATCATGCAGCAGTGCCTGCATTATGAGTCCAATGTGAGAGCTGACATGAAAGCCTCAAACAGTATCAAGTTCAGGCATATCCTTCTATTCAAGGTCATTGAACTTTTTCTGGCATCTGCAGCAGTTCATGTCACTGGAAGCACACAGCTGTGACGTGGTGTCCCATGCCACACAATATACTGCCTGACATGTATGATCATTACTGTACTTCAGTATCACGAACTTTTACTGTATTCCTGGAAGCAGGTAACTCTCATTACAAAAATTGCATTTTTAATTTCAGAACTAAATTATTTACATCCACAGCAGTTCCAAGGAATGAAGATCTGACAAGATTTCACTGTAAATGGGCAAGAACTATTGTACATGCAGATCAAGGAACAATTCTCTTAAGGAGTTATATCAGCTGGACCCCTTAATTGCTATTCCTCACTATTGCTGGTTATCTTTGATTCTGTAGTTGCTATAAACAAAAGAATGAGTTTACCATAGGTAGATATAACAAGAAGTGTGCTAAGACTGATGGTCTCAGGCTGGCCCAAATTTGCACTGTTTTGATAGATTTTCATATTTTTAGTAAGAACCAAGAAAGAAACACTGTTCAGCAGGAATGTTTAATGAACCATGCTGATTCTTCTCCAACTCCTCAGTAGTTGCTTCTCCAGATCTTCAAGAGCAATGCCATAGTGCCATAAACAAAGCAGAACTTCATTACATCTTCATACTGAAGATACCTACTTGATTATTTCATCCCAATCTGCAACAAGTCTTTCTGTCCATGGTCCATATAATGGTGCTTCAGGTCAAGCTACCCTTGGAGGTCACCACCTCTCTCCACTGATGCTACTGTTCCTCCTGTACAGCTGTGAGTATTCCTAATGGGCAGCTTTTGCTAGAATCTTTGTCCATGCCATTTCATTGATTGTTTAACCTTCTAACTCTTTGCCATGTCACTAAATCAGTCATCCACTACTGTCCTGGACTCATTTGACATAGAGTCAAAGACTCATTTCCTTTCAAAGGGTGCTTTTACCCAAATAAAAACTGTAGGATTCCCCACTCAAACACTGTTCACATTAAAACAAAACTTAGAAAAGTTATTTTTAATTTGTTCTCTTTTTTTCATCATTCATCCAGACTAGGTCTTGTTTCACATAATGGCCTGCTGAATATTCGTCTGCAACTGTATTTTAATTACAAGGTAATTGATTGAAAAACTTGCAGGTATAAGTACATATATTTTGATTTCTACCTTACTGATATCTGAATCAAACTACTTTCCTATAATTCTTAACTTTAATCAGAGATAGATATGGGTTTCAGATACACAGATAGCTTGAAATGGTAGTAAAATTTTTGCACCACCTGTCTCTTTTACTCTGATTTTCTACTGCAATTAGGCAGCATTAGGTACCACCAGCATCTGGTATCTACTGTAACATATCCTAAACAAATGCTAGGCAGATTCAGAGAGCTGCAAGACCAAAGCAGGCTTTCATCCAGCTTAATAAATATCTTGAGGCTTACGTCACGTCAGAACGGCACAGAATGTAAAGCTCTGAATGCTTAGGACAGCTGTCCTCCTTCCCTGCCTCCGTGGCCTTTCTGATTACACTTGTACCCAATCCCATCCACTGGCACTGTTTCCCAAGTGACACAAACACTGCAGCAGAGCAGGAGACAAAAAAATCTTGAGCTGAGTGTCAGGATGGGTCGTCAAGACGAGCTGGGTCGTCAAGATGTCTGGGTATTTATGACAGGACAACAGCAACATCACAACATCACAGAAACCAGTGAGGTTGCCTGGAACCACAATGAATTCTGTGAGTGATAGATCGTTGTTCTTTTCCTGACAAAGGGACCCAAATCAGCTGCCTGGAATTTCCAGTGCATAGGAACTCTTGACTGGACACATATAGTTTGAGGCCATAGTGTCACAGTTATCACTGCCTTATTTACACCTCAGAGTCTGTTCAGTTGTGTTGGCTGCTTTTGTGCAGTGAAACCACACAATTGACAAAACATATGGTTAAAACACCAGCTGGCTGAAGTACTTGTACTATAAAAGTGAGAAATAGGTAAGGATTAATTCCTGGATACATCCTTAATTTGGATGTATCCAGGAATTAATCCTTATTTATTGCTCACTTTTCTCCAACCCTTGATTATGTTCACTGTATGTAAAAAAATGTGCCTTTAAAAAAAAAAAAATTAAATTTGCTTAGCATTACCTTCCACAGAGTAGTTTTTTGCTGGCTTCTCAGATTAAACAAAACCCACAGTATTTGCTTCCTCTGAAGGTGCCTACATACTAACCCTCAAACTTCACATTCCCACTGCTGTTTCACTGCAATTGCTAGACAGAATATTGGTATCTGTATTGTATCATTGCAGCCTATCAGCACAAAGAAGTCAGGACTTCTGAGAACAAGGTAGGAAAAAAACAAATAAATAAAACAAGTTTGGGTTTTAGGTGTTTATAGAATTGTAAATTTCCAGATGTGTGAAAAAAGAGAATGATTCTTTGAAGATATTGCAAACAGGTAATGAAGTAACAAGGAAATTGGGATTATGT
This sequence comes from Serinus canaria, assembly GCF_022539315.1. Lineage (NCBI taxonomy): Eukaryota > Metazoa > Chordata > Aves > Passeriformes > Fringillidae > Serinus > Serinus canaria. Next base: position 92,494,153 of record NC_066316.1, read on the forward strand.
GTTGACATAATAGTGGACAGTTACCTGGAGATGAAAGACAGACATAGATCATGGTAAACATTAGCAGTGAAATAAATAATTTGCAGTGATACCTTACCAGCAGTGTGCCTTTGTGCCTTTCTCCAGCTTTTTATTATATTTAGAGTAAAGAATTGTGCTGTTTTTCCTAGAGTTGAGATTTGCCTATCATTACCTTCCATGCAGTAATTCATATCACAGAAGCAGTATGAACTTGCCAGCAGTTTGTCTTTCTGGCCAAGAAGGCAAATAATATCCTGGGGTGTATTAGGAAGAGCATTGCCAGCAGGTCACAGGACGTGATCCTGCCCCTGTGCTCAGCCCTGGTGAGGCCACGTCTGCAGTGCTGTGTCCAGTTCTGGGCTCCTCAGGACAAGGGAACCATGCAGCCCCTGGAGCAGGTCCAGCAGAGGGCTATGAAAATGATTAAGTGTCTGGAACATCTTGTACAAGGAGCTGGGCCTGTTCAGCCTCGAGAAGAGATGACAGAGATAGCTGCAGGTATCTGAAGGGAGGGTGTCAGAGGGTGTTTCCAGGCTCTGGTCAGTGGTGCCCAGCACAGGACAAAAGGCAGAAAATGATGCACAGGGAGTTCCACCTGAACATGAGGATGAGCTCCTTAACTCTGCAGGTGACTGAGCACTGGAACAGATTGCCCAGAGAGGCTGTGGAGTCTTCTTCCCTGGAGATATTGAAGAACCATTTGGGCACCATCCCGTGCCATATGCTCCAGGATGGCCCTGCTTGAGCAGGGAGGTTGGACCACAGAATCTACTGTGGTCCCTTCCACAGGACCCATTCTCTGATCCTGTGATTCTGTTACAAAAAAATAATATTCCAGAGAGAGGAAGTGTGTGGGAAAAGGAACCTTACCAAAAGGACACCTTAGGATTATATTTTCAGAAGTTTTCTGGGAAATGCTAATTAAGCAACCTGCATTGCATTCCTAAACTGTAATATAAAAGCTTTGACTTGAGCTTCAGCTTTGTGTCTATAAAAGGACTAATATCCTTTGTAGATGGTTTTTTTTTCCTTCTTAATCCTAGGTAGAATTAGTATAAGGATGTAAAGAAGATAAAGCTGATTGTGATAGCTGCTGGTGAAGACACTGCCAGAGAGCTTGGAAGATCTTGTCTCTGCAGGAATCATGAAAGAAGACAGTAAATAGAGGCCTGTGTAAGGGAAAGTAAGAGCTCTGCTCTGGACTTGGGGAGTTCAGATGGGCAACAAAATATGATGGCTGGTTTTCTGTGCACTTTTGATTAATAACACACTTTAAACTCATGTATGATACATGAGGAACAGAAATACTGCCTTCATTTCAGCTGGAAAAAAAGATATGGCACAGAAAAGAGAACAGACACATGTAATCTCTAACAGCAGGAAAGAATGTGTGTGCAGTGTTACTCCCTTTCTAATGGAAGTATGACAGGAATTTCCTCATGTGTCACATACCCTGGGAAACAATTGTGCCTCATGACAACCACACAGAAATAGTCCACTAAAGTTCAATTCTCAGGTAATATAGAGCAGCTGTCTCAACAGTTTGACTTCTGATTTGCTGTGTGCCTTATTCATTATTATTGCTTGCTATTCCACCTCCTCCCACCTCCCCATACCTCCCTTAATAATTCTCAAGAAGAAAGAAAAGGAAGATTTCCACATGTCCCATCATTACTGTCAGCCCAAAGGATGAGACAATGACCAGGTAGACAATGCCACTCACTATCTCTCACCACTCAGACACAGAGCAAGCAGGGTAACACATAACTTACCAATATAACTAATAATGACATCCATTAGTCTCTCCACAGCCAGTCAAACCTCCTGCTGATAGAACCCACAGGCACTTGGAACCTGGTAGGGTAATTCTGGTCATGAAAGCAGCCAGCCACATCCAGCCCCTCTGAATTCACAGCTGCAGAGTTGCTATATTCTTCCCATAGAGGACTTGACCTAAAGTTGGGTAGGAGGATGTAAATTGCTCAGGGGAACAGCACCACACATAAATTTGCTTTGTTCTTTAAATCTTTCCTAGGGACCTGCTATTTGCTGTAGACAGGGCAAGGAGGACACCAAATGTACCTCTAGGCCTGGTATAATAAAGTCATTCTTATGTTAAGACAAAACTTATGAAATATGCACCAGGGATGTTGAGGAGGAAAAGGTCAAAGAATTGATCTACATTCCAGAAGCTAATGAACACTTGTTTGGTGAATGTAATCTGTTGAAAAAAAGAATAGAAAACAGCAGCCAATGAAGGAGGAAAGATAAATCTTTGTGAATGACAGAAATCTGAAGAGAAACCAAGTATGATGACATCTTTCTAGACAGATACATTATAACTAAAGATCAACACCAAAGATCAACCACTTCCTCCAGGAAATAATCTGAATAGCAGCTATCCAAAGAGACCTGCCTGTAAAAGTTCTTTAAAATTAATAATATCCAGAATCACCTCAGATTTCTTTAAAACATTCAAGGAAGTTTCATGACTTGATAATTCTGGCAACCATTTACAAGATGACCAACTAGTATTTCATTTACCATTCTTGGAATAATTATGTGCATTATTAAAATTTGCATATGTAAGTGTTTACACTGACATACCATAATGATGAGTAAGGGACTAGAGCAACTGATATACAGGGAGAGGATGAGGAATCTTGGCTGCTCATCCTGGAGAACAGAAATGTCAGGGGATTTTATGAATGGGTATAGATACCTAAAGGGAAGGCATAAAGAAGACAGAACCAGGCTCTTCCTAGTGATGCTCAGGAATGTGATAAACTATAGATTGGCCTTGGGGGACTGAGATGTGGCCAAGGGAAGGGCAGGAGGAGGCTCTTAGTAACTCCAAAGTTACATTTGGGAGGGAAAGTTGGTGAATGTCTCCTCCACACCTCTGACTTCAATCACATTGCATTGTGTTGGCCATCAGTGAAACTGCTTTGATCAGGAAATGTCTACTGCCTTCCTTATACCACAGAATGTAGCATTTGGTGAGTAAGGAATCCAAAATAACAGAGCAAGGTTTCCATGATATAGTACTTGTCTTTAGACAACTGGTCCATTCAGATGCTGGATTTTATTTTAAAGCTTAATTTAACTTCTGCAGTATGTTATGACTCACAAACTCCAGTTTCAAATAGGCTAGTTTCAGTGCTTTCAATATTGCAAATTATTTAAACTATATGCAGCAATGTAATGATGAATATCAAACTTCACATTAAATATTATATTTATAGTATATGACATATTAGCTTGCATTCAAGAGATAAGTACATATTTGGATATTGAATTGCTAGCAAATGCTTCTCAGGTCTAAAGAGGACTTTCAGGCCACAATGAAGGTGTGAATTCTTATGAATTCTTAGGATATGCTTCTGTCTTCTCTTTGCCACTGGGAAAGCTCAGGACAGCAGATGAGCCGTGGGTGGAGGGCCCCACCTGCCCCACGCTGCAGATGAGAGGGCAGCCAGGAGCCAGGAGAGTGCCTGGGTGAGAGGCTGCTCCCAACAGCCTTGCAGCTGCTATTGCTGTGGCTCACCAAGCCTGGCACCGAGGGGAGAATGAAGGAAGCATTAGACCATTTTCCAGAGGTCTCCTCAGAGACAGCCTGCCCTCTGAGCTGGGTGGAGACAGCCACAGCCCCTGGCCATGCAGCTCCAGGCTTTGCACTCTGCCCTGCATCTGCCCATCCCCTCATCCCCCTGCTGGTTAGGGGGGTCTGGGGCTCTGCTCCTCTGCTGCAACTCCTCCTCTTTGGTATTTGTGGGGTCCGGCTGTTTGTCTCTGTCTCCACACACGCTTAGGATGGTTCTGGCAGGCTGTGTCTCAAAAGATGAGTCTGGACTCCAGGGTTTTTCGGTCTTCAGAATTGTTTATTATATCTTATCTGTAAAGTCCCTTCTCTGCCCGACTGGGATCTGACCAGCACGGCAGCCAAAGGCACTCTGGCCACACCCAAAGCGGGCACATCTTTTATAACAAAAACTACATATATCATATTTACTTTTTATCCCCAATACCTATCACTCTTGTCACCGGATACACTCTCACCCCAGACCAATCCCCAAGTGCCAACACCACAGCAGAAGATGGATGACAAGAAGAAGGAGGAAGAGTCTTGTGACCTGCCTTGTTTCCTCCATCTTGTCTCCACAACCCCCCTGTACAGAAACCCCAAAATCTGTAATTTACCCTATAACTACATTTTCCCTTCACCATTCACACCCGGGTAATTCTCACAGGTTCCATCTCCTCATACATCGGTGGCACATGCCTAGATGGATCAAAATCAAGCCACCAAGTGCTTTTGGCAACATTCCAAGACCCCCGAGACCCCCAAGGGTTCTCTCGGTAGCTCTGGACATCAGGAGTGATGTTCTGAGTTCCCACAGTATTAACTTCCACATGGAATAAAAAGGGACTGAATTTTCCCTCTCTGAATGGCTGTTTTTGACGCTGTGCCCAATCTCCCTAAAATTTGAATATTAAATATCATATGAAACTATCTCCCCTAGGAGACCATATAGAATAAACCTGGTATGCAACACTCAGTACAGGTGAGAGAAGAACATTCATTTATAGTAGTATCACAAACAGTAGTATCACTACTGTTTCTGTTCAAGGAAAAGAACTTTTTCTGAAACTCAGAAATCAGAGTGAAAAAGACATTTGATATCTAGTCTAGAGTGGAATATATATATTTGTGACACAAGGCTTTTCTCAAAAATAAGATCTATTTCCTAAAAATTGTATCAGCATTCACCTTTGCCAGACCTTCATGCCTTTCCTGGGGAGCTGAGCTAGGTCAATTTTTGTTCAGTGTAATGGGACTTACGGGACCATTCCAGCTGCTGTAACTCCAGCACTGTGCTTCAGATCATTTATTCTGAAAGCAATTTTTTCCAGGATCATTTATTTTGGAAACTATTTTAGTCCCTACAGGCTGAGAAACACAGTGAAGGAAAAAAAAAAAATTTGGAGCTTCTCCAGGATTTGCACAGAGATAAATTTACACAAAGATCTTTCCCACTCTCCACATGACAGCATAAAACAGCATAAAACTAACCTAGGCTAACAAAATAGGGAAGTGCAAGTGTGTTGTTAAAAGGATGTTGTCTACAGAAGGTAAAGAACAAAAGAAAGAAACTTAAAACCAATAAAATGATACAAAAAATACTATGTCAGTAATAATAAAAGGAGAAATTATTTGTCAATCACTATTTCATACTACACCACACTCACATACTATCTTTGAAAACTCTCTGTCCTTTATAAATAGCAAACCAAAGAGGCAGATTTTCAAGGCATGGAGAGCTACTTCATTTGTCTTTTCCACACACAAGTTAAATTAAAAAAAAAAAATAAGCCAAGAAAAATGACTAAGACAAAGAGATATTCAAGGTCAAGAGTCAAAGTATAAAAAGGCTTCTTTCTCAAACATGGTCTTTTTATTTTAGCCAGACTCTCATTTATCTTCTGATATTTCTGCCTTGGGAATTTCATTCATAGTTTTTAAATAACCCCACTAAGCATCTTAATAAAAACAATCAGCTTATCCTTTATAAAATAACATTTTGTAAAATAACTCTGTTACACAAATGCAGGAGTGCTCAATCTCCATCCCTTATGATGCTCTCTGAAGATACAGATAGCACAGAAACACTTCAGAAAGTGCTTTTATTTGGGTTCATCTTAAATTGAAAGACTGCTGGCTATATTACAGGCACTGTCTTCAAAACAGCTAGTTCTGTAAAATACATTTACCAGAGAAAACAGCTTTGCCCTTACCAGATAGTTTAGCTATTTCCTTCTTTCTTTTTCTTTTTATTTTTAAAAGGCAAAATATTAGACAGCTGTGGCCACATATTTTGTCTAGCTACTCATCTTACTCCCTTGGGCTACTCTGAATAACTTAACTGCAACTGAAATCCAAATTTGGCTCACTAAATTCATTTGACAGATGAACTAGAAAAATGTCATTTATAAAAGTAACTTGGATATAGCCATAAAAGCTTTTTTCATTTATCAAGACATTTTCTTTTCCTAATAAATACATATAACAAACAGGTCCTGTCTGAACATAGTTAGCTTTGTAACATCTGGCATACGAGCACTTCTGTCAAGACAAAATACAGATTTCAAATGTTTGACTCTGACAGAGCTTTTAGTGTGGCTGGATTTTTTTTTGTCTTCAAGTTTACCCCCGAAGCCTCTTAGCTTATGGATAACTTCACAGAGTAATACTCATATCCTCATGTCACTTACCAATGACTGCAGCACACTCAGTGAAATAATACAGCCATTCCATTAATAAAAGAAATGCAGGAGTACAGAGAAGGAATTGATGACTTCTCTCCTGTCCTCTCCTCTTTCTTTTTTTTCTTCCATCCCCCCACCCCACAATTAAGGTATGCTTCCACTCTGTTATGAAAATCCCTTGGCACAAAATGCAAACTAACATTGTCTTTGTAGAGAGAAAGTAAAAAATGACAGCGGGGCCAGAATGAACAAATAATTATTTCATTTGTGAATATCAAGCTCTGTAGGGAATTTTTGTGTCAGCTCCTTTTCCTGTTTTTCATTTCTCAGCAGCACCAATAAAGTTGCCCTTGTTGCTGCTCAGTGGAAGCCAACACCACTAGATGGGGCCCCAAGGCAAGAAGTTCTCAGCTCACACGCCAGGTTCATCCTGAGAAGCTGCGTTTCCAGAGGAGTATTATTATAATAAGGGCAAAAAGCGGTCAGGAATATCACAACCCCAAGTGTGTGTAAGAGCTCGAGCTGAATTTGTAATTTGGTTCAGAAGGGTACTTAAATTCTACTAGCACCTGTACCAGGAGGAAAGCATCGACCCTCTAGCACACAAATTCTACCTAATCCTTAAACCCACCATTCTTAAAAAGGTGGGGGGGGAGGGAAAGTCCCTGCATTTTACCAACAGAATTCAGAAGATTTTTCACATAACTGGGTCTGACTACAAGGAATTATGGCTACACCTACTGGCCGGGTAGGACAAGCACAAAATCACCTGTAACAAGTAGCACCATGTGTTTCCTCCCTGTTGGTCCAGACAACAGCAATGCCACCATCCCTTAGGAAAATATGTTTCCAACAAGCTACAGTCCTCAGAGACATTTCAGTTCTATCTTGGTCTGCTGGGAACTCAGCTTCTCACAAAAATGCATAAGGTTCCCTGCTCAGATTCTGCTGCATAGATCTACAGAAAATGTTGATCTTCACATACTTATTGAAAGAAAGGGTCATGAAACAAAAGCCTCTGCACTTCACACCCAGAGACATAACCACTGGTCCAAGACATTATTGTGATTTTTATTCACTTCAATGCACAACTGTTTCTCATTTAATCCATTCAAAGTTGACTCTCAGCTGATGATTTACCACCTTGAATGCAACTGTCCTACAATGTGAGTGCAGACTGCTATTATATGGCTTATCCCCACCTGCAGCTGTGCCTGAACTCATTACCATGGACTGTCTTTATTGTCAGTGGAGAAAACCTCTCCACAAATGCAATTCATTCCTTTCCAAAGTAAAATTTGTCCTCCTAGGCTGAGTAGTTCAGACACAGGTGCCAAAGTGGCAGAGGTCTTAGAGGTGTGCAAAACCAGCCCCTGCTTCTGCTTCTCAGAGGTGACATTGTTCTTAGCCTTGTGTTTAACAGCACATGCTGTAAGAACATGAGCTTTTCTCTCTGATTCATCAGATTTGCAAAGTAATTTTATTTTTGTATATCATCACTGCTCAACAGCAAGTGCAGTGATGGGCACCAGCCTCCAGCTCAGTGAAGACAACCTAGACTTGCTCATACCAAAATGGATAACATCCAAGCTGAGGCTGCCTCAGTTGTTATCCTGTTTATGTCTGCCTGGATCAGACCCTGGTGTGGCAGCCTTCTCTAAAGGCAACTTCTGAAGGTAGAGCACACTGGCTACTCATTGAGCTTCATCTGTCAGAGGGATAACCAGCCCTAACATTACAAAGAAAAGGAGGGTGGTCATAGTGGGTGACTCCCTTCCAAGGGGACAGAGGGCCCCATATGTCAACTGGAGCCACCCCACAGAGAGGTCTGCTGCCTCCCTGGGGCCTGGGTTTGGGCATCAGTGAGAGATTTCCCTGGCTGATTCAGCCCTCTGATTATTACCCACTGCTGATACTCCAGGCTGGCAGTGATGAGATTGAAAACAGAAGTGCCAGGGCAATTAAAAGGGACTTTAGGGCACTGAGTCGAGTGGTTGATAGGGCAGGAGCTCAGGTAGTCTTTGCCTCAGTCCCTTTGGTGGCTGAGAAAAATGGTGGAAGGAGTAGGAGAGCCTACATTATCAACAAGTGGCCCAAGGGTTGGTGCCATCAGCAGAATTTTGGGTTCTTTGATCATGGGGCAACATTTTTGGCACCTGGCCTGCAGGAACTGGATGGGCTCTGTCTCTCTGTCAAGGGCAGAAGGACTCTAGCTCATGAACTGGTGGAACTCACTGAGATGGCTTTAAACTAGATTTCAAGGGGGAAGGGGATGCAGCTGGGCTGGCTGGAAGCAGGCCCAAGGGTGGTAAGCCTGAGTTAGGGGTGAAATCATCAGCCCAGCTGAGGTGCATGTACACTAATGCATGCAGCAGGGTAACAAACAAGAGGGCCTGGAGGCCATGGTGCAGCAGCAGAGCTATGATGCAATCACCATCACAGAAATGTGACTCACATGGCTGGAGTGCTGCACTGAATGGCTACAATCTCTTCAGGAGAGACAGGAAAGGGAGGAGGGGTGGAAGGGTGGCCCTTTATATTAGGGAGGCTTTTGATGCCATGGATATTGAGACTAATGATGATGAAGATGAATGCCTGTAGGTAAGAATTAAGGGGAAGACCAACAAGGCTGACCTGCTGCTGGGATTCTGTTATTGTCTACCCAGCTAGGAAGGACAACTTCCACCACAACTGTCCACCAGCCAGGTAGACAACTTATTCTACAAGCAGCTGCCAGAACCAGAGGACACAGTCTTAAGCTGTGCCAACGGAAATATAGGTTGGATATTAGGAACAAGTTTTTTACAGAAAGAGTGATAAAGTAGTGGATTTAGCAGCCTGGGGAGGTGGTGGAGTCACCATCCCTGAATGTGTTTAAAAAAAGACTGGATCTGGCACTCAGTGCCATGGTTTAGTTGAGGCATTAGGGCATGGGTTGGACTCGATGATCTTGAAGGTCTCTTCCACCCTAGTGATTCTGTGATTCTGTGAAGCTAACAGGAGGTTGCCAGGCATGGTAATTCAGTCACCAATACTTTAACAATATTTAAATTCCTCTCTTTTGGACTATAAGACATGGTGCTTTCCCAGACAATTCCTGAGTACAGGCAGGATTCAGCCAGAGCAAAGTATCATTGCCCATGGTGGTTTGGAGGCAGTCCTCCTAGGTGAGATACCTTTATAGCCCAGTATAAAGTAGTTCTAGGGATGCCAGTAGTTCTAGGGATCAGCCATGACAGCCATAACCCTGTTCATTTTAATAGAATATAAGCATATATTTGTATGTACTCATCTATCTATCTATCTATCTATCTATCTATCTATCTATCTATCTCTCTATCTCTCTCTCTATCTATCTGACAATACCAAGATCTGGTAGACTTAAAAATGAGGCAGTTGCTGAGGATGGAAACTGCTAAGCAAAATTGGAGTGAGGGCAGAGGAGAGACAATTACCACAGTAGCCTGCCTTGCACAGTATGGTGACCCTGCAACTTGTGCAAGGCAGGGTCACCAACCCTCTTGAAAGTCTGTAATTGTCACAGGGGGGAACAGCATACCATGTGAGAGCTGACAAATTTCAGATGAAGGAATGGAATCATTTAAGTGTATATTCAGGGTTTAACTGGAGCAAAGAAACTAAAACAGACAAGGCTTGTCTATGCTCACACATAGGCTGCCTCAGGAGAAGGAGCATGAGGTCCACTTTTCTATTTTGTAGTGACCAAAATAGAAAAGTGCTTGTGAACAGGCAGGCCTGGAAGAGCCTCTGGTTCCTGATGACAGGAAGCCTTCCTCAGGAGCTGTGCAGAGCAGCACAGTGTGCAGTGTGCACGCTGAGCAATGCCATCTCTCTGCCTTACAGCGCTTTCTAACCAGACTCTCCTCCCATCCAGTAATCTAAGGAAGGGGGAAGGAGATCTATTACTTCATCCTCATATATGTGGCAGCTTTTCTTTTCTGCCTCCTACGCTTCATCTGCCACTGCTTTAAGCCTGCCCACTCTCCCCCTTTCACACAGCTCTTGTACAGCTCTGTGTCAGATACTCCTTCATCACCTGCATGCCTTGTTTTGCCAAGGTCACTTTCTCACATGCCATTATCAATTGTTCTTTCTCTTCACATCCTTTTCATGAAGCATTTAATCAATCAATCAACCATTTTCTGTGTTTGCTATCCTCTTTGAGAGCTTTTCATTCTCCAAGTTACTTTTCTCCTGTGCTTTATTAGGCTACAGTCTGCTGAGCTCTCCCCAAAGTTTAGCATGAGATTACATGTGAGTGGGTGAGCCCATAAGCTCTCAGACTGTGCTCTCATGCTAATTAGAAGCATATGTTGTTAAAAACACAGCATCATTGTTCAATTAATATTGAAATTACTTAATAGTACTCTACGGCCTAAAGACACTTCTGGAACTTACAAAATACTGAGTAATCCATTTCAGGCATTGAGATTTTTAGTAATAAACAAATGAAAAATAAGGAGAGGTTGAAACTTTAGGTAGATTAATAAGAATATTACTACCTTAACAAATTTTTCATAGTATCCAGCCTGAATATTTCTAGCAGGAGAGTAAGCAAAAATTAATCTGATTTCTTTCTGTGTTTCCTAAACAAAGAGATCAACTAATTATTGATATTTCTCTTTTACACAATAAAAGACTTTCCATGTTCCCCACTCAGGGTTTCCTTTCCTAAATCGAACACAGCCAGTGCTATGAAAGGTTTTTCATTTCCCAAAACTCATGTTGCTTTCCTCTGAACTCCCTCCACTGAATCCACATTTCCAGTCAAGGACAATGCCTGAAAGTAGGTGCAATATTTCAGCCACTCACCTATGCAATTAATCCTCATTTACAAATAATGCTCCAGTTCAGACTTTTAACTAAATGCCAGATTTCTCCTTGCTGCATAACAGACTCACAAAGTAACCCAATATCCTTTGTTTTCCCAAACTATCCTGAGGGACTTGATGGGATTCTGTCACCTGGACAGAATTGGTAGCTGCCCCCTACCTCCATTTCTCATTTCATTTCACACCCACAAGAGAAGCATGCAGTGTCATTCATCACTTTCACTCAAGGTGTGAAGGGAATGCCTTTCTTCTTCACTCCCCTTAGGAATAGCCCACAGCTTTCTCCCTGTCCTGCAGACCCCTTGCTTTTTGCAATATCTGCCTGACTTCATCCCCAGAAAAGGATGCATACTGAGACACTTGGTGTGATAAAGCACTTCTGGAGAGCAAACTCCTCCTTGTTCTCATGAAGCTCATTTTTATTGCCAGCCGTGGCATATGGGAGAAAAGACACGCTCAGGCTCCACGTGGGTGACCCAGACTGTAGGATCTGAGGAGGAAGCAGGAGGAAACTGACACATTTGTTACTACAAGGCCGGAGCAACATGACACAGACCAAACTACACCAGGAATAGTGTCCAGGACCTTGTTCAGAAAGAAGAGATGAAATAGACTATTTGGCCTTAAAAAATAAATTTAAAAAACCCCAAACCCAGAACAAAACAAAAACACCATAAAGCTTATTTCAAGAGTCACATTGCCTAAAGAATCTGGGAATGGGGGTGGAAAGAAAACCAGACAGGAAATTAAATCCAGGACATTATTAACTTTGAATTTTGAGTTTTCTTCCCTGAGATCAACAGAACAAAATCTTTTAGAGGAACAGGATGTTCAGATCAGCAGCCTGAGCTCACTCTGGGCACCTGAAAAGCCAAACAGGACATATGAGTTACTTGCTGCCCCCCTGGAAAGTCATGTACCACATGAAGCACACTCAGGTGAGTCTCCATGAAAACTGCATAGCTCAGTCATAGCCTGAGTGAGGAGAAGCAGGATCTGCATCTATCAAAATATTCACACCACTTGTTACAGTTCTGGATCTACTACACTTCCTAGTCAAGAGACTTCACATCTTCTTGTTGCTGCACCTTCCACTTCTACGTTTTACTGTTTGCCATCCTTGTGCTACTTCCCTTTGGCAGCATTAGAGTCAGTTTCTCCAACACTGTCCTGCAATTCCCTACACATTTTCAAAGCTTATTTTCTTCTGAAAGAGGAAAAAAGCATAAAGCTAAGGCATTTCATTCAGTTCTAACCTGTTGGAGCAAAGTTACCAAGAAAATACAAATTTTTAAAATATCTACAAGACATTAAATGAGATTTTCTCCCTGAGGTATTTCTCTTTCTGTGCTTGCCTGCAAAGATGGCAACACTGTGGCAAGGACATATGCTGAGTTTCCACACAGAATAATCTCACTGAATCCCACAGGTGAAGTTTGATCTAATTACAGTAAAAAAAGACTTGTTCTCAATTGTCTCATACCTGGGTACAGCATTTCAGCAGTAAGACTATGCTGGCAAAAACTGTTAAGCTGAGCACAAACATCTGCTGACACAGCAGCTGTTCTACTTAAGGTTCAAGGATATTTTAGGAAGAAAGATAATGCGTGTGTATGGTAGTACACAATACTCTTTAAGCATTGGTAAAGCTATTCAAATGCAGAGAAAACCTCTCAGTGTTACACAGAATAATGACTTTGATGAATTGGTTAAGGTTTTAAAGATGTAATGTTTTCTGTGTAAGATGCAGTGACCCCTCTGAACAGCAGAGGACATTTAGTTACTGCAACTTGTCTCTTGAATGGTGTCCAGAGAGAAGAACAGTGGGACCAGTGAGGAAACTCAGCCTGGGGACAGGCAGAGAGAAAGGCTCTTTTGTGTGGCAGCAGAGGCAGAATCCCAAATGCTCATTTTCAAACACGGACAAAGGAGGAAGGGCAACATTTATCTCTTCTGTTTTTTCTATTTTTTTTTCCAAGGTCTGCAGCACAAAATCCCTCCTAAGCAAGCTGTCAACAAGGAGGAGGCATCCTGTGTGCAGGGGCCCAGCCTGGCAGATTAGCAGCATTGCTCAGAGCAAACCTGACGCAGCAAGAGAAGCTGCTGTGAGAGGACCCAGCAGGGGAGAGCTCTGAGAGCTGTGTAAGGAAATAACAGATACAGCTGCCACTCTAATCATTGCACCAAGTTTCCAGGGATGGCCTCATCTTGCCATGCCACTGACCCAGCGTGGGATGCCAGAGGAACTCACAGCAGCCAGCGGAGAAGATGGCAGGAATTACAGCTAAAGGAAAACTAGTGTAGCAAAGCTCTGTATAAGCTTAATCCTGCATACCACACTGTGCTGCTGCTGCTGCATTTTGACTTCCCTTGTTAAGCAAGACATGCACTGCAGCAACTGGGCTTCTCTGCTGAGAGGAATGCAAACTCTAGATCAGAGGGATGACAAGAGACACCATTGCCTGCAGTGCCTGTGGCCCACAGCTGAGCAAGAATCAATCATGTTGGGTTTTATTCCAGATCCTGGGGCTCCTGAGCCTTTTGCATTAAAACTCTGCTGCATAAACCACCGAGAGAGGCACCAGACTCTGAATCTGGTCTGCAGCAAACAGCAGTGTCCAGCACACTTTTGTGTCCTCTCTCTCAGCATCATCTTACTGTCATAAAGAGAGGATGAGATGCTCTTCAGTTTGAAGAGTCTAGGACGATGTGATTTTAAACTTCTTAAAGTACAAAAGGCACTAGGAGATATGTTAGTGACAACACTATTAAGAAACTCTAGGGCAGAACAAGTGCCACAGATTTTAAAGAAACAGAGGCAGCATCACATTGAAAAGAGTCTTTTTAGGCAGCAAACACAAGGTATGAATGTGCACAGTAAATCCCAGTGAACTGGAGTACTTCTGTTCTAAACAGAGACAAGATTTGTGACAAACCCAGTTTTGTGCTCACTGCCCCTCCATAAAGATATCAATTGCTCTGGTGATTGCTCTTAAGGGCTTTTTCCAGTCTTACTGATTCCATTAAATTAATTCATCAACATCAGATTTTTTTCCAGGCACACAAAACTGACTCATCTCCACTGCATCACAGAATGTTCCCACATGCCCTGGGAACATAAATGCCTCCTTGAGCACAGCTGAAAACCTGCAACACTGTCATACAGCTCCACATTTGCATTATCTCCCAGTCCACCAACTAGGCCTATCACACTAGCAATCCCTCATTCAGACAGACCTCTCAGAACCTCCTTTTGGGGTCAGCAATTGCACAAAATGCAGGGAGAGAGATTAATCCTGTGTATCAGAGGCAATTGTCAGTGCATTATTGTATGTGAGGGAAGAACAGCTTCATCCTTTTCTCTGCCCAGGGAAATGTGAACTCTTACTATCACATCCTGTTGATGCAACCAGCAGTTTAGAAGTGTTTCTAAAAGCCTTTCTCAGTCTTTTCTGGGCCAACTGCTGCACATGGCATAAAATAATGAAACATCTGATGGCCAGTACAAGGGAAAAAACTCCATAGTCTATTTTGGAAAGTAGACATTAGAGTTAGGTATTAGTGACTCCTTCAGGATTTTTTAAAAATAAACTGGAGTACTGTCATATTCAAGCATTTTGGTGACTTAAACTCTAAGGTTTTGCTCATACCATCTTTCCTAGTTAGCTCTGCTGTGAAGACTCCCTAAGTGAACTGCACCTTACCCTGGCAGAAAAATTGTCTCCTTAATTACAGTGTTACCTTGTTCACTGATCACAATCAATAACATAAACAGAGAAACTTTCTGCCAATCTAACTCACTCCATCTTTACCAGGCCATTCCCACAATCAGCTGACTTATGCTTCACAGATGTCCAAGTTACCCAGCTACAGGGGTAGGAAGCATCAGAGTTCTCCTAGGAATAGCACCACCATCCAGTACAGGCTTAAATAAGGGTCGTGAATTTGCCATGAGGAAATGTAGGAGAGAGAAGGAGGTGATGGGGAGGGATTGAGGTTGTCAGGGGTTCCCAATGCCACAGGGAGCTGTAGCCTTCTGCACAACTGGGTGCTCTTGGCATGATTATAAAAGCTGATCTGCTTCAAATATAGCCCAGAGAGTGAAAGTAGTGTGGAGCCATTAGGTCTGGCACCAGAGATGTCCTCCATCCTGTAAACAGGACGTAGAGCTGTAACAAGGACCATGAGTGTCTGTTTTCCTGTGCAGGTAAAGTTGTAGAAGCAGAGGCATGGGCAATGCCTCTGCTTCTACAACCTCCTCCCTCTCCCTGCCTGCTCCCCTCAGCCTCCCCTGCTCACTGCACTGCTGTGGTGGGGACAGCTGGGAGCAGCCCTCTAGGAGTTAAATGAATCCATGAGGAAGCAGAACCGGGAAGAGCAGAGCCCAGCTCCCAGCTCCCAGCCCCTCTCCCTGCTCCTCACAGGCTGCTGGAGAGATTGAGCCAGGGCTGTCTGACAGCCCACTGCAGCTCTGGATTTAAACACTTTGGATAGACTTGAGGTAGAGACAGGAGAGGTTTGATGCCCTCCTGCCACACGATTTCTAACTGACTGAATGTTACTCCATCAGTGTTTTTAAATTTGTATTAACCCTGCAATAAATAATGCTCAATACTGTTTTGCCCAAACATCCAAAATTACGAGCTCTTTCAAATCTTCAAAAGGTGAAAACCAAAGCATTTTTATATTTTTAAGCATTTCAGGTTTTCCTGCATATTCTGATCTGAAATTACAGTGTTTTCTTGTTTCAAGGAGGTACAATATGTAACAGCAAGCCAAATATGTGACCCAGGGGAGGTATTTAAACAGAAGCTGAGCACAGCTCTCAAACAGGCTATAAATCTTTCATCCCTCACTCTCAAGCCTCTACTCTGTTTATGCCAAGTGGAATTTACTAGAGTAGCAGTTAGTAATGCTAGTGAAGGAAACTGCAGGCTGGGTGTGAGAACAGCCCTTCTGTCAGAGCACAGCTCTTGTCTTCCCTCCATGCTTATGCTCAAGTCAGGTCTCATCTGCTGTGAGAGATCATTATCCTCCTGCCTGTCCTGACACCTCTGCACTGCCACTATCACTCCATTATTTCTCATCCATCCCACCAGCTTGCATGTTTATGCAAATTTCATCTGTCTTTTGCTTTGCTATCACCTGCTTCATTGAAGTTTATATGCCACCTACTAGCAGTAAGGCAATAGTTCTGTTTCCTCCCATGAGAGAAACTGAAATCTTATGGTTAATGGCTTAAACATTTTTTTTTAAAAGGACTTTGCCCATTATGGCAAGATTGTATAAAGAAGCTGTGACCACTAAACCCTGTTCCCTGTCTGAATATGCCTCCTGACTGGAGCTGGACTGTGAGCCAAGCCACCTAACAGGATCTTGAGAGAAGGGTGGTACTACTGACCAATTATCTTGTGTCTAAGGAGAATGGATGCACAAGGAAAGCCAAACCCAGCAGCTGTCCTGAAATTCAGCTCTAGCTGGGTTTGGGGTGAGGGAAGCCATAGCCCACAGACTCATTTGCTGAGGCCAGGTTTGCCTGGCCAGGGTGAGAAGAGCAGAGTTTTTGGGTGTGTGGTGTAACCCCTGGTCAGAGGGAACACCCACCCTCCCTTACACAAACTGGCTCAGTTGTAAAACCCCCTCACACCAGGAAGGCAATAGACATCCACAGGTCATTCATGTGAGAGGCAGTTGAGGAGGGATCATAAACCATCAAAGACCCCCAAAGCACCCCCAGAGTCATTCCTGAGGCCTTGCACCAGAGGACTGCACATGATGCAAAGTGATGCAACCAATCCAGAGTCTGTGGCAAGAGATGGTGTAAAATAAAACTTCCCTGCCAGAGGGGACACCTGGGCATTCCCAACTGGCCTGAATACACACTAACCCTCTGAACCCTCTGTTTTCTGGGACCAGCACCACCAAGAAGACCAGAAGAGGATCAGTGGGATGCTGCTGGGATCCACAGTGGTGAGTTTTCCACTTAACCTGCCTCTCTGCCACTCTTTCGCTCCCCCACCCCTTTCCTATTTTTCTCTCTCTCCCTCCCTCCTTCTCCCCCCCTCACATTTACTGGAAAATAAAATCCATGCTATTGGCTTTCAGCATACAGTCTCTTTTGCACCTTAATTTGGGCAGAGGCATCTCTGTAACAATAACCAGATCTTAACATCCCATAGTAAGTAACATACCTCTGGAAATACTTGATTTTTTAACAGAGAAGCATTCATCAAAAGACTCAAAATGCTGTTTGTCTTGAGATGTTTTTGACTGATTTTTTTCCCTCTTTTTCCCAGTTCTGTTCCACTGGTGTTTGCAATGGTCAGATAGATAACCTAACTTAAAATACTGCCACTAGTATCCTAATTCTGTCTTACATGGAACTTTGAACTGCATTAAAAAACACTGTTCACAATCCCAGTGCTCTCTTGCAGCTTTTTGGGATATCAAACCCTGCTATCATCATCATATTTCAACTAGTGATTGTAACCATGGGATATTTTATTTTAACTTATTGTGGAGTATATGCAGTCACTGTCACCTAGGAGATGCTGAATGAGTAGGAGTTAAGCCACAGATGATTTTGAAAAGTCATATTTTCCAGGGTGAATCAGATGATCCTTTCTTTAGCTGGAAGGTCTCCCTGTCACTAGTGAAAAATAAAACATTTGATGTAATCTCTTCTAAAAATACAGCTGAAAACAACTGTGATCACATCTGGCATTTTAAGGAGTAGTAAAAGGGGGTGTGTATGAGCAGAAAAGAGAAGAGCAGTGAAAGATGGAGAAATAGCACAAAGGCTAAGGAAATACTGAAATCCCAGTTACTTAACAACACACAAAGTAAAATTTATGTTTCCTATATATAATTATGTAAAGTATTCCCATGAGTGCTGAGCTCATAAACCCACCAGTGAATAAAACAAAAAAGAAAAGTGCAAAAACCAGAAAGAAAGTCATCTGCCTAGATACAAACTCTTGGAAGTGATGGGAGGCATCCTTTAAAACAGCCGAAATGATAAATTTTAAAAAGGTCATAAGAAAAGTGTCCTTGCTTTTCTAAATAGAAATTTCTTTTTCTACAGAATAAAAAGGTGGAGGAAAAAAACAGAGCCTGTAAGCTTAGCTGTGTGCACCAACACGAATATTGCCCTGCAGACAAAGCTTTGTCTACTGCCCCTTAATTATAGGAGCTGTCCTAGAATTTTCTTAGATCAAAGAGAGAAGCAAACAAACAAAGTATATGGGGAGAAAGAAAACAATAACGTCTCTGTTTCCTTCTTGAAATTTACTAGGGCAGCCACTGTTTTTACTGCAGTCACAGGCCTTTTCTATTTACAAATTCAAAGGCCAGTGCTAAACTTTAAAAGATGCTTGTGCCAGGCTCTGTTTCCAATTACCTGCACACCGTGTGGTTTCCCAAGTGGGGTTTCTGCTGAAACTGTAATCAGTCTAAAGTAAGTCACATTCACAAATGGCAGCTTGGGTCAACAGACTGTGCTCCACGTCCCCAGCAGCCCCATCCTGCCCACAGGAAAACACTGTCTTCACTATCACAAGAACCCAGCTAAACTTACTTGGCTCCAGTTCAGATGTATGCCAGCTATTCAAGACAAAATTGGTGAACGGATATGAGGGGAAAATATTAACAAGTATGCTTACTGTAGCACCTGTTTTTGAGCTTTCCCTCTTCTCAAACACCTTGCAGTGGTGAATACAAGAGGCTACACAGGATGCTTGAGCACCCAGAAGAAACAATTTTTCCTGTTTACTGAACCCCAGAATCTGTAAAGAATTTCCAGCACAGAGACATGCAAGTCTCCAGTTTTGAAAGGAAGCTATATGCAGAAGGACTGCTGGAAGCAGCTCTTTCCATAAGCAATTGTGCCCTTGAAATGGAGCAAAGCCCTCCTGCTAGCTAGCTAGGATGAAGACAGAGTTACCACACTGCCAAAAGGAACTGCTGAGTGTTTCTCCATACTTGGTTTTGAAATTTTCAACCAGGCTTGTTGTGGCAATCACCAGGGGTTGGCAGAGGCAAGAACTGACTGCTCAGTGAACTACACCACCAGATACATTTACAGTGTCTTGAACGGGGATGGCTAGTGTATTTTAGATACCCTTCAACCTCAGATCCTTACAACTGCACATGGAAAGACACTGCCAGAGGTGTCCCAGAAGCAGTTTTTTCAGGAAGCACAGATTGGTATTGTTCTCTTGACTTCATGTATCCAGATTTGCAGCCCTTGACAAGACCTATGA
Organism: Serinus canaria; assembly: GCF_022539315.1. Taxonomy (NCBI): domain Eukaryota; kingdom Metazoa; phylum Chordata; class Aves; order Passeriformes; family Fringillidae; genus Serinus; species Serinus canaria. The sequence goes on from NC_066316.1 coordinate 92,513,555, forward strand.
AATCTAATGAAAATGCAACCCTTTCCAGGGAATGTGTTTGGTTGGTTCTTTTCTTCCTTTTATGAGGGCTGTATTACATTTTTTTCTCTTTTTTTTTTTTTCTTTTTCACTTTTCTGAAAGAATTCTAAATTCTCTGAAGTTTACAAAAAGAAATACTTCAACACTGTAATGAGATTTTACCCTTTTAGGATGTTGGAATAGAAAAAAAAGGAAGACCTTATCTGTTTTAATTCATTCAAAGGACTCTAATGATCTGTTCAGTACTTTTGACATAACTTTTGAGAGTAAAGATAAAAACATAAAACATAATGTCATCCAAAATCTTAAAATTTTGAAGTGAAAAAATTGATTTGTAACCTTAATTATGGGCAGATGGCAAGGCACTGAACATCATTTAAAGTCTCTCAAAAGAGACTGTGAGGAAGAACACCACTTCTTCATCACAATTCTCTCAAGACTACAAGTCCTTCCTGATATAAAATACAGGGGCAAGAGATGAAGATGGTACAGCAGAGGTATTACCATTTCCAAACTGACTGTGTTTCTACTCACCTGGTTCCTCCACTGCAGAGATCTGTGCAGCTACAGAAAGCAAGTGTCCCCCTGCCTTTTCAGAGCCCAGGAATGATGCTGCAAAAGGCCACAAACAGGAACAAAAGTAGGAACAGTTTCACTCCTTTTTTATTCTGGTCAGGTTCACAGGAAGAAAATATTCTGTTCACATGGAGTAAAATGTTGAAACAGTAGAATGCACTTCACAGTAACAGCCAATATTCCCAAAGTCCTTTATTGATAAAAATCCCCCCGAACTTATTTCCAATACCTAATGGATTGAATTACCTTTCTCTCCCTACCCACCCCCACTTTTCTCTTTGGAGAGAACTGAAGCTTTAACAGCTTTTCTCCAGTAATACATGGAATTTTACAGCAAAGCCAGAAATAAAACTAGGTCTTCTTGATGTCTCTATTTCCTAATGCAAGAGCAGCAGGAACTAATCATTCATTCCCCATAGAATTATCTGTCTTTTTTAAACTACGTGCCAACATATATGAGTCAGCATTAACAGGGACCTGTTTTCCCAGGTAATCTACACTTGTGATTTCTTCTCACTAAGAATGCTTCACTCGAGCCCCTTTTTGCTCCCATGTTCTCTCCCCACCTGCTGCCATCCGCCACAGCACAGCAGTGCAGAGTCCCTGTGCAGCACCGAGGAAGATGAACTGCTGCAGTCTCTCAGCTGGCTCCTTTGCCTTTTTTAGTGCCCCCTGAGAGCTGGGAGAGTTTAAAGAAAGTGAACCTATTGTCTGAATCCCTTCACATTTAAACTGCACATGAGGAAGCCCTGGGTCTGATGAGGAGACCTACACTCCAGCTGTTTCAAATACAGTAGCAACATCAAGGGTAGCCACTGAAAATCCTGATTTTTTTACTTCCCTTTCAAAAATAACTTTTACAAGTTCTTTTTTACCACATGTAAGCTGAGCTTTTTTCTTGGCTCTTGGGAATGAAGGGCAACCTTGTAATTTGAGTAAGAGGAAGCCTGGAAGTGTGCTCTCCCCAGAGACCTACAATGGAGTAACAACAGAGCTGCTGTGCCTCTCTTTTTTTTGGGAGAGGGAATATATAGCTTTGCTCCCTTCTGCAGGCACTGAGCCAGGCAGTCTGGTCAGGAAAGCAGTGTGAGCCAGAACAAATTCTGTTCCCCATGGCCTTCCAGCTGCTGCTTACAAGAGAGGATGAGGTGAGCAGAGGCACACCTCTTCTTGCCTGGAGGCATGATGCCCCTAGCTAGCCTGGGATAAAATGTGTTACAGGCATATGCAGTGATAGGTACTCTGACACACACCTGTACACCAACACCCTGCTCATAAAGTCTGATGTAGCAATGACAGAGGCATGATGAGTTAAATGACAGGCCAGGCTCCTTCCCATTAGTGAGTCAGCCAGCTGAGTAAGAGCCAGCATGGGCTTTTCATGGACCAGGCTTGTCAAACATTCCATGTGCACGACCATCATACCTTTATACACCAGTTCTGTCAAAGCCAAGCCAGACTTGGACACAGACAGAATCTTCATTTAAATAACACTGGATTGAGTGAAGAAGCGCTTAAAAAGGCGATATGAAGGAAGCGGATGGTTAATTAGGGGGTTTCTCTCAATTTTTCTTTCAGTAAGTATTTTGAAATACAACATTTGCTTTAGAATAGGGTGATAGAGTACTGCACCTCCAAGGTGTGTTACTGAATCACAGTCAGAATCAGCATTTGCTTCCAGTAGATACACAGGAGCAGAAAACTTCAGTAAGAATGTAAAGCAAAGAGGTTCATCTTCTCTTAATTAGCCCACGGAAGTTCCTGCACCATTCTGCTCTGAACCCAGGAACTCTCTCAAGGACCTGCACTATTTTGCATTTTCCTAATAGTTTAAAATGTATTTTTAAGAGGGCTGCCTGTCTAGGACTTCATTATGATCTAAAAAGAGACTGGCAATGATGGAAAAACTTTATTTGCCTTATTTGCATTCCATGAAGTTATTTTTAATCTCAGCTTTTATTTCTCTACTAATAAAGATTCTATGTTTTTCTTTAACTAGAAAAATATGGGAGACAAACAATCCATCATTGAGGATGACAGATCCGCTTACCTGTGCAGAATAGAAAAACATTCCTACAAATTTTCTACTGTCAAACTCTGCAATGATTTTTCACATGTGCAAAGAACTGCAAATCAGTGGGTAAGGGAACAAAATGGGATGAGACATGGAGGTGGGGATCGTGATGACACAGGAAAAAGAACCATCTTCATCTGTAATGCATGAACAAGCTTTCAGTAGATTAGTCCCTGACCACTGAGATAAAGGTTTCTAAATGGTGTGGGAATTAACCTTATTCTGCTGCGATTTGTGCTCTTACTTTATCCCTCAAAGACCTCCTAGCTGGTCGATACTTTAATACTGCAGTTCCTTTTTCCTGTAGCTGCAGTTCTGAGGTGACTAAAAGCTTCAGGTCAGCTTAAAAAAAGGTGCTGAACTCTTGCCTTAAGTCTGCATTATGACCAATTTAATTGCTCACAACTTCCTCTATTTCCTAAGCTCATGGTTCCATTTTGCCAGAAAGCAGATGCATTAAGTCTTCCACACTTCATCTAAAAATTTAGGGCTGTATTACGGGAAAAAATTATCAGGCTACGGAAGGAAAGTTTGCCTCCAGAGGAAAGGAGTTTCAATGATTTCCTATAGGTATTTTTTCCAAATTAACAGACTCCCTGTTACCTATTGAAATGTTTGAGTAAAGAGACAAATATGTCCAACCTCTAGAGGGGAATAAAAAAAAAAAAAGAAGACTGCGTAACAAAAAAAAAAAAAGACAAAGGAAAAAAACAGGCAAAAAAAGTAATACTAAAAAAAAAAAGGATAAAAAGTCATCACCTTCAGGACTCTCCATGTATAAGCCACTCAGCAGGGAATTTGAGAACTGGCACTGCTGGCACAGGGAGAGAGCAGAGCAATGAAGGGCATGGCACAAGACAGCCAGGCATGTATCATTTTCTCTCTGCTTCCCAAGGACTCTGCATCAGGACAGCTGTCATTCAGAGGATGCTCCTTCAGCTCCTTCTGGCCACTGCTCACCACCAGTGACCTGCCAGGCAGGTGTCACTGCTGTCAGGAACAGTCGTGCTCCTCTCCCTCTGCCTGAGCTTGCTCACCAGCAGCTGCTCCAGCTGGGATTCATGAGACACAGATCCTCTTCACATTCACTTGAAGAAGAAGAAGCCTGCAGGTACTGCCACATTTATGGCTTCCCGACCTTCTTTTAGCCACATGCTGTTATTTAGCCTAGGACTTCTGTCATCTCTTGACAGCTGCCTAGACAATGCAATCCTGAAACAGGAATGGGGTTTGTTTCTAGGCATAGTCCCAGCACTAATAGCTACTGATTTGAGTTTCCTTTGTCCCCACCCCTGATAGGTACATCTGTCCACAGGCTGTAAACTCATGTTTGATGACATGTTGTTCACTTGATAATTACTCAGTATGACATGAGAGTTCACAGCTGTATGTGACTTCCCTGTTTGCACAGTCTAGCAACTGAAGATTTGTCTTTCCAGCAACACTTCCCTGCCTTCAGGGGAATACAGGCCAACACCACCTGCCTGCAGATGTTTTTATATGAAAACTTACTGTGAATTTTGAATACATGGACACAAGTGATGCATATACCTGGAAGCAGATAACAACAGGGGATTTTATGTGCCTAGACTGACAGGTCTTTGAAACCCAAATCTTTTGTGCTACAATTGTTTAGTTTAGTTCACCATTTCTGGAAAATTAACCATGGCACAGGTTATTGGACCCAGTCATATAATTTACCAGACTACACCTAAAGCTTGAGCCTAGGGCCTAAGCATCCTGAGAGATGTAGGTGCAAAATGTTCAGTGAGTCAAGCAGGAGAATAGGCTTGAGATAAACTTAATTGCCATGAAACTTCCCAATATGTAGTTCACAACACAGAGAAAAATTAAGAGTTAAAAATTTATATTCTAGTGAAGGAAAAAAAACCCCAAAACACATTCAAGTGACTGTCTGCTTGAGTCTTATTCCATCAGAGCTTTTCTTTTTGATTTCTAAAGGAAGTCCCCAGTGATTTTATAACAAACTCAAAACTCTGGAGCTGAATGCAAAAAAACCCAAACCTCGTAAACTAAGATGTTTGGTTGAGCTATTCCAGATTTACCCTGCTTTAATCAGCAGCAGAATTCATCCCTTCTCAAGAAAATGTAAGAAAGCTTGCATGTTGCAACAGGTAAGGAAATAACAGAAATTACAGCAAGTGCAACCTCACACAGTCTATGAATATTGCAGTTTTCAAACAGGTCTTAGGGCCTCATGTTAAGCAAAATATCTGATGAGAAAATAAGTAGGAGACAAAGTGGGGAATTTAAATTGTATTTGATTCTGCTTTTACTTACACTGCTGTAAATCTACACCAGCCAAAAATTTGACATGTGGGACATAATACAGGAGAGCATCCTGGGAAAACCTACCTGTAACTTCAATAAATGCACAGTGCACTTTAACATACTGAGAAAAGAGAAAAAAAAAGGAAATAAAATTAAAGGGGAGTGTATGTTAATCTGTATTTACGAAAATGCCTTCACTGGAGAATATTTCAAGTTCCAAACACTCAGGGCACTGTGAAATGAAAATATTCCTTTTTTCTTGCTTAGCCTTAGAAACATTTCCTAAATATTTACCGGTCTGATAGTTTGTATTATATTGTCTCTGCTTTATAAGAAAAAATATGATACCATTTACTGATTGGATGGATAACAAATCAAAACCAGCAATTACCCAAAAATCCCTAATGGGGCACATAAGCTTTTTTAAAAGTATTTATTTCATTACAACATAAATTGGGAGTACATAAAAAGCTTTATCTATGTATGCTTCAAAAATGAAACTATGAATACATCAGTTACACATATAATTCACCTGAACTGTGAACAGTGTCTAAAGAACTTGCATTAATCTGTTGAAAGTGGTAGCATCAACATTGTTATTTCATGATTTCACAGATTTCTCAAGGGTTTATCCACTAAGACTTGAAAGCAAAGCAAGAGACTCCTGCAAAAGGTAGCACAATGTGGTGGTTTGAGAAGCACTGCAGATGTAAAATGCTAAGAAGTAGCAATATAATTGATAAAAAACCTAGCCTGTTCAAGAAATATTTGAAAATAACCTGGCCCTATAATCATCACTGTTTCAAGTTCCAACTGTAGTTTCCCTTCCCTACTGTTTGTTTCAACTGGATATACAGTAGGTATTTTGACTCTGAATTCATCTCTTCCCTCCTATCCTTCACTCCCATTTCTTTCCTTTGAGTAATTCACAGAAGTTAGTTTCCAAAATAGCATGCTGCTGCAGTTTAACCCCAGCCAGCAGCTCAGCCCCACACAGCCACTCACTCACTCCTCCAGTGATTTGGGAGAATCAGAAGGGGGAAAGCGAGAAAACTCAAGGGTTGAAATAAAGACAGTTGAATAAGCATAGTAAAAGCTGCACCTGCAAGCAAAGCAGAACAAGGAATTCATACACCTTCCCTTGGGTGGGTAGGTGTTCAGCCATCCCCAGGGAAGCAGTGGTCCAACACACATAGAAGTGACTTAGGAAGACAAACTCCATCACTCCAAATGTCCTCCCTTCCTTTATATCTGAGCAGGACAACAAATGGTCTGCAATATCCCTCTGGTCAGTTGGGGTCAGCTGTCCCAGCTGTGTCCTCTCCAAAGCTCCTGTGCACCACCAGCCTCCTTGCTGGTGAGGTGGGGTGAGGAGCAGAAAAGGCTTTGGCTCTGTGTGAGCACTGCTCAGCAACAACGAAAGCATCTCTTATTATCAGCACTGTTTTCAGCACAAATCCCAAACACAGCCCCATACCAGTTACTGTGGAGAAAATTAACTTGACCCCAGCCAAAACCTGCACTCCTGCTGATTCCTAATACCAGTGGGTTCATTCCAGCAGCTCTCAGCATTCAGAAGGCCAAACCAAATGAAAAGTGTGTGATCACATACTTTGAGCGCACAATTTTACTGAGCTTGTGTGTCAATCTCTGCTTTTAGTAAAGTCAGAATAGTTCCACTAACCTAGTAAATGCATGGAACTATTACAAACTTGCACTACATTACCTCAGAGTAGAAGCCAAGGCAAGAAAAAGGTAAAAACATACTTTGCTATAATAGTACTCAGACTCACACTACTGGTAATAGCCAAACAGCTGTTCTGCTAAACCAGTGCCAATCCACTTTGCAAAATAAAAGCAGAAAGAAGACAATTAATAAAATGCTTTTTACTATGAATGCTCAACAGTACTACTGCTTCCCCTTCTTGTGTTTTCTTAAGTTTCCCAGAAGCAATGCCACTGGGAAAAAAAAAAAAAAAGCCCAAAGATAGGATTCTGTCTAAATATGGATTAATTCCAGCAGAAAACACTACATATCAGTCCAGACACTAAGCACCAGCACCACTGTTAAGTTTTGTGATAATGAAGGTTAATACATTTATGGAGCAGTCAATGGAATATGTGATATAAATCAGGAAAAGCGATAGCCATTCATGAATAGTTGTAATTGGGATACAGCACTCTGAGAGCCAATCAAACAGCACAGGAGAGGTATGGCTTTCATGTAAGTAATTTATTCTTTCATCACTTTAAAATTTACCAGGTCTTTATTTACAAAGAAACTTCTGTGGATAGAATTTACACCAGCAACTGCACATTTTTAGCCATTACTAGGGTATGACTAACATCCTCCCCATGTTGCTTAACAGTGCTAGTTTTGATCAAACAGGATTATTCTTTTGCCAATTACTTTTTTGACTTAGTTTCAAGTGTAAACAGAATCTGTACACGTGCTTTTGCTGCAATTAAGATTTCTATTTTACAGAACCAGTTAGTAGGTAGAAACAGTAAAGTTTCATCTGTTAATAGCATTTCTTTATTGAAATCAGTATTTAGTTTTGGGTTCAATGAAGGCTTTAGGCATTTCATTGTTAGGTACTGCAACGCCTCTTTACTAAGGTGGCACCCCTGAGAAGAATCCAAATTGTTTGGCTGCCCAGTACAGCACATGGAGGACCTCACCTCAGACTGGTAACCCAAAACACAGAGCCTGTCTCAAAAGCTTTCCAAAGATAACACATCTGATTGTAGCAACTCGTGCTAAATCTATGCTGAGTTACCCATCCAGGAGGTGGGGCCTGGAATCTACTCAGAACTCAGTGTACAGGAGCCCGTGTGTGTGAGCTTCTGGAGGATTTGCATGAAGCTCATCCCTGAGGAAGAGCCGCAGGAGGGGGTGCCAATGTACCTCTCCTGAACAGCCATCGAGGTTCACATGCACACACAATCTGCAAGGACCCAGTTCAGTCCTCACTAAGCTTATGGGAATTCAAGCCTAAATTTGCTAGCAGACAACCTTGAAAACAGGAGTAGTCTAGGGAGGAAAAATTACTCCCTGAAAAATTAGGGCAACTATCTCCTGCGTGTCCCAGTAAAATGGGAGGACTGTAGGATTCAGGGGGAGAGAGACAGCAGGGCAGACTATGTGTCTCTAGCCAGTCTCAGATCACTCAGTGAGGATGACCACCTTGACTAACTTCAAGAGTTCCTTTAGTCCATTGACAACCAGAGGGTGGGAGATGTGGACTGAATGCTTGCAGGCTAAGAAAGCACACACAGGTCTCCATGTTCCTATGTAAATACGGTACACTTCAGGCTACTCTAGAGAGAATGGCTGATTAAAAGCAAAACACACATGCAAACACAACTTGAGGGTGGCCTGGCCTTTTGGTTTGTACCTAAATTAAACCCCATTACATCAGTGGTTTCTGGATATTCCACTTGGTAGGTAGGTGTGGAACTGCTCTGAGCAGTTCCAAATGGGTGGAGGGGAACTGCTCAGCAGCTCAGCATATCAAAGAGACAGTTGTTGCTAGGTTTAAGTAAAACTGTATGGTTCTGGAACAACAATTTCAGTCTTTAAATGCCTAAAAACGATCTAAATTATGGTTTTAGTACTCAAGTTTGGGGGCGGGGTGTTTCTTTGTGAAGATAGAATTGGGAAAGAAAAATTCTCAGCAAACCTGCCTCAGGCCTACCAGGGAGGAAACAGAGGCCACAGAGTAGGAAATCTGGCTAGAAACATGCCTCTGCTGTTAATCATCAGGCTGTGACTATGCAGTGTACAAAGGAAACAGATTTGATAGACAGCTACTAATGAAGCCCAGACTCTCCCCACTGACACTGTGTACACAGTGAAAGCAGGTAAGCACTTGATTCAACTTTTTTTAAAAATAGGAGCTATCAAAAACACAAACCACTGCAGGTTTTTTTAACACTTATTACTGCAGAAATGTATTTCTTCATAGTGTACAGCAATAAATATTGGAAGAAAGGATATGGTTCATTCTATCCCAAAAGTTTGTGGATTAATGTCACATCTTAAACCATGGAAACTTTCAAAAACTCATTTAGAAGCATTTTCATGCATTAGCAGAATGAAAATGCTTAATTAATAGGAATGCAAAACCTGGTTTGATACCTCACTACACTGTAGTATAAGAACTATACTACGTAAGTCTTTGAACTATGAAATTGCCTTGTATTGCAAGATAAAACAGACATTTCCTTGTGTTCCCAGTGATACTACTATTTCAAAATCTGGCCTAGCACTTACATCTCTAGTTTAAGTATGCACCTAAGCCTTGCATTACACAGCTTGAAATACTTTCTACAGTTAACATAAAAATTATGCTGAAAGCAAACATGTAATTTTTCTTTCCTGCTCAAGCTACAATGCTGTAATTTAATCTAGAGTCAATATTTCCAAGGATTTTCATCTGAGAATTAAATCAAATATTCTGTGAAGGATGTTAAAATCCCCTGCACCAGCCTGTACTGAGGCTAAGATAAATGTCACACTCCACAGGCCTTCAGCTCCTGCCTGGCTGATGCTGCTTTAATTAGCTCACTAGGGAACAGGCTCACTTGGCTAAGGACTTCTAGGACTGGACCACTGTTTCCTATAGAATGACTAACCAGATCATCTGCATTAAAACCCTGTGCAACAACAAGAAGAGAAAAAAACCCCAAACAATAAAGAGAAGGAAAAAAGTATCTATGAAGTTCACTATTCTCTTTTGTACAGATGGTGTCTCATAGGACAGAGCCTGCTGCCTTCCTTTGGAACTAGCAATTATGTGTAAGAATGCTAATGTCCCATTTAACAAAAACAACTTAAAACATAAAAAGATCTGCTTTTTTTAATGCAAGGTCCCTATGTCTTTCTAAAATATGAATCTATGCTAGAGCTTTGAGTATAAACAATTCTCTTCCACAGTCTATGCAAGTTCCATGCTGAATATACAGCATTGTACCAGCAAAAACACAGGTTCTTTTTTCAGAAAAGGTTTCTCAGTGATTTACCATAAAGCTAAAACATTTGCCTTGCCTACTAATTTTTTTTAAGTATAAAATGTATAAAATAAATGCATGTGCCCTTTTCAATATAGTCTGTCTGAGTAGACATTTCATGTTTTCCAGTTCTGAGTAACATGACAAAAAGTGTGCTCCAACCTTCCACAGGCAGGAAGAAGTTTTGTATGGTTTAGCCTCATTTGGATGCTGCCCCACAAACAGCACTCTTGGGCAGTTTCGAATCACAATGACAGTACTGCAATTAACAAGTACTTATTGATTACAGCAATCATTAGTTCAAAATAAATAAAGCAGTTTTTCAATCAAAAGACAGGGAAGTAACATCATGCTAGTGCACAATATGATCAATATGTGTAGCACATTCCTATTTTCCACGTCCCCTTTTGATGGTCTTGAAAATAAGTGGGAAAGGCCTTTTGCCACAGGTTGGTTTAGGTTACCCTTCCTTGACCTGCAGTTAATTAAAGAGCATACGAAGTACGAAGTTTTTGCCCAGCTCTAGTAGCATACATGTCAACTGGTTGCAATCTGAACAGCTTCAGTTCATTTTCAATTCAAAATCTCTGATCAAGAAAGTAATAAACCAGTATCTTTTCATACAGAAACCTTTGCCTGTCTCAATTAAAGAACATATCAGCATTTCATATCTACCATAAAATGCCACATTTTAGAAAGGTAACTTGACCTTTTTTTTCTTTTTTCTTTGCATTCCAAGTAAAACATGTGGCTCACATTTGTGTTACTTAAAACATTAAGTTTGGTATCTGTTAAATCATCTGTGGTTGAAATTCCTGGGACTAACACAGTGCCACAGCTTCCTTAAACCATCTATTGCACCAGAAATGAAAGGCTGTGATGGAAATGCTCTTCCTATACTTTTTAAACACAGGAAATAGTTGGTTTAATGCAGCTATACTATGTTGCCAGCAATGTTTTTCCCTCAGTATCATCCCAGAGGGGAAAAAAACCACAAATGACAGAAAAGGCTCCAGCCCAGATTGCAACTACATGTAAACACACAACCAACACTAACGTCCCATTATGACACTGTTGTCAAGAATATTTTGGAAATCCAGGTTTAAAAAAGTTTTTATCATATTGGGGATTGGCACAAACATAATCCAGAGATTATCCTTTATAGCAGCTTTTACTTTTGTGTGCTTGGCTTTTCACAAAAAGCCCAGCAAACATGAGAAGAGTTACAACTGAGTTAAAACCAGCTCAACATCTTGAGAGCAGAGAGAAGGAAAGGGGAAGTCCCTTTTCTCTGCAGACACAACAGAGAAGGTCCCCTCCGTAGATGGGAGTTGGTGGATCTGCAACCCAACTCCCCTCTCAGGAAGCCAGAGCCAGGCTGGCCACCTTACAGCGGGAGGGAGCCCTCCTGGTCCCCTGTTTTGTCCAGCCTCTCAGGCAGGGTAAGCACGAAGGGTAGGAGGACACCCTTGGCATCCAAGGGAGCTTTAAGAAGCTCCCCATCAAAGGTGCCCTTGAGCCCACCATCTGCTTCCACCTCACCGTCCTGGGCTAGGCTGAAGCGAAGGGTGCCGGTCCGGTTGACGCAGTAGATGGTGTTGCCCAAGGGGGCACAGCGGAAGGGCTGGATGGGGCCACCGCTGGGCCGCAGGCTGGCGCACTGGCTCCAGCACTTGGCCACCGTGTTGTACCGGAAAACTTCAACGCCTCCGCTCGTGCCGCCTGGGCCCTGCTCCCCACCGCGGCCACTGCTCACATCAAAGCGGTAGATGAAGCTCTTGAAGGCCACCATGTCAGCAGAGCGCCGGCGGCTGCTGTTGTAAGGGCACTCCTGCCACTCGTCACGCTTGGGGTCGTATTTGAGCAGGCGGTAGAAGAGGGAGCCTCCTGACACATAGATCTCCCCGTTGCAAGTGGTGGCCTCGTGAGCCACAGCGAAGGCACCCTTGGGCAGAGGTGCCACAGGGCTCCAGCGGTCGGCCCGCGGGTCATACCTTTCCACAGTGAAGAGGCACTCGCCCCCCACAGCATAGAGGTAACCATCCAGGGCCAGCAGCTTGAGCTGCGAGCGGGGCTGAGCCAGCGGCCGCACCTGGCTCCAGGTGTCAGTCAGGGGGTTGTAGCAGAAGACCTTGTCGGAAAGGCGGGCCCTGGGTTCGCTGCCCACCTGCCCCGTCACAATGCCCCCTGCAAGGAAGAGGTAGTTGTGGAGGACGCACATGGCACAGCCCTTGGCATTGGCCTCCTCGGGCAGGCGCGTCAGCACCCTCCACTCGCCGCTGCCCTCCTGGTAGTAGTGAATGAGGGAGCCACTCTCCTCCAGCGACACCACGGAGGAGGGACTCTGTGGCCGACTACTCTCGCGGCTCTGTGGCCGGCTGCCACCACCCGGCCGCTCGAAGGCATCGCTGACCTCGGCCACAAGCAAGCAGGGCCGGCCGGCATCCATGCGCTGCTGCAGGATGAGGTCCCGCTCAGCGCCACTGAGGCGGCCGTAAACGCTGGGCTCCCGCAGCACCTCCAGGTAATGGTCGCTCATGAAGCGATAGGCAGCCTCCCGCAGCTCCGCCAGCCGCTGCTTCTTGGCCAGGCAGAGGAGCTGGTAGCAGTTGCCGAGGCAGAGCTGGGCGCGCATGGCTTCGGCGGCACAGTGCAGGGCACAGGGCATCTGCAGGACGCGGGCGCCGCTCACCACCTCAGCCAGGTTGTCGTGCCGCACCTCGCCCATGCGGGCCGTGTACACGTAGTCGATGAGCAGCCGCAGCGCCCCGTAGCTCACCCCCTTCACCCGCAGGACGTCCCGCGAGGCGCGGGCACGAAAATAGTCACTCTTGGCCGCCAGCACCGACTTGTGCGCCCGAATACGGTGGCCCGACACCTCGATCACCAGGTCGGGCTCCTCCGGCGGCCGGTCCCGCGGCCCCACCACCTCCTCATCCTCCTCCTCCGGCTGGCAGGCGGCGTTGTTGATCTCCCACTGGTTCTGCACCACTCGGCCGCCGGCCGCGGGAGGCTGCGGCTCGGCAGCGGCGGCGCTGAAGCAGAGGGAGGAGCTGAAGCCGCAGGGGGCGGCCGGCGTGGGAGGCGGCGGAGGCGGGGGAGCGCCGTTCGCGGCCCCGCTCTCCTCCTCCTCCTCCGGGGCCGCGCCGCTGCCCTCCATGGAGCCGCGCTACCTGCGCCGGCACTGCGCCTGGTCCGTGCGGAGCGCTGCCGGTCGCCGCGGCGCGGCCATCACCTGCGGGACAGACCCAACAGCGCTCAGCATCCGCGCCTTCCTCGCTCCCCCCCCGGGCTTCTTCCCCCCCCGCCCCACCTCCCCCCTCCCAGGATTAGTATTCGGGGCCGCCGCTTTCGCAGGCGGGGCCGTCTCTGGTTTCCGGGGCTAAACCGCCGCTTCTCCTTTCCCTGGGGGATCCACCCTGCGGCTCGGCCGCCTCCCGAGGCTAACTGCGCTAGCTAAGCCCCCGAAAACCTGAGCTCTTTTGGTGGGACGGGGGATCGCCCCGATGAGCACCTCAACAGCCTGAAAAGCAATTCTGGTTTTCCCGTCGCTCTGCAGAAGCTGAAGAATGTTAAGCAGTCTGCAGGCACTGCAATCCTTTTCAAGACAACTGGTCCCTACACTGCGCTGGGTGATGGGCAAAAGTCTCCTTTAACGGCAGATACTTAGGAGTACTATCACAATGTATTCACCTTGTGCAACTGTTTCAGTGGAAGGCTGAGGCCGCAGTCTATTCTGGAAGGCGATTCCTCATTAGCCAAATTTGACTCGGCATGACCTTCAGGAAGTTCTCTTCATATCGGTGTTCCTCACATGCATTCCCCCTGTTTAAAACAAAAAGATTATTATTTTTAAAATCGATAGATTCTCTGTTTAGTTAGAAGTTTGGGAGCACTAGAGTTATGTCTCCTTTAATAATATATCTAGAATAACTTAAAGACACTGTAAGTATGCTAATAATCCTAAGTGTTTACGAAACACATGAAAGTATTTTTTCTGTACTTTTTCTTGTACTTCTGTACAAGAGCAATCTCACGTTTGTGTGGCAGCGTATGTAGCTGTAAAGCATTAGCAAGGTGTTAATCAGACTTCATAAAGATTGCTTAATGTCTATTCAAAGATTCTGTTAATAAAAAGTTGAAGCAAGGAAAACAATCACAATAGATAATTAGAACATGAAGTCTCTCATGGGAAAAGGCAGGATACAGGGAGGGCATAGCTGTAAGTAGGTTAGTCCCTGTCAGCACAATCACCACCCAGTTGTACCTTCATTTCACAAGTATAGTTTTTAGAATTTAATGAAGTGCCATTTCTTTGCCTCATGTTTGTTTATGAATTTCCCAGACTTGGAACCAAGCATCAAAACTTGGTTTAAGTTTTGATGAGTGACGCATAAAAATTGTCTGAATGTACTTAATATAATTAAGTATCTGCAGCCCAGATTCTATTTTTAAGGAGGTTATTAATTTCCATTAAAATCCCCTTTGTCAGTTTTTTCACAATCCTCAAGGAACACTCATTTCTATGTAAAATATGCATTGTGGCTTCCTTCTAGCAGACATGATTCATTTACCCTGTTAAACTAGCATTAGGGAGATTTAACTTTTTAACTTTTTTTTTTTTTTTTTTTTACTGAAAGCATAATTGTTAAGTGACATTGTCTGGAAATCCGTGACACAGACAGGAAATCTAGAAGCCCATACTTGCAATGCAAACTTTACTTAAATGATACTATCAGTCTTCCTTCATGGTGCTTTATTTTGTGCATTTGATCAGTAAAGGGCTTTCTTCTACATTTGATCACGTTCAGTTAGACTGAAATCAATGCTAAGGTTTGATTTTTGGGTATTGGAGACTTTCAGACCACAATAACAGCATTTTAAAACTTATTAGAATTAGTAAATTTCACCAACTTTGTATTCCTCATCTGAGTGTTTAAAAATCCGGGACTTAGGAACTTTCTATGACTGTATGAACTTTGGCTAGCTTTAGCAGCAGACTTCCTGCTGTCAAACCCAAACTCTGTAGGTCAAGCTTTGCTGAGTTTTCTCAGTAAAGTCTTAACAAGAAAAAAGATTTGCAGTGATCTGTGCACACTCAGTGGGTCTATAGAAGATGTAGACAGGGCAGCATCCCTGACGATGTGATTGTGTTTTTCATTAAGTCTTAACAGTACACAGAGCAACTACTTCAACTAACAATATTCTGGCCATTCCTGACACACCTCACTTCTGACAGCACTTCTCCTAACTTCTACTTATGTACCCCCCCTACAAGAAGGATTGGGTAGCTTCAGATAGTTTCAAGCTCTTGATCATGGCTTCATTGTGCAAGTGAAACTATAAAGCAAGAATGAAACAAAATGCTACCAAAAATTAGAACTAAGGGCAATTAAATGTGAAAGTCAAAACCAGTAACTCTAATACCAGTAATATCTCTCTACAGTGAAATGTATTTCTTGCATTATGTCCCAAAGGAAAATCACCATTTAGAATATTCAAAGTAGTTAATAACCAGAAAAACTTATGTTTTCAACTTTCTCAGCTAATAGGAAAAGAAAAAAAAAGGGTGAGCTCCTCCTCAAGCACAGTAATCATACCTTTTCCCACATTCAAATATCTGCTTGGTTTAGAAGCTTGATTTGACACATTTGAAATGTTATTGAAAAAGAAGCTT
This sequence comes from Serinus canaria, assembly GCF_022539315.1. Classification (NCBI taxonomy): domain Eukaryota; kingdom Metazoa; phylum Chordata; class Aves; order Passeriformes; family Fringillidae; genus Serinus; species Serinus canaria. Next base: position 92,529,206 of record NC_066316.1, read on the forward strand.
GTAACAAACATCTGTGTTAACCCACTACAATTCCCCTGAGAAATTGCAAGGAGAAGGAAGGACTGATGGCATTGCTTGCTAATGGGAAGCAGCAGAATTCTGAAGAAAATTGTCCTCTGGTATACCCAGAGCTAATTACCAAGAATATGCTGAATTTCATGCTGAGCATGAGAAGGACTTAAACTACCACATTCAATTAAGGCAACAAGGAACTATATGGGGAAGCTGAAGACTTAGAAAAGCTGAAAGAGGGTTCGGAGGATTTTGCCAGTGACAGCAATGACCTAGACAGCAATGACCACTCCAGCAATCCCAGCACCTCTGTCTGGCTGAAAACAAAATACAAACATTACACAAAGATGAAGCTGAAAAAACAATTCAGAGAAGAAATGGAACCTTTCCATTATTGAGCAACACGACTGATCTGAGTTAAAAAGGTCATGCATTTAGTATGAAACAGGAAGATGCTGAAAGGGCCTGATGGAAATACAATACTGAACTCCTCCTCCATTCTTTTCTTACCTACAGTGATCAAAGAGTTGTACTGCTGTTCTGGCAGACAAAATATTCAAAAAGTACAGAATTGCAGAAGATACTTGATAGCTGTGATGATTCAGAAGAATTTGACCACCCAATGATCTCATTCTGGCTTAAAATAAACTTGGTTTTAACATTTTTTCAAAACTCACAGACAGCATAGGTACTGGAAAAGGAAGCAATTTATTGATACAACATGGTACCTATGGACTGAGGTCACCTTTTATACTGGGGACTTTTAAGTCAGAAGCTGAATTACTTGGTCTGAAAATGTTTTCATTATCATGGGTTTGGTCTAGGGATGATGTAATGTTAATGGACAGAGGAGCTGCCAACAAACATGAACTGTATTTACAGACTTGGCAACGACACACAATATCCTGAATGTGTGGCCCCAACCTCAAATGCTGTAAGACATTACTCAAGTAACAGCACAGATAAGAAGGCACAGTTTTTCTGACAGAGAAACTGTAATAAAGAGCTGCAGGTAAAGTTTCCTGGCATTGCATTCATTTGGCAGTCCTTCTGATAAAATCCAATTAAATGCTTGTATTGAATTGTTCTCTCCTGGTTTTTCTTGTGCAGTGCCAATAGCCTTTGATCCAAACCACCTCCCCTAGCAAGACCCACTTTCTCCAGGGAATATGTGCATGTGGGAGGAATTGGGTTACTTCTCTCCAGTTCAAGGAAACGGCTCTGACTCAGTCTCGTGGTAAATAAAAGCAGTGCTTTCCCCACCATAAGCAACTCTAATTTACATAAGCAGGCTATCCTCTCCGGGAGACTTACCAGTTCAGAAATGACAGAATACCATTCTGCTCTACCTTAGTCCAGAAAAAATACTTCTATAAAAATTTGGACTGCCAAACTTTTACTTCAGTAGAGAAGTCCCTTGGGATAGGGGTGTAATCTGATTGAGATGATTAAGGGATCTAAAGAGGCAGGATCATCAAAAGAGAAATAACATCCCTTATATTTATTTTAAAAACTAAGCAATGACTTGAAAGTAGAACTGGCCAGGGTGAAGTGTAGGCAATGTCAAGCGTAGAGTGGTTAGTATACTTATAAAAATAGTCTGCAACACTCCTGGTCACTGAGCAGATCTGTGAAATTTGGAGGAAAAAATGTTCTTTTTGTACATGGGGAAAACATCTGGAGCATAAAGGTGCCATTTCTCTGAAAGGTCCTGCACTGCTGGAGCCCATTACAGATTTAAACTCTAAATCTTAACCACTTGATTAACCTCCTACTTGTAAGAAAAGTATACAGTTATCTTCCAATGTGCCACCTCAAGAAAAACAGCATAAAGAATAATTTTTTTTCTCTCCCTTTTTTAAAGTTAGGTATGTTACAATCCTAGTGTCTTGCCCTGACTGCTGGATATATGGCTCTTACAGTACTGCCTTCACACTCATGGATGCAAATTTTGACCTCTCAAGGTGCTGTAATTTTTTGACAATATGTAATAGAGGTAGGAATTGTTCTTTATCTCATAACTACAACATTTTCATACAATCACAAAGAAAAATAAACATTTAAGAATTGCAGCTTATGACTACAGACCACACAAGAAACATATGGACAGCAGTTCTTCATCAGAAACTCAGGGGAAGAAAAGGCTGTGTGTCTGGGCACGGAGGAAGAGAGAGAGGAAAGAAGTCATAACAAAAATATTATCAAAAGCTTGATTAAATCGATACTATAGCTAACAAATCTAAACCAAAAATATACAAGTTCTAAACAGTCATCATGACCAGAGAAAAGGTTTCCTAACAGTCATATCCATAGAGACAAACATTTTCTAAAAAGGAAACTATCTTTCTGAGTTCCTTCCAGTTTGGACTCTTCAGAAATAGTTAGGGAGGAGTAGTGTCTCTCAGGAGTTCTCACAACAAAGAGGAAATAACACTCCAACAAAAGAAAATCTAGCAAAGATTAAGTGCAAGTTCTCTCCAATATCCCTCAGAGGAAAGAAAGTCTAACAAAAAAAAAAAAGAACAGTCAGAAACAAGCTTCGAGTGATTACAATACCTTTGGGAAAAACTCCAAAACTCCAGGGCTGATGTAGTGTTTTTATCATTAATGTACTACAGGTCAAGAGATAAGTATGGCATGGCAACACCATACTGAATGTAACAAAACTTTTTATCCAGAATTGCTGCTAATCCTACACATGGGCTCACAGCTACACTTCTAAATATGAGAGCATGTGGTCATGTCTGTGATAAACTGAAATTTGGTTGTTTTCATCATATCTGGGCACAGCTAACACTCCATTAAATTGACAGCAGTACCAAACATACCAGCACGGTGCAACAGCTGAAAGGATGAATGCAGTCCTTCCATGTATGTACTGGGAAATACAGAGTACCCACAGGGAAAATGTTACCTTTCCTCTACAGCACTAGTAGGTTTGCAATGGAACACGGTGGTTGAATGGATGGAAGCATGTATGCTCAAGGCTCTACATTTTAGAAGTAGAATTTTAAAATCTGTGAAGACAGAGAAGAGTACCCAATTATTTCAGAGACATAAAAAACCTCACTTTAGTGAGAGATTCAGAACAGCACTTTGAAACCAGACAAAGGCTTACTCTGTCTCCATGCTGCACTCCAGCTCCCAAGCAAAAAGGGATACCTAGCCTAGAAACCCAACATCCACACAGCTTTGGAGAAAAGGTGGCTTGTGATAGTAGCCTGGAGAACTAGTACAGCAAGCCTTAGTCAGCCTAAGAAATGCAGAGCTGACACTTCTTCAGGGCTTGGTATGTTTGCTCTGCGACTTGATGACTGTGTGCAAGTGTAGGCACATGAAAATTCTGCATGCTGAAGGCTTTCTTAGGCTGGTGGAGAAACCCTAAGCAAACCAAGTGTAAACATAAACAAAGCAAAAGATTTATGCTGCTGAGGGGGAGAAAAAAAGACAGCTAGAGCATATTGTGGTTAATTAAAGTTTAATTGATGGGTAGAGTGATTGATGGGTTCAAAGAAACCTACAGAATAAAATCCAAAAAGTGCATTCAGCTTAGAAGGATGCTGAGTCAGAAAACTGTCAGTGTATAAGTATTCAAAGACAAAGAAGTATCCCATGGAGAAACATTTTTATCCTGCCATGCTTCTGTCAATACTCGATTATGGTTCATGTAGGAGGTAGAATGCTGATCTACGTGGACATTTCATGTGACATGGGAAGATCCTTATTCTGATTTGATTAAAGGGATCTTGAGTATGTGCCTTGCTGGAAGGCAACTGGGAAGCAAGGGTAAATAAAATTTGACAAGAGCAGACTAGTTGATCTAGAAATCCTTTCTGACCTTAAATTCTGAAAATTGCCATACACCAGGAACACTGACTTGAAGCAAAGCATCAGCCTGTGATGATTAAAAGCCTCATTTAAGCATTAGTGTGTAATGTACTATAATGTGGTTATGTTGACTGCAGAAATGCTTTTCAGTATTAAACTGTATTGCCAACAAATTGCAAACATATTCAAAGTCTCTACAAACACTTTGGCAATGTTGGTGCTAACAAAGAAGGAGAAGAATATCCACTGAGAAGCCAAGTCAAGAAAACCAGCAAATTAGTTTAGACAGATTTTTGAAAATCGAAGTAGAGTCAGCCTTGGCATTGCATTCCAGAATGGCACTTGATCTCCACAAATGTACTACACTCTGCCAACACACCTGCCCTGTATTGCATTTAATACAGGAGCTGGGACAACAACTTTGGAGGAAATTAAATTCCTGCTCTAAGATAAAACTGGATTTTGCTTTTATATCATTATGGAAAGGACATACAGATTGAAGAGCCCAAAGAACCAGAAATCTGCCAAACTATATCACCATTTTGAGAAAGACTGAGTGTGAGAGGTAACAACAGACTTCAAAGCGAAGGAAACAGTCCCATTTTTCTGAGACTTATACCTAGGAAGAGAAAGTAAAAGAAAAACTTCTAGAGAAGACAATAATGAAAATACTTTTTTTGTCAGAAAAACTCTAGATCTGGTACTTAAGAGGGAAAAAAAGCCCCACTTTTAGAAACTGAACAGTTTCACTGGTTTCTTGACAAATTAAGTAAGTGATACTAAGAAAGGCAGAGGTCCTTTCGATACATGATGAATGGCACTCTTCCCATTTCTGGAGCTCATATTTGGTTTCTTTGCCCAGATACTTCTTCAAACTTAAGGTTTACAGTCAAAAACTAAGGTTTAGCTGCAACTAAAAATTACATTACAGGCAGTTTGATTTCAAGAAAAATTCCAGGTTCCTGCAGACATTGTCTCTACACAGACTTTGGACTGCATTCAAATACGGAGAGACCCGCCACAGTGCTAAACATGGCAAAGGCTGACTTTGAGGGCAGGTTTATCTGGCAGCTGGCAATGTAGCAAAGATGTAAGACCTAAGACAGCCAGATCAGATAGCAGAGCAAAGCCTCCAGCATGACAGCCCTAATCTGAAAGAAGGATCAGCTTGCACAGATTTCTTTCTGCCATGGCAGAAATGCTGCTAGTAAACTTTGCTGTTGGTCCTATAACTGTGACCTACTAGGTTACTCACAGGAGTTTGACTTCTTTTATTTCATGAAAATCAGGCCAAGGTGGATAGACATAGAGCCATATTCCCACACGGAATTTATCTGTGGGTGGGATGCACCTCCCAATTCTCCTGCCAGAGAAACTGATGCTGTGTCTCTGAGCTGCACAGCACTGCTGCAACCAGCTCCTGGAATGGAATCTGGAACATACACACAGGTTCTGCACACATATGCATGGGTGGGTACAATTAGATGCCAGCTGATTTGGATCCTCAAAAATAAGGGCATGAGAGCTACCAAGGGCTAGCCAGTAAAGACCATGGTGATGAAGTGCTTAGCTTGTGCAATCAGGGGACTTCAGTTCTTTCTTTGGGTGCCTCAGCCCAGAATCCTCTGCAAAATACACCTCAATTACTTTAAAAGACAGCAGTACTGACTTTTGCTGCTATTTTGCCTTTCTGTACAATAATTAGAGCTCTGAACACGCCCCATGGGAAACTTGTCCCTACCCCTTCCTTTGCCTGACAAATAAAACCCCCGAATATCAACCAAGTGCCCAAACCATCAGGTCTATGAAATAAGGGTCACTCTCCTTCAGACTAAAGCAGCTACTACTTTTCAGAGAAACAATAAAAAATGTTTTTGAGAGTGAGGAAGAAGAATCCTGGGTTCTGCTCCCTGCCAAAAACAAAGTCTCTGTACTTCTTCCCATTGCCTTTAGAGGATCAGGGCTCAGCTATATTGCCTGGAGCCACTCTGTCTCATGCTAGGATTGAAAAACACTTGCGCTGATCTCAAAGCAGAAATGCATGCTGCAGTCATAGATACTTTTGCAGCAAGCCTTTACTATCAGAGTACCTGTAGGCTGTCAGCCCAGATTCCACCAAACAATGGGAATGCTTTTAGCAGCAATGATGCAACTCAGGGCTTAACAAAGTATTAAATGACTTTATGTAATAATTGGAATTTAAAAGGGAAAGAAGAGAAAATTGAGTGTAATGCATGCTGTTTGCATTAGTAGAAGTTAACACTTGTTGACCATTCTGAGACAAAAACAAACTAGGTTTCTATTAAAATACTCTTATTTCCAAGGGCTGACACTTTCTGCCTTGAATGCATAGCATTTTTACTATAATGTAAATTTCATATGCTGAGCCTGAGTGTTCAGGCAAAGGTTTTCTGGCACTAATTTCTCTGACTAAGCTCTACCTCTAAAACAAGAATTTAGAGCAGGCAATTCAGTATCTCCCACTATAATGTTTTTTTTTCCATTGAACGAGGCAGACAGGTATCTAAATTAAAGGGACAGAAAAGACTGCCTGGTTATCTAATCTTATTCCTGCAAGAACAGGCCAAAGAATTTTACTCCTGTACCAAGCCAGTAACTTCTGGATGAATTAGGTCAAAACGTTGTTCTGTTCAGATCATTCATCTCACATCTATTTGGCCAATGGCCTTGATGGAAAAGCAGGTGTCAAATAGATCATCCTGAATACCCTGAAGAAATGTACATGCTGCTTTTCACTTTGGAATTCTCTCTCCCCAGAATGATCCTCGCTCTTTCTGAAGAGACATACAGACAGGCAACACAACCACGAAGGGTGATGATGAACACAGAACTGTCTCATCTGCTTTTGGACTTTTTGACAGAGAGTAGAAGTAAATACTGTAGTATGTCTGACTAATCCATGACTCAAACTTGGAATTTTCAAGTGCTACCGAATAAAGGGCTGCTAATGCATGCAGTTAAATATGCAGCATGTTCAACAGCCACAGCGCTATCCTTGCATTTAGTAGTTTGCAATCTGGACAGAGGTGTACAGCCAGGATCCAGAATAAGAAGCAAGACTTTTACATCAGAATTATGAACACAGAGAGATGTTTGGTTTTATGGTTATGATTTGGGAGCTATGACAAGAAGCTTAGATTCAGGGATCCTGGTTAGTGGTTCTGACCATTTAGAGATTTTGATGTTTCAGTCAGAATTCTAAACTTTGGTTGCTTCTGACTAGAAAGATTTTAGATACACATCAGCAACATCTCAAAGCAAATACTGAGGCTTTTCAGCCGTCATCATGTGAAAAGCTGCCTGATTTTGGGGGTACAAGCCAAGTATTTATTTCCCAGAAGGCTGCAAAATGTCCTGGCAGAAATATTGTCCAGGTATTGGACTAACAGATTCTTCCAACTCTCCTGCCTGTCTCAAAGGTCATTCCCAGAGAATGAGTGGTACAGACCTCATCCTGAACAAAAAGAAGCAGCACCAGTGAATTTTATCACATGAATGCACATGAACAGTCTTTGCCCTTGTTTTCCTAAGATCAAAATTTAAAACTTCTTGGGACACATGGCACTGACAAACTCCAAAGTTCACACAATACACTCAAATGACATTTACTTTTTGCTGTTTTTGCATCTACTGTGGAAAGCAAACTTCAAAACTCAATTATCAATTGCTATTGAAGAAGTACGTTTGTGTACTGCTCACTTCCATGGCTTTGAAGAGAGTGAGGCTTGTGACTGTAGCCTGCAACTAGAAACTGCCACCTAAGTTTCACAGAGAATTTTGATCAAGCCAGTCTGACATGACCTTAAATCCCAACCCCTCTGCAGTCAAGGAAAATTCCCATTAGATTCATGAGCATCAGGATTTCTTACATAGTTGTGTAAAAAACCGGCTTTGCATGGCTTGCTTTTTGCAGTGGGAGGGCTGCAGTGGTGGCTTCTGTGAGAAGCTGCCAAAAGCTTTCCCATGTCTGATAGAGCCAGTGCCAGCCAGCTCCAGGACAGACCCTCCACTGGCCAAGGCAGAGCCCATCAGTGACGGTGGTGGTGCCTCTGGGATGACAGAGTTAAGAAGAGGAAAAAGCTACTGCGCAGGAGTGAACTGCAGCCAGAGAAGACAGGAGTGAGAATATGTGAAAGAAACAGATCTGCAGGCTCCAAGGTCAGTGCAGAAGGAGAGGGAGGAGGTGCACCATGCACTGGAGCTGAGATTCCCCTGCAGCCATGGCGAGGCAGCTCTGCCCCTAAAGCCCATGGAGGTTAATGGTAGAGCAGAGATCTACCTGCAGCCTGTGGAGGACCCCACACTGGAACAGGTGGATGCTGTGGATGCCGTGGATGCCATGACCAAATCTGCTCCAGGGTGAGAAGCTCACTCTGGAGCAGATTTGCTGGCAGAACTTGCGACCCCACAGAGGGCCCATGCTGGAACAGTCTCTTCCTGAAGGACTGTACCCAATGGGAGGGACTCATGCTGAAGCAGTTTGTGAAGAACAGCAGCCTGTGGGAAGGACTTATGCTGGAGAACTTTGTGGAGGACCTTCTCCCATGGGAGAGACCCCTTGCTGGAGCAAGGGAAGATTGTGAGGAAGAAGAAGCAATAGAGACAATGTGATGAACTGACCATAATGCCCAGTCTCTCTTCCCCTATACCACTGGGGGAGGGGGAAAGGTAAAGAATTCAAGTGTAAAGTTAAGCCTGGGAAAAAGAGAAGTATGGTGGGAAGATGTTTTTAAGATTTGGGTTTATTTCTCATTATCCTACTCTGACTTCCCTAAGTCGACTCTGTTTTGCTTGTAACAGTAACTGGTGAGTGATAGCTCACTGTGCTTATCTTGACCCACGAGACTTACACTTTATTTTCTCTCCCCTGTCCAGCTCAGGAGTAATAGAGCAGCTTTAGTAGGCACGTGGCATCCAGCCAGGGTTAATCCAGCACAACTGTACAGACAAATGTAAACGGTAGCTTTTTTTTGACATAAAGCAGTGCAGGGAGTTGCAGTAAAAAGAAAAGATGAAAGAAAGCTACAGGATAAGAGAAAAACTCTCCCAAGAACGGATTTGTCTTTGATTGACGGAATCAGAACATTTGTTTCACATGCCACTCCCATAGTAAAGGGCTGGCTTTTAGTTCTTACTGTCTAACACCTCAAATATGGGTTGCAGAAGTAAGAGTTCATTTCCAGAGCTTAGGGCCTGTTTTTTCAATCTACTTACAAGAAAGGGTGAAAGAGAAAAAAACAGAACTGCTTCCAAAAAAAAAAAACCAAAACTATTGTATAACTCTGACAGGTTGATAGTTTGAAATGATTCAGAAGTCCAGGAGCCTGCCAGCAGCTGAGATGCAAAAGTTACCTAGCTCCTTAAGTACTCCTGGAGGAGTCAGTGTCCAGAAAAACATCTAAGAGCTTGTGCTAATCTATGAGTGCATAAATGTAAAATAACTTCAATTAATGCAAATCATGTTGTGACAGACTACATAACAGCATGGAAGCTGCTTGACCAACATATGTTAATTTGTATGGAAAGACTGTGGTTTCTGGCCTGTTTCCAAGTGAGTTAAAAAAGGCTGTCATTCTGTCTGTTTCAGCCAGAGACACAACAATGGCAGCTTGTGAAACATCTCACCTGAAAAGCATTTACGTGACACATCTTTCTTCTCCCCCTGACACATAGTACAAAATCTGTAGAACCACTGGATTTTTCCTCATGCTTGTTTTGCATTAGATAAACTGACTTAACCAATGAGTCCTGCCATCCTCACTGATGAGGTATAAGAAAGAAACTGGGAAGTACCAAATGTGCAGTGCAAAATAAAAACACCCAGCCAGCCTTTTTTTTCATTAACACTCAATCACCCATATACAATACTGACCCAGTCTTGTAATCCTTCTGAAGCCAAAACTGCCAGTTAGCATCCAAGGAGCATTTTAGGATGAAGAAAAGGGTGCAGCACTGCCAATCAATTGGTCCTGATCCTGCAGAGAGTTTCACACAGATTTAAACACTGTTCGCAGGACTAACCCCACTTGTAATGCCAACATCTGCAGTGTAAACTGAGTGCGTGCTTAATTAACTGCAGGAGGAAGGCAAAATCTCTGTCAATTCACTGGGCTGTCACGTGGTGAGGAGTTCTGGCCCAGGGAATTGGACAGGAATGTATAGCCCAGGCTAGAGAAAGAGCAGGGTCCCTTTCTGCTCAATGAGAGCTCAGTCACACATCAGGTTAAACTGGCTGTCAAATCCTGAACTGCTATAAAGTAATTCTTCTTCAATGAAAGGAACTAATCACGCCTGCTCGCTGACAAAACAACACTGAGACCAAACATGAAGCAGAAACAATAGATGATGACAATTTCACTGAAAAATAAAACCCCAAGTGTAAAAATGTCATGTTCTGAGAAGGCTAATGAGATAAAATACAATGAAAATGAGCTCATTTTTAAAATGGCTATTTTCAAGGATGTGAAGTGGCATAAAATGACTTCTCTGCTTCTGTGCAGAGGCAAGAAACAGATTCCCAACTGCAATGCTGTATAGTGTAAGTAGGGATAAACAGAAAAATCCCTGCAAAATCCACAAAAAATCCCACCAAGAAAAAAAAAAGTATAAAAAAGTTAATCCTACCTTAAAAGAAATTGCAGGATTTCCTTTCATGTTTTATTATACCCTTCCTTAGCAGTCAGCTGCCCCTAATATCCTCTTGCAACAGGATACTACAAGATGCTGAAACCCCTGGTAAGTAGGATCTGGATGCAGTCATCTCACCACATCGTCGTCTCTATGGTAACCTAGGCCAGCCCTAAATACTATAATCCTGCTTTACTATAGTAAAGCCAGTTAATGACTTTAATTGAATGTTCCTGCCAAATAATGGTGCTCTAATATTTATTGACATTTCAAGTCTGTCCATCTCTTTGGACTATTTGTTCTATCGAAAAGTGATGCAAACACAGCTTTTGTAAAAGAAAGGAAGCTACTACAGATTTCAGCCTTTTGATATTATCAAGGTGCAGTCCTGCAAACTCCAGCTTCTAAGTGGCACCACTGACTTCAGTGGCTCCACTGCCAGGAGCAAGTCCTGCAGAGCACAGAGGAGCTGGAGCAGGCACAGGACCAGTCCTTGGCTCCTGGCAGGTTCTCCTCAGACAGTGCCATTAGCAGTGGATGACCAGAGCATCCCACTGGCATGCACTGGATGTCCTAATTAAAGAGTGAATAAATGCTGTGTGATGGGTCCTGGGAAGAGGAGAACGCAGAACAAGTAGGATGGGCCAAGCAGTTAAAGGAAGGAAATACTGCTTTGTCAATATGAGTGACAATTTAATTATTATTTTCCATAAATATTCCATTTAATTCTTTTTTTGGGAGACAGATGGTTAAGTGCCTGGGAAACAGAGAAGCCCTTTTGCTCCTCAGATCATTCAGAAAGATTGTTCTATTTTATTGCTATTCTATTTTTTTATTGCCCTACTTTTTTCCCTAGCTTTTTGTTCCAGTTTTCTATTGTTTCGTTTAATTGCTGTGGAAAAGCTTTAAAAAATATTATTATTTCTAGAGGGTTTTATTTTTTCCTGATCGGTGAAAAAAGTTTGCTATAGGATTTAATACTATCATTTTCTGTGCTATGTGTAAGTTTGGGTTCAGAAGTCTGCTTTTTGCTGCTTTAAATCACCGGACATATAAATCTACCTACTGAAATTCAGTACAAGTTTTTTTGAAGCATCTTCCACCCTGCCAAATCCTGCACGCGTACGTTCACCCAGGGCTTGCCTGCGCTTTTAGTAGGATGGGGTAGCACGCCATGAAGAATTTAAAGCGGGAAGCAATCTCCGGCTGTTACACATCCCTAAACGTTAGTGTAGAGAGTCATTTAGATTTTTAATAGATCAGCAGGATAAAAAAAAAAAAAATAAAATACGCAGGCATCAGGGCTGGCTCCTCTGCGACATATGGAGAAAGGATACGGGGATATGCCCGGCCTCCCCGCTGCCCAGAGGAGGTGGATTAACGGGGCCGGAGGAAAAAGAAAAGAAACACGATTAAACCTGACAGTGCTCCGGCAAGCCCTCTCCTACACACGCGGCTACCGTGGCTCCTCGTCGCGGTCCTTACGGCAGATATCGGCAGACACCGGCACCATCCTCACCGCCCCCCGGCCCCGCTCCCGTCCCGCTGCCTCCCCGCTCACCTTTCGGCGGCGGCCGACGAGCCCCGCGCCGCTCCGGGGCAGCTCCCGCAGCACAGCAGCGGCCCCGGCGCCCGGCCCAGGCAGCGGAGCGGGAAGGCGGCTGCGAGCGGCGCCGCGATGCCAGGCGAGGCAAATGGCTGAAGCGCAGGGGCTGGGCTGCCGGAGGGGCCGGGCGGGCGCGGGGCCGCGCTCGGCCCCTTTGTTCGCCTGGCAGGCGGAGGGAGGAGCGGGCACGGACCTGTTGCTGCTGGCGGCGGCTGCCGGCGAGGGGCAGCGGCCGAGCCGGGAACGCCGCGGGCTGCCCGCGTTGTCCCGCGGGGCTGAGGCGAGGCGGGCGGCGGAGCGGCCCCACCTGCCCGCGCTGAGGGGAAACTCCCCCCGTGTGGCGCCGGGCGGGGAGCGCCGGGTCCTCCCTCACCTCCGGGCGGGGCCGGGGAGCCGTGCCGGGGGTGAGCGGGGCGGCGGCGGCGCTCCCCTGCGTGAGGCAGGGCCGGTGGCTTTGCCGCAGGAGCCGCAGCGTAGCGCCCCGGCTGGAGCCCCGCGGGCCCCGGCACCGCCCGCCGCCGGCACCGCCCGCTCGCTGCGGGAGGCGGCGGGGACGCTGCCCGGGCCGAGCCTCTGGGATATTCAGGTGTCTGCCGGCGCAGGTCCCATTTTCTCCTGCGCTTCAAAGCTGAGACTCTCATCAGGATTCCCAGGATTAGACCCGCTTTTCAGTTTCTTAAAAACCATTTCACATTATGGTATTTGTACTCTGGGTCTGCTCCTGATACAGGCAGTGGTACCTAGCCCAGCTGTAGTTCCAGCGCAGGCTGCGGTTTGATTTCTGCTAAGACGGCAGACGTGCCACCCTAATCCCTGACCCATTTCTGGTGCTGGGATATATCGTATTGTCTTTGCAGCATATAGTTTTCCTATGATACTGCTGTCTCAAAACACTACTCATCTGCAGGTTTTCTCTTTTTCCCCTCTCCATGGACTCCAGGGACCTGTCAGACTGGTTCCCCTGCAGTGCCCAGTGAGTGGCTCCTGGCCTTGGGAGACACTCCTGAGCAGACTTGAAAAACTACTACCATCTCCTGTCTCATTAACCTGACAATTAATTGCTTCTGTGCTGGCAGTGTGACCATTGCAGATGTATGTTCTTCCAGCATCATGGTTGTGATGGCTAAGTGTGATTGGGTGTCTTCTCCTTCCTTTTGTCCCATTGCATCTCCTTTTTGACATCAGTTGTGCTAAAAACTCTTATGTGTTGACTTAGCACTTAATAAACTAAAGTACTTGCATGCGGTGCTGGGTAACTGTAACCACTTGAAACCCTTGGCTCCACTCACATTGTGCTCTGACTTCAGAGCAGCTCTTAACCAGCAGGCTGGCGTTCAAGCAGAGGTCGTGTCTCATCTCGACTGAGAGAGGGAGTGCTCTTCTGGGAGCTATAAAATAGATAAGCAACAATCATAAAGTGTTACCAGGGTCTTAGAAGAGTCCGTAACCACAACATGTGGCTTTAACATAACTGCAAATTTGTCACTGTCCCCTGATTTGGTTCTATTACAAGGTTAGAATCTAAGTTTTGTACATAGTTTTATTCCTGGCTAGCTGGAAGAAATTTCCATGTGATACAGCAGATCCATTAAAACCTGCCAGAAATAACTCTTCTCTCTGACATCAGGAATTAATATTCTTGCTGTTTCATGCTACTTTTAATACTATATAATTCAAGATGACACTAAAATTAGACAACTGATACAGCTATGGAAAATTATTTTCACTTTTAAAATCTGTTCTATTTCTCTGTGGAGTATTGTCTCTCTTTAAGGTGCCTGACTTCTCTTCATACTGATGAGAGTTATGTGACTGTGGCAGCAGTATAATATCTGAGATCATATCATTCTGACTCATGCTTTCTGAATACATAACAATTTTAACCACTACTGGATTTTTTTAGCTTCTCTTCAGGTTTAATTGCCACATCATATTCCAGTATGAGTGTACACAGAGGTGTCTGAGTTATAGTTTGTGGAGACAATTTGAAAACCTGTGGTGGGTAGGAAGTAGCGTATTGTGTTTTTATGAGCCATATTTGCCCCTGTGGATGGAGCCAGCAGAAGACCTATAAACAATCCAATTCCCATAGAGATCCTAGCCTGAGAACTCAGGTAGCACTTGGCTGTTGCAGACTCCATCCTTTGCCCTCACTGAACATTGCCAGAAGCAGATCAGGTCAAATGACCTTTATGAAAGTTCAGCTTTGGACAGCAATTGCCTAACTTTGTAACTCAGTCTACTTTCTTCCCACCAAGTTTCTTTACAGTTCCCCATGCTCCTTTGTTATTAAACCCATTAGTGAAAACAAATATAAAGGAGTTGCTGACCTCTTAGGAAAACTTTTGCAAAATACTGCTGCTCTGTGGATCTATGATTCACAGGACACTTGTCACGGAGAATAAGGTTGCTCATCAATTAGCCTCACAATTTCTCATAGAACTGGAGGTGATGAAAAAACTGGGACATGCATTGTGGAAATCATCTCAGTTTTAGTGTCTTGATTTCCCTACTTAACTTGAGTTCCCGAGGCTCCATTTATAATTGATGTACAGGAATAACTATGTCTGGAGGGCAATTTTTCTCACCTATCTTTGACATCTTATCTTAGGATGAGGTGAATCATCCTTTGGTGTTTCTTATTTTTCTCCATTAGCTGTAAAGTCAGACTGGTACAGCTGTGGACAATTTTTAAATGTCTGAATTACACGAGATGGATCATTGTCCCAGCGTAGAAAAGACCTTGTCCTAAAGAAGTCAGGTATCGCACAGTTCACATGATATGTAGTTTGGTGCCTGAAATGCATTTCTGTAGCCCAGCTGATGCAATAAAATTCAAGGGGACTGATAGATTATTGCAATGCTGCTACTGGCCATCAGGACTTGCTGAGATCCTGTGTTCTGCAAGGGGCAGTTAGCCTGGGGCAACAACAGTAGAGTGCTGAGCAGAGGCCAGAAGGGAAGCATTTGCTGTGCTCTGCCCTAGAAACCTCATGTGGCCCCTGCCCAGCCACATACAGCAGACTTCCTTCTGGACATGCAGCCCATGCTCTGTGTCTCTCACTTATTAGCAGTGGTGCTCGGTAATTAAAAAGAAATACAGTTTGGAACAAAAGAATTTTATCAAGTGTTTCTCTTGTTTCTCTGATTAAAAAGAAAAAAAAATTCAAGCGAAGAAATAGTAGTGGGAAGGTTTTTTTGTCTCACACACGTCTTTAATCTGCATCAGGCAAAACAAAGTATTTCTTCTAGAAGGCATAATGCTGCAATGTCTCCAGTGCAGAAATAGGCAATAGTGCTGAATGCCTTTCTCATGACAGGGTCACCAAACAGCATCCTGATCCAGAGCACATCTGCTCAGAGCTTATCAGGGCCATGCTCTTCCAGGGCAAGGCAATACATTTGTTTTCTTTCTCCCACTGGCTGCATCAGCAGCCACATTGCTGCCATTCTCAGCTCATAGGCTGTCTTGCAGGATTGGGCTATCATGGTAGCTGGAGCAAATGCACAGCTCCTCAGCCAAAATTAGCCTGTAGGTCACATCAAAAATTAATCATCCCAGTCTCAGGTGGTTGATTCTTGGCAGAATTTCTCATTTAAGGAGGTTAGAAATAATTTAACCAAATAATTATTTTATCCAGATAAAATATTCACTCCACATCCTATGAATCAAGCCTTCCTAGATAACAGGCTCAGAGTGTAGCTCACAGCATATGCAGGTTAGCTTCTGTAAGTAAGCAAAGTAGATTCCTGCAGGAAGAGCACCCATGGCCGTATGAGACTGCATTTGAGTCCAGCTCAATAATTTACCAGCAAATTAGGTGGGCTTTGCAGCCTTTGCTCCGAGTGGGCACATGTCCCGCATACTGGGCAGGACTGGGATGTCTGCACAGACTTGCCACCAGTGCCTTTGCCCATGCAAAGCTGTTGGTAGGCTATTTTAAGGTTTCTGGGTTGGTTGTTTTGTTGGTTTTTGTTTTTGGTGGGGGTTTTTTGTGATTTGCATTGGCACAAGGATGTATTGAAAAAATAAATGTTGCAGCATCAAAATTCTGGAACAGATAATAGTTGAAACTTGCTGGAATTCCTTCTGTGAATAGATTACTGGAGTGTCAGATACTTAGTGGTAGTAGCTAATGTTCCCTGCAGTGCCCAGGCTAGAAGCCAACAATGTAAAACCAAAACAAAATGAAGAGAAAAGAAAACCTGACTTCTTTTGCTCATCCTGTATTTAACAGCTGAACACTCCCATGTGAAATGCTTCTTGGTGTTGTAATACAACAGACTGGTTGTGTTACAAGGATTGGTTTGATGCTATTGCTGGAACAGACCAAATAGTTATTGTATTTCTGCTGAGCAAAGATGCCTAAAATACTTTTTATATTTGGAATGCAAAACCTATACATGCTGTATACATGTTACACGTGATATGTTGTATACATCTGATGCAGGGCCGAGCTGATCTGCCTGTATTATTTTTCACACATCCCTGTAATACACCCAGATAGTAGAATTGGGACAAAAGTGCTGTTTGCACCATGAGGGTTATCAGCTTGTAGCAGATAGAGCCTTAGAGTTGTAAAGAAAAATAAATCCTAAAGATTTCTTCAGTGTTGATTTGCATACTTCTGTACTCCAGAGACAAATGAATATTGCTTTTAATTTAAGAAAAAGCAACCAGCATTAAAAAAAGACCTTATTGACACAGACTTCTGCCACCCAAAAGCGTGCTCTGAAAAGGTGGGACAGCTTTTAATGAGGTTGAAAACATCTGATAAGGTTAAAAGATGGAGAATACATATTTATTTAGATGAACAATTGAGAAAATGTGCACATAATCCCCTAATTTGCTAAAAATAAAAACCAAAAGAATTTGGAAAAAAAAATAAAACTTACCCTTGCTCTTTACATTGCTGAATTTATCCAGTCATTTCTTCCCAGCCATAATCAGCCACAGATCATTCCCATCACCTGTCTCATCTACATGTGTAGAGCAAAATACCTCATTACCTGTGCATTTCTCCCCAAATGCCATATGGAATGTTGTCATGTATTGTCATAGGCTATAACCAGCCGTGTTCCTCTGAAAGGCAAGGGAAGGACAGGCACATGGATCCCACCCAGTACGGCCTCATGGTGTGTCTGTAACCTCTGCAGTGCCCTTCAGCAGTGCAGATGCAGCTTCAGTTAACTGATGGTGTCACTTGCTTGTGATCAGGATTAAAAGCATCACAGGCTGCTCTGAGAGACCTTGCAGAAGAGTGGTTACTCCTACAAATCTTGGGGGTAATCCTCCTTATTAAAGCATGCTGTCTGTGCTACTCAATTCTACAGAAAAAAAATCTCCTTAGAAAGGGAACACTGAAAAGCATTTAGTAAGTGTAGCCTGGCAGGCATGTTCCACAACTTGAAATGCACAAAGACAGAGAAAACCAGAAAAGCCCACAGGAAACAATTTAAACAATTTGAGTTGGAAGGCGTGAGCAAATGCAGTTTTTGTACCCACATTAAAGGTGATCCTGATGCTCAAGTTGAAACCCACAGAGCTTCTCTCCAATGTTGAATAAGAGAAAGGAAAAATGAAGCTTCTGTAGCTCTGTAGTTAAGGTTTTTGAATTTAAAGCCATTCTTGTTCTCTGCACTTGGGCATTTAAGATAGGTTTCAGTGGAAATCAGGTACTTCAGTGCTTTGAGAAAACTCTGCTGGAGGCTCAGCTGAACATTTTGATGTCAAAATACTCCTGAAATTGTATTTCCAGTAAATTCTTACAATGATTTCATCTCCCCCAAGGTGTGTCATTTTAATCCTAGGTGTTCTGGCTCATCTCGTAGGTCGGGACACACACTAATGATAACTGTGGTTATCATAGGAGTATAACAATATGTACAACAGTAGAACTTGCAGTTCTGCTGTCAAGGCCTGTTTTGCTGGAGGAAAAAAAATGCCTTTGAACACCTTTGAAGGTCATGCTGTGAAAGACTAACTGCTTTATAGTGTGGTTTATGGAGCTTGGCCAAAGCACTTGAAGCGCTTTTGGTCATATATTGGCATTGTTACATTTCAAATGGAGTTGCACAGTAAATCTTCATTTGCTAGGAAATTTTTTGATCCTTTCATCTGAAGCTGTTTCAGTGTTGCTTTGTTGACTCTTTGTTTTAGGAGGAAAAAAGCATTTCTGGCAATTTGGTAGCTGGGCATGTCTTTAAAGAAAATGCTATTAATCAAATAAGCACAATTGCAAGGCAGCAGCAACTAATTCTGAAAAATCTCGAGCTAGATTTCTCAAACTGAATAGTTCTGGCAGTCTGCATGCTGCATTTGTGAGGAAACAGGGTGCAGATTCTACATACAGCTATAAAGCCCCTAAATCTTAAAAGGTATAGAAGTAGACCAGAATTTTGAGCTGTGGCATGGTGCAAGTAGCTGATGAACCATCCCAGATTAACAGTGGCACTCTGCATACCAGCTTGGTATCTGTATGGTACATGTCAAGTCTATGCTAGTAGGTATTTCTATCTCCTGACAGGTCCAAGTTTCAGACTTTTAGGCAACCATCCCACAGAAAGAATGTTTTATGGATACATGCAAGGCTGCATCAGTATCAAGAAACTAGAGGCAGAAAACCTATTCTCCAAATGGCCCCACACAATTTACATCAACATAGTTAATCAGTTCCTAAAATGTAGCAGGTAAGTGGCTTTGCCAGTGGTGTCTGACAGGAGCAGCCTAGGCCAGGCTCACCCCAGCCAGCCAACTACTACCTGTGCACACAGCTCAGCACTCCAGTTGCTGCCCTGGTCAGTTTACTCACACAGACATTTTCCACCACCAGATATGCAGGACACCTGCAAGGAGGAGATGTTTAAAGGACTAATCATGGGCTTAGAGAGCAGCAGTGGCTTTAATCTGTGTGCTTTTACAGACTCATCATATAGCTGCAAGTCAGGGAAATGCTTTTCAACTTATTTTCTTCCTAGCTACAGATACTAATCTGCCTTCTTAACAGGACTATTATTATATGAAGTATTATTACTATGAAGCTATGTAAAGCAATCTAAAAATACTGTTATCAGCTCCATGGTATACTCATTGCAATACAGACTAGCTCATGCAGAACCCTCCATTACAGCTGCACCTTTCAAATGACTGATATTCACCTGCAAATGCATTTTACAAAAACCAATTTGTCTATATGCAGTTAGAAAATTAAATAGGACAGAAGAGAGAGAAACAGTGAAGTTAAAGCACTGAACCACAGTTCAGGAAACCCTTCCCAATATTCAGGCCTCTCTCAAAGAGGCAGTAGCAATTTTAGCCATC
This sequence comes from Serinus canaria, assembly GCF_022539315.1. Lineage (NCBI taxonomy): Eukaryota > Metazoa > Chordata > Aves > Passeriformes > Fringillidae > Serinus > Serinus canaria. Next base: position 92,548,621 of record NC_066316.1, read on the forward strand.
AGATTGTCATCATAAATAATGAACTGTTAATTCCCATTGGGACAGAATCTGTCTCCAGATGTGCACAGGTATCCTGCAATCATATGATCTGATGTTTTTAGAACTGTGTATTAGAGAGATGTGGTATACAGCCAGGAGCAAAAAGGCAGACTTTCCTAGCAACCAAAGAATTCTCAGTAAATCCTCTTGTTTGTTTATTCTAGCACAGGTACACTCAAAAAGGCTATGGCTGAGCCTGATAAATATAAGTCTCTGCATTTAAACACAATCATGGGATTATGTATGTATCATTTAGGGCAGATTAATTAGAAAGAATTGCTTGTTAGCAACTGAAAATTAATTTCCTCTCTTAAAGCCTTGGCTCTGCAATACTCATTTTCAAAATTAATGCTTCTCATTTTTATGCAGCATGCATGCTGCCCAAGTGCTGATGTTTACTCCAGACAGCATAGCAGAAATTCTACTGCTTAGACACTATTTGGGGCCATTGATACAGTAATTAAACCTTATAATAAATGACAGCATAATTTTCAGAAACTGCATTTGCTGGCATTTAAATTGTAGAAATATAAAACTTTAAAAAAAATTCATCTTTGTCATCCTAACCACATATCCTATTTTCTCTTGCATGAGTCCATTAATATATATATATATTATTCATTAACACATGACCCAAGTTCTAACCTTCTAGTTAAAATGACAACCCAAGATGTTCTTCTTAAGTTAATTTTTATCATATTTTTTATTCAATATTTTTCTCAATTTATACTTTGAACATAAATACACAAGTTTTATGGCTCATGTTACAAAAGACACTACTATGTGTTAGAAAACATATACAGAATATATTGTAGTGGTTACATTTGCTCCCCTTTTTTCCTATTATTTTCATAATTTCTGTTAATCTAGAAAAGCAGTATCAGAAAGCAAAATCCAACCTCTGAGCAGCACAGTCTACAACAGCTATAAGGACTATTGGTCAGCTGTAAGAGAAACTTTGGTTCCTGCCTGTTTTTATAGTAAGGTAATACCAGAAAGTTGCATGTCAAAAAGGAATATTGCCCCTTGTGCTCAGTTAGTTACTAAAATCTAGTTTATGACAATATGTATTTTTATAGACAGACATACAGCTTCTCCTTTGCTTTACAGCTTAGGAAGATAAATAGGGGAATTGAATGAGGGACCCTTTCTTTTCTTATAGAAGTCACTGGCAAAACTCCAACATACTTTCAGAAGAGCAGGTTTGTACTTTGTTCTATTGATTTGTTCTATTGATAGAACTGAAGAAAATGACATTTCAACTGACATGATAAATGTCTCTTTACAATTCTCAAGATACTCTAGAGGATCCTGTTATGCATGGATTTCCAGTGGACTCTACTTACTGCTCCTAGTGATCAAGACCCATCAGGGAGTAGATGTGATTCTCCAGTCCTGAAGGCAGGGATGTGGAATACCATGCCCAAGGAGTGTTGAAATAAAACCTGTGGTCTTTTTGCTGCACCGTAGCCAAGGGATACTAGATCATAAATGCTTTATACACAGAAGAATCTCTTAACTTGCTTTTCAGCATACATACATTAAACTGTACAATGTAGTACTTCCACACAGTGGGCAAAGAGCAGCTCCCAGGGCCATAGCTATGGAAGAGTACAGAAAATGAAACTGGCCTTGGTCTCTCAAGGCAGGGGAGCCTAAGCAGTAGGTCAGGGAGAAGAAGAAAAGTTTGGGAAAATGTTGCCAGCTGCCTGGCTTAGAGGCACTCTGCTTTTTTCCTTTTTTTTGTTTTTCCCTACCAGCACTCAAGCCAACACTAAGCCTATGCCAACACTGACAATACCCAACTGAAGTTGCAAGACACATAGCAAAAGACATGGAAGAAAAGCAAAAACCAGTAATGAAGATCTTAAGCCTAAAATCCTATCTATAACAAGTATCCTTTGTGACTCATTGAAATCCATGCTATTATGGCTCAATAGAGGATGTGGGCAAAGCCTCTGAAATCAGGATGCATACCTGATTCTGAAATGCCTATCTTGGTGCCACTTTGCAGGCAAAGACTGCCTTCACCAGCATTCCCTCTGTACCCCTCACTGGTGTCAGGCATCACAGAAGACTTGATGTTAGTTCAGTGCTCTGTCAAACTTGCTCAGCCAGCCTACCCACATATTTTGGGGTCACCTTGATAGAGGTTTGCTTTTTAAAGCAGAAAAGACTGAAAATTTTAGATGTACACAGATCTGTTGCAAAATTAAGAAAATAAATTTCAGCATTATTTTTAAAACCCCAACCCTACTACTATATCCAACAAAAATACCTCAGTCTCTAGTACTGTTTGCCTTGAAATGGCACATGCTGGGAACACTGCCCTTATGGTTGATAGTGATTTAAAACAGGCAGATTGAAACAAAACATAGTGGAATCAAGGCAAAAAAAAAAAAAATCAGGGCAAATCACCCTCTTACTGGGATAATAATGGTATCAAAGTAGCCAGAAGTTTTATTCGATTCTAGTCAATGTATACATCTGACAAATGTTCTACTTCAGATTGCATTTACTGAAATGATGGACAGTATTAAAGTTCTTCACAAAACTGAAAGTTAATCATTCTCATTTCTCTGTATTTCAGTCTACTGATGAGGGAAAAGAATGTTCCCAGTAACTCTATTCAACAAGTTACCTGCATTAAACAGATTTTGACTGAAGGATGTCTTGTCACCATTTCTGGCAATGTCTTTATGAGCTGAAGCCTTTGTATTTCACATGTGCAGAGATTTGTACAACAGGCAATTTCAATACCAATCCCAAATTCAAAGTTTCCTTTGGAAATACATCAATTCATGAATAAAACATTCATCAGGTCCCTACTTAGAATTCATCCTTTTAACAGTACCAAAGTGACAACTTGCCCATCTGAGGGAATGAAGCTGTGCTCCCCACTTTCCCAATTCCCATTTACAGGGCCGTGCTTTCCTGAACCTGGGAGAAAAGAAGGGCTCACCACTCAGGTATGACCACATCTCTGCTGATGCTGTTGCACTGTGACAGTATGTGATGGATGCTTGCCTGGGGACACAGCATAACTCAGCTAATGTAGGACTTATAGTGACTACCTATAGATAGTACGTCCTATAGATATTCCTATATTAGTGTATATATCTTCCCAATTAATGACCTAATTAATAACTTCATTATTAATTTACTGGATGTGCTTGCTTCCTTAAAAACTGTTACAATCCATGTTTAGCTTTGATATTGACTTGCAAAGGGAGGATGTTAGCAGCACTACAATGCACAGCTGTCCTGTATCTGTTATTTCTATTTGTCCAAAGCCATTGCATCCTTGCAATTTTCTGTATAACAAAAACAAGTTGCATACACATCTCACCTACCAAGAAAATTAATGTGCTTTTTGTACTGCAACATTTCTAATAACACTGAGCATTAGGATTTAGTGTTTTAAAAAGTCTATGTTCTATGTTGAAATAAACAAACACTGATTAATTAATTTAGCCAGTTTTGTTCCAACCAAACTCTGGTATGTGGAATGAAGTTTTAAGCTATTATAATTCTTGCCAAATTAATACTAGCTCACATTAGACTATTTATTATTTAAAAATATTTGTTAATTTATTAAAATCTACTCTTCCATGCAATATGTCACTTTTGTGACACTTTTTCCTACTTTGGAAAAAGTAGGAACAACTGATTTATGCAAGCAGAAACCAGCATGAGACATGGCATGTCTTCCTTGCCTTCCCTAAGTGCTATAGAACATAATTAAGATATTTATAAATGTGAGTATAAATAAGGTAAGAGATTCTAAAAACATTTTAAAGTCCCTAATATTCCTTTTTTTTTCAGAGTATCTAAGACAGCACCAATAGCTAAACATTTTCCAATAATGTCCTAAGTATGTGAAGACTGTCTTGCACCCTTAACCCTGTGATCCAAGCCTACTGAAATTGCTCCCAGGTGTATAAAGCCTATCTGCTTGGGTCCTAAGCTGGCATTAGCCACATAAGGATATCACATTTTTTAATAGCAAAAACAATCTTGGATTTAGTTCAGTTAGATATTTAATAGTGGGATTTGCCAGACCATCACTGAAGACACTAGTTCATCTTGTCGTTGCTGCTTGGTCTTCTTGTTCACTCTTCTGTGTCCTTGGCCACCAGAAATTACTAACACTGAACTTGCTTTCATTTTCTTAGTTTTCTGTCTTTTACTTTTAAATGAGATATTCTGATCCTTCAGAAGCTCGTAAATGTTACTGTCCTCTGGTCTGTGCTCTAGGGAACTCGATCCATGAGACAAAGTAAGGGATCCAGAAGATGATGACAAGTCACTTCTTTGTGCAATGGACCCTGCTGAATCCCCCAGCCAAACCGCAGTGTCCTGGGTGTTACTAAGGGAAGAGCCTGGCCGTTCACTGTGCCCAGTGTTCTTTTGGTCATCGTCCTTAGGTTCTGAGCCAGGAGGGAGGCTGTTTCTCAATTTGTTTCTGTTCTTTTTGTTTATAGATGTAGCTGTTACAAGAAACTTGACTGGGCTATTGTGTGCATGGTATGACACCATTCCTCTTCCTGGAGCCAAAAGAAAAGACACAATTAAAGAACATTATTTCTCAGACCACAGTGTTCTACCATAATTAGTTCATGAAATTTGCTCAGAACAGTGTAACTCTTAAAGCCCTATTATAAGCATCCAGTCTTTTGCCTTGTGTGGACACTATTTACAGAAAAAAAAAGTACAAAAATAATGTTCTACCACAAGTCTTTTAGAACTAATAAATCAGCTGAAATATGGCTTATGAACTTTAGATGATGTACTTTTGTACTCTGTTCTCACTATGGCATGAGCACAGAAATACTGCTGACCTTTTAGTTGGAATCAACACAAATGTAACACTGTGTTTACTCCAGTCATCCCCACATATTTTGTGTGCTCCAAATCAAGCCTGTTCTACCTCTGTACCTCTCCAGAACAGTATAAGAACATCTCTTTCATTGCAACAGACCTGTCCACACTGTAGAACAGGAACTAAAACTCATCCTTTCTGGTTGTCTAGTTACCATTATAGATTCATAAGGAACTGACTGAACAATCATTTTTTCTTTCTTTTTTTTTTAAGCATTTAATCAGTGGGATATTGGTGGAACAAGGAAGATTTACACAGTGCAAATCATTAGAATATATAAAAAACAAATTGCATGTGCCCAAATTGAGAAGCTGTAACAGTATCAGTAGATGTGCCTTTTACAGCAAAAAAAAAAAGGAGAAAAAAAATGAGTTCTACCATGTAAGCTACAATATTAAAAAGAGCTAGGCTAGCAAGGGGGAAAGCCCATATAAAATCTTATAAATCACTACATCCATCCCTAACTCCCAAATGCATTTCACATTTTAAGGAAACAGATTTTGCTTTTATAGGAAGTACATTCATATAAAGATGCATTATTGCTATTGGAAACATAATGGGGAAAAGCCCCAGTTTTAAAATTCAAAATACAGTTATCAAAGACTATAAAAACAGATCTCTAAACGTAATGTTGCTAGGTCTGTGAAATCTCACCAATCTTGATCCCAGATAAATGCAAGAATATATGACATAAACCAAAATAATAAAAACAGAAAATGGAAGAATGAGAGATTTTTTGATTCTGCAACTATGCATATTCTTGTAATTGTATTTATTTTCACCTAAGATAGGTTCCAGATTTTTACAAAGCATTTATCTCATGTCACACTAGATTATTGCTGCATATTTTGCTGAACACAGAGGATTTAATTTTCATTTTGTGAAGTTACATAAGCTTTTTTTTTCCCCCTGGAGGAAGCTGCTAACAGCTTTCCTCATAAAATCTGCCAGCTTCCCTCTGCAACACAGAAGCTTGAGCAGAATTCCAAATCCAAAACACTGGGGAAAAGCCCCTATGAAACACACTTTTAAAACCTTGCTTCTAATAGTAGCCTAAACATTTGTATAGTGATACAGTGGCATTTGTGTGTTTGTATTTCAAATAGGCTAATATGAAAGTAACTCATAAACACATCTCTCCAGAATGCAAAAACCTTGATCACTGTTAAAAAAATGAAATATGTACTTTCATATATTTCAAGTCTCCAGTTTGGAGGAAAAGGGAACACAACCAATTTATTGAAAAAATAATAAACTGTTGTCACAGTTCGACAACATGCTCATTTTTAAGTGTCTGTGTCTCTAAACTTAATGTATCTATTTTCCCTAAATCTGGAAATTAGACTGTCTGCATTCTCTTCTCATCCCCATATATTTGGCTGTAGTCTGGCAGGATTAATGCCTATCTCTTAAAAAAAACCGTTGTCCCCTCTCAAACAACCAAGACAAAACTAGACAAGTATCTGGATAATACTGTAAAGCTCAGAAAGAACAAGTATAATTTCATCACACAGCTCTTTTATCTAAACAATATAAATAATTTGGCGGGTTCACTTAAGTTACTGGCAGAAGAGAAGTGACATCTTCAGTACTTGATCTGTTTAAGAAATTTCACTCACCAGTTACTTTGGGAATCCCCTGCAAGCGTGGCACTGGTAAGGCTACTATAATACCCAGGTTTGTTCCAACCAGCAGTAAGCCATGGCACACCAGGAGGCTGGTCACAGAGACACGCTGCTGCCCTGTGGGGTTTAGCAAGTGCTCTGTTACTGAACAGTGATGACCTTTGCCTAGATTGAAGCAACTTCAAGCAAACACAATCAGCTGAACCATCTCAATTCAGCAAAGCACTCATTGCAAGGCAAATATCTTGTTGGATTATGGAATTATACTTTACATACATGACAATTTAAATATTATTGAACATCTGAAACATTCTGCCCTAAAGCTCTGAACCACAGCATCCAAAGGTAGACACAGAACTGTCTCTACAAACATACTTTTATGAACAGGCTATGTTTGTATATTCCCAATAAAAAAACAGAATAGCATTTCACTTCACAATACTCAGTAACACCCTATGCTCAAGACTCAAGGCTGCTCATAATTATTTTTTTCTTCTAGTTTTTAATCTGTGAAACTCTATCAGAAATGCTGTGTCCACCTGTCTAAGCTGGGGTCCCCACATACAAGAATGGCATTGACATATTGGAAGAAGTCCAACCAAGATGATCAGGGGACTGGAGATATTAAAGGAAGTGCTGTCTGCACTTACCTGATGGAAGGATGCACAGAAGACAGACAGTGCACAGTGAAATGATAAGAAACAACATGCTCAAATTTAGGGCATAGGAAAATTTTATTCTACGCAGGGAAAAGCTGCATCACCATAGAGGTCGTCAAAAACTGCAATGGGTTGCTCAGAGAGGTGGTGGGATCTCCATCCTATCCAGAAATATTAAAAATTTGACTGGACAAGACCTTGAATAACCAGGTCTAGTCAGGCCTTCTTCATGAAGGATGAACAAGACTGCCTCCAGAGTAAGTTCCAATCAAAATTATTCCATGATTCTATGTTTTTCTACATTATTTACAGGATTGCTATTTTTTGAGGTAATTTGGGGTGGAGCATTTAAACTCTGCTTGAAGTTCAAGGAGTTTCAGGTCCAAAACATACACATTCTTGGATTTATTATTAACTCAACACGTAAGAGAGCAGTCATTCCATCTTCATCATAGCTCTCAAACTGTGAATCACTTCATCAGTAGGTCTAGAATTTGAATTCCACATTTGATTTAACTTGAGCGAACCCTCATGTTCAACACTTTGGAAAAGGATCTTAATTATGGTGTTTCACAAATGAATGCATTTTCTGTCTTGTCCCTTGAAGCTGAGCTAATTTACATCCAGGAATATATGAATTACAGACTCACTAGGAAAAGAGGGAAGGAGCAGCTTGCAGCAAAGCACTTGACTGGAAAACAGGAGGCACACCACAGTCCAGGTCTTTCCTCACAGAACTTTACAAAACCAAATATTAACGCAGTAATGGTGTGTTTTAAGAAACTCACATAGGGTCAGATCTGGAATACAAGGCCTGTCTACCTAAAAGCACATCCTAAACCACCCTAAAGGCACAATGATTAGGTCACCCCAGTCAGGTGTAACAAGGACAAGTTTAAAAGGCTCCACCTACTTGTGCAGACCTTCAGAGACTACTATGTTGAGTTCCATGAAGTATACATGTTAATGCTGGTAGGATGCATCATCCCTCCTCAGCCAAATAAGAAAGGATAGTCTATGCTGTACAAAAATTACAAATCTTTTTAATCTTTTTTGCCTTTTCAATGGATTTGTTGTTTAGTTGGGTTTGGTGTTAGGGTTTTTTTTTGTTGTTTTGGCTTTTTTGAGATATTAATAGGATTAATTTAGTTTCCAAAACAAAGCACACAAAGGCACTCCTTCAGCACAAAAGAAGTTCCAAAATAATGCCCAAACACCTCTGTGTTCTGGAGTTTTCAAAAATCAGTATTTGAATTCTGTGATTTAGAGCTCAGGCTTGCATTTATTTATGACATGAGAGTCCTCTCCTACCATCTGTACCACAGCAACTGCAAGCTAAGGTACAAGCTTAGCTTAGTTTAGAGCTTGCTTTACAAACTACACAAATACCTGAGTACAATTTTTTAACTTTTAACATTATCAAAAGCTTCAAGAGCACTGTTGGCTCTCAATCCCCTGCAGAAGCAAGATGCTCCTATTTTTAGAACTGTAATGCTTTCTAAGCATTTAAAAAATAACATTGTATTCATGATTTCATGCTCCAAACCTGAAGCAACTTTTAGACAGTAATTTTAACCTGGCAAATCAGTGTTACTGTTTCCATAGGTAAAAGCAGCAAATTATCAGCCAGCAACTTAAAATCTTAAAAAATGACCACAACCTAAAGCATGAAACAGCTACAGTGAGGTCAAAACAAAAATTGCTTGCTGTGAAATCTCGCTGGAAAAGGAAACATCTGCATCTGAGAAGATACTTTAAATAACATAAAACAACTAATATATATATATATATATATACATATATATATATATATATATATACACATTAAAAAATGGTAACTTAAAATATTAATCTGCTAGTCAAGGATTGAAATCAAATTAACAAGTTAAGAAGGGAAAATGATAAACATATTCCAAAACCAATAAAATACTCATCTTTAAATTTCAACTTTAAGATCACACTGTCCCAATGAGGAAAAAACTGTTAAAACCTGTAAAATAATCTGACCAATATCTTGACTTTACAAGAACTGAAGCCAATAATTAAGTGTATGGTCTGCTCTGTGTTCACCCTTCTCAGGTCTCCATTACAAAAACCACCAGAGCTGGATAAATCCTCACAAACCTGAATTCAACCCCAATTAGGTGCAAAGACATTGCTCCATATCTTCCTACATGGCCATGCTGCTCCTACAATGTAAAAAACCAGCCAGTACAGATCTGCTGGGCTGACCTGAAGTTTTCTCATCTTTTTATCTTTTCCCAACAGTAATCATAAAGCAACTGGATTTCATGCTCTGGCACCTGGCGGGGTGGGAAAAAAGGAAGCTGTAAAGCCTCATAGTAGAGTTGTTTTTTTGTAGAGAGGAAATGATACTTTTTTTCCTTTCCTTTTGCCATCTGTTTCCAGGAAACAAACATGCCATTAGAGGATATATGGATATAAACAGAATATGGCCAGTTAAGCAGAAATCATCTCTGTGTTAAACAGGTAAGCTGTCATCATCCATACGAGCAATGAAGTATCAAGGTCACAGTAATTACAGTAGTCTCTTTAAAAGGGCAAATTCTTGTAGAGCTGAGGGCAAAAACTTGTTTAAGGATGTTCTTTAATAAAATACTAACTGTGGCTATGAAAAAACAAGTGGTCTGTCCATGTACAGTACGATTTTTTTTGGTGTGAGCTCTGACAAAGGCTGGTGAAAAACTTTGTTGATCCTTCAGCTACAGATCACAAAATAAGCATAAACTTGCTCTACAAATGATGTGTCTTGCATTAGTGAAGTGTGAGTATTTGACTTCAAGTGTTAAAAGATTTCTCTGCTGCTCAGTATGCCCTCTGTTAAGATGACAGAGTGGTGCTTGGGATCCTTAAAAGCAATCCAGCTGTTCTGTGAATCCACAGTGAATTGGACAGTGAAATAAACAGCTGGATCTATAACAATGATTATGTTCTTCCTCTCAACCATTCTCTTCCTTTCTCACATGGCATTTGCTCTTTTGTTACAGAACACAATCTTGTTATACATTATTAAGAAATATTTTTTATGATATATGAAGTAAAGGTAGTGCAGACCAGTCTAGACTTAATGTCTATCCCACAGTCCCCTCTGTGATCCTGGTTTCATTTCCAGTCCTGCATTCCTACACACAAACTTTCCACAGCTCCAGAAAGTGAGAGCCCTCCAATCTCCAAATCTCAGAAGTGGACTGCCACAGATTTAAAATTACCTCCAGCAGGTAAAAGAATCTGCCAGACACAGTCTGGTTTTATACATTACTAAACTTCACCAAATCATGAGGACAATTGCCTTCTGTGCCATTTCAGTCCCCTGTGATTCTGTCCTTTACAAGACAGAGAGCTGTGATATTTAAAACTGTCTTCTCCTAGGAACAAAATTGGGGAAATTTACTGCTATGAGAACTCATTATTAAGGTTATGAGACCCTCCTACTCTGCTCAGTTACTGCAGTTATCTTTTAAGTGCTGTAACTCACAGTAATCATTCCTAACAGTGACAGTAATTTTTTCCTTTACTTGTACAGTATAACAACAAAAAAACTTCATTAACTTAATGAAGCAACGTTCCTCTTATTTACATTACTTTGAAGTGAAGACATCTCTAGGTAGCCTATTGAGCCAGTAATACATCTTGTTACTTCTAAAATCCAGGAAAAAGAAGCCCAGCTTCTTCAAAGTTATACAGAGATCTTACCTTTTTATATCTCCTTTCTTAAGACTCCTAGAAATATTTTTATACAAATTTCCTCTCTCATTTCAACACCACTTGAATTTTACTTATCTGTTTTTTCTCCATATTAAGGAACTTCCGTTGAATTTCAGAAAGATAACAGAGCTGTTTACTTTAAAACTAAATGTCATTAAAATCTCTCATGAAGGCAAATACATCTATTGTAAATACACAGCTATTTCACTATGTTGTAATTCAGCTTCACTTTGTTGGTTTTTTTATCTTTTTTAATCTTAATATATATTATACAGAACTTGATTCTTTAGCTCCTTTTAATTCTGAAACTGCTGCTTTATTATGCAAACCTCCTGTAACTCTGTCTTTTAGGTTTTGTTGTTGCAGCATTTTTGAGATCATATAAACAGGCCTGAGAGCTGCTGCTAAATAATTGAAATTCAGTTCATTTTTAGAAAGGAGTCTCCCTTTGAACATTTGCTATAATAATGTCCTACTCCCAAAATAGCCTTCCATTTCCATTCACTGGTGTGCTTTCTGTGAAGACACTGAAGAAAAAAAAAAAAAAAAGGAACTAAAATGGGTGGAAATGACACCAAGGAGCTATAATTAGCTAAAACACTTTTGCAAAAATAATGGTATGTCATATCAGCAATTTTATTGCCATGGCAATGAACACAAAGCTAAATTTTTGAATATATTTATATGCAGAAAATATGTATAAGGCAGGTCTTACTTCCCTTTTTCCCCCTGCTATGAACAGCAGAACATACTAAAAGGTAATGTTTTTACAGCTGATCTTGATTTCTTTGTACGATTCTGATGAATTCAATCAAATCATCTATTTAAAGGCAGATGATTTGATGCTGCTCAGTGCTGGAGCTATGGTCAAACACCACATGCAAAAAGCACCCTGTCTAGAACATGGCAAACAGACAAAATTTATAATGGAGTTTTATTGCAAAGCTGATGTCATCTGAAAGAAAATATGGTAAGAAGAAGACACTGAAAAAGTGAAACATTTTTGATGTAAGATTTATAACTAACTCTTGTGAGAATATAAATATAATCTCTGTGTGGGAAGAACTGGCTTCAGTTAGAAAAACTAAGCAATAAAGCTGGCACACACATTGCCCATAAAAACTGCAGAAGCTTGGTCTATTCCAGTCTACAAACAGGGAGAGACAGAAAGAATGGTTGTCCACTCATGGATACCTCATGCTCAGCCATGCCAGTACCACTTTTCTGCCTCTCTCCTCCCAGCACAGCCCCAGCTCCCTGATGTGCTTGCTGATGCTGAGGTCTTTGTCATCCACTTGCTAAATTGAGACAAGCCCTTTCAACTGCTTATTGAACAGCTTCTCTCTTAAAACATGCAAAGAGTTTTAATTTGTAAAATTTTATCCTAACAACCACAGGTTAGATTTAAAACTAATCATTTAATTCACCAAATTAGAGCTTGGGTCAGCAAAACACTGAACACGCTCTGAAATGGCAGCATGTGAGTGATTCAGCTCACAGTGATGTGAGTTTCCTGGATCTATTGATATAACTAAAATTAAGGAAGTGTTTTTTTGGTCCAGATCCTAGGCAACATGATTCCATCATGTACTCGATTCTAAGGTTCCAAAAGCAAATGCTAATCTCTGCAAAGTAAACACAATTTCATGACGGATTACATTGTCCAACTGTTTCACAGTCACACAAAAAAATATGACCAAACAGAAGAATCCACCTGCTTATCTCAACCTGCTGTTACTCAACCAGCTCACTGCACACATTGTTCACCTGGGCAGCAGATGGACTATGACTTACTAAAGCAAATCAAATAGTCAGGAGACTCTTACCACACTCAAAGTCTGAGATGAACCTTCTGATTCTGGCCCAATCTACAGCAGTGAAAAACAACAGTGATAAAACAAAAATGTTACCACATGATGCAATTCAGCTACCTGGCAACATATTGTGAACAGGTGTGGCAATGTTAACATCCTGGAGGTGTTCCAGTGTCTCTGTGTGGAACAGTCGAAGGGTAGATCCAGATGTGAAGGCAATCCAGACTCCCACTCCAGCCACAGCCATGTGAGAGATTACCATCCCTTCCTCTTGATGGGCTTCAAAGTGGTTCTGCAAGAAAAACAAGGGCTCTGTGGGGAGATGCAAGTCAAGGATATCACTCAACCTTTCTTACTAGCTTTTCAGTGCAAGCACTGTATCTTCATCCTCTTTGACAAGGACAAAGCTTCCTCTGCCTTGCTCAGAATATGTTCTGATAGCTGTGTATGATGTGTTAATTGCCCTGGGACTTTTTTTGGAAATATATCATTATTACTATAGAAGGATTCTCAGCTCTTGAGCTAGGGTTCCACCTAACAACAGATTAACTCATATTTTCTGTTTTTTTAAAAATATTGCATGATAGGGGCTGGCAAGCCCAAAACAGCTCAGACTTAAAAGGATTTAATATTTCTTTATTTATACTCCTTTGGGGAAACTACCACAGCTGTACTTTTATCTACAGCAAAAATTCTATTTCAACAATAAAAAAATATTTTCTTTTGTTCTGCTGGGGGTCTTTTCATAACAAGAATAAGAGAACATAATAAAAAGTCATTATTAGAAAGTAGAGTGTTTAAGAATATAAACACACAATTTGCTCAATTACACACATAACAATGTCAGCCTTAATATTGCAGTTTGGTTTTTGATGCTTCTGAATTTCACAAGCATTAGCTATATTGTTTTCCTGTCCTTCAAAGAATTGATGCTTCTCATTATAAAAGCCAAAATCCTCTTTCTAAATGTAAGTAACATAACACTTTGAAGATAGACCTTTTTCCTTGATCTAGAGCCAGTTACAACGTGGCTCCAGGAAGGCAGAAATCTCTCTCTCTCTATGTCTCTATTAACATGTGAGAAAAAGCTATAGTAAAGTTTCTTAATCATTAACAAGCAGGAGGGATTGTTTTCCCCCCAGTTTTGTCTTGTAAGAAGACTGTCTCTGAAGTTGAACACAGCCTTTTATTGTTGTGCCAGCTACTATCAGAGAGCCAGTCTGATAAACACAAAACTTACTTAGCTAAATAAATGACAGACTGTTCCTTGGAAAAAAATCTCTCACTGAAGGGTATGGAAGTATTAAGTGCTCTAATAATCACTTCACCTATTATATATTCTTTATTACATTTGCAGATAAAATGCAGAAGTACCTCCTCCTTCCTTGTGAAATACACATTTAAGTTTTCCAGGTGTTACAATTAAGCTACATTTCAGCTTTTTTTTTTTTTCATTTAAATCAAAATATAATAAGGTTATAGATATATTGTCAAAATTTTCCATCAAAATTCAACTAACAGGCTAAGATCAGAGACAAAGAATAAAAAATTAGGATTTCCACAAAGAAAAACTTTTGGTATTATGTTTACTAAACACTTAATTTTTTTTTAATGCTTTGCTACTGCATAAACTACTATTTTCACTGAGAAATCTGCTGTTTTTAGAGGATGGGAATTATCTTTTGTGTTTTTCTTTTGTTAACATTATTCTCCAAATGTTCAGTTTTTGTAAACGAACAGAATTTTCTCTTCAGCTGTCAGGCAGTGGTTCAGTTTTTGAGTGTTACTGTATTACCTTTTGATTCTTTGAATAATGACACTGCAGAATGTAAGGTAAGCAACTCTGGCAGACACATTAATATTCACTGTTTTCCTCAAGTAACCAATATTCATTCATTACTAAATGATATACACAATTTGAAAATCATAAGATTTATTCAACAGAAGAATTTATCCATAAAAACATCTTTCAAAGTCAGAAACAGCCCTTATGACTAGATTTGCTGACATTCTCATCATGCATGTTCCATTGAAAAAAAGATTCTATTTACTTTGTTTATACACTCATACATTCCCACACTGGTGACTAATTGGCTTTTGAGAACTCCCAGGGGATAGACCCATGGCTGCTGAAGCAAACCTGACCAGCAACTTGCACTCTTTGATATTAGAAGAAAAATGAAGAAGATTGTAAAAAAAAAAAAATTCTCTAGAGGGATCCAACCACAGCTGTCAACTGTGTTGGTGCCACTGAAAACAACTTGCACATGCATTTTTGTCACATTCCATTTTTACTAGCCAACTCATTATACTCCCACTAAGTCTGTCCTGCCATTTGTACAGCTGGCTGCTGGAACACACAGACCCACTTGAAGTAAAACTGTGTACTGCAAACACAACAAGACCTGTAGGAAGAACTACTCTTCTCATTGAAAGGGTCCTCTAAGAAGGAACAAGAACATACTCCAAAACTGCACTTTCTTATGCATAAATTTTTGCATAAAGGACAGCTTTGACATCTACTTCAATTACACATTTATCTGAAAACCTTTGAGCTGGTCTGTTACTTCTAATTTTCTTTTCTTTTTATAACAAGAAATACAGATACAAAGGAAAAAAAGATGTCTTATTCCTTCTGTTATCAAAAGAATGGAATTAATTTTCTTTTTCTCTTTTAGTTTTCATACCTACATTCCTCTTGCCTGGCTTTTCCCCCTCAGGCTCTCCCATTCTGACCACAGCAGCACAGGAGCTGCAGAAGGCACCGTGGATGCCACAGCCCAATGCAGCTCACCGGTGTTCCAGCAGTGTGGGACACAGCAGAGCCCTTCTTTTGAAGGAGTGCTCACTCACACCAAACTGCTGCACCAAGAGATGAACCACGATTTCTCCAGCTCCAGGTGAAGAGGATAATGGGTGCCATTACCCTCAACATCCAACAAATGTCTTTCACTGCTTTAAAGAAGTTACAACACACATTCATGTATAGGGATTTCCATATTTTTGTTTACTCAGCTGAACATTTCAGTGTAACCCATGTATAGATAGCAAAGTTTTTAAAGCAAGACAAAACAGACTAGGATAGAATCACACTCAACCAGTGACTTTATTCTATTAAATCACTTTTTGAAGTTTTGAAACAAGCACAAACTGCCTTTGCAGAGTACAAGGAGCTCCAGGCACAGAGCCCATTATCAGATGTAGGTCTGGACCCAACAGCAATACAGCTGTCAAAACTAAGTGACAAATTTCTTCTTCACAGAAAGAGGATCAGAGTATGTAATTAATATATAACAGCAATTGATGCATTTCTCATGTGTGCCCTGCCAAGGATCTTGAGGCATTGTGCCAGTTTGGGGCATTGTGCCAATAAAAGACATTACCTAAAACATTTGATTACAGTAACATATTATTAGAACAAGTGAATTGAGAGTCTTCCCCATATCAGAGGGGGGAGAAAAGAAGAAATGAGTAATATCCAAATCAAATACACATAATGCCAAACCTGCTCATTTACTTAAAATTATTTAAGAAAGAAAAAATCTTAAATAAAAATCTTAGCAGAGCAAGGAGGCATGGAATGAGATTGTCTTCAAGGATAATGTACTTTGCACTAAGCAAATGCACAGACAGTTAAATATGAGATACTTGTGAAGCAAAGAGTGCCTCACAAGGAAAAGTTTAAAAAATAGACTTGAATATGCTCATGGATTTGCACAAACATGGCCTTAAAATCTTGCCAGATGCCTTTACAGGTAATGTACATGGTGCAGAGCACATAGTACACATGCATGATAGTAGCAATGAAGTAGCAAGCAGCTGCATTGCAGGGTACATGGAGTATCTCCACATTAAGTATATGGGAAATATAAAGGAGTTCTGTAAAGAGGGCAGAGTAACAGGTGAGTGTTGTGCAACACTTGGATTCCTGCTGACAGAGAGAAGATCACGTTCATGCAAAAGATCTTGAGTCAAATCATTACAACTTTCAACAAGAGAGAGCACAGAGAGAGAACAAACATTTCCTTGCTCCTGCTTCTACCCATAGCAAAGATTCTGCTCTTCACAGTAAGGAACAGGCAGCTCAGAGGTTAAAATATTTAATATAGACAGAGTTGAAATTGCCTCATATGTTGTATAATATCAAAACAATATTGCCAGTCAACATGGGAAGGACAACATAGCAGATCACTTTTGGAAACATAAAACTAGGAAGTTATCAAAACAGGTCACTAAGTAGGCTGCAACACTGAAAACATTAGTGACCTGTTTTAGTCACAGTGAGATGATGAGAAAAAGATCAGTATGTCTTAATATCCATAAAGGAGCAACAGAAAATCATCACTAATTCACAATTCTATGAGGAAGGTGACACACTATGCCATGGATATTTGTGTGAAATTAAAAAGATGATCTTTAGCCAGACATACAGAAAATCATCATGTTCTTGAACAAAATTATTTATATTGAAAAAACATTACTCAACCCATATGCACCATTTCTTGTATGTTGCTTGCTGCAGCACTTATTGTGTGTGCAATAGACCTATAATAACCTGAGCTCTGAATACAACAGATGGCTTAGTTGAGAAATGAGAAGCAGCTTCCTGTGATGCTTTTGTAGGAAAATCTGTAGTAACAGCTGAAAAATGAAACTGCCATGTCTGAGAGATATTGGTAGAGTACTTGTTATTTTATGTCTCCAAATTTCTGTTTTCAACACTGCAGTCCATGACATTTTACTGTATTATGACAGAGTAAGCTTTAAACATTCTTTAATCCTCAAAGTTTGTTTAACCCTGGGTTTGTTCTCCTCTGCCAAAACAGCCCAGCATAGCCCAAACTGCAGCCATACCACCAGACTTAGGGAGAGCTGTGTTACAGAATTAGGCCAGACTTGCCAAACCTATTTACAGAGATCTGGCTGTACATATCCAGCCTCACACAGGAACAACCTGGCTGTGATTTCTTACTGTTTTCCTAGTGAGAATCTGAGAGATTTTACTAAAGTCTGTAGAATAGCAACCATGTGTCCAGAGGCTGTGAAACCAACAAAACTCCATTTCAAGCACCTATCCAAATCACTCATCCAAAATCCCTCCCTAATCATACCATTCAAACTACCAACAAAACAAACCTTAAAGAAAAGCAAAGTAGGAGAATATACAATCCAAGCATCTTATCAGATGAAACAAATCTCTCAGAAAACACAGAGGAAATTAGGATGTTAGCTATTTTCCTGAAAACCCATGACAGTGACTCACAGAATCAATTGTACCAAACAGACAATTGTTGGGAGAAAACACGACCATCAAAGAAAAAAATGCAGCAACAAAGCACACAAAGAAGGAGGCTGTGAGCTCATCATGACTCCTGTTAGAAAAAACTTCATGGCTGTAAACATCATGCAATTCAGTGACACTCTATTGTAGGTTGAACTCCTGATGCTTTAATAACTCTTAACTTTGGACTACTAAGATGTTCTTTTGGTGAAAGCTGTAATTTTGACATAAATAAGGGCTTAACATTTTCTGGAAAATGTGGTCATAAATGTGAGTTTGAACCCTTAAGACTCTTTTCTCATTCAGAAAAAGCTGGCTTTTGTGTGACTATTCATCAGAAACTGCTCTTATGCAAATAAAATTTTTCTAGGCTACCGAGAAACAAAACTCTGAAAAACTATGCTATGAAATTATTGCAATGTAGAATTAACATCTAACTATATAGAGGCAGTCTTAAGTTAAACCTTCTTCTGTAATTAACATAAAATGTGCCTATAGGCACCCAGTTCTCTGCTGCTTTACCTCAGATTTAATTTTTAAGAAAATCTCTTGCCCCAAATATTTCATCATTTCCAAGCACCTTATGGAAACCAGTGGGTAAATGGCAGCAAGGTCTGATGAGACATCAGCAGAGAACACAACAGCAGAATTACAAACTAAGGGAGTGAGATTTCAAAGAACTGAGACCACATTCAATAAAAACTTCCTGAATCATGATGCTTCTTAAACACATTTTCATCTTTAAAATTTCACCATTTATACCCTGAAGCATAATACGTGAGCAATGCTTTTAAAAGTGTTTACCTCTATGGAATGTGTCACAGTGCTGATTATAAAAATTTGTCCACCACATGCAGCCCAAATGGTCTCCTCCATCACAAGCAGACTTCTAACAGGCAGAACACCCAATTTAACTATCTTCTGAGGTTCTGTGTTCCATGTCCCATCTTCAATAAAAAAAGAAGAAAGGTTATACACAACCAAATGGTGATCTTTGCTTTAAAACAGTTCTGAAAAGTCCACTGCTTGAATTTCTGCAAGTTGCCACTTCAAGCTACACTGTGATTTGTGTATGATTTCTTTTAGCTTCCAGGATAAATTGGCAAGGCTAAAACAACATTAAGGAGAAAACCCAAACCTAAGTATTCATATAATTGTCAACAGAGTAAATTTTATCCAGATTAAATAATAATTCAGGAATACCACATTGCTGTTCTAATTCAGCTGCTTTCCTTTCCAGAGGAAATACAGTCAGAAACCCATGGCTGACACAATTGTCTCCAACCCAGGAGGAGCTTATAGCCAACTTATTTCAAGAGGAATCAATTTCTAACTAGGACAGAATCATCCTTCATATGCAAAATCATCAGGAAGATTTTTACTGTAGGCTGTAATGAGTGCAGTTCACTCTCTAAGAGCATTTTGATGGAATGGACCTTCCTACTACCAGATGCTTCAATTAAGATGGAAATTAGGACCAAAAAAAAAGAAGAAAGTAAAACTTGGTCTTGTGCCATACCTTCACTTTTCTTACTTTTTCCTCTAATTATAAAACCCACAGTGTTTTCTTTCGACTGCATTTAGCAGATCTAAATTAAATTATGCATGTGCATGTGGCACAATCAGTTATTCAGAGAGGCTCTGGTAAGAACTGCATGCTTCCACCTACTGCTATGGTCACTCCCAATGGCCATCTCTTTGAAACAAGGACTAGGAGGTTACTTATCCCCAAATTTAAGAACCAGCAACATAGGCTTCTTGAAACAGTTGTGGCTTTCTCTTTGATACATACAAATTGACATGTTAAGTACATAAAAAAGAATTTTAATGTTTTCATACTAGTTTATATATTGTAAGTGCTCACAGAATATAGTCTCAGAGATGACATTTCTATTTATTATGATTTAATAATATAAAAATCTGTTAAAAGTAACTGGGTTTCACCCTGAGATAAAATATTTCAAAAAGCACAATTTCTTCATTGAAAGCCTTCTTCATGCACAAGCTGCAGAAAAGTTGTTTACTTTTCTGACACTGGTTTCAACTCAGTACCCACTTAAATTTTGATTGATGAGACTAAAGTAAACACATCTTTAGGCAAACACTTCAGAACAATTTTTTTCTTTTTCCTCCTGAAAACAAGTGCATCTTCTATTATTTGCTTAGGGAACGGGGGCACAAAATGTCCTGCTTCACCAATCACAATAGCAACAACAATAATGAGAAGCCTCAGTTCTGGAGTAATTCTCAAAATTTCTGTCATCTCTGAGATACAACCTTCGCTGAGTCATTCTCAGGATGTGGCCCTCTTCTGAAAGCATCTTTGTAGAAGTGACATTTAGTTTCAGGCTGTCAAAATAATTTTCATTATTTCAGTTTGCATCGAGAAGAGTGCTTCCAGTTATTAGCCTGCAAACTCTCCCAGTAATGTCAGAGTCACTCTGTGTTCTCTATGACTCATATGTACTGTTAGTAATAAACAAACTTCGGGAAAAGTTTCCATTCTTTAGCAACCACATTACCCCCCAATTCAATTCTAAACTGGAGGCTGCCCATACTCTCTGATTGCTGCAAGCACTGCAGGCAGTGCAGAGCCTTCAGAGAGTGCAGCTGCACAGGTGCATGTCACAATTTCCATTGCGCGAGGGACGCCGACTGCAGAAGTTTAACAACAATCTGTACGTAGCACCATTCCTAGGGATAAACCCAGCATCATTCTGCTACATTCTTCCTGCCTTTTCTGAAGGACAAAGACCATGAGTTTGGGCAAGGAGCAGACATGCTGAGCAAAAAGCTATCTTTTCTAGTTATATTTTCACATTGAAAAAAAACATTATTATAAAACAAAAGTTCACAGAACTTGACAAGTCTTTCTCTTAAATACATTCAAGGCATACATTAATTTATACATAAAGCATAGCTGATACTGAAACAACAGGAAAAAAAGGATTTTCAGGACCTCAACTGTGGACTCATTTACATTTTTCTTAAATTTCTTTTTTTCTTAAATCTGGACCTTTATGCCCTGAAGTTCCATGTAACTCCTCAAAGGACTAAGCATTAAGCCTTATTAAAAATTTCTATCAATGTAAGAAGGTGCTTTCAATACTATCAATGTTATAAATACCATCTGAGTTATGAATATCTGATTCAACATTATGCCTAAAAATCTCAGTTCTCACAGAACAATTTCTGTTGGTGTGTGTGTTAACACAGTACTTGACAATCCAGTTTAAGAGTTCCATAGGATTGGACATACAAAGAAGGTGAGATAGAGGACTCCTGTCTTTTGTGTTACCACAATTTCTTGAAAAAAATGCCTGAAATCCCACCTGATTTATCAGCCCACTCTACCCTATGACCCTAGTCATGTGATAAGGCTATTCTCTGGTGCTTTTTTATTTCCTCCTGCAAACACTGATGTCTTCTAGATCAGAAAGCACCTGAGACAGAAGAGGGGAAAAAAGGGTAGGGGGACACTCTCTGGTCTAGTATTTAGGACAGTATTCAAAGGATGTCTCAGCTGTGTTCTGGATCCTGCCTCAGTGAATGATTCATTAATTATACAAAGTGGAATGGCACCAGGAGGACAAATTAAGCCCTGTGCATCTCCTTTCATTTTGTGGCAGCCAGAGAAATCTCTTGAGAGTGGAAAGCATGGGTAAAAATCCACTCAAGCAAGGCAAGGGATTAAGCCTGATTATCCAACATACTTCTGTAAATGCTTTAAACACAGGCTGCTGGCTAAAAGTAAGATCACAATTTCATTTTGCTGACCAAGAATTTTATCACCCATCCCCAAAAGCACTTATCAAGTCTGTGTAGGGCTCACAAGTGGTTTAACACTAACAAAATGACACTTTGAAGAAAACATAATACTCTTCTTGCCTCTCTCTCCAGATCTCAGCAGACCCTGTTCAATACCTGCCTGCACAGACTTCATGTTTGACACTGGCTATTTAATATTATCTGTCTGATCCAATGTCCATTGCTTCTAAAATCTAAGGGAAAAGAAGCATTATCTCTAACTGACTTGTGTAAACACCTGCAGATTCAAGACATGCTTATGTGAATAGTTTCAACAACTGGCACTATCCAGGTACTTAAAATTAGTCACAGCACTTGCAAAAAGAGATAAGGAATAGCTTTACTTGATGCTATAAAATCCTTTGCTACTTAATGATTAAAACAGGTTTATTTTTTCCTGGCAAAAGAGAAAATAAGCGAGAAATAGAAGTCAAGACAAAACTTTTGCCAACAGAAACTCAAGGCATGTCTCATGAGGATATGAATTGCAGGTACAGCTGTTTGCAGGAAGAGATGTGTCTACAAAATCAAAGATAGAAATGAATCCAGGGGCTTCTGGAAATTAGATGTTATATATTTATGTTGTATATAAGATATCTGATATTTGCATATTAGATAAGTATTTTTAAAAAATAGAAGACAGATTTTATACTAATAGATAAGTGTTATGTCACTGTGTTATGCCACTATTTTTAATAACTCTTTGTAACTTATGTTTCTCCAGAAGTTACATGCCATAGTTTACACACCAGTGTTGAACAGTATCTTGCAGTACATATATCAGGCTCTTTAGCTGCATCAAAGTAAGGTCTCTCATGCTCAGGATATATTTCTCAGAGTTCAGTGTAAAAGGACATTATTTCCATTAGTGCATTTTGTTATTAGTTTTGTGATTTTTATATGAATTTGAAAAATTAGTTATCTTCCTATCTGATTAAATTTGAGTAAATAGAAGAACTTTTAAAACAATGTCCATTTTATAGGAAAAGTTTTAAAACAATGTTCATTTCACCCTTCTGTGTTTGTTCCCACAAAACCCAGTGAAGGAAGCAAAATTATTTTACAATAATTTATAAGAATATGCTTCCTATTATTAATTTAGAAATATTTTAAATATTTAGTACTTTTAAAAATTGTAATTATCTGGTGCACTCAGGTCTTCATACGAGATAACCTATTAACATACAGTTTATTTCCTCAGAAGGTCTTTTCAAAGTTTGTAGTAGTCCTGCCTTCCTTTATGCTTTCAGTCAAGCTGAGCCGAGCAAGCGTTTTTGTTGACAGCTTCCTCTCTTGCTTAGCAGCACTATTGATGCTTTCAACAGAGCTGCCAACACAGCCCTGGGAACAGCAGGTCTTGGTTCATTAGTGCAGTGGAGCACAAACATTTTTTCCATCACATGGTACATAAGCCAGCACTGTGGAGGAGTAAATGGTACCTACAGAAGTCAAAAGTTTAGCACATTCCTGATCACTTGAAAATGAGATGAGACACTCAGGCTTGCTCTCCTAAACAATGTGTAACTAGGAATGTCCTACACTGTACATGCATACTCAATTTTTCTCCCACATGCATCAAATTCTTCAAGCCAAATAGCTGACAGAGCTCTTCCTACAGTTATACAGGGGGTGGTACTGAGGTCCTGGCATGAGATACACAAATAAGACTGAAAGCAACGTCAACATATTTCTGGTGATGAGTATTATGTGACACTGCAAAGACAACAGTATTTTATCTCTGTTTCAGTATCGCTGCTCTAGTCCTCTCCCTAACAGCTTAATACCACTGTTTATTTTTCACAGCAATACCTCTCACAATGTCTACTTGAAGTGGCAATCACATGCCAGAAATCCACCCTTCAGACAAGCTGGAGTAGTACATGGATCCACTCAAGCTCTGACTTTGACACCAGCATTTTACATTCCACATATTCTTCCTTTCCTCAATTTGTCAGAGGACACAAGGGTCTTACCAAATACATCAAGGTACATCACCAGGCAACTGACTTGCTACTCCTTCACTTTTATAACTGTTTCCCTTACTCTTGTATTTCCTTTCAGTTTTTGTCATTTTCCTAGATATTAATCCTCTGAATGTGCTCCCTTGATTAGTGTCACAAAGCCTCTTTGGTCAGGTAAGAAATCAAAACTTCTGACCAACTTCAGAGTTCCCTAAGTTCTTACCAGTGAAGTCTCTTCTGTTCTGTGCATGGCCAAAATTGCCTCAGCTATTATTCCACTGGACCAAACTCTTACTGAACTACTGAAATATTAATTCTTCTACTTTCTGCCACAATAATTCTGAGTTTTTATTTTCTTTTTCCTGTTTCTCTGCTCTGTTCTTTACATGACATTATGAAAAGGAAATGTATATCAATGTCTAGGAGAAAGGAAGCTGGAACTGACTCCAGTATATCAGGAACAATCCACCTATATTATATAAAGATTGTGATTTCCCTTTCCTAAGATACTTTTGTGAATGGAAGTCAAACACGCGCTGACCTTTTCTGCTATTACATCACTCACAAAACACATCTGCTGGGCTGTCTGCAATCATCACAAAGGGGTTTTGTTATGTTTTTTAAACAAAGACAATACTACACACTGTTCCCTTAACCTCTTCTAAGCATGTTTTGCATGGAAATATTAACTCAGCCCGAGGCAAACACTAAAGGCAGAATTTTTCAGACTGAAAACTGTGCAAAAGAGAAATTTTGCAATCTGCACCACTCCCCTTCCTATACAGAACAGCATTTAATTCACTAGCTGTCTCACAGTTCCCAAAACAAATCTTCTCACACACATAATATAAAGGATTGGTGATGATAATTATCAGGGGTACTGTTTTTACAATCAATGTATTAGCTGACCTGCACCCTAGTGTTCTGGTATCAGCACCTCAAGACTTTCAAGTTTTTGTTCAAATATATTAAATTATGTATTTTTAAATACTTGAAAATACATAGAATACTAAAAAGTACTTAAGTACTTTTTAACCTCATATGTGAAAGTGCATGGATATAGAGGAGTCTCACTAAAATATGACCACCCTCCAGAAAGGAAGTTGTGCACCTCCTACTTTCCCACTAACATGGCATTTGCTCCTTGGTTTACTGTACAGACTTCTCAGTTTCCATTTTTTACTACTTCAAGACAAGATTTTCTTCAGCCAGAGCACTCTGGATGCTGTTAATGTGACATAGTTCCCTCGTAAAGAAAGTCAGAAGAAAGCACTTGCTGTTGGTAAACAAACATCACAGATGTTTATATGCACTGACCTCTCTGAGAACAACTGGAAAAATTAGAGCTGTTTGGGTAAATGACACAAATGACACAAATCATGGCTCTCTGACTATACAGAGGAAGGAATCGAGCTTCAGTCACTCAACTGACCCACACAATTTCTGCCAGGGAGGAAGTCAAAAGGATCCCAACTCTTATCACAGACTGTGAGATAGATTTTCATCCTAGAAGAAAGGTTATCCTTTCTCATTCATGGAATCCTGTAGCAATCATTTCTCCTGTGAATCTAACAGTATTTGTCCTTCTCAGGCTTCAAATCAAGATGCAATGCAGTGATATATTTCACATTCAATTTTAAATCTTCACTTAATCTCCTTTGTGATGACAGACTGAAACCCAAGCTGAAGCAGCTGAAAAGTAACCTCCTCTGCAGAAGAGAAGGCAACCCTGATGAATTGCACAAAGCTCCTCCGAGGTTGCATTCCCCCTCCCTCTCATTTCACTGCTTGGATTCCTTTGTTTGGTAAATAGGTCAGTGCTCATAAAAACACCCCTCCAGGGCTGACTGCCTGACATAACCACAGCAGCCAACATGAGGAAGATGGATGCTAACATGGCAGCAGCTGAGTCACACAACTTGGGGCATGGAGAACTGAAATAAGCCACACTGATCAAGCAGTAAGGAGAGGAACTACAAGATTAACTGACAAGAGTCAGAAAAATATTGTTATTTCCTATCTCAAAGCTCCAGGGACCATTATACTGACAAGCTCTTTGAATATCTCACTGCCCAAAACCAGTGTCTTCAGAAAAAGACAAAGAGAGGATACTATGACCTTGTTCAATGCAATAACCTCCACCTCATAACCAGCCTGTAATGCAGTCTGGTTAACAGCTCTGCCCCACCTTTGACACTCTCTGTAGATATGCAACCCATGAATCCTTTCTTAGCTATACTGCCAAGAACGTCAGTTGTGTTTTTGAAGTGGTCTTTTCTGGAAGAAGTTGAGTGATAGTAACTGCAGTCTTAAAACAACTTAAATACACCAACACCTTTCAGAGAAGATGACAGATTCACTTTAATATCCCTCCCAGGTAGAAAAACTGAAATACCAAAACCATTATGAATCTAGGATCAAGACCTCATTCCTGTACCTCAAAAGCAAAGTAAAAAAAATGCTATTCAGTGGTAAAAAAAAAAAATGTTTTAAAGGGAACTGAAATCTAATGCCTGGCTTTGGATCAGAGACAACAGCTCAACAGGAAACCTACTGGGATGAAGACAACAACTGGACAAAGGAAGTCTCTTTCCCAGCACTTTTTCCCAGATCCTTTGTTGCTTGGGAAAAAAAAAAAAAAAAAAAGGCATCCTGTACCTTTCCCAAACAAGCTCTTTATACAATCTAACAGTGGACACATAATTTGGCCCAAGTTTACAGATACTGAGTTTGGTTCCTCAGTTAGAGACTGAGGATTTAGTAGCCAAGGTACAGTGCCACACAAATTCAGCTACACTGTTCACAGGGCCCACCTTTTCAGAGAAGCATGACAACCATCATTACTGCAGCTCACACAAACAAGGCAGATCTCTGCTGGCTCTGTACCTTGCAAGGTTAGGAGTCTCTGTGCTAACATTTCACTTAAATTAAGGTTTCAAACCTTGAGCAAAGCATCACTGATTTTGAACTGAATCTCTCTCTATATATATATGTAATACTGCAGGGAATTTAGTGAGATGTACTGGAAGCACATGAACCAGCTCTGGAAAAGACAGCTATGGTTCAGAAAAACTGCCTGGGATTCTCCTTTATTCAAATTATTTTAGCCAATTATTTATACAAAACAACCAACTGTGATGCTAACAGAAAAAGGAGGTGTACCATAAAATACATGAACTGCACACACAGGAAAAAGACTTATGCCATCTGTACAGAAAAAACAGGGTTGTCATTTTAAATGAGATATATGGAAATCTCTACCAATAGGGGATTTCGGTGTTTCATAAACACCAATACTTGGTAGTTGAGAGAAGTAAGTACTGTGCTTAATACTGTAAAGTATTAGTATTATATAAGTACTGTGTAAAATACTGTGTACTGCTGTTAGCACATAAATTTCTGGACTCTTGCAACACTAAAGACTTCAAGGTTTAAGCTAAGGGGGAAAATCAATTGTCATATGCATGTACGGTAAAAGTGGGAACAGTATCAAAGTTCCTACTATCCTTCAAAAAGAGACAAGGCTTGTCAGACATACCGGAAAGTGCAGTAATCCTAGTTCAGCAGTTTTACAAAGAATTTTCAGAAAATACATTAGTGGAAAATTACTTCTGCCAAAATACACTGACATGTCAGTTCCTCAGGATGCCATCAAATCATATCACTATGCAGCATTACCTTCTGCTTTTGTGTAGATTGAGACATTTCCATTTACCAAGCCAGCAAACAAGTACTGAGACCTATATGTTAAGCTCATAACAGTTGATTTTTCAGGAGTGAAGAAGTGTTGAAGTCGAATTTTCTTTGAGCCTTGGCAACTTTTGTAAATAGAAATGCTATAGAAAGAAGCAAGAAGAAACAGACCTGTGAAATTTTGTTTTACATAGTTCTTGCTAGAATATGCAAAAGAGAAGTTTAAAATAAAATATTGGGGGAAAGAGGATTTTTTCCTTCAATTCTTGACACCCAAGAATGTCTGCGTAGACAACTTGCAATTACTTAACATTGACATATGACAACACATTCATATTATCTTGTCTGCAGAAACAGTTATTCAAAAAAGAGACATAATAAAAATTCTGCTCAAAGTCCTTATTATGAGTCTATCTAAAACTTTAATTAATTAAAAAAATATATCTATATTACATGGAGAACTAGGGAGAAGAAAAGAAAAACTCACTACCAGATACCACTCAGACTTAAAATTTCCACAATTCCTATTGATTGTTACAATGTGTATGGTAAGAATATTGTTAAATCTGGAATTAAATCACTGATTTCTAGAAATGGCATTTTCCTTGGAAAATTTTGCCCTCCTTCATTTATACTAGTTACAAACACCTTCAAAATCACTTGAAGTTACACACTTATGGCCTCACTAACTGTAACAAGATCTGTTTGTTAACTGACCTATAAGTTGAGAACATGTAGCCTTGTTCTTCAACACAAATCAAGGGATGGCTCAGTAGGCCATCAGTTCAAAGACAGCAAAGTAATTCATGTCAATAGTAAACAGCAATATTTTCTTTTTATTGTGACAAATCCTGCATAATATGACAAGGCAGAAGATTAATGGACTCCTCTTTGCCATTCTGAAAATTTTCCAGTACCTGAAGATTATGTTGTAATGTTACAAAAGTAGTATCTATATTTTTCAGGTATGATTAACTAATCCTCTTTCATCAAAAAGATGCCCTGCTTTAATTTCAAATACCACACGGTATCTTTTTAAATAATGTAGAGTGCATTTTACCCTTGATTTAAGTGGAAAGGATACCTTGACACTTGGATACTTTTTTCAAAAGTAAACATTTTCTTGGAAGTATCTCAAACAATTTTGCTATAGAATAGCAACCTTAATCAATAAATCATACACATTACACCAAAACCAAGAATCACCTTCCTTCTTCCATGCCAAGGCAAATAGCAGGCACATTAGAAGTTTTTGCAAGAGCATTTTCAGAGTCTGGAGCTTTGTTTTGCTCTTTCAGCTTCTCCTCCTCTGGTATGTAGACCATGCAGAGAATCCGTGATTCCACATTGAAGCACTCAATAACCTTGGGGCTGGAGCTTTGAAATGAGACTATTGCAACCTGGCCCATCTGGTTAGTACAGCTGCCAATCTGAAATGAAAAAAAGAAAATTAAAAAAAAGCACAACAGACCTTGACTGATACTTTTCTCCAGGAAGATCAACAAGTACAAGAAAGAATGGCTGGAATGTTAACTGGAGAATGCATCTCAAGTTAAATGTTCATTAAGACATAAGAGAATAATTCAGCACAAATATAAGATATATCAAAACATTATACACACAAACTTGCCTTCTACACTCACAAAAAAAAAAAGTTTTTAAAGCAGGAATAATAGTATGGCCTATTCTGATATCTGCATCAAATGTATATACATTACATAATGCAGTTACTGTAAGTATCTGTGCAACATGCTACTTTAAGAACTGGTGTTCTAATTGTTTCAGGTTCTTTTAAAACAGGTAATATAGCTGAGGCCTGTCCTTTGCACAATAACAGCTCAACAAAGCAATGCTCCATCCCAAAAGAAAGAGTCTTCTAAACTTGCTGATTTCTCCCTGATCCAGAACTAAGTATCATGAACATGTCCATAAACTTGACATTTCAGGGAGCCCTAAAGACTCCCTAGGGATCTCCCCAGGGAGAAGCAAAAAAATCTACCCAAGCACAGTATATGTTTTTAACCCTTTCTGTTTACACAAAATAAAATAGGAAAAGAGAAAGAAAGAATATTTTGTAGCAGCAGAAAGATTTAATTTGCATGTTTTTGCAATTACTGTTTACAAATGGCAAAGACAAAAGGAAATTATATGGGTTGCCCTGAAAAAGACCACTAAGAAAAGCTATTTCTAACTTTTAATTTGTAAGGGTTCCCTTAAAATTTCAGTATTGTAGTAACTAGAAAAGCTCCTGAAATCATTAGCTTGCCTTTTTTTTTTTTTTTTTCTTTTGTGAACAGCTTCTATCCACCTCATTTTTTTCTGCTGGAATATCTGCATGTCTGGGGTCATAGCAATATGCAAAGTAAATTTTTTTCCTATGCAGATTTAAACAGATTATTTTTGGCTAAAACGTTCTTGAAATATGAAAACAGACAGTAGGACAGTGCAAGCTCATATGGGTTTAAGCAGCAATTGTTACAAATTAGCACATAACTCCCTTCTGAATGTGCTCAGCGCTTTGGAATTCGTTCTGTGCTGCACAAATCACACACACTTAACTGACACCCTACAGAGACCAGCAAGATCACATGGACAAATTAGTAGCTAACCCTTTAAACAAATAAACAAAGAGAAAAAAAACAACCCAACATTTCTTTCACACCTACACATTGTCGACAGTCACAAAAAGCAATGGAAAAAACCAGGAGACAACCACTTTCAGATTTTACTTTGGGTACAGTGTAAAGATTAGACTTACCCAGAGAAAACCATGCTCCACAGCACAGGAATCTGACTCTGTTTCTCCAGCAAGGTATGGCTCAGGATTATAAGCAGCACATTCAACCTTCAAGGAGAGGAAAAGAGAGCTGTTAGCACATTAGAAAAATAAGCCTGTTTCTGTCTATTTTAGTTTGCAATCAACAGAAGCATTTAAGGATATCAAAGAATCTCATAAGGCAAGGAGTCAGTTCAGTTCACCCAGCCTCCCCTGGGCAGGGTCAGCTGCAGAGATATTGTTCCTGACACATTCCTCATCTACCCCTACAGACCTTCATGGTCAAAGACTACAAATTCTCTTTTGCTGATCTGCTCAAATGTTTCATGACTTTTTATTAAGTTTTTTCATGTCCCCAACCTGACACCATCCTTAATGTAATGTAATCATTAGCCTGTTACTTCTCATCTCAGACACCAGGTACTTACTTCTCTTTCTCTGCAGTGTCCTTTTGCATGTAAGGCTGATATATGTCATGACCCTGCCTCATTAGGCTAAATTAATACTATCATTTAATTATATATAACTTTTTTAAACAACTGATTTTTAAATTTTTTGGTTTTAAACTTATTATTGCCACTTTTTCAACTAACATCTCTCCAGCAGATATATCAGCCTCATGTGTATGTTTAAGAGCACAGAGTTTTCTCACCTGACCACACTATTCTAGCAGGGCTGGTAGCAGCACTACACCATGGTTACCTCTTCAGAAGCCTGTTTCTAAACATCTCATTCATTACTGCTCTTTGTAACAATATTACATTCCTAACCAATCCTTACCTTGATGGTCTATTAAAAAATTACTCTAACAGACCAAGCAAACCACCTCTTTAATGTGGAATTGTGAAACTCCTAATTTCTCAGTGAGCATACCATGTGTCTGTCCTGCTGACTGTGATACTTTTTATTTTCCTTCCCCCAACCCAATTATTTCTCCAGGTGCCTTAATTATTTTGAATGGTAATACTATCATTCTTCAGACTTCAACTCTCTTCCAATCTCATGTCATCATGTTACTGTCACTATGTTAGTAATAATACTCATGATTTTATCATGCAGGCCATTTAAAAAAAAACTGAAAGCAACACCAGACTCAAGGTCTATATTTAAAGTCCATCCCAACTCTGAAGATGAATCAAGCATCAAGGATCTGAAAAAAACCCATTTTTATGACCAGTCATGGATTTCTAATTTCCCTAATATCCACGGCCATTTCGTAAAGCTTTTCAAAATATATAAAAGCAATTCATAACTGTGTAGAGAATAAAAAGGTTTCTAATGAGGTGTCATATTACATTTTTACACTAGATTCTCTAGAATTCAAACTAATGTTCTCATCTTGGACATCAATGTCCTTGTGATCATATTGTAGTACTAGTGAAAACTCATTATCAACTTAGAGTACTCAGTTAGTATTAATTCCCTGTAGCCTAGCAACATCACCTCCAAACGGTGAACAATTAAAAGAAAACACAAAAAACAAAAGAAACAAAAATCAAAACAAAATCAAAATAAACAAAAACCCCCTCACCAATCAAAAAAAAAAAAAAAAAAACAAACCAAAACCCAAAAAAACCAAACCCAAAAAACCCAAGAAAACCAAAAAAACACCACAAAACAAGTAGGCAAAAGTTAAGAGTTGTAAATTCCATGTTTACTTAATTTTCCAAAGTGCAAAGAATTTTACAGTCCCCTTGAAGTCAGCAGGCATTACAATGTGATTTGCCTTAGCAGAAAAAACCATTATTTATTCAGCAAAGCAATTCACTATATGCAGATAAAAATTTGAAATCAATAGTCAAAAAAAGAGAAAGAAAAAAGAGCTTCCATGCCTGTCTTAGCATGTCTCATTTAACACATGCTGAAGCTCTCTACTTGTAGTGATTTACAGTAGCCATGACAATGAAATAAATCACTAGTGAAAAATAAGACAGTCTGCATGTTGGATATTTCCCAGGCTCCTCATTACACCTTGTGTCACTTTGCATCTTAGTCAAAAGTGATGTTTTTTCCATAATTAAACCCTGGCAGTTTAGCTCTCAGTCTTGACAGAAGCCCAGGACGTAAACCTGCTCCGATGTCTCCCTACACCACTGGGCAGCCTGAGCAGCACAGAGGGCCAACAAACAGGATTGGCCAAGCAGAGCTTCTCTTCCCACCCTGAGTTGGGGTTGGAGAGCCAAATTGCAGCTGAGGCTGCAGTAATACTAAAGCCATGTTTTAGTATTACTGAAACAATACTTAAATTATATTTAAGTATATAATTATAATACTAAAGTCATATTTTCTAGTGATATCAAGGATTTGGGAGAACCAGGAATGACACCTGGGTTCACACCCACATCACTTTAGGAGCTGCAAAACTGGCAAAGTTTGCCCAGGGCTGAGGCCAATATTGTCACATACTCTGCTCTCCTGAAGTGACCACAGCAAAGATCTCAGCCAACTGTAAAGGTGACAAAGTTCCTTTTCCTTTCAAAATAAGAAGACTCTGTTCTAACTTGATTACAAGAGTTGAGCCTGGGCCTTCACAGATCCTGGCACACATTTTTGCCTGGGCTCTAAGGAAATACATACACGATTTAAGTTTCTGAAAAAAATTTAAAATAGCTGGTTATTTCACCAGTGGTGACTTTAGAAAGTAAACCTCAGAAAAAGCTGTTTAATAAGACAAGCATGACTGGTTGTATAGAAAATCAGAGAGTTTCAGTAAACTTTAGCTGCTCTGAAAACCAGTACCATAGGAATAAATTGTCTTAGCACCATTAGACATTTCTACTGCATTTCGAACCACCAATTATTTTCCCCCAACACCCAATTTGTATACCCACATTTGAAGTGAAGCTGTGAGCTGGGCTTCCCTCCTGTGAAGGCTGTTCTAGCAGTGGGGGCCTGCAGACTCACCTCTTTAAGCAGCACCCATGCAATGACATTAACTAAACTTTGGGATTCCATCCACACATACACAATTTTATTTCCATTACTCTTTTTGCACAAGACTTACTGACTGCTGGTCAATGAGAAATCCTATTGGTACACTGGAAAAAAAACATCCAGCACTCTTCCCTTTCATCTATTGGTTTGGTATTGTACTTATTTTCATCATCAAAATCAGTAGTCAATAAGGCTTCAAATGGACACATTGCTTAAGGAAATGAACCATTAACACAATGTCTACATAATTCAGAATATGACATTTTACATAAGATTCCAAGAAACATATTTTTAAAGAATATTTTTAAAATATTGTTCTCTGTGCACTGATAAAAATCAGAAATTTGAGGAGGATTTAGGATAGTTACACCAGGAAAGGACAGCTTTCATGGAGATCAGATTCCTGTTCTTTGTAAGCTTTAGGTTGCTTCTAAGCCCCAAACACACACTCGGGAATCTCAAGATGAAGTAAAAATTCCCAACAGTTCTGTATATACTGAGTGATTCACTTACATATGGAAGTGAATGCCATACTATGTAAAAATAAACATTATGCTCCCTAATGCATCAAAGATTGCAGCATTTTGCATTCTGGTGACTCTTCTAGACCTTTAATAGCTAATGGTCTTAAACCAAGGCAGCCACTCAAGAGAAGTAACAGATGTGAACTAACAGATGCATTTACAACACAGTATTCTTGAGAAATTATATCACACAAGAAAATCTAATTATAATCTCATATGAAAATTCTGTTCACCTTAAACTCCTGTTGCTTGGCCATCATCACTGGCATGTGTCTAACAAGGAGAGGATGTTTTTCCTTTTTTATTTGATTCCCATCATCTTCTATGCAGAACCAACCTAACAGATTATCCTCTGCTGTAAGGGAAAGAAAAAACAATAAACACTCCACAATCCTTCCACTGAATCATCACTTCCACCTTTCCACAGAAACAGAAAAGAATTCTGTCAGGACTAGTCAATGCAGATCAGGCTGTTCTTATGCCATAGATGCATAAATGACAACATGAAACTATGAGCAAAAATTCCATTGAATGGATTACATACATAATGATAACACAAAAAAAGAACATCTTACATTAGCAAAATGTTAAGTGTAGTCTCTTAATGATCTTGTAAATTGAATATTGAAAGAGGAAAAGACACATCAAACCTCTCCTCAAGACTCTAAGAAATCTGTTTGTTGAACAGCATTTCTCTGCCTGTTTAAGAAAAATCACTACCAGCTGCCAGTTATTATAATTATAAGGATCCTTGTCCTGGAGTGATGGAAACATCCATTCTCTCTTCTTTTTTGTTATTTTGCTTGTCTTCCATGAGACATCACAAAAGCACTCTATTTTGACTATGTGCTGGTGAAATTTGCTTTCAAGCAAGTTAATGTTTCTCAAGTTAGGCATTGAAAAGTCCAAGTATCTTTGGAAACCTATCCCTTTGTGCAAACACAGGAGATTAATAACATCAAAGGACAGCATATTTTTTATTGCTCTAACTTAGAGACTATTTGTGTTGATTTAGATGCAACAATTGATAATGAATACCAGACTTCATTAAAACACTCTTGAAAATATGTTTCATCATAATGAGTGCCCTGATTTATCTATTTTTTTACTTTGTAGTGATACACAATCACTACTATTTACTGTATTGCAATTTTAAACAGCTACAGTTTTCACCAAAAAAGGAAAATCATTCTCCAAAAAAAAAAAGAAAGTATTACACTATACATTGAGAGCTATTTTAACTTGTTAGGAAATTTGAGTAAGTAGGAATTACCAAGGGCCAGTTTAGCCATTTGTAAATTGTTGATCCAAGACTGTTTGATGGCAGGGGTAAATGTATTGAACACAGCTGTAAAGAAGGTTGGCCGCCCAGACCTGCAGTGCAGAAAAAAAAAAAAAGCCACTATAAATGCATTGGGTATGAATACAGCCATGGCTAAGAATGTTGAGCAAGATGAAATTTCATTATTTTCTAATACTTAGACAAAGACTCAGCTCTGAGTTAAGTGTGCAGACTATGATATGCCATATGCCATATACTTTACATGAAATGTGATGAGAGGAACTGGTGAAGGAATACAACAGTGACTGTTCCCTATTAGCTGCCACTGCCACAGTTCCTCTCTTGCTTCTTGCATTCAGAATGCTGGGCTGAAGAACAGGAGAAAAGCTACAGTGCTGCTCTGGAACATTAAAGCTGTCAGAATTATGGCTTAAGAGCAAAACTCAGGGGCTTACTATGGAGACAAGAAGGGAGGGAAGAGCTACAGATTCCCAAATCCTCACTCATACATCTATGCCTAATACATAAACCAATTGAGAAAGTTTTGTAATCAAGATTTCTACTGACTTGTCCTGTTTTCCTGGGAGTTGCAGCTGAATTCTACAGCGATCGGCTGCTCTGATTTCATCTTCTTTTTTCAAAATCAGTTTTTGTAAACCTGAGGTCCAGTCATGGGCTACAGATTGGTTTAAGTTCTGAAAAATTAAAAACAACTAAGATTCAACACCAGCCTACCTGCCTATTGCAAACAGGATAATAAGGTGATTCCTGCATATAACAAACAATGACACATGGCCTTCAATTAGACCACATTTCCATCATGGATAATTTAGCCATAATTGTAAACACAGTTCAGAAATAAAATATTTTCTAATTTTATTTCAGTAAAATATTTTCTAATGTATTTCATCTGAACATTTAATCTCACGTTGCTCAGTTTGATGATGCATAAATGACATTCCCGAGTGTTTGTGAAATTCAAACATGAATCTGTATCAGGTGCATGCACAAGCCTTTTACTTTATTCCAGCATCACAAATTCTGCTACTGCAGAAAATTTTTTGAAAACATCTACGAATCATATGGAAAATATATTTTTGTTCAAATCTTTGAGACAAAATGTTTAGAGATCCATCATGAAAGATGTGTGGTCTAAATCTGTTTAAGATGCTGAAACAATAACTGCAAGGTGAGTGTTCTGTTGCAGAGAGTAAAAGCTCACCTGAATTTACAAAGCATCAAGACTTACAAGTACACAGAAGTACATGCACTTTCCACCATCAGAATTCTATGACAACTTAAGTGCTTTTCAAATATCAAGAAGCTGACCTCATTAGCTAAATTCCTGTAATGATCTTACAAACATCTACCCTGAAACAATAACTGATTTTTAAGTTTTCAAAGTGTAGTTGCCTCTGGCTGTCAGTGAAGGCAGAAAGGTTTTTTTATATGGTGATGGGTGAAGTCTTATGGTATTTCTGTGCTATACATATTTCCAATTATGCAGATGAAATTCACTTTCTAATACTTGTGAGGCTTTTTCCAAAAGCACTCTTTGCATAAATTTTGTCCAGAGTACATATTTTCACAAAATGCTATGTTTTATTTAATGCCTTTACTCTGAAGCCAAGATATATCAAGAGAAACTGAGCTTTTATATATTCAAACATATACACACATTTGCAACCTGTGGTGGCAGGTAGGAGTTAAAAACTATGTGTAACCACATATAAAACATATAAAAAACCAAGCAAAAAAGTAATTGTTTAATGTCTTAAGGCTTCATTTGGTGCTAAGTACTACATTTGTTTGCCAGAATATAAGCTAAATCAAAGGGATGTGAACAAAGCTAAAGCAAAGTAGTTTCAAAATTCTTCTGAAAATCCTTTTATATTTTCAGTTTTAAGCACAGTTTCTCCCCAAAAGCCAGGATTATGAGCTTGGATGGGGATCAAGATCTTCCTCAAACAACCATCCTCCTACTACCATGTCTAACTGCAAGAATCCAATTTCTTACATCAAAATGTAATTCTGTTTCCATAAAAGCTTATCAGCTACTGAGCAAATGC
The DNA here is from genome assembly GCF_022539315.1 of Serinus canaria. Lineage (NCBI taxonomy): Eukaryota > Metazoa > Chordata > Aves > Passeriformes > Fringillidae > Serinus > Serinus canaria. The sequence goes on from NC_066316.1 coordinate 92,585,693, forward strand.
AGACACTTGTAGTATCCACCTACACTTAAAAACAATAAAGGAAAGCAAGATTAGAAGGACAGCTGTAATCTATTTATAACATTTAACAGTTAACAGTAAATGCTGTTAACTAGAAGTAATACTAGAGGTAAAATTATTCCACTTTTTTCAGGCAGAACTAAAGAATGCCTTGCACAAACCCTAAGGAGAGACAATTATATTACTTTACAAGAACAGACTCGAAAAATAAATCCAGCTTTGTTTATTACCTGATAGTTTCCTTTAAGGCTGCTTATTAATTGGCTAATTTGACCAAGTACATTCAAGTCATGTAAAAGGTTCTGCAGATCATGGTACAGTTGCCCTGGTCCCATATAGAGCTTGTCTGAAATGAATAAAACCATAAGGTCATACATAACAAAAATATGCAATTTTCAGTTAAATGAGGAAAGTATGACAAAGACAATATAAATATATATTACATCTTAAAAGCAGAGTGGTTTATTTCTTTGCACATACAGGCATTACCATTTGCATTTCCTTTTAGATCATCTTACTGCCTTTTTAGCTAAAAATTAGATTCAAGTTGTTAATTTAGTATGATGGAGAGCACTATCTGCAGTTTTAATACCCCACACTAGAATTGTAACAAATATCAAAGCTCCACTGACCTCCAAATCTCTTGCTGCCATGGAAGTTTTGTTTAGCATCAAACATCAGACTTGCTGTAAAACATTAATGCAAACATTTCCTGGAGGTTGTTTTTGGTTACATGAGAAGCAAAAACATTTACCTGTAGTTTTTGCTATGATGGTTTGAAATTCAAAATTTATTTATGCTTTATTGATCATGAGACAGTTCTGGCTCATATATCTATATCCTAACTCTAACACAAACCCGCAATTTCACTGAACCACTTGCAATTTTACTGCAATCGTGCTTAAATCAAAAAAGGATCTGTTCTAAAATCAACAGCAAATCTGAACAGCAGCAGAAATATTTTATGCTAATAATCAACAAGTACAGGGGCTTATAAGGGAACAGTAACTCAGAAAAACACACTGATTACTAGGGTAAGGTGTTCATTTAAATGCACAAAGCTTGCAAACCCCTGCTAATATACTCTGACTACCACGATGCTAGGAGTGGAAGGGTTATGTAATTCCTTTGGAAACAACACTCACTGTCCCATGAAAAAACCCACCCTGACTCATACAGAGTCAGCATGTTTCCTTTTGGCTGAATGACAGGAACAGGACTGGATTATCTTGCCAGGAAACTCCTGCAGATTCTTCAGCTCACACAGTGTAGTATTTAAACTATGGATCCTTCATCCTTAGCACAGCTTTGGAAGCCAGTCTGTGGGCTGCAAACGCCCCTGGATCTGAACACAGTGCAGGCTGCTGGCTCTGCAGACAGCTGAGGAGCCCGGGCACAAGCTCTGCCACCTGCTCTGGCTGCAGGACAGAGGATGCTGGGCACAGCCCAGGTGCCACACTCACACTGCTGGCACCTCTGCTCCCCCCAGCCTGCTGCAAGGCCAGGGTACAAAACACAAACCAAACACAAAGCTGTCCAAATAGCCTAAATCAGAGAACATATCAAAAATAAACATGCATGAAACAATTCTACTTAAATCATTAGTATATTTTTAGTTAGGCATCAAAATAACTGTTGTCTAATGACATTTTCCTGTTTGGAGGCATCATAAAGACACAGGCCATCACAATGCTTTTCTTTAATGTAATTCACTATATTAAGCTGGAAGTCTGCCTTAAACCCTGAAAAGCATAAAATTTCAAGACTCAAAGAAAATATTAATGGCTACTTTATTTAGTTCTCCATTTCACTGCAGGAAAATGCAACATAAACCTGAAATATTCCCATAAAATTCCAAATTATTATCTGGCCCTTAAATCTTCTGGTAAATTAGATCAAAGAAATTATTTCTGTGCATTGCACTTGAGCACCAGACAGGGAATGACTGCCCTTTACTACTGTTTACCCATCCAGATAATAGATGTGATTATCATCCTCTTCTTTGCCTGCTCTGAATGCTAATTAAAAGAACAATCTAGCCTTTCTTACACCGAAAACCAAATTAGTCCATAAGAAAAGATAATTACTTAAAGATAATTTATTGTACAACACGAAAAGAAACATCTCCAAAGTAGATCTAAGAAAAACAATTTTGAAATTATGGTCAGTTGAGTATGTTTGCAGTTTTGTTTCAAAAAAAATTAAACACTTTTCTTGAACTGAAGACTCCATACTTTCATTAAGCTGCATTTTCACTTTCTTCAGCCCAAACACTTGAGAAATCTCTCTTCTCTCTTTGTATCTATCTTCTGATAGCTTACACCCTTTTTCTTGCTAACATCCACAATAATTGTAATTTGTTAAGTACCAGAATCACTAGTTCCTAGATGCATTAAATGGTCGATTTTTATGGGGCTACTTGCAAAGAAAGGTGCAGATCAGTGTAACAGGAAATCTGTTGAAATCTAGCTAAAAGCCATGACAGTGTGTCTGGCACTGTAAAAACCACAAATTGTATCATTCTTGCTCCAAGTTTCTCTAATGAAAAGATAACTTCTGCAAAAAAAAAAAAAAAAAAAAAAAAAATTACACTGAACAGAAATAATTGTTTGATTAGCTGAGTTTTTGGCAGAAGTCCTGTCACCTGTAATTTACAAACTCCACTACTAATCAAACCAAACATCTGGTGGGAAAAAATTACTTCAAGTCTTCGAAATTTAGCTTTGTGGGCTTGAACCAAGAGAAAACTTTGAACGATCAGGATGTGAAACAATGACTCTGTGAGGTTTCACTTGTACAGGATGAATATTTTCACCCAAGCAAATTACATTATTCTTAAATTATAAAAGCCAGGGTCACTCTTTGTAGCTTGATAAAGACAGTTAGCAGACATTTTGTTTATTATTGTTTGGAGAACAGACATTAATGCAGCATATAACAAGCAGCATCCAGGCAAGTCCCAGATACTGCAGGACTTTATGCCATAGTCTTCAACTGAGGCCATTCAGCAAGCTTTAACTGCCTACACAGATGGGCTTGCCCTGGGCAGTACATATATGTCCACCACGTCTGATAATCCTCTTCTTGAAGCATCAAATAATCTTACAAATATCTCTGTTCCACCCTTGGAAATAAGGCATGAATCTTGAATTTCATTCAGTAATTGTCACCTGAGTCTCTTTTGTCTCCATCATACATATTTTATAAGCTATTAATAAGTCAAGATAAAAAGGATGCAATATGAGTGTCAAAGCAAATAGACTAACCTGGCATCTGAAAGGCTGCCACACAGAAAAACCAAACAAAAGTAATTTTAGGCTCATTCATTAAAAGATCACATTCTTAGTACAGGAAGCTAAGCACAAAATCAAAACAGTAAATAATTAATGAGAGTCTGCTTCCATCCTCTGATGTTCTAAAAAAGAGAAACAGCCAAGTTAAGAAGAAATTTTGATACCCAAGGACTAGATCAATAGGCACCACTAATATCAGCCTTTCACCGAGGTCTCTAGTGGACACAAACTGGCACAGAAAAATAAGGCTTCAGAAATCAACAATGATGTAGATTCATCAGAAGCAACTTCTCCAAAAAGTGATCACTTGGATTGTATCTGGATAATAGTTGCAAACTATAGCAACTTTAATCTCTGAACTGGGTCCTGTAAGGGTTACTCACAATGTCCTTTAAAACAGAACTGGCTTCTCAGTGGTTAACCAAACACTAAGAACTGTCTGATGGAGGGTTTTTCTTGAGTGGAGGAGCTGGGGGAGAACACTGCTCTGTTCATCAGATGTTTCTCAGTTCACAGCCACAGACTGGCTGCTTCAGCCCACACATGTTCCCTGACCATTCAATTGCTGGCTATTTTGGGGTGGGTGTTCACTCCTCCTTTTATCCATAGGAGTGCAGTGAAAAGCGCTTGGCTTCACTCCAAAGCAGATACATGGTCGGTTTCTTTTGTACTGTGAAATGTTTCACAAATGATAAAGACATTTCCTTCTCTTTCCAAGCCACTCTTGTTAATTATCAAACTCTAAAACAACTTATTTTTCCTATGGGAAAAAAGCCCTTCATGGTTTTAGAGAAGGATCTCCCTAACTCTACACATCCTACGTGCTACAGAGTGTGCCTGGGCAGGAGAGAAGGCAGCATGCTGTAACCAATAACCACACATGTGGCTTCAAAGGCAACTTTTTTACATTCCACCTACAGATCAAGGGTGAAATCTTGGCCACATGTAATCTAGCAAGAATCTTTTTCACCAACTCCTTTGTTGCTAAGATTTTAGAGGAATTTGTGCCTCCCTGCAACAGGCAAGTTTACTGCCAACAACCAGTAATTCTTGCAAGATACCCAGTTCCTTGCTCAGCATTACAATGAAATACACTCAAGGTTAGAAAAGAAAACAAAACCACAACTTGGTTTAGAGGGAAGAAAGGAGGTTAAAGTTTAAACTGATTTTGCTGATATGTAAAACTGGGGAGAGAATTTGCTTTTTATAACAATTTCTTCTTAGGCCAAGATACATTTGAGTATAATACCACACATTTATTTTACCTGCTTTTTTCCCAGTATTACTCTCAGCACCACAGCTTCAAATTCATCAGTTTTGCCTGGTATGAAGCAATTTTTGTAACTGAAAAGGAAGCAATTTTAGGTGATTTATATCCAGGCATTTTCAAAGCCTGCAGGAAACTCCCTGGGTGTGGTTAAAGTCAGTTAAACTTGATTCAGGCAAAAGTGGAATTGGGAAGGTTGTGAATAAATACACACATGCTAGAGAAGTGCCTGTGTGCTAGTGCCTGGGTAGAGGGAAGGATTCCCACCTCTGGCAGAGGGCTGCATTGCTGGGGAGCAGCCACTGCCCTCTCCCTGCACAACTGCAGCTGCTTGAATAGGTGCTGGCACAGTAGCTGCTCCCTCAGGATTGTCATCCATCTGGTTCCCTTAAATTCTCAATTTCCATGGCCACTTCAAGCATATTGGTTATCTTAATCCTGAACTGCTCACACCCTATCCTTCCTTTCTAAGAATTTCAAAGGGACACATTTATTTTCTATGGTGATTTGTTACCTGCAAACATTTTCAAGCTCTTGCTGTGTGTTCTGATTCTCATTTGTGAATTAGTATTTTATCACAGACTTATGCTAATAAAGACAGAGTAGATGCAATCACCCATAATTTGAACATCTATTGCTGGGCAAGCAAACACAATGGCTCAGCTGGTCCCATCCTATACTAAACTCCTGTTTATTCCCAATTAGAAGGATTTTCTTCAATAATACTATTATATAAATCCAAATGTCACACAAAGAAAATAAAAGCATCAGTCAATATACTTTCAATATTGCAACTACTTTTGCAAACATTTCTGTATTGTCCATCATGCTGAAACGAAATACTGTTAATAGACAGACTGATGGGTGTCTCTTTTACTGCAAAGTAACTTATACAGACAACATCTGCCTTGAGTATCATCATAGTAATGACCTTTTCTCCACATAGTTCAGAACCACAATACATCAACATAAATTGCTCTTGGAAAAGCTATATTGAAATGAAGTGAAAAATCACTGCATCATGGAAAATTCAAGGTCCTTTTCAAGATTACTTTGCTTCTGAGAGACACATAGCCCTGAAGTCAGACCTGTGTTGCACAGAATGGAAGATCATAAATGCTCAAATGCAAAAACCACAACTGAATCTGAGAGAAGCTCTTTTCCTGACTACAGTTCCAGTATTACTGAGGGGTAATACACAATTAATGATACCCTTGAAGAACAAGCCAGATTTGAAGACCACTCTGAAAGGTTGGTATATCCCAAATTTGACTTGCCATTTGCAATCTGGCCTTCGAGGCTGAGCACATTTGTATTGCTTCCTCCCACTGAGCCATCTGTGTGCATCTAGGCAGCACACTGAAACGTCAAAAGTTATGAAAGGAAGAGATCTGGGAAAGTTTCAATCCTCATATAGAGCATAAAAATCACGTGGGATGGGGGAAGAAGTTACATATGTGGGAGGTAACTTTAAAAGCTGCTGTGTCTGAGGAAGGAAAATCAAACTGGTACTTTTATAGGATTACACACTTGGAACAAATAATAAAAAAACAGGCCCTTACACAGCATTTCAACTATATTTAAACATGAGAAGCTTGCACAGTTTTCTGGAAAGCAAAGTATCATGATACTAGATGAATTCTTGATCAGTTCATAATAAACCAGACAGACACTGTGAGATGGTTAACCTATTTATGTTAAACTACATGATGCAGCAGTAATATATTTAAAACCACTTAAGTGTAGACAGAACTGTTCAATTCTTTAAATTTGGCTTTGATTGTCCTAGAAAAGTTATGCTGATTTTTTTCCTGAAGTAATATTACGCAGACAGCATCCCACTGCTTAATTTATAATGCCCACCATTAAAAAGGACAAGAATGGAGACTGTGAAAGACAATGTTGTATCTAGAGTAAAATAGTTTCCTGTACACTGAAGACCTTGATAATTAATATAAAGAAGGAAAACCAGAAACTATTAATAAGGCCCAAGATTCAGTCACTGCAGTTGAAAAATTCTTCCCCTATACTTGGTACTAAATCCTCTTCCTATAGATACACTGCTATGCAAAACACACCATTGCTTTACAGCTGCTCATTGGAAGAGAACTTATCAAAGTGAGAAACAACATTCTCCTTTCACAGCTCTAGTGGAGCTACTTTTTTAAGCACAAATAGAAAAGGAAATCTTTATGTGCCATTTTATATGCAAGCTATTTATTTCAGCAACAAATAAATAGAGTTGGCAAAAAGATTGTGAATCTTGGAAATACCAGTAATTCATTTAACAGTTCATACTGATGTTATGTAAACATGTTTCCTTTGCAAAGTCTCTTGTCCCAGAACACCTAGCTTTTGGCTAGAAGGCTGGTGATGAGGGCCCTCTTCTGTAATAAAACTTTATCTTGCACAGAACTTGAGGCATCCACCCACCTGTTATACACTAGAGGCATACCCATACCTCTGATATACATCATCCCCAGAAATTCTGCATGAGTGCTAAAGCCAGTAAAAAAGCAGATGAGGTTTTTAGATGCTGAACTACCAACTTCCTGCACGCTGTGTTATGCAAGCAAAGCCCCTGACAGCACCCACATCATCACCCTCCTCATACTTGTATCTTCACTTGCTCACTCATGCTGTTCCTGTTTCCACAGATGCATCAGAGAAGCACATGGGCAGGTTCAGTTCAGTTTTCTTGTTTCTCCTTTATGAGAGTTTTTGAACAGCCAGTTGGAATTTGACTCAAATAGTAATTAAAAAAAAAAAAAAAAGTTGTCTAAAATCCTGGCTCATGACCTAAACAAGTCCATGGGTCAATTTAAAGTTCATCATAGAAAAGCAGACATATTGCCCTCCCTGGTTTGCTTTTTCATGCCAAATCCAACTCATGATCTCCACAGTCGCATTCACCCAAAAAATCTGAGCCACCATAGGTCAACTAGGTCTCCTGATACTATACCACACTCTCAGGTTCAAACTAACCAAGTTTTTGAGTGGCATCAGTCTCCAGGTTTGGAAATTTAAGCAAATGGGAAGTCAGAATGATTGTCAGAGAACAAGAGTTTAGTTGGCAGCCATCAATGAAAAGCTGGTATGTGCAGCTACTCGCACATATCTTTGCAGTACAACCCTAACTTAGGCTTAGTAACCTAGCGTGGAAAGAAGCAGCACAAGCATATATAAAGTATTAGGTGATAAGCAATAAACCCCTTGAGCTTACTGGAATGCAAACTATTCAGAATGCAAACTATCCAGGCAAGGTGTAAGCAAGCAGTCAGGATATAGTCAGGACTCTCCATCATCAACCACCACGAAGAGCTTTATCATAAACCTGAAATGACACTGTTTAGTCTAATTATACTTTAATCATGTAAGCATCTAAACATAATTTACGTTCTTAATTATTGAAATTTATAATCTGAGTCGTTCAAACTAATGTATTAAACTAACTATTCTCACTGCCATGCAAGACAGGGGAGTTCTTCAGGTCCTAACCACAGAACCAAATACCACACAACACCCAATACACAGAGTAGAGATAGGAAACAAACCTCACAAGTCTCAACTCTGACAAAGTATTTTTAACATACTTTACCTCACTGTCAGTCGCTAATACCCTGCTCTCAACTGGTAATTACATGAATGCTGAGACCTGTCTTTCTCATTGTACCAGATCCAACACTGAAGAAATAGGTTGCATAAAAATTACCATCTAACCACAAAACTGCTCTTTCACATATCTTGAGAAACAGCAAGATAAAATCAAGAGCTTGCAACTGCAAGCAGTGAGTAAGGTATTGAATTCATAGTGCTATACCATTTGTGAATAAAATTATACAAAATAATGCAAAACCACCAAGGAAATGTAAAGCCTGGTAGACAGTGAGAAGTAGTTCATACATTGAGAGCATGGCTTCAAGATTATATTGAGCTCCAGCTAATCCTGACCGCACCAGGAATTTCAGATATAAAAGGCCATAAATATTTTTCCTTCTGACAGAAGCAGCTGTACTGTGTCAGAGATTAAAGCAGCAGGGAACATGAGGGAGAAACACTGGAGCCCTGATATGCTCACTAGAGTGGACCCCACAGCCTGGCTCCCCAATGTCACACTAGCTGGGACAATAGTCAGGGGTCTTCCTGGACAATGTACTGACTGCTATTCCTGGATCTGTTCGCAGGAGAAAGAAAAATGCTGGAAACAAAGACTTGAGAGTGAAAGGAAAAAAGTGCCATGCTCTTCTTTTGGCTCACAAGGCCCGAAGAGGAAGGCTGAGGACAGCATGGACCTGGAAGCCCCTGCCCTCCCTAAGGAGGGACAGAAGTCACACAGGACCTCAGGGATGGACCTGCATGGGCACGAAGGGTGAGGGAGAAACTGGGTGCAAAAAGTATATAAACAGGCAGTGAAACACACAGTACAGGTGTGAAGGCATTTAGACAATGAAAGTACTGCAGGGTCCCAAGAGAGGTCTGCAGGCAGTTGTAAACTGGCCGAGCTGCCAGAGGTTTACACCGGAGCTCCCACCAGACTATACCAAGTCATGTGGAAGTGGCACTCTGGGGAGCTCACCTCCCTCTTTCATACACACCAGCTGGGTTTCTAGTAATTCCACTACTCTGTGTCATGATGTGGATGAGATCCCTGGCAATACAGAACAAGGTTTATAGGAAGTGGATGACAAATCCTATAACCTCTATAAAAAATACAAAAGGCAGAGAAGAATCTTATCCTGCATGGGTGAGACAAGCATGTAACACCCAAATTTATCCTTGCCTAATCCACTAGATAGAAACTTATGTCCTCTTAACAAAGTCAAGTATTTAATGTCACCCCATTTGCTCAGTTGAACAGGCTTTTTGGCACTAGATTTATTTAAACTCTTTGGTCTTCTGTTTGTATATATCAGCGACAGTTTACATTTATAAACATATTAAATATCATTTAGTGCATAGTATTGCCTTCAGTAACATTAACTTTAAAATAAAGCCTTACATTATTCATCTTTATATATTTCATTGAGATTAAAGCTACTTCAATTAGCAAGTCATACCACATCTTTCTTTCTAAAATCTTATCACCAATGCTGGTGTTGACACGTCACTTAATACTAGTTTTGCTTACTCTGGATACTGTATTACTATTGCTGTGCCTTAGAGGGATAAAGCTGACTTCTTTTTTCTTCCCAATTCTGTATCTCTTATTAAACAAACCTTCAAAAGAAACCAGCTTTAATGGCAATGGCTATCACAGCAGCACTATCTTCATTTTGGAAAAGAGATGCCATTCCACTAAGCAAGATATTGACATAAACAAGTGCACACTCTAGCCCATAATACATCCCTCCCTGTTTCCCTGGAAACACTCAAAGGCCTACACAAAGTGACTGCATCAAGCAGAAAGAAGCTTGGAAGAGAGGAATCATTTCTGCACTTCAGCAGCATGTCACTACAATATATGACAGTAAACAAACCCCACAGAGATCAAGAACACAATCAAGTGGAAACAGAGTACAAATGCATCCCTGGAACTCTGAATGAGAAAGGAGAACAGCCATCATTTAGCAGTGCTGAGCTTTGCTCTCAGTTACAAACTGTAAACCTGTGAAAGAAAAAAAAATGACATGAAAATGCAGCCATAAACACACTAACCTGATTTTTGACATCACTGTTTTCTTAAGTGCTCATCACTGCATGGATTTCTAGTACAGATGGGTCTGGATCATTTCCCCTTTCAGCCTTCAGACAAATGGCTCAAGTTGTTGTTTCTTTGCTTAAGTACCTGTCTATGCTGTCTATGTCTCTTAATCAACCTGAGCAGAGCAGAACACTGCTGCCAGACACTGGTTTCCCACCCAGACATGGCAGGATGCCTAGCCCTCTCCTTTTGGTTCTATAGAGTCTCTCTAGTCTGATCTTCTTAAATAAAAGCCCTGTGAGAAATGTGTCACTCACCCCTTTTCATTTTTGGGGACCCAAGAACAGGCAACTGGGGGTGGTTGCTGTTGCTGCCGCACCAAACCAGCATTTGCCGCAGCACAAACCGCATTTCACATTTGCATGAAGTGCTGCAAACTCATAACGTGTGCCAGAAGTCTGAGAAAATGAAAGTCTGGCCAGTATATTTGACTTCCATTCCTATATTCCCAATTAAAAGGCAGTGAAATACACATATTTGCAGTGATTTTATGTACACATGGATGAATTGCAAGGAAACATTATCTTCTGATTCTTCTAGAGGGATAATACTGAATAGTTTGGTAAGAAGTTATAAATTTGCCTTTGACTATACTATTTACATTTTTGAAAAGTATTTATATTATTTCATATCAATGACATATTAAAAACAAGCTGCATTCACTGTGCTGTCATCCATCCTTTTTTTTATCATAAAAGTACAGGTAGCGTTGAACTTTCTTAATGCCCTCTTTCTGCATAGTCAACCCAACGGGGAACCTGAAGAGTCCAAATCAACTGGAACCTGGCAAACATTGTCCCAAGGCAAGAATGATGACTCTTGCCTTGGGACTACCTGCCTGTCAGTCCCAATTCAGGGTCTGTAAAAGTTACAAGGGTTATTCTGGAACTAGTGAAAAACACCTGAAAGACAACACAGTCATTGATCCCAGCCAGAACAAGTTCATGAAGTTGAAGTCCTGTTTAAGTAACTGAATTTCCTTTTATGATAAAGCAACCCAGACAGTTGATCAGAGGAAGCCAGTTGAAGTGAACTGTGGATTTCAGTAAAGCTATTGATCTGAGGCTTCTCACAGGCCTCAAAATGTCCAGCACACAGCTGGATAAACACATCATGTGATGGGTGAGAAACTGGCTCACAGGTCAGGCACAAAGGTTTATGTATAATGAATGGGATGGTAGCACCAGACTGGTGACCTGTCACTACTGGGATTTCCCAGGGCTTCATTTTAGGCTCAGTTCTCTTCAATGTCTTCATAAATGACTCCAAGGAATAATAAGAACTTTACCAATGACACTAAATTGGGAGGAGCTGCCAATTCCCTTGAAGGCAGAGAGACTCTGCAGAGAAACCTTGACAAATTATAGGGCTGGGCAATCACCAACCATAGGAAGTTCAACAAGGCCAAGTGCTGGATCCTGCACATGTGACAGGGCATCCCTGGATGCACAACAGGCTGAGCACAGACACTGGAGAGCAGCCACACAGAATGAAATCTGGGGATCCTATGTCCTACTGAGTCAGCAGTACTGCGGCAGCCAGGAGGGCCAACCGTGTCCTGAGAGCCATCAGGTACAGCACGACCGGCCAGGTGAGGGAGGGGAATTTCTTACCAATGCAAGTAAATCAAAAGCAACAATATACAAATTTTTGTTCCCACTGAAAACATTCCCCTGTTCCTATATTTATTCAACTTTTCCATACTGTGACTGTGTCTGTGCTTCTGCACATGGACTAACTGAGGTAAAGAGAACAGGAACAGCCTACCAGAAATAATACATGGATTTCCTAGGGGAAAAACTATCTCACATCTTTCTGCCAATGGCTCTATGAAGAAAATTAACACATCACATTTTTTGGCACACATAATTAAATAACTGCTTCCACAAAAGCTGTCTGTCTGGGATGCCAGAGAGACACACAGACTTTCAAGCAAGACTAACTCCAATACATGAAACAGGACTTTGACTAATTTGCTGAGAGAAATGTATTTTTTCCTGAAGACTGAGATTGTGAAATGTTTATTGGTTATGACTGCAGGAAGCAAGCACATGTTGTAATTGCACTCCACTAAGAAAAAATATTAGAATTGTACAAACAGCTAAGACTTCAATCCCTCTTCATGTTTGTAACTATGAAAATTTAGTCTATTGTTGGTGCTAGGGGAGAACGACAGGAACAAGGCAAGAGCACATCAAGGACAGGGCACTTTAGCAGAATACACTCAAGAAAAATTTTCCTGCTTTGCCCCATACACCCCCAGGACACACAGTTTTTCCTACCAAAATACAAATGGCTTAAAACCAAAAAAACAGCCCCAAAATGTGTTCTTCTGTAGAATCCAGAGACAAAAGACTGCTGTACAAAGCTCAATGGGGTAGAAAACTGCCCACTGATTTTGCCAAGTGAATACCAAGTTCACACAGCCCTTGTTTTTCATCTTACAGCAGCACTGAGGCATGCCTTTGATTTATACATACTCATAAAATCTTTCAACCTTTCAGTAGCATATAACAGGCTGTACAAGATTAATTCAAATTTAGCCATTAATTCAGCACTCAAAGTAAAGTTTGTGTCTTTAGACTAAACTGCTTTTTCTTGCAACATCACAGAAAACTGGAAGCACCAATTGCATTTACTCAATAATAAGCAGCAAGATACAATTGTGACAGCTACCTCCTCACAGAAAAGGTTTTGCTGGAGAAAAAAGTGCCATGATAAGGGAAATGTAACTAATAACCAGTAATCCTCACAAGAACACAACCTGAATCCATCAAGAATCCTTGCTAATCACAGCAGCAATGTCAGAATACTAAACTTACAGGAGTCAAGTACTCAACCTGGCATGTGGCAGATACGAACCAACTATTCTCAGTCTTCCAAAAATGTAAGAGGTAATCCTTCTACTACTTAATGTACTACTTACACAGAAGTATCACCATTATTCTGTATCTTTTCCGTACCCTCAAACTGGATATGTAAGCTGAAAATCAGGTCTGAGAAATGGTTTTATGTCTCAGGATTTTGCCTGCAGCATCTCAAACTGTTCTTGATCACTGTATTTTATTAAAACCATGTACTTTGTGGGCACTGTGATTTCATTGTATACTTTGAAAACAGAGGGAAACATAATTTTATGATGACTGCAAAGACATGAAATTTCAAACAGAGTAGATAGGATTTCTCTGTTACCACTTTGCAACTTGTAGTAAACACCCAGTAGTGTCATTAACAATGTGATACTACCATATTAAAGATCATGACGTCATTAACTATAAAATGCAGCAACTTGGTGGGTGCAAATAAGAAGCAACACTGAACCACAGTACACAGTCTTACCAGTCTGGTAACTCAAACTGGAACTAAGGAGACAACTGTACAGAATAACTAACACAATTAGGTGTGTATTTAAACTTGTACATAAAGGCCAATTCAAACAACTCTGCATTCAGAGTAACAGCCAGTGCAAACACAGTAGTATGTGCAAAAATAAGGCTATGATGTTCCTCCTTCACGATTGTTTACATTCAATTTAGTTGGATCATCATTTGCCAGGCAAGTTTGATTAAACCAGAGGATGTTTTCAGTTTAACAGTATCCTTCAAATCCTTTTTATGTTTTTTATCTTTTGATCCATTTTATTAGAAGACTGAATTAATATAACAGAGCTTACCAAGAGAACAATTAGTTCAGCTCACATTTTACCTACAGAGTGCCATTTAACCTGAAGGTTGATTTACACATGATGTACAAAGCCTTTTTTTTTTTTTTTTGTGTGGTTTTGTCACCAAACATGACAAAGCTGAAAAACCTCAAAAGCCTCAAAGAGGTTCAAGTTCTACATGACTGTTTGGTCAGGAGTTTTTGTTTCTCCCATCATTCTTTTCTTCCCCATATGACCATGCTGACATGACATGAAAGGATTTGGTCTTATCAGCTGTGAAACTGTTGCACAAAATCATAGTAGGAATACTCAACATTTGTTCCCCCAAAAGGGACCCCCAATTCTAAGAAATAGACTTCTTTATATAGTTTTTTCAGAGTTATGCATACAGCAGCTGGTAAATTATAAGCTAAAGGCTTTAATCTTATTCTCTATGTTGTCCCTTACTGCTTAAAAGGAGTTACAAGAATTAAGTCATACTTGAAATAAAGACATAAGTGCCCATAAAATTTTCTGTAGCTATTTACAAAAGGAGGAGCAAGAATACCAGACAAAAACCATCCTGGAGAATACAGGGGCTAGTAAATGCTACACTGATGCTGTAGCATTTATGCCTCCTTAAAGCACAACTGTGGGAAAATTCATTAAGCCAAGGGTGCAATATTAAATAAATGTAGTGTGAAACAATGCCTAGAGCTACTACCACTGAAATCCATGTGAATTTCAGAATCCATGAATAGGAATCAAATTATAATCTAGATATATTAAAGGCATTTAATATTACAATATTTAGGCAACAAAGAGGATATAAAAATAACTCCTTATGTATGAAAGTGTAGCTAACAAGTAAAGCCTTAAAATTCATATTTCTCTTGAAAGCAGTTGGCAGACTTGTAGGAGGGATTAACTAGTGCAAAAGAATTTGTAAACTTCAGAGCTTGAGGTCATTTTTGGAGAGAGGCTAGAAGGAAATTACCTATTAACATATAGTTTCAAAAACATTCATTAAAGATTTTTTCTGTAGCATGAGTTTGAAGGGCAAAATAGCATGGGCTTGAGAGAAGTAAGTGAAGTCTACCCTGCAGTTATCACTTGTGTTCAGAATCTTAAACACTGCAACAGGGTGGCTTGGTCATCTTTATTGAGAGAAGCTTCTTTAACTGTGAGATAAAGCACAAAGGCAGAACCAGCGACCACGAGACCACTGGTGCACCACATCAAACTCCCATTTTTGCATGTCTGCACTCTCTCATGCTTTAGTGTATTCATGCATAAAATTCTAAACTACAACAAATACAAGTAATTCATGCTGCAAAGCAGGAGCCTGGCTGTCACTTTATGTATTCCCAGTTTCCAAAGAATGAGGCTTTACTACTCTTCATATTACAGAAATCTTCACAGACAAAATGCTTTCCTTTGTTATCAGTAGCCCACTGAATTTCAAATACAGATTTTAACGAAGTAGTCTATAAAAGTCAGTAATTCCTGTCACTTACTTGGCTTAGAGTTAATGATGACATTTTCAGCAGGGAGCTGGGGTGGGAACCTGCAGTTTTCTCCTTGGCCCTCACTGCTGCCATACTCTATGACGTCCACTTGTCCCAGCGGCACACTCCACTTCAATAAATACCTCTGGCCAGTTGTCACGGTGCCACTGCTTTCATAGGAAGAGCTGGAAGATGCACAAATTATTGCTGCGACAAGCAACTGTGTTTCAGGCCATACTATTTATTATTTTAGCTTTTAAAATCTGCTGTTTATCAGCTTGAGTACAGTGCACATCTTGAAACAAATTCATGCATCAGGCTGACTTTTGTGACTGACCTTTCCCAGTGTGCAAAGAGCAGCCATGCAGGTGCAGATAATCTTGTCTGCAAGCACCACAGGACTGCCAACAACAGTCCTTACATTTCTATAGCAAAACATAAATGACCATCTTTGAAGATCAATGTGCATTCTGAAATCCTAACACAAGTGCTTGGGATTATACTTTGGCTCCCCATTTTCCTGATTTTTTTGAAACGGTTCTTTCTGGGCCCTAACTGCTATGTTTAGGGAAGTAGGGATGATGGAGCCTTTGAATGACTGCTGGCAACAGGAAGGACAACTGAAGGGCTGACAAGCCAACATTTCTGCCAAGCCCCACAGCCCAGACTGCTCTGTATAGCAGACCTCTGCAACTGCTGCAGCTTCCAAGAGTAATCCTGCCTGAGCTGCTGCTTAAGAAGTGCGTATCACAACAGGCATTTCCGAGGAAAGAGCACACTGAGGAAGCTCATTAGGAATAGAAATTATATCAATACTAATTTTACTTTGTTTCCTTCATTCCTTTATTCCCATTCAAGAACATGTTACAAACATTATAAAGGACAAAAGAGATGCTAAAGTGAACAAAAAAGGCTTATATCACAGAAAGAATGACTGAAATCCAGAAGTCAACTGCTTGAGGGAAATCAGCAAAATGCATTTACTGAGAACAGTAGCTAAATGCTGAAATTCAGCTAGTCAGCTACCTAAGGCTGCGACACAGACTTTTGTTTCAATGTAGAAGCAAGTACGAACAAAGAAAGCAACTGCCACAACTTAAGCAAATATTTATAAATTCTTGACCTAGCTCAGAAGTAACAAAAAAATCTAGGCAGGACACAGTTGTTCAGTCACTAGGAATAGCATCCACCCTATCTAACTGCTGTTGCTTCAGAGTCAGGCCACCAGCTCCTGCTGGTCATCTACACTATGTGCAAAGAAAGACCTGAGGGTTGTGTCATCTGTAAAAATATCTATCTTTTGCAAACCAGAAACACTCAAATGTCCCAGGTGCCAAGAGTCTACTAGTTACAGAGGAATTTTCTATGCCTTGCAAAAGATACTTACTTTTACAGAGGTCATAACCCTCAGAGGGTCAGAGACTTGGCATGATCATGAACTTTTAACTTTAGCATTTTAATGAAAAAAAAAAACAGACTGTACTTTGCTGCTTCACGTACAAATACAGAAAATCCAATACTTTACTGGTATGAAAGAAGATAAAATATGAGTAGTTAAAAACAATATTCAAGTGTTACTAAGAAAGTAAAGAATTTGTAAAGGCAAGGACCACAGGATAATTGACATGAGCTTATTAATTTTCTGAAGTGTAGTTATTACACGACACTTCTCACTCACATGGACATGAGACCAAGCAATCACACACTTAGAAATATATGTACAGGATTCATATGTCAGGAATGAATTAAGATATCAACTCATATTATGCTTAATATAATGAGTTATATATATAATATATTATGCTTAAGAAAAGCTTCTCTTGGAAGACTTTAACAATCCACATTTTCTTTGTCAGAATGTACCATTACATAAAACAATTTATGATACAAGCAACATATGAATGTGAACACAACCTTGGCTTACACAGACATTTAGCAACAGTAATAATTACAGCCAACAAAAGCACAGAAGGAACTATGAAAAAAATGCCTTTTTTCAAAGTATTCCACCTTTAATCTTTCAATGTCTGGTCCCATAGATAATAACCCTTCCCCATCTGTAACTTTGTTAGCAAGTTCCAGGTTTTTTCTGGCAGCCTGCATTACAATTATGAATTTTGTTTTGTTTGCTTGTTGGAGGTTGTTTGCTTTGCAGAGGGTGGTATTTATCAAGTTACAAATCTGTGTGTGTTACAGTCTGAATTTAAGGAAGAAGAGAAAAAAGTATTACCTTGGGGCATGCCTGTATTCCACCAAGCACTAATAGATAGCAATAACAAGACACTACAGAGCATTTCTATCTGTAATCTCCAATTGATACAATTTTCTTACAAATTTACTCTAGAACTTCCAAATATCAGTCAGGAATTTGGAGGACTATGACAAAGCTTGTTATCCTTTTATTATGACTACTCCAAGAAACCATTAGCCACAGTAAATACAACAGCACAAAAGCAATTCAATAGGTGCCATTTTTTGACATCTGGGGTTCAAAAGATCATCTAAAAAAGAAAGTTAAATCTTACCGAATATTCACTGTTGCACACATCAGCACATCATTTAACATGAAAAGTCGCCGTTCTTTGGTTTTGAGAATTTCTCCTTTGTCATTATAAACTGTCTCAACCATATCATCAGTCCGGATGAGGTATCTGTTTCCACTGCTGAGTAGCTGGAGTTTGGAAACAATCAGCATTGTATATTACACACAGTGCATCCAACATCCAGCATACAAAAAGCAAAAACAATGGGTTACCACATGCCATCCCAGCACAAGTGATTGCAGGTGGATTTGGCAAGGGAATTAGGTCTCTTTATTACTCTGCTTTTGATTTAGAGAAACAGTAACTTCTGCTGTCCCATGTGGACTTAAAGGGCTTTGCATCTTAATGTAGACCATGGCTGCTCCAGGAATCTTCCACACTGATAAGTTTCTTAGCAAAAAAAATGGTTCCTTCAACAATTTCTGTGATTTCCTTCCTTAGTCTCTTCTTTCATAGTCTACTGAAGACCTACACATGATTCCAGCTGCCCAGAGTGGGAGGCCAGAGTGTGAGGAGGAAGTGTGCTCAGCCTGTCCCCACTGTCCCCCCTGGGCTGACACAGCTGAGGAGTGCAGCTGCCAGGGTGTCACAGACTGTGGAGAAGATGACATGTCCAAGAGACTGTTGGCATGTAAATTGTTCCTGACATTTGCCTTCAAGGGCTGAGGATCAGCCACTGTGTGCAAGCATGAACCAATCCCTTACATATCAAACACATCACCAAAATGTCTAACAGAATAAAATGGTCCATAACTCTAATTTTCTAATCAGCCACCTCCTTCACCACCTATTTCACCCTGGCTGGAATTGTTCCAAAACTGTAAATGCAAATATACAGGCCCAGGAGGGCCAACCCTGTCCTGGGGTGCATCAGGCCCAGCATTAGCACCCAGGCAAGGGAAGGATTGTCCCACTCTTCTCTGCACTGGCCCCACCTGAATATTGAGTGCAGTTTTGGGTGCCACAATGTAAGAAAGATATTAAGCTATTAGCGAGTGTCCAAAGGATGGCATCAAGGATGGTGAAGGGCCTTGAGGGGAAGCTGTATGAGGAGTAACTGAGGTCACTTGGTCTGCTTAGTGTGGAGAAGAGGAGACTGAGGGGAGACCTCACTGCAGTTACAGCTCCTTGTGAGGGGACAGTTCTTCACCCAGAGGGTGGCTGGGCTCTGGAACAGGCTCCCCAGGGTAGTGGTCAAAGCCCCAAGCCTGACATAGTTCAAGAAGCATTTGGACAATATTCTCAGGCACTTGGTGTAACTCTCAGGGCTGGTCTTGTGCAGAGACAGGAGCTGGACTCCATGATCCATGTGGGTCCCTTCCAACTCAGCTGATTCTGTGATATTAACACAAGGCCTGTGGGACCCTGCGAGATTTGGAGTGACAACCCATGTATATATCAATGAATCCTCCACTGCATAAAACACAAAATCTTGCAATCAGTATCAACTAACAAAAGGTAACCTGGGCCACCTCTTCAAAAGAACATTCTGTGTCTAAGAACTATTTGAAGATGATTAATAGCTGCTTCAAGAAGCAGGATTATGACAACTAGAAAAGAAAGTAAAATGTCTGAGTCCATCTTCTAACAAACTTAGAATGGAAATACTGTTTCAGTATGAAAATAAATTCAGTATTCCATTCCTGGTACATAGCTTAAAAGCATTTTCTGGTTGACTACTGCTTTCCTAAAAGATATGCTTTTTTGTATCTCCAAAAACAACCCCATTCCTTCAGCACATCGCCACTACTTTAGAACAGAAGGAATCCACAAGATAATAAATTGAAACTTCACAAAAGCAGTAATTGAGGCATTTATGCCCCACTTCATGGGAAGGAATAATTTATGATACAAATAAAACAGGCATACATATATCCACAGTATAGATAGCTACTGATGAACTCAATAAAAAAGATTGTTCCTTCCTTCTTACTGAATGACTTCTAGAGTTCTTTTCAGACATTTCTATTGTATGATACAAATCTATGAATGAAATAGACTGAGATTTTTCCCTAAAACATGGAAGATGTTGAACCCATGCCGAACCAGTACATGAGATTTTACTATATATTATTATTTCCTACGCTGCCACAGCACACCAATAATGCTGAGGCAAGTTCAGTGTGTTGCCTATTCCAGCACACAGTGGTGAGCCTGTTCAGTCCCAGAGGTAGGTCACATCTCACATCTACCACTAGAATGACCCCATGAGGTTGATCTCTACAGAAAAAACCAACCTAGCTGTCTCTTTAGTGTCTGTTGTAGAGATTGCTCAAGGCCCAGAAACTGACTCTTCCATTCCCATTATACTTTCCTACTTTCCTTACCTTGTTCAGGTAACGTTCATTCATTGCTTTTGCTATTTGTTTTATTTCACAGCGCTGATCTGCATCCCTTTTCCTTTCATTTAACTTCTCTGCCAGTGTCTCGAGTTCTGTGAGAGCCATCTGTAGAGGTAATCTGTCAGGATGTCCTTTATTAGTGTTCTTCAACATATCCTGAGGGGTAATTATAAAACAAAACAAAACAAATCAGATTTATTTTCAAAGTCAGGTTCCAAAGATTGCAGAATGTACAGTTACAACTCAACATTCTTGAGTACTACTAAAGAGTAAGACCAATAAACACCTAATGAATATTCAGATAGCACATTGCTTAACTTCCCAAATTTCATAGAATTCTTTAAAAATATACTGAATGGGATCACTTACATTCTTATTTAAAGAACAAAATTACAGAGAAGGGAGATAATATTAAACAATCTGGCAATCAGTATTATATTATAAGATGCATGTGTCTATAAACAATGATTTAAAATGAAACTTTTCTGATATTTACTATCATAATAATATTGTATTATCTTTATTACTGTTATTATTCCTCATTAAAACATGGACAGCATACTCCTCCTAAAGTAGGAGACATTACTTCATTAAGGTCACAACAGCTCTTCCTAGTCTTTGTCTTTTGCAGGAATACAGTAGGAACAGTTTGAATAACACTTTGTCTCCATTCCCAGAGCACTTAAAAATCTTCCTGCCACAATAAACTTCATCATTCCTGCTATTTTCAAAATTCTCACCATGGCTTCCAATTCTCAAGCTTCCCCCATGACTATCTCTGGTCCTTTACCCCCAGTAATTCCCAGACCTGCAGCCCAAAGCCTGTCCTTCTCTTGGCACCTGTGAACACAGCTAACACACAGTGTTTTTTGGGATAGATCTGCTGTGGTCTGGAAGGAGGTAAAAACAGACTAAATTTTTCTGGAGCAGTTCTATACTGGGGAATTGTGCTCTTCCTGCAACTTGACTGCCTGTTGACATGAGACCCAAGGACTCCCTGTCAAATCCACAGTTTCCATGGGAAAAGAAACAAGATGCTGCAGGTCAGAAGGAAGACACAACATACTCTAGCAGGTCCTGTGAGCCAATTGTCAGAGAGTGGACTGTTGATCTGTATATTTCACATATATTCTAAACTATCCAAGGTATGAGTTTAATCCTCTTGTTTTTTTCTTCAGTGGAAAATAATGCCACTTATCCCTAGTCATGTTTTGAAGTGTTTCTAGCTAACAAACATATATAAACAAGTAGCATATTTGAAGTACACCTTTAATAGAAAACTATTTATAAGCTACCTTTTGCTTAGCAAGTAATCTATAGTATATCTAGTTTACTAAGGCTTTCCTGCAGTGCCCTTACTGCCTGTCCCTGCAATTAGACTATGAAATCAGCATGTTTAATGCACTGAGATTTTCTCTTTATTTCCCCATGATCTAGTGGTCACTTCCACTGCAATATGATCCTCTAGCAGAAGGCAGCTACCATGTAATCCCAAGGGTAAGCTATTCAGGAATGCAAAAGGAGCCTCCCTTTGGTAAACATTATTTACCTGCAATAGCAGAATGAACTGTGGAAAACGCTGGATAGGTTTCATCATTAAACCATACAGAGTAATGCGATCAGGGCTGGACTCCTGACACTGCTGCAATGCAAGAAAGACACATTTACTACCATGAGCACATTTCCACCAGTTACAGAATGACAGGAAAACATTTCCTAAAAATTCTTCTATTTTGTTTACATTAATTATAATAAGAAGACTAAGGACTCCATTTACTATCAATATTTATTTAAAAAATACTAAATCTTTTAGAAAAACCTGTCACTATCAAAATGATGGTCTGCCACTGAACTGAAATATCCTCTTTAAATAAATAAAGCTGGGCCAAAGCCAGCAATGCAGCACCTATGAATCTAAAAATCTACCTATAGTTTATAAGAGGGAATCTAAGATAACATCATAATCTCAGTGCTATGCAAACAGAGATTTAAATCTTTTTTATTAGAAGAAACAAAGGAAAAAATTGTTCATTTATATTTGGAAATTAAAATGTTAGAATCCATTACTTTACTTACCATGAATGGCAGATAAAACTAGACAAATTTCTTTTGCATATGCA
The DNA here is from genome assembly GCF_022539315.1 of Serinus canaria. Taxonomy (NCBI): domain Eukaryota; kingdom Metazoa; phylum Chordata; class Aves; order Passeriformes; family Fringillidae; genus Serinus; species Serinus canaria. The sequence goes on from NC_066316.1 coordinate 92,608,128, forward strand.
AAAAAGCCAGAAATGGCCAGAAAAAGGAAGGCTAGAGGAAATACTCAATATTAAAAAAAAAGCAATTCTCAACAATGTTAAACTGGTGTTTTGCTTAAAGTGCTATTTATTGCTACAACTATCAGCTTCACAACAATTTATTTCATAGTTATCTATACAAACATCTATTTTTCTCCAAAAAGCAGTAATGAAGATTTTGATCTTCATTGCTGGTGGGCAAAAATAAAAAAGGAAAGGTAAAGAAGTGCACCAGAGTTTGGCTGTGTTTCTGCAAGCAGAACCAGTGTGGCCCTGACAAGCAGTGATGAGAGGTGTGGATTATGTCTCTATTGGAAAAACATGCTTTTAACAGTAGAACATGTTTAACTTGTGACAACACACTAGAGAGTCTGATCTTCAAGATGCTTGAGGCTTCCAAAATATCATCCTGCACAGAGTTGTCCACACTCCAAATAGTTGTTAGTTAATTTAAGATCTGAAGTCAAACCCCTGCAACCCTCTCTAGGCAACCTAAGAGTTGCACTAGGTACCCAGTTTTTACTGTTTTTTGTAAGAGACCTGACAGCATGACCAGCTCTGAGAGGCACAACTCAATCCAGGATGCCTGGGGAATGAGACAAGCTGAGCTCTCAGACTCTCAGCAATGTCACAGATAACCCAAAAGCCTTGCAATAGATTCTGTGTACTGTCTGTAAGGTGTCAACCCTAGGGATTCACAGCACTTCTACTGTGTGTGCCAGGCTCTTCATACATAGCATGACAAGCATCATATGCAAGAGGGCAGTATGCATTCAGCAAAAAAATCACCAATTTCAACCCCAAGCCAGAAACACAATCTTCAGAATCCAGAGAAATTGTTGTAGAATGGAAATCCAGCTGCACTACCTCTCACAACACAATAAACAAATTAGAATTAAAATAAATTTCAAATTAAAAAATGGCTTCATACTATAAAGTACTATTTGAAGCTCACCTGATATGGAAGAATCCTAATGTTTAGACAAATAAAGTAAAGCAAACACCAATAAACTGATTTCAATAACAATAAAAATACTGTGCACTTCAAAATACATCCCAGATCTGACAGCACATTACTATATCAAAAATACAGTACTGGAAGGGCATCCTCTGGGCTCTGTTTGTGCCAAATCCATAAAACCAGTGAGACAATGTACGGTAGCAGCAGCCAAATTTCCTCCCAAATTAAACCTCATGCTTTCTTATTGATCATATATGCACAACTATTTTAAGAATGAACTAACCTTTAAGAAGTCTAAAAAGGCAGGTTTGGTGGCACAAGATTTCTTGAGAATCCCAACTGCTGTACTGAAGTTGTTTACATATTCACTGTATGCATCCAATACCATAGATTTAGAAAACTAAAAAGAAAAAAGGGTAAATCTTAACTAAAAGTACAAAAGACCTCTGCCAGCATAGCTATATAGACCTTTGGCTGTCAGGGACTCACTCAGAACTAAAGGCTTTGCTTGGCCTAGTGGTGGATATACAGAAACACTGGTAATACCCAAAATAATCTTTCTGCAGAAGACAGGCTGGAAACAGAAAGATGTAACAGCTGTGAATGACATTTAATGTATTTACAGAAATTGTTTCATCTTGGCTAGAACACTGGGGCAGACGGACTGTGGGCAATCAAAGGGCATCCACCGAGATTCAAATTGACAGTTGAGATCCCCTGATCATTTCACTACCTGTCTTCCAGATTAAGTGAATCAGAAAGTCCCAGGGCCTTCACACTCTGACTTCAGCTATTAAGGACTTACTAAAAAAGCAGGCAGATTGTGTGACCTGCAAAGAGTCATGGGAATGGTTGCCTTCTTGGTAACTTCATCCCTCTCTTTTGCAGAGCTTGTCTCATTAAGACTACCTAACTAGCTTCAGTCACAACAAGGCAGGTTTGCTTTTCACAACAAATCTTCAGTAACTATTTAATTTTGGGTGAACTGTGATCACATCCCAGCTCTCTTACAGCAGACATGAAAAGGTGGTGATTTCCAGCACCTGGGTGGCAACAAAACAAAGCATTCAAGCCAGAAGGCAGGCAGCCTCTTCAAGCCACACTTTCATGGTGAGCAACATCTTTCTATTAATCAAGGCCATTTCTTGTTTTCTCTAATTTAAAGCAGTAGCTAATTCTGTCCTTTACTGAATGGACTTCCATTAATGATGGGACAGGGTTTTACAGATACTCTTTATCAGTGCCCCATCTCAGTTTAGGAATTTAGGACATTAGCTACTGTGGTTTCTTTCTACTTGCACACTACTAGGTATGACTACCCACTTTTACAAGATGCTGAGCCTCAGTCTCACCTCAATTTTGGTGGGTTTGTGAATCTCTAATTTCTCATAAACTGTTTACTTAGATGTCTGAAAGATTAATCAAAGCCTGAAAACTCTTCTCACAATCCTTTCACATCTGCCAACCGAGCTGAAGACATGTGTTGGTGTCAGTTTCCTTACCAGGATAGTACATGAATACTCTGACAGTTGCCACAGGCATTGGAGAACATGGGAATAAAGCAGCTAAATTAGAAAGACATGGAGATAGAAAAACAAGACTAAAATAAAACCAGATTATCTGTTCTGACAGGTTTGCTTACTGAAGCAACAAACACATCACCGATCATTTCAACAGAGTCCCACTCAGATACACGACTCGCCAGCGCAATCTGAAACATTGAATGGCACTGAAGAATTTCCTTAATTCGATAAAAGACCATTTTAAGTTTTCTTTCACTCAGTAATTTTGGTTCCATATCTGAAAGGGGCTTCTCGTATTGCTGTGGAAAAAAAAAAAAGCAAATTGGTTTAAACAAACAAAAAATGGACTTCTATAAGCAGAAAAACAAACTTATGCAACGGTACACACACGAAAATCACTGAACATTTGGCATGGAGCATCTGTAGCAAAATCTGTGTTAGTCATAGGAAAGATTCTTTAATGATATTTAATGATTCTTTTAAAAATATTCAAAATTTTAAAATGCAAAAGATATTAAGGTACCTCCAGGATTCTTTTGAGAGCATCCACGTAATTCTTCTCACTATCAACTACAGAGCCCAAAATATACCTTCTCACAACCTGTTGAAACAACAAAGTTTTGTCCAAAGCTCTAATCAGGTAATACATTTATTATAGTTGGAAATTATGATGATAAAATTATCTCATTAATAAAACAAAAGCAATACAAAGCAATTTCAATACTGGAACTGCAATAAAATAATACTGTACCTCTTCAAAAGTAATTTAATTTACTATTACTCTAAAAGTACTTACTTTAAAGAACACAACAATTCTTGTATCGATATCTGTATTTTTTTCTGACTGTTTTAAATCCAAGCTTAACTTTTGAGTATTGTGTTTTGACTTTGGCATTTAACAATGCTCTCAGGCACCTGGAGTAATTTTTAGGGCTGTCCTGTGCAGGGCCAGGAGCTGAGCTTCAGTGAACTCGGTGATCTTTCAAATCAGGATATAATGCACCCTATATGTACGTATGTAGGCATTAATGGAAACAATCATAGGTGTAAGATAATGTTGACTACTTCAGTGATGTGCTACAACAAAATAGGAAACAATTTTTCAAAAGTAAGTCCTAAAATTTATTTTTAATAGGTTTTATGAATTTTATTAGGAGCAACATGAAGGGCAAACAAGCAAATACTAATTGCCTTTTAAAGTTAAGGCCATATAACTGTACCAAATAAACTGAGAAATTATCCAAGTCAGTATTCTCTTTTGGACATTACCATGCTTAAGTGAAGACCCCCATGTTATCTATATTTATATGCATTGACAGAGTTGTAAGACCTTCAGGAAAAGCGACCATATTTCATGCTAAACTACAGGCTAATTATTACACCTCCTTCTCCACCTTCTGCTTCAGCTGAAATGCACTTTGTATGGACATGTGGGTGGCAGGACAGGAAGGACTGGAGAACCAGTCTGGTTTAGAACTTAAGCCTCTAGCCATCAATTAGATTTCTTGTTGGTTACAAGGATTTGTTTTCACCCAAATCCATTTCCTAATCCAGCTCACCCTAGAGTTTCAAATGGGGACTGTGAGGGAGAAGACAGCATAGGAGTAGGATCAAATCACTTTCCATAAATACATGAGAAGGAAAGACTGATCATTTTGCTATTTTAAGCTAGCCTAAATGACCATGAAAGTCAAATTTCAGACTTGCTTCTTTCTGCTCCAGAACCCACAGCCTCCTGCCTCCTCTACCATCACTGCCTTTAAATTTTCCACACTTGTGTTTCGCATTATTAAATGCAGGTTATGTGAGAGTTTTCTTTCAGGTACAGGCATTTCAAAGGAGGACTTCAGAATTACCTGAGGCTTTGCTTAAGATATATACAGTAAAATTAGTTGTGTCTAATCTGTGTTTAGAAAGGATTTAGCAGCGTCTTATTTGGTATAGCGGATCAGTGGCTCTGGTGAAGAACACTAATCCTACTTTTAGTCACAGTTCATTTCTTCTGAAAAGAACAAACATCTGTAGAAATAAATTTCAGGCTCTATAACACACAAAAAGAATACTTAGTAGTGGCTTCAGGTTATTGCAATAGCTATGAGCCCTAGCCTCAGTACTTGCAGGCACCAGGATTTAAACAGAAGCCATCATGCCACCTGCTGTTTGAAACCAGCATGTCCACAGAGCAGTTTTGCTGTGACAGGGCAGCTGGGCTAGAAGGGGGCCCTGGCCTGGGGCACCCCTGGGAAGGGTGGAAGGCCACCCCTTCCCACAGCCAGGCTGTGCTGGCCCCCCTGAACTGCTCCAGTGTTCTGTGCACCCAGCCCACCAGAGCCCTGCTGACCAGCAGCCAACCTCCCTCACACAGCTGCTGCATCCTCCAGTTTGGCATCACCTCCAGATGTGCACTGCAGCTGGCATCCAGATTGCTCACACAGGCTGTACATGCTAGAGGCCCGTGCCTGCTCCTGAGGGACAGCACCAACACTGACCCCACACTGCACTTTGTACCACGAACTCACTGAGCGTGGCATCCTCACCTGTTTCCCACCCACCTTTTAGTCCACCCAGACAGAGGGTATCTCACCTAAAGGAGTACAGGAATACTTCAGGAGAAAGCTGAAAGCCCTGTTAAGGCAGAGGTAAGTGACACACTTTTCTCCCCTCTGCCCATAAAGTCATCACAATCACCTCTCCTCAGTCACCTCAAAGAGGCTCAAGCTGGTCATGCACAAATGGACTCTGGTCTATTTGTCTATGCTGATTTTTCCCCACTCACCCTCCTGTCTTACTGAGTGCAGACATAGCCCCCAAGAGCATGTGCTCCATCACTTTTGTTGGGACTGAGGTGAGGCCAGACTCAGTTCTCCTTCTTGTGGGTAAGAGTGTGACACTTTTTCCCATTCTTCTCATCACTGTGATGTTAAATGACTGAAAAAGGCCTTACCCACAGCATCCTTACATCCATCCCATCTGGTCCCACAGACACCTGTATGTCCAGAAGGCCCCAACTCCCCCAGCTGCAGATTAGGCTTCACCCCAGCAGATGCCTCTGGGCTCAAGGGCTGAGTCCCAAGGACACGCCTCACCTATAAATAAGACCCAAGGCAAAGGTGGCACAGTTTGACCCTTTGACATTAGGTCCATGCCCCACCAAGCAGTGTAGTGTGTTCTTCTCAGCCTCCATTGTTTCCAATGTTCATATCAGAACCTCTTCACAGTTACTTCTCACACCTCACTAGCTCCAACTGAGCTTTGGCTTTCCTAACTCTATTCCTGCCCACTTGGAGAGCTCCTCCTGGGCAGATGAGCAATATTTGTCATGCCTTACACAAGTATTACCAGTTTGCCCCAAATTATAAGCACCCTGTGGGTTTTTTGCAAAAGAGGGTAAACTTATTTGTACAAAACTGCCCTAGTGAAACTCAAATTCCTATTTGGAAAGAAGGAAAGAGCATTCAGACTCATGTTGAAATCTCACATGATAATAAAATCTTACAGTAATGGAACACAGTTTGATAGTTGCTTTGTTACAACATTAGCACTTCACTGTGTTAAACACAAAAGAAAAGTAAACCTCACCCAAGTAAAAGGTAAAACAAAACAAAAAATAATCCCGAACATCTATGGCCCTCTCCTCAATTGCCTCTTAGTTTGGTTTTTTGCTCATTTTCTTAACGTAACTCATGACTTGACACCACAAGAAGCTAAAAACTCTCATAGAGTTATTAGTTGTCATAACAATACAGCAAAATGAACCTAGGGATTTATTTTCAGCCAAAATTTCTTAACTGATGCTGATTTCAGTATCTTTTGAAGTGATTTCCACAGCCACTATACAGTCTGAGGTGGAAAACAGCAAAATTACTTCTTCTGTAGACTTGACTTTACTGGGGATGATTTTTTCTAACCAAGAAAAAACTTTGGATTCAAAGAGCACACAGGATATTGTCTACATTTGAAATGAAAATCCCAGAGCACCTAGAACAATGTTTTTTGGTTCAATAAAAATGCTTTAACTCTCTCCTTTTTTCACTCAAAACCATCACATTTAGTTTAAGTGTTCAGGCAGTGAAACAATATAGCTCTTATAGATAATTTTATAATGCAAACCTCTGGGTGAATTGAGGACTGATGCAACTATATGCACACACACAGATTTTCAAATAACTACTTATTCAGTTCTGAATTTGATGTCTACTCAAGTAAAATGCCAATATGTTTGAAGATCGAAGGCACCTAAGAGCCACTGGTGCAGAGCAGAAGGGGAGAAAAAGAAGAAGACCATACTTCCCAAAGTTCCCAAAGCTTACTACCTGCTGCTGTGATAATCCTTCAGGCATAGGAGTCATAATTGCTTCTGTATGCACACAGTCCACATCAATAAATAAATTTTGCTCTTCTTCTTCCAGACAAGATGATCTGTGATCTACAAATAAATAACCAAATGTCAGCTTCTACATGTGGATTGAAAGAAGAAAAAGCAAAACAAAACCAAAAAAGCAGACTCTACCATCCGAGCACATAAATAATAAATTTTCACTTACCAAACAAAAGAAATTTCCCAGTACTTCTGTATCATCTGGGAAATCACATAAATGCTACCACCAATAGGTACTCTAATACAGAACACCTTTCAAAGGCATCCTAATATCCCACAGCTGCAGACAGCCTTAAGTATCTTTTAGTTGACCACTACCCCCTCCTCTCAGCCAGGAGAATGGGGCTGTCCAGAGGGCAGGACATGACAACTTGGGCTAAAGCACTACAGCCCCAGGGACAGCAGTTTTAAAATAAATGGTCCCTGGGAAGAAACTGAAAACACCCATATTATGATCCAGCTAAAAAAAAATTCCATATACCCTTCTATAGCTGAACTAAAATACTGCAAATAACCAAAATGTTTGTTTTCATCAGAAAGGAGTGAGGGATTCAGCATTGCTCTGTGGGTAAAAATTTTACTGAAAAAGCACCACCAAAGTGCACTGATAGGTGGCAGTACATAGCCAGGCAAACAAGCAGATCAGAGGAAAGGAGACATAAAGAAAGAACAGTATGAGAAACTGTCTTAGAACAGAAAGAGAAATAAGGGAAGCAGATCTGACGTTTGGGAGAAGCTTGTGAGATTAGTAAACAAATTTTTCACTAGCTCCCTGCTGATTTGGAAATTGGTTATGAGATTCAGCCATCCACAGATACACTGGGTCTGCAACCTAATCTCTAGAAATGTAAGAAGGAATGCCAGGTCCATTGTAACACTGCCCTGCAGATCATTTTCATCTGTTCAACTGCAAGAAGTTGAGGATATCCTTTTTGATCACCTCATTTTGTGTACCTTTCTATATTCAAGCTGTGAATTAAGCAAATTGAGAAGCAGAGGTCATGACAGAGATGTGTCCTGGCCCATGCAGCAACTTTATGTTACCTCTCTCAATAAAAATATTTTGTTCCAGCCTTGTGGTCTTTGCTTCCTAAAACTGTAGTTTCAAAAGCTCTGAAGTTAATACCGTTTAATTAGTTGGGCAGACACTTGAGCAGAAAGATACACTATCTCTCAGACTTATCCTGAAAAGAAACCAGTTTAATTTACCACCTGTCTCTTGAAAAAATTACCTGTGGACAGCTGCTGCCATGGCTCATGACAAAGGACTGTCACTTGCTCTCAACTACAGAAAGAACACAAATACTTCTGTGGCTTTTTGGTTTTACATCATCTTTTGTTTTGCCAACCCAAAATTCAGCTTTTATCAAAAATCATCAGACTGATTAAGGAGTACAGTCTTTTCCCCTGCTTTCACTCTTAATCACAGAAAGCATTACCCCTTACCAGTGATGAGCATTTTAAAACAGTTAACTGCTTCTCCACTGAAAGCCATGTCTTAACAACACACTCTCCTGACATTCAGAAGTTACTTGATGGAGAGACCTGGACAGACTTAGTAACCATGCTGATTTTGACTGGGGTAGATTTAATTTTCTTCACAGTGACTAGTATGGAGCTACATTTTGGATTTGGCCACAGGGCTGATAATATAGAGATTTTTTTTTTTTATTGCTGAACAGGGTTTACACCTGTTCAGCAATAAAAAAAGCCAAGGCCTTTTCTGCTTTTCATACTGCCCTGCTGGTGAGGGTGCATGACAGGCTGGGAGGAGATGCAGCCAGAACCAGTCATCCAAATTGACTAAAAGGATATTACAGTCCATATGATATCCTGCTCTATGTATAAAGTGGGAGGAAAGAGGAGTAAGGGGAGGGGACATTGGGAGTGATGGTGTTTGTGTTCCAAGTAACCACTGTGTGTAATGGGGCCCTTCTCTCCTGGAGATGGATAAGCACCTGCCTGCCCTTAGGAAGCAGTGAACTAGTTCCTTGACTTTCTTTGCTTGTGTATGGCTTTTATGTTCACTATTACACTGCCTTTATCTCAACCCACAAATTCTCACTCTTACCCTTCTAATTCTCTCCCCAGTCCTGGTGGTAGGGGAACGAGCAAGTGGCTGTAAGGGGTTTGGCTGTTGATTACACTGCAACAGTAACTTAACACCATTTCCATACTCCCATCTACCAGTACCTAGATCACACTGCTTGGTGGGACTTTTTGTTATTCTTCTTAAGCTGACCCTTCTCTGTGGTCCTCAGGTTTCTCAGGTCACTCAGATTCTTGCCCCAAACACAAAAAACTGCTCAAGATGAATTGACCATACCATCATCTGAACTGAATATTATACCATACATTTTTGATATATATCTGATGTCTGGCATCTAGCTCTCAGCTCCCACTACAAAAATTTGCTAGGCCATTCATCTTCTTTCTCAGAAATTACTAGAAAATGTAACAAAGAGAAACACTGTAAATAGCATATACCTTGAGAAATGAAAGATTTTGTCCTAATGAAGGACCGACCCTTCTTCACAGCTGCTTTTGTCTTTTCAAGTCCATCTTTGGTACCTTCTCTAGCAGCTCTCATAAGTTTTTGCATCTGCAAGATAAAAAATACAGTCTACATGTTCAGTGAATAATAGGAAAGCATCTGAGCCTGCACACTTTTAGGCTATCAATATTGTCCAAAGTCAAACGAATATACAGTCAGTAGAGAGAACCATGAAAGCTCAGAGCCAAGCTCCTGTATTTCAAAATAAAATAAAAATTGGAGACAAGGACTTACTTCATGGCAATACTGTATGCAATTCTAAAAGAGCAGAAATGCTTAAGAACCCTTCTGCATTAAAACAAACTTTAAATAGTCTCAAATGTTATCTTATGGAACAAATACCTACTACTCACAGGTCATTAATGGCCACAGGTCTTGTCCATCTTTCAGTGTCCAAATAACTCTTCCAAAGTATTTCTGACCTAAAGATAATCCCCTAGACTCAGTTATATATTAACTATATTCTTAAACAAATACTGTCATGAAGAAAAAAGTTACAACTAATAACTTCATTCATTGAAGAAATGCATTGATTTGATAAGAATTCCATAATCTTACAGTACACTACTACGGTCAAATGAAATTTCATTTAACAAAAAAAACCCACCAAAGACATTTTGCTTTGCTGCAAAATGTTTATTAAAATACCCTGCTTTGTACTTCTGTCCCGTAATGTCACTACAACAAAAAATCCCCACTACTGTCAGAACACAAACAAAGCTGCCTTGCTGCAATCAGGCAATTTCTGGGTTTGAGACTGAAGCTTTTTGCAAAAACCCAGTCTTTTCATACTGGTTCCATTCAGAATGGAGAGCAGGGAGATTCCCAATTTGATCCTGTGTGGCTGCAGAGCTAGGGCTAGGCTAGCCCCATGGAGCCAAGGTCTCAGAGAGACACTAAGGTTGTACACCTGGCTCACACTCTAGGATAAGGGCACCAGTCATCAGGGAAAGACAACCCTATCTCATTTTCTGAGACTGTCAGCATTAAAAGTAAGGATGAGGAAAGGTCCTTGACCAAGTATTTTTAAGAGTATAGCAATATTGCAGTCTTTAACTTAAGACTGCACAATAAAAATTCAGAACATTAAGAATTCATTTCATACAAATTATTGTCAACTTTTTCAAGCTTTTAATAAAAGACAACATTGTCTGTGTTGGAAAAGCAATTATTTAAATGTAGGTAGTTATAAAAATCAACTACACTACCTTCAGCTCATGTTTTTGCTTTAGTTGCTGAATCTCTACTGCTCCCACAGTGTTTGACATCAAATCTTTCATCTTTTTTTCATAATGCTCCTTTAAACGCATTAGGTCATGAGAAAGCTACAGTGTATAAAAAGACACAATCTTTTCAAAAAGCCATAGTGAAAACTTCATGCTGAAGCACTCACATAAATCATGCACATTGCCCCATCTATCTACTGACACAAAGACAGCTAAGGGAAAACTATCACTGAGGGAGAAAACTATCACTGAGAGAAGCTCCAGTCTGAGGAAGGAACCCGGGCACTGCTGAACTCCACCAGGTGCTTTTCTGTAAAGAGGGGAGCAAAGCCACTTAGACTAAGGCAACTAAATTCTTATACATATTATTTGTATTGTGCCTATCTCAAAAACCATATGGAAAGAATACATCAGCTTTAACCATAAGCATTATTCACTGGAGCACAAAACCTAGTCTGTATTTCAGACTATCCATCAAAACAGTGAATCAGAAGAAAACTCAGAGATTGAGGAACCTGTGGAGATTGCTGGCACCTGAGAATACAGAAGTTGACAGGGCAGTGAGTCAGGTAAGGAGACACTAACAGGATTCATGTTCCTGTGGTTTCCACATGCATCATAGTCTCATTGTATGAACTTGGGTGTAACCATCTCATACATGAATATATTCATTTGCAAGGTAAGGAAACTATCACAGAGAAAGGAATGCTCTGGAATACTAATTACCATTTGTTAAACATTCTGACAAAAGTAGATAAAAGAGGTTAAAATGCAACCAGGAAAGAAAAAAAAAGAGAGGAAAATATTTGGTGTGCCCTATAATAGAAGTCCAGTGGAAAACCCCTCAGCTTGATATCAACAGAGTTATTTGGCAAGAGATCAAAGCCTCAGGAAAGAGAAGGCTTACTGAGTTGAAAAAAAGAGATAGGCCCAGCACGTAGTTCCACTAGGCTGGGTCAGGATGCAATTACCTCTAACATCATGATTCTGGCATTACAGCAGTATAATAAAGAATAGTATCTGGTTCACAGACAAGAAATATTTAACAGCACAAAAACCTTCCCTTCTTAAAATAAAACAGTAAATAAATAGAATAATAAGAATTATAATGAAAAGGTGACTTTGAGGGAAGTCATACCAGCACTTAAAATTAAAAATCCTCCCTCCAACCTTGCCATACTTTTCAACTAACACTAAAATTATAAGTAGGGCAAGTCCCTCACAGGCTCTGAAAGGCCACAGAAGGTGATGTGCTGGGAATATCCTGTCACAGGGCCTGAGGAGAAGTGAGAGTTAGTGCAAGGAATGGATACAGAGAAAATGTATATAAAGAAGAGTAGTGTCAGCCCGTGCTGAAATGCCAATGCAGGGAGGGCTGGGGTTGGTTTTTGGGGGGTTTTGTTTGTTTTCTTGGTTGTTTGTTGCAAGGGTTTTTTTGGCAATCCTAAAGTTTCCTTCCTCACTCTCTGCCAAACCCTTCCCTAATTTCCCAATTTCTCCATCTCCCAGCAACCCATCCAGGTGCAGGAGCTTATGTGACTTTTCCATCCACCAGCTTAAGTGTTCCTCACCTCCTCACACCCATCCTCACAAGGCAATCCCCAAAACGTTTTGTTACAAGCCTGAAAAAACCATCTGCATGGCAGTACTCAAGGGCACACCCCTCTTCTCTCATCACTCCTCAGTCTCTTGCTCAGACACTCTGTGCCTGATCCTGGTGCAATCACATTCAACCACTGCCAACAGTTTTCCATGACAGATCAAAGTGTACTTTTAAGGGTTCCAAAAAATGGCTTTAAACCTTCCTTTGTTCACATATGTAAATAGATTCTTATGACTATGGCCAAAGCTGAAGTTAGGGATAACAACAGAAGATTAAAAAAAAATAATAAGTCAGCAGCCATGTTAAGGCTTACACACTCACATGCAAAGTAATTTCCTAGTGTCTTCCAAGGTATTTAGAACAAAAAAAAAATTCAGACTCCATTTTTTCAGTCTTGTTAGAAAAAACTCACAAACAAACAGCTGCAACAGCTTAAGATCGTTCTAGTCAGAACAAAACCAAGACAAAACCAGAGGATGAGCACTCAGCTTACAAAGTGCAGATTTGGGTGGGCTCAAGTCTTGCAGTTAATTGCTCACTCCCTGATTTCCAAAGGACGTGCAGCATGGATGGAGGTGAGGGGAGAGTAGATTACATGTACTGGAGGGAAACACAGACAGCAAGGCTTTTATTCTCATCAAGTTAAGAAACCTGCAAAATGAAAATAAGGGTGCCATGAAATAACACCCTGTCTGCAACCTCTGCACATTCCAGCCACGGGGTGCTGAGGCAGCTCACAACACACAGTTGCCAAGTGGCTCTTGGGGGTCTGTCCCCAGTCAGCACACACTGGGGAGCCTCTCATAAAGAGGGTACTCAAGGGCAGAAGAAGAGGAGCCAAGGCAAAGAGAAGTCAAGAGCCCAGGGCCTCTCTCCCTGTGCAATGGGAGAGGTGCAGCAAGGACAGGCACCTGTGTCTCCTGTGCCTTCCTGCCTCCTGCAGAACAGATGGAGCCAAAGGCACGAGACCTGACAAGTGTCACAGATGGATCATTTTAATCATGCCACCTCTCTTCTCTCCTAACAGGTAGAACTCTTTTGATTACAAAAAATCTTTTACTTTCAGAAGTTTTTTAAGTTCAGTCACTTTCAAACAAGCAAACTCATACAGATCAAAGACAGAAAGCTAGGGAACACTGGCAAAGAGTTTTGTGACTTTTGAGCACCGAAAGATCCCAAACCATCAATTCTTGTGAGGCCATTTATTTTTCACATTATTTTCCACACTTATTTAGCACTTACACTAATCCAGCAACTGCAAAAGAAGAGAAGGTAAGGAACTGCCCATAAACAAAAACAATCTCATTTTATTTTCATTTTTATCCAATTTGAGTTTTCTCCTTTTTAAGAAGCTTCTGTTCAATATTTTCATATCTTCTTTTCCCTGTTACATTTTGTTATGTACTGTCACTTCCACACTGATTCATATCTCCTTTAAAAAGACACTGTTGGCATTTGAAAGTGAATTGAGGAAAAAAGAAATACAGGTGAGAAAGGGAAGTATTAGAAACCAGGACAACCTCACTGAGCAGCCATGACTGAGCAGCACTGCAGGATACATACATGTCTCTTGTGGTTGCCTCGCAAAAAGGAGCTGGGAATTCCATTCTTACACTCAGAATCACTCTGTTCTTCATAGCTTTCAAACTCACTTGAACTCCACCCGTATTCCAGTGAGCTGTTTCCACCATCATCACCATTTTCAACATCATCATAAATCATTTCCTCTGCAAGAATTAAAACAAAATAAAAAAAAAGCTACACTGAAATGTATGTTTGTTCAAACACCAGAAAACTTACTCAGGATATGCTACAAAAAATTGTACAGACTTTTGTATGCACATTAAAAATTTTGAATTAAATCCAATATTCAAATAGCCAAAGTGGATTATCTTTGTTGAAACAGAGTACTTTAAAAGGAGAGTGTTATAGGTACACACCATGATCCTTTTAGAAACATGTGCTACTCAAATGACACTGTTGTTTCCAAATCCAACAAAATGATTTAGAACTTCAAAGGAAGTTTAAACTCTAACTGTGAACGCACATCTGCACCGAGAAGCATCATCCTTCCATATTTAAGCTGGCCATTTGTCCCGAGGGACATGGTAAAAAAATGCTAAAACATGACAAGAATCAAATGAAAATGTCACTACTTCCAGCAGAGCAGGTCAGACCAATGCAGCAAGAAACATGTTACACAATGGCGTTTTATGACTCATCACCACCAGTCACTGGAAGTTCCCTGTAACTGGCAGCTACCCTGCTCATGATTTACTCTAAAAACTTGAAGTATTCACCTTTTCAAGACATAACCTTTTCAAATCTATATTGAAAAGGCTGGCCAAAGTACCTCCTGTTAAAAACACAGGTCTTTTCATTGGCACAGACGTCAAGAACATAAAACTTACTCAAAATAAAATGGAAAATTTAGAGCCAATTGCTTATCAGGAAACAGGAATGCACTCTACCTGCAGCATCATATGTCAGTACAAATGGAAAAGTGTGGACACTTGTCATGGTACAACACTTCTATCAGGAATCACTATTGTCAGAGGTTATGATGCAGCATTTACAACCGTCTCCTATTAAATTCAGGAAACAGCAGTTGTGCTTTTATTTTAAGATTGACATTTCTTTTAAACAGAGAAAAAATATGTACCCAAAAGAAAAGCTGATATGTTCTACATATCCATCAAACCCCTGGATTTTAATATTAACACTGGAATCCTCTGTGTTAATTCTAAACAATTTAATTAGTCTAATTTGGAAGACTTTGATTTTTAATTTTTTTTAAATCCCCATGCATGTCAAGAGCATCCTTAAAATATTGTTACTAAAGAAGACATCTTAGTGGTAATCTAGCACAATGAGTAATTTAAAAGAACCATCATACTAAGTCAAAATAAATCAAGACTTATGCAAGTCTAACTCCCGTGCTGTGAGCTTTGGAGCAGGATTTACCCCATGACTGGGTGAATTTATCTTGTCCATGTGGTAATGTAGATTGCCTCATTGAAACTTTTTTTGGAATAGTTGCCTCTCCCTGACAAAATATACAAATAATAAACACCAAGATCATGAATAGAAGAAAATGAAACTTCCCCTACTACCTGTTTCCTCAGAATCTTTCAATGTCTTAGAAGACAACATGAAAATCAAAATTTTAATTGATGTCTTATGGGTTAAGCTAAAAATTCTGACCAATAAGCTCAGCAGAGTTTTGCCCCACATTCCATATCCCACCTAGCTCAGCCACCTGGGCCTGGTGTACATGTTTCCTGACTGATCAGCAACAGCACAAAGATGTCCCTGCTCAGAGCAGCACTGAGGGAACTTCCAGTAATATAAGCATTCAAGTCATGAATATAACACGGTACTTCCAGTAATAAATGAAAAAAAATTAGTAATAATTTGTAAAACACCTTGCCTGAACACTATTAGGGACAAGAAATTAAACTGTTACAGCTTTAAAGATTAATGTGGGTTTCACACAAGAAAGCTAAAGTGTTTTCTTGATTCATTAACAACTTCAGCATCAAAGACCTACACCTTCTGAGAGCCATGATGAGTAAGATGCTGAGCTCCCAATAAGTCAATTCACTCAAACACAAAAATCAGCCAGTAGCAACTGATCTTTAGGCAGACTTCACTATCCCCAAAAACCGCAAAACAAACCTGAGCAAGAGCTTCATAAAATATGCTTCTTGAGCCCTAACTCCATCATTTCCAGTAAAGGTAAAATCTTGACTCCAGCAACTACTTTGAGATCTATTCTGCCCCCTCCAAACATGGTCACAACCATCAGGAGCAGACCACTTCAAAGCTGAAATAAAACATTTGTGTAGAGTCACAATCAGGATGCTGAACAGGCACCCTGGACCATCTCTTCCGTCTATCAAGCATTTCTATATTGAAGGGGACTTTCAAGGAAAGAGCTTCTCTCTATAACCATGACAATGATACATTATCATGCACCATTTTGCTGTTTAAAAGACCATTTTCCTAACTACCTTGCCTTGTTCAGGGCACTACTGCTAAAACACCCAACACTGTAATTCTCTAATATGCAGAATACTCAAGCACTTGGAACAGTATCTATAAAACAAAGTAAAATTCAGCTTCTGAGAAGAGAAGTATAGGAGACCTGCTGAGACAGTCTTTTAAGTATTAGTAGAATTCTGAACTTTGTAAGACCTACAAATCATTGACACAATGGTAAATCCATTTACATAGATTTTAGGCACTTATCGAATGTATCTCTTTAGTACACATGCACATAATTCCATTTTACATTGCTTTCAACATTACAAAGACCTCAAACCTGGTTCAGAGTCTGAATCTTCTCTTGGCACATCATCATAAATTACCTCATCTGGGTCTAAAACAAGACAGAAAAAAAAAAAAAAAAACAAATGAGAAACTTCTTAAAATTTGAATGGGACCAAGTGTTTAAGAGGCATTTGGACAAAGCCCTTAACATGCCTTTAGCTCTTGGTCAACCCTGAAATGGTCAGGCAGTTGAAATGCTGTAGGTCCTCTCCAACTGAAATATACTATTATATTTTAAAGAATTTTGGTTATATTGGCATATATGAATACAATAGAAATATGACTCACTCTCAACTAGCATTTTGCTTGCACATCTAATCATTTAAATATTGCAATAATGGACAAAGCAGTATATGGTATTTGTGAAATTTCCATTTTATCTGCATTGTTTATGATGACCTTCGGTAGCCTGAAAGCAAAAATCCACTTCAAAAATCAGTATTTTCCCCTCTTTCTTACAGAAGTATGGTGTGTCTTCTGCCTGTTGAAGGCTGCTCATTGCTTTACTAAATGGCAGTAGAAAAGCTGAAATTGACTTTTTAAAAAGAACCAAAACTAAAGAACGTAATGATTATCATAGTACATTAAGAGGCAGAATAAAAAAACAAATTCCTCAGTCATTTCACAAAATCTGAAAGATGAACTCCAGCCCAGTGGGAACAGCTGAGAACAGGCAGGATAATCTGTCCTCAAACCACACAGTCTCTGTTCTGGTTTAAAATGCAGCTATCAGCCAAGAATCAACAGCACACACCAGGACAGTTCCTTCCCTTCCTCCTCCTCCAAGTACTTATTTGCCACTACTGCACAAGAAGAGCAATTTCAAATACAGTCACAGATCAGACTCTGAACTGGAGCTTATTTCCACTGCACATGCATTGATGGAGCTAAATTACTTCCATAACACATGATTCCACAGACTCCAAAAGGTGGAAAAATGAATGTTAACTTTATTCTAAAATACAATTTTATTCCACTATTGAATGTTCTACAGCTGAATGTTTTATTACACTATTGAATGTTCTACAGCTCAGTTCTGGAATCTATCTGAAAAGACACAATAAAAGTGAACATGGACATTCCCATACAAACTGCTTGTGCACATAGACACACACATACTGCTGATCACAGCTTAAAACTGACCACCTTCCACAGTTGTACTTCAGTGCTCACTGGTACTTACTTTCCATCCATGCTGTATTTGCAGGATCTGCAACCCATTTGGCCAGGGCATCATCCTCTTTCTTGGTCTGGTTATCTTCACTTGAAAAAGAGGCCAGAAAATAAAAGAACTAAAAGTTACACCACAACGTTTTTAAACATCCACGAAGACAAGACTTATATTTCTGCCTTCTAGTTTCCACTCCAAGGCTCTGACTGGTCAAAAAATGTTGCTTCAGTATGTAGTTGGGCGATGAATAAGCTATTCTAGTTAATAGTCTGACAATTTTAGTCAGAAAATTGAAAACACTTTCTTCACAATCTTAAAAAACACTCTGTTTTTGAGTTCATCTACCAGAACACAGGAAAGTCTCTCAGAAACAGTGAAGTGAGAACTTCTTTTTCATGATAAATAGGATAAAGACATTCTGGGTTACATCAGAAGCCATCAGGCAAAGTTGCTCCCCTCCTCCACCTGGTGCTGGTGAGGCTGAACCTGTAGCAGCATGTCCAGTTTTGGCTTCCCAACATTCCCCTTGTAGAGAGCTGTGGAGAAACTGAATCTACCTCTAGAGAAATGTAGAGAAACTGAAGTCAAGGACTAAAGCACATGGTTTACAAGGAAGGAGATTAAAAACATGGAGATTATTTAGTCTGATGAAAAAGATGTTATGGGGTGATCCAAGAGTAGCTACAACTACCCAAAAGAGAACTACAGAGCTGGTAGAATCAGGGTTATTTTTTTGGCTGGGTTTGTTTTGGGGATTTTGGGGCCTTTTTTTTTTTTTTTTTTTTTTAATGCCAGACAAAGGGGAAATGGTCAACAGACTGTCCACTGAGAGATTTGGTTTGGACATTTGGGGAGGTAAGTGGGGAAAAGGGGGGAAGGGAAGGTAGAACAGCAGGGAAGACTGCTTGGGGCAGCTGCAGCACCTCCATCTTTGGAGGGTTGAAGGCTCAGCCAGCAAGGACATGGTTGATCTGATGGAGTATTGGAAGTGTTCCTTCTGAAAGTAACAGGCTAGACCAAACCTCCAGCAATCTGTTGCACCTGACATTGCCATCACTCTAGAAAAAAATTAACCCAGTGTCTTCAAAAATGTCATGCAGTTACACACACCAGTGCTGATTTTTGTACTCAACCAGAATTACAGGAGTAAGAAAGTGAAAAAAACCAAAACAACAAACATGGAAGCATCACACAAGGAAAATGAAATACTTATTAAATGCGAGCTTTCTTAGGAATTAAGGCTTTACAAATCATTAAAACATGATGAACTGGCAATCACCTATTCTGAGGGTCCTCCAGGTTTACAGAATTATAATGACCTTCTTCAGTTGCTGACTGTGTACCTGCCAAGTAGAAAAAAAAAAAAAAAAAAAAAAAAAAGAAAGGGCATACAATAACATGTCAGTTTGGCTCAAACTGCACATTTTAGCATAAGAAACTGATTTTCTAGATCATTGCTAAAGAATAAACTCCTTCCTTGCAATAGTTTTATTCTTACACATGTTTAAAAAAATTTGGAAGTTTCTTCACACAATGCATTTTTGAAAGCTAAGTAATTCAAAGACACAGCCATTTGTTACAAGAGCTGTTAAGAGGAAATCATAATGCCTAATGAATTTATTTATATCTCTCAAACATATATTCTTCTACAGGTAATAAGGACCACACAAACATTTGCTGTCACTTGACAGTATTCCTAATAGCGGTAAAAAGCAAAGGCTGGAATTATAGAAGAACTGCTGCCCAGTCAAAGGAAAGTATATTCAAAATACAAAAAGAAAAAGGCAGGATATGGGGAGCTTTATTTTCTTACTGTCTTGACATTAAGCTGTCAACTTTCTCAACTCTGGTTACAAAATGGATCTCTTGTTTCTGTAATAATCCATAGTTATTCCTCTTTCTAGTTTCTTCTTCTGTCTTAAAATTGTATAGAAGACAGAGAATTCATCACATCATCAAGGGAAAAATCCCACAGCAACTCTAAATCCACAAGAATTGGAAAATAAACAAACAGAAATGCATATAGAAAAGGCAGAAGGGAGAGGAATTTTGCCAGGATCTAGGAAAAACAGTAAAAGGTATGAGAAGAAACCATTTGGCTTGAGCACTGAACTCAGTATCTGGAAATTATTTCATTACATTAGAAAGGAATTAGCATTGATCATACTCACCCAGGGTGAGTGCTATACCAGAAAGGTACCTGAGGTTAACCAAGGATTCCCTTTCAAATAAAGTAAGGTGTGTAAATACAGTACCTTCTTCATCTACAGAAACACTGCGTATGATGACAGGACTGCAGTACGCTGGCACTATCAAAGGCAAGTTGGATGGCACAGCATATCCACAAGGGACAGGAACAGAATATCCACCAGACAGGCTGGGACTTGCACATTCATCCTGAGGACTTGGTTCTGGTGATGAGGATGGATCCTTATCTTGGATTGGGGAAATATTTATGACTGAGTAGGGATTTACTTTGGCTGGAGTGCCTTCTGCAGCAGGTTCTGATGTTTGCAGCTTCTCAGTGTCTTTTAAATTATCAGCTCCTTTAGTTGAAAGATTAAATGAACATACAAAGTTTTAGTTTTCATACCTGTTCAAGCTGCTCTAATAGCTCTTTGCAAGTATGCTAAACACTGACCTGATCTTTACTACACAAGTTGCTTACAATCTAGGACTCAAAATTCCCACACAGTATTGCCAACATCCCCATTTTATGGATGAGGAATGCAACAAGACCAAAACAAGATGAGTTACAAAGATGCCTATGGAAATACAATAACTTGACTGACATAAGCACATGAGTCAAAACAGTCTTAAATCATGAAGGTTAAAATCTGAATTCTAGATGAATTTGAATCTTACAAACAGAAACACAAGAAATAGTTTAGGGGTAGTCATGAGGACAAGAAAAGTCATGGAGGGACATTCTTCAAAGACCAGTCCTGAAAATGCTCTGTTAAGAAAGGGAGGAAGAAAATAACTTCACTTCCAGTTTTCACCTTTGAAAATGTATTGTTTTCTGTTATACAAAGTTCCCAGTATTTTTTGAGACAAGCTGAGCAACAGCAGAAGCACGGGGCCCTCTGAAGGGAACAGCAGAACTGTAGCTTCCAAGTGATCCAATGATTTTAAGCTGTAAGCACAACTTCATAATAAGGGAGACCAAGCAACAGATGCTCAGGGAAAGATGGTGTTTAAGTTCCAGGTTGTCAAACTGTACAGTACCTGAAGAGTTACCTATTTTTAACTGCCATAAGTACAGTGAATCTGTTTACAAAAGGAAATTGGATTAAAGTAAGCAAAATCAGTTGTTAGCAATTTGAGCAGAACACAGCAATTTCCAGACTACACCTCAGCACTGGAAACATCTGCATCTGTCATTAAAAGTGTTTCAATATTTAGCAAAACTTCTGTTTATGAACAAAATTCATACATTCAAACTCTACTTAGTTTTATGCACAACATCTCAAGCTCAGCAACAAAACAGCTTATGTCGAGCCATCAATGTGCCTTAAGACCAGCAAGGATACACAATTTTCCTGCAGCCTATGCCACATCCATTGGTTTGGATGTCATACTTTAATGGAAAAACTCACAGGAACTACATGTGATGGTCACTAGCCCTGCCAGATCTACCACGACTGCAACTGGCAAGAATATTCAAAACACCTGCATGTTATTTCCACGTGTGAGAGACTGGACTATGACTCAAAACAAAGTGACCATTTGCAGAGGTGCCTGGGTGCTTTGCTGAGGCCAGGTTTGCAAGCCCACAAAGAAAAGGCAGTGAGTTTTTGGGTGTGTAATGACAAACCTCTGGTTTGCATAGGACAGAGGGGGTGAACTTCCGACCACCAGAGGCTACCAACCAGGCTCTGGGGCTGGTAGGAGGCAGACCCTGGGGAGAGGCCCCCCAAATCACAGCCAAACTGCCCTCCCTTCCACACACCCTCCTCCCAGGGAATGTCACATTCACACAAGGTTTACTGACATTAGAGACAGCTGCCTTAGAAGAGCTCATAAACTCTCAACCACCCCTGAAGGGCCTTCAGACTCATTTCTGATGCACGTGATCAAAAGACAGCATAGATCTTCAACCTGGCAGAGGAGGTGCTTGGGCACCCCCACCTGAACCTGAGAGTGTACTAACCCACCAGAGTTTGAAATTCATGGGCTTTTCCCCCCACCTCTGACAGATAAAGACCTTCAATTGTCACTTCAATCAAGTGTCATCACAGATCCCATGGCCAGAAGATTATGGATCTTCCTACTCTTACCCTTTCTTTCTTTTTCTTTCTTCTTTCCTTTTCCCTTACATGTTTCCTTAAGCAGGTGGTATTTTTATGCTTTGATATTGCCATATTACTTTATATAACAATAACAAAAATGGCTACATATATGCTTTCCATTACAACCAAACTGATCCAAAATAAACCCAACATGTGCACATTTACAAACACCAATCCTTCACTGTTGTTTTACTCTAATCTGCTCCAAGAGATCCATTAAGAAGAACCTGAGTTACCCTCAGGGGTGGGCCATAACACCATGGAAAACTCTTCTTCAAGTACTTTTATTGCACTGTCAAAACAAGGCATCCTATGATCAGTCTTGACTATTTAGCCCAGTGGAGGTACAGACCAACAGGCTGACTTACCTGCAGCACCAGCCTCTTGGTGCTCTGTGTAATTTCCAGGAATAGGTGGCACAAGGGCTTGCCTGTCTGCTTCTGGTATCTCATCTCCACTATCAAAATCAAACTGTTCTCCCTCATCCTCTTCTTCATCATTCGGGCCCGCGGCTTTTGGTTCATGTTCTAGAACTGAGCAGAAAGACACACCTTTGTTTCTTTGCCCTTAATAATGATTTCATGGGAGCAGTAAATGCTCCACAATACAAATGAAGCATACACAATGAACCCTTAGATTTTTAGGTTACTGGAACAGAACAAAAGTTGATTGATATGTAGATAACCTCATGCAGTTTTCAATAAATCCTTTAGTGCAAACAAGGAAAATACTTGGAAAGAAATAAACAAGTAATAATGGAAATACCCTTGCTTTTGTCATAATGAGCCAAAAGATTTTTAGAAAAACACTTAAACAGCCAATTTTTAAACAAGAAAACTTCACAGATTAATTTATTTGCATGGGGACTTTGCAACTTTAAAACTTCAAGTCATTTTTCCTTTCTAACTGAAACTCCTAAGTCTATTATTTCCTAACAGTGTCCAAATACCAGTGACAATGACTTAGCTCACACACTCCAACATGGACCAGCAGATTGGTTTTCCTACTCCAATCTGAGATAGTTTTAAACCATGCAACATGCTATTAGCCCTATTACCACACACATGCATTCTGGTGGAGGGAGGGTGTGGAACCCTTGAGGAAGTAATGGCTGAAATAATGACACTCTAATATGGATAGGAAGGGTGGGTTTGGGTTTTTTCCTCCTTGCTTGTGAAGATACTGTAGCACAGATTTGGCACTGTACAAGAGGCTGGGGAGAGGGAACAGGAAGAAGTACACAGCAGTTTCCTCCCATGCTACTGGGGAAAACCCATGAAAATGTAAATCCCTTCATGTACCTACAGCATAAAACAATATCCTAAAAAAGATAAAGGTGTAAATACACAAGTATGTTATAAAAATTTACCTGGAGGTGATAAGTTTCCCCCCTCCATTCTCGGGTAACACAAAATGAAAAATAACTCTTGCAAAGATGATTTGATCTGCTGTATCATGATGATGGTATCAGCTATCCTACCATCCAGAACACATTTTTTATCTTTATGATAAAACTCTCAACACCCCAAAGCTCTAGACTGGTTAGATTGTCATGGTAATCAGCATTCCTGCCAAGGCTTCTGTTTCTTCAGGCAGGCTGAGCCAGCATATTTTACCACAGCTACAAATAACAAGATCTTTCATGCAGCCTCTCTGCTGGAAAAAAGGGAACTAATTGCAAAAATAGTAAGGAACAAAAAACCTGGATTATCCTGCATTTATTGTCATGTGTTATGGCTGAGACAGCAGGATATTTAATTTCATTTTGATGAATTTCTTTCAAAAATTCTTCTGCATGAAGTCAGGCTTCTCATTTTTGCTTTGTCCATTAGCAATTCCTCTTTTCCTGAAAGATGCAAGAAATTCTTCAGAGCTCTTCCAAGTGATTAAAGACAAACATGGCATTCTTCCTGATTAAGCATCCATCTGACTAAACTGTAATATTTGTTGCTTGACTGTGTAATGGGGAAAAGAAATGAAAGAGGGGAAAATGTCTTTTCAACATTAGTAAAAAATTTAAATTGGACGTGCCACCTGATTTTTTTTCTGTTATGGCTGTTAACACTGCCCCTCTTCATTCATTTCAAAACATTTACTTTGCATCATAGATAAACATGGCACAGAACCTAATAAATGGGCACTACAGCCTGGAAAGATTCCATAATCACATCACTGATGGGACAGCGGGTTAAGATTACAAAAAGAGACAAAAAAAGAAAGAATACATTGTCTGTCAGAAAGGGTTTACAGGAGACAAACAAATATCCTCAGTTCAGAAAGTTTTAAAACTGTATTTCAGATTTGCATTACTTCTACATTTGCTTAATTCTTCAGGCATAAAATTTAGCCTTTTAAATTTAAAGATACCTTCCATCTCAAATTTAATATAAATATTCTCCTTTAAGCTTTTAATATCAAGGGCATACTATTTCAATTGATGGAAAAAGTATTTTAACAACAAAAATAAAAGAGGATAGGGGCTTTTTGCTTCAGCTAAAGAGCTGATCAGAACTGCAGATAAAAACAGATTATGTCACACAAAAAAAAGAACAAATTCCTAGTTTGAAAATACCTATTTTCCACAGTTCTTTGTGTTATGTCACAACAACACACAGACAAAAGCTCTTTTTAAGTGCTACAATTAGGAAGACAGACAGCAGCTAGACCCAGGCTGAATCTGGCTACTAAACACCACCACAGGTCTTGCAAAATTTCATGCTCATGAAGAAAGCCCCAGTTCCTCCTACCCTTTATCTGCAAATCAAAAGGATAAAGCCAAATAGTGGCAAATGTCTTGCAGAAAAAAAAAAAGGGGGGGGGGGGCGTGGGTAAGAGGGGGAATCTGGGGTGGGTGTGTGTGTGAGGGGGGAATTTTCAAAGGCATCCTCCCTTGCACAAACACACAGCTTTTTTTTTTTTGACATAATTTTAAAATGCCCTATTTTTTTTTAACGAAATAATAGTCACACAATGCTTAGAGTGACAGAGACTATCTGGAATTACTTCAAATAATTAAATTAGTTACTAAAAATTCAATTTTCCCTTTCACCACTACTCACATCCTTAGCTTTATGTGCGCCAATCAGTGCAATGAGAATACAAAAACTGATTGAACTTGTTCATCTTATGGCAATACCACTCTGAGAGCTCTTTAAATGCTTCAGGGAAAT
Organism: Serinus canaria; assembly: GCF_022539315.1. Classification (NCBI taxonomy): domain Eukaryota; kingdom Metazoa; phylum Chordata; class Aves; order Passeriformes; family Fringillidae; genus Serinus; species Serinus canaria. Next base: position 92,633,356 of record NC_066316.1, read on the forward strand.
TGTCACATTTCTAAAAATTTCCACTTGGAGTTTTCAAAGGGAAAAGAAATCTGATATAATGGAAACATTGTCTTCAAGTTAAATTAAGTATGAAAGTGTTAATCTAAAAATCAGAAAAAGGAATACATGTTCTCATGACTGTGCACAGCACACAGATTTATGACTTTTTCTGGCTTTGTTATCCAGTGAAATGACATTTCTTAAGTTTACTTCAGAAATAAGCTCACTTAGGTTGTGTTTACAGAGACCTGCTGGGGCATAAACAAATTTAAAAAACTTTTGGTTGCACTGCCAATTGCAAAGCATTCTTGGCACCCTTTGCCTTCCCATCTATTAACTAAGGAGTTAAAGGAATGACATTAATTCTAAAGCCCAGATTAAGTCAGCGAAGCTTCATTAACAGTTTTCTTAAACAGTTTTTTTTAGTGACATAGAAGTCAGATAAAATAGCTCTGCCCTTACCATCAAGTGCATTTTGAATACAATATGAACACACCTGAAATAAATAAAAGCACCCCAAATGTCTGTCCTCCCCCGGCAATCTCGTAAATCCATGATGACTCAGAAGATGTCAATTGAAGAAGTCAACTTTCTTCTTCTTCTTTCTTTCAACTTTTCTTCATGATAAAGGAAGAATAAAATAGAACCCCAAGCACAAACAGTTCAGCAGTCTGGGGCATGAGAACAATAAACCTGGAAGCCCTAAACACAAACAGACATGCTACCACCAAGAAATATGAATACTTTATACTTTAAGGTTTGAAAAACATTTTTAGAAGTGGAAGCCTTCTGTATAATTAGGAACATCATCTCTGCAATCAGTTGTACTCTTTTTTTTAAAGTTCACAGGCTATTATGGAACAAAAAGCAGAAATGTATCTATTATATTTAAACAACTCATAAATATTTTAGTCACTTCTACCATAAGATCGATGAAGGAAATAAGTGTACAATGCTTTAAATGGCATAGATCTAGTTATTATTTAGTGAAAAAATATTAATACAATTGAACCTAAAATGCACTGGCAGGAGGTGCCTGCTCTTATTCCAACATGCAGTTTTAAAACATTTATCTTTTTTATTCATTATTTTGGATTGCAACAAAACACTTAGGACTGCGAAGACCTACCTTCCTTTCAAATGCATTCCCAAATATTTCAACTTTCTACAAATACTAGAGCGTCTTGAAATACACAAAACTTATTAGTAAAAAAAATATTTTAAAATGCTACTATCCCAGAACATTTTGAGTTAATATGAAATTTGCTAACTCACACAGGTTACAAGTCAAAACAAACTGCCAGACATAGCAATCTAAATTCTTATTATTTATCCTTTTTACATTCCAGACATTTCTCTTATGAGATACCCTTCCCTTTACAGACCTGTATTTCTAGACAATTAAAATCTGCCAAGCTCCTTATGGAAGTGTACAATAGAAATAAATATTGAAAGCATGCAGATACCAGGAAACAACTGAACTTTTCAAGTTAGCATTATTTTTATAAAACTAACCATTTGGGGCCAAACACACCCTGCTGACTGTGCTCCAGGATAAATGGGCTTTCAAGCTGCTCCCTTTTTATTTCAGCAGAGATTTTACAGCAGAGGCTTGGTGTTTGTCAGGATGGTGAAGCTTGTGCTAGGAAACTCTCACACCTGCAGAAGCTTCCAGATTTGGCCAACTTTGTAAAATAACAGCTGCCTCACATTCAGCAGGAACTTGCAGACAGGTTTCAAGAAACTTGGTTGCCACTGGACAACATCTTGTTTCTCCCAGTTTGAAATCACTGCTTAGGTTGCATTCCTAATGCTAGAAGGCAACATGTTTGTTTGTTTCAACTCACTTGTTTCCCTCCCACTTGTGACCACTAATTCTTCATTTCCAGGAGAGAAAACTGCAGTTAAATATTCTTTCACTCTGGTACTCAGCTGACACATCACTGTTCTGCCCTTCCTGAAAGGACACCTGCACCAGCACCTGGGCAGAAAGAGCGATGAGGTGCAGGGCAGGAGGGACCCTGCAGGAGAAAGGCTGACCTGTACAAGCACTGCCACTTCACTGCCACTTCCCAGTCACACGGGACATCCACCAGCACACCACTGGCATCCATAAATCACCTCCTCACATGGTCACACAGGTGGAAAGTATGTGTTTTTCTGGGGGAAAATAAACATCTAGGACAAACTGTGCTCGCAAAAACACAGGAGTGAGCGCTCCTTCCCATGGGAAGTGGGTTAGAGCCAGGACTTTTCCTTTGCACTCATTTGCACCCATTCCCTTTGCACTCACAGCTGTGCTAAGCCGGCTCTGCAGGGAACCCAGGTCCTTGCGGTACAAGCACGCTGCTAATTACACACAGCTCGCACACACATCCAAAGCATGACCGCAATGTCAGCATTACCCAGTCTCTGTGGACAACAGTTACAAAAAAAAAAACAAAACAAACCCAACCAAACTAAAGAGTATACATTCATGCAAAAATTGTTTCCAGGGATAGAAACAAACGCAAAACCACATGAATTAACAGGCTTTCCCTGCAAATAAATAACAAAGAAATAAGTACAAATGCCTCTTTAAGTATTTTGCAAATACACACATTACATGCTAATTATGTTGTTGAGCATGCACAACAGATATTGTTCTTCTGGATAAGAAAACAAATTCAAAACCAGAGTCAGAAGAGCAATGAATCTGCCTGCTCACGTTTCAGAGAGCCTGCTAACAGCAGGCCTAATACAAAAAAAAAATTGCATTCCTTGAAATAAAGCCCAGGTCTATGGATGTTAGGAGAGATTTACAAATAGCAAAACCCCTGAAATTTACAAACTACTCACAGTGCTAAAAATCTGTCTTAATTACCTAAAGTTTAAAAGAACTGAGTTGCAAAAACTCAAAAGTCTAAAATAACATTATGACATGAATCATGCAGTCCAGAGAAAAGCAGGAGCAACACCAGCAGACTTGTACTCCTTTGCAAAGCCTCAATCTGCTTTTCAGTGCTGGCTACCTAATAACCATAAAGGCAGGTATGTAAAATCAGTGTTTTATGGCCATTTACCTTAAATACTCAGCACACTAGCATTGCCTGTCACCTCTAGAAACACAGATCAAACCTGGCCCTGAGGATGTCTTTTCTGCTTTAGCACCATACTAGCACATTCTGACAGATGAATTTCCAAGAAATAACAAGAAATTTTGCAGGTGCTGTAAGGAAAGCCTGTACAGACTATTTGGAATTCTGCATAAATACATGAAAAGCACCTATCCATATTAAAGGCTACTAGCTTTCCATCTGTATTCAAGGAATACCAATACACTTAACCCTTAGTACCCCCAAAGTCACCCATCTGAATTAGTATAAATGCCACCAGGCAGCTGAGCTGAGGTACAAAGGGTCTGCTGATGGTGGCTGTGCATCCAAGCTCAGCCTCAGCTACAGTGCACACGATCAGCTGAACTCACCTACAGCATGCTGCCAAATGGACAATCCACACAGGAAACAGGAAAACCAGAGAGCTCCAACATATTAATAGAATTAATATAATAGAAAAAAAACAGCAGACAACTACCAAGTCATTGAGAAAACTAAATATCCAGCTCTGGCACTGCAAGCATGTTGGCTAACCATATATACAAATGATATACAAAGGAAAACCAGAAAACTTTTCTAGAAAATGCAGTTTCGACCATATAGTTGACAATTTTATGAAAAAATAACCTTTTTTAAGGAAACTTAGAAAGTGAGAGCAATCTGACTTGGTATTTACTTCTATATTTCTTTTCTCTATCACTATTAACTATTAATATCTATTTTTCAAAATAATTACTCTTACTTTGAAGCAATTGCCATTTAATGCTTTGAGGCATATGCATTTCTCTAATACAGTCTGTTTAATTCTAACCAGCAATATAAAACTACTGAATCAGCTAGCAATTCGTTGGACCAAAAGCTCTTTCAAAGTAACTGGGAACCGTATGAAGAAGAAGGCAGCCAGATAGACCCTGGAGATCTGAAACAGGGAGCATGAGATCCCACCTTTACAGAAAGAAAACATACAGCTTGGGTGCATAAACTATCATACTAAAGAAAAGCTGAAGGCCAATCAGGGCAAAAGCTTGAGTTTTTAGGTCTTGGATCTAACAACATCTTCCTACCAGGATGACACAGTCTGGTAAAGAAGTTAGCAAAGGACTTGGCTTAATTTTTGGATTGCGTTTTTCCCCCCACCTTGCCAGCAATTGTACATACTTCCTAGACTGAACCTTTGGACGACTTCGGCAAAGGGATGCCTAATCCTGGATCACTGGTCCAGGCTGAACAACAGCATTGCTTTGTCTAGCAATGTCAACACTTAGCACTCACTGGGTCCCCCCAAAAGCACCACTTAGAACACCTAAAAGCCTCTGACTTCCAACAGCTGCTGACATGCAGCTGTTGATATGCTCAGCCCACCTCCAGAGCAAGAGCCCAGGTGGGGTCAGAAGATGCACGCAGCTTCAGGAAGCTGAGTGTCCTTCTGGACACACACTGCCCAAAGGTTCCTTGTTCCCAACAATTACAGCTCCTCTAACGCTCCAAGCACTGAGTGCAACCTGTTCACATGTTTAAAAATAAATAAGATTTAACTATTTGTGTTTTCTCCTTGATGAATTCTGGGCAAAGAAACAAACTAGGTATTAAATTTTACTGCAATTGACTGTATCTTTTATTTAAAAAGTATAAACTAGAACAGAATGGTTACGCCCTGTAAATCCAGGACAATACTGGAAATACTTTGGATTTCAGCTAGCTTCGTACCTCCTCATTTCTATGGTTACTCCTTCATTCAGCCTAAAGAGCACTAATCAGATAGACTGATTTGTAAACTAAGCATAATATATGCAAAAAAAGACAAAGCCATTATCTCAACAACTAATGAGGAGGGAGTTTTATAGCACCCTTTCTTAGTATTTTTTTAATTATTATTTGAACACATCTTGATCTTCTTTTCCCTAACATGGTAATGTCAAGTTTGATCTCAAAAAAATCCCCAAAAACCCAGTGGAATTCAAGGAAACTCATGAAAACAGTAATTCTTACATCACTGAACTCTGAGGAAATCCTATTTTACAGTACCCTTTTAACATACCTGTTACCAGAAATTCTATCACCAGTGGATACTGGGCAACAATGGTGTTACCTTGGGACCTTTCAGTCCAACAGCCTCAGAGCCCTTCTCACTGCCCCCTTTCATTAGCCATGGAGAAGGAAGGAAGCTCTGCCTTGGCCCCAGGACTGGCCAAAGAAAACCACCATAAGCAAATATTACCATTCAGACCTTCAGCCAGTCCAGATGGAAGTCAGGGAGGAATTTCATCTAATACAAAAAGTCTTGTTAAGAATTGGTTTTGTGTATTTGTTTTCCACGGCCAGGTTTTGGTGCTCCAGGGGTGGCTACTGTGGTGAAAAGCTGCCAAAAGCTTCCCCCATTTCCAGCAGAGCCAACATCAGCCAGATCTGAGAGAGCTGCTGTGGGGAAAATGAACTCCATCTCAGCCAGACCCAAGACAGTTAGCAAGTGTTCTTCCCATGCAAATATGAATGGGTCACCATCTGATATGCATGGGAAAACAGCAATCCCAGCCAAAGTTAATTTTACGTCTACTTCCCTTTGCAACACAGGAGACTGATAAGATCCTCTGGACAAATTACACTTCACCAATTCACTGCTCCCAGGGCAGCACCTGCATTTCCCTCTGTTCCCCCTGCCAACATACAGAACAGGAAAATACAGAGACAGGGAAGTCAACCATCAGTTGGCATCCCCACGGCACAGGAGTACAGGCATCTTCCCTTCCAGCCCCTAGAGAAACTTCTAACAGAATAAGGTTATCCAGAAACTATCATGCTTTCACCTAAACAAAATTATCAAGCTCAACAACAGACTATTTAACAGTAAGATATATTCTTGCAACAACCCTTCTTTGACCTACTAAATAATTTTCTGTATTTATTTTAATGATAATATGGTAAGGCTAGAAAGATTCTTTCAACGGAGAAGAAAAAAGAAAATATATACAGTGGGTTGGGAGAATCTTCTCCCAAAAATGTTTAACAAGTATGTTTTCCTCAGATTACTAGGTATAGTTTCAGTTCCTGCACACAGGAAAAGCAAGCAGCACCTAATAAATGTTTCATTCAAAAATTCACACACTTTATTTATTATAATACAGACAAGCTTTTATGTGAGACAAGCTGATGCACAAGGTAAGAGAATTATAAAAATTCATAAAAAGTGAATCTTTCTGTCAACTCTAGAGTAGAGTCTTTACAGAGGCTTTAGGCATGGTTAGTGAATATTTATTGAGTTCAGTGAAACACAAGCAAAAAACTTCAAAAATGAAAAATTTGTCAGTTCTTTGTTAATGATAGATACAAGTCCTAAAAAGGCAAAAGAATTTTAGAAAAAAAAAAAAAAACCTCACCCTCTTCTTACATGTTGGCTCATTGAAATTAAAATTTCAGAGCTTAGTTTCAACTGTTCATTGAAAGAATACCAAAAATCAGCATAAATTCCTTTACAATTTTGGGGGTTTTTTAAAGCAATCAACACTAGTTTGACAACAATCAATTACTAGTTACCATCAACCCATGATCAAGTTCTGCTGCAATCCCCTGAAAGGCCTTTATCTCATCATCCATACTCTTTCTGATTAACATGTCTGGGCCTTGTCCCTACACAGACCTTGCAAGTAAAGTCAAGTCACCTTAAAGAGCAGCTGAATAAACAGGAAAAAATCCAACAAAACAACTACATCTTATTATCCAGAAAGAAAAGACCAAATACTATCAAAGGAATGAAGTCACCCACCAAGAAATCCAGAACAGTAACACCATTTAACATGTTCTAAACATCTAGCCAAGTTTTTACCATTTTTCTTCAAAATAAAATAAGATATAATTACATCTATGTATACTGTGTTTTCTCTGCGGCTACTAAAACCAAAAATAAGCTATTTATTAATCTATTTATTTTCTTTCTATTTTTTCTTTTTCCCAACACTCAAATATACTTGGCTAGAAGAAAAAATACATAATTAGGAGTGACATGTGACACCATAACTGGTTTTTGCAAAGGGAATTTTCTTGTTGCTCTTCATTACACAGCTTGTCTGAATTGTCACATAAAATAATTAATCCTTACCTTAAACAATGCATTGTCTTTCATTTACTGAGAGAAATGTGACCTTTAGAAATAAATAAATTGTTCTGTTACAGATGGGATGTCAGAAACCAGCTAGCTATTGCCAGTTTCAAAAACAAGGAGCTATTCATAACTACAATTCATATTCTGTTCTCATTCTCCTGAAATCTTGGCTCCCTTTTTACAATCATTTGTAACTGTCTGTATGCTGAAAATAGATACCTAACAATATTGTTTAGCCCAAGACCAACTCCCTTCATATATGCAGCTTAATTTAAGCAATGCCTTATTTCCCCAACCACAGTAAATTAGGGTCTTCAATGTTCTGTACTTTCAGAAACTAAATCATAAAACATACAAGTGCTTCTCTTGTTGATATTAAAAAAGCCCAATTTAACCACCTCTTGTCTCAGTCACAAAATTGGCTGTTTAAAACAATTAAAACATAAATAATCGATGAAATTTTTCACTAAATAGTAAAAAAGGTACCTAAATAATCTGAAAGAGATACATATAGGATACAAAATAAAAAGCAGCTCCCCTGGCAGAGAAATACAGTCGTCTCTACAGCAAAACACAGCAGCTCACCAGCAGCTCCTTACTAAAGAAAATAGATTTTTTTAATAAGTTGGTGGGTTTTTTGTTATATTTCAGTTTTTTGGGGTTGGCGGGGTTTTTTTTTTTAGGGTTTTTTTTGTTATAATATGTAAGGTCATCCCAGTGGAAACTTTTATGGGAGCATAGTTCACAGTTCAGTTATGAGAGCATACTTCATTCTTACCCAAGGACTCAGGCCAGACTTCCTTCTCAGGGACAGAAGAGCAAAGACTATTTTAGTGTTCTGGCCCTGACAGGGAAACAACAAAAAATAACTGCGGAAAGACACAATGACAGCACTCAGCTGCATACAGGATATCCAGATTTAAGTCCTTGGTCTCCTTGTTCTACATGTCTCCATATCAGGAGCAAAGAAATATCCCACTCATAGGTCTAGAGAGGTGATTTTTTTTTATGAAAAGGCATACAAAATTGATGTCTATGAGATATTTTTAGTCTACTACCAGTTTTAGAAAAAAACAACTTCATTTCAAGGAACATCCTAAATCCCAAACTTCAGCATGACAAGGCCTCTTATCTAGCACCACCCAAGGAACTGGGGACAGTGGTGAGGGCAAGTGAACATCCAGCTCTCCACTCTACTTGGTCCTTAAGGGCACCTCTTATACTTCTCAAATGAAGTTTATTCTCTCTCAGGTAGAGAGAATAGTTGGCAATACTATGAAGACTATGCATTCAAATTGATTCTCAAAATGCCCTTGTACAAACATTGAAATTTCAGTATTTCACTTTAAAATTTTCATGTATCACTTATGTTAATTTTCTATAAATGGGAAACAAAGAAAAGCATACTCAGTATGAGGAAATATAACCAATGCTTTCTAACAGTTTTCACAGAGAAATCATGTGAGGCACAGTGCCATGTATCTGAAAGAATGAGACACAGACATATTCAGAGACAATGAGACGAAGCCTCCTTGAACAAGAAAGTACCCCCAATTTCCTTTGGGCAAGAAGCTGTTTCTCAGGCAACCATCATGCCAGACAAACAAACACAGGTTTCCTTTGGAAACAGGCTCTGATAAACACCTCTCAAGCCCTCACTTCAAGAAAAGGGCTTCCACTTTGCAAGATCATCAGATATTCTCCAGGTAGAGGAATGACACACTGCCAGACATGACATCCCCAAATAAATCAGTAATTGCACAAGTACAGGCCATCCATCACACGTAAACACCACCCTAACATTAACAACCAGCCTCCAGTCCCAGTTGTTCAGTGTGAAGGTAAGTCCTGTACACAACAGACTCAATGTGATGCCACATTCTTAGAACTATCAGCTTTCTAATTCCTCCCTCCACAGTCTGCAGTCCCAGCATATCCTCTTCTTGTCCAAATGTGTTTGGTAAAGGACACTCCATTACAGCAATAAATTAAAAGCATAATTACAACTTACAGCCATGATAAAATCTGCCATTTTCACTTAGCTTTCAAGAAAGGAATTTTTTGTTGACAGAACAAGAATCATCCTCTATTTTATTTCACAAAATAGCCATGGAATTCTTTTATGTAAGAAATTCTAAATACCTTCACTTCACACCAAAATTCATATGCATAGACACACTAAAGAAGGGAACACAAGCTAGCACTAACATTTCAAGTATCCATTTTGGAAGTACTTTTTTGGATTTTGCTCTTAGCTAAGGAAGCCTTCACATCTACCCCACTCCAACTGCTCTCTGTTTGCTAAAACATACACAGACATACCCAGAGAATAATACTAGGAATTTTTTAATCATGGCTATAAGAAGAAGCTCTTTTTAAAGCAATCTAGAGGACAGAACACACAGGCAATAATTTTTCCAAGTTACTCACTACTTGAATTTGCTCTGAGGTAGGAAAGGTAACCAGCACAGACTTGTCACTACCTGATTAGCAATGCATGAATGGAATGTCCAAACACCTATGAACAGATAAGTTGAATAAGCAGAATAAATTAAAACAAATAAAATATGTTACATTCCATTCTTTTATCACATGTCATTTTTCCTTATCAAGTAGTGGCACAAGCAGCTTCACTACTGACTTTTACTGCACCTTAACTTAAACAAGGTACAGATGGCTATGGCTAATGAAAACACATTATTTAACCTTGCAACATCCCCATGACAAAGATGAAGGTTTCCTACTATTCTTCCCCTTTGCATGCATTAAAAAATTGATAAAAAATAAGTGTGGAGAATTTACCTGGCAAAACCATAGAAAAAATAATCATCAAGAATAAAGCTGAGATTTATAATGCAAGGTATACACTTGCAGAAAGGAGCCCACATGGCTTTAAGCACTACAGCTATCTTTGTTAGGTCAAAAAATAAGAAACAGAAAAGTACCCACAATATCATAAGAACTTCCTTTTAAAAAAGGAATTGATTTCATCTGTGGCCCCAGAGTGGGATTTTAGAATCATTATGCCAAAAATAAGAAATTTTTTTAATGGTGTAGCAAAGGGTTCTGCACCCAACAGGAATCTCACCCTTAGTATGAGCTAGGAAAACCCACCCATGTGCCCACGGTCCAAAGGCTGATGCTGCTCTCCCCTCCTGAACAGACACATGGATGGCCACTGTATATGCAAGTAAAATAAGCCTTCATTTGTTAGTTGTTATGTGTATTTGCTGTCATACTTGGCCCTAAAATCCTCACCTCTTTTCCACCTGCAAAACAGGTACTGAGAATTAGCTAGGTAGTGAACTAAAATGTCTTTTAGTGTCATTATCACTGATAATCCCTTTAATGGGTTTTTAAGAGTTAGCAATGGCAAACTAAAAAAAATAGATAAGTTCCACTAGTTTCAGAAAAGCTTTTTCAGATGAGAGAGAAATCACAGAATATTCTGAGCTGGAAGACCCATAAGGCTCATCAAAGTCCCACTCCTGGCTCTGCAAATGGCCCCCCAGAATAATACCATGTGCCTGAGACCATTAACCAAGCACTTTTTTAACTCTGTCAGGCTTGGTGCTGGTCTCTGGGGAGCCTTTTCAAAATCCCCTCCCTACTCCTTTCCCCTCCCCTCCAAAAAAAGTATCAATTGACATTGATGCAAGATTAGGTAGAGGAGAATCTCAATTTATGTTAAATAAAACTAATTCTAGCCTCTTAAGAACTGACACATCTGAAAATAAGGACATGTTACACACAGTTCTACATGTCACAAGAACCTCTGCCAAGAAAGAACTTGAATTCTGGAAGCGCACGGAACTGCATCACCCTGAAATCTTGTCAGAGTATCTATCCCACAGCTGAAACGCTGCACAAAGTTGGAGCTGTTGCTGCAGTTATTGGCTGTCTGAAAAACGGCAGTCTCTGCTCAAGTGGAAATATTGATTCCATTGGGATGGCTCTTCCCCTACAGCACTACACTGCTTTGGAGATGGATTACCCCATAGAGACAGTTTCACAGTAACTGTCACTAAACAAAACTGAGCTAAATTCAGGGTCCTGACCACATGGACTAGGATATGGACAGCCGAGAAATTGCTGCCAACAATAACCTAAGTGATATCAGAGCATAAATGAAACTGCCAATAATGTTGGCCAGAAATCTAAACCATTAAAAGCTGATTTCACAAGTTTCTGCTTCTTTCACATTTCCAACTCCCTAGGCAGTATCTAGTAACAGACCTCTATCTGAGGCAGTGCCTAGAGAGAAAATAGTTTTGATCTAGAATGACATTCCTAAAGAGTTACAGCTGAACAAAACTAAGATTAAATATGCCTTTACACTCAAATGGCTTCATGTAAGTTCTGTGCGAACATTGAGTGAAATGTCTTATACACAATAATGTATATTATTTATATATATTAATATATACATCTATCAATATATATAATAAAGTGCAAGTCCATAACTAATATTGTCCAATATAAGGAACAGATAATATTTTACAGAAAAATCACTATCTATACAAACTACAATAGCAACTTAACTGAAATATAAGCAGGTTCAACCACAGATCTCCATAAATTTATGTTTTGGGATGAACAAGCACATAACACTTCTATGAAGTCTCTCAATATCCAGCTACCAAATGCCAAATCCTGTTAAGTATTAAAATATGTACTTACAAGCAGTACACAATGATGCACTTACAGGATAAAAAAACCACCACATGCAACGTTCTCTTTGAGCATGAACGCAAAAGGCAGTGAGACAGTGTCTCTGTAGATCCTACCTTTGTGCCCTCAGAAACCTGGGTTACACCAGAGGCCATCCAGCTACCAGGATACAACAGGCAAGGGGCACTGAGTGTTAACCTTACACAATGAGCCCCTTAGTCCAGCATCCATAATACTCCTCTGTGTCTGTGCTCAGACTACATGGAGTTGCTGTAGAAAACATATCTTTTTAGATATAGACTGCAAGGACCAATTGCTCCAATGTTTCTTCCCATCATGTTCTAACTACACCAGCAAGTGAAGTCCAAGAACAAGAGAGGGTAGATGACAGGAACTCATGTTTCAACAGAATACCACTGAGACCAAGCCTTAGGGTGATATGGGGAATGGGAATGTTGCAGAGGTAAAATCACTGCTGGAAAGATAATCAAATTCTTACAGAAAAATTTGCTTTAAACTCCAAACTATTTCAATTACCTTCTGGTGGTGGCGGAGGGAAATCCTCTGTGTCCATTCTAGTATATCCACTGCACCTTGAGGAGGCTGGAAAACTGCAAAAATGAAGGGAACATGTTTTGTAGATGAACACAATTTCCAACTACTGAGACACTCCTTTTCAATTTGGCCAAGCTCATACCTATTAGCTGATACCACTATGGAAGAGAGGAATATTGCCTGACTTCTTGCTTCAATATGAATACAGTCCAAATTTTTGTGTACTCAGCCCTCAGTATTGGAGCCAATTCTTTTAATGATCTCAGTAAACCAGCTGAAGAAAGATGAAGTTTTTAAACTATTTTGTACTCTGCAGTTCCCACTGTGACAATCACAAGGAGATTACTAAAATATGTTATTTCAATGTCTGTTTGGAGTATATAGGCCATCACAAAATAATCATGAAGGGGTGAAGGATAAAAATTCTAGGAAGCTTATCAGTGTTCATGCTGCTTTTCTCTATTCAGCAATCAGAAATAACAAGTTTTAACTATTCAGTTTGTACACAGCTTCTTTCCATTGGTTTTTTTTTTTTCTGCTAATCTTAAAAATTCTGCTTGAGTCCCTTTACTTCCACCTTTCCTAAGGAGAGTGAAGTACTAGCGAGCAACTTCCTGAGGATCTTTTCTTTCATCTTCTTTTCTCAAATGTCATTGATCTCATGTTTTAAGGAAAAGAATAACTCTACAAAGCATTCCCCTAATTTGGTACTGAATACTCAACTGAAGAGAGCAAAGCCCAGAACCCATGAGACACATCATCCCTCCTTCCCCATAATGCTACTTAATAGTTAAATTCCAGTATCATCCTGAAGGAAAACATATTGTACTAAGCAAAGCACACACTCTGCCCCCAGCCCATTGTCACTATAACTCAAGAGACAGTATGTCAAAAAGAAAGATTTCAAAATAGGGCTGAGAAGGAAAAGTAAGTTTCCAATGCTGAATTTTCTGTCCTACTCTTGAACGGCCCAAAGATGTTCATCTCAAGAAGTTATCTCTTCTGCTGGAAACAAAACAATTCAAGCCCTTGGCAAGTCTCCATAGCCCAAATATGAAAAGATTAAGTTGAAAGAGACAGTGAAATTCAAGGTACAGTGGCAAAATATTACACTAAATGGATCAGGATTCAAAGGTCAAATCAATTGCCACTTACAGAAAAAGTGGCAGTGAATAGAAAAAAAAAAGCTTCAAGAAAGGATCCAACCCTAGGAGGCAGCAGGCAATTTGCCTCCCTAAGATTAGGTTTGCAAGGGTGAATTATCAGGACAGATGTGCCAGGAAGGATAACAACTCTGGTAGCACAAGATCCTACTATGATGAGACAATCCATAACAACTTCATTTACTAAGCATACAAAATTCCCTTTTAAACTGTCTTAAGCTTTGGTAACTCTTAATCTAGTCCTAGACAAATCAAGTAGCTTCAGAGCCAAGGTTCAGAAAGGATTCACCCAACATCTGTCTATAACACAGTAAATTCCATTATGTGCTTTCACTGTACAGTGTTCCTTCTAAAGCTTCTCTGCAGTTTATATCTGCAGAGCTCCAAGGCGTGTTCCTGCTTACAGATGTCTGGAATCCATCCTGCCACACCAAAACTGTCAGCCAAAACAAGTGATAGTTATGGTTTGAAGAAATGGCTATTTTCCTGTATTTGTTTTAAGCTGCTTATGACTGGAGCATAGGTTTTCAAGTGTGACACATATAATACCAAGCAAACCTCTGAAAGTGAGTCTCAGACCTTTTCCAAATGCATCTTTGAGAGAGCAGCAAAAAGGCTCTTACAATTTTTTTTTCTTTAAATATATGACACAAGCTTTTAAAAATCTATCAAAGTTAACTTCCAACAATGATTTTTTTAAAATCAATTCCTTCCTCACCAGCAAATATTAACAAGACACAGAGCTGAGCCATGGAGCTTGATTTCCATTTTGATCTAGCTCACAGTGACATGCTTCAAATTACACAAGAATTGTGTGAAAGAAGGACACAGACCCAGTGTTAGAGTCCTACCCACTGACCTGCTTGCTCCTATCTGAACAGTGCACTTATTCACAAAAAGAAAGATACACTTTCTCACTTAAGAATGCCTCAGGGGTTGATTTATCCATTACATTAACACATTTTGAAGTTCCACATATTTTTTGCTACTTTTTAGATGCTGAGAAAAACCCTGCAGCAGGAAAGAGAGCTTGTGTATTACAGATTGCATTAATACCCTCCAAAAAAAAAATAGCCATATTATGTAGCAGACAGTACGTTTATGAACAATCTCTAATAGCACCATATTTCAAAGAGAAGTTTTTCACTCTTCTTCTGAGAGTCGGGGAACCAACTCAAAGATGTTTAAATCAAGATTAAGGCAGATGATTTAATTTGACTAGCAGCATATGATACATTTGCATTTGTGGCTCAAGAGCTTTTCCCATTGATTCTCCTGCTAATGTAGTTACACAGCACAGCTTACAGGTGCATTTAGACAATAGTGAAAATCAAAGATCAAATTAAGCTGAAAGGGATTTCTGAATGTTCTCTCATACACTCAAGACAGGTGTTTTCAAAATTAAATCAGGTTACTCAGGGTCTTTGTCCCCCCAAGTTATGAAAACCCCTGAAGGTGGAGGTTTGACCACCCCCCAGAACATCCTGCTCCTGAGATTAACCAGAAACTCCAGGAAGAATATTTCCTGTAAGTCCAACTGGAGCTGGGCTGCAGCAGCTTGCAGCCATTGCCTCTCATTCTCCTGCTGTGCATGCCTGAACAAAGCCAGTCTCTACCTTCTTTCCATCACTGCCTTGGGAAGCAGAAGACTGCAATTCAATCCCCCTCATTCCTTTCTTCTCAAAATGACACAAACTCGATTTCCTCAGCCTCTCCTGACCTCTTCCCACCCCCAACCACAGCAGTGGCCTTTACTGGACTTGCTCCAGTTCTCCAGTCCTTCACTCGTACTGGGGCCTCACAATGAGCACTGAATTCCAGATGCAGCATTGAGACCACTGAGTAGATGTTGCTTCGTTTAACATAAAATTATATTTTAAAAATTAACAGCTTTTAAGACATAGAATATTAAGACTTTGTTCCAAATGTATTTAAAAGACTGCAAAAAGAAAAATCCTTATTAAACATGAAACATGTTATTACATTCATGTGTATTTCATCATAGAATTATTAATATGAATAAATGAACAACTGCCCTAACTCAATATTTCACAGAGCTTATAAAAATATGGAGCTCTTTTCCCCCATGTAACACTGTTTTCTCAAACACAGTATAACCTCTGTTTAATGACTCAAAGTTCACCCTTCCAGACTCCACAGCAATCACAGGAACAAAGGGACAGAAAGAAGCTCTCAGAGTTACTTTATTCCCATTGGCATCCAGATGTGAAAAGAATTCACCTAACTTGGTGCTCATCACCTTCTTTGCTTCAGATGTGGGTAGAGATAGCAGTGACTGCTGTGGGCCACAAAAGTGGTCTACAAATTATCTCCTTTCTCCCTCCTCCCCTATATTTCCCCCATGAGCCCCACATACAGCAGACACAGGGGGAGAGGCCAAGGAGCTCCTGAGCACTTCGATAAAAGGCAGCTGGCCCACTCTGGTCTAAACACTGCCCTCACTTCCAATGTCTACTTCCTGATGTCTTCATCCAGTCCTTTGCTGCCAAACTGTGAGGAGGAACAGGCAATTCTTGCTCATATTTAAAGATAGTTTTCCAATTTTTTAAGTTCCCACTTTACCCACCCACTTACAGCTGAACCAATCTATCTAGGGAAACCCCAACTATTCCAAGCCTATGAGACTACTGTTAAAAACAAACCCTACTCGTAGCACAACAGCATGCTTTTATTCCAGATGTTTAGGTAGTAACTTCCTAAGTTTGGCACTAAAAATCAGGAATAATCATATTAAATGCATACATTTTTAAAGAAAAAAAATACAACAGGTCCCTTATTATACTGCAATATATTCAGCTCCTGATCAAGTTTGCAATGTTTTCTAAGTTTTAAGTTGATTTTTAAGGAAAAAAGAAAAGGTATTACAATATCACATTAAAATCAGATGTTCATGGGCAACGTTTCTAGTGCAGAGAAGTCCCCCACAGTTAAAGCAGTCAGATCTCCAATGGCACTCACACCAGAAAACAAAATCATCCAAGTGTGAAATGGTCCCTAAGGACAGCTCCCGACACTTCAAATTTTCCACCAACTACACTCATCTTTGACCATGGAAGATGGTACTGAAGGAAGTGAGAGTCTGTGACGTTCCACAGCAGACCTCACAACCTCACAGTGCTAATACCTGCAAAATCTGTGAGACTGAAATTCTGATTTCACAGCAAAGGGCAGTTTCAGCAAATGAAACAAAGGCAAAGACACCTTTATACTTGTCCAAAGACTACAGAAAAATGTCAACATTCCTCTTTGAGACTCAGTTTTCCCTTCTCCTAACCCATGGTAACTCTTTTTGCCTCCAGGACTAGGCTTCTAAGCTGTGTCTGCGTATCTGATTTTGTTCAATGATTTCCTCTAATTGTGGGACAAACAACAGACTATCAGTTCTCAGCTGAAGGATTACAAATACTGATCAACATCTGCATTTCCACTTCAACAAAACTATTTTCCAACAGTCACTACTTGTGCAGAAGTCAGAATGTAACAAAAATGGGACTGGCACAAGCTCTGCCAAAACTACAAGGCAGTGCAGCTTTCAGACCTGGGGACACAGCACTTTTGTGCTCAGCTCCCAAAGGGCACTTTTTGCTGCCAAGCTTTCTCAGCTCTATCACCATAAGAACTGTAATGGTGACTCACACACCTTCTCTTATGGCTGTGTGCACTGTAACTGCAGCAACATCAGGATTCTTCATTCTTAACACTGCAGAGAGAATGAACATTTCATAATAGCAAACAGAAGTTGAATCAAGGAGACTGATTTCCAAGAAACTGTGACTTGGGGAGTAAACTTAGTCCAAGCAGAAATGCAATGTCTCTGAGAAAGCCTGAAAGTCTAAAAATTAAGCTAAAAAACATTAAAACAAGAAAACTTGAGAAGGTAAAGCCCCTGAATGTCTAAAATCCCTTTGTGGTCACATCACTTAGTGAATATTGCTGTATAATGCCCAGTTGAGTCTTCTTCCACCCAGAACTACAGAACTCCCACTGCCAGGCCCCCATGAAGCTTCTTTCTCCTCCAGGGCACGGCTGCCACTCCCTGACATTGTAAGAGCCTTGTGCTGAACTTGCTTGGTTTTATCCCCATCTCCCTTGTACTGGGGTGAGGTGTGGACACAAAACTGGAATCAAGTGTGCATACTGCAGGTGTGGTCTGACAAGTGCTGAGTGAGAGGAACCCTTCCCCTCCGAGGAGACATTCCTTCCCAGGTGAGTAACCTTACCCTCCTCATTGCTGAATTCCACAGAGTTCTTGAGAGCCAGCTCCTCCCATCTGGCCAAGTCCTTCGGGATGACAGCCTGAATCTCAAGCACATCCACTGCCCAGCCCTTCCCCCCACTTACAAACTCCATGAGCAAGGGCTGGTGGACTTCCAGTTCATGCATAACATTAAACTGGACACATCCTATGGTGGACAGCTGGGGCTCTCCACTGGTTACCAGCCTCAAGTTACAGCCAACCAGCCACCTCCAAAACCAACCTCCAAATCCCACCAGGCTTCCACCCATTGAGCAGCACGCCCACCTAGATCACAATCACATTCTGCAAAAGACCTTGCTGAATCCAACAGAAGCATATGGTTTTATTAAGCTCAGTAGCAATGCATTTACTTTACAAATAGAAAAGCCATGACTTACAAATGGTGAGGAATGAGAGGAATATGCATAAAAAGGGAGAGGAAGTGGTTTCCAAACATGAAGTCAGGACACCTAACTTTTTAGTGAATGAGCCTTGCTCCTGTCTTTTGTCCTGGCAACTATGTGAACACCCAAAGTAAGAAGATGGGCATCACCCCAAAATTTGCAGACCATCCTGGAGGTCAAGAGTACGGTAACATATTGCAAGCCTCTGAAGAATTAAAAGGGAGCACTGGCATCATATGCTTTAAATCAAGAATGATCTGGTTTTCTTCTGTGCCACACAAACTAGGAAACTGCATCACTGGGTCAAGACAAAGATACTTCATGTCCCACTCACAAGCAAAATAAAAATATTAATATTAAGAGCATTTTTCTTAATTAGTGTTATAATTTGACTGCAATCAAGTAACTTCATCTGGAAAAGCAATCATATTTTTGCAATTTCCCTTTTTAACTCAGATTAGTCCCTCTTAATGCTAGATATCAAAAAATACCTTAATTGGAAATATCCTCATCAAGGTTTCTATTTTTAATTAGAGAAGATCCTCATATGCTGCAGTACACTTCAATTGTGATGTAAACCTATACAGGGTTTAGTTGCATACATATTATTATAATATATTTGCAATTAGAGTTATTATGAAGAGAGTTTAGAAATGCTTTTTATTAAAAATGCACTGAAATATCACTTAATATAGTAATCCTGATCAGCCTTACATGTAAAAGACAGTAATTTTGTCAGAGGGAGGGTTTCATTCTGCAGCAAATCAAGGTCTTAACTTGGAAAAAAAAAAGCCATGGAAATGTTATTTATAGATACAGTCAATAAAGCATTTTTCCCCTCCAACTGTACATTAGTCAGACATTCATTACAAAACCAGAATGTCTTGTTTCAACTTGCACTACACCCGTGCATCCTGGTTTCAAATGGCATAGGTTGTCTTTCAAAATACTGATGACAACTGATGAAAATTTCCACCAGAAACTGTTTCCATGGATGTAAGTGAAAGGATACACTGAAATGAATATTCAGTTACTACTGCTGCCTGCAAACCAGGTCCTGACAGACACTTCACCTAAACATTTCCAGCTCTTTGGGTACTACTGTCCGAGAAAATCATCCTGCTGAACAACTGTGTTTCATCTGATGAATAAAGTTATTAAGAATATAAATAGAGTCTTATTACTAAGTTTCAAAAATATATGGAGTAAAATATGGAAATACATTTCTAATAACAAAGTTAAAACACAAACTCTAGAAAAATAACACTATTTTTCTAACACCAAAATTTTATTCAAATAAATCAGAAATCAGGTAATACAGCAGTTAAATCATTAATTACAGGAAGAAAGAAAAAAAGTAACAGCAGCTGCAAAGAACAGCCCTTGTCTTCAAAAAATGTATCATGGAAGCTAGATTCCCACAGAAGTGTAAGTTCTGCATCTAGTCCAAACATCAGCAGTCTTCACTCATTCCTTGATTTGGAAATTATCTAGTAGACATCTTTCCTCTTTACCTTCTACAATCTGAAAGTGAAGTTTTTAAAACTCAAATTAGTCAATCCATGGTTTGCAACAATATTGAATATTAAGCATGAAATTCTAAAAGACACTTAGGATGAGACTGAGAACACTTTAGAAAAGTGAAAAATATAAAAACAAGAGACATAAGCTCAAGACTCACTGTGATCCTACCAGAAAATCTAAATATTGCCATCTACTTCTCAGTACGTTATTAGCCCAATTTCCAGATGAGGAAATAACTTTTACCCTCATTCTTGGAAGTTTTTGAGATGCACAATCTAGATCTCTAAGGAAAAAAATATTCATACAATTTCTGTAATTTTTAATGCATTTTGAGAAACAAGGGATTACAGAAGAGAAACAAGAGTGAATGTTTGACCTTGAGCTTGGATCCTAACAGTCCACATTCATGGTTCAATCCCAAGTAACAAGTATTGTACAGTACAGTAAGTCACTGAAACAGATTTTCCCAAGATAATGCCCCTATTCAGCAGCACGTAAGTAGAACAATTTATTTTGCTCTGCTTAACTGCTTCACCCACACATTTGACATTAAGCTTCAGGCTTCCTGACTGAGCAGTGAACATGTAGGACATAATCAATGTTGTGCAGTTCTGCATCACTTCCCACAGTCTTGCTGATTCAGGCATTTCAGAATAAACATGAATCAAGTTTTTGATCTAAAAACAGAAGTTTGAAAACATATTTTTCAACTCTCGTTTAGCATTACTTGTTATCACTCCCCTTAAAAACAAGTTCTACTTTTAGATATTCCTGGTTTCTAAATAACCTACATTATTTTGGTGCAAGTAAAACGCAATATTCTTTACAATAAGAAAATGTCCAACAGATGAAAATCTCAAAAGGTGCTATTAATAATGCAGCAGTTTTCTTCCGTGGATATGTGATAGAACTTGAGTCACAATATTCTGCTCTGCAAACCACATGCCAAAATGTACAGTGACATTACTGAAAAAGATTTGAAAACAAAAAGAACACTAAGACATAGTTGTATAGGTCCACAATGAGAATTCTGGCTCACCTTGCTCATGTGCCTCCTACCTCCCTCTAATAAAGAGCCTCTCTCCCTCATGATACTCCCAAAGTCTCCCCTAAGTAATTTTCAGGTTTCAGTTTATGAACCAAACTCTGAAAATTTCCAAGCATCCAAGCTTACAGCTTTTCTACTCACTAAACTACTTCTAGATTCAGAAATGAATTTACCAATATTAATTTTCCACTAACAGATGTAATAATGAGAATTGCATGGTATTAAAAGGAATGGGAGTGGGGGAAAAGTACCAGTAACAAATGCTGCTTTTAACAAAATATGATCTTAGATGTGAAAAATGCCTCCCTCTCATGTTGTCAAATAGACACAAAACGAAAGACTAATTCATATCCCTACCAATGAAACCTCATTTATCGTTTCATTATAACATACAAAATGTTCAAAAAGTAAGACCAATTGCATTCACAGTGTTTAACACTGTAACTCCAAAGGAAATTTGTCTATGGTACAACTGCCACAATAGATGTTCCACAAGAAGCATCCAAGAATAGTCCAGAAATGCACTTACAGCTCAAAAAACCATCAGGAAGCTGAACTTACAGAAAATATGTTTAAGAAATACTTTTTAGAGACCATACAACAACTCCATGGGATCCCTTCTAACATTCTAAAGTAAAACTGTAAAATAGAAATACATAAAGAAAAAAGTGAAATAGAAATCACTATACAAAAGCAGAAACAAAATTATTGTTCCATATACTGTCCCCCACCTTTAATATATAAATTAAAGAAAATAAGTACCTCACATAGCTCATTTCTCCATCACATACAAAATTGAGAACAGTGTACTACAGATGCACAAATAAACTGACTGCAGCTTTGCACAACATACAAATCTCAGTCTGAAAGTCTGAACCAAAACTGTCCTCCTTCTGGACTGAAGCTTTTGCTTCCTGGCTGCTTCAGAAATAGACAGAAGTTTATAAATTTTCTACATCAGATTCTAAACATAATTTCTAATTCATATAGAAACAGTTAATAGACTTCCTGTTTTACAAATAAGCAATGTACTACTCCCAGTTGTATTAAATTCCATTAACAATTATGAAGTTTAACAATAGCCTGTCAGGTTTGCTGTCTTCCTTCAAATGTTTATAAATTATGCAGTGACTCCTAAACAACTGAAGAATTCCTCTGTTGTTGAGATTTCTTCACAGAATTATAGAATGGTTTGGGTTGGAAGGGACCTTAAAAATCATCCAGGTTCCAACCCCCTTGCCCTGCGTGGTGCAAGGACATTTTCCACAAGACAAGGTTGCTCAGAGTCACGTCCAGCCCAGCCTGGCAAGATGAAGTTTGTTTTATAGTACTCCAGTATAGGAAAGGATTTTTGCTGTCTACTGATGAGTGAAATCCCAGCCTATCGTGCTAAGTATTAGCACAGCTCAGGGTCAAAGAGAGCTCCTCACCACAGAGGGAAGGAGGCAACCCCCTTTTCAGTACTTTAGTGTGCTCATAACTGGTCTGTCAGAGCCAATAGCACAAGACTTGTACATTTGGCTCCCACATCTCAGAGCTGCAATGCTAGACTGCACACACCCACCACGCAGCACTGGGACTCCTCTCCATATCCTGTGCCATAGCAGCTCCTGAAGGACAAACCCACAGGATGCTGCCAGGGCCTGACATTCAACAGAACATGATAGAATGCCCATTCCTCTAGTCAGTCTGCTTTCATGGTCCTTCCTCCTACCACATCCATCGCTGGGTATCAGCCACAGAAGCCCCACACACTGGAAACCCAGTACCATCACAAGATACCCACCATCACTCACACAGTAAGCCACATCTCATGTACAATGCCACAGGTAACCTAAGGAATCCATAGAATATATTATAAAAATCTTGAAATCTGACTGTAGAGCTTTGGGAAATATCAGATTTCAAGGCAGTACCTAAAGAACTACTGTTCATAACCAGATAAACACATGTAACTAGTTCATGGAATACTAAGCCCGAGGGTGAGAAGGAAAAAAAAAGAAAACGACAAGATGGATTAAACAAAGCAAGTCAGACAGATTATCAAGATCAAACAGATCACCCAAGTGAAAAGAATGAAGGGAGCATTGAAGAAAACAGCTGAACAGCCAGAACCTCTGCCTGAATAATGGGCTTGAAGCTGTAGGCACCAAATATGTCCCCACATTCAGGCAATAAACCTGTGTCTCCAGAGAGCCAACAGAAAATTTTAAAAATGTTACACTTCATTTCTACTGCAGAACAGATTGCTCACTGGAGTTCATCAAGCAGACTGAAGTCTTTAAGAAAAAAAATATTTTATTTACAATAAAAATAGCCACAAACTAATAGCCACAAACAGATCTCACTGATTTAGCATGAAACAGTTTTTAAGCAATATTTTTCATTTCCTGACTCATGAAAAAAAGACCCCAACCCTACACCTTTTTATGCTAACAGTTAAACTGCAAGACTGAAACAAAAAGATGCTTTTTACATTTTGATTAAACAACTTAAAACCTGCTAGCTCAGGATAAAGCCATGGACTTAGGATCTTTGGGAAAGAAAGGAGAAAAAAAAAAGGAAGAAAAAGAAAGAAAGATTGAAGAAATATGTAAATGAAAGATGACAGAATTTAGGATGGATAAAATTGTTTTGGCCAAAAATACAAGCAACACCTAAAAATCTTTAAAATAAGCCTTTGCTGTGGTCAAATTATTAGGAACTGCCTTTCCCAGCGCTTGGTACTGCCTCCTGACACAGCTTGCTCACTCACTCGTCCAGTGCATGACTGGGCAATCTTTTAAAGCTCTTCTTAGTTTACCCTGTAAGCGCAGGGCATCTTGCAAAAGCAACTACATGGTCTGGGATCACCACAAACAACTATGTCACTTCTCCAATAGCTGCACCGTTAATTACAAAGAAACCAAGGGAAAAAAATACATAAAAGCACTGTGTTATTGTGAATAGGTATTTTTCCCCTGTGTCAAGACAACCAGTTTGATTACAGATGCCAACTAAAAAACTGGTCGACACCAGAGTTGAAGAACGGGGAAGGAAAGGAACTCCAGCTCCCACGGGAGTTCTATTTTTATTTTCCAAAGCCATGTCCGTAGGTGATGGAGAGGGGAGCGAAGGTGGAGCCGGCGCCTCCCCACACCGCGGAGCACGAAGCAGCGCACACGCGAGAACCCCCCCGCGAAAACCTCGCAGAAGAAACTTCACCACAGTTCAGCAGCGAGAAGTTTGGCCAAGGCATTTTACGTCCACCTCGCATCCTCTCTTCAGTGACCCACCTCGCACGGGCAAAACCTTTTTAATGACAAAATCACACCATGCCTGTCGCCCTCCTGCCCGGCGGCCGTGTCCAGCGGCTGCCGCCCCGGGCCCCCGCAGCCCCGGCGAGGCAGCCCCCGCCCCTGAAGGGCTTCTCCGCACCAAACATCGAGCCCACCCTCCGAGGACCAAACTTTCTGTGACAACACCAGAGTAAGAGCCCGCCGCGAAGCGAACACCCACCTCCTCCGCCGCGGCCGGAGCCGCCGCCAAACGCTCCGAGGCGGCCGCCGCCCGGCACGGCCCGCTCCGGCCCGCTCCGCCGGGGCCCCGGCGGCTGCCCGGCTGCCCGGACACGTCACTCAGCCCGCCGCGGAGCTCGCACTGGCCGCCGGGCGGAGCTCCTGAGCGCCGGCGGGAGCCGCCCGGCCCGGCCCCGCCTCGCTGCGGCCGCCGCTGCCGTCACCGCCTCCCGGGGCCGCCGCTCCCGGCGCCCGCCCCCGCGAGGCCCGGTCGGATCCCAGTTGGCCCCGCCGGTCGGGCGGGTCGGGCCGGGGCGGGGCGGGCACCTCGTGTTCCCCGGAGCCCGCCGCATTCCTGCCGCCGCACGTGACACGCCCCGGGGCGGGAGCACATCCCACCGCTCGCCCCGAGGCCCTGCGGGCGGGGCAGCCCCGCGAGGCTCCGGTGCACGGGCGGAGAGCGGAGCTGCCTGGCTGCAGACACCGGGAGGGCAGGCGGGCCCGGGGCTAAACAATTCGGCACACTCAGCCTCAGGCTCACGAATAGCCCCTGAACACGCCAGGGTACAAACGGGGACACGGCGCTATTTTGGATTTTAATTTCATTTATATCCAGAAATCCAGTAATAGTTTTCAAATTAAATGCTATCTAGAGACGCTGGCACATCATGCCGATTTTTTTTTCTTTTTGCGTGACAGTCCTCGCAGTGAGCATCTCTGCAGACCAGCACTGACCAAGCCAACCACACAGGTGCCCAAAGCCCGTGCCACTCAAGGATGGAACGCTTGTCCTGAGAGTAACACCAACCACTTGTACACTCAGGACTGACCATGCCACTCAGTTAAAATATAGAAAACCTTTACAAGATGCAATCATTTTGCAAATGTGTACCTCACAATATATACATGTACACATCTGTCACACTTCTACAAAAAGAAATGCTCTTAAGTACGTTATAAATTCTTAAATAAATTATAAGTCATTACAACTATTTAATGTTATTAAGTATTATCTGAAGTCTTTGGACCACTTTTAAGAATGAAGTCTTGGAATTAAATGCTGTTCAAAGATCCACGCGTCATCCAGCGGTGATCCCTGCCTATTTAAGTAAACTCATTCTACTATTTACTCAGTAAATAGTAAATTCATTATCATTACAGGAAATCATTACTAGAAAATGGTGGCATTTGACATTTGATTAATCTGCCTTTTCCCTACATTTTCCCTTTGTCTGTAGTTTTACTCACAGATTCACAATTTTCCAAGTCTTTGTGTGGGTTCATACAGACTAAATCACAAAGTTTTTTAAATTATTCCTTTCAAAAATGTTTCCATTTTCACAAAGTTATTTCTTTTAAATGCAGTTCATCATGGCATTGACTCAAAATAGCTTTCATATAGATCTAATTGTCTTATTTGCTACATAAGAAAGCAAACAAGACACTTGGGCCGTATGTCAAAGGCCAGGAGTACCATTATGGTGTTCAGTTCATATATGAGACCTCTCAGTTCCATCAGAGACCGTTCTATCCTGTTGTTTCCGTGATTTTTAAAATATGCTGCATTTCACTCACACCAAGCTATCATTTCAGGAGCTGAATTGTAGGGAATCCATCTTGTGCAAACTGTTTAATAAGTACTTATCATTAGAGGCCACTTCACAAAACAGACACATACCTAGACCAAGTACAACTAGCTTGATTCTGTAATTAAAAATACCATTTACTAGCAACATCCTTCTCCTTTTGACACCTATCTCACAATTTACGTGCATTAAATCCTCCCTTTCATAAATACCTTTCACAGATTCTTATCTTTCACAATTATCCTAGACAAAATTGAAATCCTTCTTTAAGACTTTTTGTGAACCCTTTTGATCTTTGACTACTCCTTCTTTTGATTCTGGTGACCATACATATATTCCAATAAAAGGTTGCTGTGGAAACCTTGTTGGATAAATCCAACAATAGCAGATCTACTTATAAAAACTAACTTTCAAAATAACTTGCACTTTCCTACTGTTTTATGAGGCAATAGCCTATTAGTAGTAATAATTAGCGCCCTAATCATTGCAATCACAAATTCATTATTTATCCACCCATAATTAGTTCTAGATGTTAGAGATAACTGCTGTCTCCACTGTTACCATGATGCTTCTTATAACCAGATTTTAAGTAGTTGAGGTTTAAATTGGTTTTACTGGTGATACATGCATGAGACCTCACCAAAATTTACCTGCTCTCATTTCTGATTCCTGAGGCTTCCACAAAGATACTTTGCCTCCAAGCTGCTGCACGTAGGTCATCTACCCCACACATCTTCACCATCCACCTACTCCAGCTCATGTACCCGGCATCTTCAGGACACCATCAGCCCTGGCCAGCATCCTGACTCCCTGTGACACAGTGTCATGATGGTGGGATGCCTTTTTTCTCACTCCTTGGAAATTGGCATGGTTGAATGTATACCTAAATTTATGACACCTAAAGACATCATTCCAATAGCTTGCTTTCCAAAATACTGCATGAAATGAACAAAACAACTAAAACTTAGGTTATCAAGTTCCCCAGCAAAGCCTACTTTTTTTCAGATTCTTCTGTTTAACAGTTGATGTGGCTGGCACTTTTTCCTAGGGAGTATCCATCCACTGGAAATTCTGTTGTTCCTAACTGTGTCCCCCATGAAGGCAGTGTGTCATCAGTTTACTGTAATCCCTCAGAAATCACTCCAAGCCAGGACTTCCAATGAGTTTGCTTAACTTGAGCATCTGCAGAACAAATGCTGAAGCCTTGCAAAGTTACAGGTCCCCTCTACTTTTCTTACCAAACCAGACTGAGACTGAGTGACAGTATTTTTTTTATTTATATATAGAATACATACAATATAGTATATATTTTAAAAAATAAAAGCAAACCACAGTTTTCCTAAATTCAGACTATTATATCAAAACTAACATTTGGGTTTATAAAAACATTGCTTATTCATATTCTGCTTTGATGCCTACTGCTGACTCATCTTCCACATCTTCCTGAAGCACCAGCACCACTACTGGGAGACAGTTCCTCAGTTCTGAGCACACCAGTACAGTTTAACCTGACAATTTAATTTTATAATATTGTGATCTTTTACCAGCACTAGAACATCTTTCATTAATGCATTTCATTTAACTTCTTTCCTTCTTTTACATGGAGTATTTGCAAGTCAAATTCTCAGACTGCCGATGCAGACAGACTAGGTATAAATTTTCCTATATTTTAATATTTTTCAAGAGCAAAGCCCTTGTGTTACATCATCTCCTTGTTGTCATGGGTGGAACATAAGTGATAGTACAGCTGATGCAAGAACTTCTTGTGATGGGTTGACCTTGGCCAGCAACCAGACCCTCACCCAGTTACTCTCTCATTCCCCCTTGTCAGCAGGACTGGGGGAGAAAATAATATGGAAATCTTGTAGGTCAAAATGAAGACAAGAAGATCCCTTAGCAACTACTGTCATGGGCCAAACAGACTCAGCTTGGGGAAATTTTATTTTTTGTCAATTAAAATTAAAAATGAGATGGTAACAGAGACAAAACTAAAAAGACCCTCCCCTCTCTGTTCTTCCTTTGCACCAGGCTCAACATCACTGTATTCCCATCTCCTTTGCCTCCTCCACCCGGAGGGGCACAGTGGGATGGGAACCCAAGTTGTGGTCAGTCAATAACAGCTCCTCCCAGCGCTTCTTCCTCCTCTCATTTCTCCTCTGCTTTCGTGTGGGTGTTCCCCACAAGCTGCAGTCCTTCAGGATAAACCTGCTCCTTCAGGGCCTCCTCCACGGGCTGCAGGTGAATCTGCTCTGGTGCCCTGGAGCAGCTGCTCCCCCTCCTTCTTCAATGAACTTGATGCTCGCAGAGATATCTCTCACTTTGTTCTCTCACTCCTATGCAGCATTTTTTGCCCTTCTTTACCTATGTTTCTCCGCAGTGCCCCCGCCATGGCTCAGCTGCACCCTGCGGTGGGTGGTTGGATCCGGCTGGAACCAGCTGTGCCTGGCTGGAATCGGCTGTGTCTGGCTGGGGCAGCCCTGGCTCCCTACACAGAGCCCTGGCTGCTGCTGCTGGGCCTGGGCACCCGCACCCCAGAGAGTCATATGCACAAGTTATTTCTATAACACAACATTCCTACTCTCACTGTTCTCTGATGCCTCTTCTTCATCCTGAAGCTGATAAAGGGAAAAACTTAAGAGAATTTCTTCTCAGGAGCACCACAAAGCGCTGAGGCCATGAAACCCTGAAAGACAAATGCAGCTTTTGGCCAAAGCAGAACTGTTCCCAGGGAAGGAAAGGAGGTACTAGTGTAATACAAGATTCTGAGAAGATTTTATATCAAATACTATGTACAACTCTAAGCTGCCAACATTTAATAAAAAGGAATTCAAGTGGGAAAAGTGACGAGCAAAGAGTATGGCTGGGAAAACAAAAGAGCAGATTGATTTGTATGCATGAGTATGCAAAAGAATCTCCAGGGTTAAAAAATAATTATGCAAGATAAAAAGGCAATGATGACACAAGAATAAATTACTTTAAATTAGAACAGACTTTAGGCTCTTTCAGCCAAGGGTAATATATTGCTCAGCAATTCTGATGTCCTAAAAAGTTTTTAAACTTTGCCTCAACCAGTGTCACGGTAATAGTCAATATGGTGCTGAGAGAAAAAAGGAAGAGTTATAGCCTCAGAAAAAACTACACATTCAATATGTAACCACAACCTGGTCAGCAGTATACAATGTAGCAACCAGCTCCATCTACCTCACCCTAAAGTCTCCTAGCTTTTTTCTGATTTAATTCTTAATGAGTCCTTAGGAAGGCTGCTGCTGCTTTACAGGATACACTTTCTTCCTGTAAATATGACCCACAAAACAAGATGAACAAGCTCTTGTTGGATGCTATATGCCTATTCTATGCAAACCTCAATGCAAAATATTCTATATAATTCTGTAGTTTGTCTGCATGACTTTGTTTTTCAAGGTATCATAAATTTGATACCTTGATTTTCACTTAAAAGATTCTGACAGTAGAACTGCAAGGTTCAAAAATATAGGAAATTCAACACACTACCTTTCTACAAAATTAGTCCTTTCTCAGGTATATTTTATCCCCTTCTTTTTGCAAGCCTCAGGCTTAAACTTGAATGAGCATGACTTTGGCAACAAAATGCAGTGTTCACTGGTAAACTGCTTTTAGCATTTGAAGCAGCAAGGCAAGAAAAGGAAGCTGCACATCTATATAGCAATATAAAAATACAAGCAAATACCTGGAGCTGCCGGAATCAATTAACTGTACTAAACCCTCACAATTCTTTACAGTGTCTGAGGACAGAGTGGTGAAAATACTGTCAGCTTATACAGCACACTAATGTGAGCCAAGCAGTCAAAGGAGCAGAGACAGCTACAATCATACAAGGAAAAAAAAATTTCAAACCAGACATAATGCATCTGGCAAAGCTAGTATTAAATTTCCACTCTCTCTGCTCAGGTCATATTCCTAAGGACTCAGAAGTGACCCTAGGTGGCTCTCAGAATACACACACAATAGAATCAAGCAATGGCACAGCCAATTTCTTTGCTTTCTCATTTGTGTACAGGTGAGCAGGCCCCAGTCCTTCCAAGCTTGACCTGTCTGCCATCTTGAACTATGAACAAGGTCTGCTATGGCCTTGCAGGTTTGCTGTATCATCATCTTTCCACCCCACTCACCAGTGTGCAACTTAGGGAAAAGCAGAAGGCACAATGTGCTGCAAAATACTTGTTCCTGCTCTATGGCACCACCACTAGCAGAACATGCTAAGTAGTCAATCAGATCCAGTGCATGAAATGTCTCCTCCAACACTGGAAACCCATCTGGGGGCTGACAACTACATCAACAGGCATAGTTTACTTCATTAATGACCACTGCTTGCATTCTTTGTTCCGATTTAAGTAATAGTGCAATGACACAAGACTATAACTGCTGTGTAACATTGTCGGCCCAAGTCTGCTCCAACATTTTTCTGAGAATATGTTTAACACTACCAAGTAAAATGTATTTACCTAGTAACTGAAACACCTGAATAGCAAAACAATAACAGTTAAATTAATTTTACAGATCATTTACCAAAAGAATAAAAAAAAGAAAAGAAACACAAAAAAGAAGGGGGGACTTTACTCATACAAACACTATTATACATTGTTCTTTTCATCCTAAGCTGTACCCACACACATCTCACGGTTAGTGGAGCTGTACACATGAATGTCTTGCTTCTGCTTCAATTAACCTCGGGGACTTCACTGCAGAGGGAGCCAACCAGTTGCTTGTACTGTGCATTCTTACAAGAATAATTAAAATACCAGTAATGATGCTGGGTTCTGTGGACTCACTAATCTAAAAAGCATCAGGAATCATTTCCTGAAAAACATCCTGAAAGAAATGCTCAGAACTGTATTTTTCTATTTTGCAATGGGGCAAAGTTTTTGGTCTTTATGTTCGGGTTTTTAGGATTACATATACTAAACTATGTAATTATTTAGGATTACATATACTAAACTATGAAGTATCATGTGGTACCAAATGAAGTGTCTCTATGGTCAGAGCCTAATGGACCACACACTTCAAATACCCAACCATAAAGGTCATTCCCAAGAGATGTTTTTTTAACTGTTTTTAATACACACTTACATATAGCACAGCTTCTAGTGTTCCAAACATGCTTGTGGGAATAACGCATGAAATGCTGTGAAGGAACAGTGGTTTACAAGATTTTTATAAGCTATTTCCATGAATATGACATTACCTTTGCCATGTTTAACATTTCAAAATAAAACATTTTAGTGCATGCACTGCAAAAACTGTTTAAGCTACAAATAGCAAGTAAAAAATAACAGGCATTATTTTAATCAGGAAATGAAGATCACAATAGACAGCTATTCAATAAAATACTTTTATTTATGTACAGTGTAAAGATGCTTTTTATCAAATTGTATATATTGTACAAGAGCAGACTTAAGTTTGCTTAACACTTTAAAATTCACTTTAAGAGGGAATGTCCCTGAGGTTAAAGAAGGTTTCTCATAACTGCATATCACATCAATATTTAATTCATATTTTCAGGAAAACACAAAAACACTCTGAAAGATTTGGACATGGATATTTAGTGGAAGATGTGCCTAACAGCATGAATTGAAAACTACTAGAAAAAATATTGCAGTGGTAATGTGACTCCACGATCATGACCAGTATTGCAAGTAAGAGTAAAAGTTAAAAAATGGTGGGTTCAGGGGGGAAAACAATGACAAGTTTTGGAAAAAAATATATAGGCTATAAATGGAGGAAAACACTGATTTAGGAATGTTGTATGAAGACCATAAGAACCAGATGACTGGAAAAGGCTGTCTCAGATCAGACACCTTTCTTTAAAAAAACAAAAAAACCAAACGAAATCAACTGAACACCAATACCCCCACCACAGTTTGCCGGCTTGGGTTTTTGTTGTTTGGGGTTTTTTAAAAAAAAAAGCTTCAGAAAGGTGACATGAACACAACTCCTCAAATAAGCTTGTTCAACAAGAAAGCAGAGCCAAGTCCCTAGCAGTCACCTTGGCAAACAAATAATTCACCCAAAATCATGTTATACAAGTTTTCCAAATCCACAGCAGCAAACTCTGTGACCCAATCCAACCACTATGGAAGGTGACTGAATTTTTCTAAATTGTGGATTATGGATGAATCTGTGTAAGAAGGCCCAAAAGGATTTGGATTAATTTCACTTCAACAAAATTTACAACCACATAGGGCTACTCTACCTTTAGGTTGAAAAGGATCACTTAGTGTTAAGTACCAACACCTTCAGTTCAAGAACTTTTTCAGAGCAATGTGACTTCCACAATCATAAACCAGAAAATCCTCCTGAAGGAAGCAGTCAATAGACACTGAAGAATCCCAGAAGTCAGAGATTGGAAGAGACCTCATGGATTATCTAGTTCCAACCCTCCTGCTGTAGGCAGGGACACCTTCCACTACACCAGGTTGTTCAAAGCCCCATTCAACCTTGCCCTGAACACTTCCAGGGATGGGGTATCCACAACTTCTCTGGGCAACCCGTTCCAGTGCCTCACCACCCTCATTGGGAACAATTTCTTCCTAATATAATCTAACTCTCCCCTCTTTTACTTTGAAGTCATTACCCTTGTCCTATCACTACATGCCCTTATAAAAGGTCCTCTTATACTCAAGTATAAAAAAAGAGGCTCTGTGTAACAGAACTGGTAACTCCAAGACATGAAAAGACCATGAAAAGAAGAAAGGTTGTCTGTATTTTTGTTGTGTTGTATTTCTAGCTGGACTGTAAAGTACTCTTAAACCATCAGAAATAGAATAAGTGCTGTTATTTGCTTTATTGCATAGCTTTCTTGTTCTAGCAGGTCTACCAGTGTTTAGGTTAACACGGGCTCTAGAGTAGCATTCATTATATAGCTAAGACATGCAAACCTTACAGTCTTCTGGTGAAAAAACTCACACTAGGATGCAAACTAAAAAAACTGCATTATGATGATAAAAACACAATTTTAATGAAATATTTAAAATTCAATTAATAAAGTTATACATTATATACATTAATACATTAATGTATATAATACATTACACATTAATAATATAAAATATTAAACTTTAGACATCAGGCGCTATGACATAAATTTCTACCTGTCTTTTTTCAGTCTCAATTCACTACTAACCCCCACCCTCCATATTCTTTTATTTTAGCACATAGGAACTTCACATTCTTTAGCCAGCCACTATAAATATTACACACTCATCCCAAACTTCTTCTGATGCCTCCATTTTCTATTACAATTCTTCAGAATTCTGTAGCTGGGATTTTAACAATTATTACCTTGTTTTATCGAATCCAAACCTTCAAGTTTGAAGCTTCATAGAGTACATCATCATTCTGATACCTGATGACTTAATCTCTGCCTTTCTCCCTGGATCTCCTACAAGTGAAGCTTGGATTCTGCAATATATGCATTCAGAACATTTTTCCATGGCCAAGGAATTTACCCCTCAGGTTTCTTCCAAAGTACTTTTAACATTACTCTCCCACAGAAAACTGCTTGAAACAGGTACACCATTTCAAACTTTTGAGAAACCTTTTTACCATAGGATGGTGCCCAGGCAGACAACACTGCAACTTCATTCTGCCCAGCTTAAAAATAAGAAGATAGCCCCAAATTTAGATTTTATCTATTAAACATCAGCACAATATCAGACAGGGTTGCTATGTAAAATTACTGTGACCCTCTCAGCCTGGTTTTGAATGGGCAATTTCAGATATTCACCATTTCATCATTATCAATAAGATCTGCCTATGTATTTGTGACCTAAGTAAGAAGTTTCCTCCCCATCATAGAACAGCAATTCAACTCTCTGCTCACACAGAGTGAATAAGGGAACACAGCAACCCAACCACTCCCATCATACAGAACAAATCAAAGACATTCCCACCAAAAATTAATAAATGGGGCTGTTTACACTAAAGAGTGCTTCCCTCACACATTTAAAACAATATGCTCTACCACAGATCAGTTTACAAAGTCTCTAATTGTAGAGACGATGTAAAATTGCTTGATGTAAAATTCTTCACAGCTTGGACTTGTCCAGTCTTAATGCTTTGGGAAATAAATTTCTGTAGCAGTCATGTCACACAGAGCTCCAATTAATCACTTTTTAAATCTCATTTGTTCCGTGCACCAAAACTAATACCCCTGTCATTCTCCTACCACTAGGTGTCACTCTCTTCTACCGTGATCTTTATGCCTCCTCCATCTGCTTCCCAACATTTCACCCAGGAACCATCAAACCAGTATCTTAAGTGGGAGAACATCAATCACCATTAGTCCCTATCTAAAGAGCAACCCAGTTTCTCAGGCAAAGGCAGATAAAATGCAAAGTATTGCTAGTGTTGCTTGGTATGTTCTTTAAAGTTAAATAAAAATATTAAAACAACCTAACTCCTACAGGAGGTGATACAGGCTTTCCTCCATCAAGGAGTCACCTCAGATTCTGAAACCATCTAAAACTAAGTGCATTCCCAAAAATGAAAGAAACCATAACAGAAGCACTAGTGGAACTAATTGCATGACCCCTCACACAAGACATAAAAACAAAATATTTTTACTAATCAAGCAGCATTTTTTTCAAGGATGACACAGAGTCACCTTCTGGCGTTGCCACTTGTATTTCATTGATTTAAAGTCCAGAAGGGGCCACTATGATTACCTTCCAAACCACACATATGGCAAATCCATGGATCTCCACATGCATGGTTTTGGTGGATATAAACTCCTCCCATACTGAGGGGAACCTGAAAACTACAACTTTGACAGCAAACACTCAATTATTTTCCTTGTTCCTTAAGTGTGCTTAAAAGAAAAAAGGAACAAAAAACAATACCCAAAAAACCCCAAACCCACAAACCAACCAACAAAAAACCCCAAACCTCGGCCATGACTGCCTTCTACCACTGACCAGTTCTGCCACTTGGAATGATTCACTGGCAGACAGGAATTAGGTACCCATGCATACCTAACTTGGATCATAATTGATCTTAATACACAATTTAACATAATTTTCAGTATCTCTACCATATGTTAAATAGGATTCAAGCTAAACTTGATTCAAGCTGAGCTTAATAGATGACTTACTGTAAAGCCACTTTGAAGCATTAAGAAAAAAAACATGCCATTAGGGAGCACATCACTGCTTAATTACGAAATACTGTCCAACCTGACAAATTGTTGGTGTAATTTATAACGAGGGTTAAAGTTCTTATATGTATACAGATAATAAACACAAACAATGCTTTTCAACACTTGTGATGCACTCAGAGTGCTACCAGCAAGGAGTCACTGCATCAATGAGCTTCTTGCAAAATCTTCTAGTTCACGTGCAAAGAATGACTTTGCATTGCATTCTTCTGTTACCCTGCTGGGAAACTGTTGTTTAAGTGCTATATCCTCTTCTTTTGATGTGTTTCACCATTTAATTTTCCATTTTCCACAGCTTTATTTTCAAAGTTCCAGTCAGTTGGGCTGAGGAGTTGCTGAGTTTTTTTATATGTCCAGTATGGGTTAAGTATTAGCGTAACAGCAAATAATCCCGAGAATAAAACAATGAAGTGAAGAAGTCCCAGGTTTTCTATAATAGAATTCCAATTGAAAATACACACCCACCACATGTGGTAGGTAAGAATCATGCGGCAGTGAAACAAATGGATCATCACCCACTGGTTTGCCTTCCAGAAAAAGGTGTTAGCACGGCCAGCCTAGAAAAATAAGAACACAAAGTACGCAGAAGTGAAACTGTTACTTCAAGATAAGGAACTGAGGAATCTACAGAACGAATACAAATACCCAGTTTTATATACACACACTCTCAGGCATTTTTTCCTCATAGTGCAGTGCTACTCCACATATATATAATGGAATCTTAAACTTGGTATGGATCTGT
The DNA here is from genome assembly GCF_022539315.1 of Serinus canaria. Classification (NCBI taxonomy): domain Eukaryota; kingdom Metazoa; phylum Chordata; class Aves; order Passeriformes; family Fringillidae; genus Serinus; species Serinus canaria. Next base: position 92,669,185 of record NC_066316.1, read on the forward strand.
ACCATCCTACTGTGCACGTGCCCGCACAAGTGCCATCCTGACAAAAGCAGGTATGACAATAACTGGTATCAGCTGGATAAATGCAGTTTTGATGAAAAATTATCCCAACAAACCACACATTATCTACGGACAAGTGAAACGCATGAAAACTGTTACAAACATAATTTGAAAATTATCACATTCTTACCTTCAGAAGCATCCAGGAAATGCATGTTGAGGGAGTACTCATCTCCAGCAACATTCCCATCAAAGGCAGATAATGTCCAGATTTCACATTAATTACTAAACCAGCCAAGCCACCAAAAGCAAGCAAATGATGAACTACTAAGAAAACATCAAATGTTCTAAAAATAATGTTGGACACATGAACTGCTACATTTTCAAGCAAGAAAAATCCAGCTGCTATTAAACAGTTAAACCAACTCCACTTTTGCTGTGAATATACTTTGTCAGCATGAAAAACAGGATCTATGAGCAAAGCCCATAACCCAGCAACACAACTCTGAAGTCCAAAGACACCACGTGTGACTGCCATATTCCAAAACACCTTCTCCTTTGCATACAAGGCACGGTAAGTAGTACTTCTCCAAGAAGACAACCAGTGAGACAGAAGAAATACTCCCAAATAGATTAAAAAACCAGCAGCTAAAAATGTCAAACGAATTTCCCATAAGAGATAGTCCCAGTCAAAAACGGTCCCAAACACTGGATGATCATTTGTAGGATTCATTTCTTCTCTTTGGACACTTCTCATCCCCACTATAGTCTCCTTCATGCCTATTTAGCCTCTGCTATTATGCAAACCAGTAAGCATAAATTCGTCCATCTGGAACAAGGATAAAAAAATTTAGTGAATTTTCAAGTACATTCATATATCTAGACTCAAAACCACAGAGGGCTCACATCCACTGCAGTTATGACTTTGATCCTGTTGCCATTAGGCACAGTCATCCCAAAGACAGGCAGACAAAAAACCATAAGCAATAAGATTTACAACTGGCCCATGAAGTCCCTACTAGTTCAAAGTAATGCACTGAAGCAAAAGCAGAAGAGGATCAAGTAGGAAGGCAAGAAAAAGGAAGAGAAAATACAATAAGCAAACCCTGTTTTGTTACTTATGAAACTTTTATTTCAACAGCATTGCACAGTTAATGTTCTACTCCCCTGCTTTTCCCACACTGATTTTACAGCATTTACTACAGCTTTGGGTGTAGTTCAGAATCTCAAATACAGATCCAGGGCATAAAACTACAGAAAACTAATGCAGTAAGGGGGGCCACTTACACCAAAAAGGGGCTGTAATGATCACGGCTCAAAACAAGACTCTGCAATCAGTTTCTGAACACTAAGCCTCTTTCCAAAAAAAAAAAAAACCAAACAAATAAACATATTCAAAAATGTAAAAAGAGTATGGAATGCAGACAAGCAACACTATTACATATTATTAGCAACATGAGTGTAATTAGTTGAACAGCCCAGCATTAAGTGCCTCAAGTTGTCTGAAGCTTCCTGAACACATCGTAGTTCAAACAAAAAGGCTTGTGGGGAGGGAAAAGCCAGATAATACTGAAATATTTGAACTCCAGCTCGTTTCATGAACCATACAGGTGATACGAGCACGACCACCACACCGGCCACAGCCTGGGAGTGCTGAACACCACCGTGCGTTTGGGACTCTGATGAACGCAAGCAAAAAGGCCATAAAGACCACCGAGGGCACAGCGCCTGCCGAGCTTCATCAGGCAGCAAATGCCACCACCACCGTTCCCCGTGCTGCACCTACTCGCCCTGCCCTCTGCTCGCAGGTGCCCCGCTAAAAGGAGGGGGATGGCCGGGAGCCCCGACGGCCCTTCGCCCATCCCACGGCATCACAGCTGGCGAGACCGAATCCAAGTCCCAGCAGCGCCCCCCGCCACACCCCCCCCCCCCATCTCCTCGGGGAAAACTAGGGCAAAACACACCAACGCCACGGCACGACCAGGCCCTGAACAGCGCGACTCACTACCGCAAGCCCCGGCTCTAGCAGGGCCGTGACAGCTCCGACGCCACGGCACCGACGCCCCTCGTAGCCCTCCCGAGCCCCCGGGGCCGTCGAGCCCCTCACGCACACCTGGAGACCGGCCCCGATGCACAAACCCCTCTCCTCACCCACAGCGCTGCCCGCAATGACAGGACGGCCCTTCCCGGCGCCGGGACTGCCCTGCCCGTTCCCCCAGGAGCGCCCGGCCCGGTCCGACCCGCCTGGGGAGGCCCGGACCCGGCTCGACCCTCCGGCCCCTCAGCACCGCCCGCCGCCGCCGCCGGGCGCTCTCTGCGCACGCGCCGCCGCAGCAGCAACCACCGGGCGCCGCGGGATGGGGGAGGAAGGCGCGGCTATACCACTGGGGCAGGGGGAGCCTTGTTTGAGAGGTGCCTTTCTGTGCCTGAGGGCAGCGCCGCCACGGAGAGGGCGACACTTGATAGACGCCTGCTCAGCGAGATCGATGTAAAAAACAAATATCGGCGGTGGCATAGCCAGTACACTTAGCTATAATTATCCAGTTTCATTAAAGACAGCAAGTTATGAAATGGATGTCAGTGGTGTTCTGCTACATGATTCTCTTCATATTTGTGACAGCTGATGTTGTCATCCCGGTGACTCAGGCTGAATCTCCCGCGGTCACTGAAACTGCCCCGGGAGGCTTCCTCGGCCGTGTGACAGCCCCGCGCCCGCGGTGTGCTTTGCCTTCAACAGGAGTGACTGGCAGGGACTCTGGATTTTGCCAGGGAAACGCCCAGTCCCACAACAAATCCGGTGATTCCTCAAAAAGGGCGACCAAAAAAGACAAAATCAAACAACTTCTGTCACGTGGAAGATTGGCCTAGAACAGCTGAAATCCTATCCTGAGTCTACCTGTGATGAGAGACCAGAGCTGGAAAATCTGCATCGGCAGTCTGACAGGTTCTTGGTTTCCAGATGGGGAGAGGGAAGTGCTGCCATTCTCTGTGGAAAACTGGGTTTTTCAAACCTTGCTTCAAATGGACCCATGCCCACTTCCCAGGAACTCTTTAGACAAGTACCAGTTAGTTCAGGTGAACCTTGGCATACCTTAGTGTCATAGCAATAATTAAATACAGTGTGTGGTAACAAATCAACAGCTCCTCGGTTTTATTTACAAATGCACAGATACTTGATGATAGTTAAAAATGTCTTTAGTTTTTAACACTTTTGTTTTCATTATTCCCCAAGTCAAAGTGTCATGATGCCAAGTCCCTTTCCTGCTCCCTGTGCTTCCAGAGGCAGACTAGACCCCTCTCGGAGGTGTGAGAGCACCTAAAAGGTGAGTTGGGTATGGGTATGAGTTAGGAGATAGGTATGGGGACACAAGGCCAGCCAGTGACACCTTCAGTGAGAGGGGACCCTACTGTACTGATGACTACAGTAGGATTTTATGTGTAAGTGGTGGGAATACAGAATATGGCCAACCTGTGATCCACTGTCATTCATAGTGAGTTATGTGGTTTAGGACCAAGTTGAGAAAGGAGTTTCAAACCTATAATCAAAATAATCCCTCCATTGCAGAAAACTGTTTGTCCTGTAAACATTTGCCTTGGACATGTGTGGGCAGAAAAGTCCACAGTGAGCCACTCTGAATTCTGCTTTTTGCAGTGGCAACAGAGGGGATTTTTCTCTCTGCAGGAGTCATGGCATGATGGGGCCAGAAGTTATCTGTAGCAAAAGAAAAGGGATGGAGATTGGAAGAAAACCTGTCAGATGAGGCTATTCCCTGATCATTTTATAGCTCTTTGTCATCCTCTAAGTAGAATATGAAGGAACTCAAGTTACTGCCTAAGGTTATTTTCATTTCTATTATAATTCCATAGTACCAAACACTTGTAGTCAGTGTATGTTGAAGTCATATGATCATGAATAAAACCTGAGCTGGTAATCTTCCTAATAAAGAATAAAAAGTCTACTGTTAATTTAAAAGCCAAGACCTCACTGACTTCTCAAAAGGTTTTAGCCCTCTGGTCCCAAAGTTTTAGAAAAGCTCTCACATTTACAGACATTGATTAATGCATATATGCACAACTTGTGTTGACCTGTCACATAATTCTGTATTTCAGTGACATGCTTCTTGAATTCTCTTTTCAAACTGAAATTTACACCTTCTTCTACTAATCTACAATCTGGGTTCAAATCTATGGGAGCTTTACTATTAATTATGAGAGCTTTGGTTCAAGTCTGTGGGAGGCTTACTGCATGCTTGCCTCAAGGAACGCTGTGGCAATACCAAATGTGTAATCTTGGTTTTTCAATGCTTTACGCACACTCTCAAAGTTCTCCTGGTTCTTGTCCAACAAGTACTTATGCAGTATTCCTAGATGCAAATCATGATTGTTAAACTGAGCACTTTGAACATGCTTGTTTAAGGCCTTTTTCCTCTTAGCTAATAGGAAGTATACTTGACTTCTTTTAGAAAACCTGTATTACAAGGCTTTCATGTGTGCCATGGATGCAGAATGTCTTTACATTGCATAACATATTCATCTACCTAGACTGCTATGCTTTCCTCAGTACTGGGAGATCTGCACAAACTCTTTTTGTATTTCACTTATAGTCAGTTTAAAATAAATTAATCAACTCCTTATGCTTCAGACAGTGAAATAGTTGCCTTGAAACACTTGATATTCTTGAAATTTTAAACAGTTCAGATTTGCTGACCATTTACACTTTGAGCTACCAGCTATTGGAAAGATCACAGCAATGAAACTGTCAGTTTCTGTCAGTTTCCATTATTTCCAGATAATGGAAGTGATATAGAAAAACCGAAGATTCTTTACTCAGTCCCTCTCAAGGTTATCCCCCATTTCTGTTTGTGAACATTCCATGAAAATGCTGGAGGTATACAACCACTGTTGAGTAGTGTTGGATAGCTCAGTTTCACTCCAGAAGCTCTGTTACATGTTGACAAAGTTCAGGATATTACTCATTCCAGTGCTGAACCTGTGACATTTGTCCATTCCTTGTCCACTGCTTGGTTGGATCACACCAAGTATAGCCTTTGGGCAATTATTAATTCACTATTTCTTCTTTTCTCATTCTTTTAGTTCCATTTAAGGCAAGATACCCTCTCCTTTTTCTTTCTAATCCTAATTTATTTCTGTTTTAATACGTGACACTCTCAAGGTCTTTCCTGATTGGTCCAACCATTTGTGTCATGAATTTATCTGAATCTCGAATTCTCTCTTCTGCTGGCTCTACTTAATCTGTGAATAAGTCATTGCAGCTTCACCTCTTCTTTTTCTCTTGAAGTCCATACCTCACCCCACAGACTTCTTAGTCTCTTTCCATTTTGCAAGCTTCCCTTTACATTCCATGCAGCATAAGCATGTCTGTTGAGTCATTGCTTAAATATATTTAATCTTTGGTTTTGTCTCCCTCTCTTCACTACCTCTGTCTAGTCAGTGCCTCTTTATGGTCCTGTCTGAGGATCTTCACCTTCTAGTGCCCAGTATCACTGGTGTCATTAACCCCTTCTTTTACCCCATAGGAATAATAAGTAAGAATAATACCAACTGTATTCAGTCCTGGACTTAAGTTCCTCAGTTGCTTCTGGCTGGCTCCAGGTAAGTACCATGAGGTGATGATAAGATCTTGGGTTTGCAGTTGAATTTTTTATTCCTCCCTCACCAAATAGCATGTCTTAACAGTGTGTGCTGGAACAAGTTATTCTGCCTTAGTATTTACTCTGTTGCTTCACAGCTGTAGTCATGAAGGTTAATCTTAACTGGTGTTTCAGGTTGACCCAGAATGTCTAGTCCTTCTTTCTCCTTTCTCACACAGTTACCTCCACTGCCTCTTCAGGTATCAAAGGAAAAGACTGTGTCTGTCTCCTGAAATACATGCTTATCATTCTGGGGCTTTATTTAGCTTCAAGTAGTCTCACCTGAATAGAAACTAGGGGATTTACCAGCAAGTCAAATGATGTTTGTCAAATGAGAGCAGCCAGTGGCAGGTTTACCAATGGGTCTCTAGCAAAGGTTTGATGCCAGGTATCTCCTCAGACCATCTTTCAGTTGTACATGTAGACAGCTACAATTACTCTGAAAATTATCAAAGTGAAATTAAGGACCATACAATTACTGTGTGGCAACAGTGGGCAGAAATGAGGAATATTTCTGTGGCCTAACTCAGTAATATGACAAGTTTAATTTTGGTGACTTCAGCAAAATGACAGCAAATCCATCACAGTAAGAGGATTCTGAACAGCTTAAATTGTTTCTTGGAATAAGCAACCCATAAGAAGTAAAGAAGACGGAAGGTGATGAATTATGTTCTTGTTTTCAGCCTGATCCAAGTAGAAACATTCAGTTATTTCACAAATTGCAGTACTATGCAACAATTACAAGAGTATAAAGCAACAATTAATACTAAAAATTAAAAGGAATTTTTTTTCTGTTACAGCATTTTGCTAGGAATAGTTGGAAGAAACGTATGATTAAAACAACAGCTGTGAACAAGCTGCTTTTATAGCAGCTTACTCTAGACCTGCAAAAGATGGATTTTTTTTTAAATTTGGTCTATTTAAATTTGTTTAGAATAAGAAGATTCTTACCATTTACCTAATGAATTTCTAAAAATAAATTCTATACATATTAATGTTAGTAAACAGCAGTTATATTGTCTCTTTTAATCCTTTATACAGATTTTCATTTAACTAAGCCTGTTTTGCTGCAAAATCTTCCTAATACCTCCTTTCTCTTTAAATCTAGGTTTATATGCAATGGTCAGTAGTCAAGTATTTGATGTCTGCCACAAATCTGTCAGTGTTAAATGATCCTAGAGCTTTCATCAGTCCACATTTACTACATTGGTGTGATGGGCTGAAACAGAAGCATCATCCAGCACATGACCACTGAACTGATTTTTACCAGTTTGTGGTCAGGCCCTGTGTGGGCTTTTCACATTTCTTTGTACTCCATTTTTCCAGAATTTTCACTTTCAGTAAAGAGTAAACTGTCCTTTTCACTGTTTTGCTAGACTCTTGCATATTGCAGTAGGTTCATCAGATAGTTTAATGTGAAAGACTTAAGGCTTTTCATTCAAAAGTCATATTCACAGAGGGAAAGTAATATATTTCAAGAGTGAGAATGAACATGTGTTAGACAATTTTCTGCCAAGTTTGCCTCTCCTCCTTCTTGCAAGCTTAATGAAAACCTCACTGAAATAAACCATAGCAGGTTATGGGTATAACCCATTGTAGTAGCCTCTAGAGTATTTTAAGGAAATTTAGAGGAAAACAAACAATTAAAAAATCATAAAATTTTAAAGAAGTGAGGTTTTATGTAATCTTACCCTTTGCACATCATCTCACAAGAGGTTTTTATATTGTGTTTTAAACTGGTTGGCTGTTTTCATTCAAAGTAAATATGATCTGAAAATTTTCATAGAAATCAGTAGAAAGGAACTCCCAGTTAGTACCCCAAGAAAAGAAAGGCTGCACCACAAAACAAGAGTTCTCTGTCCTGTTACATCAATTACAGAGCTAACCCAAACTCAACATCACATCACAAGATTTATGCACAGGGGCAGGTCATTCTGCAAATTTCTAAGGACGGCAGAAGACCAGTGGGTATAACAGGTTATGAGAGAAATTTCTGATGGAAAAATCACAGGAAACAAGTTTCCTTTACTGTGCTTCTCTCAAAACAATTTGATTTTTTGATTCATAATGGCCACTCAGAGTCATGAACAAGTTTTTCAAGCTTTTTTCTCAGAAAAGTTGATGCCAAACTTTATTAATATTTCAGTGGGATTCCTCACAGTGAAAAGCACAAGTAAGTCTTTGTGGACTGAGGCTGTAATCTATTAAATCTGTGTGTAAATATTTTGTCAAGTTCAAAGGGTAGAGCTGTGACATGGCCCTGCTGGTGAGCAGTGGGCTATGGAAGGAGACAGCTTTTAGTGGGCTGAAGGCTAAACTGGGCTTCAGCTATATACCCACCCTCCTTCCTTTGGAAATGATGATGCTACAGCACAACATTCTGTCTGTTCACTACATGTGCACAGCGTGTTGGAGATGCATGTTGTTTACTGCTCCATCCTTTCTTTCAGAAGGCTTAGGCCCTTGAAAATACAGCACAAGGAAAATTAGAATATATCCAGCATAAGTTTACAGCTTCACACTGATAGACTCCTAAATAAAGCAGCCCTCAGTGAAATGATTAAGTTCTTACTAGGAACTATCTTCTCACTTCCACAGAACTTGACAACTTCCCTAAATGTGAAGTTAGCTGATTTTCTTGTTCTTGAAAAGAAGAATACTCATCCTGTGAACAATTAACTGATTCTTAGCCTTCTTATGTCTTCTAACACATAATTTTGCAATCAATTATGTTAATAAAGGAAAAGCCCCATTGAAATTTATAGTAAAGGTCTTCACTGTAATCAGAGTACATTTTTTTCCCTGTAAAGGTGACTGTCTGGACTGAACTGAAGTTGCTGTATTTGTGAATTGACAGAAAAGGGATACCTGCTTACACAATCTATAGAAAACAGTGGCCCTAGTTTTTTGGCAGTTATTTAGAAAAGAAGACCAAAACTCCTGTGCATCATAAGCATTCCAAATGAAATTAATGTCTGAAAAAAAAGAACAAACTGAAGGCAAAAGAAGCCAGTTAATGAGTCAACACCTTTGTTAAAAGGAAACAGTTTTTACAGTGTCAGAGGTGCAGGATCTCTGCTGTTCCAACACCTCCAGGGGATAGTCTATTAACAGAAACTAGATTTTAGCTGCCAAGTAATTCTATTTCTGATTTGGTCTTAAGGTAATTAAAAGTTTCATTATTAGCTCAGTTGGTTAGAACATGGTGCTAATAACACTGAGGTCACAGCTTTAATCCCTATATGAGCCATTCACTTGAGAGCTGGACTCGATGATTCCTGTGAGTCCTGTCCAAATCAGAGTATTCTGTGAAATAAAATGCCCCTCTGGAAATGTTTTTCACAGAAGGGGGTGAAATAGCTGCACAGAATGAAACCTCCCTTAAGGTCATTTGGCAGGAGTATCTCACTTTTCCCTATAAAATGAAATCTAAATTTACCTACACTACCAAAAATCAAACTGACAACCAAGGAGAGAGCAGGTATACTCATGAAATCATTGTAGGAGAGTTTATTGAACATTTAGCCCTTCAGCACATAGAAAAGAACTCTACACTGACAAGGCAGATTTCCATTTGCTAAGGTTAAAATTTCATTCTGCTGAAGGGACTGGATTTAAAACTTCATGCCAAAAGAATCAGATTAATCATTACCACTGCTGAAGAGGATAAGGAAAAAAACAAAATACTGACTGCTTCAAAGTGACAGGTTTCTGAAGAAATGTGACCATCAAAACCATATTGCAATAGCAATAAGTAATAAAATACCAACTTTGCCTGAAGCCCAAACATAAGGATCCAGATAGACACTTCTTATTTTACCCCATTTGATTAGTTGTACATTCCCCAGTCTCCATTTTGTATTCAATACAGAGCTGGAACTAAACATGAAAGAAGTGAATGCATTGGCAATAGCAACAAATTGCATAAATTCAATCTGTTAAATTAAGTTTTTGTGATTTGAATTATTATTGTGATTTACAAACCCATAATCTATTGCAGAAGGTGAATTTTTCATGAAGTGGCCTGAAGAACGAAAATGACAAAATACTTTCAGCTTCTTCTAAAGCAGCAGTCAGGAATAAGTTCAAGTACTAATTGGTACTGCTGCATAACAGAATTCACAATATGATCACAGCCACTGTCTTTAGAAGTGAGTGGGAAGTGAATAAGAACAAAGAAGGAAGCTTTTAGAGGCCTCAATGGGCAAATTAAAATCCAGCATTAAGGGGGAGCTATGTATATGAGACTGAGATAAGTAGAAGCTGCCAGAGGAAAATCCTACTTTCTATTGTTTTCCTTATTTTAGATGAGAAATCAAGCAAAGCTAAGGCTGCTGTACACGTTCACTGCAAGATCTGGCTGTGCTAGCAGAAGCAGTTGTCTTCAGCTCACCACCCTTAATGTTGCAGTTTACTGCGCCTTCTAATCTGCTCCTGAGCTGCTTATTCTCCTGTCAAGGCAAGCTGGGCTACCTTGACCAGTAACCCTTTTCTGACCTGTTGCAGTAAGCTCCAGGTAGGGAAGGAAAAGTTCTACAAATAGCTTTGGTAACAGCTGGGGTGATACGAGGTCTGGCAGCAGACCTGTCATGTCCTTTTGGCTTACACAGCCTGGAGCTGGAGAAGGAGTGTTCATTGTCTGGTTCTTCAGAACAAGTGGTTGGTGACTTCCATGACTGCCATTTGGAACAATTTGATATGCAAAGGATTCATAAAGCACCAGCCCTTAAGGGTAGAAAAAGTGGTGTAAGGACTTTACAAAAGAGAAATCCTTGACCAAAGCTGTAAACCACAGACCATAAGTTAGGCCAAAGTGTTATTTAACTAGGAAAAAAAACCACCCACAAAACCAAACAAAAACAACAACAAACAAACAAGCCCCCCAAAAAACCAAAACTACACCAAATGCAAAAGAGTATATAATTTGACTAGCAGCAAGGTGTAACAGCCTTCTCCCTAAATATATAGCTCTTATTGCTTATATATGTCAGATGCAAGGCCAGTAGCTGTTAGCAGCTATCTAAGGAAAGAGAAGTTACAAACTGCAATGAAAGGGCCAATTGAAAACATAAAATCACATTATATTGGAAGCAACCTTAAAGATATCTAGTTCCGACTCCCCCTGCTGTGGGCAGGGACACTCTTTGCTGTTCAGAGTCACATCCAACCTGGCCTTGGAACACTTTCAGTGACAGGACTTCCACAACTTCTCAGAGCAACCTGTTCCAGTTCCTCACCACCCTCACAATAAAGAATTTCTTCCTATTACCTAACCTAAACCCACCCTCCTTCAGCTTAAGCCTATTCCCCCTTGTCCTATCACTACATGCCCCTGTGAAAAGTCCCTGTCCAGCTTTCTTGCAAACTCCCTTTAGGTACTGGAAGGCTGCAATTAGGTCACAACCCCTTCCCCCATCTTCTCTTCAGCTTTTATGCTGCTTGTTCCATCATCATCAATACAGATGAAAGACCAGTCACTGTGCTGGTCTGAAATGCTGAAATGCACCTTCAGATTACAGCACACTACATAACAGTAGCTACTGCTTGGAAGCCCCCAGAGAGCAGATTATTGTCATTTGGCACATGGTCCAAGGGAGGTGAATGAATCACTGCCAGCCAAGTAAAAAGGCAGAGCAATGATTAGACTTTGGAATTGCTTGACTGGGAACTTAATGAGAAGCACACTTAGATGTCTCTTTCCTTGAAATATGACCACATTGTTTCCAGGCTGCACTGCAATGCATTTTAAAAGATGTAACTGCCATGGTACATCTCTCAGCAGGGTATAGTTAAAACCCTAAATAATGTCACCTTCTCTGTAATCCCTTTGGACAGCAGTGCTGGTGAAAATGTCCCTATCTGATCCAGCATGGCCTCTGTGAATTCTTGCTGACAAAGGCGGCAACATGACCTAGAGGCCAGGATGTGTCCCATTTGTCGGTTTTAGGGTTGTTGCTGGCTGTGGGAGGAAGGAAGTATCCCCTGCAATGGGTACTCTAATACTATGATTAGAATAAACAAATCAAGACATAAGGATTAACTCACCTGACCAAGCAATAACATTGTTATTTTCATTGGATAAATTAAAGAACTTAGTGATTAATATAGGCCTTAAAATTATTTACTTCAGTCCTCTGAGTAACACAGGTCAATGGACATCCATTATTTAATTTGCTTCAAGTCCAATAGATGTTGCTGAATTAAAGCATGTCTACCAAATTTAAAAAAACTATTTTGATTTAATTTTTAGTGATGGGCAACCCTTGATAGATTATTTCAAGAGTTTATATGTGCACAGATAACTAATGAGAGCATTATTTACGGTCTGAATTGGTTTAGCTTCATCTTCCAGTCACTGAATCTCATTATAACTTCAACAGCTAGATTTGGCATTTATAAATTGTGATAAAGGGTCTTTAATCTTTGAACATTTAAATAGAACAAGCTTCTAGAATGATTAAGCAATCTATGAAAAGTTTATTAATCTATAACTTTTTTGAATCTTGATTTGTTTGGAAGCAGTATTCTAGTAGTTGTTCTACCAGCAACCTATAAGAAAATTCTATGAAAGTATTGCATCTTTTTTCTAGCCCTATGTTTGTGCAGAATGAATGCCAGAATGATCTCCAAATTTCTTTCTGAAGAAATTTGTTTTCCCTGAACACTACTGTGGAGGTATGTTCATTGTGCCTGAAGTCATAGTCTTACTTATGACAACGGTGGGTGAGCACCTTTTTCTGTGATCAAATTCTTGATCTCCCACTAAATCACTGTGTGACTACTCCATTGGACTCATAGGTAGGTGTTAAGCCTCTTCACAGAAAAACAGTTTTTAATTTTGAGATGCTGTAGCTGAGAAGTAATAGATTTTTTAAAAAGTAATGGATTTTTTTATCTTTAACTGCAATTTTATTTCTTAGTTCTACTCAGTCTGTTTCTGAAGGACAAGACAGTGAATTTAAAACATAATTGCAGGACCTTTGGTCTTATTTATCTTCATGCAAATAGGCTGTAGAATGTAAGCATTTTTAAAGAAAATAGTTTTTATATATGTGCATATTTTTAAATAAAGTTATTCAACTACAGTTGTTAATATTTTGTATTGTCAACACTTTTGGCCAAGAAAACATGGCATAGCTATTCTATTCAAAAGGAGAGTTGTTTTAAAAAACTTTCTCTTGTAACATATTAACTGAAAATGTTCAGAGGTTTTTGTTTGTTGGTTTTTTTTTCCCCATAAAAAGAGCCCATAGACAGATCCTAGGTTAATGAAGCTGAAGAAATGACAAAAATAAGTGTGATGTGATGTTGCCAGATCCATACCAAAATATCTGAGCAGAGATGCTATATGAGCAGCTAGGGAGGGATAAAAAAATGTGAGGCAGACAACTGGTCCCAGTTCAGTATGAATCTTGTTCAGAAGGCTCTAGGCAGGAATCAAGGGAGATTAAGACAGAATTCATAACTAAATTGACAGTAAGACAATTAGGTGGGTCATGAGGGTCTTCAGCTGACCACCACCAGGTTTCCATAAACTTACATGGATGTCAGCCTTCTACAGTGCAGCAGCCACTCCACAGAAAACATTCGTCCTGGAATGAACCAGTTTTAGCTGTGGCTGAAAAGTGATTTCTCAACAGAAGGGACAGCTAATCTGTTACTGCAAACACATCCAAGCGTGCCCCTTAGCAGTGTCAGCAGCTGTTTGCCCACGAAGAAGGCGTTGGGAGTGTGCTTGCATGTGCATGGGGAGGGCACTGACAACGACAGTGTCATCAAGTTTGTCTAGTAAATACTCCTGTCTTGTCTCCTCAAGTCTACCATTTTGCAATACCGTTAGGCTCAATTCTCAAATCCCTCTCATCTCACTTCAGTGCTCATCTCCCCTCTCTCCTACTATTGCAAAGACATCCTCAACCTCTTTTCCCTATCAAAATGATATTCCAGTCTGTACCTCTTTCTCTTCCCCATTCCCAAATCTCTCTTCTGTCAAACTACCAAACTTTTCTCTTACAAGGCCCTTTATCCAAAATCATGAGATCCATCTCTCAGCATCTTTCTGCCTCAGTATTTTAATCCTTCTGGCTGATATTCCTTTCCTATGGTTTGGCTTGTTCACACTTGACAGGTCATGTTTCTGTAAGACTACTTTAAAAGATGGAGAGAGAGTGGCTTAAAGATTGACTCCTCAGAGACAATGACAGCTCAGTTAGTAGCATGTTTTTTTTCCTGCTGACAGGGTAACAGCTTGAGATGGTTTGAAAGGAATATTTTTCAGTTAAATCTTGTGTGTTCTAAAATTAATGCATAAAAGATCTCTTTCTTCACACAAAGAACAAAATTTAAGCTAGACAACAAGGGAGGCCTTACTTATTTCTTTCCTAGTGTTTCTCAGCACTATTGCTTTCTCAGTGTTTTAAGTTATGTTTCTCCAGGGACTGGCAACCCTGGAGAAACAAATGACTCAATGCTTTAGCTGATTTTAGCCCAGACCTCTTACCAGGTGCACTGCAGAATGGCAGAAAGCTATTTCAGCAGAAATGCCTAAATTCAGGGAGATATATGGAATTGAGCCCATGCATGTCCATAATCATAAAAACATTTATGTGCCCAGTTTTATGAGCTACTCTGCAATGGTATCATTAAGCACCATCTGAGTACTGTGAAGGCTGTGCCACAGACGATATAAATCACTGTCTAAATCACACTTTTCACAACTGCCTGACATAGAGGACAGAAAATACACCCTCTGAAATCCAAGGAAATTTTGGATTGGAGAGTATATAAAATGCAATTATTTCTGTATATGAAAACCAGTGTCAGTATTTGAGGAGAGTATACTGGGAGGACAGAGGTAGTGCGCAGAGCCCAGAGAATGTGGCAGGGTCAGGCAAGCATCCCTGTTCAGGATATTACAAGACACTGCAGAGGAGATGTGGAGTTCGGCTGTTTGTCTCTGTCTCCACACACGCTTAGGATGGTTCTGGCAGGCTGTGTCTCAAAAGATGAGTCTGGACTCCAGGGTTTTTCGGTCTTCAGAATTGTTTATTATATCTTATCTGTAAAGTCCCTTCTCTGCCCGACTGGGATCTGACCAGCACGGCAGCCAACGGCACTCTGGCCACCCCCAAGGCGGGCACATCTTTTATAACAAAAACTACATATATCATATTTACTTTTTATCCCCAATACCTATCACCCTCGTCACCGGATACATTCTTACCCCAGACCAATCCCCAAGTGCCAACACCACAGCAGAAGATGGATGACAAGAAGAAGGAGGAAGAGTCTTGTGACCTGCCTTGTTTCCTCCATCTTGTCTCCTTAACCCCCCTGTACAGAAACCCCAAAATCTGTAATTTACCCTATAACTACATTTTTCCCTTCACCATTCACACCCGGGTAATTCCCACAGGTTCCATCTTCTCATACATCGGTGGCACATCCCTAGATGGATCAAAATCAAGCCACCAAGTGCTTTTGGCAACATTCCAAGACCCCCGAGACCCCCAAGGGTTCTCTCGGTAGCTCTGGACATCAGGAGTGATGTTCTGAGTTCCCACAAGGAGAAACATGGGGAAGAAAGGAGAATGTCGACAAAAGGGATTCTAGAAAAAAACAAAACTCCTATGTATTTTGGGTGAAATAAATATTAAATTTTAAATGTGCGAACAGTACTTATTGGGGACAGTCTCATTGCAGAAATTTGTGGTATTCATTGTTTCTGTTCCTAATGGAGAAAAAATTTGCCATATTAAACCTGCCAGATGGGAGAAAACAAGTGCAAAATTATTTTAGAACAGAAATTTCACACCCGTATCAGTGTTGTACTTTGATGCCTTGTTACTTAATCTTGCTTTCATAATATAGTTAAAAATTGAGATTATGTTCATTGATATGTCTAAAAGGATCCTCAATTTTCAGTTTCTTTGTTGTGATACAGTAATTGTGCAAAAGAAGATAATATTATCAAATATTTATTTATGGAGGTTGGAGGTCTGCTTAGGCTCTGTGAAAGCACTGTTTGCCAGCCACTTATTTTTCTGCTATGGGTTATCCTAATACTTCTTAGCTGTTTTCTTTGCTCTATGTATTAGCTCATTTTAAAAAGTATGTTTTAAATTAGGCATCAGCTATATATTAGAGGGCTTCTTTGATAAAAAGTTATGGTCGGTCCCACCTAAATGAAAAATGCTTTCAGTTCTTTTCAATGCTGCAGCATTTTTGTTGAATGTATGTATGCATTTATCAATTGACATTATAGAGTTTTCCTTAAGCTGAGCCATGGATGTACACCTAGTGTGTGGAAGAAAAAGCAGATGTGCTTGTGATTTCTCTGATTTGACTAAATCCTTCAGGCAACTTATCTATAAAAGAGAACATAGTGCACTTTGAATTTTTACCGTATTTGGGAAAATTCTGTTGGAGAAAAATGTCACAAATATTCAGAGGCTGGCTCTGCCTTTAGGCAACTGGTAAGCAGAGGAGAAAAGGAGAAAAGAAATCCTAGAAGTCTTCAGAAAGGATGTTTGTGGTGCATCGCTCAGCCTTATACTGTATATCCCCAGTTTCCCTCTAGTCAATGGAAAATAAACGTTTTCTAGGGAACATTTCTTGACAGCTGAGCTCTGTGTGATCTGGGACCCAAAGGACATCAATGGCATCACCACCTTCCAGGACCATGCCTGTCCTGATGATTTGGCTGTTGGGAGCAGGGGCTCACAGTAAGAAGGCACTGCATGCAGTCAGGGTAGGTCAGCTCCACACAAGGCAGGGAGCCGTGCTGGCTGCAGGTCGTGCAGCCCTGCAAAGGACAAGTGTGCTTTTGGAAGTAATTGGGCTCCTTGGCAATTGCACAGTTTGCTGCACAAGATCTGAGGCAAGGCAGTACCAGTGAGGTTTGATGACAGGGCCAGGAATCCACGTGTGTCTGCCAAAGCCTGGGAGCCAGCCAGCTAGGGTTGTTTGCTTCTGGGTTATCAACCCCATGCATCCCCATGTCTCCCAGAAGCAGCCCAAGAAGAGTTGCTATCACAGAATAAAAGTGATACTGGCAGGAAGGCTCAACACAGGTCACAGTATAGCAGGCACATCAGTTTGCATTGAAAACATGCTGGCTACTCCTTCAGTGAGCTCTGTCAGCCTGCCCATTACAGAAGGAGAGCAATTGTATTTGCAGAGAGGAGAAACCTCTACACAGACTCTCATCTACCATGACAGATGTGATGTCTGCTTTTCCTTCACATGTTTTCATGATCTCTGAGAGCCATGCCAGACAATGATTCACTATATCACTACATTTGCCACTGCACCCTGTCAACCCATCTTCCTGAATCACCACTTCAGGTCTGAGGGTGCATTTCTGACCCCAAGTGCAGAATATTCTGCATTTGTTTTTGTGGGTTTTTTTTGTTTTGTTTTGTTTTTTTGGTTTTTTTCCTCTGCTTTCCACAAATAATCTAGCATCACATTAGAGGGAAAAAATGACTCTTCACACGGATATTGTAGGGGACAGAGCAACCTCTGTGTAAAGATGAAAATATTAGAGGGGTATTGAAGGCAGAACATCTGAACAAGTTTGAGGAATAGAAAGAGAGGTCCCTCTCACCACCCTCTCTCAGGACTTTGGGATTTCAGTCCATTTCTGAAACAGTTCATTGATCATCTGCTTTACTAAACTGAGAGACAGAATGAAGACAAATGTCTCCTGCATCCAGCACTCCAGTTAGCTGTTGATCCATGGTGGCAGCCCACAGCCACTGAGCACCCCCAGTAGCCCACCATGGCTGCTCAGACTGGCTGGGAGTATGTGAAAACTCATCAGCTGCAGAGCTAATGGAGTCGGCACTTCATCAGCTGCATAGAATTCTCCATGCTCCTGTCAAGGACAGCTTGAAGCAGCAGCTGGTTCTTAATCTACTTGGACCATTAGAGACAGAACAAGGAAGCAGCATAGCATTATTGTGCCTCTATGTAGGAGGTAAAAAATCAGCTTCTTCTCTCTCACTTTCTCTATACACATTCCTTTCTGCCTTCAGTAAAGAGTACTTCTGTGGAGAGGGGAGCAATAGAAATGGATACCCACCATGGCTCCATCCTGCCAGGCTCCAGCCTTGTGGCCATCAGGGCCCCAGGAGACCTTAACCCTGCCTGGCTTCGTGGGAGGTGCAGATGGTCACAGCACATGCAGATGCCTTCATAGGGCTCAGCATTTGTGGCCCACTGTGAAACAGGGTCCAACATCAGCAGTGTGCCTGAACCACTGGCTTCTGATCAGCCTTTTGCAATGTCAAGGGGCTTTTATTGTCCCATAGCCCCTGTCCACATGCACTGAGGCAATGTACAGAGGCAGACTCTGCTGAACTCAGTCTTGACTGGGAAGGAAACAGGTCCTGTTAATTTTTCTTTTTCTGCATACCTGTTTACTTTCTTTAATTAAAATAGGGAATTACTCACAAAAGCTATTGCAGCAGCTCCAAATAAAGCAAATTAAACTCTTTCAGAAATTAAGGCCTGCAGAAAGGCAACAGTCTAATTCATCACCCATTCATAGTCTGAACTCTTGCATAGATGCATACCATGCAACTACTCCAAGAGCTTTTCTAACAAAGTGAAGTGGAGGCTAGCATCCAGCTCCTGGAAGTAGTGTTTCTGGGCTATTTCGGGGGCTGTTCTCCCAGGGGAAGGTATGACTAGGCTAGGTCCTCAGGTGCAATTTTAGTTACACAGTTCTTTCTCCACCCTGTGGCTTTGTTTGTCTTTACAGACTCTTCCTGAGCAGCCAGGGACCTGTGGCAGGGTATTCACCTGCCTTTTCCACGGCTCTAGGGCCAACGGCATTGCTTGGTTATAGCTGCCCCTCCATCTGGGGTAGGAGGTGCTCACAGCTGTAGGTCTGGGAATGCATTTGGAGGTCTCATCCTCAGTTTTAATGTCCATGTCTGGTTTGAGGCAGTTATGAGATGCAGTTTTACCTGGCAGGGAGACACAACACCAGTCAGTGGCACAGGGTCTGTCGAGCCCTGGGTGGCCTGGGGATGAGCAATCTTATCCTGCTTAAAGGTTGATGTAATGTTACCTAGGAAAGGCTGGCCTGTATAAAGGATTTTATGGTTTCTTGCTTTAGTTCCTAGTCTTCAAATTTACAACTTTTAATGGTCTAGGAGCAGCCTGTAAGAAATACTACAACAAATCCCCAAAATTATAGCCCCCCTACTAATCTATCCACTGACATGGGTGATTTGTAATTATTACAAATAAGGTCAAGCACAGGGTTGGACTGACGTGTATAACAAAAGCTCCATGATAAAAAATTCAGTAGCTTCATAGTAGCAGACCAGTGTTGACCCTGTAAAAGACAGTAATTAAGATTGAAACTCTCCTGAGGACTGAATTACCAAGGAAACTCACCTGAGTTTCAGTGCTCAGAAATTTACTTTCAGTGCTCAGAAAGGGTTTGGGTGCTGGTTCCAACAATAATTTTACTAAAATGACATGTCTTTCTGTGTCTCACTTGCTAATGATTTAAACATCAGAGTGGCATTACAATGCATCACAGCAAGAGAAATTAAAAGGTAAATAAATTAATGAGATTTTGTCTTCTGGACGGGAACTGCCTCAGCATTCTGTGTATAAAGATCCGACACATTTGGAACAACCTTCCGCGGGGTTTGTCACCCTTTGGCAAATTCTCCCTGCAGAAACAGCATGTGGCCGTGACTCCACAGCCGCAGGTCCGCAGCCGAGAGAACCTGGGAAGAATTTGTGGTGCACCCACCAGCGCTGGCACCGCGGAGCCCATGTCACTTTCTGGAGAGCTCAACTGCGCTCCCAGCTTCCCCTGTTTTCCTTTTTATTTATTATTGATTTGAAACCACGCAAACAAACATAACCCTCCCCACATTTTCTGCGATAAAAAAAACCCCTAGCCTTGCAAGTTTCCCGTGCCGCTCTCGGGCGGGGGCGGCGTTGGCTCCGAGCCGTCCCGTGCCCGCCCGTCGCTGCGGCTCTGCTGCCATCTGGCGCGGGCACCGGGACCCGGACCGGCACCGGCACTGGCACCGTCTGGCTGTGCGCCGGGGGGGACGGGCACACAGCGCTGGAACCTGGCAGAATCCGTCTCGCCCGGTTTCCTCCCCGTCTCAGAGCCTTTTCCAAGCCGGCAGAAGGTCCCGGCGATGACACCGGCCGGCAGAAAGCGCTGGGTTTGAAGCTCAGGGCTCCTGGAGCCTCCGCCCGCTTTCCGCAGCGATGCTGGCGCGTACGCGAGGGGTTGCGGCTCGGCCGAGTGCGGAGATGACGCTCCCCCTGCGGGTTGGAGCGTTAATCCTGGTTACAAAGGCAGGGAATGGAGCACTCACTCGCGGAGCAGGAACAAACAGCAGGCTGTTGGTTACCGCTTCCGAAATGACAACCCCAGGCGGGGAAGCGGGGACATTATTCCTTACTGGTTCACAGGGCTCCCCATCACCTCTTACGGCCCTGCTGGCTCACAGTGGGATGGCCAAGTCAGAGCTCCAGAGAGAGGTATTCCCAGCTGCCGCACGTCCCGCCCGTGTCTCCACCCATGTCACCCATCTCCTCCCAGCTGCGGGACCCTGAGCCCCGCTGGGGACAGCCGGTGCCACCCGTGTCCTGTGCTCTGCCAGCGCCCTCGACAGAGGCGGCTGCTCCCTCCCACCGGCTCAGCAGAACCCGATGCTGGAAGGATGCATGGATGTTAATTCCAGGGAAATAGCACATGTCGTGAAATCAGTGTGACTCGGAAAGCGCGGTGTCAGGGACACGGATATTTAGAAAGATCTTGTCCAAAAGGGGCACAGCTCCTCACCTGCAGAACGACTCCTCAGAGCAGATGGTAGCAATGGCACTGCTTCTTTGCCTCACTTCCACACTTTTCAAGTACATTACTATTAACAAATAATTTTTTTCCCATTTAAATTTAACCCAGTGCTAGAAATCATTCAAGAATGGAAGATGCCGTGGGACCTTCCCTTGCAGGGAAATAGAGGAGAAGATAACAATAGCCAGAAGGCTGGTATGGGACAGGCATGACACAAATCTGCAGAACTGAAATCACTGTTTTAATTAAATAAATAAGCTTTTTAAGCAAACGGTTACTTAAACATTTTTATTGTTTGTTCATAGAACTGAAATGAGAGCTGAGGCTCCCAAGGAGTCCCTAAAATATTGCCATTTATCCCACATGCTTGAGGCTACATCATGCCCAGTGAGTGCTTGCCATTTCTGTGGGTTAGCAGTGATAAATATAATGGCCCCAGCTTTCATTTAAATTATAATATCATATTAGTGTGAAGGGGTCATAAAGTGAATTCTGCTACTTTTCAAGATTTAGGAGCATAAAAAATAGCAAAGCAGACAGACAGGAACTGATTTCTGATTTCTAAGAAGAAACATAAAACTGAGGAGAAGAAAAAGCTGGATTTGCTGAATTCTGATCATTATGCTTGAAGCAAGTACAATGCTGTATTTACTCAGAGCATTTAAGGAGAGATGGTATCACTAGAGCATGTAATCCAGCCTCCTGCACATCACAAGCCATTAACATTCACTCAGTCATTCCTTTATCAGGCTTCATCATTTGAGTTTGACTAATGCTTATTTTCAGAAATCCAGTTATTGTGCTTTTGAAGGCCAAAGAAATGAATTTATTGCTTTTAATAGCAGCTTGTTCCAGTGACTAATCTCAGTCTTAAAATGCAGGCCTTCTCGTGAGTTTGAAGCAGTCTAGCTTCCCCTTACGTGCTGCCTATTGTACCTTTCCTTGCTAGACAAAAAGCCTATTAATTCCCAGTACTTCCTCCCTGGAAAAGACTGATATATTGCAATCAGATGACATTTTAGATTTTTGAGGTAGGAGTAGGGTAGGCTGGATGGAGATTTTTTTATAAACTAAACAGACTATTTTTGTGCTCACCTCTTAGACATATTCTGAAGTTTAATGTAACTTTCACGATTCTAAATTTGGGGGTGTCTTTGAAAGACTATATATGGACTAGAAGTTCTACATCAAAAATAGCAAATAAGGGGGTTTTAAGCGTAATTAGAGCTGAACTTACTTTCTTAGTTGTTTTACATGTAAATGTAACAACAGCTTCTTTGAAATTGCTTTTTCTGTTCATAATTTTTTTTTTCATTCCATCAGAATGTTCTGATTTCTAGGTATTGAGATGACTTGCACAACTGGACTACTTTAGATAAAAATTATTAAGGGATTACACAATTCACTGTGAAATGTCTTTAAAAAAAAAAAATTTGCTTGCTCAATTTTTTCCATTCTTTCTAGTGCAGACAGCATTTATCCAGAGAAAGCAGTAGTAATATTAATAGCAGCAGAGCAACATTAATCCAACATGGTGCAAGAGAAGTCTACTAGAAGGAAACTGCTGTCAAAAGGTTGTGGAAGACAACATCTATACATGGAGAGGAATATCCTTTGTCCTCTCTAGTCTCAACTAGGATGTGACTAGTGCTCTGGCTTCTCCCTTCTGCCTCTGACTAGCCATGCCCAATCAGTTAGTATCAGACTCTGGTAAATGATCCTTTACTAATGCTTTGAAAATCCTTTTGTAGTTAATAAAAGTAAAGTTTGAACTGACCTGTGTCTTTTCTCTAGGTGGGTGAATGCAGAAGAAAGTTAATGTTTCAAAAATAGGAACAGCAGATTTTCCCATCCCCAGATATACTAAATGATGTCAGTTTTCTCATTAGAGAAAAGTTGTTGAGCATAGACTGAGCCCAGCCAGGTGCAAAGTTGCCTTCAGTGAGTTTTCTGCTTGGCCATTGATGATGGTAGTGGACCAGAGCAGGGAAGAGGGGAAATCACAGTCTTGGAGAAGGTATTGTCTCATGTCAGTTTTCATGTTGTGACTGCTCATCCTGATATGTATGACAAATTTTTATTTTCAAATTGTACTTTTCTCTTTCCATCTGAAATTAATAGGGCTTCTCCTCACCCGCAGTATATAGAAATGTGCTCCAAATGCATATGCCACAAAGCCTCATGCAGTCCTTGTGTATATATGACAATTTGTTCACTGGGGCAAAGCACGTGATTTCTATCCCATGACCTCTCATTAACTCAGCTTTTTCTACCAATGATATCAGACAGTACTGGGGTCTAGAGTGCTGCAGCTATTAAAAAAATCCCTTAATTGCTGAATTTCAGGGTAATTTAAAGGTAAACCCATATGGGCTGGATGGAACTGTCACTTAGACACTCCTTGTAAAATCACTACTTGAACAAATGCTCAGTCAGTCAAGAGCTGTCTTTCACAGCATTTTTAATTTAGAAGAAACGGGGTCATTTATTACTTTCATACATAAACTCGTGAAAAGTATAAACTCCTGAAACATTGTAATAATTTTATTATTTTTATAATTAAAAAACTTGTGTATCTTAAAATAGCAATATCAACATCATAGACCAAATCTGATATTGTTATTTTGAAATGGAAGAAACTAGGTGGTATCTAACTTAGCTTACACTTAAGATATGCTTTAAATAATTTTACTTAGAGGTATAAAAGGAAGTATTCTGCTGCTTGCTTCAATGGTCTAAATATAGACAGTCAGAAAATTCCAGTTGTAGATTTAAAGTTCAAGTGTTATTCATGAATCCACAGTGATAAGCCCAGGCCACTAAAGTGAAGAACAAGGTTACTCAAACATGAGTACAGAGTCAACAGCAGGTGCTTTTATAAGATCTGGTATACCTGTGTTATGTTCAATGAATGTACTGCTGATCCTCCCTGGCACACTATGGCTGATTATGCATTATTGAAGTGAAATTGCATCTACAATATTTTGTAGTGAGTTTGATTTGTTGATTTATTTTTAAAGTGTTAACAAGATCTGAATATTACCTACAACTCCAATTTATTTTGTTTTTGTAATTTGAATGAAAAAACAGCGAATAAAATGAACAAAATGTATTCTGTGATTCAGCATTCTTCGTGTTTTTATTTATTCATTTATGCCTCATTGCTTGTCTTGTGTCTTGTAATGTGTCTCTTGGCCATTAATTAGAATCATTGAAGTTCTTTTATGTTCAGATGGGAACCTTGTTTAATTTCATTATGTAGTTTTCTCCTTGCTGTGTTATAAATCCCTGTGTTTATTTGTAGATTCTCACACTTGCATATTATGTGGCAGCCCTGTGAGTGGGAAAATGGATAGAGGGTGCTGAGAAACCCTCCATGAGCCCACTGGGAGCTTGCTCATCCTGCTTCCCAGCAGCTCTTCTGGCCAAATGTAAGCTGTGCTCAATCTGTTCTTTATAGGAGGAGGGACAGGTTGGGATTGTTTTGCACTTTTGCACTCTGCAAGAGGCTTTTAAAGTCTCCCAACCCTTCAACCCCAGACTAAAATCCAGTTTGGTATGTGAAAGGACTAGATCCTTCCCTCATTTTTACTGACCTCTGTGTGAACTGGTCTCCTAAGGGGGCTGAGACATAGCTGAGTAATGATCCATTGTTTTTTCAGAGGCACTTACTGGGAGTAGCTCAACATTTACTGTTGAGTAGCCCTGGATTCAGTCTGGGCCAGGGAGAATAAGTTCTTATTCCATCCCAGCAGCCAGTCTTGGCCTCCCTCAGCACTTTTCTGCATGTATTTCTTCCTGTTTCCTGGAGCATACCTTTCCTACCCCCTGGTGCTTTTCCTGTTCTTCCTCTCCAAGCTTGCCGCCCTCCTTCTCAGAATGAGCCAGATTTCTTCCTCAATAACTTCTTGTTTCCCGAGCATGGGGCAGGAGAAAACAAATATCCCTGGAGGTACTTCCTAGCTTTCAGTTAGCAAAATCTTCTCAGCCCAGTCTCTTCAAAGCTGGAAGAGAAGGGATGGTCTCTTATCCCATCCCTTACTGGGCTCTGCATGATTACTGTGACCTGAAGCTCCCAAAATCCCTCCAGCTTGAGCTGACATGCACAAATGGCTTCTGGTTTTGTTTTTCTTTTTACTCCACAGGACTCCTGCAGACCTGAGCTTTATTCTAGACATATCACGGAGTTCCTCAGTGCTGTGATGATGGTGAAATGAGTATTACATTTTTTTTTTTTAATACAAGCAAAATAATTTTCTCCCTAGTCTCACTTATAGAAATGCTTTCTTAGCCTACAAATGTTCTACCAGATAATTTCATGAGATGCTTGACCAATGGTATGGAAAATTGGAGACTGAAGTTCATTAATGACAAGTACTGGTGTAATGGAATTTATCATTTATTCATGTGTGCATGTGTTGGAAACACAGATGCAAACTGGTTGTATTTAGTTATAGCAGATGAAGCAAAGGGGAAGAAATGTAATAAAGTTTTTTGAATAGCACAAGCATGGTGCAAGGAAATATTTGTAGAACTACATGATAACATGAAAACCCAAAACTCTCTGAAAAAGAGTGATTCATTACTACTGTAGAAAGTTCTTGAATTTGGTGCTAACACCTACTGCTGATATATTAGTTTAATGCCTTTTTTTGTAAGCTCTGTCTGCAGAAAAACACAGATCCCATTATTTCAGCAGCATGCATTGATGGCCCAGATGTACCAGCATAGTCCCAAATGTAGTTTCCTTTTCATCTCATTTTACAGGAGCCATAGTTCCCATTGCACCTGCCCTGCAGGTGCAGTTGTTTCCAATCATGTGGTGTAATGTATCTTGTCAGGCAATGGATGCTCAGCCTCAAAGCTTACAAACACCTGATTTTTTTCCCCTGCATCACTGCAATGTGCTGACAGCATCTGGGGCCAAAGTATTCTTGGCTGAGAAGAAGCAGGCACTGAAAATAGATCCAATGACTCCACAGTCTGATCACACTTTGCCTGTGAGAGAGCATTTCCACTCTAACCTACGCAGACACACTTCAGAAAGCATTATTCCCACATAGATCTGTTTGCTGTGATGGAGAGCTGTGATTCCAGAAAGAGAAATGTGTTATTGTGAATGAAATCTGTTCAGGAGTTTGCTACCCCTTTCGGGGAAGATGTGCTCAGATACAGCAATGGGTGGCAGTATAAACCCCTGAAACACGGAGAGCTGTGCTCAGAAGTGCTGGCTGAGCCTGTTGGACACGGCAGCTGCGCTGTGCCTGTGCCAGCAGCCCCCAGTCCAGCTGCGCGGCAGGGCGCGGGCAGAGGGTGCGGCAATCCTGCTGCACGCTGCCTGCCTTGGGAAAGACATCCAGGGAACAGCCTGGGAAGGAGATGCGATGTATGCCTCTCATTCCTCACACTTTCCAGACTAGCAAATGGGACTGTGAAAAGATAAGAAGCTTTTTGTCCTGTTGGACCCAGCCAAAAGGAGCTGAATAATTGAGTGCCTCCCCAGACTGTCCCTCCAGCCAGTATTCAAAAGCACTCTCTAGTCTATTTGTTTCTGTTTCCTTTTTGACAAAGAAGGGTGGGAGAAGTACATTTATACCAATTTTTTATACAGGTCATACTTGTTTATTTAGTTAAATGTTAGAAACATTGAGGTTCCTTCCAGAAAAGGTGAAGTGAAGCAAGAAGGGTCTAAGGGGTTTTGCCTTTAACCAGCAGCACTGTACAAGGAGTGAATTCCCAGGACCCTGGACAGTGTCTGCTTGTTTAGAGCAAAAGCAAATAACATTATAACTTTGGAGATATACAGAAAGGGGGGCACATCAGCAGAGAGAGCACAGTGATGTGGTGGGGGTTGAAAGGACTGTCAGCTGCTCACATGGTTTCTGAAAACCAGATGTCCCTTGGGTAATGTAAGTTAGTGCAATGACAATTAGAGCAAGTTAGATACTATTTTGGTCATAATAATCTTTCATTTTTAGCTACTGGAAGTGAACTTGTGACTGAAAAGCATCTATTGTTCATTCTTATCCATCTCTGACATCTCTCACCCACTTCCCCAGGAACAATTTCCCTCATATATTTTACCTTGAAAACTACCCCCTTTCATGAATTGACTGAGAGTTATCACTCATCTTATTCCTGAGCTCACCTAACATTTTTCTTCACCGGAAGCCATTAATCTTTGTCCAAAAAAGTTGGTAGTCCCAGTATAGCATCTGACACTAGATAACACAACAGATCATCACAGAAGGTATTTACAGATATTTCATTTGTGACAATAAAGATGAATACTTAGCAGCTCATGGACCAGCTCTTCTGTTTTCCAGAAAAGTTGATCCCAGAAAGAAGCCAAGGAAGGGTCACCATCTGTTACGTCTCACAAGGTAAATGCCATCAAAGTGAAACGCATCACAGATGGTAAATGTGCCCCAGAGGCTTCCTACAAGTCTATCACGTGGCCATGAAATGCTGCTGCTTGCTCCTCAGGTTCTCCTGTGCACAAAACCCTTCCTCTCCTTGTATCATCTCCTTCTCCTGCGACACAGTGAATTCCAGGGAAAAGTTTGTAGCTCCTGACTTACAGCAGCATATTTATTACACTTACCTTACTTTGATATTTGGAGATGAGCAAGCTGGGAAATGACACTCAGGGAGAACCTCCCCTCCACATGTGCTATCACAGCTGGTTTGCATGTGGTCTTAAGTGGCCCTTCTAATGGAATGGATAGAAATTCACATTTATCTCCAGCTATTAGGCTTTCTTCCTTCTTCAGTTACTAATTAAAGTTGTAAAATCTGATGCAGGGTTACAGCTTCTTACTTGTTATTTCAAATGAGGATGCTCTTGTAAAATTTGTTTACTCTGTGTCTCATTAAATAGGATGATGATAATATGTATTTTGGAAAGATTTGGGAAAATGAAGCGGGAATCTGAGTGGAGGACTAAAAGATCTTGAATTTGAATTCTTTTTACACCATTTTGTCACAAAACAGTAAGACCATTTCCTAACTGAGGCTGAAAAGTGTCTCAATGAATTAGCTCATCTCATGCAGAATCTGTTTGCTTTCTGGCACAATATGCATGTATGTATTTGATTTGAGACCTGGCTGTAGAAACTGATATTAGTGTGAATTAGCCCAAAAATGCTCTTTTACAGTGAAGGAGAATGATGGTAAAGTCCTATTCCAAATCAGCTAAAACAATCAGGTATTTCTAATACGCAAAAATAAAGAATATAGCATTGACATTGGTTTTGCTCTACAGGTTTTCCCTTTCCTCAGCTTTTATTTTCAACTTCCTCCTTCTGTGATTTAGACAAGCAAATGAATTTATCATGAGACACAGACATGCACAAACCAAACAGAACATGATTTCTGGCCATTTAGAAATATTAAATGTATATAAAATTTACAGCTGTTCCTCTTTTATTTCTGTATGGATAAATATATACATACATATGATATTTACACATATACATATGTATATACATATAAATATACATACACACATATAAAGCCACATAAACTCACAGAAATATATAAATATAAACATTCATAAAAGTCTAAATACCAGATTTTTTAAAGATGTTGTCAATGCTTCATAAATTTATAAATATTTTGCAAAATTCACTTTGACATATTCAAACCCCAAAGCATAACATTCATCTGTTTCCCTTACTGTTCAGTTGTGATTTATTTTCTATCTTGCAAAACTGATTTATCACCTCTCATGATTGGGATTATGTCACTTTTTAATACACTGAATCCTAGATTTTTACCAAAGCTAATTTCCTTTAAGATTTGCTGAAGCAGTCTATTATAATATACTCTTCCAGGATCTGTATTTAAATTGATTTGTCATTATTTTCCATTCCAATGACCTAAGCCTTGTCCTTCTCAAATATTTTGGTGCCAAGCTGTGCAGTGAGTGTGATGGTGCTCAGATGTGAGGAGGAAGCCAAGAATGGCAATGTCAGGTGCAGAGCTTTTCTGACCAGCAAATTCCTCCATGTTTCAGGTAGCTCTCACCTGTGCATGTGAGTTACTGGAGGTCACAAGGGATACAAGAGCCCCACAACAACCACAAAGACTTTTGAAGAGATTCTGGCTAAGCAGGTTAATAAAGTCCACTCTTGGTCAAGATCTGGGCTTCTGTTCAGGGGTAAAGGCTGAGATGATGCTACTCTTCATGTAGAGCAGAAATTTTATTTAGATTTTTTCCTTAATTGTAGCACCTCAAGCAGCCTAGTGCCTGGTACTAATAAAAAGGTGTATGGACCTCATACAGAGAAAAGATCATTGCTGACTCAGCTACTATCACCAATTTTCTGCAATTCCCTTATTTAATATTAAGATGTTTTATTCAAGAGCAGCACTTCTTTGTTCCTATGTGAGCAGATAACCCCATAACACACAGAGATGTGGAGACCCTGAGCATTCACCTCCCCAAGTGCTGAAGCCAGCAGAGGCACCAGCCCCTTTATTCATCTTCCTGGTCAGCTTCTCCTTCTGGGAAGAGCTGGGGAGCAGCACTGGCAGCTTTGGCAGGCGAATGCCTCTTTCACACTTGCAAATGGTCAGTTGCTTATAAAAAAGATCATCTGTCAAGTGAGATGAGGGTACCAGTGGTCCAGCCACATCCTTTTCAGACCATGTGTGCAGCCAGGATGCTAGATGGTGGTTCCTGTGGCTCTTCAGGGAGTTCTGACATGTGGATCACAGCTGCCAAGCCACATAGGATATGTGTGCTGCCTTGTCCTTGAGTTAAATAGTTAAACAGGGATTCACTACCCTTATCCAAAGAAACAAAATCTAGACATTACTGCTAATGATGCTAATACCCTCCTTCCAGGGAATGGGGAAGCAATTTCATTAACAGCTCATACCAACTCATTTGATTGAAACAAATCAGGGTTTTTTTATTTATCTTCTGAACTTTGTTCACTTATGTCATGCCTTCCAAATATTTTGCAATCTATTTCTTTCTTTCAAATTTTCTCCACTGCTTCTCAATTCGTCCAAAACAGGATTTAATAATCTAACCAAAACTCAACAGTATTGATCAAAGTGGAACAAGAACCTCTGTAGCACCCAGGAAATGTCCCTACAGCATCTGACTTGCCATTTTCTCAGGGGCATCACTGCATACTCAGCCAGTCAGTGTCCCTTTCAAGCATTAAGAAATACTTCTGCCTATCTCACCTGTTAACATTTTGTGTTTGACTGTTTGCTTGAGATCCAGAGGGTAATTTCTGCCATCTCAGACAGAATGTGGGTGGAAGTAGCCAAGTTGAAGACAGCAAGATTCAGAGAGTCTGTATCCCACCATTGCCCAAATATGACAGTCTGGCTCCTAAACACAGGCAGACAAGCACACAAAAAGCATCCTGCCCTGTATCCCAGACCTGCTGGGGTTCATACCTAGGACAGGGAAAATCACCACCTCCATCCAAATCTATTAGAAGTCCTTAGACACTTGGCATAGAGCAAAATGCAGTGCCCAAGGAGATTTCTACCGAGCAGCCTGGATGGGGGAGGATGAGCCATGTCTCCACACACCAGTTTGATTTTTATCCATCTGAAGACTTCTTCCTTCAATGGGAGGATAATTTGTTTTCTCTTGGCTTGCAATGTCAAGCCCAATAATGTGTGCATGCTGCAATTTAAGATTGTGTATACATGGATGATTACACAGCACAATAATTTGTTAAGCCACACTAATTTAATGATATGCTAATACATTCACTATTAGATTTCCTCTTTTCTTAAGAGCATGTGATTTAGCATGTGTTGATTTAGCATTAGGTTGATTCTCCCTTAGGTTGTGATCACATTTTCTTTGCTCTGCTTTTTCTCAAAAGAATATTCTGTCACATCAGAGTACAACATTTAATACAGCGTTCAATACATTTTTGTATTTGAAGCATTTTTTGCTTCTTCCTCACTGAATTACGTCACACTGAATTTAGAAAGCATGCCTGTTTTCCTGGGACCGCTGTGAATTTTGATCATATCCTCTGTAAAACCTGTAACTATTCCCAGGTCAATGAATATAATATTCCACATCAATGATGATTTTATAGTAAATCATCAAAGTTGTCAATTAAATTGTTGAATAGTACTGAGAGAAGGTTAGATTTTTCTCCTTCTCACACTGCAAAAGACCTTCAGATTTCACAAACGGTCAAATATTTAAAACAATATTTTTAGATGCATCAGTTTTAATTTAGAAAAACTTTATTTAGAGAATATTTTCCTAGTTTTATATGAAAATGGTACACTGGAACTGAATCAAAAGCCTCAATGAAATGAAGATCTATCACAGCCTACTCTTTTTTACCTAATTCCTTAGGCCATTCATCTTGTTGAAGAGGAAAATTAAATTGGCTGACGTGATAGGATGTTGGCAGACCAGCACTGCCTAGTTTTTATCACTGTGTTATCCTCTAGCTACTTATAAATTGCTTGTTTAAAAAGTCACAGCAAAATTTGTGGAGGGATTGTGTTAGGGCTGCAATGGGTTATGTAAGGTACTTGTCTACATTTCAAAATTTTCACACTTCAGCTGTGCTGCTACAGTTAAAACAATAGCAGCCTTCCACAAACCCACTGTCAGTGTCAGTGCAGTTCAACTGGAATAAATATGTTAATTCCAGAGCATGTACTCTGCACCTGATTATTTGGTTCAGCAATTGAAATAAAATATGTCACATCTATGCCCCAGCTTTACTTGACCTTACTAGTTCATCAGTGATGCCTGTCCTCATTTATACGGGTGTGCCTATAACACTGAGCTGACATTCAGCCATCTGTGAAGCTGGAGTACAAGAAACAGCTTGCTTGTTAGTCCTGAGATCCTTTCCAGATTGCAGGAAGGATCAGCCTATTTTAGGGAACTCATGAAGGCTAAGGGAAGCTAAAAGGTTACTGGAATTTCATCTAGAAGTGATCAGGGCCTTAGTTCTGATATGATAGCACAGAACTGCTGTAAGTGATGCTCCATGTCACAACATCCAGTGTTAGGATATAGACAAAAACAACCCTAAGCTGCTCCAATGACCTCTCCTTAAATCTCATTCTCATTAAAACTGCTGAATATATGAATAAATATAGCTGGAAAATCTTGAGCTTTCCACAAGAGATAATAAAAATGAAAATTCCTTCATAGAAGCAATGAGCCATCAGAGTATCAAATGTTGAATTTTATTGGTCTTACTGTCAAGACCTTTCACAGCCTCTTTGAACACCACCTGTCCATGGTGTACCTAGCACCAGCCATTAAGTCAGGAGATGTCATCTTCCACCTCCAGGTACCTCAGGATGCCAAAATTCATCAACTCTGTATTAAATTTTCAAACAAATGTCTTTCTTGAACTCAATCCCTCTTTGGGAAGACATCCCTGAGGGTATCTTCCACTTCATTATCCCCTCTTTTTCTGATGGCTGCAGAGCAAATGACAGCTGATGGGATGCTGGGATACTGCTCTTCATTTTAATTAATAGCATCTCACTTTTTCCCATCAGTTTCTCTCCTGTGTCTGCCTATCTGTTGTTTCTTATCAACTGGTTGGACTGGAAATTTTTC
Organism: Serinus canaria; assembly: GCF_022539315.1. Classification (NCBI taxonomy): domain Eukaryota; kingdom Metazoa; phylum Chordata; class Aves; order Passeriformes; family Fringillidae; genus Serinus; species Serinus canaria. Next base: position 92,701,259 of record NC_066316.1, read on the forward strand.
ATGGTGAGGGAAAATTTTAAGTTTGTAAATATACAATGTTCAAATGTACAAGTGGTCTGTAGCTAGAGCTCCTAAGCATTACAATAGCATATATTATACATAAGCAATAAAAATCTAATGACTCAAGCAACTAGGCATTTTTCTAAGCCAAATAAATTTCTATTATTCATATTTTTTCTGATACCTCCTTTGTTTACACTAATGTTTGTTTCATGCCTACCATGGCTTTTGTCTAATCAAGAAATGTGGCAAAGTATAATCAGATTTTCTGCTGAGTTGCTAAAGCCATTCCCAGAAGGAGACTTGCCTGCCCTGAAAGGAGCTGGAAACCATGAAGTAGGTTTGAAGCTCTTTTTGGTTATCCTGTTGCAAACAGCAAAAACAGACGGAGATACTTCAGGATTCACTTTGTAAAAACAAATCCATTCAGTCACTTCTGTCCACTAATGACTGCTCACAAGTAATTAAGTTTTGGGGTTTTTACAAACAGAAGACACCAGTATTTTTTGTTCTGATACACAATGTTCTCACTCAAAATCAGTACATTACATTCTATACCTACAGTATCAATGACTGTAAATCAAAACACATTGATGGAATGGCATAGCTTATTCCATTATTTGTTACTTTCCATCAGATTTTATATGTATCTTTCTTTGATTTCTTTTTTTTCTCTGATTTTTTTAAAAATAAATTATAAAAATAATTTTAATGGGATTTTTCAGGTAAAAATCCCATTAAAATTATTTTTATAATTTATTTCCTAACACCCCAAAGGCTGCAAGTCTAAAGTAATAGTTTAGTGTTGTCTACAAATTGCCTAATTGGAAATGTCAGATTTTAACTAATGCAAAATTTAAAATATAATAAAGAGTGTACTCTATTTTTTCTCAAAAAATTTAATTGCAGAATTATTTACAGGAGATGAACATAAACAATACAGAAACCAATTGAAAGAGGCAGCTTCATAAAAGAGCCATGGGGCAAAATAGTGAAGCACATTTTCTTACAATCAGCTGGAGGTGAGTAGAGAACCAAGAAAAAAAGAATAACTCAATAATAAAACAATTTTCAAATATGTCTTCAAAGTAACAAATAACATTCTGGTAAAGAAGATATTACTGAGAAGCAATAAATTATTGTAGCAATGAAACAACATACTGTACATTCAATTTAGGTATCCTGCATGCTACTAAATAGAATTTATCAAAAGAACCATAAAAGCATGAGAAAGAATTACATAAAATAGTTTAATTCTAGTGGAGTGTAGCTTTATACAGATGGTGAATATTTGGCACTCAGTTCATCCTCATTGTTGATATGATTTCTTATGTATATATATATTTATATATATTTATATATACTTTTAATGATAACTAAACAGCTAGTTTCCTGGTTCTAACATTCCTTGAAGTTCTATAGGAGGCATTTAATTTAGTCCTTAGGCCACACTTGATTATTTTGGCAGGTCCATGGTAAATGAAAGTATGAGTTTTGTCTCTGTACAGAAAATCCTGCACAGTCATAGTGGCTTTTCTTCAGGAAAGAACTGTTTTAGAGCATATAAGCCAGGCTACTTGAAAGGGAATTTTATTTCAGTCAGGAAATTAATGTATAAATTTAACTAAATAATACATACATGCTGAGCCCTTTTAAAATGAGATGGCCATTCTATTAAACCTCCAAAGGGTAAATCAAAGCATGGATATGAGCATGTGGGTTCCATGGTAATTATAAACAAAGCTGGCATGTCTTTGTGAGGATTCTCTTCAGAGACTCAGATCTACTACCGAGCCCTCTGCGTGACTCTGACCTTCCTGAAAGGAAAAATGAACTCCTACAAAGTAATGGCACGCTTGCTGCCTTGAGTCCTTCCTACCTCAGACTTGCTGAGTCAGATATTGATCTGAATTATATTGATTCAGATCTGATATTTCTTTCTGGTTTCAGTTTCTGAGTGTTGATTCTAATACAACTGGGATCAGAACTTAGCCCGGTGCTCTGCAATAATCCATCTCACAAATAAGAAACTTGTATGACAATGAAGCTTTAGGAATGGGAAATGGTGTGTTGAATGAAAGAGTGGCAAGGTAAGAAGAAAATTCCTCACTAATGGACTGTGTTTGTGAACAATGACTATATATTTAAATAAGCCTCCCCCTCATTTATGCTTAGGTGAAAATATCCATGTTTTTGTACCTAGAGAAGTAAAAAATCCTGTCTAACAAAACCAATTTAGAAAAATAACAATTTGGCCTTAATAAAATATAGAATTAAATTGCCAGCTGATGAAAACTGTTTTGTATTTGCTCAGTTAAAGAGCAAGCTGTGTAGACAGACTAATTTACCTTAACTACGATCTGACTTCAAAAGCCCAGTTCTCTTCTGGCAATGAAGGGTAATGGGACAAAAGCTGGGTGTGGAAAGGTGGATCAGTGAACATGCAGTCTTCTTCTGCCATAATCTTTTATGAAATGCAATATGCCTTTAATGAGAAAAGATCTGGAATACCGTTTTTAGATACAGAATCATAGGATTGTTTATGTTGGAAAAGACATTCAGTAATGAATGCCATGGCCCCTTTCAGCTATTGGGACTTTATTTCATTAAGAGGAGCTGAATCAGCCCACATATGCTGGCCAAATTTTCTTTTGGGCAACATTCCATTTCAATTTTGGTTTTATACTTGCTGTCCTGAACAGCCTATTATGTAGTTAAACAGCTACAGCATTATGCCATAGAGGTAGCTGCATTTCAGAGATAAATTAAGCAATTTCTGTGGATACAGAGGGCTTAATTCCTGACAGGACTCTGTATATGCATATGAGTATGCCATGTTCCTGAAAGATGGTCCCTGGAGGTGAACATGGTGAATAGCTGCTGATGGGCCATGGGGCTGCAGTAGGCAGGGAACCTGCCACAGCCATCAGTGTTGAGGATGAGCTGCAAGAAAGTGGCACAATCTGCAGCAGTGAGAGGGTTGACTGTGGCTCCTGGGTCTGGTTCTCTGGAACCTCGACAGTGAAAAATCATTGTGTGTATCTATTGATACATGTATGTATCCTCTTTCTGTTCTGTGCAGTATGAAATGGTGGCCTCTCCTCTGTGGATCCTGTCCATGCAGAGAGAGGTGCCCCCATTGCTCTGCCATAAAAGAACCCTTAGGGTTGGGGCTGAGTCTCCCAAGAGAGCAGCTGCCCAAACCAAAGCACAATCATCATGCCTCAGTGCTGTGCCCCACATCATCCCTGGGCTGGAGGCAGACCTGGGGAGAGAACAGGGCGCCTGGGGAAGGCTGCTTGTGCAGCAAGGACCCCGGGTGGATCTCTCCCGCTGAGAAAGCGAGGAAAATGCACTTGAGAAGGGGAGACTTGCCAAGATTCCTGACCAAGAGGGCTCAGCTGCCAGTGCCATCAGCTCCTGTGCCTGGCACCAGCCAGGAGTCTCCTTTGGCACCCTCCCAGGGAGCTCCTCCACCACCAGGACCTCCCTGCAGTTGTCAGGAACAGAAAAGGCAGAGATTGTTCTGGATGATTAATTTGATGCTCATCACTCCCTGCCTACTCCCTAGGGGATGGTATGAGCACTGATTGCCCTCATCTTTGCTTTGCTCAGGTCTTCCTCTTGGTTCAGTGAGTCTTTTCTTCTCCTTCAGCACAGGCTCAGACTGTGAGGTCCCAGATGCTGGAAGCGTGCTGTGGAAGGAAACTCCCAGCAGCGTGGGGACAGGTGGGAGAACCCCCAGCATCCCACCATGCTGGGTTACCTGTCCCAGCTGCAGCCCAGCCTGGAGTTTGTGTGTTGGCTAATAAAGTGCTTGGAGATCCTTCTGGATGAAAGGCACTGTGTAAGTGTGGGTGCCAACCTGTCACACACCAGGAAGCACCTCTCTAGACATTAAGGGGTTTGCTGATTTTCCTTACCTCGAGCGCAGTTGGCCGGTGGTATCCCTGCAGCATGAGATGCTCAAGGAACAGTAATGGGAGTTGCTTCACGATTCATTTAAGCTCCCTTACACTGAGGCTCTGGTCTCACAGGTTTCCAGTGCACACAGCTTGACACCTGGAGCTGCCAAACCAGCTTCAGACCTCAAATGGGCATGCACAAACCAGCCACTGATGGGTCAGCCTCCAGTGTGCCCTCGCCACTGGTGCCAACTCTGACATGCTGAGGAGGACATCAAACCCACCAGCTGGGCAGGGCAGGCTCAAGGCTTTGAGTGTAAAAGGCTGAGCTGGGCTGATGGGAGGTCCGGGGGCCCTGCGTGGAGAGGGCCTGGGACAGAATGGTGACACTGCCTGAGGTGCCACGGGGCCAGGAACCTCTCAAGGGCACTGCTTCCCCAGGCCACGAGGAGGCTGCAGGCCCCCTGTGACACACTGTGACACCTGTGACACTTGTCACATAGCAGCTCCTTGCAAAACCACCCCATGACCAAAGATTCCTTGACTATATACTAGATGCAGTGCTGAGGAAGTAGAGTACTAATTTACTGATACAGCAGGACGTGGGCTTATTTTAAAACAAATAATTTCCATTATATGAAATATATGTTATATCTATCTATATATATGAAATTCACACTCTTTCCTATGCACTCTTTAATTCCTTCCTGATGGATTTAAAATCTAATATAGTGTCAAGGTTTAAGCATGAATGAAAATATCATTTTTTGGCATTAAACTGTACAACGTTGTTCATGTTTGCATCCTGCCAAAGGCCTGTCTAATCAGATGGACATGAAATAATAAAACACTTCATAATGTACTTCACCAAATTACAAAGAATTTCAAATTAAAAAAAATATACAAAGCAAAAATAAGTATGGTAAATATCAACAATTTTACCATTCAGGCCTTTTTCCTTATTTAAATTTTCTGAATTCTGTTTTGTACACTTGTGTTTTACAGGCAATGACTAAACAAGCAGAGACTTTCTATAGTTTTAATGTGTTAAATTCATATTAGCCCAATTAATATTTAATTAAACATCAGACTATTTTGCTATATTCAGCTGTTTTGAGTGGGTCTATACCATGAACTCTCAAAGGAGAAAGCGTTCTAGTTCTTATCTTTCTGTTTATTTATATTCCCCCTACTTTGGTTTTGTAACTGACTTTTATTTTTGTGATGAGGAGTCAGATTACAATCTGGACATATGTTTATTAAGATAGGATGTTTCTCATGTCAGAGAATGAAGCAATCTGATTTATTTGCAACACAAATATTATAAGCAAAATGTTATCTTTCTAAACTAACCAGGCGTGCAATATGTAAATTATAATGGCTTATTTGCCTTAAAAGATATAATGTTACCTGTACAACAATTTAATATATTGCACTTCAAAATATAATGTGCACAGACAACATTATCAAATTTTTAGTAGGCATCTAGTCTACTTTTGATTTTTTCCAATTGTTTTTGTGGGTTTTTTTAGTTGTTTGGTTTTTTTGTTTGTTTGAACAAGGTGGAACAAACAGAAATCATAGATTTATAAATCTTTTGCTTAGAATTTTTTCTAACAGCATGGGAAATGTAGAACACAGAGTCCTCCAAGCCAGCATTATTAGGCCAGCTGGGGGTCTCAGTTCATCTGTAATCTGTTTGGTTTACAATTTTTCTTCGTAAAGTCTGATTACTGGCAAGATCAGGTACAGCTTGTCTTGATTGCATGACCTGTTCCTGAAGGTAGGAGGGTTCAAGTGAGTAAAGCAAGTGATTCCTCCTGGAAGTGTACAGAAAATCAGATAAAATGTGTCAGCTGCCTTATGTATATACGTACAGGTGTGTGTGTCTCTATTTTAAATTTCTTCAATCTAGGAAAAATACTGGCTTTGGTTTTTGTGGATATTCTAATTAGCAGCTCCACTTTAAGATACCAGTTTTCAAGATTAATGATGCCAGTCTCTGCATGTACTTCTGTATTTAAAATAGTACAACAAATATAGGAAGTAGCATCAATATTGTACACTGCCTAGGGTTCATCTCTTTCCTCAGTAGAAAATGCCTTGAAAACAAAAGGGATGGGAAATACATTTTTTTCATCTATAGAAGAATATTTCAGGGATTTATTATTTTTTATTCCTTTTTTTTTCTTTTTTTTTTTTCTTTTTTTTTTTGCATTCTTGAAGGATATACATTCGTCTTGGTTTTTGCTTCAAATATAGTTTAAGGCTATTTGGTAAAGTATATACCAGATACCAGGCTCAATTTACAGGGATGTCTTCTCACAGGAACTTCTCAAAACTTCATCTCTAAAGATTCGTACTTTGAAGCCAAGCATGCTTTATCAGTTGTCCAAAGACAGAACTCATGCTTAATACCACACACTGTAGGAAAAAAGAAGGAAAAAACCAAGCAACCAAACAAAAGAAAACAGATTTGAAGCAATGTCAGATCTGCAAAACCTATGGTACTTCACGTTTTCACTCATCCATCAGGCTGCAGGGTGGGTGGGATTTGGATTTAAAGTGCTCGACAGGTGAAGAACCAAAGTGCTCGTGTATAATTAAAGAATTGTTCTGCCTATGGCTAAATACATTGCATTTGTTAAAGCAGGTAAACAGGGAATGTGGTAGCTGGGGCTGTCTGTCTCACTGGGTTCTCATTCTTTTCATCTAAACTCGTGTTCAATAAGATTCAAACCTTGGTATTGGGGGCTGCACGTTTCTCCTTTTATTGCGTCTTCACCTGAAGACTTCTAAGTGCTGGATTGCTTGGGTGGCTCTGGAAGGTAGGTGAAGTGGAATAATTCTGTCCTAATTTGTTTTAAATTAAAGCCTCTTGACTGTGGTAGCTACCACTTCTCTTTTCTGACAATATGAGGCTTGAAAATATATTATTTTCCTTATATTCCATGGCTGGAAATCACTTATCTCTTGAGTCGGGTTTTTTTTTTTTTTCCTATGTCTGAAGCAAGCAAGAACCTTATTCTTGCCAAAATGATACTGCATAGAAAAATAGTTCTAAAAAAATTACAATTGTAAACCACAGTTCACCTTTACCTTAACATAACCATTTAAACTTATATATACTTACCACTCACATTCATATTTCTTAAACTGTTTACAACATCACAACTGGCATTTTAAACAAGCAAGATTTTTTTTGTTCTCAAGGATACCCTGGAAACTCAATTGTTATAACAATTTGAGAGTTTGAAATAGTACATGTAGCACAGCTCTTGAAATGAAAGAGAGAAGGTTTATAAAATAAATATTAACATGTAAAAGAACAGTTAAAAATGCAATGAGTGGTCCAAAGGAGCAAGTATAACTTTTTCTTTACTCATCTTACTACAGAAGATCTAACTTTTTAAGGCTTCCGTTTTCCTTTCACCCATCACTCAAGTCCTCTTGCATTACAATTTTGCTTAGGTTTCAGAGTGTCGTTATACTGCTAACAGCAAACGTTTCTTAGTGGACATTCCCACCATCACCAGACTTGTATGCTTCTTGGTTTCTGATGAACTTTGGAGTTTTAGTGGCTGGATATCCCTGTTCATCTCCAGAAACTCGAATGAGATGAGAGACCTATTATTTTGCAGTAACAAAGATGAGCAGAGTGGCAGAGCGCATGGGTAAATATGTTAGCTGGATTCTAGGAAAAGAAACTGAAGGTCAAGGAGATAAATGGGTTCTTTCTTTCCTGCTCTTTACATTTGTAGCACCTTCTACTTGGATTAGCTAATGCCTCTAGTGAATGGTGAGATGCACCCATTTATAGTTTGTTATTCTTATCCCTAATTATCACACATTTTATAAAAATATAAATAACAAAAAGTAAGCTGGGTTCCATCTCAAGAGGTGTTTCTTGTTGTCCTCTGAGAATATATTGGATAAGTCAGGTCTTGACAAGCCCTATCCACTGTAGCTGATTGTAAGTCAGACAATAAATACAAAAAGAAGTCGTTCTTGCGGTGAGCTCAGCAAATTCTGAGGAAATCAAAAGCATTCCACTGTGCTTATGGCACAAAGAACACAACATCAAGGGCATATTTAGTGGAGAGAATGAGACAAAAATTACCAGGTAAGTGACAAACTGTACAAGCATTTTGTTTAAAAAAAGGAACTCTGCAGCATTCTGTCTTTAAAGCCGGGTTTGAGCCTCTGGGATATAGATCTCAATGCTGTCTGCACGCTCTGTGGCTGAATTCTGCCGGAAAGAGGCTGCTCGCTTGGCAGCCATCAGCCGTCTTCTAGCTTCTTGCCGCTGTCTGTCAGGTAGGTCCAGAGATTTTTCTCTTGTGATAGGGAATTTTCCTTTTGGGGGCTTCTTTGGTACAGGAGGAGGAATCTTTCTTTCTTCCTGCAACAGGGCATTAAAACTAAGGGTGAGCTGCGTGTAGAAGGTACTTGTCAGCAGAGCATGCACATCAAAGACATGAAATGCGAAATACTGATTACATACATCAAGCATGCTCAATTTTTGCTTGCCCATCAGCTGACTAATGGATGACATGAACAGCTATCCACACTAGGGACACTGACAAAACCCTCTAATTTGACAACCATTATGCATTCTGTGGTCCTGTGCCTGAAAAAAGACTGCACTTCCTTCCATCGTCCTTGCAGGTATTGGCACATGCAATCTGCACGCCTCGCTTTCATATGGATTTGTTTGATTTAAGCTGACACATTATTACACTCATTATAAACAGAAGCACACACTGTCTCTCCAATAAGAATTCAGCGCATCTGTGTGGTCTGATCAAGTGAAAAGACTCTCTAAGATTAGCAGGAAAGGGGTTTTGATTAAATTAATCATACTGAGTTTAGCCTCAGCTGGATATGAGATAACAGCTGTGTATACATGTCTATTAGTTTAGTCTCCTCCAGGAATTGCTCTATGGAAACATTCAAGTGCCAACCAGAGAGAGAACATAGGGCTAATTGTTCTGCTTGCAAGTCTGGGCCATTTTAAAGAATATTATTCTGAAGAATTATCAAATTATATAGTGAAGTCAGTAGATTTTGTTAACAAAGGAGCTGTAAATTTCTCTGCAGGTGTTAAATCAAGAATTGTTTTGACCATTAGAGACTATCAAATATCATAAGAGGGCTTATAACCAAGCTATTGTACACTAATTTAGGTTAGAAGAGATGGACCTCTGGAGGTGATTTCATACAATCTCCCTTCAAAGTGCACTTGAAATTAGATGCAACTTTGAAGTTAAATCAGTTTGGTTAGGTTTGGTTATTTTGGGTTTTTTTTTTTTTTTCATTTCATGTTTAATTCTGGACTGTATAGCCCTGAAGATGAAGACTCCAAAACTTCATTTGTATAGGTACAGTTATTATGATAGATGTTTTTGCTATATAATTTCTTAAAGTAATGGTAATAGTCCAGAGTATGGGCTGTTCCTTATGGAGAACACAGTTAATTTGATGCACAGCAGGATTCAAATAATACAAAAATTGAACTGATACGCTTATGGTTTACAGACTCCTCACTGAGTTTTTTATTTTGTTTTGTTTGGTTGGGTTTCTTTGTTTTTTTTTTTTTAAACTAATTCTGACTCTACTATCCAAATGCAAGCCAAGACTAAATAACCGAGTTTATTTAAAAACACTGTTCTGCATTAAACAGGAAGAGTGCAACAGCCTGGGATGCTATTCCCCATGATAGCCAGTTCTGCCTGTCTTTATTTCTCTATCTCCTGTTTTCATAAAAGCTCCATTCCTGTCATGCCATCCTATTTTCTTTACCACTTTTAATTATTTCCCTCTTAGGAATATCACAGTTGCTGTCACTATAATAATTTCTTACTTCCAGTTGCCACTAGTAAGCAAGAGTTGCAAACTCACCATCCACCAACCCGTTGGCTGAAAATTAAAATCCAAGAGGAGCATGAAGAAATGAAAAAGTTGTCAAAATGCCTCCTAATTCCTCCCAAACCAAACAAATATTCACCTGAGGCCAACAATACTGACTCAAACCAAATGCTGTTTTCATCTGACTGATACAATAATAAGCAGGGATAGTGAGATAATCAAGATAAGGGATGAAGTTCTAGAGAGGGGAAAGGCAGTTTCAGAATTACACTGCTTTTATGGGCAATTTGTCACCTTTGGTTTGTAAGCATCATGTGGGGCGTCTCCCAGGTGGTGGAGTTGCAGGGCAGAGGTGCAGTGAGTTCGCCAGCAGCACTTTGTCCCCCAGAAGTATGTCAGCTGAGCTTTAGTATGACCTGTGCTCTGTTCTGTCACATGCTTTTCTCTCTACGGTTCTATTATCATTTGTGTCATGCAGGCAGGGTTAAAGACTGCAGTGTTCACGTTTGAGCTGCCCCAAATGTTGCAGAGTACTGAATTTACCATGTGTGAATTCTTGGGCTATTGTCTTCCCTCTGAATTAATTAAGAACATATTTCAGTTCTAGCTTTTAGAATTTGAATCAAGTAATTTGAACAAAAGTGTCATGGAGTAAACTAGCTTAGCAAAATTCATTTTATTTATTATATAATTCAGCTCAGCATTGTTAAAAAAGGAAAGACTCCTGACGTCTGATGAACGTTTCCATGTAAAAATTGGGCCATGCCAATTAATACTTCCCAGGGTTAGAAACCTATTGTGTTTCACTATTGTATTTAACACAAGGAGACTGCAGAACTACAAATGGGGAGTAAATGGTATTGTGTCCGTGGTCTGCTTACCTTCCTTTCGGGTGATTCTATTATTTTCCATTCATTGAGTTTCAACTGGTGCAGTTCATCAAACTTCATGCTGACATCTTCAATTGAGAGCTGCAGTAAGTCCCAGAAACCTGCAAGGTCCTGGGAAGTTGGTCTTGGCATGGCACTCGGGTCCTGTAGCGCACAAAGGAGAGAACGTGAATACTCCGGGAGGCTTTCAGCGGCGTGCACGGAGGCAGGAAGGGCATGGTGCCAGGTTTCATTGCTGCAGCACTGCTCAGTGCTAAGGCTCTGCCTGCTCTGCAGCTGGGAGCTGTGACTGGAAAGCTGTGCCTCCTACACAACCCAAACATGAATGAGTTGGATGTCACACGCGAGCCTTCCTGAATTTGCGGCATGGGAAGTTGTTAGCACCATATGCTGTGCTGACCTGCATTTCTCAAAAGGAACAAGCCAACAGCCTCTGTCTGCTGATTATTAAAGGCAAGGGGAGTGGGGTTTGTATTCCAGCCAGCCTGAAGTCTTCCTGGTTCAAAATTACAATCACAGAGCTGATTAAGACAAAACAATGCCACAAAGACGTCACCTGATGCTGAACTTGATGTTTACATTTTCTTCAAATGTATACATGGAATATGAAATCTCGATGGGGTGCTTGGACTTTGTTCTCCAGGGAGTTGAATCACACTCAGGAACTGGGAAGATATTACTGCCAGGTACTGCAATTAGGAGGCTCTATGTGCTTAAGACTTAATGGAGCAAACATTGGTGGTAACAATTAGCAAGATGATCCTGTATTTGATAATTAACTTGATGCCAGTGCTGGATAAAAATTGTATTATAAGGTAGTATGCAGACTTTTAACCCTACCTTCTCCGAGCACTGGTACTAGTTCAAGAAGAGAGTTTTGCCACTTTATCGAAATAGGGCTTAATTGATAATCATGTCTGTGAAGGCAATGAAGAAATGCTTTTTTCCTTCCAGGACAGGAGGAAGCCATTCTCTCTCCCAGCTCCATTCTCTAGACCACGATGGTCTAAAGAATGGAGCTGGGAGAGAGAATGTCAAAACCATACCAAACAGAATCTGGATCTCTCCCTTTCTGGCCAAAACCTGTGAAGACTAGTTTGCTATGTCAGCATAACTACTGCTATGGCAGGCTCTGTTCCCCACCTTTTTCTAATCTTGTGGTCAAAAGCATTTTATATTTAAACACAACCCCACAGCCGTCTAGAAACTGGGAGATATGTCAGCATTGCTATTGAATTTCTCCCTCGAATCACACATTTCTGAGGGTTTTAGACTAGGAATTGCTACTCAAACTTGGGTTTACAGATCCCACTGTGGGAGATTAGGGCCTGGAACTGAACATGACAACATGTAGTGTCACCCATTTCTTGACCCCTACTGGAATCTGGGCCAAGAACAACTTACAAGCCTTCTTTACTAGAAGAAAGTTTCATTTTAATAGGGAGCTTCAGGGACTTAAGAGAAGTGGCCATATAGATTATATCAGACATCTGGGAAACATTACAACTCCAGATTAGTGTCTACTGAAAACTACTTCATTGGATGGATCCCAATTTGTTACAAAACAGTTTAAAATTTATGTCAGTGTGGTTACTTACTCTACAGAGGTCAATATTTCAGGTTTTAGGAACTGACTCCCTGTGTGAAATTCATGAGGGGAGTCCCACATCAGTCTGTCTCATCTTGCAATCTGTTGTCTCCTGCCTGGTCTCCTCACTCACTCTCCCCAGTTTCCTCTAAAAAGCCAGAAAATGATTCCACTCATTGCAAGGGCATTGCCTTCTGAATCAAAGCTAATTACTGTTCTGTACCTTTGTGCACCCCATTCTGCTCACAATGTTTGTGAAGACCATGGCCTCCAGCACCACTCTTGCAGAGGGCTGTGCTGTGTGTGCTCTGGACACAAGAGGGCTGCCTCCTGCTTCTTACACATCCACAGTTCATGAATAAATGCTGGCACAAATGAGTACTGCTACAGCCAACTTAGTTTTGAAAAGATTGGCTTAAACCTGCTTCTTCTCAAAACTGCTTATTTATTTGTGTCTTACTTGGAATTCAGCTTTGCAGCCCTCTTTTTAAAGGAGGCCTAAAGCAAGAAACAAGCACCTAGATGGTGCTCAAGCTGCTCTGTTTTAGCCTGCAGCCATGACATACAAACCGAGCAGGATCTGTGCTGACTAGAGAGCATGGAGAAGGACACTTCAAAGAAAGAAAAGGGTGTTAGAAAAAGTAATGTTAATTACACCAAAGAGACTAGTTATTAACCAGTAATGACATTTTCCAAGTAGTTAGGGGGATCAGTATACATGTAGGAGATAGCCAGCCAGATTCATAAAATAGAAAACTTCATTGAAGCTTATATTACTATGAATTTACCCTAAGTGAGAGTCTTTGATAAGAGCTCCTAACACAGATAATAATCAAATGTGCCACTTGAAGTTCCCATGATCCTTTAGAGAAGTCCATATGTGACCTTCATGGTTGAATTTCAATTTGAGTAAGTATATTCCTCTGAAACCCTTGTTGCATTTTGAACTGGCACAATTAAGTGCTATTGTTTTGTGTCCTACATTTAAGCCTATAGATGCTGAACACTGTCAGAGAAACTGCCACTTGGCATCCCTGTACATGCTGAATGTTTTAGAGAAAGGGAGTACACAAGCTGGCAGCATTCCCCTGGGGCACTAAGGTTCTGCCTTAGGAGCCTATGGAAACCCTGCTTTAGGTATGTACTAGGTGACTATTTAGCAATAAACTTTATCATTAGGTAATGGAAGAAAAGCCTCGATGCACAAATGACCTACAGTCAGTTTTGCAGCTACTGCTTTCTGCAGAGCCCATTACTGATTTAATGAAAGTGAAAGATTTTCAGAACCTAAATCTTGAGAGTGGGGCAAAGCCACTGTTATGGACTTCAGAGGTTTATTATCCGAAAAAGAGAAAAAAGAGAAGTAAAAAAAAAGAAAAAGAGAAGTAAAATCTTGCCATCTTTTTGGTTGTGCTGCCTAAAAAGTTGTAGATTTTTCCTTGTGCTCTCTATTTCTTTTGCAGTAATGAATTGTTCTTTCTCCCAAACAGCTGATGGCTGTGCTGAGCAGGAGCTGCACTTGCTCTTACAGCAATGCTCTCTAGCACAAGTGCTGGGACCACTTGAAGATAAATGAAGTGGAGTGGAGGTTAGGCTCTCCAAATCTTAGTTTGCACAGATCAATCAGGTAATAGAGGGCACTTTTAAATTTGCAGAGAGAAAGTTTCAGACAATTATGAAGATTCCCTTCTTTTGGTATGAAACAAATTACTAGATAGGAAGCACACATTATATAATTGATAAAAAATACAGATGTGCTCAGTTCTTGCCTGTCAGACTTTGTATATATCCTCTGTTATTCTGCAACAGGTTTTAAAATTCTTGTTTTGACAGAGTTTTTGATAACTGGATTCTTTCCTAATGAGAACCATGTATCTTAATATTTTCTGTCAGAAGGTATGACATTTTTGGCATTATTTTCTCAGTATTATTTCACTGTAGGTATTCTGAATGTTTAACTTTATGGATGGAAAGTAGCAAGTAGGTCTTTGCAGAACAAATGTTCTGCCTTGGAAGTTATGTGACAGATTCTAACGGGCAAAGAAAAGTATGTAAGCAGATTATAGGTTATGTCTGCTGGCATGCACACAACAAAATTCTTTCAAGATCTGAGGTTTGGGGACAGTCAGAAGGAAAAGGTACACTTGCTGTATGAGAGAGGAAAAGAAAGGTTTTCTACCACCAGCTGTAGCTAGAAGAATTACGTTCTTCCATTGGTTAGTATCATCTTGCCACAACCTTTGTATCACTGATGGCTGCTGTCATATTAATGAAGATAACATTTAGAATTGAATTAGTCTCTAATGAACTTCCAGAACAATAGCAGTAACCCTCATAAGTAATATAAAGTATCTGTTCCTCTAGCCCCAGGACATCTCATTTATAATTGGCAACACAAATCATCCAACTTAATTTGATGAACATTATAGATATCTCATTTCCATGATCAGTCCTATTTTCAGGTAGGTAGAAGGCTGGATCATGCATCGCCACTATTCTATTTTATGATTTTCCTCTGATTTTAATGTGAAAATTTCACCCTTCCTTACATGAAATATAGTTACTATGTTAGGGTATTGCAAATATTGTGTCTCAGAAAACTTGTATTTGTTCCCTTCTCATTTTCTTTTGTTCAATAAAGACAGCAAACAGAGAAAAGCAAAACATAATCAGACTGAAATCACTGAATTTACATATATGCTTAAAAAAATCTACCAACAACATACATAAGAACTAAGTATAAAAAAAGAAGGAAATAAATGTGGGACATGAAAATAACATTTCAGAATGCTACTGCTCAGGTGCACTACAGTTGTTTTTGAAGTAAAAGTATTAAATTCTAGAATTTAAAGTGACATTTTGTGGAATATTATGGATGAACAAACTTAAACTCTTCAAGAATAACCAGGCAAAGTGACTTACCAGATTTTGCTGACAAAGCCAATAAAATTGCTGGAATTTCTGAGACATGAGGAGCTGAGCACTTCCAACAGCACTTCGGATCTTGCCTAGGACTAAGCATACAGATGGATTACTACCAATAAATGTTTTTTGGCAATAAATACAATATCCAGCTCAAAAAAATGCAAGTGAAGTTCCTGGTTATTTTAAAAGGGAAGTAAATATTTGGTTTTGTTGTTTGTGATAATACACATGAAACATTTTTTAAAAAGATTGAGGGATAGGAAAACTCATTGGCACCTTATCTTTTAGCAATAATGAATGAATAAGATATGATAAATTTATAAGTCAAAACAGCTTAGACTTTACTAGGTTAAGGAAGCAGAAAAAACTAAGGGAGTTTATTCAGGTTTCTGAAGTGGGCATCCATCAATCCACATGATTTTGAAAATACTTCTATATTTCAAAGTAAATGGCACCTCTCCCATTTACATTTGCTCATGTGAATTGAGAGCTGTTGAAATTGTCTTGCCTCAAGAACCAGTGGGATGCCTGTTCCTTCTGATGTCAGAGGCACATGTACCTTAGATTATACCTTCTGGGTCTGCAATTGCTAATCACCTCACTCACTGTGCTTGTGTGGATGATCCCTGGGTGAGATCTCTTTATCTGTTCTGAGGGTAAAGTTACTACATTCAGCTGTGATATAACATACTCCTACTATAAGGATTAAATCCTCTCAGGAATTACATCTCTGAGACGTGTCTGGTACACCCACTAGGAATACAGGTTGTCTGCCCAGGAAAACATACAAAGTCCTCAGCACAGGAGCTCCAGACAGAGTGGGACACAAAGAGGTGCTCCAGGACTTTGTTGAACCAGGACCAACCCCCCTGGATGTGTTGGCATTTCTTCACTGTCCATGTACAGGTCCATACAGTATGCACTGGGGAAATTCACCAAATTAATTTTACTTTGTTTCCAAATGACCAAACTCATTGACTTCCTTTCCAAGAGTCATCTGTCTAAAATAAAATTTTTGAATGCATTATAATCAGTGATCTGAGTTGAGCAGCTGAGCCATGCTAGGCACTTATTTTTAGATGAGCTGAATTTCCTCCTGGAGATGTCTCTGTCCTTCTTTGACGGTACTACCTAAGGGGATTGGCTTATCTCTAAGAAACTAACTCATCCTGACTCCCACATCTGCTGGGATAAATACCACACTGGTAGGTGGCACCGTGCTTTTCTATACCTTCCTACATATACTTTCCTACAGTTCCTTTCCTCCACATCCATCTCTGTGATGAAAAAAAAAAAGTTTTAAAAAGCATTATAAACTGCAGTCTCAGTGAAAAATTCATTTTAGCAGGAGAATTTCCAGATCTTTAAATAATGTTACAGATATAGAGAGGTGGGGTAAATGTAGACAGGAATTACTCTGATATATTTTACTTCAATTTGGAGAAACCGAGTTTGATAATTCACACAGGATGTAAAGTGTAAGTGTGGAATAAAGCTGATACAGCACAACTGATCTGCAGCCCTTGATATAGGAAACATTAAAATGTGGAAGGGTTTATAATTTTGCTGTTATTTAGAATAAGTACAGGAGGGCATGTGTAAAATCTACTACCAAACAGTACTTTGGTAGTAGATTTTACATTTTAATTTTGCTTTCTTTAGACCAGTGAAACACCTGCTCACCTACAAGTAGCAAGAGATAATTTAAAAATTTTGGGCTCTAGTTAAAGTCTCAGTAACTTTGAAGGCATGTGCTAATATGAAGAGCTGTAGTTCTCAAACTCTATCCCATTTTCTGTTAGGCAAACAGTACAGCTGTGCCACAACACCAAATTAAACAGAAATATACATAATTCATCAGTCCTGTGTGACATCCATTGTAGAAGGGTTAAGTGGTTCACAGCTGCATGAGTAATTCACTGAGGTTTGTTTTTGTTCTGTTGGCCAAATGAAATAAATCATTTTAATTGGTTTGGAGTTTTTGATCATCAAACCCCTCACTTTCCTCTACAGTGTTACTGGCATAGAGGAAGGAATATTTGAGTGTTAAAACCTGAACAAATATACAAAAACATAAATAAAAAAATAAATTTTTCACTTGATCTGACACAAATTTCTTTAATTTGGTTTTCAACATTTTTAATAAAGGCAATGACTTTAGTGACAAACAGCTTTGTATCCTCCTTTTTTCTCTTGGTGATCTGCAGCTTAGGACATTAGACAAACTCCCAGTGTGGGGTCAGAGGTTCTCTTTTTCCAGGATGAGGAATTATGCTGTAGCAGGTCCCTGGCATCACCTATTCCATGCTATGTTCAGTGATTCATTGGGAAAAAGAAGAGTGAGGTTGATTCAATGGGCTGATGGTTATAATAGTTGTCTCAAGTGAATAAAGTCCAGTTTTAGTTTCCTCTGCTGAATTTTACAGTTCATAGCTCAAATACATAGTCTGAGTAAGGGACATTGGTTGTAGCTCTTCTGCTGAAATAAAGATCCTGACAGAATCTATATATGTCTGATATTTTCTAGTGAACCTCAGCTACCTGAACCCTCATACTAAATAAATATTAATTTTATCTTCATTATCATGAAGCATCATGTCAACAAGCATTAGGGATTTAAAGCCCAGTCAGACTGGTCAAGATTTAGGCAAGGGCAACATAGCATTGTGGTGGGACACACATTTGTCAGGGACATAAGGCTGTGATGGTTGCATGTGCCATTGAGTCACAGTGCTGAATACACATGTATAATTACAGCCCTAGAATTTACTGAAGATCTAACTCTATTTCCATTTTAATAAGTAAATCAGATGTAATAAAACATAGAGGTTAGAATCTCTCATATTCATGCTACTCTGCCTTGTTGTAATTAAATTAAAGTATTAAAACACTTCAACTCATAATCTTTAGCACAATATTAATAGACATCCAAAGCCTTGTTATTAATTTCATGCATTGGGGAATTATTCTGATGAGTGCAGATTGATTATCTCCATGAAAAAATGATGAATGTGAGACTGAAGAGATTGAGATGTTTGGTGATGACTAGAGATTTTTCTTGTAAATAAATTATGATAAAATCTACCAATACACATAAATAGACATAATATTCATGTAATCCATAAAACTCCTTGCATTAGGATAATTTTGTATTTGCCCAAATGTCAGGAAAGAGTCACACAACCTTAATTCTGCTCCCTGAAGCAGATGAAGAACTCAATTTTTGTTGCATGGTCCTGTATGACTTTAGCTCTGAAGACATACAAAACCCTGACCATGACTTCAGTAAGAGTAGGCTCAGGATTTACACCCTGATTAGAGATTGTGTAAACTGCACAGTTAACACAATGGTGTCTTTTCCCCTGTATGTGTGGAACTGCTTGAGAAATTCTACAAAACCTTGTAATCAAAAATTATTTCATATCACAAAAGTAGAGAGGGAGAAGTTAGATCTGTATTGATGAAATTGATTATAATCTGATGCTGTAACTCTGATCTTGACAGGTTAAAAGCTTTGTTCAATTGTGCCACTGCTGCACCAGCAGTGAGAAACTGCTAACAATCAATCTGCTTCTGGCATTCATTACTGTCTTTTTAAATGACATAGTTTAATTTAAATTTTCATTCCATTTGATCTTCTCATTCCCTTCCTATACTTGTAAATAAATTACTCCACAATCTGAAATAATATGCCTGGAAAAATATTGAAACTGGCATATAGTTCACCCTCCTAGCTCAAAGTAGGGCATGATATTTGTCTAATCTCTAAACTTGAATTAGCAATCTTTAGAAATATTATTTTACTATCAACAGAGCACCTAGACACAAAAATAAATATACAATGTTCAGATGGCATTTTAGGACAGCACAGCCCCCATCTGGCAATGCTCTGGAGGGTAATGGGACCCTTGTTCACCAACAGGGACTTGCTGCAGATTTGCTTCTTACCTCAACAAAGCTAAGTTCAAAAAGGAGAACATTCCAGCAGAACAATACAAATGCTGGGAGGAATTATTGGATGTCACACTGTAGGACTTTATAGACTGTTTCAGTACAGTTAAGACATTCTTTACTCATTCACAACACTCCAACTGGAAATTTCAATATCTCCTGAAGCATTGGTTTGTGAAAAGCATTAAAAAATTATGTCAGTAATTTCTCTTTGGTTAAAGGATAATCTATATTTGGTCAAACACCTAAGAAAGCTTTTATAGATAATTAATTCATGAATATACTAAAATCAATTGGCTGTGGAGTTTTTTTGTTGATTTTTATTCACCTAAAATTATGGGAGATTTTACTCTGTGTTTTCTATTACTATTCAGTCTTATTAGTACTGTGGAAATATCAGCTAGAGGATTAGCAAGGAATGGTCCAGTATCCATGGAATTAAGGGGAATGAGAGAGAGAGAGGTGATACTCTGAGCTCTCACTCTAATATCTTCATTTTTTTTCCCCACTTGAGATCACTCTGCTGCTATGCCAGCGGAGCTGCTAACCACAATGCAGAATATACCAGCAAAACAACATTTCTGCTGGCATAGTTCATCCTATAGTTAATTTTTGCACCTACCTAAGGATTTTTATGTGAGGTAAACTCTGTGGAGCTGTTCTCCATAACCAAGTACTCCAGTGGCCGAGCAGGTGGCACTGAGAAACCCAGGGCTCTCTTCTTTCCCCTGCCAAGCCCTGCCTGCAAGCTGCAGGCAGGACTGCAGCTCCTTCTCCCTGCTCTGCTCTCCCTGCTCCCATCACCGTGCTCATGGGATGCAGAGTCCTGACCCTCTTGGTCTTCAAGAGCTTTGTGACACTTGAAATTGTTTTCCTTGTCGTCACCTACACACTAATAGCCAAACACAATTTTCAGGGTGTTAAACTGAAACTCCAGTCGGCACCCATGAGAAACACTTATCTTTGCCTGGAGGCACCCTGTGAGTGCAAGTGACCAGATGTCTAATCCTGGGAACTGTTACAGACACTTAGCTATATTTTTTACATATAGTGAACACAAACACACTACATATATATATATATATATATATAATAAACAGAACACAAATAACTGCTTCCACAAACTATATAAGAATTTTGCAGAGACTACAAAATAAAACTCATGGCAACTGACCAAATTAAAAAAAAAAAAACTCTGAAAAAAGGAGGGAGAGGTTATTTTTGTTGCAATTATTATCTCTTTTTCTAAAACCTGATGAGTGAAGTTCTTAAGACAACATCATGGAAGAAAAGGTTCAGTGAAAGAAAAAAATCAATATAGCAATCAGACAGCTTTTGGTGATCTCAGGGCTGCTGTGTTAACACCAAAACTGAAAATGTTTTCTAAAATGCAGTTCTATTTTAACTGTTCCCATGTTTGAAATAAAATAGAAGTGGTATCATAAAGGCAGCCTTCTCCTATGAGATGTTAAGCTATGTTCGGTCTTCACGTACAATTAATATATCCAGGCCAAAAAGAAATGATTCAGAATTAAGAATGACAGTTTGAATGTGCAAACATTGCTGTGAAGTGTTTTGGGAATACTAGTCTTGCTGGAAGATGGAAAACCATATTTACTTGCTTTTGGCTCAGCCATTTCTATTTATTTTCCTCAAGAACTGGCAAATGTTTAAATATGTCAAGATACATTTCATGCTGTGTTGTTATTAAATTTAAGTTCTTGAGGATACACACCTTACAACCTCTGTAGCTCAGACTGGATATACAAAATGTTTCAAGGACTCAACAGAAAAAAAGTTATTCACACAGAGTTTTTAGAATGTTGTGAAGCTCATTCCCCTGCTAAAATTAATTCTTGGAAAACTTCCTGTTACTTAATGTAAGTGTTATTAGATGGAGACCATTTAAAAATAATGTAATTTGGAAATTATTTCAGGAAGACCTCTTGAAATGAATTATATACAATGAAAAATAGGAACTTTAGACTGTTAGCTGAACACAAATTGTGACCTAACAAGCACTATGTAGACCTATTCTATAACTTCTTTAACCTATTAGGGAGGTCAAAAAGTTCCCCAAGAACAAGTAATTAACCCATTTTTGTTAGAGAGAAAAAAAGAGACTTCAAGGATTTCAGTATCGAAAACGCAAGGCGACCCCAAATCTGGGAAACGATTGGCATCTGACTCCAAGGCTTCGGAATGCTGAAGGTTCACTTTACTAAAACTAGATTATATTACATTGTACTATACTGTATCTATTCTTACTACCAACTACTGAAGAATCCTACTAAAGAAAACTTGTGACTGTGTCCCCACAGTCAGGACACAGCTTGGACCTGATGGGCTAATTAACATAAACAATTCCACCAGAATCCAATCAAGCAATCATCTTGGGTAAACAATCTCCAGAACGTATTCCACATGAGTACAAACACAGGAGCAACAAATGAAATAAGAATTGTTTTGATCATTCTTTTCTCTGCTTCTCTCACAGCTCCTCTCTGTTCAGAGGGCATGTGAATACCACACTTCAGTTGTATTTTATCAGCTCTGTTATCAGGGAATTGCTCTTTTTCTCTTCCAAATTTGAATCCCTCTTTAAACAGGGAAACAAAATTCTGGTACTATATTTTGTTTTTTGACTGAAATATTCCAAGTTAGTGTCACTAATTCCCAATATTAATAAAAATTACTGAAGTCCATATTGTCTTCGTGTCCTGTGTACAATTTATAGAAAACTACCTTCTTGATTTCCATTTCACCATGCAGTAAGCTGTTCCAGAGTATATCTGGAGTGCAAAAATATAGGTTCACATGATGGGAAGGAGAATTGCTTTGCATCTGAGAACAGGTCATTTAAGTTTTCCTCATGTAGTACCCAGCTAAAGCTAAAGCTAACAGCTAAAGTCAGGTCATCCAAGTTTTCCTCATGTAGTACCCAGTTTCATATTCCAAAGAGTCTCAGCTCTAACTGCCTCTCCACATCTCCGAGTGAGGAAGGGGTACGGATGCGAGCGTGTTTCCATTGCTCATTTCATATGGCTGCAGATTTGACTGGGGCTGTGCAAAAGGAAGAGCTTACAAAGAGAGGAGGCAGGAGAAGTCCAGCTCTTGCCTGCAGACTCCTCACCAGTAAAGAGAGTGGCTAACGACCCGTGTGTTTCTCCCTTTGCCCCCTAAATAATCTTACTCTTTCAAAGGAGATCAAAGTCTTTCTCTTTGAACTTCTGCTTGAGACTGAGAACACTGATGTTCCTACATCAGTAACAGGTGGTACGGGAAGCAGGTGCTTTGGGATTCTTAATGATGCCACTGAAACGTCAGTATTCAGCACTGCAAAGACTTGAAGAACTGAAAAATACGACACATGCGACAAAAAGCACTGAGGAATAGCCATTATGAAAGGCTTGGAAAATCTTCCACAGGCTAATCAAAGGAAAATATGTTGTTATTTAACAGTCCCTAGAAGGGTATTAAAGCCTTCAAAGTATCAATGGAAGGGGAAAATTCTGAGCTCTGCTCTGCCATGATGAAAATAAGGACAAAACCCACAGTCCATACACGACCAGAGGCTGAAGGAAGGAAAACCAGCCTTACTCACTGCCCCACCCCAAATCCTCTGTTGTTACTTGGCGGATTTGTGCACAACACAGCAGAGAAATATGACTGCAAAATAAAAACATGATGACGTAAAAACACAGACATTTTTTTCTTTGAAAAGGTCAGTGCAAGAAATAGAAATTGGCCTTTTAGTCACCATGCTGGCCTGGCTCAAGACCTGAGGGTACATCATAGCAAGAACTTGTTGAGGGCGAAAGAAGGCGATCAGGAAACAGTTCTCAGAGGTGATGGTGAAATTTTTAAGAGTGCAGGGAAAGATGCTAGTAAGAAAACTTAATATGAATTCATTTGTGGTCTGATAAAATCTCAGCTGAGACAATAACTCAGATTGTCAGGGACTGAAATATTTATAAAACTGAGCCTGAAGAACAAGGATAATTGACCTCAAAGGGAATCACAGGGAGCTGGCTACTGAGTCCTAGGACCACTTTGATATATTACTATCATTAGTGCTGTCTTGGATCTTGTTCCAAAATAGTCTACATTATTTTTCACTTTATCCCATCACTCCTTTCAAGGTGTCCACAGGACATGAGAGAATAATAATGATTCTTGACAAAATTGTAATAAGAAAATGCAGCTGAATTTTCCAATAATGCATATGCCTATCTAACTGCAGAAGTACTTTAACTGTTTTTCTTGCCTGCTATGCTTTCTGTTCTTCCAACAGGCTGAAGTGCCTGTAAAAGAATGGAAACATTTTTAAAATGTCTGCTCACTAAGAGGCAAAATCGCAGGGTTTAGGAAAAGGGCAAAACAATGTTCGTGTAATACCCTTTGCCTGTGTGCTCTGGCAAAGGGTCAAGCAGTGGAGAAGTAAATGGGAAGAATGTGTCAAATTTGGAGCTGTGGATGGAGCTATTGCACCATCTGAGCTCTATGTAATACCATACTTTGATCCTGCACTGGACTCTAGAGTTGGTTCTTTGACTACTTCCACAAAACTTGCTCTGGGAAGCACCATCTTGTGCAGCCAGCCACAGGACAGTGTTCTTATGTATTATGGTTCTTGGCTCCTACAGAATGAGTGAGGACAAATCACAACTCACAGCTCTATCCTAACAGATTTCATATTTTAGTAATTGTCTGTATACTGAAAATATACTGAAATGTTCTTACTTTCTTCAGAAAGATCATTTTCTTCTGCTTCTCTTTCCATTTCTTTGCACCATCCTTCCATTCTCTTAGTCTCAGTGTGTAGTAACTTCATAAACCAAGACCCATCCCGTCGGCAAGGAGACATTCGGCCGGTCTCTACTGTCTCGATGGCTGGCTCCAGCCAGGGTTCAGGTGGTGGAAGGTTTGAGGTGTCAACTGGGGTCCTATAATCTTCTCTGTAGCTGAACAGTCCCTGTGTCCGTACAGTTCTCACTGCACTATATTGGGTGGGTGTGCTGGGCTCTGAGTGCTGCTGGAATGATGAGCCAAATTGAAGTCCCTTATCCTCCATGGTGATGTGTCCTGGAAAACCCTCCAGTTCCAGGTCAGCCTGGACAGCTGCTGTTACGCTGTTCGAGCGCTTGAATCGTCCATGTCTTGGTGAAGAGGGAAGAAAGAAAAGATATTAAGACATATAAACAATGTATGTGATGGTACAGAGACACAGCATAATGTTTCAGTGAGAAGGAATGGATTCTGTTCTTCTCATTGGACTTCATACTAAACATTTTTTCTTTGTGTATATCTCACTAAAATTAGATGGTGAGTAGCAACAGAAAGGAAAAACAAAATGCATAGTGGAATCATTGATCTAAGCAAGGGTACAAAAGAAAATAATTTAAATTGTCTCTGGAAGCAAATATTGATCTGTTCTCATACTACAAAATAACACATGTCATTACTAAATAAACTGGAAATAATTAGCAGAATTAGAACTTCCTAATAGAAGTCTGTAAAGTATATATATATAAAATTTTCCAATGTTTAGAATATTAAGTATAAAGATCTGAAAGTCTGCTCGGTTAGGATTTTTGAGAATCCTGTAATAAAAGAAAGATAATATCAACACGTTTAAGACTGTGGGTTGGTTTTTTTTTGGTCTTATAGGGTGCCCATTAAAAGTTGATTATCCACTGTTATATGACAGTGAATAATAACATTTTAGAAAAGCTTTGTGTTAAAATGTTGGAGAAGCAAAGATTATTTGTGAAATCTTTTCTTATTGGAGTCCATTGTCTCAAATTATTTGTAGTCCATGATGGCAAAAGGCAATTAGCAGCCAGATACTCTCATACAGCTGTTGTGAAATGAGATAATGGTCCTGCTCCAGTACTTGACAAACAGTACCTACCAGGTTTAACCTGTGGGTCAGTACATGGGCCAGTAGCTTTACAAAACTAGAGAGGGACTGAACAAATCAGAAAGCTGATTCTAGTTTAGGTTTAATAAAGGTACCATCTTAAGAATTTTGCTTTCTTTTGTGGACTGGGAAAGCCTGGATCAGCATGAGGAGTCCTGTTGAAGGAAGACTGTTGCAATATGTAGCTCTAAGTATTTGCTCTGACAAAAATGAAATTATATTAGGCCACTATTTCAATTTAATACTTTAACTTTCTTACCTCCAATTAAAAAATGGAAAGTTAGATAAATGTGAAGCAACTGCTAAACAATCTCCACAAATTTTACCAAATGATAATAATGCATATAAGGAATTTGGCTTTGGGGATTATTTAGTGGCAGCACCTGTAAGGTGTTATTTATTAAATCTGTTTACAAATGCGTGTTGTTTTATGAAAGGCTACAGATTTCTGAACATGCTTAAATTACCGTTTTTCATCTTCCACTTGAATTCCAACAGAGTGGTATTCCCGTAAGCCTCTGCTTTCAGTATCTGAATCAGTTGCTGTTTCCACCTAATTCAACACAAAAGATACATCTGCAGAGTGAGCCTTGACAACTCAGCACAATTTTGCACACACTCATACAAAATTAATTGTATATTTCATCTCTTACTGCTAAGAAACACCTAGCATAGTCAAATAAATGCAATAGGTATTCGGCCTAGTATTATTGTTTTGGTGCTGTATCTTATTAAAGTTTTGCACAAATACTCTTGCCATGTAATTCCCTGTTTCAAATCCAAGCAGAAGCAATTAATCAGTTTGGTGGGATCAGGGAGTAAGCTCAGTCTGGAAGGGCTGTTCTAGAACGAGGAATCCACAGGGTAACTCTATTTTATATTAATATAAACCAGTCTCATTATAGTCCCTGATTTACAAAATAAAATAAAGTCTGAAGTAGCCCCATAAGCTTGCAAGTGATAAAAAGAGATGGAGCAATGAAATTTTATTGACAACTATGTTGACAAATATAAAACCATTAAATGATGTGAGGAATACAGCAGAATGCCCTATCTCACCTTTTTTTTAATAACACAGTCCTGAAAATGATGTATCAAGCAGGCAATTTATCCACTTTCTACAGCATTCCCATCTGAAATACACTTACCAAAATATATTCTCAGTAGTTTCCTTCAAGACTGAGACTTGCATTTGCAAGTTTCTGTGGGATTTTATATAGCACTCCCCACCACCCACCCCCAAGTCTTTGACACAGACAGAGCAAGTGCTGCAGTATGCAAATTGTACTGAATCAAGGGAGAGGCAGGAAAAAAAGCAAAAGAGTAGAACCAAGTTTTCCTTTTGAACAATATTTTCACTGTTAATTAAAAAGAAATAAATTATCAACCAGTTTTCCATATGCAGACTCCAAGTGCGGATTCAAAGAATATATCTGATGATAAAGATAAGAAAAGTTTTACCTTTGCAGCAGTCACAGGCATCTCTGGAAAGAGCCTGATGGTCTTTGCAGCTGTGTCCCAGCTGCACAGTCCCAACCCCACCTGGTTTCTGAAGGGATCCAGGGACAAGGTGGGAGGAGGGTGGGAAACGAGTGCATATATGGACTATACTTCTTGAGGAAGAGAGTTGCTGGTAACTTCTCCTTTCATCTTTAAGCCATAGCTCAGCCTACATTCATATGTAGGTGAATGGAAGGGAACTCTAGCCAGCAATGAGTACCCATTCATATTTACATGTGTGTAAGTCTTGGAGATGGTTATGAAACAACTAGTGCACAAATCATCTAGTAAATATTATTGGCATGCTTGAACTTCATGGTATAGCACCAGGCACAGGTGTGCTAAAATGTCTGGCTATCAGTGTGACAACAGTCCAGGAAAGACACATTTCCCAGCAGTTCCCTTTATTCCATATAAGGTCTAGGGGACAGTGCATGCTGTCATCTGTTTCCACCCTGGCAACTGCATGGAAGCTTGCTGTGTTCATTTTGATGGGCAGTGCATTGAGAGAACTAATATATCAGACTTGGTGACAGAATGTGGTGTTAGTACAAAAAGATTCCTCTTGACATTGGTGGTAAAAAAACCCCTCAACCACAGAGGTAGCAGCTTGGAGAAAAAAAAGCCAGAACAACCAATTGAAATGATGGGTAAATTGGTTTTCCACATGGATGAGAAGCCTCAGCTTCTCAGGGTGTCATAGTCTCTGAAGGAACATTGCTCTATGCAAAGCAGCCATGAGGTCCAGCTGTTAGCACTAAGAGATGTCTATCTATCTGGAAATGCAGACCTATCTATAGCAAAGAAGAGTCCAAAAGAGCCTTAAATAACAAATTCTAGTCTAAGTGAGGGACTAGACACTCAGCTAGTCCTTTCAGTGATTTGAGGAAAGCTGCCACAATAATTTCCTGAATTAACCGGGCAAAGAATGATATACTAATGGAGGCTGTTGAGGGGGAGGAGGAGAGAGGCAAGTTACACTTACAGCTTTGACTTCTGCAATGAGACCTCAGTCAAACAGGCATGGACAGGTTTTAAAGAGTAAACTTGTTCTCAGGGGTAGAGGAGATGATTGAGAGGGGACATTATAAATGTCTACAGGTATCTGAAGGAAGGATATCAAAAGTATATTTCCAAGCTTTTCTCAGTGGTGCCAAGCAATATGACAAGAGGCAATGGGCAGAAACTGAATACAAGGAAGAACTCCTTTACAGTGTGAGTGACCAAGCTCAGGAACAGATTGCTCAGAGAGGCTGTGGAGTCTCCTTCCCTGGGGATGTTCAAAAACCATCTGGATACACTCCTGTGCAGTGTGCTCTGGGGTGACCCTGCTTTCGTAGGGAGGTTGGACCAGATGATCCAGTGTGGTCTCTTCCAACCTGACCCACTCTGTGACTGTGTAGTGAATAAGAGCAGATAACACAAAAATGCTTAGACTGTGGCTCCTGGTTGCACCTGTAGGAGTGCTAGCAGGGAGATGATGTCTGAGGTAGGGAAACATTTTCTGGAGGATGTTGTTTGATGTTGAAGTCCATAACAACAATTGGAGTGATGAGGAAGTCTAAACTGTTCCTAAGAGCTGTGGTACTGGGGTTCATCCCAAAGCAACCAGTCAGTCTGAGTTAAATCACATAATCTAGGAACAGATTGCCCAGAGAAGTTGTGGATACCTTATCCCTGGAAGTGTGTTTGAGGCCAACTTGGATGGGACCCTGAGGTCCCTGGTCTAGTGGAAGACGTTTTTGCCCATGGAAAGGGGTTGTAACTAGATCTTTAAAGTCCCTTCCAACCCAAATTATTCCATAATTCAATTCTATTTTATTATTCTGTTGCACTGGGTCCAAAGGAAAAGACCATCATAATTTCATATTACTTCCACTTGTTGGTCAAGTTCCTTGAAGCTGTTTGACTGAACTGCAACTCCAGATGATGGTATCAGTGATGTAGGCACAGGCTCCATAGGGTTACAAGCCTTAAGGTTTGTCAAGGGAAAAGAGGTTTGTGGGTGGCCAGATTGAAGTTGAGCAGGTGGGAGCAAAGGGTTTATCAGGGCCTTCTGCTCACTCACATGTCTCAGCACAGGAGGACAGGACATCGTGGCCAGTTCAGACCTGAGACAAAGCCAGAGAGATGAAGCCAAGCTGACATCTCCTCTTGTGTCAGTCTTTGCCTTCAGCCCTTTCCAAAGAACTGCACTTCCTTCAAAGAGTGATACCCTTAGGATGACCATTTTTATATAATGTGCTTCTTGGTATCTAGGGAGTGAGTCCTGGGGTGTGAGGGGTGGGCCAGATTCCTGAACACAGAAATAGGGTAAGGAGGGTCAATGGTATCACAGTTGTGGGGGCAGCATACAGCTAGTAACACTCTGGAGGTGAGCCATGGCCAAAGGACAGAGAATAGACTTTAGCTTTCCAGAGAGATGGCTCATAGTGTTGTTGGAAACATGATGATCCAAAGACATAAACAAGGAAAGGCCCCTACAGAGAACATCAATCAGTCCATCAATTTTTTCTGGAACAAAGCAGGCAGACTTGCAACACACACCCTTCTTCATTACTGCATATCAAAAACATTCCTGGTTTTGCCAGATATATTTTTTGGTTTAGTAAGAAATAGATCTTTTGAACTCTGCTTCTGATATGTGGAGGCAGATTTAACTTTTACCTTTATTTGGAATGGATTGGTATCTTTCTATTGATGCAACACATAGAGAAAAAAAAAATATTGGTCTGTTTTCAAGTGTTTACTTACTGGCCTTTCCCCTGGAGATATAATCCTGAGTAATTTACCCAATATGGAATTGATACCTAGAATTCACAGGCCCAAATGAAGTAATATGCTCTGAAAATTCATTCCAAAAATTATCAGAAAAATGATGATCCAGGTGTCAAAATAGAAATTATATTACTTATCTCTAGATATAAATTCTTGCCAAATTGTCTTTCCCTCCAGCTTGCCAAGACTGACACTAAATAAATGACCTGATGATTGCCTTGATATTTTAATGCTTTGATTTTCTCACTATGCCTTGTAACAGCAGGAGAATGTCGATTTTGTGTGTGTGTGTGTGAGTGTGCGTGAGTGTGTGTGTGCGTGCATGTGCACAGGCAAAATCTATCATTGCAAATATTGTAACAACCAACAAAATGTAAAATGGAGGCAAATACCAAGACAAGCAAAAGTGGAAAATAAGCCAGTAATTTGCAATCATAAAGAAAAAATAATGAACAAATAAATTGCATTGCTGTATGACAGGTGTTATAAAGACTCCTGCTAGAAAACAGAAGGAAACTCTTTCATCTGATTGGCCAGGCTAAACTCAAATGAGCAGAGGATAAAAAGTAATACATTTGGTTTGATTGTGTGACTCTTGGAACTCAAATAACTTTTACTAAATCTGTTATTATAGTCCTTGATTCATTATTGTTTTGATATTTACATGGGTTATAAACCCTTAATACTTTCAAATTGACCTACAGTCTCAGTAAAGCAAACAATGTGAAGAATTTTATCTTTATATGTTTATGACAGAATCTCAGACAAAAGAGGAAAGAAAAACTAGGCAGTCATATCAAAAGCAGAAAAAAGGAGTAGATCTAATACAGTAAATTAGCTTCGTCTCTCATTGCAAAAAAAAGAACAAAAAGTTTCTTAAAATTGTCATTTTATGCCATGAAAAATGTTGTTATATGTGCTTATGTCCACTAGGCTTATAATATTAGTAGCAAATGTAGTGGAGCACCTTGAGATTACTTCTATCTTATCAATGATCCTTGTGAGCCCCTTCCAGCCCAGGATATTCCATGATTCTATGACTCTGTGTCTAACCTTTCACAAACACATTGCCGTCCCCTCCACATTCCTTGCTGTCGATACAAGGAGCACACAACACTATCAGTCCTCAGAGATCAGTCACTGCTGACTGATACAGCTCTAAATTTGAAAACTACCTATCAGATACTTACACTGCTTTAGTAGTAAAGGATCCACAAATAAATCATATGAACACAAAATTATTTGAATAAATGCAAATCGCTATTGCAAATAACTTGCTTGTAATAATCTTAGTATGTTTATAGGTGCTCATTCAAGCAAAGAATGCATGAACTGAATTATGCTTTCAAAGTATTTACTATGCTTTTTGGATAATATTTTAACTACTCTGAAAATAATCTTTATTTCTGTGTTAAAGCCTTACTCTGCTCGTAAACGTGAGCACTGCAAATGCAATAACACTGCAGCATCCTAGAAGTTGCAGTCTAAGCTTCTATGCGTACTGTCTCAACTGTAGACTTGAAGTTAATATTGCCAATGCATAAGAAAACAGATTTTAACCTGTTGGCTTTTGCTTCACTCTCATAAACATTAGCAGTAAGAGTCCTTCAGGCCACATTATCTCTCCCCATGTGACTTCATTGCTCTCACTGTGTTTTTACTGCTGTAACCAATTTATTCTATAATTAGAGTTTAATAAACAATCTCTCTGATGATGTACAGGAAGGGAAATAATTCACCCTTCCTCTCTTGCATAGACTTCTCACTGATAAAAAGACTAAAATAGAGTAGAAAACATTACTTTTGACACTAGATCAAGTACAGGTAATTGTGAATTCAGATAACCACTCTTAAGTATGAGGAGACCTTATTTGTATGCAGTGACTTCAAAATAGGAAAAACACTTCAAATAAAAATTTAGTACTAATAGATATTGCTTTCCTTAACTGATGGAAGATTTTAACCAGCCAAAAACATACACTCTTTCAAATTAATTTTTAGAAACCTGGCAAAAAACCCCTGCATTTTAATGCTTCTGAGATTTCTTGTGTCTCACCATGGAGCTCCATTTTGCCACTCTGCTACTTCCCAGCTGAACATCTGGACTACTCCAATATGTGGCATGGCACAGTAGCTTCTAATTGGCAAAAGAAGGAGCTTGAAAACTTCCTCTGATTTTTAAGAAAGGACTTTTTACTAAAAATATAAGCCAGAGTTTAGAAATGGGATTTATATCAAGCTTATATGAGATTGTAGCAAGAAAATAATGTACACATGTGATAACTTTTTTTGGTGCGTTTAGGGCTAAGTGGCAAATTGCTCTGAACCGACAAATATTCACAGATTTCTCCAGGCAAAGGACTTCATACACTCATCTCACAAAAGCACAGTCTAACAGTCCTTTTAGGAGGAGAATAAACAGTACTTACTTCAATAGCTTTGGATCATTTATGATCCAAAGACCAGTGTAATCAATGCAAATATTTATTTTGATCACTGTGTATACACTGAAGTAGAGCACTGACAGAGATTTTATAACCTAAACTGTACAAAGAAAATGTAGATAGCCTATCTAAGTACATTTAACACATAGGTACAAAATGCTTTGTGTTAAAGGGGAATTCTAGTTTGAGAGTGCAGGATATAATTAACAGTGTTTTTACAAAGTGACATGAATAATTTATATATATATATATATATATATATATATATATAAAATATATGTGTGCATATATATATACACACATATATATAAATATATATTTAAATAAATTATGCAGAAGATCTCTTTTTGTCACAAAAAACTTAGGCAAGCAAGCTATTGCATTAATCTCCTTGGATACAGCCTTTGATTTATAAGAAGGATTTGTTCAATGTAGATTCTGGAGATTAAAAGAAAACCCACTAAGTATTTTGAAGCGTGATCTTCTGATGATAAATGAAGATGACTGAGTCCATTCTCTACGCTACAATTAGGGCTTCTCTCCAAAAATACGACCGTGAATCAGACTTCACACTTAGAATATTTGTTTCCATCTCATTTGTTTCCAGGGTTTCTGTTCATTTTGAGAAGCCTTGATGTCTTTTAAATAGAGAAGAAACAAAGGACTGCATGTTTTGAAGACTTGAAATAAATAGAAGGAATTCCTTGACGTGTTTTCTCATATATTTCACATTACCAATGCTTTTAATATGAAATGGTTTATAACTAGAGCAGATTTGAAATGTTAATCATTAGCATATATACCAGGGTGTGCAAAAGAGCGAGGAAAATCCTGGAAAATATCTTAGCAACAACCTTGTTCTGATTTAGTGCTTATTTTACTCTTGACAATCTCTACTCTCCATTTTAATTCACATACTTTGATTAGTCTTTTGCTGTCATGATAGAAGACAGATATCAGGTTTAGAGCTACTAGTATTACAAAAGTCTTGCTCTTTTTATATCCATATATTCTTTCAATTGCTGAATAAATTTTTAATCTCAAAATCAGCATTTTGAAATTCATTTGAATTTATAAGTCAGCATTTTTTCCCAGTCCCTATTGGCATGCCTGACAATATTTGTCTTGATTGAAACATGTCAGTGGAAAAAATAAAACACAAAAGCCCCCCCAAAAAAACCCCTAAGCCCCCAGCTATTTTCTGAAAAAGCTTCATTTCCAAAGCTTGTATTTTTTTTTTGTTTAAAATCCCATCTGGGATAGAAGTACCACACCATGAGATGGATCAGTGTATCTGTGCTGTTCTCTGTCTCTGCAGACAGGTGTTACAGATGTAGAATTACTGCAGTGCTTCTCTAGGAGCTCAGGCTTTCAGTGCTTGTGAATACCAGCCCTACTGGCACATGCCTGGCATGCCAGGGCTTTTCAAAAGGACTTCTATTCACTGCATGGACACTACACAAGTCATATATCTCAAAAAGGCCCTTGGCTGAGTCCGTTGCATTTCCACTTGCAGGGGCACCACTGGTCACTCTTTGTTCCTCTCTGCTCCTGTATGAAGCTCTCTTGGCAAACATTCTCCCATCAATGTGTTAAAGGAGTGGAACAGTAAAAAATGCACAAATTAACCATCCTGATAGCAAATTAACTAATGCAAATAAATGCAAATTCAATGCATTACCCTGACATGGCATGCTAATGAGAAAACAAGTCATTTAGTCAATCAAGGAAATATGCAAATAAAAAACATCCTTTTCCAAGGTACTTTGACACAGAAGTCTAAAAGAAATTAAATACTGCAACTGTACTTTCAGTATATAAATTAGTATTTGTGTAGTTTGCAATAAGAACATTCTACCTTGTGGTTTTTTTTCTGTTCAAACTTGGCAATAGCAATATAACAAAATGTATTTCCTATTTAAAAGTTCTGCAAAATGTATTTTTCTCACTAATGTGATGTTTGAAGTTTAATGCTGAAAAAAACCCCAAACAACTAAAATGTGCTCAGCATACTACTGAAAATTCTACTTTATCTAATGTCAAATGGTACAACCAAGCAGTTTGTATTTCTTGAAAGATAATAAAGAGCTTGCCCTTCCAAGCCCTGCTGCTGCAAACATCATTTGCCTTTGTCCATGTGTGCTTCTGAGGACCACTGTTACAGTCCAAGTGTCAGATAGCAAGTTGCCTGGGAAGATCTGCTTCACCCAAGGAAACAGGTGTTTTTGTGGATTACAAGCACATATGATTAAACACAGCACACATGAGGAGGGGTCAGGGCCCCGTGAACAGTACTGGGCATCACCTGTAGCTATAAACAGGATCAAGCGGTGCAATAAAGTTCCAGAATTAATTGCTGGAATATCAGGACTGACCAAATCAAAACAACATTGATAGATACCACTGTGCACAGCTGCTGTAAAGGAGAGATAAGAACAGCACTAGATACTATTCCTTTCTGAATAGTAGCTTTCAGGTTAGGAGCTAAAAGGTACCAAAGACTTCTTTGCTGCTCCTTTGAACTTTTGTGTGTTATCTCCCAAGCTCCTTCTCTGAACAATTTAGGATACACTAATTACTTTGTAAAACATTTGAAAAGCAGGCATCTGAATATTTTGCCATGGTTGCTAAATTGAATTCTACTTTTCTGCATCTGAAGAATCAGAAGCAAATACTTTTTTTGTCAAGGAAATGGACAAACAGCTTTCTGGCGTTAGTCTAGTGCCAGAAACCTTCCCATTAGTCTAATGCATTATGGAACAGCAAAATTACAGCATGCTAAAATGTTAACCTTTAAATTCCAATCAGCAGATGTGACATGCTTAACCCAAACACTTTTCTATGACTATATTATAAAATTAATGGAAATGCTATTCCTTTTAAAGAAAATCACAGACATTCTTTTATATTCTTGTATATTTCTAATATACAGTCACTTGCTGGGCTTTTTTACACGGATGATTACCTTCTCAAGATCTATGTTGCTGTCTCCACAATACCTATGTCAAAACAAATGTCAGTTTCTCTGTAGCTAATCTAGCAAAAGTAAGTGCAAAAGTGAACCCAGTGATGTAAAAGGGGATATTCAGCAGAACAGAAGCTTAAATTTTCCTCCACTGCTGTCTCAAAGGACTTTGCATTCTTTGCAAGTTCAGCTTTCCAATTTTTATTTTTAGTTGGTATTTCCTAAGGATTTGAACAAATGACCATTTCTAGCTATCTAGTACTTACCATTTAGCAGAAGGAATAGCAATCAAAATTTGCATTTGGAATTGTCTTATTTCATTTGCCTGAAACAACAGAACTTGACTTAGCTTTCCATAGTCTGACACAGATTTTGTCAGGTGAAATAAATATTGTGGGTTTTGATGGACAAACGGAAGAATGCTCAAAGACTGTGTTTATTAGTGCTATTTTATTACTTGCCATCTCTAATTATGCTGTATCTACACATTTCTTTCTATTTTTCTATGCTGTAGCTACACATTTCTTTTTCTTTTTTGGTACCTTCTTCCGAGCATGACTAAAAGGGCAAGGGTCTCTTTTTAGGTAGAATACTTGAAGATTGAGTGACTTTACTCATTTTCCAAGGTCAAAAGAGAAATATAATGGAAAAAGTACAGTGAAGCATTTTAAAGCTGGTGAAATTCTATTAAAAGGACTGTTAATTCATGGGGGGAAGGAGATGAACATGCCGTTCACCTGTAGCTCTGCAGTATAATTTTCCTATCAAGTGTTAATGACAGGTAACCTCCCTAGAGATTTATTCATTCATTTTCTCCCAGGTACAGTGTGTTAGCCGAAGACTTTTCTGCACAGCCATGATGGGAATTGCAATTAACTCTAAACAGCCAGGGGTTGTTTGTTAGATTATCAGAGCAAGTGAAGCTGAATGACTTTGTGCTATTCACAGAAAGGAGACAAGCAAGAGAGATGTACATGATAGACTACCTGGATCCCTATAGAGGAGCGGCGGCTCTTGAGGAACTCCTCTGCCTTTGTCACGAGGATGGCCTTGTCACTGGTGCGTATGGAGGTGCTCTGGCTCTCGGCCGCGTGGCGCTGGGCAGCCGCTGTCTCCAGGGCCAGGTTCATGGCCTTGTTGCTGTCCAGGCTGTCGGTGGAGTTGTACATGGCTCGCCCGTCCTGCGGCCACGGGGATATCCTCTGGGTCCGGCTGTCGTGGTACGCATCCTGCGTGGACTCGGTGCTGCTCTGCGCCGTCACCGAGATCAGCGGCTTGGACGTGGTGCGAGGGGGTACTGGTGGTGGGGTTTTTTTGTAACTTGTATAAGTTACGGCTATGGGAAGAATTAAAAGGAAAAAAAAAAAAAGCAGAAAGAAAAAAAGAAAGAGAGAAATCAAGATTAATCTGATGGAAACTTGACAACAGAAATCACTTTAAGGTTCTGCTATTTAAAAATTATGATGGCGTAACATAGTACTCTCCATCACCCTCATTATTATTTGAAAGTATCACTCAGAGTCAGATGGCTATCCACAGAAACATTTTATTTCAACAAGGAAGGAGGAAAGGGTGGAAATGGGAGTCCCAAATAACAGTGAAGATGAAAGAGAGTTAGCAAGGATATGTGTGTTAAGACTTGTGTTGAGTAAATACACGCTGAGGCTTCTGAGATTAAAGGATAAATCTCATGAAAGGAATAAAGGAAGATTTTTTTTTTTTTTAACCTGTTCTTATTGTCTGAACTGTGAGCTGTGTGGTATGCCACACTGCTTTATGGTATGCCACACAATAACCTTTTAAAATCCTTCCAGGTACACTGGTTGGAATTAGACAAGGTTGGCTACTTACTCGTGCAAGAAGCATAAATTTGAAATTTTTTTTCAATACTGTTAATAAAAGGAAATTCAAGGCATGTTAAAAATATTCTAATATATGCAAAGCTATTAAGACTTTGATGAGCAGAGCAGTTCTGAAGCTGGTTTAACATAGATTCTGTCTTCCAGCATAAGGCTCAACAAAACATTCGATAAAACTCTGCAGACACAGAACTGTGCCAACACTGCATCCTTACAAAATTTTATAAGTTTTATAGAGGTTATTTTTTAATCATTAGTATCACAGAGCTGAATCTTCTAATTGTTTAAGCCCACTATACACTTTTTCACTTTTTTTTTTTTTTTTACTAATAAGAGTATTTCTGCTGAGGAAGAGTGTTTTCCCCAAAGCACATAAAATCATAATTCATAAAATTAGCAACTGATTAAAAAAACAATGCATTGTGGTATATCTTTATTCCTGTAGGGAGAAACCAAGTCTAATTCACTTCTTGTATGGTTACAGGAGTAAGCTTGCCTTGGTCTGGTGTTACTAATGGATTGACATTGCAGCAGTTACTCAAGCAACCTTGGAATTGGGGCTACTTGAGTCCAAAAAGGTTCTGTAACAGTTCCTCTTCCCGTAACACCAGTATGGGCTGATGCACAATGAAGTCAGCCTCTCCTTTTCATATAAGGCTATGTTGCAGCTATCTGGAATGCAGAGATGGCTTAGGAATTCACACCTTGGACTGCTGAGCCTGTATCACCAGGCTAGCCTATGTGAACAGTGAATCTAGAGAAAGTGACTCTTAAATGTTGACTCTTGAGGATCATAAATTAAAGTGTTGTCATACATAAAAGAGGGAAAGGCTGAGCTAGGGAAGAAAACCTTCGTTTAAAGAACATTTTGAATTACTATTGATGCCGCTCAATTCTGATAGAGGTTTAGAGCCTTGCTCTGGGCTAAATTGCTCAAACAGAGTGAAACATGTAAAAACACATGAAACATGCTCTTCAAAATCTGAAGCTGTGCTTTTTTTGAAGTACCATTTTGTTGTCCTATCACCAGTCTTATCTCCTGTCAGTTTTGTAACCAGCAATTAAGAAGAAAGAAAAAACTCTATGTTTTTCAGATGCTTTAGGGAGTACAGAAAGTTCACAGAAGAAGGGGGAGGCTGTAAATCTTGAAAATTAAGTTAGTGTCTAATGAACTCAAGCAGTGGGTCTGAGGAATGTTTCCACTAAGAGAGTTACCATAATGCTGCTCCCCCACTCTGCAAATTCAGATGCAAGTGATCAACACACTGGGAAACATTATAAATAGAGAAAATGGGTTGAAATAGGGTGAACAATATCCAGCAAAGGAAGCCAATTTTACCTGTAACATAAGACAGGTTATCACTGTGAGAACTACTTTACTGTTTTTACATCTGTCTTCATGTAAAAGAATAGCAGTGAATAATGAAACATATGGTTAATGTGATAATGAAACATCACAAGCAGGTATATCCCTACTGCTTGAGCAGCAGATCACTTCTCTGTCTAATGAATATAAATGTTAAACTGCTGCTGCAACCCTTCTTAGCTGACTTAATCTTCATTTACATTTCTGAAAAAGAAAAATTCTTCCTGTGGCAAAACCAAAACAGTTTCTTGCCTTTTTTTCTTCCGCGCCTTTTTTCTCCCCCTAGGATTGAATATTTTATTCTAAAAAGTCTGATTATTTCAGGGGAGTGACATGATTTAAAGCCACCAGGTATTAGAGTAATGGCAGTGTTCTGGCAAGCATTTGATCATGAACACTAAACAGAAATTAAAAATCCCACAGATGCTCAACAAGTAGAAGAAACTTCCAGTATATTGGAATTTTGTGGGAAACTGGCTGCATGTTTACAGTGGATTATGGCAGGAAGAAATTCAATTATTTCCTATACAGTCACAGAAATCAAACACTGAGCAGGGAATAAAAAAAATTCATCTCTACACTGTTAATGAGTTCTTGTCTGGAATAACAGTTTCAGAGACAGAAATCTGGGACTAATTGGAGACTAACAAAATCAAGTAAGAGGATAGAGGCCTGCATTTGAGAGTCAAATCTTGCTACCAAATTCTATTTGCTTTAATCACTCAAGTGGTTTTAGTGAAATAAATGGGATAACTTGGATTGTGTTGCTGACTTAAGAGAGAGATACATAACAGATTAGGGTCCTGTTAAAGGAGAAAGTAACACAGTAATCAACAATTTACTGTTCATGCTTGGGTTTAGATCTCTAATAAATAAGTATTGCCTTAAGGTCTGAAGCATGAAACTTTATTCACTTGCAAATTATCTCCATTAACAATGGCATCTGGGAATAATCCTGGTATCAACAATAACCCTTTTCTATCATGTCCAGTTCTTGGTCTTGGCAATTGTAAATGCAACACATTATATATGGGAAGAAACATTTCCTGCTCCTAATTGAAAATGAACTTTTTATTTATCATCTGGCGATGATTTATTTATCATTTATGGCGATGGACAGGGGCTCCTGTCACCTTTGCACCATTCTCTCCCCTGTACATTTTATTTGCCTTAGTAGTTATTAATCCAAAGCAAGCACATAAAACCTCCTCAGCCCTGCTTTGTGTCTTCCCCATTTTTAGTTGTCATTCTGCAAGCTCCAGAGCTGTGGAGGACTTTGCTGGCCCCACAGAAAGGGCTGGTGCTGGGCAGTGCAGTCCTGGGGTGCAGAGTGATGGCTGAGGATAGTGCCCC
This sequence comes from Serinus canaria, assembly GCF_022539315.1. Lineage (NCBI taxonomy): Eukaryota > Metazoa > Chordata > Aves > Passeriformes > Fringillidae > Serinus > Serinus canaria. The sequence goes on from NC_066316.1 coordinate 92,740,574, forward strand.
ATAGCTCCACAGGGCACTGGTGATGAAAATTGCACTGGAAGTGAGAAAGAATGGAGAATGGAGAATGGAGAATGGAGAATGGAGAATGGAGAATGGAGATGCTCAGCTTGTCTTCAGTGCAGACAAGTTGAGCATCAGAGGCAGCACAACAGCAGGAGATGAGACCCAGCACGAGGCAGGCCATGGAAGAGCCCCAGGAGGGCAGAGCTGGTGCAGGATAGCTTCAGACAGATTTGAATTTTTCATTTGAACAGATGCCAGAAACCTGCCTCATGTTTGGACACATAAAATGTCAATCCAGGACAATCTCCTGTTGTTTCTAGTTCTGACCAAAGATTTCTGAATTCCTTATTTTTCTGATTTCTTGAATTTTTAGTGCTTTTAGTGTGCATATCCTGAATATTCCTGATATTTCTCTTGCCAGTCCTGCTGCTGAGCAATGAGGCTCAAGCAAAGTAAAAGCACCAGGCCTCTGCAATGCTGTTAATCAGTTTGCAATCTATAGCTGCTCTGAAATGCAAAGAAAAATAGAGCAGATGGCACAAGACATAAATATGTCTTTTTATGAATGAACTAGAAAAAGAAGCTAAAATTTTCTTTCCAGTTGTATTCAAAGGCTATCTTGATATAAAAATTAGAATTTATTTTTTTGCCTAATTTAATAAAGTGGGAAAAATATTTTCCAAAGTTCTGAGCATACATTTTGTCTCCCTCTATTAGGTTATAATAATCAATCAAAAATTACAAAAATGGTGACAAACTGTTCTAATTCTAAACCATATGAATTCCTATTTGAATCAAAGTATTAACTGCTTAGATACTTGCCTCACTTCAACATAAATATGTGCAATTGGCTCCACTAGATTTTCCTTTAAGGAAGGGCATTTAGAGAAATGGAGAGTAAACAAAATTGTTCTGTGCTGCCTTGTAGTGGGCCAGAATAAACAAGGATGAAAACTAGGTATAAATTGTTCAGGAGAAATGAGAAAGTAAAAATGCAGCATAACATGCATTAATTTCTCACCCAGTCAGGAAAATGTGTAAAATATCAAATTAGTTTTGCAAGGATTGATATCCTAAGTGCCAGACCCTTACATGCACAAGATTGCCTACCAGTGCTGAGTTTGGCACAGAGGTGGCTATGAATGACCTGTTCTGTAAACCACACTAATTTCTTTATGTGCTCTGTGATGCCAGCCAGGCAGCATCAGTCATAACCAGAATATCAGGCACTATGGCAATACTGCTGAGTAGCCAGGAAGATGATTCCAGCACTGGAGAACTGGCAGTTTGGTGGCTTGGATACACACAGTAGAAACGAAAGAAAGATTTCCTGATAATTTATAAACAACAGTTCAACTGATATAGCTGGAAGCAGAATATCCCTCTTAATCTACACTGTATTTGTCTAAACTTGCTAAAAGTTACTGTTGATACAGCCATAGCAGTCAGTTATTCCAGCCATATTCCAGTGTCAAAAAAGTTTATACTAGAAATAAAATTACTAAAATAAGTCAGTTTAGATGTAACTTCAGGTTAGCCAGAGACCTTCACAGACACAAGGCTGTAGGAGAAATGTGATCTATTTGATGAAATAGCAGTTGCTGTGGGTGACATTTAGAACACCTTTCAAAAGGCAGCCTTTTCATAAATTACCACTTTGGGTCCATTTGCAAGATAGAATCACCTGAGGGGTTTTGACAAATCAATATAATCATGGAGCACTTAGTCAAAATAACATTATCTAGGCTGAGATCACAAAATGAGCTGTGTGAAGAATTTACATGAAAGCACCATCAATTAAAGGAAATGGTTGTGGCAGAAGTAAACTGGATTTTCTGTTTTGTAAGGAGGTTTGTCCAGAAGGAGGGCAATGGCTCTGCAGGGAGCTGGGAGCTGCCCTGGAGGCAGAGGTGCCAGGGGCATGCTGCTGAAGGCACACAGGGCTCCCCTGAGGAGCCACAGCACCAGGAGAAACCCAGTGCAGACGCCCAGGCTGGAGCTGGATCTTCTGCTTTGCACAGGGAAAGTCAACACCAAGCCTGAAATTATTTCAGAAGAGAAAGAAGAGACCTTCTCATATTGGAAGGCAACAATCAAATCTAACCTTGCATCAAAAGAATACTCAGTTTTTGGAAGAGTCTTTTGGTGCATACTGTTTTAGCCAAAGGCTTTGGAAGTCCCAGCTAACATGACTGTCTCTGAAATGCCCTGAAATCTCTTCACTGTTCTCCATCGTGGTCATTAGAAATTCTGAGTCACCCCTAAAATATAAATGTACATATGGATGCTTCACAGTTACTGCTCAAAACACAGAATGATGGTCATTAAAATAATATTAAGAAATCAAAGGGGACTTTATAGAAAAAAAAATCACAGACACTAAAGGAGTTTATTTCTCACAAAAAGAATTAATTATTTGATGATTTTTCTAGGCATGGATGTCAAAAATAAGAATACAAGTCCCCATTTAAAAGAGAGGGTGTTGGGACACATTTTTTTTATATAAGTCTCTTTACATCTTCCATCTACACCAGTCTCTGATTCTAAAAATCATTAAAAGGGGACTGTAGTATCAAACAGGCCACTTTAATTGTACAAAATAATCTGCTTTTCTTAGTAAAATTCTGAAATGTTAATAAGGGGCTTCCTTCTTGAATCAGTTATACCTTTAAATTTTGGTTATAACAAAAGATTTAACAGTGCTTGGTTTTAACATGTGTAGCCTCTGGTATTTAATTAAGAAAAATGGAACTGTTAGAATGACAAAGAAAAGGTTGAATCAGACTGTTTGGATCCAAGTAGATCAGTAAATCAGTCTGTTTGGATCCAAGCTTGCCATTTTCAATGTGTGCCCTCAGTGACTACCTCAAAAGCTACACTGATGAGTGGTACCAGCGCTGAAAGCAGCAGGTGCTCAGGCTGAACAGAAGAAAAGAGTGATTTGCTCCATTACCTGACCCTAGACTGGCACCTGAATGTAAATCAAGTTCTTCAGAGTGCTCCTCTAACACACCCACTTGCACTCAAATTGAAATACTGTCTGTATGTGAGTGTAGGGCAGTCCAGGCTTCTCCAGCCCTGTCTTTTGCTGCTCCCTGGAAAGGTTCACACCTTTGCTGGCTGCTCTGGTGGTGAAAGATCCTGTAATTCCTGAGGACTTTCCATGTTTAAGAGTTTCTCCATTTTAAAGGTTGTTGAGAGTGGTTTTTTTTAATTGTAAGAATATTAAAATCTTGCAAAGGTAGTCATTAAAACTTGCCACTGTCATACTGTGATTCAAATTCAACAGATAATTTCGGTTTTAATTAAATTAACTCCTTTAATTAAATTCTGAATAAATTTCTCTCTAACATAATTAGAGAGATGCTTTAGTTGTTAACCTATCTTTCTGCCTCTTCCTTTTTCTCATTCAGGCCTCCATGATGAATCCTAGCCAGCAAAGAGACCAGAGAGTTTCTCACTAGAGTGGGAGTCTCAAGTTTTGGTATTTGTGAAAAAACCCTGTTTCTTCCCTTTGATATTAAACAGTAAGAAACAGTGATATATATATATGTCTCACTGATATATATATATATAAAAGATATAAAAATATCACAGTGATATTTTTATGAGATTTTGTTTTTAAAAACTGCTTACACCCAGATGATTTTTATCAGCACAGTTTATATGATGGGCTGCACTTTAGTTAAACCTGAAATCATTGTCTGGGTAGTATGCATCTATAACTTTGCAACCTTTTTTCCTGTTGGATCATTTTACACATCTTGTGATTAAGTAAACCTGGATATTTGTTACACCCTAAAGTCAAATGTTAATTGGTAGTCTCATGTTGGCATAGTCTGTGGGGGCAAAATGTTGCATTCATCCTGAGCCAGTATTTTAAGTAGGGTCTTTTAATAACAGTGAATTACATCAGAACTTCAAGACAGTTTTTGGGAGCTATTCATGGGAATCTATCTCACCTCACATCAGTTGCTGGTAAAAACCTAGTTATCCAGGTCTAAGTTAGTTGTCCAATCACTTTTAGAATTACTGTGAGAAAAATAAGCAATTCTGGGGGCAATTCTTGCCCATTTTAGATGCTAATTTTACCAGGAAATGAATCATCCTGTGCTTTTCTCTGTCAACCATAAAGACAATCAAGGACAACCAGCTCAAATTAGGATATCTAATTTTGACAGTTACCATCACTGGCAGTGTTCAAGAAACAAATGGGCCTGGCAATTGATTTATTTGACATGGTTTTGGTCAGTCAAAAGTTGGACTCAATGACCTTGGAGGTTTTATCCAATCTTAATGATTCTATGGTGCTGTGAAATGCCTAAAGGGATGAGAAACACTCCAGCCAAAACTCTGTTCTGTGACACACTGGTTTGTACTGGGATATAACCCCTCCTGTCTTTTGTTACTCGTTCATTAGAAAGGTGGGAGCTTCATCTCCTCTGCTCCACATCCCTGAGAGTTGGATGGTAAAGGAAATCTGAATGGAATTTGCCTGTAGTAATGACTGAAACCTAATTTCCTGCACCTTGATCCCTTCTGCTGAAGCTGCTACATGGCAGCCAGTACCAGCTTTGCCCAAGGTATCTTTATAACTCCAGACAGGAATGAAAAGCAACCCTTCTGTATTTCTGTAACTTTTTAAATTAAATGACCAGTCAAAGGCACTAGATTAGACCATGCTGTTAATCCCATTGAAAATGTTGATATTGAAATCAGTGGAACCTGTCCAATTCATACCATCTCCAGATCTGGACCATTATATTAATATATTATTGACACAGACAAGAATTGTGCTGCCTATAAAAAAAAGTTTTAAGTTTTTCAAAATAGCTCATCACTGAGACACTGCTGCCAAATAAATTACATATAAAAACCCTATTTTTTTAAGCAGCATCTGTCTTTGACATCTCTCTGATAAACAGAATCTGTGCAGCACTTTAAAAAACTCCTGAAATCATTAGTATGACACATAACCTCAATTAAAATTTATTGGTGCAAGGCAAAATTACTGGATGAGGGTTTTTTTTAAAAAAAAAATAAAATAAATTTGTGCAACAGGTTAGCCTTAATATTCAGAGTAGATCCTTTTAGTTCTGTACATCTATCTGATTTTGTGCAGGAAACTAACAATTAAGAGGAAATGTGACCACTAAATTTGGAAAAAGCTGGAGCCACCACAGTCTCCCTGGAGAAGAAATGTATAAAAGGAATTACTATAATCAAGTGATTCAGTGCACAAGATGTTACCTCCATACTGAGAAAACTTAGGTCTGTAGGCAGCTCCATGTTACATAAATGATAAATATGTTTTGACAGTGTAATTAATGTTAGTCTCAAAACAGAAATGCAAATCAAACAAGACATCAAGATCAGAAACTGTAGGCCTTTGCTAAAATTAACAGAGATGTGGGCAACACAGCCCTCATAGATTTCTGATGGACTGGTTACAAAAGGTTCTTATTTTAGATCAGTTAATTAGCAAGAAATTATAGCCTAACCAGTATCCTGTAGACGACATGGCGAAGTGCTGACAGCTGTACTGCTCTTCTAAGCAGTTCCTATGTGCCTCTAAAATACTGAAGTTGCATTAAAAAACACCATCTCAGTTTTTCAATTGCAGGAAGGAAAAAACGTTTCTTTAACTATATTTCGTTTCCAAAATGTGTGTGCAGCTTTTCAGGAATACAAATTGCATTTGTCACCTCATGAACATAGCAAGAGACAAAGAAAAAAAATTCCAAACTCTAAGAATAACTTTTCTTGTGCTACTCTTTTCACATTGAAATAAAACAAACAAATTGAAAATGTTTTTAAGTAAAATTTCTTCTCGAACTCCCATGTACGGTTCTCACTCAGTTAAATTAATTTCCATCAGCCTCCTAAACCCCCTCATGAATATATTAGGTAGGTTTATAATTGGTTTTATTTTTTCTATTTTCTATTCTCTTTCTTACAGTAACTATTTGTTGCTTGTAATTTTATTTAATTTACGGTAAGGAATTTTAAGATAAGTAGAATAAGAGAAATAATTTGCTCACTTACCCTTAAGGAAATGTTGCATAATTTTATCACTATATTATGATAATAATCTGACATTAAGGAACATAATTGATTATTAAATATTCTAAACAAATGTAATTTAGTACCTTTAAAGAATTAACTTAATCCACAGAGATTACAAGTCTGGACACAAACTCAGAGTGCACTTTTTTGTCAAATCCAATAACCATTTTACTCAAGAAACAGATGGATTGAGTGTCAAAACCAGTCAAAACTAAGAAAGTTACTTGCAGGCTCCCATCCCTGTATTTAGGTGTAGAAAATGATGCTGCTGTGTTTTGATCTCTCAAATTTTTAAGTTTTCTCGGTTATCATTGTTTTCAGTGGGACCCAAGTTTAACCTAAGTTTCCATCCTATAATGCAATTTGAATAGGTTTAACTTTTGCCTTAGATTAATGGAAGCTAAACTAGCTATGCAATGCTATCATTCTAGACTATTTTAATAGACAACAGAGAGAAACAGGGATCTCCAGAGGACCACTTCTGTCATAGAGGGTACAAGTTATAAAGAACATAGACATCCACTGGCTATAATAGGTTATTAAAGTGATTGCATTTGAAACATACATTTTAGATATATGTATCACATGAGATGAACTTTTATGACTGAAATTTATATAATTTCTTAAACTGGGGGAAGGAGACAGAGAGTGGAATAACATGTATTTATCTGGACACAGGAATGTCCAGAAAAGTAAAGAAATGCACATAAAATTCATGACTCATTGATGTGTCTTTGGTATGATTTTCTCATTCTCAGAAAGCCGAGTGAAAGGTTACTCATTTCAAGCCCTCTTCCAGAACCCTGGGTGTCCTCTAGTTGCTCTTGAGGTGTAGTAGTGTGTTGTGGGGACTGCTCTGGTATCTGTGGTTTCCAGTGTGTATATTTTAATGGACTATATGCTGAGACTGAACCATGGCCTTACAGCAAGTAAGACTTTGTCAGGACTGATCAAAGTGCTATTCATCGATGATAAAGCACCTCAGTGTAGGCTGAGGTTTGTTGATTCTGTGTTGGTGCACAATAGTATCCACACACTGTATTCAGTCTGAGTCAAACCCACCAAAACATAGGTACCAAAGCCTTCCTCCCTAAACAAGTTTCTTGTCTATGTCCTGTGTAGATGTCTCAAATGGTACCAGTCAATTGTCTTTGAACTGATCAGAGTAAATTGTCATGGGAACTTAGACAACTAGATTGCACAAAACCATCTATGTTTAGTTGACTTGACCTGAAGGTTAACCCAACACAATTCAACTAACCTGTCTGGTCAAAGGCTAATTCTGTCAGGTTTTGCCCTGGGAATGTCACCAATTTCAGTGTCTTTATTTTCTCTGATGCTCTGGAAAAAAACCTTTCCAGGATGTTTTGAGTATCAGGTTTATCAGTTGTCTTTCTAGGGTAGATCTGAGTCTGAATAAGTTTCCTGATGCACAAATGGATCAAACGATGTTTGTATAGCTAGCACGGCAAGGAATGTAGTTCCAGTGCACATATCATCATTACAGCTCCTGACACACACACCCTTCAACAGAAAACCAGGACTGAAGACATGCAGAGCTTCTGAGAAGACTCCTTAGAGTTTATTTTCTTTCCCAGGAGGAGAAGCACAGGGAGGGTCCTTCATTCTTTTTCACTGCAAGGAAGCAGATGAACTGGTGCTTCCAGGGTCACTGGCCCCATGTGCTTCCCTCAGCTGCACACCCAAAGCCCTCTGGCAACCTCAGGGTAAATAGCTGGGCTGAGATTTACATCTGCCACTGTCAGCTTCTACCACATCAGGAAGGGTTCAAATTGAGCAGTGAATCACCTTCCTTGCATGTTATATGTTTCTGATAAATTCTACTTCTTTTTTCACCATATAATACCATAAAGAAAAAATAGCTGAGAAAACTCTTTAAACAGAACAGCTTTGAAGCCAAATTTTGCCAGGGGAGGCAGCTTAGGTGTCCTTTTTAATTTAAAAAGAACCAGATGTCTGGCAAATCCAGTGGGTTATGGAGGAATTTTGTCAAGCACAGAAGAGCAAGAGAGAAACAATCATTACACATTTTTAAACTAACCATAGATGGAAGGCGGTGACTTCATTTTTATCTTTGACTCTGAAGATAATCTGCACTGGGGAGAATGAAAATTATGAAAAGCTCCTGGCTACTGCTCCAACTGCTTTCATGCCTCATCAGCTTGAGGAGGCCAGGCAGCCCTGATTAGCACAGCCTTACTCCATCGCCAGGAATCCCAGAGTTGTGAACAACTGTGACAACTCCTTGGCTGTCTTGTCAAGCTCCTTGAACCAAAGTGATTGTGTCACCTTCATCCTAGTGACTTCCTGGCCCATTTCTACTGTGCAGAGCTGCTCTTGAGCAGCAGTGTCAGCATAGCAGCAAAGCTTCAACATGTAAAAAAAAATTAAAGACTAATTATGCTCTCCAGATACACCCAGAGCAATGAAAATTATGTGTGTGTATCCAAGCATAGAACTGGGTTCATAATTTCTTAGGATAAGATTTATTCTCACAGTTTAGGAACACAAGTTGGCACAGCACCAAAGGATTAACACAGGATGCCCAAATGCTCCTAGAGATAGATGGTGTTTCCTGCAGAGAGTTAGAGTGTCAGATAATTCCACAGAGCCCCAACAGTAATTAAGGAAAGTCAACATACTAAATTATGATTGAGAACACAGCATTCAATATCTTATTTGAACTCTGCTTTGTGTTTTTAAACATATCTGTTGTGGATTCCACTGCTAGCTATTACCTAGCAATGGATACCAGTAAAATCCTCTCAGACTGAGCATTCATTTCTATGGAAAGAACAGAAATTGTGGAGAAGTTACTTCATGCATAAGTTTTCCCCCATTTGGCTGGATTTTCTTAGCCGTAGTGCATCAGATTAAGAAGATCCAAACAGCCACCTGGATGAAGTGTCTCATACTTGGGGAGATAAAAGAAAATCCCACATCTGTTGCTCATAAATGATTTTTCTTTTAAGAACTGAAGAGTATTTTCCTCTCAATTTTTATATTTATATACATTTATAAAATTCCTTCTGAGTTTTCTCTTTCCCAATCTCAGCAGTCCTGACACATGTTTTTCTCATGGGAGGGGTGTCATATGTAGTAGCACCATGGCTTTTTTCCCACCTTTGATATCCTCATATGTGGCAAAAAACCCTAAGAAACCAGTAAAACCTTAAAACAATAACTAATGTTATTAGTGTTCAGATAGCAACAAGTGAATCAGTCCTTTTAGGGTTTGGAGGGGGACCCATGCTATGGAACAGTACAATTTCTCTGTGAAATATCATATTCTCATCCATTTATTTTTGTAAGTACATGATTATGCAATCAGTTCACTGACCATGAGAGTTTTGTGGCTAATTATCAAACATGGGCTGTAAAAATCCACCTTACATAGTCCTTTATTTGAAAATGGAAACCTGAGAATAGCTTGAAGTCAGGAGAAGGGAAACCTGCAATTCCTCAGGCATCCTGAGTAATTGCAGGAGTTCTAATTGAAAACTTCCTCATCCAATGCGACCTTGCTTGAATTAATTGGTTTTGGAATTAGTGCTGAATAGTTCAGTAAATGTGAAATTCTCTGATGTTTACTCATTGCCAAGCAGAGTTCAGCTGCCTGAGAAAAATAAAATGGCCCAAAGACAGTTTTCAAAAAGTAAAATGACCCAAAGTCACTTAATCTTCCTCAGTGAAGTCTTTAGCAAGTAGGAACTTAGTTGATCTACCTACTATGAATCAGAAAAAAGGAGGTGCATGCACAACTGAGAGAATCATTAGGATTGGAAAAATATGACATATTGCATTATGCTTCATTTTCTAGAAGAATTTAAATATTTTATGCAGCATACTGGCAACTTAAGGCTAGTAACACTGTCCCCTAAATCCTGCAATGCTTTATGCTAAATTTTTCTCAAGATTACCACAAAATCCCTGAAGTGGGAGAAATTACTTTGGACTGACTTTTAACATAGGACAGAAATCCAGGATGCTTTTATGCATCCTTTTTATACCCTGACCAAGTCCCCGTTGTGCTGAAGTCCACAGCTACATGGATTTGTTTTATCATTGATCCATTCATTTATCATTAATCCAGTAAAAAAATACTGTTGCAGCCAAAAAACCTGGGTTAGAGGAACACGTGGAGTAGCTTTCAGGAACTGAAAATTATCTTCTTTTATTCATCTGACTGAAAACCAAAGAACTTAACAGAGTCTGCTTAGTCTGTGCTGGAGGAGGATTTCATGCATTGAGTCACATATTTACTATTTCTGGCCAGCTGCTTCAATTTGAATATAAAAGCAATAGACACTGAGAAGCTATTCCACCTGAGGAGTGAACATCCTGAGCAGTGGTCCAGAGGAATCCAGAGGAAATGTTTCTCCCAATAAAGATGAAAGTGTTTTATGCACTTTATACATTTTATGCAATGTATATAATGTCATCAGGAGAAAATATGTATGCTTCTACATCTGAAGAGATGATAAGCTGGTGTTCAAGTTGCCCAGAAGTGCAAATATCAAGTTACTCTCTCTGTCTCTCTCTCTCTCCCAGAGAAGGGATTTTAGCATATTCTCTTCACAAGAGACCATCCTAACTTCTGCCTCCATTTCCATTGCAATTCAGTGTTTGCATTCACAGTAAAACCAAACTAAAAAAAACTGTGAGGAAACATCCTGAAGAAATCTATAGCATAAGGAGTGATTAATATAAAGGACTGTCTCTACACACAGAACTTGTAGCAAAAATAAGTTGACCTTCTCAAAGGGGTAATGAGGAAGTGATTAAGATCTTCCAGATGTCCTTGTTGGTTGTGTTTTCATAGTACAGTCTAGTGCTGTACCACAGTATCTGAACTACTTTTCAGTAAGGGAAGGCAGGTGTTACAGGTGGATTAAGGTGTTACTGCTCCTGACCTACTGCCCTCTATTTCCCAGCAGGACTCTACAGCCAGGGCTCACTCAGCCCAGCTGGTGGTGGCACAGCAGCCTGTGCCTCCCCAGCACTGTGCCACACTCCCTGGCTGTCTGCTGGGCTGACAGTGGGATGATGTGCTTAGACAACAGGGAACCAGGCTGGAACTACCTGGAAAGTGACCCAGTTTTTATGAACTCTTCCTGAAAAGTGAAACATTGCTTGCAGGAGTAGCAGAGCTGTAAGTCAGTAACACTTAGGGTGACTGCTGCACTCAGTGACTTCCCATTCAGGAAATTACATGTTGTCTGTGATGGAGGAGCGAGGTGGGAGGCAGCAGCAGCTGGAGCTGCATTTTCTCAGCTGCGCATCTGACAGCTGCGACTGGATACGGTTCAGAGACAGAAAGCATCTGCTGCCATTCAGGGCTTTTAACATCAAGTATCTTTTACTGGGTTCATTATCTCCTCACAAGAGGAAACGTGATGGCTGGAAATGCCCTAGCCTCAATGGAAGAAGAGTCTCAGCAGGGGTCACACAGAGGCCAGGTCTAGCTTACCATGGGCCAGCGATGCTGGCTGCCTCCTTTGTGCTGTCACTTGTCCCATTCAGTTACACCTGGGGACACAGGGAGTGCCCTAGGCCTTGGGACAATCTCCCTCAGAGGTGGAGAAGACTGGTTCCACAAATATTTAAACTACATGGATTCATGCAGAAGTTGTGTGTTCTTTAGTACGCACGTTCCTTTGTGAAGAGCCTGATGCTGGTAGATCTTTTTCCATCTGTTAGAAAATTCTATTAGCATAGTCCATTAATGTCATCCCACATAATATTCATTACAGTTGCAACCTCCTGAAAGTTGTAAATGCATCTAGGAATATTTTAGGAAAATGCATGCTGTAAATATATATTCTATACTTTTGTAATTGAATTCATGGAAAATTCTATTTGAGTTTTACATTTTTAGTTACAAGAATTGATTTTTAGCTAAGCCTGTGTGTTATGAATCAATTGCTTTGCAACAATGATAAGGGGCAGTCATGACCTATATAACTAAAATTGAATGGAATAATTAAATTGAAATGACTGGCAATTTTCTAAAAAATTCCTTTAGTTTCTTTGCCAAGAAGAATTTGTTACATCAGAAGCAAAAAAGAAGGTAATGTAATTTTCCTAAGAAATAAAAGACTGAATTGGAAATAAAAGATGATGAGAAAGTCTGATCTTTCTTACATTTATTTGAATGTCAAATATCTGCCAACACCATTTCCACATTTCAGGCAACTGCCTCTTTTACAGTTTTCAGAAAGGGATGAAGGGGTAAGATTTTTGTAAAAATTATAGTAAGGATAAGAAATGCTGTATCTCCCTCCAAGGTGACAAGGACTGAAGAGAGAAAAATGGAAGCGTTACACCTAGGATTTTAAAAACAAGAACTTATTTGGCAACTGAAATTTCCCTTAAAAGTGAATCACATAAACCTTACTCTTCTTTTGTACCAGATAATTATTTCTGACTTGCATATTTATCTTATATAGAAACTGAGGACAAATTTGCTCAGTGGCACAGAGACATTTTAATTACAGAATCACACTCAGAACGGTATACAGTCCATAAGACTGGAAATAATTTTGGAACAGGAAAACACCCCAAGTCATCCTTTTTTTCCCAGATTGTCAATATCACCTCACCACAAAAAATAAGAAGAATTATGTTGTGGGCAAGAAAATCTATCTGATAAATAATTTCTGAGATAAGGGAGAAGTTAGGACTGAAATGAAGGTTAAAATTTTCAAAACCACAGTGTTAAACCAGCAGACTACTAATCAATGCATACCCTTTCTCATAAGCATGAAGACACTGTGATGCAAACATACTTACTAACTAATCTTGTGTTTTCCCAAATATATTTTATTATTCAGCTTTTTCACTCTGAGGAAAATAAAATAAGTTCTTTTCAGAGAGAATTTTGGGCTTATGTAGCATGTGAACTCAAGACAGTTTAGGTAAAAATCAGTCCACTTGGTAACCAATGTAATTCTGAAAATATTCCAATTCAGTACTTGCAGCAGATTCCAAAATAAGCATCTGTTTGTGTCTCTTGCCATGGAAGGTGTCTTCATAATGATCCCACAATAATATATGATAAAGATGAAAATTAGCCTCTGGGGTAGAAATAAGATCTCATTTTATATCATGATAATACCTCTATTAATCAAAGAACAGGAACATCCCTAGAGGGGGCACTGTAAGCAACAATTTCTAGCTTTACACAAAGTTTTACATAACAATTAAAATACTATGCTTGAGATAAAATAACATTTTATGCTACTTCTGGAATGCAAATGTATATTATTCAACCATGGCTTCCTTTCTAAGCTCCCACTGTTCTCTTATACAACAGACGTATTAAGAAAATAATTTAAAAAGTATTTTTATATGATGCATTTTGAACTCATTTTTACCTTTTGTAGATGGGTAGCCTGCACTACAGCTTAATAATATGTGGCAAGGACAACATCATAATTAGGAACTGGCATTAACGTATTTGGAAACGTAGAAGTGAATTTGGATCAGTTTACAAAGAATACTTACTTCCTATAGATTTCATTTTAATTATTGAATGGCTTCCTGTGCAATCTTTTCTCTACCAATATATGCTAAAATTCTAAAATGGATAAAGCTATTGTCTTTGCTAAGCAACTAATAAAAAAAAAAGAAAGTTGTCAGAAGAATGTTAAAAATCTTAACAGTGAGTGTTACAACAACGAATGCTTAATGGATAATGAGTAACAGCAGATGTGTAAAGCTTGCCAAAATGTTTAAAATTCAGTGCACTGGTACAATTGGTTACACCCTCCCTAAAAGTAATTAATTACCTTTTACATTAACTGCCTTCGTGTATTTAGATCAAATATTTTTAATCTTAATTCTCTTTTTTTTTGGTACTCTAACAACCAAAATGAAAATGAGCACAACTAATCTCATTTAGAAGATCAATTACTTGATAGATAAACCACATAAATGTCTAACAATATTATACCATTTGCACTTGCATTTTTATATTTGCACCTAGATAACTGTATGTATGGGAAATGGAGGTCAAAAATGCAGGTCCATTACATTATGTACTCAGCATTCTTCCCAGAAAGAGCTTATTCCAAGATGTAGCCACAATAGTACAGTATAAAATACATAATACTGGTATCAAACATTATCTCTACGCAGCAAAAATGTTTCTAGTGCCAAACCTCCCTTTAGAAAACAAGCTGGTATGTTTTTACATGCAGAGCAGTGAAAGGGTCAGTGGAGACTGGCTTACCTGTGGTTGACCTGATGGTTGAGGTGATGTTGGAGGATGTCAGCGCAGGAATACATTCATCATCTTGGGAATAGCCTGCCTGAATGGCACGCAAGTAACTGTGGCTTCTTGTTCGGAAACATCCAGGGAGGTCAAGGGCATCCATTGCCTGAGCTTCAACTTCACTAAACACTGATTCACACACCGATTCAAATTGCCCATTAACCTCTGCTTCACTCATCTGAATAAACAACAACAATGCATTTGATTTTTGACTTGCTTTTTTGTGATCATCACGGCCTCAACATCTCAAATGGACACCTGTACATTGATGAAGAACTGTTTTAGCAAATAGTTAAAATGTAGTAATCCCTTCTGATCACATTCACATTGTTCTACTTAGATCAGCTGTTTACACATCTCCATTAAATGCATCACACATGCCATACATTAGGGTTCCATTTAATATCTTTTGGCATAGTTGAGAAGGGACCCAAGCCAAATTCACTTCCTGGTTAACTGGGTTAGCCATTCACTTCCATGGAAGAGCTTTTCTTCAGCAACATTATATAAAATCTGACTCTTGTACCAGCAGGAGTGCTGTGGAGCCCTGCCTGGCAGAGCAGCCCAGCTGTGCCTCCTGGACCCTCTACCCTGTTGTCCCCTTTCAGCAACAGCTTCCAGCTCCCTGCAGGGCTTAGGCAGGACCCAGCATCTACCTGCTAGCCCTGCCTTGCAGGTGGGGCATGATCCAACACTGTGCCTTTTTTAGAGGCAATTTTCATGATGAGCAGGGCTCAGGCAGAGTGGCCAGGCTTGGATAACCACTCAGCAGGAAACCTTATGTTGCTGTTTTGAAGATTAGCACCTTAATTCTACCTACAGTGTTTTTCAAAGGATCCCTGAAGGCAGCCCTAACTACCTGCAAATGTACCTGAATAACTAAATATTATTTTTATCCAAAATCACATAGGAAGTTTACACTGAACAGATAATTGCATGAATTTCTGAAAATAATTTTTTTTCTAAAGAGTGGGTGCTAGAAATCAGAATCAGTATGAATAATTTTACAAGTTAAATTTATGGCATCACTAAATGGTGCATCCAGTTGATATTAATTTTCCTATGCAGCTGCTAAGTGCTGCTAGTGCTTCATTCATTATGGAAAGAGAGTCCCATCAAATGTTTCAAATGTTTTAGGGTTTTGGTTAAGTAAATGGAAATTTTATAGAGAAGTTCTGATGATTATGAATAACTGATAATTTTGTGTAAGACATTTTTACTACTGAAAATCTTCTGAAAAGAACTAAATTACTCTTCATAAAATTTGCTTTTAATAAAGTTAAGTAGACTAATGCAATCTCAAAGAGATCAAAAAAAATTTACTCTGAGCTATTTTGCAATATTATTGCAAATTATTTTGCAATATTATTGATCAGGAAATATATGGCAATTTAGTCCATAAAATTGGCAAGTCTTAGCCACTTATTTCAAACTAAGGTTACTGACAATAGAAAATTAAAAGTTTTCAATTTGAAATTAAAAATATATACCATGGAATTCAACATTCTTCTTGAGTCTACCCTTTGTCAGGTGTGAAAAAGGAAGGATTTCTCAACAAAAAGGCATAAAAAAACCTCACAAATTATACAAACTGATATTATGTAGATGAAACAAGAGGAGGATGATGTCATGGAGAAAGAACAGGAAACAGCTAAGGTTCAGAACTTGATATTTTAAATACATTTTCTTGGGGTAATATTTATTAAATGCATTTATTAATGGTCTGGAAACATCTGGACTGTGAGGTAGGAAGTGTGTGGCTAACACAAAGTTGCATAGGTTAGTGAACACTGAAAAAGCAAGGAATTACATCCAGCAGGTTTAGTTAATCTGGCCAATTGAGCAATCTACCTGCAAATGAAATCTATTGTGGCCACCTTCCAGGTAATGCACACTGAAATGAAGAATTTTAACCACTACTGAAACCAATTAATTATCATGGACAGCTCAGTGAATATCTCTGTGCACAGACATGGTCAAAGAGGCAGAAGATGTTAGACTAGCTCTATGTGAGAACATTGTTAGGTGGCAACTGACAGCATTTGCTTTGAAGGCAGGATTTAATACACATGAAATTCTCTCAAAAGCAGAGTATAATAAAACGACACAATAACCAATAAGCAGTGTAATAAAAAACAAGGCATCAGAATCATGGGAACGGTTTGCACAAGGGAGCTGTGAAAAAAATAGTGAAAGGTTTGGAAAATGACTGTTTCTAATTCTAATGTGTGCTGCCTAAGATTAAATTTAGAATTACCTCCCATGAATTAGGGAATTTGACTGAAGGGCATTAGTCAGGTGACCAGTCCCTCCCAGCTCTCTACAGTCAGTGGAGACTGACAGGCATTTCCAGAGGGCTCTCAGCCCACTCAGGATGTTCACTGTCCTGGAAGAAACTCTTTTGCTCCATTAACTACAGAGGAAGCTTTAGTTGTTGCCTCAGTTAAAAGCCTCAATTTAGATGAGTTGAATCCAGGCCTGAATAGCCATGCAATACAAATTGAATATGAATGAATATGAAATTGCTTTAAAAAGATTTCTCTTTTAACATAACCACTGTGTATGTATACCCTCAGGTGGCTCAGTAAATGGTCAAAGAAGTATTAACTACCATGTCTGAGAAGGGAGCAGGGCCCCTCTGTCATGAACAGCACAGGGAAGAAAATCAGGACCAATAAACATAAGAAACATTGGGAATTTTATGTCAAGTCCTCTGCTACACAGAACATGTACATAATTCTTATGGCTTATTGCACTTGAGGTGTGATTCAGACCTCACTTTACCATGAGTTAGTACTAACTAACAGACATAAAGCCAGTAGGGAGGAAAGCTGTACCTTTTCAGGAGTCCCCATACATGGAATAGTTGATGGGACTTATTCTTTCCCCCAAGAAGAGTGAGGGATTTGATTAAGAATGAAACACTGCTCCTTTGGAGTATAATTTTTTCAATCTATATTTTAATCTGGCATCCCACATTTACTGAAATCAGAGCAGGTATTTTCAAATAATGAGTATTATAGGAGTGTACTCCTCATGCTCAGTCTGAATCTTTTTAACAATTAAATATTTAATATGGACTTAAAATAAAAACACCAGTATTTATATTTTTAATGAAAAACAAATGGAAAATATAATGTTTGATAGTGTTTCTTTGCCTCTAGCATTCAGCATTTTTCTTGAAATTTTGAGTTACATTCCTCAGAACTGAATTATTTCCACAATTCACATCTTCAGCTTGATATTGATTTAAAAAATGCAAAAAAGCTAAAACCATCCACTAGTTACAACTCTCACGTCTGTGGTTAACCTATAAAGAAAGTTATAAGAAGAATTTCCCACCTGACTAACACAGCTGGCCTGACTGAGCGTGCTCACTGCTCTCATATAGCTCTGATTCCTTGAGCGAAACTTTGGGGAATTGTAGTTTGCAGAGGGATCCAGGTTGTGACCCCCAGGCACGTCACTTGCAGTTTGAAGGTAGCTCTGACTACAAAGGAGAAAGGAAGAAAAAAAGGAAAGGGTGTAAAACTACAGATGGTATCAATTAGGACACTAAAGGCAGTAATTTGTATAAGACACACAAACCCACTCCCCTGGGTCCAAATCTTGCTCTGGATAAAGCATCATAGATCTGTTGTAGCCAAAGGTCTTAGCACAAGCAGAGAATCTGTCTGTGGCTCTGCTGCCTAGATGGTATGAAATTTTAAGTCTTTACTCTATTTCAACATCATCAATCCTCCTGGCTTTTAATGTTGAACTTCACTAAAAGACAAGGTCTGGGTCAACAGGAACTAAAAACAGAACTAAAGTACAAACCAAAGTAATTAAAAATCTTCCTTCATAGATAAAATCTGTTACTTGTAATCTGGTTTTCATCAGGGTTTTAGGCATCAAGAGCCCTTTTATCATCAGGGAATTGTTATATTTTTACAAAAGATGAAAATATCCCATGTTCAGCTAAAAAATAAATTAATAAGGTGCTCAGAGCAGCTGCTTGAAGTTCTAGAAATTGTTTTATTACAACACATTTCCCATTTTGCAGGACTGGGACCGTAAAACCAGACTGAGCCCTTTTCAGTATGCTCTCACACTAAGAGTATGCCAGTCTCCATGTTTTGTTTTAAATGGATTGATAATATTCCATAAAAATAAATAAACCTGAGGAAACTGCAGTACTTTGCCTTGAATACCAAAAATTAAACTCTGGTACTCCAGAGTTCTCAGAACCTCTGTAAATCAGATTTTGGAACTTTCCCCTGCACATCAGTGATGAAATGAATTAATGTCCCAGCTGATATTTGTTTTCATGTGGTAAATAGGCAGCTTTTATATTTATTCCTTAAAGGCAGATTGAACAAAAACAGTTTCTGGGAATGTAGATTTGTGCCAGTTGAATGCCTAGTATTGTCCATACAGTTACTTCATGCTGAGCTAGCAGGGTTGGTCAGTCCAGCAGCGTCTGTGCCACGTGCCTGGGCTGTTGGAAATTTCCCTGTGAAGGGTAAAATTCCCTCTCTGGAAGAACAAGACCACTCAGTGAGTGGGAAAGTCACAGGTTCAACTCCTGCTGCAAGATGAAGCACAAACCAGGGTTTTGTTTCTCAGACCATATTTATCAAACACTGACCATAGGCTGGTGCTTGAGGAAGACCTCAGCCTTCCTCACAGAGCAGACACAACCTGAGTTTGGATGGAATCCCTGAGGAGCACTCTGGGAAGAATCTCAAACATTTTATCCTGGCTTTGCCTGGAAGAGCAGCGTACTGAGATCCATCTATCTGTGTGGCCATGTCCTTTGATGTCTGGTGTGTGATGACCCAGTATTCCCTCACACCACCAACTGCAAGAGCAGATGGGATTTAGAGACCCTTATACTTGGGAGGTCTGTTCTCAGGCACTTCCATGTGTTCTTCCATCTCAGGGTCAACTCAGACATAGCCCTGCTTCCCCAGTGCATCTCCCTTAGATCCACAGAATCATTTACTTAGGAAAAGGTCCCTGAGATTATTGAATCCAGCTGTTAACTGAATGCTGCCAAGTCCACAGTAAAACCTTGTCCCTAAGTACCACATCTACATGTCCTTTAAATACCCCCAGGGATGCTGACTCAGCCATTTCCCTGGGCAGCCTGTTCCAATGCCTGATAATCATTTCAATGAAGAAATTTTTCCTAATAAATTTGCTGGAGTATATCCAAAGAAGAGTAACAGAGCTGGTGAAGCAAAAATAAAGGACACATTTTGTTTTCAGCTTTGTTCAAGGGAGACACCCTTTCAAAATCCCAAGAAATTTCCCTGGAGAAAAAAAACAATTCATTTCTTCCTGTCTATTCAGTTTCTTCCGTAACCTCATGCCAGAGATAAACTATGCAGAAACTATGCTATAACTGCTAAAACCAAATGAAAATGTATGAGATTACTGCAGGTGTGTGCTCAGAGGTTAATTAAGTCATTACAGTCAAAGTGATTCTGTGATTAGGATAACAGGCTGATAGTGGGTCTAATTTGGTTCTAGAGGATAAAAACAAGAGCATTTTTTTGTTCCCATAGGAATGAAGACAAATAGATCAGGTGAAGTGGTGTAAAGCCTCACTATCCACATTTAGCTGCTGGATTCAACTAAACTGCCTTTCCTCTTTAGATGGGCTGATGACTGACAGCTGCTCTGTGTCATTCCAACTTTTGTGTATGCTTTAACTACTGTTGGAATCACAGAATGGCTTGTGTTGATAAGGACCTTAAAAACCGTGTAGTTCCAAACCCCTGTCAAGGGCAAGGACATCTCCTACTAGACTACATTGCTCAGAGCCCCATCCAACCTGGCCCTGAACACATCCAGGGATGGGGCATCCACAGCTTCTCTGAGCAACCTGTGCCAGGGCCTCACCACCCTCACAGTCGAGAATTTCTTCCTAAGATTTAACCTAAATTAAATTTTAACCTAAATCAAAACTAATCACCCCTTGTCCTATCCCTACCTGCCCAGGTACAAAGTCACTCTCCCTCTTCTTTAAAAACCCCATTTAGCTACTGGAAGGTTGCAAAGGAGCCTTCTATTCTCCAGGCTGAACACCCCCAGATCTGTCAGCCTGTCTTCACAGGAGAGGTGTTCCAGCCCTCTGATCCTCTTTTGGCCTCCTGTGGACCTGATCTAAGGGGTCCACATCTTTCTTGTGCTGACCTGGACATACTCCTCCAGGTGGGCTCTCATCAGGGCAGAGAGACTTTTAATCTGTCTGGTATTGCCAATAATCCCTTTGATGTTGTTATGTTAGCATTTTTCAAAACAAATAAGTCCCTCCGGGGTGTTCAGCTTGCCATCATCAGGTGGCAAAATCTAGATTCTGAGTTCATAAACAGTTTGTTAAAGAGGTAATTGAGATTTCATTAAAACATGGGCAGCATTAAAAAAAGATAGAAGGAATAGAATTAATTTAGAAGTTACTGCATGAAATACTCAAAATTAATTAATTGAAACCCGATTCTAATTACTATCCCCTTTGCTAAATAATGCTTAAAACCCCAGTATTTAATTAATCACATTCTGGTTCCTTCTTTGGTATTTCTATCACTAAATACAATCAACAATTTTTACAGCAATAATTTCTTATGGAAAGAAGCCCAGTATTCCATAGTACTTCTAAGCAGCTGAGTTTTGATGAATGAGTTTGGATATTACCTCATAGTTAAATGGTTTTTCATTTATCAGAGATTAATTGATTCATAGAACTGAAGCAAAGTAAAAGAAATGTTACATATAAAAGCTATAAAAGCCCATAAAAGCAATCTTACCCTCATTTGAGTAACACTTTGAAATTTTCCTGATAAATAGAAATTATTAGTTTTTATTTCTGAGATATAATCTCAAAGTTATCCTCTAGGATAATTGTGTTGCTGCATGGGGAAAATTATGACCTTGCTATAAATGTGATCCAGGAAGTGAAATACCAGAGTTACATGGGGAAGTTGCTCTCAAATGTCATGATCTGCTGCTCAAGGAAATCTCATGGTTGTCCACAATGCTAGAAAACACAGTCCACATCTGGCCTTAGTAAATGCTGACTTTTTAATGACATCCACTCTATCTATAAGCTTAGGAACAAAATTCTTGACCTTCATTTCCAGAACATCAAAGTTCTTTTGCTTTGAAAAAAGAAAATATTTTTCTTTTATGTTCTATAGCAGTATAGATGATCTTATATCTCAGCTGATCACTGCAGAAAGGCAAGACAAGCATGTGCAAATGAGATGTTTTAACAGACATCTCCAGGACCACTAAAAAAATATACATAGTAACATCAAAGAGGTGGGTCTAAAAATCAGCACTATGGAGAAGGAGGAATAAGGTGAGAATAACAGGAAAAATTAAATTAGTATGTCTGCTCTCTTCCCACTTGTTTTTCTGAATAGAGTAGATTTTAGGAAGAGATGTCCTTTAAAAGCTTTTCTGCCCCCAAGGGTTACTTTCCATTCTCCACTGGCTTCAGAAGAAGTTCATGGCAGCCAGGCAGAGGTCTTAAATTTAATGAGAAATATCTTATCTGAAAGAAAACTCAAAGCCTAAAGAAATTTTGGGGAAAAAAGCACTTCCATGTAATGACCTTACAGCTGTTGAGAACCCCTACTCTAAAAATGAAGGACTCCCAGTGAAGGTAGCTAAATTTGCAATAGCACATTCAGCACTCAGCAGATTGCCTGAGTGTGCTCAGGGAGGAAAAATACTGTATTATAACCAGATAAAGTGAGCTATAGCATGACATGTTTATCTGGGACAGGATAGCTGATAGCATACCTGATGGCATAGCTGGGATAGCCTGTCACCCTGGTACAGAGTGAATGGCAGTGAGGTTAGGCTGCAAATTTCAACCAAAAAAAAAAAAAATCAAGAATAAGGGAAAAAACAGTAGTCCAAAAGCAGTCCTAAGAAGTTTCTAAGAGTCTTGCATTACAGTCTCCATTTTCTTGCATTTCTAAACTGCAAAAACTCAGGCTTCTGTATCCAAACCTTACGTGTCCTGATGCTCCTCCTTGAAAGCTGTCCCTTTCTCACATTTGCCAGAACCCCAAGGACTGCTCTTTTTGATTCTTGACCTACCCTTATCCTAATCTTTACTGTTTCCTCTTTAAGTCCTGCCTTAAAGTTTCCTGTTCAAGATGTCCTAAAACACCCCCCCAGAAGTCATCATTGGGCCACTTTTCCTTCTGTCCTCTGCAGATCACAAAAGTACCCCTAACACCTCTATTTGTCACCAAAGTCCTGCTCAACCTGCTGATGCCACCTAATTCCACCCCCTCACTTAGGAGACTTCCACTAACCCAAAACCTCCTCGACTTCTTGTGCAAACTAACTTTGTGTTCTTGCCCACACTTCATCAAGAGTAGAGTTTATGAGCAGAGTGGGGGAATATAATTGCAGGAAGACATCTCTTACTTTAGCCTTACAACAAGTAACAAGAAGATGTGGTAAAAAAAACCCAAACCCAAAGAAACAAAAAAGGATGACTTTTTAAAATTCTTTTGACTCCAACCCCCCAGTTTAAATTTATGCTTTTCCTTGTCTTCTAGTCATCCTTAACAGGACATATATCAAAAAATGTAGAAAGAAATTTAAGTTTTCTTGTATTGCAATCAAAAAACACTACATAAGGTCTGTGAAGAGATTTCAGGAGATGGAAAAGGATGTCTACATCTCTTTATCTTTTCCCAATTTAGGCCTTTCTAACATAAGATTGGAAAAGCAGAGACCTATTTGGAACATGTTTTAATGAAAGAAATAATAATGCAAGCTAATCCAATGGCTGCAATAACACATTAACTAATGATAAATGAAGAGCATTAACTAATGATAACAGACTCATTTCCTCATCTTCAGTATTCTAATATTTAGCCTTCTATTTCCTTTTGTATTAATAATGTGTTTGCTAAAGCAGTAAGATACTTTATAAATAAGAGACGGCTAACATTATTTAGGTTTTTTTCTCTGAATTCCATTGTTTTATATACTTTATATACTTTTGGAAAGTTTTTGGGGCCATGGGTAGTGTCTGAAGCAGCACGGTGACTTCACGTATGGCGCTGGGGGATGGGAGGCATTCCCACTGCGGTGTGCGCCACAGCACCTCGCACCACTCAGCCAAAATCGCTCACTTTGTGCAGCACTTGGCCCATCTTTGTTGTCACCGAGGTCAAATGCTGATGAACACCCAGGATGGTTTGTGGAATGTCTCCTGAAGTCTCTTGGCACCACTGCATGATGAGTATTGCTGTGAGCTGGATTTACAACACACAGTACTGCACCAGGACTTAAACGCTGCACGTTTTGCAGAAGACGAATCGTTTTGTTGTTTGGTGAAAAGGAATGTATGGTAACGATACTGTTTTACTTTTAGAACAGCTTGAAATGCCAGAATTAGAAAATGGCATGGTTTAATATCTTATAGATAGTCCAGGGTCAAAACAACACCAAAAAATTGCAAAATCACAGAATCATGTAGGTTGAAAGCCTCTGAGATCATCAAGTTCACCCTGTGACCTAACAGCACCTTGTCAACTAGATCATGGAGCTGTGTGCCATCTCCAGTCTTTCCTTAAGCACCTCCAGGGACCATGGCCCCACCACCTCCCATGGCAGTCCATTCCAATGCCCAATGATCCTTTCTGTGAAGGATTTCTTCCTAATGCCAATGTAAACCTCCCCTGGTGCAGCTTAAGA
Organism: Serinus canaria; assembly: GCF_022539315.1. Taxonomy (NCBI): domain Eukaryota; kingdom Metazoa; phylum Chordata; class Aves; order Passeriformes; family Fringillidae; genus Serinus; species Serinus canaria. The sequence goes on from NC_066316.1 coordinate 92,764,653, forward strand.
CTGTGTCCTCGTGTCCCGTCACTTGCTGCCTGCAAGAAGAGGCTGACCCCTGCTTGGTTACAATCTCCTTTCAGGAAACTGTAGAGAGGGATAAGGTCTCCTCAGAGACTCCTCTACAGCTAAACAACCCCAGCTCCCTCAGCTGCTCCTCACAGACCCTTCATCAGCCTTGCTGCCCTTGTCTGGACATGTTCCAGCACCTCAATGTCCTTCTTGAAAAGAGTGGCCCAAAACTGGATACAGGAATTGAAGTGTGGCATGGCCAGTGCCCATGTCGTGGTTTAACACACTACAGCTAAGTACAGGGTAGAAGCTAGAAGCCCCCTAACTTCTTCCAAAAAATTGTAGATCCTGAGCAGAAATACTTGAGAGCCAAGACAGCCCCAGGGGAAAAATGGACTATATAACTCCTGAGAAAGGGATCTCTCAGTCACACTGGTTTTCTTTTGTATTTTACTGTCTGCATTTTATAATATATGATTGACATCACATATTTTATCATAAACCTTATATCATTGGTTAAAGCAGTACAAATGTGATGCCAGCAATACACTTGCCAAGGTCATTCCTTGATCTACTCACATTCGAAATAGTGATCACTCCCCAGAGTACCTCTTCTCTTGTCAAATGTTCAGTCACCAGTGCACCCTGGGTCAAGGAGGCACCGAAAGTGAATTAATGTCTTCTGAGGCCTCTAAAAGTTGTAGCAAGAAGGTCACCTTCTGACTCTGAATGGGTTTATCAGGTTTATTCAGGGAGCATACTATATAAAGAAAGTCCATGTTCCATCAAATTAATTTTTGGAATTGCCATATTCCAAAATCATACCTTTTTATTTTCATGATCATGCCTGCATTTGTGCAAAATGTGAGAATGAATGGGAACATTAAAGAAAGTACAATCACTTCTGTTCAAATCAGTATATGCAATTCAGAAGCATCTTTCTGGGACAAAAAGATAAAATTTGTAAAAGAATTCATCTTGGGTGCCTAAAAGGGAGGTGCATTAGAATTATCAAAGTAGCGGCAGTTATCAAAACCTATTTTATTGAGAGATTTGCATTTCAATGGATATTCATTTCTCTATCTGGACCTATCTTAACTATGTCTTTCTAGATACATGAAATAACTCATCGACCAGAATCTAATGATTATGGCTTAGCCAGCAGTGCCATTGTGTAGCAGCTGCGAGTCACACTGCACCTCCATGGAGCCCTGCTGGAGTCAATAGAGCTCTGCAAAGGCACCCAGATGTGCCTGCATGCAGCCCTTTGGAGAACCCAGAGAGTAGACATTAAGTCTGATTCTCCCTTTCAAACAGCACATTTAGTCTGGCTCTTTGGAAAACCAAAAGTGCACATAAATCTCATAAATTCATCTGTAGCAAAGAATTCCTTTTCTAATATTTGCCAGTCTGAAGCTTCTCTTTGATCACTGGTAGATATGAGAATTTGGGCCAAATGAAATAGTTTAGGTGCCTAGATAGTTCATCATTGACCCATACCTTTTTAAAAAGTGTGCCTGAAAGATATTGAACATTATTACAGGAGTATGTTAGGAAATTGGTGGAGACTGCTGTATCTGCCCTTATGAAATGCTACCAATCACTGGTAGGAGAGAACTCTTACTGTCAGTAAATGTTTAGGGATTTGGTACAACATGAACCAGAAGAGAATGAGAGGAAATCATCAGAATCATTAAACAGTCTGGTGGTTTGATCATTCCTTGCAAAGATAGAGAGGACGTAGGCTCAACCAAGCCTGTATTCCAAATCACTCAAAATGTTGCTGTAATAAAAAAAGTAGGCTACCAGAAATCTGAACTCTAAACTTTCAAAAAGATGACAGATTTACACATATAGCTAATCTATAGCTAATCCTAAAAGTCTTGTTGCCATATAATATTTTGAGCTTGCCCTGGCAAGCAAGCAACAAGCTGGTCAGCATCAACAAAATTCAGGCAAATGCTATGGCAAAAGGGCATTTAAAGCATCATGTAGCAGCTCAGTAAATGGGTCTATGGATGCAAGCAGAACTGAAATATTGGATATATGTTCCTAAATCCATTTGTGGAATTGAAATATTCATTAATTTCCTCAGGAAGCGATCTTATTTTTTTTTTTCTTTATGCTTTTAATGCATATATATGTACACATGCAAAAAGTCTAATCTGGTAGAATAAGTGCAGACTACAGGCTGCCAGGACTCATTAAAGCATCTGAACATGAGCTGAATTTAAGCATACATGTAAATCCATTAAAACCAGTAGATCTAAAGAAAATAAGTGACCTTCATGCTGAAGTTGAAGATAGTAATGTGACTAATTTCTGGAGAAGCAATTGAGTTGAATTGGGAAAAGAAGTGTGTGTATGTGTGTGTGTGTGTGTAATTATATATATATATATATATATATATATATATATATCTATATATATATGTGTGTGTATATATATATATGTGTGTATATATATATATATATATATATGTATGTATGTATATACACTCACACAAAAAATTTCTGGTTTTTTAACCAAAAGAATCTTAATTTTCAAATCCTTGCCTGAAGAAGTCTTTCTGTACACATCCTTTATAGTCCTATTTAGTTTTTATTGAAAACAAAACAAATGGGAAAATCAGCTTTTGATCCTTTTCAAAAGATAAGTAAAACTAACATTTTTGTTGGAAGCAGAAACAAATAGCCACCAAAAACTTGAAGCCTATTTTCCCTTGGATGTCACTATTTGTGCTTGTTATATTGACCTGAATCTTACTGCATTTTCACCACAATCCATCATGTAATTGCATTTTTCTGAGAAAATCCTGCTTTATTCCTGAAAAGACTCTGGACATTGTGTCAAGCCTTAGGATCCCCCTTCCATCCCTAATCCAGGGTAATACATTTCAGCCCTAAAACATAAAGCTGGTATTTACTAAAATGAGGTAGGACGTCTGGGCTCAGTGACTCCCTGTATTTCACACTATGCTACTTCTCAGAGAACAAGATGCCTAACACTACTTAAGAGCATTTGCTATTATTCTGCAAAGGAAGAAAAGATGAGGATGTCTTTTGACCCCACAAAAGATGTTTCCTAGGTAGCCAGATGACTGTCTGCCCTTCATCAGCATTCCCTCTTAACCCTGCAGCTTAATCTAACCCAGATCTTACTGACTGCAGCAGGCTATCACCATGCCAGTGGCCCTCTGATTACATTTTTAGTTGATAAGGCTTTGTAATTAGCCCTCAAACTCTGCTCAGTAAATCTCCAATTTCACCCCTCAGAGACTCTGAGTAGATGCTACTACACTATAGGGCCTCAGAAAGCTACTAATGAAGTGTGTAATGAGGCTTTTTAGAGTCAGAAAATTGAGGGGAAAAAAAACCCAAAGATAAATAAAAAGCATATAAAAGATGAGGGTTCCTTTTCTAGTGATTTTCCTTAACTCTTCTATTACAAATATTTCTCAGGAGTGGCTTCAAAACCATCCCTAATTTAAAATGTAGAAGCTCTAATGGCAAATTGAAGTTTACCTTAAAAATCAAAAAAGGCTTGAGTCACTGGTGCACAGCAATGGATAATGTTGGAAGAGGACACTAATTTCCCTAGCAAGGAGGGTGTGCTTTAACTCTCAGTCTGACATTTTGCAGCACACCCACTCTTACCCACAGAATTTTCTGTGTACACTTGCCAAGGGGTGTGTCTCAGAAAAAAGACCCACAAATTTGTTTGGCATTAAAGAATAGTGGAGTCTGCACTGTCATGGGCAGAAATGGATTAAAACCCACAGGGCTGGTCTTCTGCATTGCTTCCAAACTTCTCTTTTGGCTTTTTGGCTTTCACTTTCTAATGTTCTAAGCATGTTATGGTTACCACAAATGGTTGCAAATGGAAAGATTTTTTTTTTTTAAATAGAAATTTCCCATGTGTCTTAGAGGAGTCTGTGCTATTCCATGATTCCTGCTGAGCCAAGGCATCTGGCAGCTAAGTGCTGTCAGATCTGGTTGAGGTTTAATCCCCTTGCTGTATGCTTTGGCAACATTTTATTGCCATAATAAAATCTGCAGAACAGAACCTGGACATGCCTTGGATAACAGTCCAGATAAGCATTGTTAGTGTGGCTGGGGATAGATGCACTCTCTCACTCTGAAAAGAGGGAGAGCAGGGAAAGGTCATTCTTTTGCTTTGGTTTACTATAAGCCCAGAAAACACGTCAGCCATTTCAGGTTTTAGACACATTAACTTACAATAGTGAATGAAGTGTTTTGTGTTGAGTGCTGACTCACAAGGCTGTGAGTAAGAGTGGCTGAAATATGGACATGCATCACGCTCCTCAGGTGTGCTATGGGTGTAAACAACCCACAAAACAAAGATGTTAAACATCTGAGGGAGTCACAGATGCTCTCTCTCTGTGAGTGTGATTCATAATTTAAGATACTCATTCCATACAGTGGCCAAAATCTGTCTGAGTATTGAGAGAAAAATTTTATCTTGGGTTTTCAAGACCGCTTGAAGTATCACTGCTATTGTTCTATTTTAGTTTGCCAAACAATTTGTACTATGGCAGATTCCCTTCCTCATTGAAACACTACATTTTTGTACTACCTTTGTGCTCACACGTCTTTCTGTCTGCCCACCCATCAGCTAAAGGTGTCTGCACTACCACCAACAGGAAAATCTGCCATTAGAGGTTTACAAAACAAAAGTACACATTGCTGTCACTGAATTTATTTTGCTGTAGCTTAACCTATTTAATTTTCATAGTTTCCTGTGAGTCACTTCAGAGCATAATGGAAAACTTCAGCACAGCATGACTCTTCATTTGTGTGAGTGATACCAGTATGATCTTCAAATAGAGTGTATTTACTTTGGGCTAAATGCTATTGTTATCACTTTGGACTAAATGGTGAGATGGTTTTCAGAGTCTTTCATAACACTTCAAAAAGGAGATACTGAAAATGGAATTTGCTATTTCTACAGTGTTATTCTGTTCATTTACATAATCAGTTTATTAAGTATTTTTCCCTGAAAACGAAAAACATCGAAAAACTGTATTATATTCAGTTTTTCAGAATTACTCTCCTACTCCAGAGTATAAAATTCTTGTTTTATTTTCAGCTTTTCTTTCTTGATCCCAGAGTCTCTTGTGCTTCCATCTCAGCTTTGCATGGTTTTGTCATAAATACAGAAAAATTGCATTTAACAGATTGGAAGGATACCCTTACAAATCATGTGGGTCACTCTCTCTTCCAGGATTGCACAAAACTTATTTAGGATAGGGGCAGATACTCCCTTTGTTTCAGCTATCCATTCCATAAACTGTTCAGTTGATTAATGATTTCTAATGTAAATGAAAATGCCTAGCAGTATATGACATACCCTCTACAAACCACTGCCTTCCAACACAGTTTAACCTCATCTTCAGTAGCATCACAGCACAGCAGAAAACAATGGACTGAATAGAAGGGCTTGCATTTCACTTCTAGCATACCAAAACTGACATCTGAACAATTTTGTATAATCACAGTGAATAATAATTAAAAAAAAAAAAAACAACTTTTTTTTTCCCCCAGGGCTACTGGGAGTCAACATAATTTCCACATTAAATAGGACTTCTGGCATCATTCCAAGAAAACAAGAAGTTGAAAGGAAGATTCAGGTATGTGTCCTGTCTCCACGACAGCAAGTCTGATTGCATTATAATTTGCTCAAATGCAATTTCCTAATAATACTAATAAATTACACTGGCTTCAACTTGATGCTATTGGACTAAGTAGTGCAACATACAATTTAGTTTTTTGAAACATAAAGAAAGAATTTAAATTCATTTATCTTCAGTAATCTAGCTATTTAGCTGCATTTTATTTTTGAAAATTTCAGAAAAAATTGAGCCCCTAATGCTATAGCTATGCTCAGAAATAAGGCAGGTCCATTACTTGACCCTGGCCCAAGCTTTCCTATCCCTACTATTTCCCTATTTCCTTATTTCCTATCCACTCTCCTACTGAGAGAGTGGCTGCATCCAACAGAGCTAGTCCCTGAACCATGTCTTGGCACTATGCAGAGGTGAGACAGGTGTCCTGGGCTGGAGGTGGGCTGGGGATGCTGCTGGTTGTGCTTTCTGTCTGCCAGAGGTGGAGATCAGATGGCTGTGGTTGGATGTATGACCTGTTTCTGTCAGCCTTATAAACCAGCAGAGGCAGACTATGCACTACCTTTTTCTTTTTATCTCCCAACTTGGAGTAAAATAGACTCCTTTCCAAAAGCAATCTAAAAGATATTATTTCAGAATTTTAATGCTTCTTTCATTTCATTTACATTCATCTATTTGTATTTATTTATTCAGATGCAAAAATGCATTTTTATTGTTTAGAAACTTTTAATGTTCAATTTGCTGGATCTTGGAGCAACACAAACCAGTAAATTATGGCTTACTTTTGTTGAAGCATAAACAGAATTTAAATAGGAAAAATATCCTTGCAAAGATGCCTAATAATACTCAGAGGAGAAAAGCACACATGTCAAACGTCTGTTGAAGGTTAAGTGAAGGCTGTTCCAATTTTTTTTATCATATTCAGGACAGTGAAGGAAAAGTAGGCTTTTCCTTATGAAACCCATCTACTTTTGTTTTGCAGCCAATAAATGTTTTTATACTGCCAAAACTATCAATATTCAGCTTTCATTACTGTGGTCTGGCAGACCTCAGTTCTGAGCTACCCTGTCACCCCAGCAGAGGAGTAAGAGAATTAAAGCCCCTTTTCACTTCTGTGCACTAGCTCCCTCCATCTGGGTAAACAAGCTAAAAAACCAGCTAATGCAGCTGACATCTTGAATTATGTAATATCTCATAACACATGCCAGAGATGCTGTTCAGCCCTGTTATACATGCAGGAATGCTGTTCAAAGGCCTGGCTTCTGGTTGAGCAGCATGATCAGTGCTACAAATAGTGCTCAGCACGCAGGGGGGATTACTGAGCCGTGCTGGGGCAGGAAGGAAGGCTCCATAACCATTTTCCACTGCTATATCCTTCACAGATATCTGCCAGACAGAAAAGGCAACCACAGGGACAGGGAGACAGATATACTGGGAGGAGATGGCTTGTGGTGAAAACCCAAGTTTAGGATCAGCACTTGGTATTTCTGCGCAACAAGAAATTTTCTGCCTGCCTTTAGGGTTGCTGAAATCTGTAGATTTTTGCAAGAAAGACTTACAAGAGCCAGAATACTTGTCACATTTCCGTTGAAGTCCACTGGAAAAACCTGTGAATGTTAGGCTGGCAGACTCAAGGTGTTGCCCTTCAGTTTAAGGAAAAACTGAGGACTTAAAAGATATCTGTCTGCAGGGGCAGCCTGGCTGCTCAGTTATTCTTAGTCCAGTGCTGTGACAAATTTTCAACAGAACCCCGATAGTATTTTACAGAATTACAGAAAGCTTTCTCCTTTTCTGACTGGTTAGTGGTAACTATGCCATGAAATCCTCCAGGGCCATGAACAAGCACAGCTGTCAAGCCCAGTACATGCATCAGCAGTGCACCCATGCTTCAATCAATTAAATTCTGAGTGCTGTATTTGCAATACATGGGAAAATGACAGAAGACACAACACTTGGTATTGGCCTACTAACAACCACCTGCCTTCATGATTTAACAAATCAGGAATACTTTCTTTCTTGAAATATATTCCTTATTCTAATATGCATATTTAGTTATGTTTAATTGCTGTCTGGATCTGGTTATAAGCTGTAGTGGTCTAGAGCAGGCACCAAGACCGGTCACTCACTGGAAAATTTGTGCTGCTACTCAGATTCCCTTGTGGGAGGCCCAATCATAGCTGGAAATAAAGAACAGCACAGAATAAATTTTTTTCGTCTAAGTGCTTAGTAAGTTAGAGCAGCGTCTTAAAAAAAAATTTCAGTTTGTGGCATGAATAAGATAGGACATCCCTTCCAAAACTGGAATGACTGCAACCAAACTGGGTCTGGGAATGATCCCTGGCCTAGAAGAGTGCCCAGAACTCAGCCAGGCAGTGCCTGGGCCAGTACCATATGAAACAATGAAGTGGGAAACTCTTCAATAATAGTGAAAGTTGGTGGCTTTCTTGCAGGTTGCAAGGCAAATAATTCAATTTAATTAAGCCAAAAGGATTTTTGCCTATGGTTTTTGTTTTATTTTGTTTTATGAAAAGGTGAGTCACTATGGTAAACCATATGGTATTACCTACAGTGCAATAAGCACTTGGTCCAAGATTTCACTCTTAATTTCTTTAGTTTATATCCCAGGCAAAAGGATAAATTTGCTAAGCCATGAGAAACATCCAGTCAAATTCACAGAATCTACAGATTTTAAATCAGGCTACCACTTTGAAACTTTCCTGACAAGAATATTTACAGTTTACTTATAAAATTATATATTGAAAAGATAAAAAGGAGAAGAAAATAAAGATCTATTGGAAAACTTATAAAGCTACATACTTTCCTGTAGTTTTAGGATTTACTTTAGTTATTTAATAGGCCATATTGTAGGCAGTATGAATGGTAGTATGAATGAAAATTAACCCAGTCAAACAAAGTCATCCACAATGTGTTTAAATGAGTGTGATACAGTATAGCTGATACATAAAGCATTACACTGATAAAAAAGGTGTAAAATGCCCAATATGTGCTACAATTATATATTTAATATTATAACTAGTATAGAATAGAGTATATTTTCTATTTCAGATAAAGCAATGAAATAACAAAATTTTTAATATAAACCAATCCTTCTAGAGAAGAAAAAACCCCATAACTTTGAACTTTTGGCATAAAATAAGTATACATTTCCTTCAGTAAACATAACAAGCTCATTCAGAAGTAGAAGGTTTATTTCAAGGGTGGAAGATGTCAGGTGTTCATCCAGAAATCACAAGAAACTCTAACTAAGTTAAAATGAAGCAAAAAATATACGTTTTAAACTACAAATTTTTTTTCCTATGGAAGCTGACCATTGCCCATAAGACACAAAGAAAAGTTATCCAAGTCATGACAACTCCCAGGAAGGTGTAGTAAAGCTTACTTTTGATGATCTCCCAGTGGTCTTTGCGCAATGGATTTTAATAATGACTCGGGTCGAACGGATAATTTTGGCGACGTCTTGGGGCTAGTGTCAGAATCTCCACTTTCTTCATCTCCCATGGCCTTAATATAGCTCCCACTTCTCATTCTTCTGCATGGGATCTCTTCATCTTTCCCACCAGCTGGGTATCCTCCCCATTCATCCTGAGGTACCTAAGGGAGACCGTAAAGCACACACACAGAGAATGTGGTTTATTCTTTCCATATGTTTAAATACTTCCTTCCATTATTCATTTTACAAAGACAAGTGATGATTTTTTTTATTCTTCGGAAACAGATGGCTTATAAAGAGATTTCTAACCCTAAATGATTTTGCCATTTAACTTCAACTTCAGAGTTGGAAATTTTCAGTTTATAAATGTTAGAACCCGAGGAACAATGAACTCATGGATTGTGAGCTGAGCTGCAATGTAGACATGCTCTAAACTGCAGGAAGCAGCTTAAAGTTTGCACATAGATTTTAATCTGGTAACAATAGGTTAACCAGGAATCTCAGAGCTATAACTCTGAAAGCCGAGCACTTTGGGGTTTATTACCAGCAGTCCTTGTAAGGGGCTTTCAGGGAGGTAAATGGTGTATTTCAGATAAACTAAGCCATGATCTCGGCATAAATGGATGGGATTAGGATTTAGGGCAAACTTCTGTGGGAAAAAAAAAAAGAAAAAGTGGTCATTTGTATTTTTTCTATTTAGAAACTGCAAAATAGTTGATAGAGACTGTAATATATCAGAAATTCAACCAGTTAAATACTATATGTGGTTGCAGGATTGCAGTTGCCTTTATGGAGTTCAAATTGATTTCAAAAAAGTAAAATTGGTAGTCAGATAATCCACAGCTGGTGGATGAAAATCTCTCCTCACCACAAATTACCAAAGAATTGAGCAGGAGTGGATTCTTCAATCCAAAGTGAAATCAGCCTTGTTTCAATGCTTATGATTAAACACAGCCTGTCTCTGCCAGTATTGCTTTTTTTTTTTTAATATTTAATTTTCCAAGGTGCTGAGTCCTCTGGCTCTAATCCAGAAACACACTTATACATTTAATTTGTTTTAAGGATATAGGCAACTCTCTGTAATGCATTATAAGGACTCACAGTTAGAATGGAGGATGTGACAGAGTTCATCAGTGGACCAAGGCAGAGGCCCTTGGCAGCATCAAATCCTTTACCAACATTATTATTATTCCATTTACATTAAGCAGTTTAATGTCTTTATTTACTGATATACTATTAGTCTGAAATCTCAATTAGACATGTACTTCGTAGTTTCTGCAAAGCAGGATGTCAAATAAAGATTTTCAAGTCAAACATATTTGAAAGCTTCTATAGACAGAGTTCAGTGTGGAGCTGAAGCAAATGCTCCCATTGGTTTCAGCAGTCTTGGAGACTGGGTTTAAAGAATGAACATGATCTGCTTGCCATCTGTGGCCCTTTCAAGACAAATGAATGAGCCCTGCACACCAGGTGAACAGAACTGGGGCTTTGAGTCCTAAAAAGGGATTAAGGGAGAAATGAAGTTTTAAAAGGGGGTGAACAAGAAAAAAGAGAGATATTAAATTTAAAAGCCCAAGCTTAAGAAAGAAAAAAGAAAAAAAAAGCCTGAAGATGAAGTCAGATAAAAAGAGATGAAATAGATTGCACATATCAGAAACATATTAGACATAACTATCAGAGAAAAAAAAAGTCATGTTCTTATACAAAGTAATAGGACAGAGCCTGAATCTAAGGGAAATATGGGTTACATCACGCAAAGAAACCAACTTTTCACATTATTGAGCTTTGGATTGTGAAAGGAAGTATTGAAATCTTCCCAAACTTAAAGTCTGTAAGTGTGATACATCATTCTCATTTATTTTCTCAGAACTAATATGTATAACATTAATGTTTCAGGAATGCTTTTCATGATTCTATGAGATCTAAAGGATCATTTACATGTAGTCATAGCAGTCATAGCCAGTCACCTAAAATACTAAATATACTAAGTACATTGAATTTAACATTTAATTTTTTAATCTTCAACTGACAACTCTAACAGCTATAAAAACCTGAATTAGAGAGCTATTTTATTACTTAATATCATACAAACATACTCTTATTTTTAAATAGTCTTTATTAAATATATGTTAGCATAGCTAAAGTCAAAATCCAAATGCCAAAAAAGCAGTTGCTGGCATCTACATAGGCCCACTACAAAGTGTACTGTTAAATTTTCAGTCCTAAACCTGAGTTATCATGTCTTAATATTATTTTCTAAAAAAATCCCTTCATAACTTTTTCATAGAATGATTATTTAGGCTTCAAACTTCTTTCCTTCATTTTACTTCAAAGATAATTAAATAGAAAGTTTAAAAAGACATTGATCAATAACCTTTTACTTAAATGCAGAAAATTATTATTTTCTCAACTTTATTTTGTCTGAAATTCCATGTTCAAATAACTAGATAAGGACTGGATTTAAATGAGTACAACACAGGCTTATTTGTTGATTGAAGTTGCAAATTTGTTTTAAAAGATAGGAATTATTGATTTTGTGCATTAAAGTATCTAAAAAATTAAACTTCTTCACTGGGATAAGGACAAACCTTATAGTTACGTGCATTACTGTTTCTGTTAATTGCATTTCTTTTGCTGTCTGTATTCATAAGTTTTATGAATTCATATAAAGACCAAAGCTAAAGACCAAAGCTAAAAACCAAAGAAGTCCTCCTCCATTTATGGTGTGATGTGCTCATGGTACACAAGGCAACAAGAATCCCTCTGTAATCAGACCAACTCATTGGCTATCACAGAAGCATTTATGGTTGTTAAAACATTATTCACAATTAAAATATCTGGGGTTTGTTGTTTTATGGTTTTGTTTTTTGTTTGTTTGTTTTTCTCTTAAACCATTCAAAGGAGCACAATACAATGAATGCAGTGAAAATGCTTCTGGAACATGGTGAGGAAGCTTGACCATGTGTTTTCTTAGGAGGTTTCATCCAGAGCTTTGGAGAACAGTTAGAGTCTTTTTGCCATCTTCAAGATAAAAAAAAAAAAAGAAAAAAAAAAAAGAAAGGGCCCTTGACATTGTTTTTCCTCATGGACTGAGAATAGAAGCAAAATTTTTGAGTCCCAGGTCAGCTTAGTTCTTCATTTACTTGAGCTAATAGGTTAAGTTTTTGGAAGCATCTTTCCAAATCCAGGCTACCTCAAACCCCAACACAGCTTTAAAGAAAAGCAAAAGCATTATGTAAGTGCAGGAAAGATTTTTATTTTGAGATATTAACAAAAACATTTAACATCATGTATGAGGGTGATTAAATATACATCTTCCAAAATATGGAAAGGGCTTTGCAACTTGCAGAAATTCTACCTTACAATAGTTACCAGCCCCTGAAATTCCCATCTGCAGGGCTTGCAGCTGCTAATTTGGAATAATTACCCTAATTATCTACTTACATACAGTGATGAGTGCTGATATTTATAATGTCTAAAAAGGCCTTCCTTCTGTTCTAGATGTTAACATGAATCCTTGTATATGTAGTTTCTATCCACAGAGGAGTTATACTGCATATTACCATATGAATTTCCTTTTGCAAGAACAACTGGCTGACAAGGTCTGGTTACAGCTATTACAGAGAATGATGAGTCTCCTTCATCAGTATCATCCACTGTTGCTGTTAGGAGCAACAGATTTAGAAAATTTGACATCTTTCAATTGTCCATCTACTGATTCATTTTGACATTTTACACTAATCACCTAGGGTCAATTTTAATAAAGCACTTGATACCTAACACTTATTGCATGTTATAAAGCTGAACTGAGAGTGAATTCTAGAACCTTAGGAAGGATCCCAAATTCCTCAGAAAGGCATTTAGGAGAGTTAGCTGCTGCAAAGTAACATAAAGAAGGTCCATCTAGTTGGCAATCAGAATGTAAAGCACAAAGAAAAATCTCAAATAGTTCTCTTTTCTTGGTCTTACTGTATCTGATTACAGGCAGCAGAAAGGCCTTCTGTTATTTCCCTGTCAGATCCTAAAATCATCTGAAGAAAAAAAGGTGGGGTTTTTTGGTTGCTTGTTGGGGTTTTTTTGTTTTGTTTTTTTTTTTTTTTTCAAAGTACAGTAGCCTTATTTTTTCCTTCTATGATGAAACAGCTGTGGAAATGGGAGACTTTCTTGGTCACCTTCTAATCAATGATGTTTGAAGAGCTCTCCTCCACCTTTTGTCACTCCCAGCCTTTTTAGGAAGCCCTTACAGGTTGCCTGGGGAGGGCTGGTTAGGAGAGAGGGACTCCATTAACATAAAAGGGTGTGATGCACCTTTGTGATCAGGGATTTACCTGAGAAGAGGAAGCTCAGATTCAGCCCCTAGGCCAAACACTCTCATGAATTTTATGTAAAAGAGTGTTTGGATAAAACTTTTACAGCCTCTTAACAAAGCAAGAAGTACCTTTGCTCCAAAATGATGAACATCCTGCTGCTGAGACTGCAACTCATGGAACTGAGGTGATGGTGTTTGACCTTCTATAGCCTACAGAAGAAACTGAACTGTCATCTTCACAGTCGGTATTCTAGAAACTTTGTCACTATAAAACAAATTTCCCTGCTTTAGATAAAATGTTGCTATCCTTGTTCCTTGTTAGAAGTTCATGTGTAAAATACCCCTTGCTACTAACTTTTAGAGCTAGCTTTAAAACTTCTAAAGCTAACTTTTAAATACTTGGAGTGTCACATAACCAGTTAATGGCCACAAAAGTTATGATTTCTAAATTTTATTCTAAATCTTATTTCTATCCCCCTTTTATAGAAACAATGCACATTTATGTGAGTAGAGTTCTTATTTTTCTTCCTTTATTATTTTCTAGGTTTTACACTGTGATGTGTTTTGATTAAAATGGCCCAGGTGAGCAGCTGAGTCACCATGCCTGGATGTATGTAAAAGATGTGCAGATGTGGTGCCTAGGGACATGGTTAAGTGGTGCACTGGGCAGTGCTGAGTTAACAGCTGGACTCGGTGCCTTAAAGATAATTTCCAATCTAAATGATTCTATGTTTCTATTCTTCCTGCTGGGTGCACTGATTGTGCTCAGACCAGACCTGACAGAAGAAGGATTTTGGACCTTTAACTGGACTTCAGCTGTAAGTCTGTCCCCTGATTATCAGGAAGAAAAAACCAGCATGCTGTCAAGGAAAACAGGGATGGACTTAACAAAACTACAGAAAAAAACTAGAAATCATGGAATTACTGAGGCTGGAAGGGACTCTGGAGGTCTCTAGTCCAGTCTTCTGCTTGAAGTAGGGTCAGGTACAGAAAATTGCCCAGAACTGCTACAAAGATGGTGAAAGACCTTCAGGGGAAGCTGTATGAGGAGGGGATGAGGTCTGTTCAGCCTGGAGGGGACTGAGGGGAGACCTGACTGCAGTTACAGCTCCTTGTGAGGGGAAGGGGAGGGCAGACCCTGATCTCTGCTCTGTGGTGATCATTGACAGGAGCCAAGGGAATGGCCTGAAGTTGTGTCAGGGAAGGTTTAGGCTGGATATCAGGGAAAGGATATATCTTCATTCAGAGGGTGTTTGGGCACTGGAACTCTGCAGGGAAGTGGTCACAGCACCAAGCCTGACAGAGCTCAAGGAGCATTTGGACAGTGCCCTTGGACACATGGTGTGACTCTTGGGAATGGTGCTGTGCAGGGCCAGGAGATGGACTCAGTGATCCTTGTGCATCCCTACCAACCCAGGATATTCAGTGATAATTTGACAATGTCCAACTGGGTTTAGAATATTTCAAAAGATTGAGACTCCACAACCTCCCTAGACAACCTGATCAAATGTTTGACTACACTGAGGGGGAAAAAGCTTTTTCTTATACCTTATGAGAAATAGGCAAACTAGGCCCCCTAAAACTAATTCTAGAAGTGTGAACATCTAATCTTGTATCTAGGCAATACTGATGACAGAACTGGAAGAATCAATGACATGTTCATTCTTTTGGACTTTGACAACTGTTAATTTGATTTTTTTTTTTTTAGTTTATTTCTGTTTAGGGTTTAGCTAAAACAGTCAAAATGGCAACAGCCATTATTTCAAAATAAACCTGCTCCCGTTGTTCCATCCTCTTCTATGGCATTTGCTCACAGCTCCCAGAATTTTAAAGTTGTTCCACAGCTAAACTGCTGATCTGCTTAAAACTGCTGATTACTTTACTATCTAAAATGAAACTCTTCTAAATAAAGGGCTTCAGCTGAGGGAGATGACTATCACTTTTTCATAATTCTCATTCCCAAAGGTTAAAGTGAGGATTACCTACATCATAGGAGTTCTGTGAAATTTAATTAGCGTGCAGATATAAAATTAATGGAAATATTGATTTTTACCTAAATCTTACTTTAGTAATACAACTTTCACATATTACTAGCAGTAGAAGCTGTCTGTACATTAAATTAGACTCTGCATGATGTGAAGAAGGATAAGATATGAAACATTCTGTTTCATATGAGACACATAATTTTTGTAATTTTATGCTTTCTCAGCCTGGTCAAGAAGATGACACAATCTGAAATGCAGGTAAGAGGTTTTCTCCTAGATCATGTCTTGAAGAGCCTCAGAAAAACAGCCTTTGTGGACAGATACAAGTAGATGAAAGTAAATGACAATCTTGCAGAGCAGACAGAGATGATTTTTTGCAGTAGCAGAAAGCTTCCTTGATGCTGCAGTGGGAGATGGGAGCTGGACCTCTGTGTTTTCAACAATTTCACTCAAGAAGGAACACCAAGCAAAGACAAGAATATTTTTCTGAGGTTAATGGCACAAAGACATTCCCTGTTTACTGTCTGTGGACTCTAGACCCTGTTGCACGGGATTTTTGCAGGAAAGAAGAGTGCAGTATCTGAAAAGAGAAGTTTGTTTCCTCAATAACTAATCTTGTGTCTACAACTCACCACAATTCTCGGTGCACATTTTGGACTAGTTTCTTCTGTGTGGCTTTTTTTTTTTTTTTTTAATGTGCTGATTCATTGTGCAAGGAATGTGAATTATGCAATGAAGTCATTGAAAAGTCTCTACAAAACCTACCAGAGACTCCTCCTCACCACTAACAATGTCATTCTTCATAATTAGCTTTAATTTTCACATGCCACCCTCGACTCCTTGAACTTCTTGACAGCTCAGAAGCACAGAGAGTTCTTGCAGCATTCCCAAGGTGTGTTGATACTGTCCATCAAGGCAGGAGCTAATTTGAGAAAACAAGAGTAATCTTTCTAGCCATTCTCTCCAGGCTTTGCTCTGAACAGCCATAGTGTTACAGAGAGAGGAAGGAAATAATGTAGATCCCAAAAAATATATGCTTTACATTGGGTTGGAAACAACTTGACTTCAGGAATTTGGGATTTGTTAATAATCTGGACACCCATGCAGACCACAAACATACTATTCCAGCTGGGATATGTTCAAAAAGGGAAATCATTGTCAGCATTATTTACTGCCTGATTTTATTCTCTCATGTGGAGTTCCAAGCAAACTGCACTAAGGAATCCTTGAAGGAAAGATTTCTGTCCAGTGTACTAAAATTGCTTCTGTGTTTTCTGAAGAACTGTGCTCTTTTCAGTTTAATCATGTTTTATAACTCATATCTCACAAGTGATTAAAAACAAAATTAAAAAATAACAAACAAAAAAAGCAAAAACCAAAACAAGCAACAACAACAAAAAAGAACCAGCACTATGCTTCCCAACTGATTCTCCAGCAATTATTTGAATTATAATTCCAGGATGGCTAAATGATGTAACTGGTGTGAGGACTTTGTGGCTTGGTTTATACTATTTGGATGAAAGTGGGCCAAATTCCTGCCCCATTACCATCTGTGCTCTTATTGATGGCACAGATCCTTGCAGTTCAGTCACCTGGAAATCCTCTGCTGTGTGGTTGGGTCTCTCTGGGACCCTCAGGACTGCTGTTTTGACATGGTGGAGCAAGGTGCAGTCAGATGGCAGTCATGGGCTTTTCCACCCCGTGGGTGATTTTAGCTGCTAAGCTCACTGAGATCTTGTGCCAGAGCTTTATTACAAGGTGAACTTGGACTGAAGGGAGGGCTTGGCCTCTACTTACATCAGAACTTGTTTATAATCTCTCAATCTAAGAGACAAAACCAGCAGAGTTTCAACCAAGAAACCTGTGTTTCAATTGGCTGTGTATTTCCTCTGGTATGTGATCAAGGACATTACTTTGTGGTCAGCTCAAGCCACTTTAAAATTATATTACCATTAACTTCAGTGGGGCAGGTTTTCCTGAAGCAATATTCAGCTTTTCAAGCAATGCTAGTAATGGTCATATGACCTAGAATGCTACCTGAAAATAACCCTAACAACAGCAATAAGGAGAATAAAGGTAAGTGTTCAGCTGAGATGGTGAGTTGCTCTAACTCACTGTGCTGCTGCACACCCGAAAGAATTTGGGAGAGAGGAGGATGCAAATGGTTTGGTGACTGCCTCGGGGCTGGGCAAACACAGCTCACTAAAGACCCACTGTCCTGCCTGGGGGTCTCTGCCTTGCAGCACTTCAGCCCCAGGATGTGGAGCAATCTTTACCTCTGAAAAAGTGTGGCTACCAGGAACACACCCTGGCCTGTGCTTGGTACTGAGCCAAGAGTGTTCAGGAGGGAGTTCAGGAAAAAACTGGCTAGCTTGGAAGAAAAAAAATGCCTGAGACCTGCTGAGCCACGTAACAGTACTGAGGATCAGAATGCAGTGCCAAGGAAACCATCCTGACAGCATGTAATTTGATAGAATAGATGTAGCATAAGGTAGCAATTATTGTACTAAAGGAAATTCACAGAAACATCAAAGATCACAACTTGGAACTTTGCATGAGGGCCACAAGCAGCTTTTCTGCCAAGGAAGGGAGTTTGCAGCCAGAGTTTGTTTTCCTATGTCTTTGTCTTTCTGGGCCAACTCATAGTTGCATTTTCCTTTAAATTTTTTTCTATAAATTGAATTAAAGGCATATTCTGCTAAAACCAAGCATCAAAAGGCCAAAGACCTAAACAGAATTGCAGCCTGTCTCTTACTACAGGTGAAAGGGAGCCTGGAATACACCTGCTAACTGGGCTGCCTGACTGACAGGCAGCAGATGAGGCCCAGGGAACCACAACATGAAGCTGACTATGAGTTTTTCTGAGCTGGGCAAGACCCCGCGGATTATTCAAGGTTACAGGAGTGTAAAGTAAGAGAAAAAAAATGTCCCTAAAAAGAAGAAAAGGAGAGGTGCTCCCAACAGAGACTGAGGAGCAAGGTCTCTAGGCTGCAGGGCCATTATAAGGTTGAACCTAAGGATGAACCTGAAAGGCAACATATGCAGGGCTGACTCAGAAAGGGGCCTGTGGTAAACAGCATCTTACTTAATGATGCAAGAAATTAAATATTTTTTTCTTAGTTTTTTACAGATCTACTACTGGAAAGACAGGATGTCTTTAAAGCATAAATAGTTTAAAGGCTGTTTAACAGCTGTATTTGCCTCTCATCAATTTTTTTTTTATTTTTACTAAAGATTGATATAATGTTTTGAATGGTCAAGTCCAGATGACTGCAATTATCTAACTTCCAGAGCAAAATGAGTATTTTCCTCCTATCTATTGTGTAATGCCTAATTTTCTGCATACTTTTCAAAAAGGTGTTTCCCTACCAAAGTACCAGGAACCTTGTCCATATGGACAATGAGCTATTTCAACACTTTTGCAGTTCTACTTTAAAAAACAAACAATAAGCACAGCATTGTAAGATGGCCAGACTCAGAAAAAAAAACAAAACCAAAAAACAAAGCAACATTTGTGAATACTTCACCATTTTAACAGTCAAATTCTTGCAGGAGGAATGGCATGGACTGCTCTAGAGAGGAGCTGGCTCTGCCCTGGGCAGCAAGCCTGCAGCCCCACGTGCAGTCTCCTTCGACAGATGGCCTGAGTGCATATAACAGTGAGTTACTCCTGCATGAAAACTTCTTCAGAACCAGTGACACCTCTGAGTAACAGCTGCAAAGGTCAGCCTTCAGATTCAGTGGAGTGAACACTGAGAAACAATTTGGCAACACATTTCTAACATCATAAAGGAGGACAACTCCCCCTGATTAAAGGGCAGTGGGATCACGGCCTCCCTTTTCTACTCATAGCTTTGACATTTCCACAGTAATAGGGACATGTTCTGGCAGCTTTAAGAAAATACTAACTCTGAAATCTTTCTCCTCTTGTTTGGAAAAAAGTTTCAGTCATTCATTTCATCTAATATGAGGATCCTAGTACATGGGCATGGAAGCAGAGCCCTGTATCACTGATTAACAGAGTAATTCAAGATACCAGTGATTGAAGACAGCTGCTAGGTCAGAGGTTTGCTTTACAATATCATTGATTGAATGTATTTCCCCCTTGGGGTGGGTATTTAAGCATTTTAGGATTTGTGATACACAAAACCATCAGGGAAGTGTAAATACAGGGAAGTGTAAGATTTATTACTCCTTTTTATTGAATGCTCCACAAGATGTTGCAGGCTGACATTAACACTGTGAAATGACCATAGGGCAAAAAACTGTCCCTTCATTTCCCTATTGTTTGGGCACTACCTGTTTGTCTTGCACATCCCCACTGCTGACTGGGAGGGTGTAGGGGTGGTGAGACAGGGATGTCTCAGCCTGTAGAAAACCAAATGGTACAGCATTTGTCCATGCTGATCTAGGATGCAGACTGCCCTGCTACCCTACTGTCTATACTAGCTTTTCCTGCTGTGGAAACAACCCAGTTAATTCTTCAGTGGTGGCTGGTCATAAATCATTGTGAAGGCAGTGTGGGTGAGAGTGATTTGGATGTGAGTATCAGAACTCTGCTAGCTCTGGCTAGCTCCACAGTGTGCACTCACTGGTAGAGGATTGGATGTAGTTTCTGTAGCTCGTGCACGGGTTTTATGTCAAGCAAGCACATGCAATCTAGTTTCACAAAGATGAAGTGCTGGGAAAAGTGCACTGAGTTCAAATCCCTCCTTGCAAACTAGAGAGAGAGTACAAAGCAGTCGTGTGCCTCACAAGGGAAGTGGTTTCATTTGTGGGAATCTGTACTGCCACCAGCAGAGTTCCTGAGAAAATGTAACTGAGGGCTTAAGGCCTGTTTATCCATTAACTTGTCCTCAAAGGTTTTCTCCATGTAGCCTTAACTTAAACCAGCAAAGAGCCTTGTTGAAACAGCTGCTTTTTTCTTTTTCTTTCTACAAGAGACCAACTGTGCTTTTCTTTCATTCTGTAGAGTACACAGCTGACATTATTATCCACATGCCTAGCAGCGCCTCTGCTGTAACGATGACGCTCGTACTTAAATGCACTAGGAAGACAGGAGTGGGTTGAAGCCATTTTTAGAACAACATGCTATTTCCTTTTTTAGTGCTGACTCACTCACTGTACCTTGTGGTATGTTTACCCCAACTGCTTGCTGCTTTGGAGGCTGTTGAATGAGGAAGGAATATTAATCAGTGACACATAGCACTGTGCTCCAGAACTACAGTCATGGTAACTGTGATGCCCTTGCCTATCTTTTGGCTCCTTTGTAGGAATTATTTTTCTGTAACTAGCATTCAAAGTTATTTCAGTTTTGGAAGTCGTAAGTGACTCTTTTGTGCACATCCTTTCAGCACAGTTATCTAGTTCATATCAATTTTTCTTTCTGTTTAAAATCTTTGCTCCTTGCTAGTACTCATATCAGAGTGGAATTAATCAAAGTCATTGCACTGTACACATGTGAACCCTAATTAGCCAAAACAGCTGATGAAGACAGAGGAGATCTCACAGCTCATTTATCTTCTTCTTAACATATTTTATATTAAAGTTAAAATTAAAATGACTTGGAAAACAGTAGCAGCCACTATGGCTAAAACTATACAAAAGTGTGCATTATTGCATGTGTGCTCTACTTGGGCTGTTTTACTGCTGACTGAGGTGGCAAAGTGTTTGATGCCCAGAAATGCACTGGAATGCTCAATTTGTCTGCATTCAAAATAGAAATTAAAGGCCCATACATAATAACTGCATCTCAAGATATGGTCTGATAAAATATTCACAAGATATGGTGTGATAAATGCTGTTAAAGCACAGTTACAAATGGTAGCCCTCTGCTCTTGAGGTGAAAATTGGTCAACCAATTGACAATACAGCCCTCCCAATTGAGCTTCTCACTCTTCCCCTCTCCCTTGTTCCTGTGTGTTCCCATCACTTCCACTGTAGAAGGTGTGAAGCAAATCTGATCTGGGTTTTAAATGATAAAAATAATCACTATTTTATACAGCTTTATTTCAACTAATTTAGTTCTCTCAAACCATCCACTTTAGGACTAGATGACCACCCATGCTTGAAAAAGGCATGTTGACTGAATCACCTCTGACTCACAGCACCACAATCCCAGTGCAAGGAGATGCCTTAGCTGCAAGGACTCTGTGTGGAGAAGGAAATGCAAAACCCTAAAAGAGGAGCTAGAGATTAAGCTTGGAGATTTATCAGGTTAAAGAAATACTTGCTTTCAACTCTAGGACATGACTGAAGCATATAAAGAGCAGACAACTTCAAAATCCCTTGTCTTATCTCCTTTTCCCAGGCATTTGTTAATTTGCTAGTAGCTTCCTTCTTAGAAAGAGAATTCCTGTACTCACTCTTCAGAGTTTCAGTTTGAAGGAAAAGAAGCTCAGTAATTATGACAGAAGACAGAGTGGAAGCTCAGGAACATAAGGCAGTAAACAAAGTCTCAAGCACAGGTCTAAGACTGCCATGGTCATTCATTTTGAGATTCTGCATATCAAAAGCCTCAGTGGAAAACAGAAGTAGAAATATTTAATGCAGATACTGAAAAAAATAATAGGAAGAAAATCAATAGATAGAAAACTGAGGTTTCTACTGAGAAACCTCATATAACTAGGTAGTAGAACAAAAGTAGAAAAAAGGTACAAGAACAAATAAAAAATAATAATATTATATAAATATAGAAATTCATTTTTTGTTATTCAGAGGTATGCTCACATATTTGTGTATTCATTGAAGGACTGTAATCTCACAGTCCTTCTTTTTTATTTTAAAAAGAATTGAAAATGTATAGCTAACATCAGTCAGGGCAAATGCATTTAAAGCCACTTTAAAAACAGAGACCCTGTGAAAGGCCTTGGGGCTTTATGCTAATCTGTTCACTTGTGCACCTCAGGGAAATCTGCTGCTGCTGCACATCAGCTTCATAATCCTTTGAATTCTCATTGCCATCCACTTTTGAGCAAGGCAGTAAAATCTCCTGGGTAGGGATTCTGACATGTTTCTCTACTTTTCTCAGTTTCTGAACCTAATGATTATTTTTATCCAATCATTATTCAGTGATGCTGCTTACACTGCCATAAGAAAAGTTAAATATCCCCCCTCAGTTTTGCAGATAAAGCTAATGAAGTGTTCAGAGATTAAAAAATTACATTTCCTGGGTCAGAGAGAAAGTTCCTGGCAGAGGTAATAATGGGACATATTTCTGATCTTAATGATTACTCATGACAGCCACACATCCCTCAAAGCAGAAGTTTCAAAACCAAACATTTAGTTATGACATTGGCAGAATGGAATCCCCTCAATTTGATTGCTGACCTTGGGCAGTGAATAAGTCAGTCACTCAGTCTGAAGGGTACCTATGTTCTGAATGGCATATTCTGATATGATGAGACATATGTTTTATTTTAATATTTTATAATGAGTATATTTATGTTATAGAATTCCATGTATTACTGCTTTGGACACAAGTATAGATTCCTTGTGGTAGTAACTGAGCACTTGAGTAGTAACACATTTCCATTATAGGATCCCTGTAAATAGGAATGGGTACTGTCCCATTTTTAAAAGGTCATAAAAACAAAGACCACAAAGTCTCTGTGCAGCAAAAAATTTGAATTCACATCTCCTAGATTTTAAGCTGGATAAGCCTTCCTAACTACTGAATGAAAATTCCTTTCTGCAGCAATCCTAATTCACAAAAGCATGAAAAATGGCTGTAAAAAAGTGTGCTTTTCTAACCCCTAGGCCTGTCACTGGGCTTGATCTTGGTTATCACTAAAGCTTAGTGATAACCAAGTTAGTTTGTGAGCTCAGTCTTTCACATTCACTTGAGGATGCTGATAAAAGTTAGGAGTAAGGAGAAGGCAAATGAAAATTAAAAATTGATATCTTTTGCACAGACAAATGAGATGTAGGAGTGGGGGAATGGGGAAGAATAAACAATAAAATGTGATTCAGAAGGAAAGCACTAAACCCAAAAGAGTATAGAGGAACCAGAGTTTTCAGGGTAGAAGTATGTAATGGGAAGGAAAAATCTAATCATATCTAAAGTTCTCTGTAATGTCACAGCTGTATGCATGGTTTTAGAACATAGACAGAATGGAAGTCTCTGCACATGACGCACTTCCAGCTCTGGCTCGTTGAGTTAGATCAAAAACTTCCAGGGAAGTGCAGTCTATTTTACATACATGAGAATGTACTTGGATGTGATAAAATACCACAGCTGTCAGTCTAGATTGGAATCAATTTGCATGGTAATGCTCCAAGGGCTGCAATTTATTTTCCTTTCTCTGCAATCAGAAACTTTCCCAGTTTCAGTAGGGAAGATTGATCCTGGATGTCGGCATATGCATTTGAAAAGGTCTGACTCTTCCAGTGTGACTCATCACTATTGGATACCTATAGCTCTGAGAGGAGAGAGTTCTGCACAGAAGTACAGTCATTTCTGCAGGGCCCAGAGAAACTGAAAATCTCATAATTCATAGATCTGGACTAGAGATTTCCCCATGTTAATGTGAGAATTGGTGAAGTTCTGGAGAAAGAGGAGTTCCTTAAAAAAAAATAGAAGAGAACGTACTCAGAACAATGTGGGCTTTTCAGGCTATACTTAGTATAAATTATTAAAGGAATATTTGTATACTACATTTTTTTTCTGGTGACAAAGCTAGCTGAAGAAGTTATCCTCTGAGGAACTCTCTCCTTTCTGCTCTGTACTCACTAGAGTTCTCTGTATAATCCGATGTGCTTATGTCACTCGTGAGGGGACTGTGCTGGACGTAGGCCAGGTAAATTATACAAATGTCTAAAAATAGTATTTTGGAAAGTATTCTTTAAGCCTATGTCACTTTATGATCCAGATAATTTTGCAGCATGGTAAATAGTTACGTTAGCATGACTTTGGAGTGGCAAATATCATCAAGCAGGAGGTATTAAAATTTAAAAGTAGGAGTAAGGGGGAGCTTCTTTGTTGTTGCAAGGGAGCACATGTGCAGAACACCATCAAAACCAGTCTGAGGCCCAGGCTGAAATATCTCTCTCCCTGAGGTACCCATGCATCTTTTAACACAGATGTTGTTATAGTATGGCTTCAGAAGAGGCTCAGTTCAAAATGATCCTGGGTGATCCAGTCTTAAAAAAGAAATATGTGAGTGATCATCACCACAACAAAGCAATTTGGTACACCAGTAAATCCATTCATCTGTTACTTACAAAAACATGGAGAGAAGGAATAAAAGAACACAAAAATAGGATTCCCCACAGCCTCTTTTTAAAATCACCCATTCATGGATGTATTTGAAACACTCTTTCTAGCTCTCGGACTGCTGAGAGTACTGCTCTCTTTTCAGTGTGATATTTCATCAGGGTATTCGGTATGAATTCCAAAGATGAAAACACATCTACTGACCTGAAACAAATTTATATCACACCTGTTTTATAGCTTTTAATCTGTGGTCTATAAACAAAGACAAAAGCCAGAGATTTCTCACTTTAATGGAATATCTTATATCTGCATTAGGAGAGCCATACAGAAATTCTTTGAGAGGTACCTTTGTATATTTTTTACGATGACTATGGCATATACTGCATGCTCTTTCCATTAAAAATATCAAGAAAATCTTCCTCTTACCTGAAGGTAATGGCACGGCCTCAAAGAAGGTTTGATTTCCTGATGAACCAGAGGCTTATCTAAGTTCAGTGATGATTTGCGATAAGCTTCTTTAGCCTGACTTACTGTAAGTGTGGACCAAGAACTCCTTTTCATGTATTTACTGTCAGGGGTCATTGGAAGCCCTTCACAAGCCGAACACTTCACATCATTGTTACTTTTGGAAGTCTTCAATGAGAGATCCCCAAAATGCCCCTGGAGTGCCTCAGGATAGCAATGGGATATATGATCTGCATGGTGCCTATTTACCACACTAGGTGTTCGGTAAGTGCTATCGCTGTCCAAGTTATCATCAGAGCTCCACCAGCTACTCATTCCAGATTTATGCTTGCCTTCTGGTTTTCGCTCCTTACTTTTACTCCTTTTGCTATGCTTGGAATGGTGCCCGTGATGATGATCGTCCCCTCGACTGTCTCCCTTTGTTCCATTAACATTGCCCTTGGACGATCCTTCCAGAGAATGAGATTTAGTAAAAAGTTTCTGGACGGAATGAACGAGATGGCGAATCCTGCCCGGGCTCTCACTGCGCTGTTCCGCAGCTGTTGAGGTCCTCTGGTACTGTAAAGTATGAAACCCATCCCGGTGAAGAGGAAGCTGTTTCTCAAACTGGTCCAAAAGATTTGCAGGAATACGGTTAATCTTAGGGTTACCGTGAGACATGGCGCAGTCGTCTCTGGAGTCGTAATGTGAGCTGTAGTGCATTCTGGGGAAAGTGCTACTTGACATGTGATCGCCCATTACCATGGGCATCATCATGCACTCAGAATGGATGGAGCTGCGGGGCGAGCAACGGTGGTGGTCCAGCGGGCAACTCTCCGTGGGGCTGAGAAGATACGACGGCCTTGGCTCCTGCCCATGGTGGATAAGGTCGTGGGTATGTTCACAATCTTCAGGGGATGCTAAGCCACAAGTATGAGCTGAACATAACTGTGGTTGATTGCGACTACCAGATAATCCTTTCATATTCCTCGGAGCAGGAGAGTATCTTTCTTCATTGAAGTGCTGAGAAGGCGACCATGAGTACTGCTGGTCTGTCATGAGAACACATAAAACCTGTGTTATGTGTCTGATTAAAAGATTAACTTGAAAATTCTAAGTATATTGAAAAACTAAACATTTTTTCTCTATGACCTTGGTGAAAAGTCTCGCCATTCATGAAATTTTTTCCACTATTTAAAAACTAATTAAAACTGTTCACTATGAGTAAATTATGGGGAGAATACAACCTCCTTTCTCTTCGTAAAATTGTGGGCTAGCAATTCTAGATGTTATGAAGCTATTAATTGTGTAAATTTACTCAAATTTAATGGATACATTCAAGTATTCAGTTTATTGTTTAGTATATATAGCTCATATGTCAAGCTTTGTGACTAATCATTTAAGTTATGTGGGTCTAGTTTCTATTTTGGTGGTTTCACTGTTGGATATATTATATGTATCCATTCTCTCATTTTTGTACCATAAATTGAACTTCATGTTCTTCAATGAATCTCAGCTTCATGATCTCAAGTTCACTATTCATAAATATAAATAATAAACAGCAAAAATAAAAAAAATGAACGTGCTGAAATGAAGCTAATTTTTTGTATTGCTACAGAATTTATCAATAAAAGCTTTGTATGACCACGCTACAAAATATTTACTTAATCACTCTAAGTTATTCCTAGAAAAGCCCACAAATATGTTTAGGAACAAGCCATGGGGTTTTCTATACTTGATTACTTGTTCCTATGAATCATGTGCTCCAAGTTGTGGTTATTATGCAACCATGATTGCTAAATAAGAGTAGCTTGTAAGCAAAGATTTTGATACTTAAGCCTTTGATTTTTTTTCTCTCATGCAATTTCTTGCAGCTGTTGAATGTTACAAACAAAAAATTAAAAACAACCCCAGAAATACTTCAATTTGATTTTCCCATTCAATTTCCCTCGTCAATTTCAGCTTATTTAAGAAACATTTCAATAGCGGACAAAGAGATAAGATGCAAGATAATCCTTTAGAGGATAAGACAGATGTGTAAGTGTTTATACAACCCACTTAGCACAGCCTTTCTGCAAATTTGTTCTAAGAATCTAAATAATCTTGCACAGGTGGTTGATAGAAGGAAATTGCAGGTCTCAACCAAAATGGAAGCTAGAGAATATTTATTAACTGGACACTTGAAACCAGGCTGTAGAATTAACACAGTAATTGACAGCACTTGGAAGGGTTTCTAACCATATGGCAAAGCTCTCCTAAGTCATATTTCCACTGCTGGTGAAAACTCAATGCCTGAATATGGTCATGAAACAGATTAATACTCATATCTCTCTTAATTTATTAAACTAATATGGGTTATATCATGATAACTTAATGTAAATGCTGTGTATTTCCTACTGTGGGAGATGTTTTGATAATTTTATTACACGGTAATTTCAACAGAGTTGCACACAACGTTTTAAAATGAATTCAGCATTAAACTAATAAACAATGAAGTATTCTTCAGCCAAGGCATAATGATGCCACACTAAAGTCAAAGATGGATAAATGTCACCTCCATACTTTATCATGGCATCAAACTGATGGGTCTGTGCATGTATCCTTTTCTGCTTCTATTTTGTTTTCCTGTCTGTTTCTTTTACTTAATTCTTGGCTATTATTATATTAAAATAAAATCTTGTTACATCTGATTGCCCAGTCTGTTGTCCTACTTAGGTTATAATACCTTGCATAAATGTAGTTACAGGAAGGAAATATAACTGTTTCTCTGAAATGACGTAATTTTGATTATATACAGACATGGCAGTAAATTATGACAGTGCTTTGGAATTCAGCCACATAAAGTAGTCCTGTAATTAGTGGTACTTTACCCAGGATATTACCAAACATTATCAGGGGAATTATAATGGACCATGTGCTGAATGTGCTGAATTCACTTTGTCTGTACTTCCCATAAAGGGCTCCCAAAGCACCTGACAGAGATTACTACTGTAGCTCTTACAAACCCATGAGATTTGATAGACTGAAGAAGTTTTTTTACAGTGAGGGTGGTAAAACACTGGAAGAGGTTAATCTCATCAAAGATGTCCCTGCCTACTACAGGGAGCTTGGCTTAGATGACCTTTAAAGGTGCCTTCCAACCCAAGGAAGGTAGTGTTCTCCTTTTACAGACATAGGAAGTTGCAGTATAGGAAATATTTTCCAAAGTGCTTGTGGATTTTCTGATATTAATGTTCTGAGAGGTGTGAGCCAGAGGGAGGTGGAAGAAAGCTCTTCTGTCACTCTAACAACCTGATGACAGTCAACACCAAGCCTTTTCATCACAATCTTGCCCCTCTATGAATGAATAGAACTTGTACTATGCCTCACCAGTGTATTTAGAAAAAAAAAAAAAAAATTAAGGGCACAGCAGAAATCCAGAATGAAAGAAGGAGAATAAGAAAGTAATGTTAAAGGAGTTCTTGAGCACAGAATTGCTAGTCCCTGGTGATTTGTTTAGGCCTCATGTAACATCAAACATAATCCAGAAGGCTTCAAATATTTTTCTCCTGTTACATCCCTAGGAATATGAGAAGTGATGATTTGACTGCACTGCAATGGATAATCTAACAACAGCTTTTCTGTCCCTCATGGCTCCCTGTGATTCCAGCTCATTTTGCAACTATATAAAAATACCATTTTCTGTATGGTGCTTTCACATAGCATGCTTTCATCTAGCATTTTATGGAATGTCTGAATTATTTTTGTTTGAAACACAGTAGCTAGAAACTGCTATAGGCATTTATTAAGCGTAATCAAAATAATTAAAACATGAATTAAGAAGTAGATGTTTTCCAGAAGTAATTGCCCCTTCTTAACTCTGTCATAGAGAGTAACTAAAACTAGATAAACTCCCAAATTACTTACATGTGCATCATTTAAATGTATCACTCTAATTAGGTCTGTCAATCTAGGATATCAGACTTGTTCTTTATCCCAGATACAACTGGTTTTTCATACAAATATTTTGAAAAATCTTCAGAATTTTGAAATACAATATAAAAATTCATCGAGTAATTTGTGCTTTGTACTATTCAGTCAACTTTTTTCAGGAGACTGAAGTGCTTGAAGAAACCATGGAGCTGTGGCTGAATGAATTACCGTGTGGTACCAGAGCAGTGTAATTGCCCATGAGCTAGCTCTTACCCTGCCAAGAAAAATGTCCTAGCTTAAAACTCAATTAAGCTAACATGCTTTTCAAGAATTTGCAAGGGGCTAAAAGTATTTCTGTGGTCAATGATCACAACACAGCTGATTAATAAAAATTCATAAAGCTACAACAATTTTTTTCTCAATCCTTTCAAAAGAAATTTAATATTTTTGGTATAATTAAATACTTTCATATTTGATAGATCAGATAATGACAAATTGGACTGAAGTTTTAGTCTATAACTTGAAGTTTGTTTTTTTTTTTTTTTTTTACAGCAGCTCTTATGTTTGCTCTAGGCAATCACTCTAAAAACATAAAATGCCACCATCAGAACTAAAGAGCTAAAGGGACACAGAAGAACAAATAAACATAACCTAAAGCAGACAAAGAGATAAAGGAATAGGAACAGAGAAAAATATATTATATGAGAGCCTTTTTTAAGATTTCATCAGAGCAGAATGGAATCCTCCAAGTAACTTCAATGGATAGTCAGATAATATTTAAAGACTGGGGTTGGACCTAGAACAAGACAAGAGCTGTTATGTCAGAGAATCCAGTAATTCCAAAACCCTGAAAATCCCTTAAAGCTCTTCTTTTTCAGAGACTACTGTACAGATATGCCAACCTTTAACCTCAGCAGATGGAAGGATTTCTGCATCCCTTCCTATCTCTTTCAAATTTTCCCCTCTTGTGCCATGTTGTGTCCTGCTTTTTTTTTTCTCCTGTTTTCAGTTCTGGACTTTCTGAGAGTTGTTCTCTTGCTCCAAGCAGATGTTGGTTTGCCTGCATTTGGGGTCTGGCCACTATTTTTAGATCATCCAAGATTTTTCCTTGAGCTGGTCAGTATCAAGGAAAGAAAAATAAGTTCAAGGACCAAGCGTAATATTTAAAATGGTGAATTAGAATTGCTATTAATGTTCTGGGTTAGAAGGCTGAAACCCTCTAAGTAATGAAACATAAGAGCTGTGCATTTCTAGAGTCCTTGGAACACTGCACTTGGCTAAAGAGCATCAATAGAAAAACACAGAAACTTCTCTGACATTCAAAAGAAGTGCTTGCCTCCACAAATCTTTTGTATGTTGTATATTAGAAGCAAGCTTTCAGGGTGTGATAATACTCTCTGGAACTACTAAATGATGCCTGATTTTTTTCTTACTTCTCTTTCTATTGTGAAGTTAATTTTAATTGATTTAACTGTATAAGTCTCAGTAAACTGCTTTCCCATCTGAAGCATCTGTGTTGTTTTCCTTGGAGAAGGAATTGTTCTTCTGCTTAGTATAACCAGGAAAAAGCACTGCTAAAAAGATACCTAATCCAGCTTTCAAAAAGAGGTAGTAGACAAAAACAGATTGCTGCATCTTGCTGTTTCACACAGTTGAATCAGTGTTGAAATGCATTATGAAAAATATATCTTCACAGCTTAACCTATAACTAATAAAAAATGAAATATTGGGGAAATGGGCATATTAATTGACTAAGTAGACATTAAACATGAAAATGCATAATTAAATGTTTTAGCTGGAAAAATGTCTGTACAAGGTCTGCATTAAGTAGTATTATATGAGTACTGTTTCCTCATTAACTTGTTACAGTATTTTTCTCTGTTCTCTACTGGCCTTGAAAATGAATATTTACAGGGATTGGGAAGAGTGACTAATTGGCCAGGAAGAAGTCCTGGAAATGCAAGTGCCTTAAGCTTCTGCCATGGTCTCATGAGATTGCCAACCTATTTATGTAGCATAACATCTGGTATAAAATTTACATAAAATTGCAAAGACTGAATGACCATCTTCCAGATTTAGAAGATGACTTGTATTTTTGGTGATGTGTGTGCTCTTCATGCAGTGTATTGACCTTTCTGTGAATTCCTACATACCTACTCGGGCTGCTTACTTGAAATATTGAACACTGAGTGGCATCCCCTCAGAGACATGGTTTATTGATTCTTGTAGCACTGTTGCAACAAGGTACTTTATGCCCTCAGTGTCTCTGCACAGCCAAAGGTTCTGAGGACCTAAAGCCAAGCACCAGAATACCCAAAGCTGTCAAACAGCACATGGGTTTTATGTGGATGCTTGGTTTGTTCTGACACATAAACCTGAAAAACAAATACTGCTCTATTCAGAATCCTGTGCACTGTTGGCAGGCTGGTATGGCTGTGGCCACTAGCAGTGTAAACAGAGCTGGAGGGTATGTCCAGCCCATACAGCTCAGCAGTTGCCATCACAGTTTCATACTAGGGAAATAGGAACTGATGTGTAGGTATGATTTCAGGAACAACACCAGCCAAAGATCCTTACAAATACACAGTCTGGTTGTGCTTTTATTTTTTGAGTGAGAAACTGGCATGATTCTTCTGAAGTCTGAACTGTGTGTCCAAAAATGACAGATGAATACTACCCTTCATGTACATATTTGTCCCTGCTGACTATGGCAAAAACTATGCCTGACAAGCTCCAGTGCAGAAACCTACATCAAAAATGCATAAGTTTAGGTGATCCGAGACACATGGATACTTCTAAACCACAGGAAATTTTTGACAGCCAAAGCTAGTTCAGTGGAACCAAATAATGACCATGGGTAAGATGGTTTTTATAACTCCCATGTTAAATAAAAATGGACATTCAAATTGTATTCTTAGAACAACATCAGAGTCCAGAACATACCAAATTGGAGCAAAGTCAGAAAACCCAAAGGGAGAAGTAAGGACCATGTGGAATGCTGCAATTTATTCACTAGTCAGTTTTTTAGCACTGTTACACCAGTGTCTGCATGTGGAACAAATATTTGATAGCACCAAATCCTATTGTTCAGCCCAACAGTTTTCCATGTCAATCCATCTTTCAAATAAAGATTAGTAGACTGACAGTCCAACATCTTAAGGCATTTATTTCTGAGTTAAATAAGCATGATAAGAGAAAAGGATATATAACAAAAAGGAGTGCAAAATAATAGTGGATGAGCAAGAATGGAACCTTGGAGGTGGTGAACAGGCTGGTGGGGGATTCAAAGCACAATGTACTGGGAAGAAGGAAAGTACAAAATTGTGATAACTGGGGAAAGCTCTGACCAGGGACAAGCTAAAGCCAGGTTACATCACTGACTGCCGGGCGTGGAGAATAGGGCATACTCTATGAGAAAATGAAGAAATGTGGAAACAGTTACTGAGGAATGAAGACATCTCACATCTTCTGGGTAGAAAAATCAGCCCTTGGACTGTATGGAGAGGATGTAAGTCACAATGTTGTGCCCATGCCATGAAAAATAACAGGACAGAAATCCCTGAGAGGCAATATGGGATTTGTATAAAGCTCCAAGATATGGAGTGGAGCAATACAGGGAGTCCTCAGGGTGGTGCAAAATAAATTTCCATTGGTTTGAGATGTGTGATGTCTTGATACCAACAAGTATGCAGCACACAGGCCTTCACAGTGCTTTTCAAGTTTGAAATATGTTGCCATTATTCACCTTTTATCTGTGACACAGGTAAGTCCACAAAATTATTTACAACTAATATTTTTTCACAGAATCTGTATGATCAATGAAGTTCTGGAAAAAATATAATGTAGCAGAACTAGACTGACCTAAAATAGCTAACATGTCAGCTTATTTTCTGGAAAAATCCAGCTCTATGGAGTCAACTGGGACTTCACTGTGTGAATATCATTGAACAATTGGTAACAATGCTTCCAAATGCACAGCACAAATGCTAGCCCAACACCAGTTAACTTCTTTTGTTCCTTATTGTGCCTGGCTTTATGGATTCTCTTTCCTAAAGGATAAAATTTTGCTGCTTGCAGTTATTAGGTCATGAGACAATCCATTTCCCTTGTGGTCATAAAACTGCCACTATTTTCTCAGCAATTAAAGGCAACCAAAGTAATTGCAGGGTTCAACGCAAAGACACACACAGAAATCTGTGCACAGCTCTGGAAGTACACGGGAAATCCTTGTCATGCTGATTGCAGCAACAAATCTCCCATTAATTTCATGGGGCCAGGATTAGTTGCAAACATTTGCTGAGGAAGTTCTTGGTCATTTTACCAATGACACCTGTGTTACTTGAGGTAGATCATCTCTAATCAAGGCTGCATTTTGCAGAATGCACAATTTGTGCTGGATTGGAATAAATGTGTTAGAAACCTGCAAGTGTTCCCAGTCAGAAAGACAATGGCATGGAAGGGTGAAACTGTTTTTTTGAAATACTGCCTGGGATAGCATAATTGCCAAAATTTAATCCCAAGGATCAAAACACTTGGACCAGCTGTTCAGCTGGATGGAACTACCAAATGTCCAGGGTTTCTTTTCTACTAAGAAATATTTGTCATTAATTCTTAAATAAAAAATCAGACAAAAAACTAATGCTGGTATTTATGATCCCATTCCCTGATTTTTTTCCTCAGTGTTTCTGGAATTCTTCTGAATTTGTCCACTTTTTATGATATGTCACAGAGGAAATTTTCCACTCCATCCAATACTAAGGGGACTGTAAGAACTAATGCTCATGTATCCAAGGAAAAATTTGTATTGTATATTCCCTCTAAATTGCCTGTTACTATTTATTTAAAACATGGATATGTTTTAAAGATTTCACCTCTTTTACAGAGTGCTCTTCTGGGAAAGAAATAATGTAATGGTTAATCCCCAAAAGCCTTGATTATTACCATAGAACAATGACTGCTCAATTTAAAATACCATTCTATTTCAAAATTATCTTTATATTTATTTTTTTTTTTGAACATTAATTCAGCTTTTAAATTATCAGAACTAAAGAAAATTATTTGAATTTATGTTTGCTTCAGAAAAAGTTTTTTACAGGTTTTTGATTCACCAAAAATTTTAGTTTTAGCCATGGTCTGACCCAAAAGAATTATTTTACTTTTCAGAGTTCATCATTATCTGCTTAGGTGTACACCCTTGGCGCTGCCTCTTGCTGCTTTGCCATTGTATGGTGAACTTTTCTGTTCAGTTCAACCTACTGAGATGGAGGAGGACTCATCCTGATTTTCCTGTGGGGTACAGGAAGAAATAGCAGCCTGGTGACAAGATCCCTTTTAAACCTGTTGCCATAGTAACAGGCAGACACTCTCCCTCTTTACATAACCTCCAGATTGGGAATTTTTCAAATCAGGGTGCTGTCTCTTTTCTGCCTGGCTGAGCTCTGTTTTGGATCTGTTACAAACACTGCAAACATTGACTGCCTGTGCCCACAATCACTAGCACCCAGATTTCCCATGGGGCAGGGATGGGCCAAACAGTGATTCCTGTTCCTGGGACAAGGTGGTGGTTTAAGAACCCCCACTCTGGCTGAGTTTGAGACAAGGCATCTCAATATGCTGGTGTCTGCTCTCTTATGAAGAGAAACGACATTATAAATAGGTGGAAAAACAAGTGAAGTTGCACAATGAAAGGTGGCAACTGGGCTCAGCAGTGAAAGCTGGGATTGCATTAGCCATCTTTGCTGATGTCTATGTGGCTGCATTGCTTTTGCCAGGGCAAATTCCCCTGGGAAGACAGTTGCCTATGTGCCCAGCACTCTGACAGAGAGCTGCAGTCATTTGCCTCCACACTGGAAGCATCTCCACCACACTGGTTGTGCCAAAAATTGTCCCACTCCCAACAGAACCTAAGCAGGCAATGATGAATGGGGATGTAGGGTATGCTAACTTTCTTCTTGAGGAAGTTGAGAGGACATCATTTAATCTGCTCATTATAGAAATACATTTAAAAGGTTCCACAGTTTATGCTTGTGAAAAGGGAGAATCCAGTGAAGACACACATTGAGGAAGGAAGGTGTGGCTAAGCAGTTGGTCTCTCATCTCATCTCATCTCATCTCATCTCATCTCATCTCATCTCATCTCATCTCATCTCATCTCATCTCATCTCATCTCATCTCATCTCATCTCATCTCATCTCATCTCATCATCTCATCTCATCTCAATCATCATCATCATCTTCCTCTCATCTCTGCAGCTGTCACTCTCTTTATGGGCAGGTAAATGTTGTGTGTCAGGTACGCACCCACCCAGGGCTTACAGAGCCAGCGGGCCACCAGGGAGAGAAAAATGTCCCTTCTTTGCCAACATCCCAGGTGTGAAATCATTTAGGACAGAAATATTTGTTTACGAATGCATAACTCCCTTTGTATTATGTAGTAGAAATGGATGAATAATTCATTACAAATATCCTGTGTGATTATTGTTACATCCTTAAAAATATCTTTGCCTGTTTGTGAATTGACCTTGGGCCTAATGGGATTTTTGCAGTTATTTGACATTACGAGGTATTTAATTTTTAGAAATAGCTTCTGATTTGCAGATTTTTGGTAAGTATTTGTTGCCAATAATCTATAATTAAAATCCTGGACAGTTCATATGTTATTATATGATCAGGCCATATGATATGATTTTGTTCTATGACTGAAAGCAATTTAAAGAATAAGTTCTCAAGCATAACTAAAACGAATTTAAAGTTCAAAATTTATTTTCTGAAAAACATTTCTTATTATTTCATTAATGTTTTCTACAGTCTTGATTATCACATCAATAACCTTCTACACTACAATTCTGGGTAGAGAAAAATGAAGAATATGAAGTGGAATTATTTCAAGATATGGTGGAATAAGACAAATAAGAAAGGCTATTTTTTTTGCAGTATCTGTTAATCTAGTCACAATAAGGAAATTACAGGGTGACACTGAATCATATCAGGGCATGTCATATTTAAAATCTCTTGTAAATTTGAAAGGCTTTTATATTGTCATACCAAACAACCTGGCTACATATTTTTTATTACATGACAGAAAGATAGCCCTGTGGTTAGAGGATTAACCTGGGAAATCTGCAGACAAGTTTTCTGTCAGCCATGGATTATTTGCATGTTTCAGGACAATGCCATGGGCAGGGGTGTCAGTTGCCATGGAGAGGCTGATCTTACCTCACTGGGTGGCAGTGATCCTTTGTGCACATCTCTCATAGACTCCCTACTTCAATTCCCCATAGAACTACAATTAACCTTCTGTACCTCTGAGTGTTAGTGTCACAATCCAGGGGAACATTCAGTCTGTGGCTCTTCTAGGAATTAATACCAGAGTGTTCCTGGGCCTGCAGATTACTGGGATGAGTGTCACTGTAGTGGTTACTCTGTGTGGCCAAGCCATGTGTCTGGCTGAAGTCCCACCAGCTCCAGTCTGCAGATGTTTAACTATCCCTGGATGCTCTGGGGGAAGGTGCACCAAGGCATGGATGTGGCACAAATGAGAGACTCGCTGACAACCCCTC
Organism: Serinus canaria; assembly: GCF_022539315.1. Classification (NCBI taxonomy): domain Eukaryota; kingdom Metazoa; phylum Chordata; class Aves; order Passeriformes; family Fringillidae; genus Serinus; species Serinus canaria. Next base: position 92,801,173 of record NC_066316.1, read on the forward strand.
CTCTGTCCTTGGGAAAATTTCCTGTAGTTCCTGGCACATGAAGCCAAAACCCTTGTGAGGTGTTCAGACACTGACTGCACTGAGTGCACAGTAGAAGGACAGACAGACTGAAAAGTCAGGACTTCATTAATGTTTCCATTTCAAGAACAGCCATGTCATTTCTTCCTCCCAACACATAAGGTCATAAAGGCATGATCATGCAATCAGCAGTGATTGAATAACCATGAGTTACTGTCTGACACTGGAACCTTTCCAATTAATCAAAAGCATCAACTGTGAAATGAAAATACATTTTCATAGCCTGCCCTTAAACTCCCTAACAGTTTACTTTGCAGCTGGGGCATGTTAAGAGCATTATTAGTAACTGCAACCTGTTTTACAGGTTTCAACCTTTTCCTTAACATCAACTCAATACCCATTCCTAAAGAGAAAACATCAATTTATTGCAGTAAAAAGCTTTTAGTGCTAGTTCTCTTTCTTTGCTTGACATTAGATCCTGCTAGCTATAAAAAAGCCTAACTATAAAACTTGTGTAAAGCAAATATTTTTCTTACCTGTAAAAATGAGTTAAAATAATTTTTCAATAATCTATTTTTTCCTATTTACTCTGTACATTTACTACCTATTAAAATATATGTTTAAAGAGAAGTTCATCCCATCTTCCCTGTTCACATTTCTGTAACTATTTAAATGCCTTTCAAACATGGCATTTTTCTATGTCTCTTGTTAAGATTACACTATTTGCTTAGGACATCTAAAGCAAAATACTGCCTTACCCTATACATGCCTAAAGTAAAAAAGACTGAGAAATTTTCAGATGTCATAGAAAAGAGTAGTTTCATTAAATGTTTTTTCCTAATACAGTAACATTGTTTAGATGATATAAACACAAGCTAGAAGAAAGCCTGGAATGAAAGAACTCCAGTTTCTGTGAGATTTACAGTGAGCTGCTTGAGCTCAAAAGTCAGATCTCTTGCTCCCATCACCTTGTCCTGCTACCTTTATTTTCTTATTTGTTTAACCGGGTTTCTTATTTGAGATATTCTTCCTGAAAAGAATAGGAATTTTTGGTGTGAGTGTGAATCTTGTAACAGTAATACTTATCCTGAATTCTGGTAACAAATAAATGTCAGTGGTAAAGCCATGAAGTCATGTTCTAAAGAACTGACTGATAATGCTTGGATAAGCTTTTTTTGAAGGAATACATTGCTCTTCTGCTTGTTTTTACTAAAGAGGTCTTTTATAGACTCAATAGTGGGAAAGATCTGAGATCAGTCCTATCCCTTGATACCTTTTACCAATTAAGGCAGTGGATAATTTTATTAAAAATATTATTTAATGACTATTCAGCATTTTCGTTCTCATGAGATACTGCACAAACATTAATTAAACCCCACCAAAGCCACAAACCTCTCTCACTTCTAAACCCATTTTACAAACAAGGACCTGGAGCCAGAGATCTTTCAGTACCAGAGAGATCACAACTTGAAGATCCTTGGGACAATGAGTCTAGAATAATGAATGGCCCTGCAGCTAGAGCTACCTCAAAGATCATCCTGACTCTGTCTTGACTTAGGGCAGTTTATTTTACTTCTCAAGGAAAGCCCTTTCTGGGTTTTCTTCAGGGATGAAGGTCTCTAGCAGTCTGTCAGATTGAGGCTCTTCATACAAAATTATGACATAGTCATTGGGTTATGTATATAACAGAAAAGAAGCGAGCCCATTTCCATAGTCCAAGGATCAGAGTATCCACCCAGAATCATATTTATCTCCATTGAATAATTAACTTTATGCATGTGCAACAGCAGCAAAAAGTGAAGACTGAGAAAGACCTGTTTGCAGTTTCTTACTTATGTTCTATATATGGTTCATTGATTTGAGCACAAATCTTCAAGTGCCAGAACACAACACTGGGGCAAAAACAGAAAGATGTGTCCTTCATCTGTACAGGGGTAGCACATCAGCATAGCTGAAACTGCAGAGCTTGTCTACACAGAATTTAACTATCCCACAACTTTTCTAAAAGTCTTACTACTTTCAGTGATTGTCTCTAGGGGAGAAGGGGATATGTTTTTAAATTCTGTTTTTACATTACTGATACTATCCAGTCCACTTACTTTGACCACCTCCAGTTTGGTGACTAGGTCCTGTCAGGAAGACAGGATTTTCTTCCAAAAATATTAAAGCCATCCACCTCTTCCCAAGTATTATCTAGAAATCTTTGGAACTTACTTTCAGAGGTCTGCAATAAGGACAAAATTTAGGAGCAAGGACAGATTTTTCCCTGCTTTTGGCATGTTTTTTTCAGCCACTTGGCTGTAAATAGTTGGAATGTTGGAAAGCGGCTTAATTTCTTTGTAGTCTGGTTGTTATTTGTTTTTCTTGTTTCTGTTTCACTTTCCTATTTCTCATTTCTGACTAGTCCCCCATCTTCTTCCTAGTCAGGGTTCTGGATGATTGGTCAGTTAGAATAAATCTTTATGTTATATCTTTGACTACCTATTTCATAAGAGGGTCCTTGTTCCTATAGACACCTGACATTTAATATTATTGACTTGTATATCATTTGTTCTGGCTCCAGAAATCCTACAGTTTTTTCTCAAACAAATGGGAAGGAGAACAATTTTGACATTCTTCTAAAGCATTACTTATCTCACTCTTCATTAACCTTCTAAAGTAGGCCAAACCTGCTATGTCCTAGAAAAATCTATCATTCTTCATTGACTCTACAAGAAGTCCTGAGATCTACAGTTTAGACATCTACATCTGAAATACTTTCCAACTCTCAGATGAGATGACTTCTAACCCAGACCATCTGAACTCATTCCTGTGAAATGGGACAGCAGCGTGAAAAAACTCCAAATGTCCAAGAAGGCTGAGAGGCCTGTTCATTTCATGACTCCTCCATAGGATCCACTCATGAGATTCCTAGGAAGCCTCGTGTTAAATGATATCTTCCCTTTTACACCACTTTGATTAAGGCAGAAAGTCACTGAACATTCTTCTGTCGAGTCTTTGCAATGTATCCTGTAGCTTTTTTTCACTAATCTTGGAATTTTAGGTTAATAAACAAGTCCAGCAAAGATATTTTTACATTGAACATTTATGACACTCACTGATTTGAGTGCAACTGAGTGGCAACACTACTTGAATCCTCTTCTAAGAGATTGGCTAAACATAAAGACACAAATCTGTCTGAATTCATGCTTCTTGTTCTAACTGCTTGGGTAGTTTTCCTTAACACAGCAACTATAATTTATCTTCCTAGCAGTGGGTAATAATACAGTCAGGGCAAAAGTTTATTATATTCTTGTCAACTACAACAACATCTTAATAACAACAAATAAACTGCTGCAATATATTAACATGAGCATATGCACAAAAAGAAAATTACTTTACGCTGACTTCTGAAATGTAAGCAAGCTCATGTTGAATGAAGGAAGCTTTAAGTAGCAAACATATAGAAATCACTTCCCATATTGCTTTTCTAAAAATAACCACATAAAGTAATTGCATATAAGTCAAAATTTTGACAGATTTCACATAAACCAGTGACAATCTGGGTATGAAATTCCAGGAACAGAAACTCAATTTTTCACAATCTAAATGTATAAAACTGAAGCCAGAAGGACATTTTAGTACTAGCTTTGTAAGACAGAAGTATCAAGATTTCACTCATGGACTTGAACAGTTTCTGATTTCCTCTTGCTTCTGTTATTTTTTCAGATTGAAAAGGTAACATTGAAAACTCCATCTACACTCAGGATATTCTCTAAAGAGTAAGACAAAGAGAAAAAGACGAAAGAAGGAAGGTTGGCAATTTCCTTGAATACCTTCTTTTGAATTCTCAGTTGCCTGAGTGTTACCCAAATCTGATGATTTTCCTTGGCATTCTCTAACCTCATTCAGCAGGTCAGAAATGCGTAGAAGGGTTTGACTGAGAGTTTTTTGGCCACTGTCACTGGCAGTGGTGGGCTCTGTGGCAGGGCGAGGCCGTACCCCAGAGCAGCCCCCTGTGCCCCAGCCCACGGCTGCGCCCAGCCGGGGTGCACAAGTGGTCCCGGGTGTCTGAGAGATGGATCTGTACCTAGCTCCTCCTCTGGCGTCCCTGGAAAACTGAAGCTCGACTTGAGCAGATCGCCACCCTCTTCTTCTGAAAAGACAGAAACAAAGTAGCTATTTAATAACTCTGATATTTTTCTACATCCAGACATAACTCTCCACTACTTTTTAAATCCACTCGGTGACACCTATTACCATTCAGGACCTCTGTTAATGTTAAACTGCTATGTTGCTATTATCTGCAGTATCTATCCCTTCGCCAGTTTTTCAAGTTTTCTTCTAGTAGTAATATTATAAATTATTATTATTTTAATTTTTCTAGCAATTTCAAATCATTAATATTACATACTATTCAGAAATGCCTTTTTTGTAACATCTTTTACATTGTTCTCTCCAATTTTTCTTAGTTATGTTAAATTGTATTGACTTTTAGCCTTCATGTAGTTATTCCAGAAGAATCCTTATTGTTGGTCCTCCAGTTGCACCTCTAGTGCTTACCACACATGATTCTTAGGCCACTTTTATTACCTTTTATATACAAACTTTCAATTCTGCCATTGTGAACTATCATAATGTGATGATGACTTTTTTGCTATTGTTAAAATTTACTTTTTCTCTAGAGATAACTTCTGTAATTCTGAAAAAATATTTAAACTTGGATGATATGTATATGCTGTATGGATGCAGAAACCCCCTGAATGGCACCAGAGTGCAGCTCTGAGCTACCCTGGCTTAATGTCCCTTTCAGAGCTGCAGTTTGTTCCCTCTGCATCGCCCTCGTGTCATGCTGGCACATAAACTAATTTTGGACCAGGCACCTAGTCTAGATATTTCTGTAATGGAGCTGCAAATGGAAAACTGGGTCAATAATGATTCCATGAGATGCAAGATTTGCTTCAGAATATGTACATTATGATACAAAATATGTCAGTAATATGTTTCATGTATTTACTCAATACTGCATTTTTAATTCTTTTTATGTTTTCCCTGTTCTCCATGTTTGTTGATGTCTCAGGTGGGTGGGAATTATTGAGTATACACAGCCTTCCACTGTTCTCTTATCATCTGTGTATGTTGCAAGACACCCCAGAAGAACTGGGAAATAATGGAGTACTTCATATCCTCTCACTATGGATTCAACAAGCAGCTCTTGAAAGAAAGATAAAATCAGGTATTGCAGACCATGCTCTTGTGGTGCACAGCCAAGGACTGATGACTTCCAAATAAATCACATCAGTTCACGTTATCATACCCTCAGGCAGGCAGTCCTGTCAGGTCAAACCAACTCAGACTTTTCTTAAGGGTACCTCAATGAGACCAGATGCTTTTTTGGTGTGGCTTACAGTAGACACACAGTTTTGCCTGCTTCAATGCTCCATTTAACAAACAGATGCATTTTGCATATTTCTTGGTTACACTTTTTATTTGTACTCAATTTTTTTCCCAATTATCTCACAGCAAGCAAAATGAGTGAATATCCTCATGTGGATCTCTCAAGCAATTGTTCCGCGGTTTTGACAATTTCTGAGGTTAAGAATATCTAATTGATAACAATGAGTTGTATAGCACAGATACAGAATAGATAATTGGTTCCAAGGATGTTAAGAATGTTGGCTAAGCTGAGCTGTCAAATAAACATCCTGTTTATGAACTCAATTGTTAAATAAACTCAGTCTGCTAAAATACAGCCTGCAAGAGATCTCAGTAAGTGATGGATGAAAAGTCATACACAATTTAAAAAATGACTGGCATATGAATTTAAATTAAACTTAATTTGGAGAGGTAATGGACAACTCTAATTAAATAAAAGCACAAATTAGGCAGTTTCCATGGAGACTTTGCCCACATGATCTGCCTATATTGTATAACTCATATGCTTGTCCTCTAATGTGGCTGCACAGGAATCAGTTATAAGTAATGAAAGGTGTAACAAAAATATTCTGAAGGATCCTTTACATTCTTGTAAGTAAGTAGGAGATCTTACTGCTAACTTCAAAATAAAGAAGATAGTTTATTATTTTTAAAAAATATATTAATCTATTTCAAAGGTCTATCATGTGCATATATTCAGAAACGCATACAGAATTAATGCATAACATTATTTTCCCCTGCAAGAAATCAACACCATAAAACAAATCTGCCCAAAACTAGACTTAGATGCTAGGAGTGGGCTAATTAAAACTAAACATTTGAGGGTGGGAAGTGTTTGAGAAAAAGAAAAAAAAAAATTTTCCAAAATTAAAGGGAAAGGTCATGCAATGAGATCCGTAAGTCAGATTCTGACTTTGCTGTAAGCATTTCTGTGCAAATTTTGACAATCCACTTAATCTCTTTCTGTCTCAATTTCCCATTAGAATTAGGATTAAAATGAATTTCTTTCTTGTAGCTGTACTACATTTGTTAATGTCAGTGACACTGTTGCCTAGAAAAACCTACATAGAGCACAAAGAGATAAAATGTCCTTCCTGCAGAAAAGTTATATTCTGTTATAAATAAGGTCAATTGCAGATATTTCAAAGGAACTTAGAATTCCTTTGTTATTCCCTTAGGTTTATGAATCTGTATGAGGGGTATGAGTAGGTCTTAGCGATTAGTTCACTTCCTAATTATGAGGATGTCTTATTTATTTATATTTTATCACTATACATATTCACATCACTATTTCATTATTTCTGTTGTCTTTTCAAAAGGCTTTTGTTATTTCAGCCATTGAAAAAATTCAGGTTTTGTGTTCTGCACTTATGAAGCATAAATTAATCTAGAATCTTGGTGGCTCTTGCAGTATTACACAGATAATCTTTGTATGAGATTAAACTGTACTCCAAACTCATATTATTCCTTCAGCAACAGACATATGTGGCCTTTGTTTCTTTAGTCTACATTTTTCCTAGAAATTGACATTTTTATTATTGACCATGAAAATGAAAAGCATGGCCTTCATTCATGAGCACACAGCATTCATGAACACTTCATTTCTCATAGTAAATGGGTCAGGCAGGTTATCACAGCATTCTGGCTCATGCTGAAATGCAAGTGTCAGAAATGAGTGCATTCATCTCATGTCATTCACCTTCTCTGTCTCATAGATATGCAGGGCCTCAGCTTGCCCTTTGCTACCTACTGGTGGAACATTCTACACCAGTGGACATAGAAAAAAGTTGTGTTCTTAGCATGGAATGCTTCAATGGGCAATGAGTTGCAAACAGATTATGAAAATGGGATGATTTACAATATCAGTGTTTTAACTATGTATGGAACACAGTTCACACACAAGGGACACATCAATATATAAACTACTGCATCACAAACAGGTCTAAATAGAAAACAAGACTCTTGCTCTGAACTTGAAACTAAAACATAGCAGGAAAACTCTTCACTCTCAACAGGGCTCAAAAACATTGACAAAAAATGAAAGGCTCTAAAAATGCAGAGAAATTTGCTTCTTTGAAAGCTCAATGTATAGTAAAATGATGCTGTGATCTGCATATGTAGGAGAGCAAAAACTATCACTTACATGAAGTATCTCATCTTCCTTTTTAAATATGTGATGTATCTGTCATTCATTCCAGCTCAACACTGCACAGATGACACTCAAAACTGTGATAGGAACTTGTCACAGCTGAAGTTCTCCAGACTTAAGCTTGGAAACGTCAGGAGATAATGCTGAGTTGGAACCAGCTTGACACATCCAGACGGCTCATTCAACCCTGAAGCTACTGCATGTACACTGGGAAATGACACAGACAGTGCCTAAGATCAAGCTGGTGTGGCACAGCTTTTGTCCCCAGTGCAGGCTGGATGTCTGTCAGGAGTGTGGCCTGGCTTGTGCTGCTCCATACTCTGCCAAGGAGATGTTCTCTAGGAAAGCACTGCTTGGCATGGGCTTAATCTGGTCAAGGGTATGTGCTGTGACAGGCATGAATAATCACTTTGCCCACCCTTCAAATTTGTCCTCTCAGCTTTAACCTCTGTCTACTCTCTGAAACTGATCTATCAGTTTAAATTCTCTTTCTTCACCTGCAAAATCTTGCCTCTTTGTTGGACCTCATTTTTCATGCATTTGTTTTACCCTTAATAGTCAGGCAAGCTGTTTCCATCTCCTAATTGTACTTCTTTTATAACCTATGCATCCATTAAATAGGCCCCAGTGTCAGTGGACTTGTTGCTCACATACTTTAAAAGGTTCACCTCGGCAAGACTTATAATCAATTAACTGCCTTCTCCATCACAATATAAGAGAAAGACTGAACTAGAACTGATACTGAACTTCTTAGTTCATAGGAATTTGATTTATTTATTATTGGCCTATTCTGGACCTCGCACCAACTTTTTTCACTGTGTGCTTTTCTGTCAGCCTGCCAGCTCCCTATGGCAGTTGTTGTTTTCTTAGTTTCTATATAGTGCCTGGTATTATAAGTCTGGCAACAAATGAGAGAAAACACAAAGAGTCTGAATTAAACTGCAGCTGGAATTTCATTCAATCACATAATGACAGAATGTGTCCAGAGGATGAATATGGGACACTCACCACATCACTCCATAATCTGAGAAAAGAAAATTACCCCTCCCAGACTAGGGAAACTTAAAGATCTAGAAGAGAAATCTCCTGTACCTGAAGTCCTGCTATGAAATCAAAACATTTCTTGCAGGTGGCCTTTCACCCTGACCAAAGACATCCCCAGACTGCTCAGTGTCTGTCAGGGGAACAGAGGACTGAGAATTGGTCCTGACCTCAGGGAAACAACCAAATGTCTGCATGCCTGGGAGATGTTTTGGACTCCTCTCCCTCCTGACAGCTAATTGGATTGATTTGGACCTTCCCCAAGAGGCCAAAAAGACTTCTAGAAAACTTATTCCTATCCTCACCCAATCCTTCAGAGGTTACATCCCATCTTTATCACATCTATAAAGCAATCTAGGCATGGGGAAGGCTCCTCCTCTGGCCGTGAGGCCAGCTGGCATGCTACAGCCATATCTTCAAGAACAGTTGGATCCATCCAAACTGGGATGGGGAATTATCCCTTGTCCATGCTAATTCCCTAGTAAAGCCTGGGAATTATTTGGGACAGAGAAAATTAGTTGGCCAAGTATAAAATTAAGACAGGGATCTGTCTGAGCAGCATTACAAGTAATCAAATTCCTATTTGTTGGGCATTGTCCTGGCACTGTTTAATTTACTACAGATGCAGCCCAGGTGGCAGTATTGTCAAATACAATATTCTCATGCATTGTTTTCATAGCATGCTGATAGGCAACAAATACACAGAAGGACAGCAGGGCTGGGAAAACTCTGATTGAAATGAAAATTAAAGCTGATAGTAGCAAATTTAGGGTTATTGAGGTTTTCCTTTGCAAGTGGCCTGTATGAAAAGTATCAACAGTAAGAGGAAGTCATTGTTTAATTAAGTTGCTTTTTCTTTTCTCATCACAGCCTCCTTTTTTCTATTTCTTTTTCACACACACACACACACATAGAGAGAGAGAGAGAGAGAGAGAGAGAGAGAAATGTTCCTGATGAATTCAGCAAAGATCTTTTAATTACAGTATTCTGGCTCAAGAACTGGCCCAAAAGGACATTGCTAAAAACAGGGCAAATACATAGTTTGCCTAAAATACCTTTCCAACTTCCTACAACCAGCACTTCAGGGACTTCCTGAGGCAGAAGTTTAATCTAGAACATTTTTAAGAGCCACCAACTGGTCTATCCTCTATGGATTTATCTAATCTTCTCTGAGCCCACATTTATACTGATAGCCTCTACTGCATCCTGTGCCAATGCACCTCACAATCTAATTATGCCTTATTTGAAAAAGAATTTCCTTTTTGTTTGTTTATCAGGATGTCTGATAATTAAATTAGGTGCCTCTAGTTCTTTGGTTGTGAAAAATAAGGGATCATTGAGCCCTACTCACTATGTCTATATAATTTATAATTGTGTAGACCACATCCCTCCCTTAGTCCTCCCTTTTCCAAACCAAAGAATCAATCTGTTTAGTATTTTATTATGGCAAAGCTATTCTAAAACTTTCACTATCCTTTTCATTCTCCTCTGTACATTTTTGTTCCTCTGCAGCCCCATTTTCAGATGCAGTAGCCAGAAATTCAAATGGCTTAACAGTATGGGGTTTTTTTTTACTGTGGTGTGGTTCTCTGCTTTTTCTTCTTCTATTTTATTTTTTAATATTTTCATCTGCCCTTTTCATAACTTAGAGAATTCATTAGTCATATTAAGTTGTGCCCAAGAGAGACAATTTGTTTGGCTTTCCAAACACAAACATACTTCTCTTATATATTACACTAATAAATATTGAAGAATCCCAGCCTTTTACTTAGCTCAGATCACTGAGAAAAAGCAAACCACCCTTCATACCCCCTGAAAATCAGGACTGAGGATTTCCTATTCTCTTCCTTGTTCTCTTGCTTTCATCCTGCCCTTCCACTTTGATACAGTATGGTTCCAGACAGCAGGACTAGGAAATCAGGCATCAGTTTTTGGAGGCACACAGCCTAATAAATCAGGGAGAGAAAACTGCCTGTGTCCCCCAGATCCTCTCAAGGAAAAAAGATAAAATAAAATATATTGCAGGGGACCACAGAAGCTGTCAGAGATCATCTTGGTCTTGGTAGGCAAACTCCTACCTCCCAGCTTTTGGCAGCTGAAAATCATCCACAAAACACAGGTTGTGGTTGCCTTAGCAATATTGTGGTGATCACCCTGAAAGGCTTTGGTTCCCTACAGCAGCCTCTCCTGAGCCAGCCAGGGTCGTTCTGCTCCTTGGAAGGCTTTCTGAGCTGCCCTACCCCTTTTACCCCAGAGATCTGCAAGTTCCTCTTCCCTTCTTCACTTAAAGCCATAAATGCAAAAATGTGTTGGATGATGCTGTGAAGTCTTAAAGTAGAGTGACTTTTCAGTCATTCTAACACTTAAATGAATAATTCAGTTAAATAACTCTATCTTTTTATATCAAAATTAACAAGTGACTGCGAGCTCACTAAAAAGAGTAACTCAGTGATAAGACATTGTGTTCAAACTTGGCTCTGTGTGATGTGCTTCAAACAGTCTGTGAAATTCCTTAAAGTTCTTTCTTCCTGGATTTTTCATGGCTGAATGACTATGTCAAGCCCTGAAAAACTGTTTATCCTTTATTGAGTTTCAGGATCTGCGAGAGGAATCCCAAATATTCTATAGTAAAAAGTGGGAATATTAAAAAATATAGTATCTCATTATTATGAGTTATAACCCACACCCTGTGAACCCAGTAGTTCTGGATAACCCAGAAAAATCTTTAGTTATCCCTACAACTCTTCAGAATCCATCATGTTTCTTCACTCAGGTAAACTGCAACATTTCCTTTGGTACACTTTCATCTTCCATCCACTGTGCCAGCTCTTGGAAGGACTCCCAGCTACCTCACAGTGGACAATTAAGGAGGTCCAAGAAGTCTATCTTGGACCTTGGCAGAGAGGAAAAATAGAAAATGTTTGTCAGGAACACAGAAGGATTTTGCACAGCTGTGAAGGCTTAACCATTCTGTCAGAGAAGTAAAATGCTCACCCAGTCTATTAAAATACCTGCAGAAATTATGTGGAAACTTGCTTAAGAGAGTCAAAAGTGAGGAAGAACACCAGAGCAAAGTGTAGGACAGTCCAGTAGTGAGAGAGGAGTATATAGGTCAGAAAACTTGACTTTCACCTCTCCTAAAAATATAAAAATTGTCCCTGAATTGCACTGGTTTGTGAAGAGGAAACAGGGTATTTCTCTTACTGGATGAGTGTGATTATTTAGCAATCTTTTGTTTTCTGAATATGCATGGAAATGAAAAGTCATTTAGAAAAAATAAATTGTAGATGAAATTATCCTTTTCAATATATTTCAAAATCACTTTTAGAAAAGGCATTTCTTTAAGACTTTCCTTAAAAATTACTGAAATCCCTAATACTAAATTGTGTTTGATAGAACATGGGTTTTGTAACCTTTCCATTGTCAGGTTAAAACTAGATATTCTCACACTATATTTTGCTTTACTCTTTGGTAAAAACCACAGCCAGATATACAGCAACTATTATTAGTAGGTCATGGCATTCGGATTTTACAGATTCATTTTATGGTGGGGCAAAAGGTCTGAGCAATGTCCCTGTCTTTGAAATGTTCAATAAATAAGATATTTTAACATTAGAGAACAACTGCATTTGTTCCACTGATCTACCATGGTAGGAGGCATTTAGTATGGAAAACCTTTGACCCCAATGGGATGTGAGGGCAAAGTCAGCAGTTCCACTGGAAACTGAAATTAGCTATTAGTATCTGCAGCTGTGAAATCCCTCAGTGAGCCTTTTGACATTAGATGATGAAGCTCTCCATAACTGGACACAGGATGTGCATATGTTTTTCTCTATGTGCAAAGGTTAAAAGGGAGCAGAGGGAGGGCTCAAATATATTCATTCCATACGCTTCATACACAAGAGAATTTTGGTGAGGATTTCTGTGAACACTTAAATGCTGGGGTGGTAAGATTGACAGCTGGTGGGGTTTTTTATTTAGCAAATATGATTACATATTATATAATATGCAGCTTCCTCTTGGCAGTTTAAGCAGATATGAAATGCAGTACCTATAAACGAACCCTTTTTCTCTCTCAAAAATAGCAATAACCAGGACAAGTTTTCTTCCTAGAAAGAATCATGGGTCTGGAGCAGCTGTAGCAGGCAAAGACTGATGAATCAGGATGCCTCATTTCTCTGCCCTGTGTTTTCATCATCCTGTGGAGGCTGCTGAAGTTATGCTCAGCAGCTCAGATTTAATGCATTTTCCAGCAACTGGTTATTAGTTCCTTCCCCACCATCCCTATGCAATTGCAATGTGAGGCTTGCTCTCTCATCTACTTCCTTTCATCTCCCTCCCCTTTCCCTTGTCCTGCATCCCTCTTTGCCATCTCCTTCATAGACATGCTTTATTTTTTCTTCTTTTTTCCTTTTAATTCTCTCCCATTAGTCTTTCTTTTCTTTTTTTTTTAATATCTTCTTCTTCCACAGACAGTCCTAATACTCCTGAGGTCCAAGTAATATGGCACAGGTTGAAAGTCACCTGAAGATTCTGTGTATGATGCATGTATAATCCCAACTATGTGCTTTACTGAGTTATTTCTACCACCAGGTCTTTCATGGAGCGCTGCAAATATCTAGAAAAACCAAAGAAATTTTCCTCGTTTCCATAGCAATTTTCAGCTACAAATTATAAAATCACATCTTAGAAATAACATATAATTAATAAAATTGTTAAATGATAATCTAAAATGAAAGAAATGTCTATATTTTCAATGAACAGTTTTATCTTTTTTCACAAGTTAAAAGAGATGGCAGGCAGCACATCTTCAAGGTGGAAAAATAAAACTTCTAAAAATGTCAAAATTGGGTGCTTCAACAATTGAACTTCAACTCTTCTTTCCCCCTGGATTTTTATTTTGAGAATGAATTTGTTCGGAACTGACTCATAAACAGTTTCAGTTCCAGGAAAGTTGTGCTTTATGAAAAAAAAGGGTTATGCCAACTACCTCACCACAGAGAGCTTTCTCACTAATCCTTTTGTTTAACACTCTGCACAGTGGGTGCAACCCTCCTTGGGTCCTCTCTAGCTGCTCTAGAAATGGTGTAACACATTGCAGATATTCCTGTGGTTGTTTAGGAGACACAGACACACTGACTCATTACATTTTAAAACCAATTACAATGTGCCTGAGGTGAACCTTTCTGTTTGTTGGTTGTGACATTCAATTACAACCTGTGCAGCTGCTGGGTTATTTGGATTTTCCCTATGACACAAACAGAAATGAAGTTGAAGGAGAATCAATTCTCTGTGTGGCCAGTGAAAATGGAAAGCAAAATGATCAGCTGTCCATTGCAGGATGGGCAGAATCAATAGTTAGGATGTTGCAAAAAGTGTACAGGTGCTTGGCCAGTTCCTAATCCTAAAGTTCACTGTACTGAGCTCATGAAAAGAGACAAATTTTTCATTTAATTTCTCAAGGACAGGCCTCTCTCTGAAGCACCTGGGGAGCCTGGGCCCCTTTGTCTTCCTCCCCTTGGTGGTAAGGAGTGGGCAGCTCTAGACTGATCTGTGTCCAGCCCATTTCTCCAGGCACTAAGGAAAGTGCTAGGCTGCCAGGCTCATCACCTTCATTCTCAAATGAGGGCCTAAAGCAAAATGACATTGAGCCAGACTGTCAGGATTGCTTAAAAAGGAACTGAGAAACTGAACAGAAATATTTGCTCTCATCAAAGGTGCTATTTGCTCAGGTCACCTCACTAGCTGTGGTTATGTTTGTAGCTGCTGTGCTGGCAGAGGTACAACCTACATTTCTTCCACATTTTAGTGCTGCTAATCCTACTTGAACCACAAAGTAAAATAGTTTTCAGGCCTTGTTCACTGCAAGGTCTTTGAGGTCTGTGTGTGTGAGCAGATACCCACACAGAGCCAAGGTCCCTGACATTATGCACATGGACTCTTTCCACTCCTGTTTCTGCAAGGCACTAAAGGTGCTTTGCACAGATGTTCACCTGGCCTTTTCCTGCCCTGGCAATGACACATGGTCAGGAATACATCCAGCTTGCTCTTTGGAAGAACTCACACAGCTGAAAAATTTAATAACAACAACAAAAGGTTTAATAACATCAGCTTAGATACTTGATCAGATTTGGTTGGTTTAATGTGTTTAAGGATATCAGCTGTGCTGAAGTAACCATCCATCTGCCTGTAAGGTGAGTCAGATCAGTTAAACCATGGCCTGTAAGGTAAAAGTACCTGGAATTAGATCCTGTCTGCCAATAGCACAGTGTAAAGAAGTTCAGTTACCAGGGGTCAGCAGAGATATAATAAACTACTGCAACACTCTGGAGTGGCAGGGCCCTCACTTTGATCTGTCCATCACAGACACAAATATACTGGAAACTAGCAAATCCTTCCCTTTACAGTTATATTTGGGCCGTTTCAGCACCTTGAACACGGTATCATCTAATTACAATCCATTTTTACCACAAGCTTACCCCAAGAGCTGTTTGGGACTGCCATGAACATTTGCTGGGATGTTACACATAGTCATGCAGTATTTTAGCCATGGCTGCATTTTCAAGGGAAGGAGGAGAATGGCTTATATCAGGGTCTTCAAGCTCACATTACAAATGGAAACCAAATGATTACTGGTAGGCTCTTTTTGCTTCTCCATATCTTTGTTTATTCAAGAGCATAAATAGGGGCACCAGAAAGGCCAGAAATCTAAAATGGATCATTGAGACTTTAATTTCTGATGTAATGCTCAAATCAAGCCCAGCCTGGTAGTGACAAACTCCTTGGCTGAAAACAAAGTAGTGAGTTCTGTGAATTCCCACAAGAGAGGCATGCCATCATGACAAAATTTTCATCTGTTGTCTCAGAATGAAAGGGCAAGAGGACTAAAATAACCTGTCAGCTTCTTACCCCATCAGAGTCAAGTCACACCAGCAAGACAGCACTAGGAATCTGGCTTCCATGTACTCATTATTCACCCATGCAACTGGATGTAGCTCCTATGCTGTCATTCTAGAAGCTCTTAAGGACACTTGAAAATTTAAAGAATGCAAAGATGGTTTTGTTCTATGGAAATCCATGAGTAAGGCCTCCACCATTTTAGTAATTTGGTCTCTCAGTAATGAGATTTAAAATGAGTTTAAATCAGTGCTTTATTTCTGCTCTTTCAGGACAATGGCAGTGATTAGTAGTAATGTTTGACTTCCACTTCCATTTTTTTAATGCAGCTATAATGCTGTCTGCTTTTGGCTTCTGTTTTAATGATTACTAATGACTTTATTTGGAAAGTAATATTACTTTTTGTATTCATTCTCCGGCCTCTGAGCAAAAAGATAATTTGAGTCAAACTATGCACTCTTCATACAAGACCTTCCATTGGTTTAACTTTATTTGGAGTCAGTCCAAAGGAAAATGGCAAGGGCACTGAAAGCACACCATGTATTTACAGGTGGCAGAAAGAGTATCACTGTGTGAAAGAGGCAGCTAATAATAAATAAGCAAAAAGATGCCATACTGACAAGAAACATATATCAATTTCTTTCTAGCCATCAGTTCTAGCACTGAAAGCATTTAATGGATTAAATTTCACTGTTGCACCCTCAGTTCTTATATGTAGAATCATCTCCCATCATATCTGTGCAATCACCTATTGCACACTCACGGCTGTGCTCTGTGCAGCCTCTTAATTAAAATGTAACCTCTAAGCATATCTTATTTTTGAATCCTTTCCTTTTGGATTTCCTGAGGTAATTTTCTTGACTCACTCCTTGATGGGTAAGTAAATTTTTGAGTGAGAGCATTGTTGGGGGTTTTGTTTTTGTTTTTCTTTTTTTTTTTTTTTCATTTTTTCCCATTCTTAGAAAATAGCAAATTCCTTGAGGACTAAATTTCTTTGCAAGAATGTATCAATTTTGATGAAGATTTCCTCTTCCAGTCAAAGAGAGAAGGAAATCTTGTGAGAACTTGCTAATTTTGACATTGATTCAGCATTGAAGAAGCAGCTGTCAGCTGTTACTTTATCTGGGTCAAAATTGTTAGAAAACAAGTCCCCACTTTGAACAAGCACTCAAAGTAACTTGGTGTTCCTGACTTGATATATTCTAGGGGTTTTTTTATTGGACTTTTAAAAACTAATTTAAATAGTTAAATGTTTGTTAGGACAGAGGGAAGATGAGTCACCATGCCAAAAACCAAGTAATGTCAAGTAGAATAGAAAAAATCAGAAAAAAACTCTTCAGCCACGCATTAAAAAGAAAAAAAGGAGGAAGGATAAAACAAACATAAAAGTTTCAGTTTCTGCTGGGTCTGTTTGGGATGAAGCTTGCTTTCTTCATGTCAGCCTAATGAAGGAGGAAGAGGAAGGATGCTTATGGCAATAACCACAATATGTGGTTATGGATTTGTCTTCCAAGTCATCGCCATGACTGCTGAGCCCCTTGTTTCCAAGGAATGGCCACACTCCTGCTTATGGGAAGTAGTGAATGAATCCTCTGTTTGGTCCTGTGTTCAGAACAGTTTCTTTTATAACTGTCATTATCTTGGTCCACCCTCCTTCCATTTTCTCCCCATCCCATGGCCGAGGGAATGAGGAAGCGGTAGTGTAGGAATTTGGCTGTTGGATGAGGTCAGCCCATGACCCAGTTTTGCTGCAGTCCTGAAAACTTGCAATCCTGACAAGTTCTGTGATAGAGAAAAGCTGTTTTCTGTTCCATTCTCCAAATAAGACCAGTACCTGTTTGAATATCCTCCATTTTCACACCCCAAATTGTTGACGTAGTGAACAGTTGGACTCGATGATCTTAGAAGGCTTTTCCAACATTAATTATTGCATTTCGCAGGTGATTCCATAAAAAGGAGACAAAAAGTTCTTTCCCTCCACAGAACTTCTGTTAAGGTTTTTGGATTTATGAACAAAAGGGGAATTATCAGTGACTAAAACTTACTGCCTTTGAAAGATATAGAACATGACATATTTTGTTGAAATGCTTTGACTGATAAAAAATCCCATAATGTTACACTCAAATATCCTCTGCCCACCCTGAATTTTACCACATCATTGAGGCAGTGAGAGCAGGGATATCCTGTGCTCACTCCAGTAGTTTTCCACCTCCTACATGCTGATGTGTGCTTATTCATCTTCAGCCCTCTGTTCTCACACCCATAAACACACTTGCTCAAGATCATAAGCCTTATTAAGAATCATTACAGCCCATGAAACTTTAATCTGGCTAGAAATCACCAGTTGCTAAGCAATGGCAAGTCAGGCCTTCACCACCAAGAATAGACACTGGGTCCTGGTAAAAACTTCACTGAAGCCTGAGCAAGGGCAGCCTTGTTGCCATCAGTGCTGGAGCTAAACACATCAGCCCATCTGCTCAGCTAATTAAGGGAAATCACACTTGATGACAGGATAAACATGTCCATGGATAATATTGTCCAGAGCAGCATGACAAGATTTCCTTCCCAATTCATCAAGTGATACTACTTGTGTTCTGGACACATGGATCCAGCCCTGGGTAGACCCAGGGGACTCTAAAATATCCCTAGCTGTTCCCTTAATTTTAATTTCTCAACTGGAACAGCTTTTTTCTTCTCAAAACTCCAATCAAAATTTGTAAATAACAAGAAAAACTCCATTAAAAGAACTTCTAGACAGAGAACTAGCATGATATCTGTAAATCATTGCTCAATCTGTGTCAGAGTAATTTCTCCTCTTATTTGTTCAACTTGTAATTAAAGAATATAAATACTATTCTCCTAAATTTACAAAATCTCCTTGCTGCATTGCTCAGCTCATGGTTTCCTAACGCTACAATGCTAGATTTAACATATAAGTAATGAAATAACAAATTAACACTAGAAAATTATGGTTATTCCTAGTAATATGATAACATTAGTATTTCTAATATTATTAGAAGAGTTGTTTTACTGAAAACTGTTTAGGAAAAATGTCCACAATCTGAGACAGCAGATCAATATTAGGACACCTGGAAACTTTGCAGCCATAGAATTTTTCTTGCTGATCTTTTATTTTTTTTAAGAACTAATGGCTTCAGGCATGAAAAATGCAACATAATAAAAGCAACAAAGAAACAAATCCTTGGGTGCCCTAAGTAGGAAGATACAGATGTCTCTTGCTTAGGTCATGATTCATTTAAATGGCAATAAATATTGTGACAATATGCACATAAGACTTCTGAAAACAGACCCTCTAATCTACCACTCTAGTAAATAAATTAGAGTTATAATAGTTAAAAAATGGGTATTCAAATGGAGTGGCAACTTAGGACTGCACTGTCTGTATATATTGAATTTAAAAATCATCATTAATTGGCACATATATGTATTCCCATTGACAGAAATCAGATTTCCCCTGGAGATGCATCTAAGACTATACAGAACATATGAAAGTATGAGCAAAACTAATTTCAATGTTTCAGTCTATACTTTATAAAAATGCTGTAGGTTTTTTTATTCTGCTGTTTCAATTATGTCATGTGCTATAAACTCAGCGAGAGTTTTAAAAGTAGACACCAATGCTTCCTTTGGTTGTTTCCACTCTCCTTGCCTTTTTCTATCCATTTGAACATAATTAGGAGGAATATGATACATCTACAGAAAGGACAACAACAAGCTGAAAAATAAAACTCCCTTCTATCATGATTCATCAGATAATCAAACATTCATTTTATAGGTCTAGTGGTAGAAAGTGCAAACTGAAAAAATCTTTACCCAGCATAGTAAGCAGGAGTGTATATGGGATTACTAGAGTTCTTCTCATCTGAAATGTTTAAGACATCACACTGTAGGTTATATTTTACTCCCTGATCCTAACAGCCTTTCTCACAATAAATAACATTTTTTACTGTCTTTCCCACTATTATTCCAAACACTTTTAGCCAACAATATGTTTCTTCTATTGCTTCTAAATCATATTACTTAATTATATATTTTATTCAGTCTGCTTTTTCCATGGACATGAAGTCAAAAAGTAGAGACAGAAGATAACTGTAGAAATCCTTCAGGATCCTAACTATATGTCCAGCCTTCTTTTATTGCTGGGATTTCACTTCATGTACACCTGTCTAATTTCCTTCTTCAATAATTTTTTAACTTATTTGGTTTTTTTTATGGGTCCCGATTATATTTGGTACTTTCCCAATGATATTTTTGATATTTTTTTCACTGTGTGCCCAAAACTCACCTCTACATGAAATATTAGGCTCTATAATAGCCTTGTATGTCTCAAGCTTGGCTTTTATTAGTATTTCAAAGCTGTCAATTATCTGCTGAGAAAAGCAACAGGCATTCTTACTTTGTACTTGTGCTGTTCCTTAATTAATTTTCTTATTAAATTGCAAGTAATTAAAATTCTCTGGCATTTAAAGTGCATTTTTTATATCAAAGATTATTTATCTAAACACGTTCAAGTTTTTGTCATTCACTATCAGTGCTGCATTTTTTCTTTCCATTAATCTTACAGCTATTTATTTCATCATTTGGAGTCTTCTAAAACAAGATGTATCAATATCCCCTAAAATTCACTGTGTTTATTACAACAGCTGCTTATGCATGTACCACAGGTGAAAAAAATGTTCATGTTAATTCTTCTGATTTTTTGAAGTGGGTGAAGGCCAAAATTTGTTTGAAAAGTCTTTAAAAAAATAGAACTTAGGAGGTAAAAGAAAGTTCATGAGCAGATGAGAAAGAAATAATAGTTCATACCAATCAAGCCCTTCCAAAAAGAAAGGCCTTTGTGGGAAAACCAAAAGAAATCTTGTTAACATAAGTGCTGCTCAGAAAATATCCAGCATTTTCTGGCTCCTGTTCCCTGGAGTCAAGACATTTTATGAAGATATTTTGATCACCACAAAACTTCACCAGAGCTCAGCAATGGAAATAAATTCATTCTCTCTTGGAACACTTCCTCAGTTCTCTAGGAGCATGGCTGCAGCCCAGAGACCTGGCTGAGCAGCATTTTAACTCTGAGACACTCTTGTCATAGGAAGTGCCCAATATGGTAGCATTCTTCTAGCTGAAGAATAAAAAATTTAGAGGGTTTTGTATTGAATTAGAATTTAAAAGAATTACAATATCCTTCATGAAGTGAACTTTATTCCTAGATGCAGTTATAGCTTTTACATCTCAAAAAAAAAAAAAAAAAAAAAAAAAAAAAAAAAAAGTATTCTGTTGGAAAGAAAGAAAAAGGAAAAAAAAACAACCAAACAATCCAGATTTTGTCTGAAAGGAAACAGACAGTTGTATAAGTAGAAAAAGAAATTTGAGAATAATGCTGAATACAAATAAGTATGTCTTTTAAAAGGAACTAATACATGTCTAGCTAATTCCTGGGTTGCTAATCCACAGAATCTGATGACTAGTAACTCGGTGTTTGCATGAGACAGCAGTTTACCTCTTCACTCAAAATAACTTTTTTATCCATTATTTTTAAATTTCAGATATTTTTCATCATGACTATCGCACCTGGTATGTAAAACCCCACTTTTGGTCAAAATGAACCTGTCATTTTTCAATTGCCAACAACTTCTTGTTGAATTAATGTGAATTTTGGGGAGTCTGTGTGGGTTCCATAGTGCTAACACTCACTTTTTGTTTTTCTGCTTTTAATCATTAGCAATAAAAATGCAATTTAGTTTACTACATGGCTGGAGTCCTGAAACTTCTGTCTTCAAATGCCAAATGTCTTGCTTTGTCTAGGCAAAGTCAAACTTGTGAGAAAAACAAAACAAAATAAAGCCTGGAAGACAGCTTTTCAAAATGTAAAAATTTGCTTAAGTTGTTTTCCAAGTAACAAATCCATGGAAAAATATATTATGAAGATAATATTCTGCATTAGAAATGACTCAGCAGACAAATAATAGATCTTTTCTCTTGCTGCATTCTTAGATTCCAGAGTAGTTTTCAGAGTGTCCCTTAATCTGAATCAGTAATTGTTGGAGCCTGTTTCTGATATATCAAAATGCTTACATCCAACTTTTTGTCACTGTACATCAAAATTAAAATCTAAATTAGATTAAATATGCTCAGTTTGCACAACTTTTTTATTCCTTTTCTTTTTTTCTCTTTTCCTTACTAGTCTGGCATTTTTATGGATAACTTTTCATGATTCATACAGACTGCACTTTACTAAAAAACCTGGAATTTGTCTTTTGCTTTGATGACCATCTTTAGACCTTCTCCTTTTTTCTTTTCTAAAGGTGGTATTTTTGCAGTACATACCATTTCCATCTTGTGCAAAAATGCCCAGATGCCAAATCTGGCATGTTAGCTCTCTATGTCTAGCAGTAACATGAACAAGTCAAAGTACAGTCTTACAAGAAAAAAATAATAATTTAGAAAACTCATTGTAAAAATGCCTTTGTTCATGATGAGTAGTTCCTTCATTCCTAAAAACAAATATGAGTTGGTGACAATGACCAAAGTGCAATGAAAGGATGGACAGGAGTCAAACACAACAAAGCCTGAGTCTGAAACACATAGAAATCATTAAGACTCAAGTTGTGCATAGCTGAGAAATCAGAAAACTCCAAGAGATATTCTCAGTTTTCTTCCCAGCCCATGGGCTGTGGATTGGACACCAGAAAGTTGCAGAAAAAAATTTTACTTTTATCAGGCAAAAATGAGGGGGAGATTCACACATTTTTTTAAAAAGGAAATCACCTGTTTACAAATAGAGAGGGGAAAAAGCTACACGATTCCTTTTTTAAAGATTTTACTTTCACAGAACTGCTTTTGAGCATCCAGAAAGAGCACATCTGAAGTGTGGAAGAATTAATGAAAGGAAAAACAACACACAGAAATTGTGAAGCGTTGCTCTTATAGGTGAATGTCAAGGGGATAAAGGGTTAAGCACCAAAAGGATGCAGTTTGCTGAATTAAATGAAGTGTCTGCATGTCAAGGTTAAGAATAAAGTGATATTTTTACCTTAGCTTTTCTCTGAAGGTCTATGCTGTCCTTTCTGCTGCTAGACCATAATGGAAAATTTGACCTTTCAAATCCTTTTCCCTAAATTTCTTGTGATAAATATTTCATTTCATACACAAAATGGAATTCAATATCTTATTTTCAATTTTCAAGAGACAAGTTAGTACCATTGGCCATGCTTCCATGCTTTCCAGTGCATGTTGAGGCATTCATGCCCTGGCCTTTCAAAGATGAATTAAAATTCAAATTACAGTTAACTTTCAAAAAAAAAGAAAGAAATAAAAAGGAAAATGAAGGAAAATGATAAAGGAATGGTGAAGTGGCAGCATCTGGGCAAACAGGGGAAAGCTGTGAATAAGGAACTTGTGGGTCCTAATTATTGGTTTTGCTACTGGTTTGATTTGAAACCTTGGGCAAGAGGCAATCTCTCTGCCTCAGCTATTCAATCTCTGTAATGTGAAATACAGCTGTACTCTTCAAAGACAGCTCGTGAGTTTCTATTCCTGAGTTTATTCAGGTCTTCCTTGCCAAAGTGGCTGCAATGGGCCCCTGAAAGCTGTGCTGAGATGGAGTGGGATGGGCAATGCTCATGGAAGGGCTGTGTGTCCATCCACCTGCTCACTGCAGCTGCTTGTTGCCTGTGTGGGACCATGGCATCAGCTGCTCCCACAAACTGAGACTTTTCATTTTCCTTACACATCCCCTGGTCTCTGTTTGCCACTCTCCAGCTTGCAGTCTCATAAATATAATGATTTCAAATATTATGGTTATAAACTCTAATACCAAGCCACTGCTAGCTCCAAACTGGCCTAATTTTTATGTCCCAGCTCCTGAAGCACACATTCTGGGCATCCCAGCATACTGTGACAGCTCATTCAAAACAAGTAGGGACAGAAACATAAATCCTGTTAAATTACTTCTGATACAGATTTTTATTCCACCAGTATGCTGCTATTTATAGATCAGAATGGCTGGATGGATAATTTCAAAGCAGAAAGAGATAATAGGCATTGCACAATGTAAAGACTAGATTCAGCACACAGAT
The DNA here is from genome assembly GCF_022539315.1 of Serinus canaria. NCBI lineage: Eukaryota > Metazoa > Chordata > Aves > Passeriformes > Fringillidae > Serinus > Serinus canaria. Next base: position 92,824,786 of record NC_066316.1, read on the forward strand.
GCCAAAATCTGGTGGTAGGTGCAACACTTCAGCAATACTTGAAGAAAAAGGTAATGTGCAAGGCAAAAAAATAATGTAAAAAGGAAAACTATCTGCTTTTATTTTAAATCAAAATAATTTCAAGAGAATGTTTAAGACAAGAATTAAAGAAAAACATTGCTATTTGCCTAACCCATATTTTACTACCAAATCTAGTGAGAGGTTTTCCTTTGACTGGGCTATCTGCATAAGACCATTCGAGTTTCTTTTTTTTCTTAATCCACTGTGATAATTTAATTTTGCACTGAGTTGATGATGAGAGATATTTCCAGGACACTTAGAGTTAACTGTATTATTTCTACAGTAAAAACAACAAAAAGAAATGTGACTTGTGAATGCATTCAGATACGGTACAAAAATACATCTGTTACCTCTAAAAGTTAAAGGGCATGGCACTATAGAATAAAAATCTCAGATTTCACTGTCCTGTGAGACAGATTTTTTTTTTTGGGGGGGGGTGTGGAAAATAACCAAATATAAATGTATTGTTATCTTCTATTTGCATGTAAGATTCACTCACATTTAAACCATATTTAACATCATCATTATAGATTCTTTTGTTAGTCCTACACTACACTACCAGCCTGCTCAAGGCAGTATCTAAATTCTGTTTCCATGGCACCATTTACCTTCCCATGCCACTTGTTTGTGTTCATTACTAGAAAATCCCAGGAAATGTTGCATTGCTGTACCAATAACTGAGTTATCATAAGCTGTGTAAGGAAGCTGTAACAAAGCAATATGTACCTTATTTCTTGATTTCTTGGATTGGTGGTTCTGGATTTATTTCCTTCATCTGTAACCAAATGCTATATTTTATTCACAGCACTGTAACTCTCTTTTAGTCCAGGTGGATCATGCTGGATTCAAAGGAAAACCCTGCAAGTTATATAGATGAGAAGTACAACTCACAAGCTATAAGTACACTAATAAATTAAACAATGCCCAGGAATGTCCCCAGGCTCTGGTTTCTAGTCAGATGTGGATAAATTGTTAGATTGCTCTGCATGTTTTTACCTCGTGCCACCCAGCATAAAACCCCAGGGTTTCAGCAGTGGTGTGAGGTCAGAATGTTGCAGGGAGACGAAGAGATCCCTGCCATTTCCAGCAGACACTTTTCCTGCTCACATTCACGTGCACAGGAATGTTTTGGAGGCTGACAGATTCACTAACAAAAGGTAGTTCAGGACATGCCACATGGTTTCATTGCCTGGCATTATTCCAGGGTGTGTTCCTACATAGATGTAGATACAGCACCTACTCCATGCAGGAATGTTAAGGGCAAAACAGCTGTTACAGCCATCCCACCACCTTGTATCAAGGTCAAAAATTTCTAAACACCTGGCTATAATTTGTTATGCTTTTATTAAGATATTATAGGTGAGATTTAATTCACCCATCATAGCTACATATTAATGAAGGTGTCTACATATGTGCTAAGCATCTGAGCTGCCACATACTGAAAAATTTATTAAATGTAGTCAGTGGACTTTGCATGGTGAGCTGAGGCCCCACTGATGAGATCTTTAATGACTGCCATAGGAACTTAGACATCTAGCCATCTTTTCTGTAGGTACTTGTATTTGATACTTTAATTTTGAACTGAGTTCTGTTCTAATGCTCGCCAGCATTATCTAAAGTAATTCTAAACATAAGAACATGAGAAAAACAGAGTAATTTTATTGCTTTCAAAATTGTAAGTGAAGCCAAAGAGCAGAATGATAAATGAAGAAAGCATGTTTTTTAATTTGTACATGAAATCTTATCTCTTCTTCTCTGTTCCAGCATCTTGGCTAACTTTGAGGCGTGGCAGCTTGGGTGCATAGGTCAGCTGAGTTGTGTCTCTCATTTAACACTGGGGCTGGAGCATATTCCAGATCCTATTGATGTCCAGGAAAAGGAGCAAGGGGAAGACAGGACCTTCTAGCATACAGGTAGATGGAGCATCCACAGAGAGCAGGGAAGCTCCTCTCTCACTTTTCCTGAGGATGGAAACTCTGAAATTTTTCAATCCTTCCATCCCAAATTCCTTCCTGGTCACTAGAAAGGTAACTTGAGTAACACAGAACTCATTCACTGGCAAGGGGCCCAGAACAACTTGGAGTTCTTCCCTTTCCTCTTCTCTATCTCCACTTTCCTCCTTTCTATCCTATCCACATCTTTCCAAGACTCCCCATTTGGGAAAATTTTGTTTCTGATGCATAATTTTATTTAATACTTGAAAATTGCATCATGGTTTTCATAAACAACCCTAAAAAAGGGAACAGGTAGATTGGTTGACAATGTTTCAACTCTCCTAGTTAAAAACTATTCCTGTTGAAGATACCAAAACTCAGTTTAATAATTGCATACAAGTTCTGTTTTAAAAATATCAATTAGTTTCATAATAAATAATATTTTAAATTAAATATGTGAGAACTAGCTACTTATCCTATTAAACTAAAATGACCTTAGCCAGTATTTCTTTGATGACTTTGATGATCACTAGAAACATTCAAAAAATTTATATATGAGAAGCATGTATTTAATCAATAAAACCAGCTGACTTCATATTTTTAACAAAGGCCAAGTTTAAATCCACTGACTTTCATCTCCCTTGAATTACTAGTTAATTTATGGTCAAATAATTTTATAATTTCTAAAATTATATTATTACAAGTGTCTGAGCACATAGTGGCATCCTGACCTATTTATAATGCTTTTTAAATATATTGTAATGTGTAATCTCTATAGGCTGTGTAGCACTGAAAATGACAAAAAGAATAAAAATGACAAAAAGAATAAAACATCCTCAGTGCCCACTCTTCCAGTTATTCTCCCACTAAATGGTCTAGAGGGTCACCATACACATGGTAATATATTGTGGTACCATACATGAATATATGCATGGTACCATACACAGGTATCTAGTCATATACATGTATATTTGCTGCAATTTAGTCACAGGAGTGCACAAGTATCATATTGACAGTTTCCTTCATAATAGATTTGCTTTCAGCAATTTATGCTTTCTATAATGAGAAATCTGGCCCTTTTATTACATTTGGCACAGAGCACTTAGATAATAGAGCCTGGAGAACAACATAAGATAAATTACCATTAATGGTGTAGCTTTTCCCCACTGCACTTACAAGAACTCAGCTGTGCTACAGCTGTTGCCAACGATTGCTAAAGAAATGGACCAGTTTTCTCTCTCTCCTCTCAACCTTCATTCATGAGATTTTCTTTTTTACTTTTCAGCAAACAAATGTGTTGACTTGTGAAAACCATTAGCATGGAGGTAGAGGCAATCTTTACTGCATCACATAATGTTCAAAAATGCATCCTCCAATTCTTTCTTCTTGTTTTTCTTCTTGCCTTTTTTTTCTCTTCTCTAATACAAATATAAGATTGAAAGCTCCTAAGATAAAAAGGGTCTCAGACACTATCTGTGTGATAGTCTCCTTTTCTGTATCCATTAATTCCTATTTGCCACATCTCTGTGCACAACCATATGTATACTTGTGTGGCATCAATTATTGTTCAGTTAACCAAGAAGTAAACAATTATTATAATAATACCTCTCTCTAATATGTACTTCTCATCAGCATATTTCAAATTTTCTGATGGAATAGTTGGTATTTGTTGTCACTATTCATAATTTACAAATTGGGAAACAATCAAGTAAGGTTTTGTTGCTAGAAGTCATGCCACAGGCTACAGCAATAAGAAGATCTCCTGAATCCCTGGTTAATGCACAATTCAGATAAGCTGTGAACACAAAAGAACCATTAAAGACAGAAGCAATGAGTCAGTTGGTCTTCATAGACTGATAAACAGTCTCTAATTATTCTTCTGTTCCAACAGACAAATCACACAAAAGGCTTTACTCTTGCTCTTTTATGCCAAGTGGAAACCTGAGATTTGGGATGCTTTCCACTGAGTTGAAAAAGAATCAGAGGAAAACTCAGCTAATGTAATTTGGTATTCCTTTCACATCCCATCTGGGACACACAGTGTTCAGGCTTTTATAGGAAAACCAGAGTAAACAGTTGGGCTCAAGAACTGTCTGTGTCTCACTTTTATTTCCACCAGACAATTTGGCTTATTCAATGTCTGAATAGCTATTTATAAGAAGACATGTGTTCACTTGTCCATTCTGCATAGCTAATGTTTGTAAGATATGAAAAGCAATTAACATGGTGATGAGTCTGAGCCAATACATTCTGGTGAGGGAGGGTGTATTAGCTTAGGGTCAGCACCCTTGCAGCCACATCCAAGTAACTTTCATTTGCCCTGGAGCAGGACAGAACAATCTTGTATCTGTCCAAGAAATAGTGGTTTGGACCCAGAACCAACAGCTGGCTCCCTCAGCTTCACACAAGATTTCTAATTTTATTACAGTCAGCCACAGCTCCTCTAAGTTGGTCTTTCCAGATGTTTTGCTGCTGCTGCTAAACACTGAGCACAAGGTACAAAGAAACAAGTGTGCTGACTAAGCCACACATAGCTGTAGCCTACATTGCCTGGTCTGTAACCAGTACTTACAAAAGTGTTTTAAAAGTGGCTTAGGATGTCTATGTAATTTGCAGAGATATTAGATTGGTACAGACATACAAAGAAAGTCTCTTTCTGAACACTTATTATCTGTATGCAGTATCCAAATGGCTACCTTAATATGTCACTTCAAATTTTGATAAGCTGACCATTCTTGGCTGACCACTTCAAAGAGTAATTGTGCTTTGAAGTGTTTTTGAGCTTTTGCACACATCTCTGTAAAACAGCCATTACAGCCATTTCCAGGAACATCTAAGGACAACACATACAAACTATGTCTTGAAGGCTCAAATCTACCTTTGGGCATAAAAGTACAGCTTTTTCCAAAGTCAGTCAATTTCATATCATCCTCACGCTAATAAAAGGAAAAATTTCCACACCTTGAACCTGCTATTACATGCATTTCAAAAGCTCCACCATAATTATCTGTTATCTATTTTCTTCCCCCACCCCCAGGAAATTGTTAGAAAAACTTTCAAGAGTTTTGTTATAGCACAGAGTTGTCACAGCCAGCCTGCAAAATGTACAGCCTAAATAAGTCTGCAGTGGCACAGCTTTCTAAAATGTCTGTGTTAAGGATAACATATGTACTCGATTACATGTACAAAAGTACTATACAGCTATGACCTGAAACAAGGAAAATACTTGTTTGAATAGCTCTCAGTGGTAATGGGAAGGCACTCAAATGCTGCCTTCAGTTGTTTCCTCTGCTTTTCCAAGCAGGCTGCCACTTTACCTGAATCTGCAGGAGTCCAACAAGGAAAGAGACCTTGACTGACTGTAAGTACAGCAGATCATCTAGCAGAGAGCATCTATTACACAAGGCATGGAAGTAGAGAAATGCTGTTCAATATTTGTGAGTAGAAAATGGGCAAAAAGAGAATTTGCAGCTATGAGGATCTTCCTTTAAACTGGAAAAAGAAAAACTTCCAAAGCAGATGCTGGACAATGGAATCAGTAACGTGAAAAATTCTCACTACTCTCCTTATAACATTTTTTCCCCCTTTTTGACCTCCCATTGTCCCAATGATAAATACACATGTTTACACTCCATTGACAAATTCAGTTGACTAAATCCATCAAATTTTGCATATTCTGTAGGAAAAAAAAACCCAAACTAAAATTGTTTCTGAAAATTAATCAGGATGTCTAGCTAGCCAGCCTCTTTTTATTCATAAATAAAATGAGCCTTGGGTCTTAATCTTCACTGGGGAACAAATCAAATTAAAAAATTGCATGAGGAAGGTGACGTGTAAGCACTGCTATTAGAGGAGTAAGCACTGCTGCTGAAGAACAGCCAAAGACAAATGGTCAGCTGTCCTGTGTGGTGCCTACACACTGTGCTTGCCTTGATGCAGGGACTTGACTCCACATCTTCCAATGACAGCTAACTACCCTTACCACAAGGCTAATGTTATTTTTTCGACAGTTTTAGCTGTTCCATCTTGTTTAAATAATTAAGCATTCAGTGACCTCTGAAGAGTATGTTTCTCTGATCCAGTGACTAGGACATTTGCTTGGCAAATTGACCTGTTAATCCAAGAAAGTATTCTGCAAAGACTTTTGTAGTCAATTTATTTCTATCAAAAAGGAGAGATTTGGGGTTTTTACTCATCCCTGCATTAATTGTTTCAATAGTCATGTACCCCTTGATTCATCATTAGTTGCCATTTTTCACAGTGCTGGTAAGTGAGCCATTCTCTAAGCAGCAAATTTGCAAAGTGTAACAAAATGTTTGTATAAAAATAATTTGGCTTAACATATATAATAAAAAATAGATTTATAGCAATTACTCATGAAAATGTTATTATTAGGTTTAGAAAGTGGCTAAAGAAGAGTGCATATATACAGATAAATGCAAAATACACACTTGATACACTTATGTACAATTGCTTGGTGTATGCTTTTAAGTCTGAATATAGGGTTTCCATCTCTCATATGGTACCAAGTACCAAAAAATTAATATTGAGGGGTATGTAGGCTGCTGCAGCAGAGAAACCCATTAGATATGGAGTGCCTTCATATAGCAGAGGGTCATGAACTTTGTTCTTTGATCCTACATTAGGCACAACTGTATTTAGTTCCTTAATGAACTTTATTAAGCAAGAAGAATATCAGAAACACCGTAAGACTCCCATCCCTGCAGCAACACAGGAAGTTTGCAAGATGACTGCCAATCTCTTCCTATACACATCAGCACTCTGAATTCAAAGCAAGTCTGGCCCTTCCAGCAGCTGGCTCTGCCCATCTCCCCTTGAATGTCTCTGCTCTAAGGGCAAAGCTGTAAAAAGAGCACTGCCTATTGATGCCATCCTGATGTCTACCTGTTTCCAACATTTTTATGTGGAAATTCATAAATTGGATTGGGAGAGGCATGTAAACACTGCTCCAATTTCCTCCACAGGATTTGACAGGTAGCATACATGTAGAGGTGGGAAGCCTTCCCACCCGGGCTCCCTCCAGACAGCACATGGCCGTGTCCTAGGGTGCTTTCTCCAGGACATTTGGAACAACAAAAGCCTGACCTAAGAGAGGACAGTTTAGCCACTTACTGTGGCTCATTTTGCTCACTAAAATGGGCTCAGTGAAAGAGACTATGTAAAATTGACGACTGTTGCAGGACCATACACAGTTCAGGGACTGGGGTTACTTGTTGCCACAAGCTGCTTTACTGCCTGGCTGTAGGGGCTTGGTTCCAAGTACAGCTCCACAGATGTTTGGGAGGAATCATTGCAGTGACCTGATGCTGGTGGCTCTGGAAAGACCCAGGGGCAGCCTGCCCTTCCTCCTGCCCTGCCTCCTGCCCACCAGACCTGCTGAGGGGCAAGGCTGTTGCATGAGGCCCATGGGAGAAGAAGATTCTGCATCATTCCAGCTTTAGCTTTCTGATCAGCCACCCAGTCTTCTGCTCCTGTGCCAGAGTGAGGATAAACTTGACGCTACCACAGAATGTATGGAAACAAAGTTGAAAAGGCAGCCTTAAACAGCCTGTAGGAAGACTGTGCCTAACAGCCTGGGCATATTTTATGTACCTGTCCCTGTTGTTTTCCCCCATGCTGGCTGCTGGCTTATTTTCCTAGGCGCAGTTGTTCAGGAAGTGGCACGAGGCTCAGGTGATGCAGCGGTTGCCATGGAGAGAAGCTTGAGCTTGCACTTTATTTATTTTATTTATTTCTGAATGGCAGCATGCTGCAGTATGTAAAATCTGCATGGCTTGCCAGCACACAGGATGCCACAAACCTGGAGCTGTGTTCAAATATAACCTGTCTTTGGAAAAGCACAGTAAAAAGCTGAGTCTCATTAGCAGCTGATTTTATTTCCTGTTTGGGATTGGATTTCCCTGGAGACTCATGTCTGAATTGTCCACTGAAGCAGAATTAACATCTAGCTGAATTAAATGGCTTTTTTTTTTTCTACCTGATACAAAGACACTCGATGCCAGTGCTGTAAAATATGTAATTTCAATAAGACATTCAAGAGTGAGTGTAACATGATGTTCTATTCCTTTTATTTATTTATATAGCAACTAGAATCATGCAGAATCCTTACTGCTTCCATGAAAAAGGCTTAACTCACATAGGTATATTTACAATAAATTAGCCACTGAAATTTATCCTGCAGTATTACAGTAAATCTTGCCATGCCAAAGTGACATAGGAGAAGTGTTACATTCTTTTTAGATTCACTTTATCTATTGATGCCAAAGCAGTGTGCAATTATTAGTGCAAATCGTGTCCTGGATAAAGAATCTTTTTGTCTGTCATTCACTCCCTACCCCCAAGTTTTGAAGGTTTACAATAGTCATTGTTTGGAACTAAAAACTACAGGAAGATCTAGTCTGTGTTTGTACCACTGGCATTGAATTAAAATATAGAAAGGTAAGGTAATTTAAAAAAAAATTCTATGGGTTTTGAGTGAGCTGAGGACATGGACATGGGAGGCAAGCCTTGTTCTGGCTGGACATTAGAATTTTTAAATTATATAGAAAACAAATACAGCTTTCCTAAATCTATTCCTTCATAAAAAGAAGGTAAATCATTTACAAAAATATAGCATACTAGATGTAATTAGAGATCTTAAAATTCTGCTTATGTCATTTGACAGACTCAAGGGCTGAACCTTTTCCAGTGTTCTGTGCATTCCCATAGAGCCATAGAGGCTCTGCAGGATGAGCACTGTCTTTCTTCTTACATCCCATTATATACTGCCAGTTGCTTTGACAGTGCTAGTTATCTTTTGATTGGTTTGGTAGGTATTTTATAGTTATTCATATGCACAGATGATTAATTAAGGCAGTTCATATTCATATTTAAATTCAAATCTAAGGAGCAATATTAAATTTTGTTCTTCTCCCCAAGATGAAATAGAGGGATAATCAAAGGATAAAATAAGGATAAATAGATTAAAAATAAGATTAAAATAAGGATAAAAAGATCCATAGTTATAAAGGGATTGAAATTAATAGATTGGTGACTCTGCACTATGAGAGTGATTTAATGGTCCACACACTTGAGCAGTATTACAGAAATAATTTCAAAGTAATATCTTTCATTAGCACAATATATGTAATTTCATTATGTCAAAGAAGTAATACCAAGCCTTATTCTCAATGAAGGAGGTCATATGGCCTGTTGTCCTTGCATGGGAGAGCAGGTCAATAATTCAGCACTAGGAAAATTAACACTGAACTTTCCAAAGTTTGCATGGGAGACTTACAGGACTGAAGTAAGTATATGCCAGAGAAAAGTCCCTGCAAGGGCTAGTCAACAAAACAAAACAACTGTTGTAAAGATGCTGGGGACTGCAAAGGGAAAGATAAATGATTTGTCATACTGTGTGTTGCTTGGTGTGAACTAAATTTTAGAAGTTAGAAGTGGCATTCAGGCAACCTTAAATATGGACATTGGCAAAATCAGCTGCTAAAAGAGGTCTAGAATTCAGCATCTTCTACTTTTCACTGGCAGCTTTTTCATTGGTGAGGAAATGCCCCTCACAGCAATATGGCAAGGTTTTTGAAATATTGCCACTGCTAGATTAGGCTTCTGAATCCTTCCTCAGCTCTACCACCATCTAAAAATAATAGGCCAGGCAGCTTCTTTCTGTTTGAATTTCCAGAAGGGCTTGATCTTTCAGTGACACTCATGGTAACACACATTGACAGCATGGAGGGCAGCACAAAGACCTTTCATGCCCCTGGCCAGAATCCCAGCCCTCAGCAGCTGGGAGCTGCATCCCACACTCTTCCCACTCTGAATTCCCCAACAGGAGCCTCCAGCTCTGGAGGCAGGCACAGAGAACTGCAAGGTGGCACCCAACAAGAGTGGAGCAGACTTGCAGATCTCCTGCCAGGGACTGGCACTGGAGAGACTGTGGGGCATTCAGGATATTGATGGTAAAAACCACCACCCCATGAAACAGCCTTAGCTTCAGGATTCATTATTTACTTTAACCTTTCAGGAGCAGATCCTAACATTTGATTTCTCTCTGCTATGCATACAGAGCCCAGCAGTGTGTGCAACCTGCTGCAAAACACATCACTACACTTGAAAAGATTTATTTTTGTAACTTTTGGGGTCCTTTTTTCTTATCCAAGATACCATCCTCCAGGACTTTCAGAAACAGACTGTCTTGGTGTAATCTGTGCTATTACAGACCAGCAACTTGAAAAGGGTTAAATATATCAGCCATTTTATTCAATAAATGAACAGGAGTGAAAAATGCAACTCCTTAGAGACCAGCCTATCCTCTGGGCAAAACACTTCCATCAGTCATTAAGGAAAACATCCTTCTCAGAGGATGAAAAAAGGAAAAAAATCACAAACTCCAACTAATGTTTATTTTCCAAACAAACCTGAGTGAGTTCTTTGAAAGGGTGACCAAGGAAATAGATGATAGAAAGGTGATGAAAGCAATCTGTCTGTATTTCACCCAGGCATTTGATAAGCTGTCAGATCAAAAACTGGTGGGGAAATGATAAGACAAGAACAAGTACTCTGCTGACATCAATTAAAAGCTGTCTGTCATCCCAAACCAGACAGTGCTAAGAAATTAAGTAACTTGTTAAAAGGTGCAGAGGCAGAGGTCTTGGCATGGCCATGTTCCAAAATCTGGGCTCATCCTGAGATTTTTTTTTTTTTTTACTATATTTTATACATGATTTCTTAGGATTTATTTCAAATGAATAAAATAAAAGAGTTGAAGGAGGAGGACTTGTCCCTGTTGTGATTGCTACTGCAATTCAGAAAAGTGTCTAGATTCCAAGTATGCATTTATGTTCTCCATGGATTTCAATTTAATTTCATTATATTTCCTTAGAAATTAAATAGAAAGAGTCAGCAAAAACTAACAATGAGATTACTGAAAATTATTTTCATGACTTGAGATCAGGGCCATGCTGTATATGTTCCACAAAACACTCAAAAAGATGAACAATAAACTCTCTTTCACAGAAGTGAATGGAAAACCCACACATTGGCGTTAAACACACAGATCTCAAAAGTTCCTGCTCAAAGGCATATCAAACTAAAGCCCAGGCAGTGGGGAACCTCTGGCATTGCTGGAGAACAGCTGAAATGCAAAGTGCAATACAAAAACCAATAACAAGAATTCAGGAAAAATGGGGGATTTTTTGAAGATTGAAAGAGAAAGAAATTATGTAAAAAATGATTCTTTGCTAAGATTCTAACTAAACAAGATGATTCTGAAAAATCTCACTTTTCTCTCCTCATGTATGATTCTCCATTTGACTCTATGTAATTGCAGCTTTTCAGTTTTAAGAGATGTTTATAATTCAGGATCAGATCTTGTATGAACTGTCATTTTTTGGAAAACATATTTTCAATTTGCATTCAGACTTCAAGAAAATGGGAAATTGAAAAAGATTAAAGCATTTATGGTAGTCTAAAGCAAAGAATTGCACTGCCTAAAACAAATATTCATTTTTCTCTATCTTATTATTAATAATACATGTATAAAGCATATTAGTAACTACAAAACACAAACGTGTCACACTTCTTTCTCTGCTGCAATATTTAGTCACTGATTGCTCATGAAGAGGAACTTCAAAAGCTGTGTGAGAATACACTTCCCACTACCTCAGCAATACAAAGAGCTTTAATCTCAAGATGACAAGTTTACAGAGGTGTTACTTACACATAAAAGTTTAATCAATATCCTAAAAGACTCGTGTACAATGTAATTTTTTAATATACCTTCTTACAACAGAAAAGACATTGGACATGAAAGTCGTATATTTCATGTTCATGAAACAGAAATTTTCAAATTGGACCTAGTTCAATATACAGAAGCCATTAGACTTAAAAGTGATTTTTTTTTTCCCCTCCTTTACTTTTTCATGAAGAGAATATGAAATTGATCTCTTCCAGTGTCACGTGGAGCTAATGCAATCTAAACATATTATGACCAGCAACAGAAATGCTATTTCTATTTATAAACAAAAGGAATAGCTGCAACAATAGATAAATTGGCAGCTTTGGGCAGGTAATGGTACCATTTCTATTCCTTGGGTGTTTTTGCAATATTGTGCAATAATTGCAATAATGCTTTTTCTGACTGGCATCTGGAAGGAAGGATGGAGGCAGCTCCTTCCCATGGCCACAGAGTACCCTTGTCATCAGCTCATGACACTGCACTGCTAGACATGATCCTAAATTCCCTCAGCTGGTACATCAAAGAGAACAGTGTAGAAATTACTCTTTTGACTTTTCACTTGGGTGCTTCATCTTCCTGTACAAAGAGTACCAGGAGTCTCATTACTAATGGAAATCTTTACAAAAGGCAATGAAAAGTAAAAAAGAAAGAAAAAAAGTCCAAGCAAATATTAGACCTGATGAAAACTTCCAGGTACTTTTATTTTAAATAATGTGCATCTGTTTAACAAAAGGGTGGCTAAAGCATTTTAGTACCAGGGCTTTTAAAAACCATCTCTAAAAAACCACCTTTGAAAACCAGAACTATCTATAATTCCATATTACTTGAAAACCTTCAAATTTCGAGGTGAACACATACAAGAACATTTTTTTTTTTACAATGCAGGTAACAAGGTTTTTAAAGACATCATCACAGAAGGCTGAAATTTGCTGTGAGCAAGTTTCCAGTTTGATGGGAAAAGGAAAAATCATTTCCCAAAACAGTTAAATTAATCATAAAATTGTTGGCTTTGAATATTTTTCAGCACACACCATCATTCTGTGCATGCATTTGTAATTCTCTGGTGTTTTCACTATAATATCTCAATAATAATACAAGATCTACTCTGCACTAAGAGAGTGGAGGTTTCAGGATAAGGATCTAAATCTACTGTGATACTTGCATATCAAGTAATGCAGATTTTAATGCATATGCACAATGCATATTTTAAATATTCCATGTGCTTCCAAAATCTTGCTTGGAATCTTGGCCTGAAACATTACTGCCTCATTCCCACCTGAATTCTCTATGTAATAAGTAATACCATAAACATTTGTAGTGATCTCTTGTAAATATAATAAAATGTTACAGGTTGAGGTTTAAACTATAGTTATTCATATTTTTTTTCTTAACACTCTTTGCCGGTGCCCCAGTGCCTCCACAATGCAAGTGCAACATCAACTTGGGAGTTCACTGAGTCCAGCATAAAACCTAGAAACATTGATGGGACTATTTTAATTCATTTCATCTTTCTTGGGACCAGACCTGTAGGAATATAGCCATATTATAATGTTGCTTCTAGAAAGAATAATTTATCAGCCCATCTGGAACAGAACTCAAATGCAGCATGAGATTGTATCTGAAATATCAATTCCAAAGACTCTTTGAATTGAGGTGGCAACAGCTGCATAGCCAGAAACATCCGAGTGCACCAACTAAATACTAATTGTGTACTGGAAGCAAGCTGTTTTCAGCAAGAGTAACACAAATGCAATGCATTAATATTCATGATTATCACATGTATTATTAGTAAAAATAATGTCCATTCATAAATCTGTAGGCATGGTTTGGATAGGTGGACTACCTATTCTTATGGTGAAGGCAAAATCAGCTGGACAGCTGGGTTTGCAGCATTGTGATCACTGATAGAAAATTTGTCCAGTCGCTGGACACTAGTGGCATCTCCATACCTTAAAACTGGGGTCAGTTATTTAACATCTTCTTTACTTTCTGGAGGAGGTCCCCTGTCAGCAGCACCAGTTTGTGGGAAAGGTCAGTACACTGCCTAATATTACTGAGATTCACAAGAACCTGGCAGAGAAACAGGCTGACAATAAACTTGTGTGCAAAGAAATGTCAAGTCCTGCATCTGGCACGTAATAAACTCTTGCCTCAGCTGAGACTGATGGTCAGTTGATTGCAAGGCAGCTTTGCAGAAAGGGACTTGGAATTCCTGGTGGGAAATTGAATATAAATTAATGGGGCACCCTTGAAGGCTTTCAATATTGGACCAGGTTTTCTAGAAAGTCTGCAGATATCTCCATCCTTGGAGATGTTCAAACTTGACTCTACAAGGTCCTGAGGAACTCTAGGTTGGCATTGATTTGAGTGTAACCTGGACCAGATGTTATGCAGAGCTCCCTTAAGATTTTTATTATTTTGTGATTCTAGATTTTAACAACCTGCTCATAAAAATATGGAATACTATGCATTTACACTGATTGGAAAAGTATTAGCTCTGTTGCATATTACATCAACCTGTCTTCATCTTTTATGAGTGAATAGAGTCATTCTTCAGTATTCTTGTGTTGCATCTTATCCTGTTCAATTTTCCCTTCATAAAATTGGGACAGCATATTTGTCATTCTTAAAGCAAGAAATAATGTTGCAAGTCTGACACTGCAACAATGAACAGCATACTCATAAGGCAGATATTTTCTAGCTAAAAGAAAGGATGCTTGCATCTGTTTTATATGATTTAGTGACTAACTTCTGCATAGACGTAGCACACCATTCATGGCATATGCTCTTTGCTCAGTGTGTTTAATAAATAGATTGCCTTCTGTTCATTTGATAACACAAATTTACTTGCCTTAAAAAATTACTTTGTATACCCTAAGAAAATATAACCTCATAGAATTTGGATTAGCCTATAAAATGGCATTTTTGTGGCACTACCATGCAATTAAGGGTCACATCCCTGAGTGCACTGGAACACATAAGTTTACTGTAGTTCCTTCCACTGCTAATTGGCCTCTTTTCCAGTGTACCTCTCCATGACACTCTGCTCACTGTGTTTTTCTTAAAACACTACACCATGGATTTTTATTACCTCCAGACTAAATGTGTTGCAATTCTTTAGTTAACTTGAAGCTTTTGAAGAGACATTTAAGACTCTACTGTGTTGTTTCTTGAAGGCAGTGAAGTTCTTTGCTATGAAGATGTGATGAGTGCTTTCTTTTGTCTTTCTGACTTACAGCAGAAGACAACAAAGGAATGCAAGCTATTATATGACACAAAGAATGTGGCTTCATGCTGCCTTTGGTTTCCTTGATATTGCTGTATTTTCACTGTAACTCATTCTAATTATCCTCCATGTATTAAAATTATATTTATTTTAAAAGAGGAAGTGATGACCCTTAAAGTACCAGTATGTACTGATTCAGTACAGTAACAGCTCTCAGCAATTGAATTTCAGACACCACCTGCATCCAGATAAAACCAGCAAATATAAACACTAACTCTTCTTCTAAGTCACAAGATTGAAAACAGCCATTCTGAAGCAGTGCAACTGAAGCTCTCTACTACTGAGCTGAAGCTCTTCAATCTCTGAGCTCTCCTACTCTGGATGATGGTTTGTCTGCAGTAAAACTCTATATTGAGAAGGCAAATATTGTGAACTTTAATTCAGCTGCAGTGGTGCTATTCCTTGATTCTGAGAAAGTATAATCTCTCTCCTGAGAATCAAAGTATCAGCTGAGATTAAATTTCACCCAATCATATTGGCAACAATCCTTCAATGGATTTCCTAACTTCAATTAGATTTCAAAGGCACAACTGCAAGAAAGTGATGATTCTGAACATTCTAAATTGGATATATTTCACTTTACAGATTTTGCAAGCTGATGGAACATTAGGGTTAGTTTATTTTGAATACAGAGTTCTGACCTTCTCTCTTTCCAGAGTTTATTTTTGCCTTACCAGTCATTCAGATACATCTCCTTCACCTGCTGATAGTCCATAAGACAACACAATTTTACTGAGATCATAGTTTTTCCCTCTTAGTACAAGTCCAAATTCTGAGGCACATAAATACCCCAAAGACAAAAATAACTGAACACATTTGAACATTTAGTTTCTATGGAGACAAAACTAAAATGTCTAATGTGAATTTATATTCAGCCTGATGCCTTACAGGTTTGAAGCACTTCATTAAGGCTTAGAGAGAGATATTATTCCATAAATAAATACACAAAAAATAAAAGAGAACCACCCAAAATCCCACATCCTGTGCTTCCAATATGCACTTGCGTATTTTAGTTGTGTAGGAATTGCTTCTATCAGCCAGTTCCTGTTTTTCTATTCCCACCCTACATCAGAGACTTATAGATGGAATCAAGACACATTTTTTGTCATTTTCAATAGAAAAATCTTTTTGTTGAAATATGAGAAAACTCAAAAGTCAGGACTTTGAGGCTTCTAGCTTTCACTCCAAGTGTTTAGAGAATAATAGCTACAGAGTTAGGTGCTATAAATGCCTGATGCAGCTAGGTCAAAGTAATGAATGTTACATGTCTGACCTTTTAAGCCAGGATCAGCAAAAAAGGCCTGAAAAGCACAGCATCATGATTAGAGCCGTAGAAGTACTCGTGAGATTTCTTTCAGGCAGTCGGATACAGAGCCCACTTTTAAAAGCGCAATTTTAGTGGCACTCTATTCAGTCTTAAAGATCATATTTGAAGAGGTGTTGTTCACAATTATCCTCTGCTTTAATGATGTTTTCTGAATCCTGTTCTTCTGCAAGCCTTGTTAGTTAGCTTAATGTCTCAGCCAGCTCTTCCTTCTCACAAACTGCAGGTAAAATACAACATGAGATTATTGGTACTGAGGGTTACTGTAAAGAATTTTGCCAGGCTTTGATGATTATGCCTGAGCCAACCTCCACGTGATAACTTTGTAAGTTGTCATTAGCACAGTGCTGGGCTTCAACTCAGTCCCCAGCAGGGCTTTTTTAGCTCCAGACTGTATCACATTAAAAATGGTTGCAAAGTTTTTTGTTTTGAAACTTGCTCACAAATGACCAGCTCAGAGCCTGAGCAAAATGACTATAAGTATAGACATCTAGAATAACCATGAATTACAGTGTGGGAGCCAGGCTTGGCCAAATTGATCTAACATGGTTTTTACACTATTAAGACTGTTTATCCACTTGAGGATCTGCCAATCTTCTTGTGTTAAAAAAGACCATGTGTCTGCTTAGCTAAAATTTATTATGTAAAAAAATATAAAAAAAAAAGAACAGGAGCATAAAGTTGGGTTCAGTGGACAGAAGTTCCACTGCCTGCTGAACTAACTCCAGTGCAGAGGCAGGTGGGAGCAGCATTGAAGGTGCTCCCAAGAGGACCTGACAGCAGCGAGGTCCCTGCTCCTGACCAGGGCAGGTCCGTGTCTGCTCGCCTGGCTGGCAGCAGCTCAGAGCCAACAGGGGCTGCTCCCCTGAGCCCCCTTCCAGCTGTGTTTTCCATGTCTGCTATTAACACTGTGTTCCATTCAGCCTCCTTTACTGGCAATGAGTGTCCACAACACTACTTCAAACACTGGATTCTCACTTACTAAATCTGGCATTTTTCCACCCGAAGGTTTGTTATGGTGCAGACTGACCCAAGGAAGTTCTGTACAGACAGACCCCATGTTTAGTTCCCTAGCTATGGACTGTGTTACAAAGATTTACCACAAATAAATATGAATTTAAGGACTTTCACCTCCATTTTCCACAGCATCATCAATATTAGTGTCTGCAACTGCCATTTCACCACATATTCTTATTTACATATTCCTTATTTGTACCTTTGGCATAGAACTTTAAGAAGACCTGACTTGTGCAATCAGACTGCCCATTGGTTTGGCAGCTTGCAACTAACTGTGAACTCAAGACCCAATTTAAAAGGGAATAAAATTTAGTAGAGATAGTTTGTGAAAATCAGAAAATTCATCAGGGAAATGCACAATAGTGACTCCACTTAGGGCATGACACTGGAGCTGGCAGAAGCTGAGTGCCCAGATGGCACACGGGTATTAGCTCAGCAATGCTCACACAGTTGCAGGGTAGCAACAACATTTCCACTGTATGGTCTGTTATGTGGGATGAAAAGTCATACAATGAACACAGTTCATGGGGAATTAGACTTCAGTACTTCCATTTGCCTAAATGGGAACTAATTTTGTGGTTGTTATCATGCTCATCAGTTATCCTGGTTAATTAAGACTTGCCTGTATATTTGATACCTTATAAATTCTTATGCAGAGTAGCTGATGGAAAAAACATTTACTTATCATTCATCAAAACCCCAAAAAGAGATTTATATTACTTGGCTATAATTCTACCAAAATACTTCCATGGACTTTAGAAGCCTGAACGTAACTTGTGTGTTTATTGGGCTCAAAAAGAGCAAAACTCAGATGCCTAAATGAATCTTGGAAACACTCTTGAGTCTATACACAGACAATGTGTACTACTAAAAAATACTATTGGGTGAATAGGCTGCTATTCATCTAATCTTAAAACAGATGTCTTAAACAGGATAGATGAATCTTGTCCTGAAAGTACTCGCTTCTCTCCATTTACTGTAGAGTCTGAGGTAACTTGCTTTAACAGAAACACCTAGAGTGTAAATACTTAGAGTTAGGTGGAATGAATGTCACCTCTGAAAATCAAATGTAGAATCAGATACTTAATGTACAAATAAATCCTGTCAAGGATTCCACAGTGAATTTCTTTGAAAGGAAAAACGAAATGAACCAGGCAAGTCTTATTAAATCCCAGCTGATTCTTTTCCTCTTGAGTAAAACCCAAAGAATAAATCTTTTTCATTTTAAAAGTTCTTGTTCTGTATCTCCAGTGCAAAAAACCAGTTGATTTGAACAGTTAGACTAACATGAGAGACAGACACACTAGTCACTGCTTGGAAGCAGTGTTCCTCCCTGCTCTCTCCTCTTCCAAACAAGTTTTTCCGTAAGGCTCAAATTTGGTAGTTGATGGCACAACCTCCCACACTTGTCTGTGCCATACTGCAAAGAAATACCCATAGCCCCTGGGCCTTCCCCAGTCCCAACCAAACCTTGTCAGTTTTAACTCCATTCATTTTGCCCCAACTTAATGAGATGAATAGTTGGCCAGGATCATTTAGCAAGACTTAAAATTATCTTTTAGGAAAAAAAGCAGTGAATCTCCAAAGCAAAACAAACAAGACAACCATTCCTAGAAGAATGTTACCAACAATATTCTTTACTACCTGTGCAGACTCTTTCTAACCCCAAGCCCCTGCAGCAGATGACATTCATGTAGGGACACTAACACATGGGGAACCCTTATAGCACAATGCCTAACAAGTCTGTGAACGCAGCACTGATTCACCATGTGACACATGCCACTGCACAGCCCTGAGAGGTGGCCCCAGCTCACCCAGAGCCCAGGGTGCTCAGAGTGGGCTGAGCTGCCCATATTGCTGGCAAATTGAAGTGTGGAGAGCAGGGCACGAAGGGTGAAGGGCTGTGCCCTCCCCTTTGCCACCCTGGGGGCAGGGTGGAGAGGCTCACCAGAGGTCCAGAACTGCAAACCCAGAACTGAGAACTTCCAGCAGCCACTGTCCTGCCACAGGCTGTACTTCTCTACTGATTATGGAAATCAGCTTTCAGAAGTGACCTACTTGCTCTGAGGGAGGCTCTGCTATGCTATGCTATGCTTATCCTTATTTCCAGCTGTGCTCATACTTACTTCCATGACAAAGTCTGGTAATAAAAACTCAGGCAAATCAGCAATGCAGCTTCTAGGGATGTGGAACTTAGTATCAGGATTTGAGAACAGTGAGTTGCACTAAGAATCCAAAGAAAGTTTTACTAAATCCAGTCCAGAATATTTATAGATTTATAAAACTTTAATTTTGTATACTTTTTAGAAATATTAAGAATATAAAGTCTACTATGAAAATGCTTTAATACAGTAATAGTTATATTTTTGTCTTAACATGGCTGAAACTTATTGAGCATTCTTTGCATATCTAGCACTGTTGGGAAAATAGCTTTGACTTCAGCTCTGTAAGTATGGAAAATATCTCAAACACCCCAAACACCTCTATTTCAAGAAAAAATAATTTGCTGTATTGTGCAAATTGACTAAGATTTTGGTATTCACATGAGAAAGGTCTTGTTCTCAAAACGTGCTTTTGTCTCAATAAATTTTAAAAAATGCCTTCAAAGACATAAAAAGATTGAAACATTCATATCATCATATCTGTAATTTTCATTGCAGACATTTCTCCTATTGCATAACAAATGTGTTGGAGAGGTTTGCAAAAGGCCATGCAAACTGTAGGCAATATTTTAAAGACTAAGCACTAAAATAGAAAGAAAGAGGTCAAGAAAACAGAAAGCTATGATGTTAAATAGCAAAATTACACACTGTTTAACTTTTTAGAGTATATGAACAGTGTAGCAACTATTCAGACCATGAAATTCACTAATATCATTAAATGTGTGACAATCAAGAAAAAGCTATAATCCACCTTGACAGAAGTCAGTGCATCAAGCAGAACCTTACTTGAGACTCCTGTCACTTTCTTAATTGGAACAGTAACTGGGTTTGTTTGAAGGAGTGAAATGTATTCTTCATCTTAAATTATACCAACAGGTAACAATCAGAGCAGGAAGACTGCAGAAATTACTGGAATAATTATTAAATAAATGCAGTTGAAGACAAGTTGCAGGTGACAAAACTTGTTTCATTGAAAGGAATCAGTTCATGCAAAGAAAGTTGTTTGTGAGACCAGGCAAGAAGGGCTGTAAGCTTTTGTTGTAAAGATAAGTCAGAATATTCTGATTTAGGATTTTAAAATCTTTAGAAAGCTCCATAGATATTAGAGAGTGAAGTTGAATTGGGTCATCCTCATGGTAGACAGAGGAGAGAAATGGCAGAGACTTGCATCCTTTTCTCAGTCAATGTAAAATGTCATGGCTCAGTTATCTTCAAAGTCTGCACAGAAATGCACACCAGGGGAGGAACTGCCCCCAGCTCTGTTCAGGCCCTAACAGGGAAAACTTGGCTGTCTGATGGTTACAGAAGAAACAAGGGCAATAGTCAGAATGAAATAGTGTCTCAGTACCAGTGCAGACTTCTGCTCAGGATTATATCTGTATAGGCTCTATCTACATGTACTGGTGGTTTTGGTGGAGGTAGAGTTCATTTTTTTCACAGCAGCTTCTATGGATTTTGGATTTGTGCTGTAAACAGAGCTGATAATACAGGGGTGTTTTTGTTATTGCTGAGCAGTGCTCACACAGAGCCAAGGCCTTTTCTGCTCCTCACCTCCCCTCATGCCACCAGTGAGGAGGGTGTGGGTGCACAAGGAGCCTGGAGGGGACACAGCTGGGATGGCTGATCCCAAATGACCCAAGGGACACCTCACATCATATGGTGTCATGGCATAAGGCTAGGGGAAGAAGAAGGATAGCAGGGACATTGAGAGTGATGCCTTTTGTCTTCACAAGTCAGCATTACACATGATGGAGACCTTTCTTGGGGACAGCTGAATGAAGTGGTGAATGAATTCTTTGCCTTGCCTGTGTGTGCAGCTTTTGCTTTACCTATTAACCTGTCTTTATCTCCACACATGAGTTTTCTCACATTCACCCATTCAATTCTCTTCCCTTGGAAGGGAGTGAGTGAGTGGCTGTGCTGGCTGGGGTTAAACCACGAGCTGGTGTAAATGAA
The DNA here is from genome assembly GCF_022539315.1 of Serinus canaria. Taxonomy (NCBI): domain Eukaryota; kingdom Metazoa; phylum Chordata; class Aves; order Passeriformes; family Fringillidae; genus Serinus; species Serinus canaria. Next base: position 92,846,276 of record NC_066316.1, read on the forward strand.
ATATCACACAGGCCTTGAGGCCAGCTGTGACTACACAGCTCTTGTTTGTACCACTGAAACCCTTCATCCCCTCTTCCACTTCTGCTAATGAGATGCCTGCATCCAAACTGGTTTTGGGAAAGAAGCATTACCAACCTAAGTCCTTGAAACACCCCCAGGCACACACAGAGGGAGTGCTCTGGCACTCAGCTGTGTGGATGGCCACATGCCAGCCAGGGGATTCAGAGCACAGCCCACATCAGCTCACGGTGACAGATGCAGTGACAGGCACTGGGCAATATGGCTCGCTGAACTGCTGCTCCTGGGACTCAGACCAGATGGAGAAAAAGGGCTCACCTAGATACATCCTACATCCCACAATAGGTGAGGCTGGATAATTACAGACATGGAGGAAAGGTTGGTTGAAGAAAAGTGAGAGGAAAACCAGTTTTTTAGGACCACTTCTATTTCCTTTTCTTACTGTGACAAAAATCCCAGCAACGACCCACCAGATCTTTGAAGGCACACAGTGCAAGTCTTGTGTTAGTTGGTGACTTGTTTGCCCAAGGAATGTACTTGCTCTCTGATTTTTTGAGATGAAGACACTACAGCATCCCCATATTCCTAAAGAATTGCTTTCATCCTATAGTATTCAATTACCTTCCTAGGATAACATGCTTAACACAAATATAGTGTTCCAGGGAAAATTTCTTTGCTTATGATCTCTTGCAGATAGATATTTCTCTGTTTATTTAGCAACTACATAATTTGCCAAAAATAATGGGGAAAACATGAATTTCAAATTCCAGTTTCTGATATCAAGACAAGTATAACGCTTTTCTATTAAGTGAGAAATAAACAGGTAAAGTTAGTGCATCTTATTTGATGTGGAAAGTGTTATGAGAATGCAAATAATTCTCTGCAGGAAGAAAACAAATGTTTGGCTATATTCAGTGAGAATGTTTTATAAGACGTAACATGAAAGGAAGTTTTGGATAAAACTTATGAGGGCTTGGGTTTATTTCTAAAGCTTGTCCTAATATTGAGGTTTTTTTGCTACACCTCAACCTAAAAGAAAAAAATGATATAAAGGTGATACTGAAAGAAGGCAGGTAGAGTCTTAATTGCAACATACAGAATAAACAATGTTTGTTTAAAATGATTTGTGTTTTCCTGTAAATACATGTATTCAAAACATCAGCAATGGATATATAAATCAGTTTCAAATGCTGATAACTTCCTGATTATGTTGCAATTCAAACATTGCCCAGTTAATTATGACGAAAGATATTTCCATGGAATGGTATGCTGTTTCAGCATTTTCTCTTGGGGATTACTGCCCAATATTGTCATTAAAGTAAAGCAAAAACCTGATGGTGGATGAAGTATAAGCCTTGTTTTTTAGGTGTCATAAGTATTGTACCTCAAGCACCTACATAAAAATTCGTGAGCTACCATTTCCATAGCAACAGGCAATACAATTTAGCTAAGATAGCTGCTTTCCATTCTAGGGACTTCATTGTCATTGCAGTTTCCAAAATACAAAAGTGTGTCTTCTAAGACTCTAATACAGTAAGCAAAGTGCTGGAAATGCTGAGGAAGGCATGGATTTTATTACAGATGCAGAACAATGCTTCTTTCTCTTCTCACCTGAATTGCACGGGATTCTCTACCATTTTCAAGTCACCACATACAAATCTAGTTCTTGCTGTGCAGGAGATCCAGTGAAAGGCATCTGAAGCTGTCCTGTCTCTCATGTTAGTCTGATTCTTTCTGGAATGTGCAGAAGGAGCTTCTTCACTGGCCAATTCCTTCTTTCTCTCCTTCCTCCTCTCAGTTACTAAAATAAAATTCACTTCAATGCGGAGATTCAGCACACCATATCTGGGGCACCTGTTAAATCTCATATTGAGCCTACACACAGTTACTAATTTAACACTGCTGACACACTCCCAGAGTTGTAAGTCTTTTGCTTCCCCAATGGTTCCATGAATCTTGTTATTAATCTGAATTACTTTAAAGTGCTTTTTTAAAAACATCTGCCTCCATACTTTAAAATTAAAAAAAAAAAGCTATGTGAAAAAAATTTAAAATAAGAGTTTAAAAAGACAGCAGAACTAATATTCACACTAAAGGTATTTCACACTCGAGTAGCTGTGGTCGAAATGGAAAGATCATGGGGAACACCATCAATTTCTACCCACTGGAAGTATAGGATTGCAGCCTGCTAGCCTTGCCTTGCAAAGAATAATGTCTTATACTATTTTCTCAGTGAGGGTGGAAGAATTCCTTTTGAAGGAGAAATCTGATTGATGTCAGCAAGTGAATCACCACCTGTCCATGGGAAATGGATGCTTTTGAAAGCAAGCTATATTGGACACTGCATTTGATAGACTCTGTAATGAAGTGATGGCTCTGTCTCTGAAGTTCTCCTGAACTGAGTCCCTGACAAGGACCCTAAGGCACTCAACTCCTCAGATTTTCCTTACTACAAAAATATGCAGAAGGTAAAAAAAAAATAGTTTTTTTTTACTTCACCATTGAGATTTAATTAATTATATATGATATAAGGATGCAGATGATTTATCTGACTTCTAAGTTACTTTCTCTTTTTGACAAGTGCACCAATAACAGAAACTGGCACAGATAGCTGGAAAAGAAACTGTGATGCTGGAACACAATCACCTGTCCTGTAGGTAGGTTACATGATTATTTGTCAGGAGGTGACATAATATTCTACTTATGAACTTCTGTAGGTGAAGTTCATAAGTAGAATATATTTCATCTTACTCTTGATCTCTGAATTATTTAATTCAGAGATCAAGAGTAAGATGAAATATATTCTACTTATGAACTTCACCTACAGAACATATAAAATGTAAACATGGCAGTTAGCTTCTTTTTTCCAGCTACAAGGCAATGCATGGTTCTTATAGCCAAAGATCCTGACACAGGGAAATAATCCTCTATCTCTACATCCATCCAAACAAATATGTACAACCTGACCACCATTTCATTCATACAAACTAATTACATATGGTCTAGCACTTTGATGAAGGCTTAAACTGGTTCAGCTGATATAAAAAGAAAAAACCATTACACCTACCAGAGTAATTATTACGAGGGTATTTTTATCCTGCAGTTGAGCACACGCAATAAACGAGCATTAGATTATGCTACTGAAATAGTGCATGAGCCTTCATTATCCTACAGGACAAATTCTGCAATCCCCTCTGACAGACTCATAATCACAGCAATAACCAGTTCTTGACCTGTGAGACAGGTTAAGTATGCCTGCCAAACTAACAAGAATAGTAACTTCTCTTTCTGCAAAATTGATTGTTAACACCAGAACTGTAAAAAGTCATCTTCATATTAATTAACAGTGCCTAGTCTTGCATTAAAATCAAACACATAGACACAAGTCACTGATCTTGATAGGTAAGTCTTACACAACACTTCCAAAATTTATGAATGGAGGAAATATGGCCACATTTATTCAAAGGTAGAGACAACTGAGGAAAACACCAGCTCCTATCATCTCTCATCATTATGATCACTTCCTTGGCTGAAATCTGAATGAGGAAACAGTTCTAGAGCTATGTCAAAAATAAAATTTAAATTCTATCAGTTCACTTTGAAGTAGAAAAGACTGATTGTGGCATTTTAGCTTTGAGAGTGTCATTTAATATTTTCATAAGAACGTGCTTATATAGCTGTATGATATATAATTGTCAAAATCTTGTAGCACCAAAGAAATACCTGACTTGTGATCTATGCAAGACACAAAACTTCTGGCCAGAATCAGTTTGCTTATGGAAAATAATCTGAACATCTATTCTCCTTGGGTAGTTCTTGTAATTCACAGCTCCAACTGCTCATTTCAAGAAAAAGAAAAATTTAAAGGTCTGAACTAAATACATATTTCAAAAATATAAATTTAAAAATCATTCTGAGGTGTTATAATTTTAGGGAAAATTATATTTGATAAATTAATATCTATAAAGATTAGAATGAAAATAGAAACAATTTTTAAAAAATCTTTTTTTGCTTACAACAAACAACTAAAGTTCATTTAAAAAGTGCTACTGGACTACATAATTGGCCACTGAGGATAAAAGCAGTTATTATTATATACTGTGTCCTGTGAATTTTATATATTTTTATATATATACTAGAAGAAGATGTACTAATATCTACTACTTATTTTGTAAAATATTCTAAGTACAAGCTGGCCTAAACATGTAGCCTAGGAGTAACATTGGACAGTACATAATGGCAGAAAATAAAAACCCCATCAATACAGGATATTTAATATTCGTGTATTTGAGAAGCTGCTACCTGATGAATTAAAAGCATTTTCTATATCTAGCTGTGAAAACAATTTACATTTAATCCATGCTATCAAAATGAGGAAATTAAAGACAGCAGGTTTTAGATGAGGAGTCAAAGCTTTGCAGAAGACAAGCTTTGACTGCCAACATGGTTGTTCTCTTTTCAATAAAAAAATTAAATTGTCCTCCTTAAGGATTTGCCTTTGGCTCAAATCCCAATTTGATATCTTTCTTCATATGAGTTTTTTGGACTACTAGTTTAAAACACCTGAATATACTTCTTTTGGGGGACTTTAACATTTCAAATCTTCCTTTGACCTGTTTCTCTTAACATTATGAAGTGCTGCAATAAGCTCCTGCAGCATCACAGTCTAAAAACAGAGCTCAGACTAAGAATAGTTGAATGACAGTTTGGAAAAATTGCTGCCTTAAGTGAACATTGGGGAAAATTTGTCAAACCCAATATCATAAATACTGTAGCCCTTGCTGTTTTCAAATAATTACAATTTAGATATTTCTGAAAAGACATGATTAATTTAAGAAGATTCAAGCCATGACTTCATGCATTTGCAAATCAGAGATACACCATGTAGCTCTGCAGGATCTGGTAGAGTCCAAATATTTTTTAAATTTATTTTAGTTCCTTTAAATTCTGTTTGGTGGTAATGAAAGAGGTATATAATTACTCTGATTCATCCTGTACCCTTAACATGAAATACCCCAGAGCACTTAGAACCAATAATTAATAAAATATTTAAAAAGAATTAATTAAAAGCACTTTATTAACTAAATTAACTAAAAAATAATCATTAACTTCACATTAAACAAGATCAAGAATTTTGCAGAACTCATTAGGACTTTGTATAACTTATGTTATATAAATGGCTAAGAAATTGCTAGTAGTACCTGCAATACCTCTATAGCAACAGCTCTTCATACAGTTCTTGTTAAACAAGTATGAATCATAGCTGAGAGCCAAAGAAATGTGACCCAGTAATCCTAAAGAGTAAAATAAATTAATGTGGCAATGCATCAGTACCATGTGTCTCTGTGAGACTCCTAAGTTCAGGAGTATACAGTTCCTTCACTTCTGAAATTGCCATATCTTCAAGAAAAGTGTGTATCCCTTTCATTTTTGCTTTTTGCATATATTTAGGTGGAAAATAAACAGGTGAAATTGAGTATATAGAAATAACCATTTGAATGCAGGAATGAGTCACACAACTGCCAGGCTCCTGCATGATTAGGCACTTTCATTTCTTTTCCCATCTCTGTAACTCCGTGACCGGGCTGTACTCTAGAGCGAGCCCACACCAGCACTCTGTGCATGCCCCAGCCCAGCATCCCCAGAGCACATCTGGATCCCCACCCCTGGAAAGGTTTGCTCAGTGACATGCAATCCTCAGTGCTCAGTGACCCAGGAGAGGCAGGCTCCAGAGCAACCCAGACTGAAAGCAAATGAGCTATTTTGGACCAGGAGACTGAGGGAGCTCAGAAACAAAAGAAATGTTAAAAAAATTCAATCAGTTTGAAACAGTGTTTCAATAACCACCCCTCACCCCCCACCCTCCCAAGTACGTATTCCCAGAGCAGACTTTTCTGGTTGGTACATAATCATTGGTTTTTTACCTGCAGCTTCATCTGGAAAACTGATCTTTTGAACAGCAGGACTTGCACAGTTACATCCCAACTAAGACTCTAAAGGCAAGATAGGGTACACACAAACTTTCTCCTCATGGTTTTTACTTGAGACAAAAAAGTCAAGGGGCAAACACAGAACTGGAAGAAATTAGCAGAACTAAAAAAGTTATTGAACTTGGATAAAATCTATACTAGATGAATAAAAGAAATGCAAGATAATTTATTTTTAGTTTGTGATTCTGTCCATTTAATTTTACAGATGCTCAAAAGAAGCTCAGCTGTGAGTGACCTTTTTAGTTTTGTTTACTAGCTTATCATACTCCACCCTCTTAAGGTCTGATGAATTTCATTTTCTATTTTGGGTTACTTTTTTTTACCCCCTTTTTTTTTTTTTTTTACTCAATCTTCTCTTCAGCCTAAGCTTGCAGATCTTACTTTTTTTGAACACTAAAAATAATGTTACTGAAATTCAGTAGAAAGATTAAAAAAACCCCTCGAACACTTAACAGATTCAATTCACTAGGCAAGCATTTCCCCAGATAAAATCAAGATGATAGTTAGCCAAATCTAGCTGCAAAATAGTATTTTCTCTAAACTTGTTCTTTAAAAATCTGTTAGCTCTAATCAAATAACAGAGAACTTTGATATTCTGTTGTTGATAGTCTTGAAGTAAATTCCACTCAGTGTTATTTGTCCTAAGACATTCAATCTTCATTTTCTACCCAGCCTTACAAATACTTTAGGCAAAGGCAGAGAAAAAGGATAAAGATGAGACTTCCTGTGCTTCTGACACAAATGCTACAGTACCTGCAATTATTATGGCTGTGAAGACACTCACAGATAAACTTTTATTTCAACCACAATACCCAGTACTGGTGTACTGAATGAAATGTCCATTTAAATTTTTGACCTAGCAGATCTGTGATGAGGAAAGTGCACAATTCAACAGGCCATTAACTAATTCATGAAATGATGTTTATTATATGGACAAAGTGTTATTTCTTCTGGAAAATGAGCAGGTCACTGAGCACTACCTTGATCTGATACACTCAGGAATTGGAATGGATATTTTGAGTTCATATTTGATTAGCATTTGAGACACTCTTTCTCTAAACACTTCCCCCAGGACTGCACGTGCCAAGTTCCTACCATAGCTCGAGCTATCATTCAAAGACCTGAGAACACTCACTCCACTCAACGCTATCTTAGTTTTACTGACAGTGCTGAAGACAACAATCTGTTCCCTAGACTATTAAAGGAATTTCAGAAATTAAAAAAAAAAAATGAAGTTGAAATTTACCATCACATTGCCAGCAGAGAAGAAACCTTTGAAAAAAAATAATATCTTTGTCCCTGAGGTATTTTAGAAAAACTCAAGCTTATTTAGATGAATTGCAAAAAAGCAGCATTTATCATTAACACAATGCAAAACAGTCTGTGGATCTTACTGACCCGTTGGGTACTTTGGGGTGGTAGCAGGGAAAAGAGCAAACACTGCACACTAAAGCTGAATTAAAAAAAAAATCAACAGAGATGCAGAAGGTGCCTTTGAATTACCTTCTGTAGAGTCCTAGCTCAGGTGGGACCTAACTAATTTTTATGTGATCCAGAACAGGAATTCATAGGCATGTTTCACAGCCCGTGGAAATCAAAGCAGACAGCTGCTATTAACTCTGATGACCATGGAGCTCCTCTGTGTTAAAGCTATATTCTTAATCTTCTAAGTGAGCTAATACAAGATATTAGTTATAGGGATGCAGTCTGAGGAATGTATTTAAGTGGGACTTAAAAGTCTCATCCCTTTTTTTCATCCCACTTCTTTATAGAGACATCCTGGTTAATTCTCCTTCTTCTTTGGACAAATGATCACCCAAAACTCAGTGCCCACCCAGATTTCACCAGATTGAAACCACTAGATTTCATATGCTGCCATAAGAGCATTCCCTTCCACCTCAAATCTCATGTTAGCCACATCAAACTAGGGAAAAAATGCTCATTCCTCAACTTGAATGTCAGTTACCTTTTAGGATTACCACTTGGTTTGCTTGACACAGACAATCACTGTAACCTGAACTGCAGCTAAATCCTTAAAAAGGGAGAATTAAGAAGGAAGTGTTATGTACAAATAAAAAAGTAATTTACTTCTATATGCAGCATTTACAAAATTCTACATGAATATATTCTCATAGCTTTTGAAAATCAGGGCTTCCTAGGACAGCTGTCAGAAAACCAGTCTTACAGTGTGAGCCTTGAAGAGTACAATGAACCAAATTACCAGAACAAAAGTTGAAAGGTATCTTGACTACTGTATAAAATTTTTTAGTAGTCATAGGGGTGATAAGATTGTGATAGTCTATGAAAGAGGCCAGGTTTCAGACCAAGGCAACAAGTTCATCAGGCCAGGTGACACAGCTTCTCAGCACAGAGACCTGTCAATAGGTCACTGCAATTTGTCATAGACACTTGTTCAGAAAACATACCTGAAAAGGGGGCAATTTTCAGTGTTGCTGTCAAAGGCATAGCAAAAGGAAGACTGGCAGCTGAAATTAGACAAATTCAACCTTTCCACAACATTTCCTAGCACTAAGGGTAATTAAATATTGGAATGGCTTACCAGGGGAGCTGGTGGACTCGCCATTGCTTGGAGCTTTAGGACGAGATTAGATATCATTGTAAAAGAGATGCTTTAATCCAGCTTCTGGAAGTTCTCAACATGCCCATAACACTTGCAGCTCTGCATTAAGACAATGACTATAATCAAATCTCATACTTTAGGGTTTCAGCTGATCAACTGCAAGGGTTATAAAGAATTTATTTCCCTTCACATAAAAACCAGAGAGATACTTTAGTGTGGTTTATTCTGATCTGTCTCTGAGTAGCAGAGATTGCAGAAATCTACAGAAAACACAATGGGGCCAGTGGCGATAGGGAAAGTACTTCCTCTTATCCTGAAATTCACAAAGCAGTCATATCCAAATGGGAACTCACATGAATTTAAAGTCATCTAGATGGATGCAAACCCTTCCTGCCCTGGAACCTGTGTGATTAGGTCAGTGCAGAGGCAGGTTTAGTCTGTCTGTCCTGCTTAGGGTCTGACAGTAGGATCCACTCAGCATTTCAATGACACTGCTATATGACTTAAGAAAAGGATTAATTTCATGCTCTGCTCCTGCAGAGCACTGGCCAAGGGTCAAGTAAAAAACGATTGGAACACCATACCCTTAGAGGTCATGTTAATGAATCCTGCTGGATTAGCTCAAAGGTTGGGGGTTTTGCCAAGGTGGGATAAATAGAAATCTCAGACGAGCTTGGTTTGTGTTTGCTCAGCATGAGATACAAATCAGCTGTTAACACACATATCTCAGCTAATTAGCTAATTGCTAATAAAGATGCATAAGTAATACCTTGATCTCTTCTATCTGCTGAAAGTTAATATACTTTAGCCTAACTCGAGTAATCATGTTAAAACATAGGTATCAGGATTTACTGTTCTGTGTTTTCCAGCATATATACATAAGCATCGTTTTTGGTTTTTAATTTAGCTACACCTGCAACTGTACATTCTGCACTATTTTATCAGAATTCTATAATGACTTGGTTATTAAATATATGTAAAGCTGAAGGCAAGAAAGAACATTCTGCTACTTTAACCCTTCTGTGTGAAAAGAGTATGTCTTAACTCTGTCAAATAAAACATTAAATGAGAGATGGATCTTCTAGTGATTTCTGTGAGCTGCACAGTAACATGTTCGTATTGTGAGTCTCTAAATAAATGTCTATTTAAGTGAAGTCCACACCAGGCTTTAATGCTTATTGTCTGCCTATACTATTCCCCCACATCCCTTTGGCAGTTGGTTAAATTCTTAGGTATTTCTGTCTGTGCTAAATAACAGGCCATTTGATGGATTTGTGTACAGCTACACCTGGAATGTAATGCAGGCATGTAAATCACCTGATGTGCAATTCTGGACATTTACCATGCAGAATAAGGATGATTTATCTTTGCCATAATTTTGAAGCATATGTATCAATATAAGGGTCTGTTGACAGTATTGCTCATTATGATTATATTGTCATATTACAAGGTAAGAATGGGACACACCATGACAGCACCATCTAGTAACATAAAATATTCATGCAAAAACAAAAGCAGACTCAACCTTTAAAAAGCAGAGGAAAAAAAAAAAAAAGATACACTCATCCTGCTTATCTCAATGTCTATTTTGGTGACACATGCATTTATTTGACAGCACCTATGAGGATCAAATTTACCAGATGGCCCTAATTAAGCAGTATATTATTCCATGGGTATCCTTACTTAAACCAAACCAAAAAACTCAGAATAAGAGTTTTCTCAACTGGGATGAAAAGTGCCAAACTCTGCATTTACAGTCTTCTGACTTAAACAGACCTGAATTGCTGTGCTGCTGTATTTAAGTACAAATAACTCTGACAAAATCTGTACTCAGATCTGCTGCATACTGCACACAAATTTCATTATAATGAACTTCTAAACTCTTTTATTCTGTTGGTCTTTTTTGATCTGTATCTTACAGCATACCTAATGCCTACAGTGCAGGAATGATTGGAAAACCTCATTTGAATCTACTGTCGCATGTTTTTTTCAAGAATTATCTTTAAAGAAAAGCTGAAAGAGGAATATTATCCTATGCACTGGAAACTTTAGAAGCCAATAACATAATAAATAGTAATATCATTCTAATGATAAGTATCATCGCAAATTTTGACTAAATCTCTTTGTTACACAAATATTATGCCTTAGTTTTCACAGCCTGTTCAACTGAAGGATTATTCAAGATAATTTTGAATACAGAAAGAGTCCACATATTTGCAGCAGAGATTTACTTTATTTCAGACAGTGCTCATTTATATTCCTTCTGTGCCAAAATCTCTGCACAAGAAACACAGAAGTTCACATAATCAAATGTATCAAATTCTCTGCTCTTGTATTTCTTCTAAAATATTCCCAACCCAAAATGTTTGAATTGTGAAGTACAGCTGTAAAATTCCAAAGCATTTAATTGAATGTACTATTTTTAAATTTAAGTTCCACACAGCAGAAAAAAATGTGTGTGTACAGTAAAATCCACTGGATTAATGTAATTGTGTTATCATTCTTTCTTGATTCTCTAGCGAAAATGTTCTTACCATTCAAAACCTCTTTCCTACACACTTCTAGTAATAAAACTGGAAACTAAGTCTTGTATTTCTTGAATTTTGCTTTCCTTAAATACTGACTAGTGGGGTTTTTTTTTTGCCTGCCTTACAGGATCACATGCAAGTTTGAATAACTTGAAGTCTTTTAATTAGGACTTGTTTTGGAATAATTCTTCCCTCCCCTTGGATTGTTTACATTAATGATATAATACTTAACATTTAATGCAAATTTTCAATTCTTTTCTTTAAACTAGTGCATGTAATTGTTACATTTTCTTCATTTATCTGAAATCTAAAAACCCCCAACTAATAGTACAGTTTTGACATGTAACAAAATGCTGTCAGATGCACACCAAATAAATTTTACAACATCCCTTTCCCCCCACCCTCCAAGAAAACTGAATGAACTGAGTATAAAACAAACAACAATCTAATCTAACTGTCCACTTTACCTGGAAATGCATGCCCTGTTAGAGAATCCAAATCTGAAATTAAAACAGTGAAAAAATAATCTTTAACACTAATTTAATATTAAAAATCACAAAAAATCAAAAGTAAACCTGGCACCAAATATCACATTATCATTAATATAAATTTTTAATCAAATATATATAGAAACGCAAAACCAGAAAACTTAACATTACATTGTGAAGGTTTTCTTCTCCATAGTTCTGTAAAGATGTAAAATATTATCTAAAGATTAAACCTTTGAACACTGTGAGAAGTTAATTAATTTTACTGTTTAAGACAGACATACCACAATTATATAGGAATTTTACAATACTTTGCAAATGAACCTCTGATTTCAGAAACCCATATCTTGTGTATAAACTTTCACTCTACCTTTGTACATAAGAAAAAATTAGGAAAGTGCAGAATGCTTTTTAGACTGTACCCTTTTAAATTGTTTTCTTTTTTGATCACAACATATTCGAGACCCAATTTTTTCCATTCTACTGTCCACACCTTTTTTTTTTATTATTTTTTTTCTTTTTCCATTCTTTCTGTTTTGAAAAGAGTTGGGATTACTCCTGCTGACACCATAAAGCATAAATGAGGGCTTTGCTGGTGGCTCCCATCTGAAGAGACAGCAGGAAGGCACATCAGTGATGCTGGAGGCATCAGAATGGGCCCTTCTAAATGTGCACTGAGACCAGAACTCAGAATTCCATCTTTGAAGTGCTTTGCACCTTTGGAAATCCCATGCTCTTAACAGGGATTCATTTGGTAACTTTGAGGAGTTGCACTAGAGCCAGAATGGTGATGGAGGCTGACAAAGTGCAGTCAGCACTGGCTGGGATTGCTACTGCACTGCCAAAGGGGAAGGCTGGCTCCAGACTAAAGGAACCCTCCTAGACAGTGCTCTGCCACACCATGTCAGTGATGTGAACCCATCTGGAGAACAAGCCCTGTTGCTAGGAGCAGTCCCCCAGGTCCCAGTTAGCCCACCAAGGAAGTGTGAGAGCCTCAGACTCCTTCCTCCCTTCGTCTGACAAGTGGGATCACACAGGGGAGCAACGACTGCACTCTCTTGGAAAAACACAACAGACAGGTTGTGGCTGACCAATCCACCCTGCTATATGTTTATAGATGAGCTTTCTTGTCATTTTTAGGAATTGATTGCATTTACTAGCAGTGCCTGGAAAAAATCTTTTAGTACTGTTTTATAGACTACTTCATCTCAAAAAAAAAAAAAAAAAAAAAAAGTGGTTTTCTTATTGCAACAGTTGACTGACACAGGATTCTAAGTTAATGGTTTAGGCTACAGAAATTCTGAACTTTTTGTAATGCAGTAACTTATTCTAAAAGTCATTAAGAAAAAAATTACCAATTAACTCCTGCAACTGCAGAAGGAACTCTTTAGACAGAAGGAAAATTATGCTTGGTTCTAATAACTTTCAACAGTTTACCAGACATTTCCTGAGGACTGTGAACATGCTTCGTTTTGTAAGTGAACACGGGAGAAAACCAACCTAAAATGTGATAAATGCACTAGAGAAAACTGCTTTCTGAAATCCAAATTGTTGAATACAATGAATTAACTAACAATTCCAGTATGTGGTGTCTCAAGCTTTATCATAAACTGCAGAGAAAAAAAATGCATCCTCAGGATTTTTTCTTTCAGGGTTTGAGAGACAGAAGAATGTTGTTGCCCCCTAGGAGTCCATAAAAACCACACCAAAATCAGATTATGCATAGCTGGAGCATCTAGCTAGGCAGTGACTGCTTCCTGGAGGCACAGAGACAGCCTGCAGCTACCTTGCAAATCAGAATCACCCAAAAAATATCTAATAATTGAATTGTCCAAAATGCTGTCACTGTGCACATCCCGTGGCACATCCTGGCACAGCAATAAGGTGTTTGAAAACATCTGTTCTATATCATTAATAAAAATATCCTGATGAAAAACCTGATGATCCAAGAAAAAAAAACAGAAGAGGAAAAAATATCTCCTTCCTATAGCAGTGAAAATTATCTACTCAGACACTGGGATTTTAAAAAAATAAAAACAAACAAACAAAAAACCAACCAACCAACTCAAACTCAAACAAACAATTCAAAGCAAAATAAAATAAACTGCAACCAAACCAGAAAAGTGGAACTTCTATCTGAAAAGTTCATGTATATATTGTTACTTGCAGCAGAAATCACTATTAAAAATGCTACTCTGGAAGAAATGCACATAAGGTAATGCAAAGTAATTAGGCTCTTGTCCCACCATAAAACAACAGTACTGTGTAATACTTTGTGTTAAACTGATGATATAAATTGTGGAAGTGTTTTTTTCTTACAATTCAGCCCACACTAACTGAAAACAAGGTAGTTTGTCACCCAAGCATGTGTCCTGTGTGAACTGTTAAAGAGAACCAGAGCTACTTTGTTAGCTGAAACCAGAAGATTTTATGGTATATTGAACCCACAAATCATGATCCACGTGCCCCAATTCCATCATTACATTTCACAAAGAGTGATACCAGCTGACACTGCATAGGCAGGCAAGGTAAAGTTTCCCACATAAAGATAAATACCATGTGCAACATTTCCCTGCTAGAGTTCAATACATAAAATTACTGCTGTTATAATGGAATGAAACCTTTGCTGAAACAACTGGAATATTTAGACTCTGCCATAAGATTTCTTCTACTCTTCTATGGACTCCAAGGGCAGCAGGAAAATGATCATTTCCTGTTATTGTCAAGAGCATTTTTCAGTTTCATTGACTGATTTTCAATTAAGTAAGCCTAAATGGGTGGAATCCAATTTTCCTCCATTCCATTTATGTAGTGAATTGCCCAGATTTGTTGCTATTCACTTTCATTTTCATACACAAGGCTTTCTAAGCAGCTGGAATCTGAGATGAAAGTGGAGTACACAAAAGTGGCACACACTTTATCCCCTTTTTAGGCCAACATAGCTAACATGTCAATATTAGCAGTTATCAAGGAATTGCACTCATGAAATCCAGACCTAATTCATCCTATAATGTCATTTATTTAAGTAATAAAACTGGTGATTTGACAATAAAGCTGACTTTGAGTTATAATGCAATGCATGATTTTTTAAATGGGGAATGAGTGTGCACTTTCAGCAAGCAGTATCTCTGGTGCACCACATTTTATTAGCTCAGTGCAAAGCAGACGCTGGAGATGGTACAAGATTTCCATGCCAATAAACTAATTATTTCTTCCTGGAGTTGATTAGCAAAGATGTAGCCCTCTCTGGGTCTTGCCTCCAAGGCCTGTTCTTCCTGTTGTACAAGCAGCATTCACTGCACAATGCACTGCTCAGCTTTTGACTTCTCCTCTCATGGTGCTCCTCGTGCTGTGCTTGCAGTCAAATATCAAAGCTCTGCATGGCTGCCACTGCCATGCACTGGCAGAATGCCAACACAAAATTAGTGCAAGGGGTGACTTTTACAGTGCACAGGAAAACACACTGAAGGTGCAGAGCTCATTTAAATCATTTAACAATAAAGGCTCTCCATGGCATTGGCAGCAAGATGTTGTAATACCAAACTATCTCTGGGAGCTGGTACTTGCTTAGAAAGGTTAGAAAAAGCTAATGAATGCTAAATCATGCTCTCTAGAAAATACAAGATTTTGCCCTGCTTCTAAGTCTTTTAACAGCTATTGTCAGCAAGAAATAAGTGCAGCTTTGCTAAATCTCCAGTTAGACTCAATCTTATTTTATTATAAGCCCCTAACTGGGCAGCAGAACTCAGGAACCCTTGCAGATATGCACAACACCTGTACCATGAGTTCTACAAAGCTCAAGTCTTCTTTAAACAAGATGAGTTGAGTGAAGTCCAGCCACTCATAATATTTGCAATACAAAGGAGTGGTTGCAAAGGAGAGAATGAAGAGTGACACAGAGCTGCAGTGGCTGAAGATGAAGGAGATTATTTGCATTAACTAGGAGTTACAGCTGGAGTTTTGACAATCAGGTCAGTGAAAACTATTGGCACGTAACTCAGGATTGGATTGGGATTGTGAGTTTGGCTGCACCAAGATCTGAGGGTTAATTTGGTAGTACCCAAACCTAAAGTCAGAGGCTAAAGAAGTAGGTGAACAATCCTTTGCATTAGCCTCTAGAGGGGGAGAGTTTCCTTCAGCTCCAGAAATTATGTAAATTATTCACTGATAAAAAGCTTTTTCAATAGAAGCAACTCTTGCACAGCTCTTTTGCCTCAGCTTGGGTTGACTTTATTTATTATCTGTCACTATTATCCTAACCTACTTCAATAAATCTGTTTTCAGAGTGTCTCTTATTTTCATTATTAGGTTATCTGACCACCGACCCTATAAAGAGCATAATTACAATTTTAATGGAAATGTAAACCTTTCCTTGTGAGAATTTCCCTAACCAAAAAAAAAAAAAAAAAGTTAGCATAAAGGTTGCACTCAAGAATTCCTCACAATGCAGTCATCAGTCATCATCTTACAAACCTACTACTCACTTGTGCTGGTATTTAGAATTCATTTTTATTTTTGGAGATATTAAAAAAAATCCAGCTGAACAGTTAGTTATGAAGAATTATCAATATGACATTCAAAAAACTATTTATTTCTCTGATTCCATTTGATAGTATTAATTTTTAAATAAAAATTACATTGTATGGAGACAGGTAGATTACATTTATGCTGCTAACCAGGGTTTCATTTAACTGCATTCTTTCCTGCAATACCATTAAGAGTAAGATTCAAACTCTTTTTCAGTAGAGGTGTTTTGTTGTGAGATATGTGTCTGAGCTTCCATTAGCTCCAGTGAAGAAGCAGTTGAAATTGAGTCAATTATTTGCAAAGGAGAAATTAAACTTGTACAGAGGAACAGTTAGAACAGCTCTTTCCATTGACAAGATCTCTAATGACTACAGTGTGAACTTAGACAGCTACATATCTACATAACCTGCAGTGTAGGCAATTGGAGATGAATCTCACCACCAGAATCTTTCAGGAGAATTATCTACATATATGGTATGGATATGAGAATAAAAGGGGATTTACTTAGACAAGCAAAAATTGTTGGTTTACAACTGGCAAATTTGATGGCCTCAGATGTCCAAAATGGCTCATTAAAATAAGTCCTGGACAAAAACAAGCTTAGTTCTTTCAGCCTCTAGTGCAAAAATTCACTGATAATTTTTCCCCTCTTTTAAAATCATGTTATAATTATACAGGTTGATACTTGCCACTTCATATTTTGCTTTCTGATTTATGTTATTCTAGGAATGGCTACAAACTGAAACATAAAAAGATCTATCTGAACACCAGGAAACCCCTATTTTTTTTTCAGTCATAAGAGTGACTAAGCACTGGCACAGTTTGCCCAGGGAGAATATGGGCCACATGTGGCAATAGTGTTGACAGAGTAGAAAAAAGAAGTGAATTATTCCTGATGAGACAACTGAATTGAGAGAGACAGATTACAAAAAATATTGATTAGGGGAGCTTTATTAATAAGTCTGGTTTCTGTAAAAGAAAACTTCTGTTATTATTAACTGGTAACCATTCACACTGGCCATTGAAGTCTTTGCACACACAGCTCACCTTGTACTTGCACATTCAGAGTTTTCCACAGTGCATGACTGGGAAGCCAACACAAGCTGTGTGCACAGAAGCACAGGATCATAACAGCACATGGGGGCTCCCAGGTGGTTGCCCAGGAAGTCCCTCAGAGGGTCCTTCACTTCATGACATGTACCCTGTAGGCTGGCCATGTGTGGCAGCAGCACCTACCCTGGCCAATTAAACTGCATCATGATTCGCTTCTCTTCTTCCAAAACATATTTTCCTCATTTCTTTACTCTGTCTCACTTTAAAAACTGAAGAAAAACAACCACTCACAAAAAAATAAAAACTCCAGAAACCTTTTCTTCACATTTTGAAAGCCATCATTAATCCATTTTCTTCTGCTGCTGATCTCAGCCAATTGGTCTGCTTCATGCTTCATAGTATAATCATGGCCTCAGGACTGGTTTACCCAAATTCAATGCAGGATTTTAAAGAGCATCTTAAAATATGTTGTAGAACCTACAGCTGCATGCAGACATCTCACAATCAGAACATTAATGCTTTCCAAAGTAACTCTCCTCAGGAAACTAAAAGTACATTGTGGATGAAATCCCAGCCCTGGTTTCCTGCAGTGATGGATGCTGTACTGACAGCAGCAGCAGCACCCACCCTGCTTGAGTGCAGAGACTTTATTGAGGCAGCTTTATTCCCCAGCTCTTTGAGAGCAGTCAGGGAGGACACCTATCATAGGAGGGAGGTTTACTGTAATTTGGACCCTGTGGAGTTCATCACAGCTTTACTGCCTTGTATTGAGCCACGATTTCCCAGTGGACTACCACAGGCATGCCATCCTCATCTCATGTAATAACCCAAACACTTTCAGGAAGGCACACAGTATCATCTACAGGCACACTGTTATGTAGATATGTGCATTTATGTAAAACAAGCATACAATGAAAAGGTTCTTCAGAAAGGTCAGCACAATCATTATTCATTCTTTCCCTCTGACTTCCACTTGTGTATCTGACTTAGCCATGGAAAAGGTGAGAGCACCTCTTTTACCTAATGCACTTTAGGATCAAATTCTTTTAGGATCAAAAGCACTTTTAAAATTGCATATGCCTGACCACTTAATAACCAACACCTTAAAAACATAGAATCATTTAAGTTGCAAAAGACCCTGAACACCATCAAGTTCAACCATTAATCCAGCACTGCTAAGTACACCACTAAAGCATGTCTCTAAATGCCACACATCTAAGATCTACGTATCTTTTACCAGGGATGGTGATTCCACCACTTTCCTGGGTGGCATGTCCAAATGATTGACATCTCTCCTGGTGAAGAAAGTTTTCCTAATATCCAATGTAATGTTTGCTCATGCCCTATCACTTATTACTTGGAAGATAAGACCAGCTTCCCCTCACTACCAGATCCTTTCAGACCCTTGTAGAAAATTACAAGGTTTTGTCTGAGCCTCTGTTTCCCCAGGGTAAAAAATCCCAGCTCCCTCAGCTGCTCCTCAGCAGACTTGTGCCCCAGACCCTTCAGCAGCTCCATTGCTCTTCTCTGGACATTCTATAGCCCCTCAATGTCTTTCTTCTAGTGATGAGCCCAGAACTGGATGCAGGACTCAAGGTATGGTGCTTCAGTCAGTGCCCTGATCCTGCTGGCCAGATTATTGCTGATTCAGGCTGGGTTGCCGTGGCTGCCTTGGCCAGCTGGTTTCACTGCTGGCTCAGGTTCAGCTGTTGTCAACCATCATCCCCAGCTCCTTTTCCTCTGGGCACCTTTCCAGCCACTCTGCCTCCAGCCTGTAGCACTGCAGGGGCTGTTGTGACCCAGGGGCAGGACCTGGAAGTTGGGTCTTGTTGAATCTCATACAATGGGCCTCAGACTATGCATCCAGCCTGTGCACATCCCTCTGCAAAGCCTTCCTACCCTCCAGCAGATCAACACTCCCACTCAGCTTGGTGTGATCTGTAAACTTTGTGAGGGTGTGTGTGCTCAATCTCCTTGCACAAGTCACTGATAAAGGTACTAAACAGAACTGGTCCCAGTACTGAGCCCTGAGGAACACCACTCAGGTCCAGCTGCCAGTTGGATGTATTTCCATTCACCACAGCTCTCTAGGCTGCCTATCCAGACAGTATTTTACCCAGTGAACAGTGCTCCATCCAATTCATAGGCTCCATTCTCCAAGAGAATGCTGTGGGAATGGTGTCAAAGGCTTTTTATTTGTCCAGGTAGACAATATTCATGAAGGAAATCAAGTTGGTCAAGCAGGACCTGCCTTACATAAACTTATACTGCCTGGGCCCTGGTTGTCCTAGCCTCACATTTGCTATCTTCCAGGCACCTGAGACCTCTCTGCTTAGCCAAGGCTGCTGATAATTGATGGAGTGGCTTGATGTGCACTTCCAACCACTCCCTCAGTACCCTTGGGTGAATCCCATGCAGTCCCAAAGCCTTGAGAGTGTGTAAGTTATGTAGCAGGTCACCAACCATCTCCCCTAGGATCACAGGGATTTCATTCCATTCTCTGTACCTGTATTCCAGTTCCAGAGCCTGGAACCTGGAGAACAAATGCTCTTACATTCAAGACTGAGGTAAAGAAGGCATTAAGTACCTCAACCTTTTCCACATCCTTTGTCACAGCATTCCATAAGGGATGGAGATTCTCCTTAACCCCCTTTTTGTTGCTGATGTAATTATAGAAACATTTTTATTGCCTTTTACATCAGTAGTCAGACTAACTTCCAGTTGGGCTTTGGCCCTTCTAATTTCCTTCCTTCTTAATCTCACAATATCCTTATTGTATCCCTGTGGTTTCTGCCCCTTGTTCCAAAGGTCATAAATTTTCCAGTTTTTCTGAGTTCAGAAAGGTTCTCTGTTCATCCAGGGCAGTCTTCCTTCCCATCAGCCCATCACCCCACATGGGGACAGCCTGACACCTAAAACTTTCTAGGTAGTTACATTTCTAACTAATTTTTTTAAAGGACACATACTAATTTATTGCAGTCTAGCCAGAACTACAGCCTGGCCAGACCTAGGATCTGTGGAGCTGTGGTTAGTACAGTACTGTTCTTGAGCTAATAACCTAAAGCGCTGATTTGGGCCAAAGCTGATTTCTGTTCTAAAACAGCAAGTGTAACTCTTTCCTATTTTTCTGAATAATACCACAGCAAAAAACCACAGTTTCCAAATTCAGGAGATGGCTAGCACAGGCAGCCATAGGCTATTTATACTTACTCAAAATCTAAAAATCATTATTTGTACATAGAATTTCCATATTCCATCCAGCAAATAGATGGCAAAAATTTGAGTCTACTTGTATCTGATCTATACATTCAATCACATTATCTTTCCATATGAAATGCTAAAAGTTCAATTTATCAGACATTGTCATGGAACATTTGTGTTCCTTCATTCAAGAAGTAAAAACATAATGCACATCCTGATATGGTGATATCATGACTCTCAGAAATATCAAGCTATCAAATTTTTGAGAGCAGAAAATGATAAAAATTAACAATATGCTAAATAAAACTCAAACAGTATATGTTATGTTAAGATATTTGTGAAACTGTCTGACAAAACTCTGAAGGTAGGCTCTGGGCAAATGAGGAGTCTCAAACAGAGGTTCCAGAGCATCACACAAAAAAAAAAGAAAAAAGAGAAAAAGCCCCCTGTTTCCTGAAAAGTGAAATTCAAGGTAATATATCTGCTCAGATTTACTGCCATTCCTTCCTAAATCTGCTTTCTTCATGAGAAAGGCAAGAAATCCTGTGAAATTCAGCCATTTCACTTCATGCCACTAATCATATCAAATACTATGACATAACTTTCAAAAGCTGCTTCTTTAGGTCAAATTCCTTCAGTTTTTCTCATTCTTTCACTTCTGGAAATGCATCTTCCTTCCTACTTTCCCTGATTTTTAGTGACTTCATTTTTCTTGAAAATTATGGAAATATAAGCTGTTGAATCAGAAGGTTTTTCTAAACAAAAGATTATTTTCTCTCATTTTCAACACAACATGAGCTTCTCTTCCTCTAAATCATGTGAGATTGCTTTCATATTTGTGTTCAGCCTGATCTAGCCTTTCATATATCATTCATTATGTTCTGCTAACCAAGAGACATCACTTTTTCATTTTCCTTCTCCTGTCCTTTTTTTCCTTTTATCAGATAAAACAAAGCAATCTTTCAAGCCTTTGATGCCCTGCCTGGTTTCAAAAGACTAAATAACTATGTTTATACATTGACATATAAAGTACCAAGTCAAGCTTTATATGACAAAGCTGATTCAGTGGTTTACTAAATATTAGAACAATTCCAGTTGTACTAAACCAGCTGAATCTTCTAAGGACTGTAGCTATGCTATCCAAAGCTAAGGAGGAGGGGAAAAAAATATCACCCAAAAAAAGCAGCATCTACTTAAGTAGTTGTGGCTTGATCCAAACCAGCACTGCGTGCCACGCAGCCACTTGCTCATAACCCCTCACCCTGGTGGGTGGAGAATCAGCAGAAGGTAAAACTTGTAGACTGAGATAAGATCAATGACTGAAATAAAGGAAGGGAGAGGAATAAAATCCCAGAAAGACAAGTGATGCAATATGCACGTGCACCTGCTGACCAATGCAGTGGTTGGTCCTGCCTGTCTCCCTGGTTTGTACACTGAGGATGACATTGTGTGGTCTGGAATATCCCTTTGGTCAGTTTGGGCCACCTACCCTGCTCCCTCCTAGATCTTTGTGCACTTGCTCACTGGCAGAGTATGGGAAACTGAACACTCCTTGATTTAGGTAAACACTATTAGCATCAACTAAAAATCAGAGTGCTCTCAATATAATTCTCAAACTAAATGCAAAACACAGCACTGTACCAGCTAATAAGAAGAAAATCAACTCTATCCTAGTTGAAACCAGGATAGTATCCACCTTTATTCCATATAATTTATGACATAACCATGTCTTACATTTTCCAGTACATCCCACTAAACCATCATCACCATTCCTCTGTCTTGATACATATATTTATACACACACATATTTCACTTCGTTTATGGACCATCCCTAAAAAAGACAATTGAGTAATTTAGTCCATGCCTTTGGACTTCATCTGTTGTTACAGCTTTTCATCAGGGTAGAAAAATAGAATATAATGTTGAATTGTTTCATGCTGGATCCAGCCAGCTGTCCCTCTTCTCCACCTGTTTGGAGGCAGGGCTCCTCTACTACTGGCAGTAGGATTCTCCGCTTTTCCTAAAAAATGTATCAAAATCTCTTTCCATTGGATCAGGAACATAAAGCTCTAGTAGTTACCAGTACATAGTGTACCCTAATGCCATCAGATTAAAGGCAGAAGCCATTTATATTTTTGGGATGGCAGGAGTTAACTGCATTGGAGGCTGAAACAAGCTCCCAGGAACAAGTGGCAAAAGCAGCCCCTGTGGCAAAAGGCTGGCCCGGATCTGCCGTGCACACGCGATGAGGAGCAGTCCGTGCCTCGAGCACTGACAATGGCCCAGCTCTGAAGGGCTGACTTAGGAAAGTTGGCCATGTTTTCAGTGACAAACACCAGAGTTCCAGCAGAAATGCCTGCAAGACGCCCTTTAATTTCATAGAGGTAAGAACTGCAGTGAATTCGGAAGGAAAAGACTGTGAAAGAGGAGAAGGGATTTTATGGGGGAAAGTTTGTGATAATGTAATTAAAATCTCTATGCACAAGGGAATGAAGTAAAAGCTGAATTGGCTCTTGCCCACAGGCATTTCCAGATTTGATTGCTTCACTTGGTTGGTTTAGCATTCTTTCAACACAGTTTTGTTGATCAATGTTCAACATTGTTCATGTGGAATATAACCAGAGGAAAAAGGTTATTTCATGTTATAACTCACTGGAGTCAGTGGAATTATTCCAGTACAGAATATGGTTCACCATCCAAAGTATTTGATTTTTTTAGATTTTAAATATACAGCTATTAGGTGAGAAAACTATTTATTGATAACCTAAATCCTAGGTATGATTCTTCTGAAGGTTATTGTAAAATACATGTACAGCTAAAACAGAGTGAACAAGTCAAAATCTCTAAATTCAGGATACATATCTGAACTACAAGCTAATTCTGGACTCTGGAATGCAAATAGGCAAGCAGCCAAATTGTTCTTGGTGTCTTTGACCAACTTTGGCAGTGAAAAACTTTTCTAAAGAAACTTCTTTGTTATCTGGAAAAGACTCAGTTTTGAAAATCAGCATTTTCAAATGGAAGAAAAAAATTATCATAAATTTTTTTAAATAACTGTATTTGAAGCCAAGTCTACTCTGTGTGTGCAATTTCTCAATGACAAAGACCTCCTTTCAAATCTCAGCATTTCAACATATTATATGTTCAAGAGTTTACTTTAACAAAATCTGTAACAATAGGAAGGTTGCATTAATTTACTTTTTTTCAAACCATCTTTGATATGGAATTAGATCTGCCTCCAAAATTAACTGGTTGAAATTTGTAGAAGCAATGTTTTCCCATCTAGTTATATTATAAATATGAGCCTCAATGCAACATTAATATTTATATAATGAGAGCTGTAAAAAAACCTCTTCGAAACCTCACAACTCTGGACATCACCCACAAATAATAAAATAAAATAAAATAAAATAAAATAAAATAAAATAAAATAAAATAAAATAAAATAAAATAATAAATCATGCAACTTAGAAAGATCAAAATCCCCTCCAGTAATGCATTATTCTAATTGCAATCTTTTTTTTGCCTTCATAGCATTGCTTGGTGAACTTATTTTATGGCACGCCTGTCAGGAAATTTGGTTATGATATTTCAAATACAAAAACAACCAAAAACCAACCAAACAAAAAACCAAAGAAAAGTAGTCCAAACAACTTCTGATTCTTGTTTTTTTCTTCTACTTAGAACTTATCCTGAGAGAATTGAATATTGTGATGTTTTATAATAATAATAAGATACATATTTTTAATATTGTTGTTTAAAAAGTAAGATACAATTGTTTTCAGGCACTTGCTATCAACGAGAAAAGGGAGATGTTTTCTGTGTTCTACAAATTTTGCAGTGATTTAGTTGTTAGAACTATTTCACTGACACAAAGTGGAGAGGATAATATCTTTCATATTTCTTAGTTTAATTGTCTTACTGCATCTGAATGTGACACACAGTGTAAGAAAATCTAATTATGAGAGAAAACTGAAGTCAGAAGCCTCAGGCAAGACAGTTTCTTAGAAGCGGCTTTATAATCTCAGTAGAGATACCATTAAAGTTAAATTAATTTGGGGTTTTTACCTTTTTCTTTTATTTCTGAGACAACACAACAAAACGTGTTATTGAAGTCCGTCTATATTCTTAGCAAAAAATTATAGTTTTTAAATTCCTGAACAGATTTTAAACAAATCCAATCAGCATTTCACCCAAATTTACTGCACTGAGAAGTTTCTGAATGTGATTGAAGGTGTGCCTATCAAATCCACCCTAAGTTTCTTCAGTAGGTTCAGCTGTACTAAAACAAACCAACAGAAGAGGTTCTAAGCAATTAAAGCAGCAAAACTGAAGTATTGTTTGCTCCCATCCCTGGAGGTCCCAAAGACATGAACTGTTTGCCCTCACATTTCATGTTGCTGTTCTACTGCTTCTCTTCCTCCTGAGATCTTGGCCTCTTCATCTTCTTCTCACACATTATATGCATAAAATATACTTCTTTTCTCTTCAAAGAGATGTTGGACATTGGCAACCCATCATCTCTTCCAGCTTTTGCTCTGGGCAGCTGTCCTGAGGGAGCAGCAGGATGCCACAGCAACATGAGTGGCAGGAGAGTTAAACCAGTGGAGCAAAGGCTTCTGACAGCCAGCACTCTGTCCTTCACCAGAAATTTATTCCAGGTTCTGAGTCAGCTCTCTTCTGTCCCTGAATTCAACTGCAGGATATGCATGTGCCCTAATTATCTTCATCAAAGGGTTTCCTTATTTTTAACAATGTCTCCAGTATTGCACATGTACCTTTGGGTGGAAGAGACTCCATTATCTTACTGTTGTTATTTTATTGGTTGAAGGAGATTTACACCACTCTTCTGCCTAAGGGCCAGCTGAATGAGTCTGAGTTCCCAGATAAATCTCAGATTCTAACCTACAAGGACCAGGCATCAGCAATGAAAGAAAGCACTACTGCTGCTGATTACACACCGAGGTCAAGTATATAAATGGATCTTTGCATCTGGGTTCTTACATCTGATGTGCTGTCTCCTCAGAGAAGAGAAAAAATAATCAGGCATCACAAAACAGTGTCCTCAGCCCTTCTGATTACATGCCAAGTGATTCACTTAATTTAACTAATTATTTTATTACAATTTTCTTTAGCCACAAGATATGAAAAATTCATATCAAAATCTGGAAAATACGGGGAAGTTGTACAAATGTTCTGTCAAACTTCATCCCTTTATTCCCATGAAACAAGATACTAAAAAAAAAAAAAAGAAAGAAAAAACAGGGGAGAATAATATGCTTTATGTTTGCTTTAAATTTTCTCTCTAAAAAACTTCTTCCATGTTGGCCAAAGGTAAAACATTATGATCAGTAACCTAAAATCCTTCAAAAAGCTGATATCATGTCAATCTCCATTACTATCATTAATATATATCATATCAACTCCTAACTGTGTGGGCAGTTTTCACAATGATACCTAGTAATTTGGTGCATAGTACTTAAAATAGGTATTGGAATTAAAAATAGCTTTAAAAAATAAAATTTAAATTTTGCATTACATTCACCAATGCCCATATCGAAAGAGTTCTCAGATTCACAAATAAAAAAGAAATCATTTCCTGTACAAAGCCAGCAAAAGTTGGCCTTTCTATATTTTAGCTGCACATTAGAGTTCTCTTTTGTAATACAATGTACAACGGTAACAATTAGAGATGCAGAGAAGCCAAAGAAAGGAGTTCAGTAGCATTGGCCTATTCCCAGCTCTACTATTGCTCTGCCAAGCTAGTTCAGGAAATTTTCTTGATAACCATGTCTGCATGTAGCCTATGAAAAATCAGCTATTTAGTATATGCTGTTTGTTTAGTCTGCTTCTATAACCAACAGAGAAAAACACATTTCCAGGGGGTGATTTATGCCACCTGAAGACAGGTATGAAAACAGACTAATCCTAGGGCACAGCTCTGGAAAACTTCTGGAACAAGTACTTATAGCATTTTTATAAGTAGATGGAGGACAAAAAGAGAGTTGTTGGTTACAGACCATTTTTCATTTTAGTTCAAGTTTTTTTTGATTTTCTTTATTTGGCTTTGCACATTTGGCTTTGAGTGTGTTTATTCTGGCCCAGGGTAACTACAGACAGGTACCTGAAGCAGCAGCCTCCCACATTTCTGCTATGAAGGAAAAATACTGCTCTTTGATACCTGTGGCTTGTAGGACAAGTAGGAATATTTATTTCATTAATTCTAGTAAATTATTTTGGTCTTGTGGAGAATGGACAAGGTATTAAAAGATTACAAAGGGAAAACGGAGCTTAAACCTTTAAAGGGAAGGGGTAGGGAACAGGGACTGACCAGTCAAAAAGTTGTAGATATTAGAAATTCTGGGGAAAGGAAAAAAATTCAAGCAAATGACAATATATTAGCACTTGGAAGAACATAAGCAAAGGAGTTACAGGCCACATTTTGTCTGTCTAGAATAGAATGGTTTCTTTCAGTGTTAGAGTAGAAAATCTTATATATGAGAATGAGCCATATATGTCCCACATGACAAAAGCAGCAATGTCACAGACAGTGGGCAGTACACATTCTAGATTAAATGACTTTTAGTTGAACTGATGGGAAGTCAAAAATTTGTATCATAACGAGTCATTCACAGTTGAAGTGGCAGAATCATCAAGGCCAGAATAAAGCTTCAAGATCACCCAGTTCAACCATCAATCTGGCACCACCATTTACACCCCTAGACCATATCCCTAAGTGCCACACCCAAACACCACCTGAACCTTCCAGAGACAGTGACTTCACCACCTCCCTGGGCAACTTATTCCAGTGTTTGACCTTTTTCTGTGAATTTTTTTCTAATATTTCCTCTGAACCTCCCCTGGTGCAAGTTAAGACTATTTCCTTATGTTATATTAAATGGGGTGTCCTCACTTAATACTGATAAGTAATGTCAATTAGGGTTTTTTTGATCAGATGGGATTGCTTGACTGACTGGGTGTGTCACTGGGACAGCATGAGGGCAGGCTTACAATGTTCTTGTAAAACTAAACTATTTTCTTAAAGAAAAAATAAAATAGGATTGGATTTAGTAAGGACAAGTACAAGCTAGTGAACTCAGCAGGGAAAAATTAATTGTAAGATACCAGCTGGAGGACAAATTGTCATGTGTCTGTGCTACACAAAAAAAGTTATAGTTATAGTTATAGTTTAGCACACTTTAGATAGACAATATCATACTACTTGTGGACATAAATAAGGATCATAGTGGAACATACAAGCAAGGGCAGAAACTGCAAGACATGGAAAGTTGTTCTCTTTTCACATGCAGTACAGGTTAGGACCTCAGCTGTCTGCAGATTTGACAGGAGATAGTGTACAGAGGAGACACTGATCAAACTCTGGAATACATGACCTGTGAGAAGACTGAAAGAGTATTTGCTTGAAAGTCTAATAGATATAGAACCAAGAGGGTATAATATCAGTCTTCAAATGTGGGAAAGGTTGTTGCCAAAGAGAAGCAATAATATATTTCTATTTTCATATGCAGAAAAAAAAATCAGGAGCTTATTCTGAAAAATATATTCTGGGCAAAATATTAGGTGAAATTTTTAGCAGCAAGGATAGCAAAGCAGAGGAGCAGAATAGATGGTGATATTATGGTCTTTCCAATATTGGAAGCAATGAAAAACCAGTTAGATCAAACATCTGTTCAGCATCACGAATCCTGCAAGGGCAGGAGCTAGACTGACTGTTTTCTTGGCCTATTTTTCTGAAAGCTTATGTTCTGTTTATTACAGGGATCTACTGGTAATATTATGAATTAATATTAGGTCAGTCCTTGTCAGTCAATAAACAGTAGATCTGTATATTTTCTACTCTGTCAGAATCAGAAGCATCTTAATGCAGTAAAACAGCTTAAAAAGAAAAGTTCAAAACATTCCTTAATGCTCCCATGAAAGAATATGTCATAATTCTTAATGGAATACAGATTCACACAGTTCCTGTGCCAATTCAGGTTAGAGCAAAGTGAAAGAAATCAGTGGGAATGGAAAATTGAATATTACAACTAAGAGCAGTAAAGAATTATGGCAAACATGATGAAAAATAATAGAACATAAATTGAGTACTCACATAGTTTAAAAAATCCAAAACAAACCAAAACCATAAAATCTTTTTTTACAGACTGCTGTGTGCTGTTTCTTGAAACTCCCCATTAAAGTCAAAGAATTTAGAGGGAAAGCAGTGCTGGACAGAAAACTGGCTTACTACCACCACAAAAGCAATGGACAAACAAAAAGCTCTACATAGATGTTATTTTGCATTTTTTTGATAAGTTTATACCTTTCTATACAATAGAAATCAATCTATCCCTTGCTTATAGACAGAATGTAGAAATAAAGACCTGATTTGCTCTTTCATTGGCAATAAGTCATAAGTGCCTACTAACATAATAATTATGTTTCTAAACACATCACTGTTGTTGTTTTTATTCTGAAAGTTTCACTCTTCTCAAGTAATGTAACTGCCTTATCAGAAATCTCCAGTCTGAGTGCAGCTTGGAGATGCTATAGGAAACAGCCTTCACAAGGGTCAACAAGAGCAGTCATTTAGTCCTTTGTTTGGTGTGCCAGAAACAAAGGAACTGCAAAAATCCGGAGCACAAATGCTGTAATAAGAACTTAGACACAATACGGGTGTTTTTGTCTGCATGGCAGTTCAGCTTGGGTATTACTCTTTGGAACCTCTAATCTGAAAGATTTAAAAAAAAACAAAACAAAAGTGTTAAGGAGGGTAGCAGAACTGTGATGGGACAGGGCAGGATTTTAAGAAATCAGGGGAATATATTTTTCCCCTTTCTCCAAAATTCTGGTGCAGCCAAGGGTGAGAATATCCCCCAGCAGTGAACTCAGGTATATAAACCCACAGAAAACACAAGCTTAACACTTAATTATTTTTATTTTCTTAAAATTCATATGAGTAGTACAAAATTAAGGAGAAGGAAATACTTCTGAGGACTGTTTTCTGTAAATGTTCAGCAATCCTACTTCCCTTCCTGTCTCAGTTCATACCACTGAGCTACGAATTCAAACACTGCTCATAAAGTTCACATTTCCAGTCAGCCATATTTTACCAGCTGCTATAAAAGTGTATGAAAATTTTGATGATAATTCTGGCTGGAAATGACTTTGAAGCTGCCTCTAGCAACTATAGAAACTGTGTGAACAGCTCATACAAAACCTGTGCTCAAGTGTGTAAAAAGTACAGTAATTCATCTTTTTGTAGCTAAAACAGAACAACATTAGTAGGACACAGTAACTGTGAGGTTATGAGGCTTTAGCTTTGTTTTGGAACCTCACCTAGGGCTGGCAGGAGCAGTAAGCAAATACATTAGAGTTACCATTCTTACCTATAATGGATGAAACACTGGGTGTACAGCAATTTGTGGGAGTGCAAATCATGACATTGAAATTTTCAAAGTTAAAAACCAAATCACTTGAGTAGAGATCACTGTGGTAATCAGTTTCACTTCAGCTTTAAGACCACAGATTAAGAACTGCAGGAGAATGACACTGGAGTGAATGGCACTACTATGACAAGAATAAGGATTCACGTACTGTTCAAATTGGTCCCCAGAGAAAACCAAATACTGAATGGCTCTCTACACCTAATGAATCACTGCTCTGAAAGGAAGCACCAATGTGTCAACAGGCAGGAAAACTCCTGTCTTCAGTGACACAAGTTGCTCTCCTTTGCCTATATATGGCATTTAGAAATTTTGAAATGCTAAATTTGAATCAGAAGTTGGCAGTAATGTAATATACTCTAATAAGACAACCTAGGATTGTCTTAGAAACATTAGTGTTTGGATTACAGAAAAAAGCAACCTAGTATGAGTTGAAATTCCAACATCTGGTTTCCAAACTGTCCTCTGAAAAAAAAAAACTTGTCCTTTCTGAAAAAAATAATTTGCTCAGCAGCGGCAGACAATATATTTTTGGGGGGCTTCATTCTTCCAATAGTCTGTGATTGGACAATCCAAAAAACCCTTGTTTGCCTTCTCCTAGTGGCTGCACCTTCCTCTGGGTGAAAGGTGAGGAGGAAGGTCAGGGCTGCTCCTCCCCAGGGGAGGGCAGGAATGTGTTCCATGAGAGAGAGGACTCCAGCATGGAGCCAGAGGCGGAGGGACAGGAGGAGGGCAGCAAACAGAGCCCATGGCACAGGTCAGCCTGGCTGTTTCCTACTGCTAAAGAAGGGATTACAGGCAACTTGCAGGAGTCAACAGAGAACTTCCTGGGCTGGGACAAAGATGGGAAGAAAGAATCCCCACAAAATAGGATTCCTATGTAGGTAGTTAACGAAAATATGTGGTAACAACACTAGCAATATAAATTTTCAAGTGCTGCATTTAGAGGCCAGGTTTGCAGACAACACAAATTGTCAGAGACTTTGGAAGTCATTACATCTCTTATGGTAACCGGGTCCTTAGCACATATACATAAATTTTTCATATATAAGAACACTTCAAACTCTCAAAAACTTGTGAAAGGGAAATGATACTTCAGAAGTTTTGATGTAAGAATTTCAAATCCATTGAAAAACACTTTTCCATGTCACACAGTTACAAACTTCTCACATAACAAGAGCTTCAATGTGGTCACACTTGCAATAACTGCAGAATTGAGAAAGACCAACCTGAGGACCAAACACTTGAATCCTCAAGAAGGGGATGTAAGGAGAAGCAGAATCAAAATGTGGATTTCCTTCTACTGCAACCGAAGCAAGTATGGTGAAAGCTGTGGGGCAACCAAAAGAAAGGAAAGCCTTTCCAACCAAAAATGTCAATGTCAGCAGAGCTCAAAGAACACACAGAAATGGAGGCTAAGCCAGATAAAGATTTCAAGTGTACAGAAGGCCCAGTACTGAATGATCAATAAGAGATAACTGAACTAGCTGTATTTCTTCCAGAATAAACCAGCCTAAGGCAGGAACGTTCATCTGATGACATGCAGTTCCTCACAGCCAGTTTCAGTGTTTCCTGCTGATATTAATTTTAATTTAGCACTTAAGTAACTTTATACTTCTTTCCCCCTGGCTATAAAATGAATTTGAACAGTTGAGTATATCTGAAGAGCACAGAAAAATGACTGAGTTAAACCAGATATTTATTGTAATTTAACTTGATTTTATTTCTAGTATCCCTTATCAATAATTGCAGTAAAAATATAAATATTTTTATTGGAATGAATATTTTTAGACTCCTTTAAAAGTAAAAATACTGTTTTATTAAGTTTTAGCCTCTTCTTGGTACCAGTAATTATATAAGGGTTCCACCCATTTGAGGTGAAACTGTAGAAATTTGGTAATCATTCTAAGAAAATTGCGGTGTGAAATTAAAACAGAAAACCAAAGAAATGCAAGCAGATGTTTAAATCCCTCTTATAAACTTGCAAAGCTTTTGTTGCATAGTAGTAAAGATTAAAAAAAAATAGAAAATGTAGGAAATGATAGGAGCAACTGGATATCACTAGGCATGATATAAGCTCCCTAGGAGGGAAGAGAGCATGGAATGGAGCTTTTTCTAGCTGGAGTGGAGGGGAGTGTATTCTTCTCCATCAGGTATCTTATTTACTGCTGTAGGAAACAATTTTAAAACAACTGTTGCTCTAATCCAACAGAAAAACTCAAAGGTCCAGAAGCACCACTCCATGGATTCACCAAAAAACATCACAAACTTTGTCACTTACAAAGCAAAAATGAAAGTTTTTGTCTCCTTCTGATGTTTGTGTGTTGTAAACTTGCACTGTGAACTGGCTCTGTCCTTCCAAAAAATATTTGCAAGAGAGCACAGACAGCTGATGTTGCAACTGTACCTGACACTGATGAAGAATACATGGCCATACAGGCAATAAAACAGTAATGTATTTTCATTTTTGTTTCCCTACTGCAGAAACTTACAGGATTGCAACAGGTTCTGAGAAATGTATCAGAAAACTGAATCTGTCCTGCCACCTTGTCACAAAATGAGAAAGTACACAGTACCTTTCAGAAGACATGGGAAATTAAATCATCCGTTAGCTTCTGCCTGTTCCATCACTTGCAAAGGATCTTGCAAGTGAACACTCAAGTGCTGAATAACAAAGTAAAGAACAAGAGCAAGGTCTTTTGATGTGCACAGAATTATTCCTACCAAATTTTAATAAAACCTCTGACAATTTAAATTACTACAGGTGATTTCAGTTTAAATCAAGAGTCTTCAAAGTAAATGCATATAAAGCACTAATCTGTCAGAATGAGGTTAAAGAGGATAAAAATCCTACAACTGCAATTTTAAATTACTAATTAGAACTGTTGCAGCTGTTCTTTTTGCTAACCATTAAACCATAAAGATATGAAGACAATGAGAGGAGAATGACCTTCTATATGTCAGAGAATATTGCTGAAGGCATCTGCAGCTAATGGGCCTGTGCTTGCTCGTGCAGAAAGAGTAAATAGGTTTATTAGCTTACTCAGCTGGAAAATGCTTAAACAGCTACTGGTCATCTGATAACAAATTTAATTCATAGTTCATTTAGCTACAAAAGGAACTGATTTTTTATGCTGCTATTCAAATGTCCTGAAACATAATCTATACCCAGAGGGGATAAGACAGATTCATGAACCCTAGAACAAAATGTTTTCTACTCATTCTGCCCTAGTTTGCATCCTGTACCACTGCATGAGAGGTTCTTAACATTTCACAATTGATTTCTTAGAAAAAGATTGGTTCATATAGCTAGAGATAAAAAATGGAAAAACTGAAAGCTTCTTAAAATCTGTATCAGCCTTGCTGCCACTACATAGATTTCCTAGATGCAAGATGTGCTTAAAAAAATACTTTTAAAAACATGTACTTTGTAAAAATTTTAATGCAACAGTTTTGCTCTCAAAAACCATTTTGTGTTTGATTTGGATCAGATTCTTGAGTTAGTCATAAACTATTGCCCTTATGTTAGCTGTCTTGTATTAAATGTAAAATCAAGAAAGGGTCACACCTACAAACACTTGCCTGCAGCTGCCCCAGTGAGCCCTTCCCAGCCACTCATCTTCTGGCTTTTTCCTTAGTCAGTTTTTCCCACTCACTAAGGGAAGATTTGCAGCCAACACTTGCAAGAAAGGGGAAATGAACACTCAGGTCCAGGTCACAGAATCAGTACTACAAGTTCACCTTGTCTTGTTTTGCTACCTTCTATAAAAATTCCATAGAAATTTAGAAAATGGCAAAGATTAAAGCAAGTGGAGAAGCTCTGGATAACACAAGATCAAATATAACCGTTCTATCAAGCTGCAAAAAAATGTCTACATAAGGGAGACAACTAAAATGTATAAGTAAATAGGATGGTAGCAGAGTCCAGCACATGTTTTTCATGTCAAGAAGGAAGGGAGAGAAAAAAAGCAAGATTCTACCCTAATGAAGTCAAAATGTCTGGGTTTTTTTTCCCAGATTTTTTTAAGAGATATATTTTTAAGCTAGGTTTCATTTCCTCCCATGGTATTATAATCATTCTGGTTTTATTCCAGTGATAATTTCATCTATTGATTTATTTCTTATATAGTCTTCTTACTGTCAATACAGATTCATAGAAAAGGTAGCAAAATATAAATGTTTTTTCTCAATTTCTGGAATAAAAAAACTAATTCTGTGGCCTGAATTATTGCTGGTACTTTTAGTTGCCTAGTAAGCTCTGTAAGTTGAACAATCATTCTTATACCTGTGAAACTCATCAGAAAATTTCCTGTTCTTAAAACACATAAATGAAAAGCAATTTGTTGAATGAAACTGCTTATGACAAGAATTTTTTTAATATATTTATGTCTTCTTTATCAGAAGTTTAACAAATTAGAAGTCCTTAAATTTCTTTGCAAAACTCTGTGGAAAATGTCACATTGACAAATTAAGCTGAGAGTTTTGATTAAAATCTGTCTTCAGCCCTACATCTTCAGATATCTACAGTGTTGAGACATGGAGTAGAAAATACTATTCATTTGGCATTCTGTTCAGCACAGCTAGATCTTCAAACAGTGAAAAAGGGCTGTGGTGTTTTCTGGTTTAGCTCAGAATAAATCTAACAACATCAGTCTGGCAGTGTGAGCACTTCAGGCAGGTTAAGAGTGTGTGAACCCATTACCAGAGCCATATTTCCCTTGGTTAAATCAGATAACCCACACATCATGGTCACTTCAGTGCTCTTTAGTCCTCACTCAAAAACTGTCATAATGCTCCTCTATGACAGTGTTCCCTTTACACATTAAATGGATGTATGCATGGATGTTTTCTTCATAAGCTGTTGCAGTAGTAACTCTTCAGAACAAATTAAATGTTCAGACTACAGAAGTGTCTTTTATATGCTTTTAGAGGTGTCTTGTGGCTCAGAGAGGTTTTGTGTGCAGACTTCCAGATCTGAGTGCCCACATGAAAAATACAGTTTATATGTGAATGACACACTGAAGCAGAAAAAGCTTATCAGATTTCTAAAAAGTATTTTTGTAGAAGAAGAGATGCATTAGTCTTAAAATATCAGCAGAGGACAATAATAAATATATCCTATATCCTAATTTGCACACATTGCTCCAGCTACACAGCCTGAAGTCAGTCTATGCTCCTGCACTTGTTCTTCCTATTAACTGCCTGTAAGTAAATAGTTTCCCACCTGAGGGATCTACAGATAGGAGCAGATTCCAAATGGAAGATAAATCTTTGATTTATTGAATCAGGACTGCTGCTCTTACTGGAAAAATAACTTTCTGCTTCATGAGAAGTTAAAGATTTTTGTAAGCAGTCTCGTGCAGGTGCACTGTAAGGAAAAGTCACTCTTAAAACAGCATTACTCTTTGTAAAACATCAGAGGGAAAACACTAGAGAAATCAAGAAGAATTAGCAATGAGTTAGAAGTTTTTGTTATCTAATGGAAACCTCATGTCTTACAACCTCTGCCAAGATAATGGAAATTTCAGTATAAAATGGGTACCAGCTCATAGAGGAGAGACAAATGATGCAGGAATTTAAGGAAGTGAAGAGGTGAGAATAGCAAAGAGAAGGAGAAACTTCTCTGAACATGATGAAAACGGGAAAAGGGGAAGAAAAAGCAAGCCAAAGAATGAAGAAAGGTCACAAAAAATTCTGTTTATTTTCTCTTTGAAAAAAAATCAGAAAGGCTGTGTATTAAGAGAGAGGTGGAAGCTTTGAGAAGTAATTCAATAGAATAAAGGCTGCTGGAACTGTGGGTATGGCATTCATTTGTGCTGCAGATGTAGAGCTACTGCCTTCACATGCATTTGATCACAGAAGTTATGAAATAATAAAATCTTTTTCTTGCTGTACCCTGCTCTTTTATCTCACCTCAAATGTATTTGTATAAGGCACTCTTTTTTGATTTTTCACCTTCTGGTTCATATATCCAGGAAAATATTTTCTGCGTTTTTCTTTTTATTTCCTCCCCTACCCCCATCATCTTGAAAGCCTGAAGAAGCAGAAAATCAAACTGATGTGGGAGTTTCACATCTTATAAACAAGCTGAGCATCCCGTGGTCCTTTTTAACTTCCCAGTCTGTTCCTTAAAAAAACTTTGTAGAAAGATGAATTAGACAAACAAAACAGCTGAGTACCTCTGCTAGGAAAGCTACTGCTGGTATCAGTTAGGTTTTCTGGAATTTTTAATAGATAAAAGATGAAACCTAAACATATTCTAGGTAGCTTGCTTGTTTTAGTTCACTGTCTTCCATGGTATTAGAGTATTAATATTTTAGTCTGATATGAATTTCTACGAATTTAATCTTTCCGTGAGGCTAAACACTACGAGCAATAATAGCTACTAACTAAATATATTGCACTATTTCATTAATCAGAGGGCCATATTATTGTAAAAAGCAAGATCCTGTCTCCTAAAAAAAAAGTTGAAAAGAAAACCTTAGATATTTTCACTTTGTCACTGTATTTATTTACCAATACAACAAACTGTATGACCCTAAAGATTTTAGTTCTTGTTAAAAAAACTACAGCTGGAGAAAACAAAACTAAGATATTTTAGCTTTGGCACAGTGTATTTATTAACCAGAAGACTAAATTGTTCTTAGAGGTTTTCCTAAGATTTTTATCACATGTTAACTTTTTTCCTTGTGGTAAAACATTTCCCCATCAAGGTCTCTGAAGACCGATGTATTTTATACCTAGCAGCTGATAAGTTATAAGCCACTGTTCAGAAACTGGTCCATGGAAACAGGTAGACAACAATCTTAGTTCTTTATATCTAGTGAGTTTGTTTTTGTTGGTGAGAACCTTCTTTCTTTGTTAGAGTAAAAAAATCTCCTGACCATGTAATAGTCAGTCAACTGGAACTAAATATCTTGCATAGTATCTCAAATAGCTTTCAAAACACACACACACAAAAAAAAAGAAAAAGAAAAACCAAATGGCAGTGTTCTTCTGAAGACTAAGAAATTATGAAAAAACCCCCATGCAATAGTACCATCAAGAGAGAAACTTTCAGAATATAACAACCAATCACAATTGCTGGACAAATGAAAACTGAAAGGTATAAAACAGCATATTGTTTTTATATCAACAATTAATATTTTGCTTAACTAATTTCACAAGTCATGTCCTGCCAATATATGCCACTAGCTTTTGTGAAAACAAAAAAAAAATTAAGCTAAAACACCCCGTATTTATGAATGCTTTATCTGTCAAAGAAGTAGAAAGTACAGAGTCAGTAATGTCTCATATAACAGACCATTTTAAAGATGGAGAGTGAAAACACACTAATGAAAAAGGTATCATTTAAAAATCTGGGTATGGCTAATTCAGTTCATTCTGTATCAGAGGAAAAGAAGGCAGAGCTGTGTCTAAAGTTGCGTTGCCATATCCTGTAAAATTGACTTCCTTTCACCTAAAAAGACCTTGTTAGTTTAACAACACTTGAAGTAAGAATATAAAAAATGTGAGGACATGGAGATTTTTAAAGTCTGCATAGTATCTTATGGATATCAAAAACTTCAGATCTCTGAATGCAATGAAAATATTAAATATACAGTCAATCTAGTACGAGTTGTTATTATAATGACTACAGCAACAGGGACACATTTTAAAATAAACAATAAAGCCTGCTATACCTCTGCCTGTAGCTATTGATCCTAGCTATCCAAGGATTATTGATGTCCACTGCCAATTTTAAACGTAGAAAATCAGAATTGTTTTATGTTATAATCAAAGGTAATTCCCTGTTCATGGTGCAATAACACTTCTTAGGATTGATGACAGTCTGGCTATGTATGAATAACGTGAGGAATTAAGGAAATTGTCAGGCAAAAGCATCCATTGATGCTTGGAGGCTGGTTTTGGTACATTCTCTTCATCAACAACTAATTTTAACTCTATTATATATTTCCTTTTTTTTGGTCAGAGATTGAAAATAATCAAAAATTTATTTTCCAATAGAATTATACTTATTGTGTGTTGCTTCCTGATTGAGCAATCACAGGAGCCTAGCAGGTGCCTTTGGGAGTTAAAGCACAAAATGATAACACAAGCATTAAAAGACAAGCCCAGTGTGGTATTAGAGAGCCTGAGGGAATGAAAACAAACCACAAATGGTCAATTAATGGTCATCAAAGGATTACAACCCTGGGAACAGGGCTGAACCCACTGTGGGGCATACTGTGTCCTCCCACTGTAGAACAAGGAATATTAATTCAATACTGAAATAATGAAAGCATATGGAAAATGCAATGGAATTAACAAGAAGGGTGGAGCATGACGGCATTTGCAGAAATAGAGGCACAGAAAGAGGAGGGAAGAAGAATGTGTCCTGCTGTGCTTGCCCTGCTTAGGGCTGCTGCACCTGGTCAGTGCAGCACAGAAGGCAGGGATGCCATTCACCACATTTCACTGCTCCCACTCAACAGTTGTCCCTAATGTGTTCTCTTTTGCTGTGTAGCTGGATTAAGCACATTAGGATTTGGAAGAGCAGTGTGTGTGTCTGAGTGTTTTCTGCTTTGATTTTCACACATGGTGAAGTGATTGATTCTG
Organism: Serinus canaria; assembly: GCF_022539315.1. Classification (NCBI taxonomy): domain Eukaryota; kingdom Metazoa; phylum Chordata; class Aves; order Passeriformes; family Fringillidae; genus Serinus; species Serinus canaria. The sequence continues at coordinate 92,884,706 of NC_066316.1, forward strand.
TGGATGCAACAGGTGAATAATGGATGTTAGCATGTTACTTATAGAGACTATTTATACATGGCCTTCCTGCCTCTCTGAATCATTATATCTTCATCTTAATTATTAAATCATACCTGAGTATGATTTAAGACACCTACATCTTCAGTGAAAAGATATCAAGATGTTAATAACTGCAGATGAGGATTAGGACAATACCTGATTCAGAACAAATTTTTTCAAGCTTTGCAAAGGTTCCATCAATGACTAGAAGGGGATTATTTTACTTTTCAGCTAACACACCTAAAAATTTACTTGTTTTGGTCAAATGTTACGTTTGCAACTGGGTCTTTGTGGATTATTCACAATGTTTGTCTTTAGGTATTTGCACTCCCTAAACTGGTCAACAGAAAGAAAGGGTATCTAAATTAAGCCCCTATTCCTAGCTTTGGGGGGGACCATGAATATTTCTTGATGGTATCCAAGCCACTTAAAAAAGCTGTCCAGTTTAGACACTTGGAAGCTTAATGTCACGGGAATACTTCAGGCTAGAGTAGTTAAGTCAATGTACAGAACATAGCAGCATTTGTTATAGCAGATCAGCAATATTCCTTGGTGCTTATCTGTTTTGTCAAATAGCTGACAATGTTTCTGGCTTTTCTGAAAACACTCTGAAGGAAAATGTGAATAGAAAAAGAAAAGTAAATTTAATGAGCAGATTTCTCTTCCATCCTTTACAACAGAAACAGATCAAGACAATAAATTTATCTATTGCAAAGAGCAAACAAGAGGCTGTTATTCTACTTTCTATTAAAAACTACTGTTTCAGAGAAATTGTTTTGCTACACAAGCGAATCCAGTTGTCTGGATCATCTGGCTGAGGACTGAGATATATGGAAGAAAAAAAAAAACAGCCAGAAAACCAAAGAGAAATTATGAAGACTTTTAAGGATCTAAGTTTTAAAAGTCTTTCTTCATAAGTTTGGGGATTTTTTTCTAATTTACATAAAGAACATTTCAGGAACTAGCAAAACTTTTTACTTAATAGTAAAAACTTGTACTGAAATCTCCTTTGTAAAAGGATGGGTGTCTGAGAAATGAAAAACGTTGTGTCAAAAAGTGGAACTTCACATATCTTTAAAAGCAACTCATTACAAGCCACAGTTCAGATGTGAATGATCCTCCAAATTCTACATGCATAATTTTTGTATTCCAAATTTGCTCTTCCTATATTTTTACAACAATTGAGAGCTATCACAAAAATACCTAAATAATAGTAAAAAAAGAAGCTACAGTTATGAGATGTGATGGGGACAAATAACCCTACCAGGTTCTTAGATCTTAGTAATATTTGGTTTCAAATTATTGTGTACATAGTTTTTTTGTTTTCAGTAAGCATGTTTCACCAGTACTCTACAGAAAACCACAAGTGATTAACCTGTGTGATCACACAGTAACAAGTTCTGTTATATTGCCCCTTTTTAAAGCAGTGCAATATAATTCCTCTAAGATACTGCATCAGTATCAGTATCCATTTATTTCTCTGAGAAACAGCTGTTATGTCCAGTAAAGAAATGGCCCCCAGCTTTCATATTTGAGTTCCCTCTGGCCTTGTCCAGGTCACTGGTGCAGAACAGACTCTTGTTCCATGTTTTTCATGTAGGTCTCTTTTTCAAGACTTGGGGGACTTAGACAAAGCTGTGAGGATTTAGAGATCTGCTCCAGAGTGACATCAGCTTAAAGACATGAAGAGAAAGCTTCCCACCCTGATATGGGCCTCAGATTATTACCCTTTATTGATTTTCCAGGTAGGCAGCAATGACCTTGCAAGTCTGAGGGCATTTGAGAGACCTTAGAGCCTTGGGATGACTTGTTAAGGGATCAGGAGCACAAGCAATGTCCTTCTCTCTCCTTCCAGTTGCAGGGAATGATAAAGGGAGAAATACGAAGAGTCAGCAGATCAATACCTGGCTCCAAGCCTGGTATCACCAGCAGATTTTGGAGGCTTTTGATCATTTGTTTACACAAAACCAAACCTGCTGGCAAGATACAGGGCATACCTGTCTCAAAGGAGAAGAATATTTGCACAGGAATTGCCAGGGCTCACCGAGAGAGCTTTAAAGTAGATTTGAAGGGGGAAAGGAATAAAACCAGAATCACTAGAGAAAAGTCTGGGGACAGCATGTTCAAAGGATAGTGGGCTAGCAAAGTCATTTAGTCTAGTTTAGGCACTTCAGGGGACATAGGGGATGGAGATACATGCAGGGGCAAAGACACAAGGTTTATTAATGTGTTAGTAACCATGGAAGTGCCTGAGAATGGTCATGTAGGAATTAGAGCTTCTCCCCATGAAAAAGGTGTCAGAATCAGGAGCCCAGGTGAGGTGCGTCTACACTAATGCACCTTAGGATTGATCCAGAGGTTCTGGGGGCACTGGTGGAAGTGTTTGTGGAAGAGTTCACTGAGCCATTTTCTGTCATATACCAGCAGTCCTAGTTACCTGGGAAGGAGAGGTCTGGAAGTTAGCAAATGTGACACCCATCTACATATAAGGTGGGTTTATGAAAGGCAGGCATTGCTTGACCAACCTGATATTCTTTTATGACAGAGGGACCCACTAATTTAGTAAGGGAAAGGCTGTGGATGTTGCCTAGCTGGGCTTCAGAAAAGCCTTGGCACCATTTCTCACAGCAACTCTGGGAGAAACTGGCTGCTCATGGCTTGGACAGTGCACTGTTCAATGAGTAAAAACTGGCTGAATGGCTGGGCCCAGAGAGGGGTGGTGAATGGAGCCATATCCAGCTGGCAACTGGTCATCAGTGGTGTTCCCTGGGGCTTAGTACTGGGACAGTTTGACAGTTCTGTTTGATGTCTTTATAAACAGCCTGGGTGAGGGGACTGAATGCAGCTTCCCAGAGTCTGCAGATCACATCAGGCTGGGTGAGAGTGTTAAACTGCTGGAGTTTAGAAAGACCCTATAGAGAGATCTGGAATAGCTGAATTGATGGGTCGAGGCCAGTTGTGTGAGCTTCTAGAAGACCAAGTGGTAGATAGTGCCTTTGGATTGCATCAACCCCAGGCAGGGCTGCAGGCTGGGGACAGTGCCTGGAGAGATGCCCAGTGAAAAAGGACCTGAGGGCTCTGGTTGAGAGTGGCTGAACATGGCACAGCGTGTGCCCAGGTGGCCAAGGAGGCCAAAGACACCCTGGCCTTTAGCAGAAAGTGTGGCCAACAGGACTTGGACAGCGATCACCCCCTTGTACTCAGCAGTGGCGAGGCCACACTTCATGTGCTGGGTCCAGCTCTGAGCCACTCACTACAAAGAAGACCCTGAGGTGCTGGGGTGTGTCTGGAAAGGGCAGTGGAGCTGGTGAAGGGTCTGGAGCACAAGTCTGATAAGGAGCAGCTGAGGAGCAGGGCCTGGAGAAAAGGAGGCTGAGGATGAACTCATCTCTCTACAAGAACCCTAAAGGAGATTAAAGTGAGGTAGGGGTCAGTCTCACCTCCCAAGTAACAAGTGAGATTGTGAGAGCAGATCTTGTCATGCTGTGCCAGGAGAGGCTTAAATTGGATATTAGGAAAATTTTCCTCATAGGTTTGCAATCACTGAAACAGTCTTCCCAGGGAAGTGGTGGAGTCACCATCCCTGCAGGTATTTAAAGGAGGTGTTGATGGGGCATTTAGGGATATGATTTAGTGGTGGATTTGGCAATGCTGGATTAATGGTTGACCTTAATGACCCTAAAGTTCTTTACAAACATGAATGATTCTATGATTCTTTACCAGTGAATCTCTGTTTGCAAAAAACACAGCAATTTCTTGTCTTTCTGATTATCAAACTCCATGGTGTCTAAAATTGTGCATTGACTCTAGTGGTAAATGGCACATAGAGGGATGCTTCCAGGGATTATTTTCAACTAAATGGCTGCTTTCAAGGTGTTTTTTTTTAATGTGTAACACAGGTTCTTACCCATCTTTCTGCAGTAACTGTGACTCCACCACTAATGTCTATCTATATAACAATGTCTATATGAAAAAAGCAAATTTATATATTATATTCCAAATCATTCAAAATATTGGGGTTTTTTCAGAATGGTGTCACCTGAGGTGTAACACTAGGGTGCAACACTAGATTATTCACTTCATACTGGATTGTATTCATAAGCATCTGAAACTTTAGCTTTTAATATTCTAAAAAAATTCTATGGAAACATATATTTTTCTAGAGAAAGGATATCCCTGCCTTGAGATGGAAGACACTTTTTCCATTCCAGAAGTCAGTGCCATTTCCTTACAAGGTCTGGCTTAGTTTCTCTTAAGGATTAAAATCAAAGATAAGAATTGGTTCATTGGCATTCCAAGGTACAGACACTGTAAAAACCATGGCGTATGCAATATGCACAGGAATTTCCTGATGGTCACACCGATGTGGAAGTTAATTACAACATTTTACAGAAACTGTTACAATGGTCACCTAGTCATACATGTTTGTTTGGCCACAACAATATGTTTGTTTTGCTTTTCTTCCTCCAAAAGTTAGGCCTTCCACAATCATCAATCTATTTTAAATATTACCCAAATGTTACCATTTAACATCTAACCTCTCTCTCTTGTGTTCCTCCACTTATACCTTTATTTTCTCCCTCTTCATTCCTGCTTCACACTCAGCTGTTCCTGTGAATCTGTAAGACACCACAGTTACTTGATATGTTTTAGGTTCTACATATGGGTCAGTATAGTAGCCATCTACTGGTAAGCAATCACCAGAGAGTAGTGCATTTTTCTAGGAGAAATGCCTTTCTCCACAACAGGCAAAATATCAGGATAAAGGTAGTTATAAGCCACTTCATAAGGTTGCTGAGATAAGAGCAGTGATCAGAAAATGGAACCAAGTTTTGTTTCCCCTTTTTGAGTCCTGTGTAGATTAGAGCACAGATAGAAAACCAGTTTATTCACTAATCTGCTTACAACTTGAAAGAAAAATGTAGTATGAATAAGGAGAACTACAGGGAAATGCAAAACTGATATTCAAAGCAGAACCTCATCCACTTTTTGAAATAAAATGTATATTTAGACATAAATCAAAACATTTCAACAGAATATTACCTTAAATAATACTTTAAATAACCTTGGGTAAACTTACCACAGCTGTTAGTAGCTCAGGCTAGAGGAAAGTTAGTTTACTTTAAATGACTGCTGTGTCTTCAAGATTTTTTTAAATCTGTAGTATTGTAATTTAAAATTATTCAAGATAAACATACATTTTTCAAGTTGGATGGTATGATAGGGGTTTGTTTTTGAGTCATGGGTGAAATTAGGGGAAGGAGGGGAATTTCTGGATGCTGGTTTAACTGATGCCTGCCAGATTCGTATTTTTACATTTAGCAGGATAAGTTTCACTTCCTTTCTTTCTCAATTTAATAAAATGATGATATTTTTCTTTCAGAAATATCACTGGAAATATACTATTGCCTGGACCCACTTATTAATTTCCTCTTTTATAAAGATCAGTTGATTATTTTCTGGGTTATGGTCATTCACTAAGATATTCTAAATTATTTTTCATGATTGTCCCACACATGGGTTGGGGCAATTCCAAGCACAAATACAGGCTTGGATGGAGGCTGGATTGACAGCAGCCCTGAGGAGAAATACTTGAGCATGTTGGTTAACCAGAAACTTGACATGAGCCAGCAAGATGTGCTGGCAGCCCAGAAAGCCGGTCATATCCTAGGCTGCATCCAAAGCAGTGTGGCCAGCAGGGTGAGAGATGTGATTTTCACCCTCTCATGACATCCCACCTGGAGTGCTGTGTCCAGCTCTGGCCACCCCCCAGAAGAAGAACGTGGACCTCCTGGAGTGAGTCTAGAGAAGGGCCAAGAAGCTACTCAGAGGGATGGAGCACCTCTCCTATGGAGATAGGCTGAAAAATTTGGGATTGTTCATCCTGGTCAAGAGAAGACTACAGAGAGACTTTAGAGCACCTTCCAGGACCTGAAGGGAGCCTTCAAGAAGAGTGGAGAGGGACTTTTCACAAGGGCATGTAGTGATAGGACAAGGAAGAATGGCTTGAAACGGTCAGGGGATAGGTTTAGATACACATTAGGAATTAATTCTTTACTGTAAGGGTGGTGAGTGCCCAGAAATTTGTGAATGTCCCATCCCTGGAAGTGTTCAAGGCCGGGCTGCATGGTCAAGCAACTGGCCTAGGGGAAGGTGACCTTGCCCATGGCAGGGGGCTTGGGATAAAATGATCTTTAAGGTCCCATCACACACAGACCTTACTATGATTCTAAACATTTTTGCCTTATTTATTTATAAAAAATAATGAGTGAAAGTGTATTTTGAAAATAAAAGTAACTATTTAAATACTTGGGACTTTTATTCCTTAGATATATCATGACATGGTACTTCTACCAAAAAGAATGACATTCAATTAGAAGGAAACAAAAACTGTATAATTTAGAGGTACATCTTAAATAATATTAATTTCCAGCTGCAAAGACCTGGTCAGTATTACTGTGCTAGGAATGGGAAGTCATAAGGCACTCATCTTTCATGAAAGAACAGTCAATTTAATGTGAGTGGAGCAGATGTCTCAGCATATCAATAATATCCCCTTGACAGCCACAAACACATGCCAAAACATAACATCTGAAAGACAATGAGGAAGAAAAAGACAATAAGCGCCTGTTACCCTATCCCAGTTTTATCGTTAAGGTGACATCAAGCAGCTCAAACTGAATACAAAACAGCCAACAGAAAATGCTTAGATTCTGCTTAAATATTCATTTCTAGTTTAGCAGAAGAAAATTCAAAGACCACAACTGAGATGCATCGAAGGCATGGGTTCAATATTAAGGAGGAAAATAATAAAATATCCTATTTTCAAGAGTCCAAAATCATTAGTATACTGAAAAATGCATTCAAATCCTGTTTGATGTGAGAGTCTGTCAGTTAAGTTATTACAAGATCCTGATTCTGCTGCTCTTAGATCACTTTTTTCTTTATTCCTCAAGTATTTATTAATATGGGAAAAATTGTAGAACCTATCTTTAAAGCAATACAGGCAGATGGGAAGATGTTTCATTAAAGCATAAACCATGGTCCTTGATAAGAGGAATCTATAAGTGTGACTTGATAAAAGAAGAATTCCAGTTTTTCCACCACTGTCTATCACAGACTCCTCAACATCAGCAACACTGACAAATCCAACTGGGTAAATGTACTAAGCTTGTCAAACCTGCCCAGCTGAAACATAAGTTCCTGTACATATATACATGTAAAAACATGGAACACTCAGTGTCATTTCAGTCTAATCCACCCAGAGGGATCTATTATTAAGAAATTAGAAATATTAAGCATTTATTTGGTGTATAATTCAGTTGCGATCAAAACTTTGGACTTCTGCTTTAATAATCATGGGGTAATAAAAAAAATGGGGTTTGAAGGAACCATGGGAAGTCATCTAGCTCCTAAGTAAGATAAATGATATCTACATTGTTTCCAAGAGCTGTTTGACCAGTTTTTAAAAACCTCCAGTGGTGGAGGTTCCATCACTTACAAACAGAACTATGACAGTTCTTCATTGACCTAGCCGTTTTAAAGTGTTTTTCAATAATGAAACAGGTCAAACTTTACAGAGCAGTAATTCATCTCCCTCATTTATTCCAGATTCTCTCCACTGCACCACATAGTTCTTGAAGTACAATGCCCCAAACATTAGTTTTCTAGATGGCCAGTCTACCAGAGGCCACATTTCTGATTGCTTTACACATCTTTCTGGCTGTACTTTCGATTTGTGCTTGCTTTTTTTTACAACACAGCAGGCTCATGCTCAGCTTTTTCTGAAAAACTGCTACCAAAGCATCTGTCCTCATTTTGTATCAGTGCAGAAAATAATTCCCATTTTATGTTTTCACATGCACTGCTGCTTTGTCATTATCACTTTGAATTCCGATCCCATTGTCCAGCATATGAGCTCTCCCAATTTTTGATCTTTGCAAGACACAGTAAACACAATCTATTCCATCATCTATCTTGTTAATAAAAGTACCCTGGAGAGTGCACTGCATCAAATAAAAGATATATGACAGCTAGTGCTTTGCTCCTCTACTTTATTTGACTTTTTGCTCTAGAATTTTTCTGAGGATTGATGTTAACTGTCAACAATTGCCAGATTGTTCTCTTTGTTCTGTTTACAGTTAAGCAGTGTGATTGCTTTTTTCCAATTCTCTTGATATCTTGTCTCCTTCTGCACGATCTCAAATAGAGCAGTGAAGAGTTTTGGATGCAGAAATATAGAGGGTAGTAACAAAGTTCATGTCATGAAACTGCACAGACGAGTTGTACTGCTTACTCAGCAGAATGCCCTGGAGCTCTCTGCTCTAATCATGAATCAAGAGATACCCTGAGCTATGCCAAAGTGGCACAATGCTATGCATTTGCTGCAAAACTAATCACCAGGGAAGAACAAAAGAGTTTAAATAAAAAGAGAAAAATCTTTACTGCAGCTGGCAGACACACAGGACACATGCTGTGATTGGGACATCATCTACCCCAAAACACATATCGAGTGATGATGATGAAGAATCACATTTACTAAAAATAATGTTACTGCTCCCTGCAAAAACCTGGACAGTGAGGAGTTAATGTGTTGCTATGCCTCAAACATCAATGGCCACTCCAGTGGGCAAGTTAGGACAGGATGTGGCTGGAAAGCGGAGCTGTAAGGAGTTAGGGCAAATTTGTTCTGGTCCATGGTGACTGCAACATAAAGGGCATTGCAAGCAAAGGAATGGGGTCAAAAAGTGTCATAACATTCTACTGAGAGTCAATCCAGCACTGAGGTGTTTGGATCACCAAAGATCCTCAAAACACCCAAACCATTCCCAGAAAGGCCCAGAAGAACAAACTGTGCATGTTCACCCATTTACATGAAGAGCAAGAAACTTAATCCCAGAGCAGGAAAAACTCACCTATGAAACAGTAGCCCCATTATTATTTGGAATAAAAATAATGATGGACACTTAAAATTAATTTTAAAAAATTAAAATAACTAAAACAGGGAATGGTGTTGTAATTTGAAATTAGGGTTGTATATAGCTAACATCAAATAACCAATTAGACCTCAACACTTAAGTGAGTAAATGAACTGATCAAAATGTAACAACTCACCACACAACAGAGAACTCAGTAAGAGACTTGTTAACAGCACACAAGAGCAGCTGTGCAGTTCATAAACTCACTAGGGACTTGGTACAGGTGTACAAAGACATACTATGCCTAGAAAAGTCGAAACAATGAACCAGGGAATTGCCACTAGATGTGATCCCTACCATAATATTAGCATTTGTAATTGCAAAAGAATTCACAAATCAGTACATATCTGAACTGGGCTCAAATTCTGACAGTAACCTAATAATAGTAACCTAAAAAGAGATATAAAGAGAACTATGATCAGACTTCAGAGCTTTATGAAATACTTGAATGAAAATTGTTATTTAATGAATATATACAAATTTAATCCAGTAATGTTAATTATCTTTTAATTCTGTTTAATGATGTTATACTCAAACATACATCTAATTTAAAAAGCAAGCAGAAAACTTGGAAATTATTCCCTGCATTCAGAATTAAAAGGTTCCTCAAGGGAAAAAAGTTAGATTTTATCTGACTCACAGGACTTTGTTTAAATAATCTTTAATCTCAAATAACCTTTAAATTTTGCTTAAATATAACTATACTGAAAATTACCTATCATATCACATATAGTTCCCACCTATATGAATCAGAGCCATCTGTGTTAGCAGGAAAGAATCAGTTAGGGTACATCAGTGAAACCCCTTCTCTCTGCCCTCAAAGTGAGTGTTGGAAGTCCCTAATCTGCTTATGACCCTGACAAAACACCTAATGACTGCACTCCAGACAGGATTTCACAATTTAGCTCTTATCAGTCTGAAATCAGAGTAGATTTCCAGCCTAACTTTTAAACTTCCTTACAAAGGTGGCCAACCAGAGTTTTACTTTGTTGATACTACCAGTGGAATGATAAATGAGGCAAAAAGCAAAGATTTATGAATCAGGCACTATAATGTAACATATTCCCCTAACAATAACATCTGACTGCAACGCACACAAAAAGGTGACCTTGGCAGAGCAGTCCTTAACAAATGAGAGTTTTTAGTTATTCCATATATGCATAGTGTACAAACATATTGCAAAACTCTATCCATCTGCATTTGATTTTTTTGAGTCTCTTTCTGAAATATTCAATTTTTTATCTGCTACTCTACAGTTCTTGGAATGTACCCCACAATACCATTTCTGGTTTATTAAAGAATTCATATTTCATTTTAGAAAAAAGTAGTAATTTTTTTCCCAACAATTTTCTAGGTCCTACCATATTTCACTATCATGCCTTTTATCTTCTGCTTTATAATTGGAAATAAGAACACAAGCTGAAAACTTTGAAAATATATGCCAGTGCAGGATGCTGCTGATAGAATGCTGGGATGTTTTATCAGTGTTTATAAGCTTCAAGTGTTTAATTTTTAGTTGATGTCTTTCTATGCTGGGCACTCTACAAGCAGAAATTACAAGACTATTTATCTTTTGGAATTTATCTTCTCTTGGTTGGATTGCAATTGTGATTGTAAAACAATGAACAAAGATAAGAGAAGGGTGATCACAAGAGTGATTACCTAATTTAATTCTGAGCCTGCAAAGTCTGTTTTAGGTAGGATATGTGAAAAAGTTGTCCTAGGCTGTAAGCAGTCTTTTAATAATTTATTAATGGCTCACTGATTGCATAATTTAAATGTTTCTTTCTTTTTCTTGCTTCTTTTTACCCCATTTTATTACTTCCCCAGACAGTCATGACAAGCAAACAACAGTCAATTGCAAGAGCAATCTATAATGCACCCTAAACTGCGCAGACACTTGTGGAATGCTGCACTATTAAGTCAGGATCTTGATGAATGGCCAGTTCAGTGATAAGAGCCTTGTCTAGTGCAGCACTCCTGTGCCACAAGAGGAAAAAAGCCCAGCAATCCAGACAGATTGTTCTTGAAGCCTCTTCAAAGCAGAAAGTAATAGAATGAAATATCTGCAAACTATAATACTGTTTGCAATGTCAGAATCTGCTATTACTGAGATTCCAAAGTAGTTTCCAATGCAGTTCCCAGCTTTTGCATTCTCATTTTAAAACCATTAACCCTCTAAGCTTGACATTTCACTTTGGTGATAAACGTATTTGTTGCTAATACATATTTGTAAACATACTTTCTACTGTTTTCAATTCCAAAAGAAACAATCTCAAGTTGTCATTCTACCAAGGGCAACAGTATAAATGTCCCAGCTATGCTGTGACCTTATCAGCCTCCCTGTTGCACAACTTTGACCACTTGTGCAAGTTGTAAAGAATTTTTCAAAATAGGCAGTTGAGCCAATGGCAGAAGTTTTATTGCCTTTAGCAGGACCAGCCCTCCACTCAAACTTTGAAGCTTAGGAATGATACACAGGAGATCTTTGGGGAGGAGTTTACCCTTCACTGAGTTTGCAATACAAGGGCTTATTCCAGCAAAAACTGGGAGAGGTTTGGATACCTATTGACAGGTAATATACATGCTTGAAAGATAAGGTAAGTGTGGCTCAGGCAGAGCCCATTAAACAGAGCAGGTACTTGTCTCCACAGTATTTTTTATAATGGTCTAACTTTAGTCTTTTAGTTATTGGTTTAAACTCTTTCCAGGATTTCTTTCTGTCCTTAAATAAGGCACAAATAAAAATGATCTCAGGCTTTGAAATCTGCTAAAAACCTGAACCTCTCTAAAGCCTCATACATTTTACATTATCTGGAATATTTTCCTGCCTTACAGTAGTTTAAAAATAAATAAATAAAAGTAACACAAATTTGTCAGCTAAGTAGCCAAGAGAGAGTTAGCATAATTTATTAATATCTTGCATTTAAGGTTATATACCAGGAGACAAGATAATAGTATGAAATCCAGACTCTGAAGAGTTTTTAAATATGAATAAATTTTAGGACTTTTTAAAGATTAATTAATAAACATTAGGGAAAGTGACATTGGCTGCATGTAAAGTGAAATGTGACCACACACACTACATCATCTCTGAGCTCCTGATCTCTAAAGTCATACAGAACAGAGATTTGGCTAAAAACATTCTTTGGCTTATTAGCATGTCATAAACCTGGGTGTTCTTGCCCTGGAAATCAGGGCACCCAGAAGGATAGAAAAATAAGAGAAAGGAAGGCATGACTGTAACCAAATTGAGCTTAAGAGCTTAGAGTAAGCTATGGGGGACTTTTTTCTTACCATTGCTACACTTTCCTCCTTTGGAAAGTGAAGGAAATTTCTCCTGAGTTATTAGGAGGTATTTACCTGTGACAGAAATGGGGTCATTTTCTTAAGAAAGGTAAACAGTCATTCAAGCACAGCATACTTATTTCACAGTCCACAGGCTTTTTTGCTGCTTTTGCAGCTCATTTGTTTTCTACAATATTTTGACAAATTTCAGATATTTTTTTAAACAGAAATGTTTGTGAAAGTTTTAAAGCTGGACAGTACATTTACATTTGCATTTTCCTATTGCTACAATATGTTGCCATAGAATTCAACTTGTTTGTGCTGTTTATATGGCCTATGGGGCCTTCTAGGAATCAATCATGCATCTCTATGGGAAAGAAAATAGAGAATTAATAGAAGTTGGGATACAAAAATAATGGTATTGTTTCTGGCTGTTGCTTTTCTTCGAGCCCTACAACAACCAGAAGTGCTTCAGAGAGGAGAGGTGTGAAATGAACAGGGAAGGATCAAACTTAGAACACCACATACAACTTCCAGGCATGGGATTTGCAAAACACAAGGAATACTGATGAATGGTTCACAACATATAGGGCTATGAACAACTGCTGTTAATGTAAAGAGAAAGAGACTCAGTACCTTTGTGAAAAAGCTGGGTGACATCACCCACAAGCAGGAGTGATTCTGTTTCCTATTTTGACAGGCTTATTTCATCAATGAAAGAATTATTGATTTTTTCCTCTGTAGGTTTAAACAGCAGACGAAAAAATAGAATATTGAGTTCAAATTAATTTGTTCATACTGTAAATAAAAGAGCCACTGTGAACTACCTCACCTCTAGTGCTTTCTCTTACTCTCTTACCTTTCAGCATTCCAGCATTTTAAAAACCACAAATTCATAACAAGATCAATTGCAAGCAATTTGGAAACAAAGAAGCTCACATGGAAAAAAAAAAAAAAAACACTTGCAGAATCACACTTCATATTTGGCAGAGGTTTTTAGGATTTAAACACTTTCTACACTTATATGCCTTAACCTGGATTAAACATTTGTTTGTTCACTAGTGATACTTATACGTAGTTGTTCCTGATAGAGTCATAGTGACATCTTCAAAACCAATGTTATAGAAGAAGTGCTATATTTCAAAACTCAAAGCAGGAGGAAAAAAGGAAGAATCCATTAAATACATATATATTTAAATGAAAATCCATATACTAAGAAGACTCATGTGTTGCTGATTTTATGAGAAGAACCCAAGCAAATGATAAAATATAACTTTGCATTGGTCTTACTACTGGAAGAGTGAACAGATGATTCAAGGATGGTAACAAGTGAGAATTCTTGAACTAATCAGCCATGGGCAGAAGGTTGTATGATAACAGCAGTAACACAATGATTTGAAAGACCAGTTTTTGCCTTTTTTTGCATAACATCTTCATATTCTCGCTAGGTTCATGATTAATGAGAATGAAATTGTACAGCTCCAATATTATTTGACTAAGAAAGATCATTAACCAAAAAAAAGAAAAAAAAGGCTTTCATTAGTCAGCATTTGTCAAACACAAAGACCAACCCTGCTACTAAGACATTTTTTTCGTACTTAAGAGGGCTTACTTGCCTTAACCCTCTGAAAACTAAGTAGCTGATTGATGAAGTTGCAAACTGTTTTTTCTTTTTAATTTGTGAACAAGTAAGAGATTGAGGCACAGAAGAAAAGCTATCATCTCACTAAGCAAATTTAAAAGATGGATGGGAAGTCAATAACACTGTACTTGACCATACACAGCTAAAATCAGGCAGTGATGTTGATGACAAACACTGCAATTAAAATAAAGGTAATTTAACCAAGTGAGATGCTAGAATAATATAAATCTTTTAATCTAAACTGATGATCTTTAAATGGGGGGGGGGAGGTGGGGAGGTGTGCTGATGCACCTGAGCTAAATAATGGAGAGGAACAAGTTATTCCTGTGTTTGAAAGGTTATTCTTCTGTGAAGAATAACAACAGAGCATTCTCTACGTACATTGGTTAGAACAGAAAGGCCAAGGAGATTCTATCTCCCTGAGAAATGAAAAGGGAGAACTGGTGACAACATATATGAAGAAAGCTGAGATACTCAGTGACTACTTTGCCTTAGTTGTCACTGTCAGTCAGGTTTCCCACTTCTCTCAAGTTCCTAAACCTCCAGGCAGGGGTTGAGGTAATGAAGTCCCTCCCACTGTGAGTGAAGAGCGAGTTCACAACCATTTGATGAAACTGAGAAGGCCCAAGTGTGTGGGGCCTGAAAAGAGACACCCCAGGGCCCTGAGAGAGCTGCTGCCAAGCCACTCTCCCTCGTATTCAAAAAGGAACTCATGGTGGTCAAGTGCAGTCAGTCCCCAGCCGGGGAAATATGGAAACATCACTGCTGCTCTTTAAAAAGAGATGAAAGGAAGATCCAGGGAAGTACAGACCAGTGAGATTCACCTCTCTGCCTGGGAATACCATGGAGAAGATCCTCATGGAAGCAATTTTAAGACACATACAAGACAAGAAGATATTATTAGAGCAGATCCTGCCTGACCAATCTGGCAGCCTTCTATGGTGGACCAACTCCAAGGGTCAACAATGGAAGACAGACAGATGTCTACCTAAACTTATTTAAGGAATTTGACACAGTCCCTCACAAAATGCTTTCTTATCTCCAAATCAGAGATAAGACTTTTCTGTGATTCTATGAATTCTTATTTCTGTCCTCAGATTTTACATTGCCATAAGATTCCCAGTAGTACTGAACTATCATAATGGTTTCATGTGAAAAAGTATTTAATAAGTCATAAAATCATAGATTCCATAAACATGCATTATAAATATGCTGCTATTTCACAGTTCACTGCAAGTAGTGAATAATCAGATATAAACTGTCAGTAATTGAATATACTTACAAACTTTCAGTTTGTTACATGATCAAAGATTAATCTGTTCAGAGCATTTAAGGTTTGCATGTATATTCACCCTGCCTGCTCTTTGTCAAGGCAGACTTTTCCATTAAATTGCTCTTGTGCTTTGCTTTTCACCATGCTCACCCAGCCCAGCTGCTTACTTTCTTGTTCCTGCTTACTCTAGAGACAAATGTATCACCTTTCTAGCTTCTTATTCATCATTCCCTTCAAGCACCTGAGAAACACTAAATATCTCACCAAACAGGTTTGAGACAGACGCTGCCACAGCCAGGCACTGTAACTCCACGCGTTTATAACTTTATGAGGCACAGTTGTCCATGGCAGCAGCACATGGAGCTCCACAGTCCTTTCCAGTCCTTGTGCCCACATGGTGCAGTGCTGCTCACAGTGAAGACACAGGGGAGAGGTCTGGCAAGCAAAGCCATTTCCACCCTGTCCTTTCCCAGCATCTCTGCTGAAACCCAAGCTACCCACTCCAGAAACAACACCCTGGAGAGACTATCTGTAAAGTTTTGGCTGAACTGAGGCAGGAGGACCAGCTTTTGTCTACATTGTACTGCATCACAGTGACCCTAAAGCCACATATGCTAAAAAGAAGAAAAGTAGCAGTGTGGGTGCATAAGTGGGTAATAATTTTAGCATCTGGGTTTATCAAGCACAGTCACTCCTAATTCTCCACACATTTCACTGGCACTGGTGTCACATACTCTTAAGCTGATGTGTGAGGAAATAAATTATAGGAAAGAACAGCAGGAAGCAAATGTGACATAGTGAAAGCAGAAAACATGGAGACAGAAAGAGACTAGAAGTATTCTGCTCAAAAGGCTTGGACATCTGTTTCAAAAGGAAAGGTAGTGACAACTACAAACTTCTTAGTTCATTTCTACTACAACTAAGAACTTCTTAACAGTTCATTTCAAATTCTGGTCTTTCTTAACATTTCTGTGTAATTACATCTGAACAATATGCTATGTACAGGTCTTGAGCAAGCTGTACATGTTGTGGGACATGTATTTGTATTCATCTATTAATGTTTGGTAAAGATACAGATAGACCTTCTTTTTAGTACAGTGGAGGGGAACTGACAATCTGTATGGAATTTCCTGATTTTCCTATGTCAGCTCTAACACACATGAGCAAAACAAAGCAGCTGACCGAAGCCCTAGTTATTTACCTGTCTCTGTGCTCTCTGATTAGGAAATGGAAAGGAAAATGGGAGATGGTTGTGTTGCAGATGCTCAGCAGAGGTTCTCATATGTGATTTGAGCCATGTATTTATGAGTAGATTAATTAAGGTTTGCTTTTCTTCCTGCCATTTTTTTCCCCTGAAGATACCAATATTGGACACTGTAACATATGATTCAGTTTGGATGCAGTCCTCATCAAAGAGCTGAAATTATAAGAAAATTTCAGCATCCACTGTCCTAGCTTCCTATGCTTTTTTGCCTGAGGTTATAAAGGTGAGCTGCATAAAAGAAAAGGCTGGAGAGGAATTGAGTGTTTCACTAATCAAAAATATATCTAATTCAGGCATTGTATCTGCCTTCATCATCTAGCTTCCCTTTAAAATCAGTGATGACAAACATGTCATAATTTCATTTTATCTTAAAGCTGATGTCAGATGAGTTACACTCTTACTTCTCTGCCATGATAACAAAGATTGCCTTGTACAAGTCATTTTCATTCAGAAATCCAAATTCCAAAACTTCATATTAAATTAGATTCATTCCTTCCGCCTGCTTCCCCCCTGAATGCCAGCACACAAACCTACCTTTTGACTCAGATCAGAATTTTTAGTTATTTTTATTTTTTAAAATGTTCTCCCTTCATCTGTCTCATGCATAAGCCTAGTAAATGTTTCCAAAGCATTGCAGAATTCATCCTGAAAAATTCAGTCTTTATATCTTTAATCTGTCATCTACCATAGTTTTCTGGACTCTGTCCCTCCCAGACTCCCTTCCTGAATGCTCATTCCTAAAACAAAAAGCTTGTCACATCTGACTTTACTGACTTGTTGTCTATTTCATAATCACATCTAAAGATAAATCCTATCTATTTACTATACTTGGTCTTTTTACTACCCTTTCTTTGCTGCAGATTTATGTTTTCTCCACCCCATAAAATTGATATAGGTTCACATTTTTCTATAAACTGAGTAAAATTCATCTTCATCTGCTTCAGTTTTTGAATCTCTGTGCTGAGCATCTTATGATAAAGTTTTCTGTGAAGGATGGTTTGTAAAGTAATGGTATTGCTTTATGGAATGGATATTCCTCTCCTATGAAGTAAAGAAATAGTTGAGAGACATTTTGACTTTTTGCATTAGTTCATGAATCAGGTGTGAATGCTGAATTCACTGGAATATTTTTGAGTAAACATTAAACATTTTGGCAGAAGTTTGTCCATGAAATGCATAAGTAAAACCTCTCAAGCAGCTAACAAATAAAACCTTCCTCTTGTTTCTCATATATGTATGAGGTTTGGATTTCAATCACAGCAGACACAAAGAATTCAATTTTACAGGGATTTGAGACAGTAGCACAAATATGTACTATCATTTATGTGTAACTAATAATCATGCTACTCCCATTCCATGCTGCTGTTACTTTAACCATATTTATCGCATTGCCTCAGGAGCCACTTTTAGTATCTTGAATAGATTAAAAAAAAGCTTTGCACCACGTCAAACTTTCATACTTTGATATTTCAGTGATACAATATTTTCACATTAGTAACATATTTTGGAAAATACAAATATTTCAATACCACTTAATTTGAATATTTTAAAGTATAAAAAAATCCCCAGATGTCATACTCTTGAACCTTGAGCCCTTTGTTCTAACACTGTTCTCAGTAAGTGTTACTGTTATGAAATAAAACTAATAATTGGATGCCTACTGAAAATGTAGTATTAATATCAGAATACACTTAAAAAGTAGTTAGTTTTTGTGTGCAAGTGTCTCTACTTTCATCCCAGGAGAGGTGTATTTTTTAAAGAACTAAATAACAGGACAAGATCAAAAATACTTTCTATACATGCATTTCAAATGAAATTATAGAAATTTTTACATTCTTCAGAATTAAGAAGGGCAATTTCAGATTACCAAAACTTCTCACAACATTTTCAAGCTTTCACAATGTTTTATATATGACTAGTGTTGTTATGGTTGGAATAGCTGCTCAGGTGTCCTTTTTTCTTGAAGATGATACACACACTGTTTTCTTTCTGGGTTTTCAGGATTATTCCAAATAGGTTTTTCAAAAGGCCCACTTTAAACACTCCAGTGAGGTTTGAATGGACCTGACTGTACTCTGCATTCTTTGAGAGTACATGTGGACAGATTTACTGCCATTTCTTCTCCAGCTGTCCCAGTCTTTCTAGGGCTCTACAGCCAACTCTACCAAGGGTGCTAACTCTCCATTGCCCTAAATCAGAGTTGAAGGGTCACTTATTTCCCCACTGTGCTCTCAGTCCTTTTGATTGGCAGGAGACACCACAGAATTCACTGAACAAGTGCCTTGTGCAAAGGGCCTTGAAATGCCATTGCATGATGAGGTGATACAGACTAAATACAACTTAGATTTCAAGGGTTAATCATGGGCATTGAGTGAATCTGCACCACAGTCTTTAGGAGTCCTAAGGAATCAGAAATTAGGTCGAATACAATGGATTTGCACCTGAATGAAATTCTAGACCATAACAGATGACTTCAAACCAAAAGAGAAGAGGCTCTTACTCTTGATACTTCTAATAGAGTCTCAATAGCTAAAACACTTCTGCAAAATCCTGTCTGTGCTAAAAAGTTAGTCTTCATTACTAGATTTGTCTCAGTTTGAGACAAATTTAGGAGGGAACATCCTGAAATGAAGGTCACCACTAAAGAAGGCAGGTTTAGGCACTCCCTCCCCCACCAATACAAAAGGCATTTCTTGGAGGAAAGTGAAAAAAAACTGTTTATTTAACCAGCAGATTGCCTGCAGACATGAGAAAAAATAACTGTTAATATTGAATCTTCTCACTGTGGAGAAAGCTGGTGGATTTTAGAGTTCTGCTCAGCTTCTCCCAAGGTCTGGACCCAGGATGTGGCTCTCCTGCAGCCTCCCCACCCCCCACAACATCCAGCTCCCACCAAGGTCTGGTCCTTGGACCAGAGCAAAGCCAAACAGTTCCAGAAGAGGAAGCCACAGTCCCAAGACAAAAGTTCTTGCCAAGACAAAACTTCTTGCCTCAGCTAACAAAAAGAAGCTAGCTAAACCCAAAAAATGGACTCCCTCTCTCTGCTGCAGAGTTGAGAAAAACGAGGGAGTATGTGAGAGCTGAACACAAACTGCTGAAAGAACTTCCCCAGCTTCTCCCCGTTCCCCCAGGCCCAGCTTGAAGCTATAGGATTTACATCTGGGCATAAAGCAGATGATAGAGGATACAGTATTTTATAAAATCATTTTGTCAAAAGACAAGACTGTAGTAAAAATCCCAACCCAGAAGCATACTGATAACATCTTTCAAAGGAAGAAAAAACAGAAGTTTTCCACAAAGCAGGATTATTTACTTGTTGTGGCTCAGGTGGATCTTTTTTCTAGTGTGTTAGCTTCTTTTATTTTAATAAAGACTGAACACCACCAATGCAAAAAGCCCAGAGAGGTCTGGAGGAGCAATGACAGGTAGAGGAACACAATCAGTGAAAAGTGGCTCCCTAAATCAGCTGCTCCCTATGACCAGAGAGGGGACCTGTTACACCATGGTTCCTGGGTGAAACACCCCAAGGTGATGCAGTGAAAGAAACACTCCTGCATGGCCACATTCCATGCTGGAAGGGGTAGTTGTCCCTAAAGATTTGAGAATCCTCATGGGATGAAGAGAAAGAACATTTTTGGAGACTGTGTAAAACTTTCAGAAGGAATGTTTTAAAGCAATTTTGGAAATGTGTGGAATTTATTATGGGGTGTTTAGTGGAAGGACTCTAGGTGGAGAAAGGGAGGTACCTAGGTGGCTAAGACAGGGAGAGGAGTAGGAACAGAGAGGTTGATCAGATAAATGGGGTTAACCAAGTGGAAACAGGCAATAGTACATAATATGTGTCTGACCATGCCCTGTGCTTGATCACCACATATGTATTCCATATACATATTTATTCCTATTATATAGAGCTTCTGTGTGGATACACTTCTGTTCTGGGTGGGCTGGTGAATACTGGTGAGCATCAAGCTGGACTACAAGGCAAACAGGATGAGAGGTCTCAATATCAGCAACCAGAGCCAGGCTGTGGGCCTCCAAGGCTCCAATGTCTATGTTCCAGCAGCTAGGGAGACCTGTGATTCCATGGCAAGCTTCTAGGCAGACTGAGAGACTAAGGCCAGCTTCTAGAATGTTCTGATGTTCGTAGGTGTGTATGTACACACACACACACACACACACACACACACACACACACAGACACATCTCCTTTTTGCAGCCTGGGGATACAGAGCCATAGGAGCCACACTGCAGTGGGCTACCAGACTCTGCAACCTCAGGCAGTACCAAAACTAAATAATCAATTGTTTTAAACCTCAAAAACATTAACATACATACGTTCGCTGTCAGAGTTGGAAAAGAGAAAGATACATGCAAAAATAAATTGTTTTGAAAAAGGAATCTTTTAGTAACTGGAGAGGTCACCTGTGTGGTTAGAAAGCCAAAATATGAAAGCAATAAAAGGAGCAAGCCAGACAGTGTACGAAAATAATGGATGACAAAAAAGCAAAAGATTCAGAGAGAAGAAGAACTTTGTGAGGACTGATGAAGAGAATAAAAATTAGAAGAATCTAACCAATGAAGAGGTTTGTGAAACATCTGGGGAAACACAGCTGGAAGTCTAGATGCAACACATTTTCTTTGTGGGAGAGATATCTTATCTTATCTATACCTTACCTATCTAGAAAGGCCAATGAAAAAGTGAAAATAATCAGGCATGATGAGGACAGTGTGGAAATTTCTACTGTGAGGAGATAAGGAAAAGTAAAAAAATATCTGAAAGGGAAAACCATCAATCATGGGAGAGAAATGGGATTCCCTCAAAGAACATGACCTTCAGAGCTAATGCTTCTCCAAGAGTATATAACCACATGGGGGTTTCCACAATTCTTCACTTTGTACTTCAAATTAACAGTCATAAATACAGACTATCATAGCACTTGAAATACTTTGCACCCAAGTTTTTGATAAACTATGCTTCTCCAAAGGAGTACATACTATTCCTTGGTTCTGAAGCCACACTTTCTAGCCTCTTTTCATTTGACATATCCTAAATATTTTAAAACATATATGAAAGTTCTTGTAAATATTTGAACACAGATATGCCAGCACATCAGATCCGAAGTTCCACAAATAAATGTTAACACTTACTTAAATACAGAATTGCCAATTTTGATGAATTGCAAAGCAAGTTGTTGACTGTTGAGATTCCAGAAAATTACTGTACATCTAATCTGAAGGAAAGGGTATAAAAGTGAAACACAGTGAGAGCCTATTACTCATCCTTCCCACACAGTCCAGTAAGAAATGCATTTCAAACATGAAGTTTCATAAGAACTTGTTGATGGTTCTTCAGTGCTTTGTGGGAGGGAGCAGCTGGTTTCACTGGATCAGACTTCTGATCTCTATTTCAGTCTTGCAGGTTGTTTCCAATATGGCTGTGAGGAGAGGGATATTCAGTCTGTCAGAGGCACAGACACAATGAACTCTGCTCTCTTAAGCTCTGCTCTGAATTCTTTTGCTATTTTATGTGCAAGCACTACTTGGGTTTAGGTTTGTACAACCACACCATCGTGAGGTTGCCAGAAGAACATTTGTTTGTTCCACTGTTTCATTCTGGTAGGGTTTCTGTAGTGCTCTTCTCCTACCCTTCTTTTTGATTATGGTGTGCAGGACTCCCTATAGGGTAAAGAGATGCCAAGGAAATGGCTCAGGCTCCTAACTGATGTGGTAGAGAGTGTCTCTTCTACTCTACACAGTCCTGTGACGCAAACAGCTGCACACTGCCAGCCAAAGTTCCTAAGCTGGCACATGCACCACAACAGCTCTCTTTGGAGAGGGCAATTAAGGAACACATGTCTTTCTGCATCCAGCATTTCCTTGGAAGAAAGTTTATAGGGCTAATAAATTGTAGTATTCAGGCTGAAGTATGTGTCCACAGACTGTAGCTGTTGCTTGCAACTCCTACTGAAATATCAGTTGTGTTTTCTTTTTTTTGCCTTTGGACAGCATCTACTACTTGCAGTGAAAATTAGGACAAGCTGCATGATATTCTGGAAAGGTGCTAAAAAATACACTTCCTCAGAAGTTAAAAATAAAATCCCACTATTTCCATTGAAAAACAGTAGGCAACATTACAATTAATTAGACTTGCAATGACAAACAACCAAATATGCTGCAAATATGTATTACACATGGAACCAAAAAAAAAAAAAAAAAAAGCATTAAAGAATATTTTGTAAAAATGAGGCTTTCAATAGTGAGAAAGTGCAAGAATTCGTTTACTGGGGTACTTCAATTTGCCACTCTAGTTTGACTGGCCTTGATAACATGGTTTGATTCTATTCTGCACAAGGTTCTGTTTCTGGCTTCACTCAGAACTCATGATGGTGGGGGCTCTCTTAACATGCATCTCTACAATATTCTGTTGTCTTAGTGAGCAGTCAAACAATACCTGTAGATATTATTAGCCTCACAGATAATTCAGCTCCAGAGATTAGCAGCTTTATTTATTTTCTTTATGCCCCATGTGATGAATGAATAATTGAGGGATATTCTGAAAATATGTCAGACAACTAACATTCAACGTTCATTCTGAACTGCCCAGGATTCAATCTTTCAGAGAATTTTGTTTTAAACATCCCTTCTAATATTCAAAACAGCCTCTGTCCCAGCTGAGCAAGATCAGAATTTCTCCATAACAGACCCTGCTTCTATTTAAATATCAATAAAGAGGAAACACTGCATTTGTGACCCTTTGCAGAAAGGGTGGTAAAAAGACATCATCTAGGAAATGCAAGAGTTTCTGTTTTCTCCAGTGTTTTTCACCCTGTGATTCAGCAAACTCCTAGCAGTTAAAACAATTTTCCTTCTTCAAATATTGAAATCATTAACATTATTGTGTCATACTTTTCAAACTTAATTAGATTAAACATCTCCTTTTCTTTGGTAAGGTTACAAATCAACTATTCTGTATATGCATGCCTCTGTGTGTGTGTGTGTGTGTGTGTGTGTGTATCTCCACACCCATCTTGCACAAATAAAGCCAAAGAGGTTCACAGTATATGTAAAGGTATAGAATTAAGGCTAGCAGAATCAAACCCTTTTGACAATTTCTTAGGAAGAAACATCTGCATGTTATCTGTCATGTCCAGTGTAAACATTTTCACTTGTGATAACAAGAGTAGATTGGCTATGCAATCAAAGTAGGGATAGTCACACTTTTTGATTAGATCTCAAAAAAGAATATGAAAGACTAAGAATAAATTCACACACAATATGACTTTATTGCTCCTGCTTTATGACTTTACTGCATTTTCAAACAGCATCATGATAAATGGAAAGATAATATAAAATCTTTGGAAATCCATGTGACACCATCTGGCAAAAATTCTCAAGTGAAGTGTATTGGTGTCTGCTTCTGAATGATAACATTTTTCCTAGAGACAAGAAACTGTTTCAGCTGCCTAAAAAATAACTGGTACTCACACTTTGTAGCTTTCAAATTATTTTCTGAGTCAAGCAAGTTGCTTCTTGTATTTTAAAGCTCTGCTAGACTCTGCTATATAAATAATTCTACTCTGGAATTCTTCATAAAACCATTTTCTATCGAGACAGGACATTTTATCTGTCCCACTAAACAACTGAAGTTACAGAAGATGGTTTCCACCATTTCTTTGTGAGACAAATCACAGAACTGCAATATTGACCTGAATGGTACAATTAATTTTTCAAGGGCAGGCATATTTCCCTAGAAGTAATTTTCCTCTGAATTCAGAAAGAAGGAAGAATCCAGTTTATTCAATGTCATAATAGGAGGCCTGAGATGAAAGAGAGGATATACAAGAATTTCCTTTTATTCATCCAGTCAGCAGCTGTATCAGATTTAATTTTAATTAGTCATGAGGAATTTAATGAGAATCTAGAGGGAGAAAATTAATTGGAAAAACAGCTATTATAGTTAATATTTTAATTAATTGGAAATTGGAGTAAAATAAATAGCAGTAATAGATTTCAAAAACCTCAAGTGTCTCTTGAGAAGTAAATCTAAGTTGGAGTAAGCTAGCTAAGGTGGAGATGCTGGAGACAGTATCTGTAGATAGATAGTTCTAGGAAGCAGGGCTAATATAGGACCAAAACCAAGGAGTCATCAGAGGCATCGATGAAGACATCTCCTAGCAGCTGGTTCCTACTGAATTCCAGGCTCTGCAATTGCCAAGAGCTGCTATCTTGCATCAAAACAAATTGCAATATCATGATGGGATTGATAGCATCTGTCTCTTGAGAGGCAATATTTTCTAGTTCCTGCTGAGACTTATCCTTTAGGGGGAAAAAATTGCAATCCAGTTGGTTATGTAGTCTTGTACTGTCCTGACAAAACAAGGAGGGTGGAACAGCTGATTGTTTCTGTAAACAGCTACAGAAAATCTCAAGCAACTAAGAACATGTTAATCAAAGTGCATTGGTTTTCTGAAAGCTGAATCTTTTGTTTCTGATATCATCAGTGCCATGAGATGCTGTTCATCTTTGTGTGTACACATCAAATTCTGTCTTGCCTTTTCTCAGTTTGAAAAAACAAAGTAGTACATTTGGTAGCTTATTCAAAAAATACATTGTAGTAAGTACAGAAACATGGGAGGACACATTTCAACTAATCTGAGCATGTAGTTTGAAAGTATTCCCATTAGCAAGACTGTGCTTTTTGTTACCAAATGTACAAAGACAAATTGTACATATGTGAAGAAAATAGAGGAGAGAAAACTAGAGATATTTCTGGCTGAGCTAGGAGCTCTTTAATGATCTGGAAGCAGAAAAGAATCACAGAAACACATGGGAATACTTTATGTTCATTTGAAAATAGACTAAAAAGACTAATGTGAAAAAAACCTTAAAAGTTCTTGTTGGAACAAGGAAGAAAAGACAACAGAAAGGGTCCATAACTATACTTGAACAATGAAAAGAAAACAATGTAAAAGAGAACAGAGACCAAATTATTAAAAGGAAGCATAACTTCTTCCATTGCTTTTTTCCTTAAATCTTTGCATGAATGACAAATAATGAAGATTCATTTAACAGAATTATTTCAACAAACATAATTAAATGCACAGATAAAGAAATAATAATAAAAGAAGATGCAGACCAGTCAAACATGAGCAATGGGGCAGAGATTGAAACCATTCACTTTGAAGTTTTTTAAGAAATTAGTAACTGAAATTCTGAATATTACTAAGTATTTATCTAAGTATTTACCAAGGACCTGTAGGAAGAAGAAAAAACCTCAAAACAACCAATGAAAAATTCTCAGGCCCAAAAAAACCACCTAATTAACTGAATAACTTTAAAGACAAGTATTAACCATGATATCTGCAAGCTCTTAGAAGACAAGCTAGTAAAAGAATACATGTACATCTGTCAGAAAGAACTCATGTCAAGCCAGTCTACTTTCCTTCTACAAGTCAACAGGACAAAGGGAAGTTGCAGATATGATACATCCTAACTTTTAATCAAAGCTTCTGATACTATTCCATACAATATTGTCATAAATAAGCTAAGGCAGGAGATGGAATCTCTGTTAGATGGGTGGAAAATCAGTTAAGAAATTTCTCTCAACAAACAGTTATGAATGATTTGCTGTCAGAGTGAGAGAGGATTTCAAGAAGAACTGGATTAGGGATTTGAAGGGCTGAGATTTACCAAGTATTTTCACAAGTGCCACTTATATTGGCAGAAAAAAGACCAAATTTGATTGTTAGACTAAGGGCAGATGGGTTCTAAACATATTGAAAACTAGAATGAAAATTATTTTTTAGACTAGGGGTTTAAAATTTCAGGCACTGGTTGGAATACCTGGAGGCAAGCACAATGCCTTACTTGGACAACAGCAACAAAACACAGTAATAATAGAGGAAGTAAAAAGGCAAGCAGCAACTGAGCAGATAAAGATGCAACAATTGTGCACAATTCAGCACCAATGAGCTCCAAGTAATTCAGTATCCTCTTTAGACAGCAGCACTTCAAGGAAGGTGGAGATAACATGAAGAAAAATTCAGGGAACAGCAAAAGGGATTAGAAAAAATAGAATATATAACTTGCAAGCAAAGGTTCAAGTAATCTGTAGTTCAAGTAATAATTAGTTTGAAGGTGAGAAGACTGAGAATGACACAGTATTAGTCTTCCAACGTGAACAAATATGTGATAAACAAAAGGGTGATCAGTGGCCACTGCAGGGTAGAGAAGAAATCAGTGTAATTTGCAAAAAAGTAATATAAATACTGCATTGCAAGAGAGCAGGAGAGGGAGCAAGAAAGAAGAAGAAACAGAAAGAGAGAAGAGAGAAAAAGAGAAAGAAAGAGAGAAAGAGAGAAAGGGAGAAAGAAAGAGAGAGAGAGAAAAAGGAAAGAGAGAGAATGATGAAAGAAAGAAAAGAAAGAAAGAAGAAAGAAGAAAGAAAAAAGAAAGAAAGAAGAAAGAAAGAAAGAACGAAGAAGAAAGAAAGAAAAGAAGAAAGAAAGAAGAAGAAGAAGAAAGAAAGAACAAGAAGAACGAAAGAAGAAAAAAGAAAGAAAGCAAGAAAGAAGAAAGAAAGAAAGAAGCAGAAAGAAAGAAAGAAAAAGAAAGAAAGAAAAAAGAAGAAAAACGAAAAAAGAAAGAAGAAAGAAAGAAAAAGAAAGAAAGAAAGAAGAAAGAAAGATAAAGAAAGAAAGAAAAACAAGAAAGAAAAAGCAAGAAGAAAAAAGAAAGAAGAAAGAAGAAAGAAAGAAAGAATAAAGAAAGAAAAAGAAAGAAGAGCAGAAAGATTAGGAATATTACTTAACCATGTATTTGAAAGGTAATAAGTATAGATGTATTGCTGGTCTAGTTTAGGTTTAGTTGGTACTGACAGAGCTCAGAGAAGGAACTAAATTACTTTACTTTTCTTCTTTGATGTTATCTATTTGAATCTGTCATTTGATATTGACCACTATAGATAAATCAAGTACAAGCAAGTAATATATGCCACTTCAACTATCAGAGACTTCTAAACTAATAATTGCTGATGAAGCCACCTCAGGCTTTTAATTTACTTGAATTGTTGGGATGAATTCATTAGAGCAGGATGTGCAAACTGAGTGGCTTTAGACTTTCAAATGTATAAGTAAAAATATGTATTCAAACAAATGAACAGTTAATATGGACTGTGAGGAACATAATGGGACATTTGTCTTTGAGAAGGCTGATATTAAAGGACCCAATACAATATGAAGGGACTGTGATTAAACTTGTAATCTTTGTAAGCAGATGTAATCTTTTACATTACCTGAATTTCTCAGATAATTGGGAGAACAGTTTGATCACAAAGGAGGTACGTGCAAAGTCAAATCAAAGTTGCCCCAAATGCTTCCACACCAAATCTGAATAATGTGAGTTCTGGTTTGGTTTTCAGACCATGTGGATAAGCATGATACTGATTACTCTTAAGTGTTATGTGGATATCCAGTCCAAGAATCACACTTTAAAATTTTTTCTCATAAGCACACAGTAACACTTAAAATGGGGGAAATTCCTGTTGATCTGGAGTCATAATTAAAGCAATCATCTCAAGCTAAAAAAATGGAACCTCTGTGAGTTTCACTACAGATGCAACATTTATGCATGAAGAAATACAGTTTCATTTACCAGAAAAAAATGAATCTTAAACAAAATGGAGCATACTGGTAAATACTTGATGGAACAAGAATTTTAGGGAAAAAATCCTCTAAAATAACATAAAAAGACAAAAAGTCTGAAAGATACTCAAAATGTTCAAATTTATATAGCAGTGGATGTAGTGGAACTATAACCAAAAGTTCATTTTTGCACTCAGAAAAATCACCAGCGACATTTCTTTAAATACAAATAAAGTGAGATTTAAAATTATGTCCTTCTGGAGATATATTTTATCTCTTGGGGGAATGTTTACATAAAGAATTTTACTCTTATTCACATTTTGCATTGGTATCTGTGTTTGTGCAGATAAATAAACTACACACCTCTAAGTGATCAAGAACATGGGAACACCTGCAGCTTTCAGAGGCAGAACAGTTAGGCTGTTACTTTACTACACTGGAAAAGGAGCTTTGGGATTTCCAAAATGACATTTGAACTAGACACAGGTAATCAGAATGCCATTATATGTGCCTTTATCATCTTATTGTTTTCTACTGAAAAGCATTAGTTCACTCTGTTTCACTTTCTGTCATTTGCATCCTCAGAGAGCTCACTCAAAATTTGGGTGCAGATTTTGTTAGACAGTTTTGGAGTTGACTCTTTGTTAACTCAACAGAGAGCCAAAAACCCCAGCAATTTGGGTAGAGCTTTTACATCACCAGGAACTTCTATAGAAACAAATATTTGTCACATGATTGTGTTATAAAAATGTCAAAATATCACCTTAAATAAACAACATTTTTTTATTTGGAAACTTGATTATTTATCTTGTAATGTCAAAGTTTTTCGGGGGAAAATACAATAGTACTAGTTTCTGTCTGATCTAATATTTTTGTTGTTTACAAACTTCAGTTTATTTTCATAAAGAGGACAGACAGATATAATCTCTTGCTTTACAAGACATTACCCATTTTCCTGTGGTTTTCCTGTATTAATATTGCAAAAAGCTTAATTATACCTCTATTTTCTATTTAAGGAAGACACATTTGTTATTATGTCATTTTCAGATGAAATAGAAACAAGAATTTGGCAACATTTTAAGTTCATATATATATAGTTGACTGCTTCTCTTCCCTGGTCAGATCTAATACCTAAATAAAAATAAATAATAAAATTTGACATAAAATTAAAGAAGAAACTGAGCACCACTGTTGTAAATGAGAAAACCACTCTGTGTTTTTCTGACACTGCATTAGTGCTCTTGTATCACAGAAAAGAGAAGAAAAAATATTGATAACCTCCCATATTGTGCAATATGAACCATTTGTGCAATATGAAGGAGTTTTGAATAACACAGAATAGATCTGTTTATCCAATTCAAGCTTTGAGCAATTTGTTCCAATTTAGAGAAAGGTAAAAGGACCTGTAAACCCAAGTGCAATAAAAAACACAAAATACATTGCAAATATACTTTGTGAAGTGACAAAAAACCTCAGCAGACCTACTCAGATTAGGATATTTACTTTCATTTAGCCAGAGTACAGAGAAAAAGAAGTATCATATTTCTATGTTTTACCTAAAAAATCCACCACAGTAAAATATCTCCATAAGTACCATTTTTGCCAAGTACATGAAATTATTCTATTGCTTACCACAACATAAATACAGATGACAGTCCTAGTAAAAGGTAATTAGCATATCCAATGATCCATGAAGCACATAGCTTCCAGTGTAGAGTTTAATTACCAAAGTCTCACACTAGGCTGGATATTACGTTGAAATTTATGAGACAAATAAAGGATTATGATCCTGAATGGTACAAACATATTTTCTAGACTGCTCAGGTAGACTGAGGAACATAAAAGGGCTTCACAATGGTACAGAGCAAAGCAGTTCAATCATGTGTCCAGCCAGTCAGAGGGCTTTCACTGTCACTGCTAGTGCAGCAAGAGTTATTACCTAACAGAGAAATTAATCTATACCAACTGACACAGTTAATCCAAGCCACACTGCACATCCTGCCTAGCAGATTTTGAGTCTTACTCATCTTCAAAGTCACATCCAGAAGAAGACATTAAAATGAAATAACCTTGACTGATCTCATGGAGTTTAAAACAACTATATTTATGATGGCACACATTTATGTAAATTATAGATTGCATGCAGAGAAATTATTTCAGAAGATATTCTATTCACTTAAATCAATCTATTTTTTTAAGTTCTTAAAAATATAAATGGCTGCTGCTTATCCTTCTTGTGAAGCTAGTGTAAATTTTTTCTTTATTACTTTGAAAAAACTTTCAACTGAATTTGCAGATGAAAAGAGAATGGTCATGAGCAACTTACTGAAATGAATTGCTGTGCTCATGTGATAAAGTCTTTGTGAAAGTAAATATAATCTAGGCTGATAGAGCAAACACACAGAAGCATATGAAATACTCTGTGATTTCAATAACTCAAATGCTTTTTGTCCTCAGAATTTGCTCCTGTAGTTTTGATTGTCAGAATCCACTGCTGTAGTGGAACTGGAAGCAGCTAGCATTTATACTAGAGAATAGATTGTTTAAGTCTGAAATGGGCAGCTCTTGCTTTTAAAATAAATTCTTTCAATTTCTCTAGAATTACTTTCATTAGTCCTTGTGCAAAAGTATCAAAATAATTGAAAAATGTTTGAATAAAAAGTTGTTATTTTCTTTCAGGTCAAAAGCAAATCAAGACAAAGTTTTAGAATCTCAAAAGGAAAGCACTAAAAAGGTCAGAAGTATTTTTAATGAAACTGTGCTCATTTGCAACACAGCAAAACACAGAGTGCAAATAGTGCAGAATTGGTGAAAATTTGACCTTTCACGAGACCACAAAGTCTTCTACCAAAAACGAGCCTCCCTTGTTTGATTGAATCACAGTAGCTGGATTTCTACAGGCTCTATATCACCAGGAATATACGACACACTCCAGCTTACAGGAAAGCAGAATTCTTCAGCCACTCATGTAAAAGGTGATTCCACCCCTCTGTTCTGCTCTTGTGATGCCCCAGCTGGAGGAATGTTGTCAGCTCTGGGGGCCCAAAAGAAGGAGGACAAGGGTGAGTCCAAAGCAGGCCATGGAGATGATCAGAGGGCTGGAGCAGGTCTCCTTGAGGAGAGCTGGGGTTTTTCATCCTGGAGAAAAGGCTGCTGAGTGATCTAAATGCAGCTGTGTTACCTGAGGGGGCATACAGGAGGGAGGGAGCTCTGACAAGGGCACGGAGATACAGGACAAGGGGGAATTCCTTAAAACTGAAATAGGGCAGGTTTAGATCAGAAATGAAGGAAAAATTCTTCACTATGAGGGTGATGAAGCAATGGAGCAGTTGTCCAGAGCACCTATGGATGCTCCTTCCTTGAAAGTGTTAAGCCCAGGCTGGATGGGGCTTTGAGCAACCTGGTCTTATAGAAAACATCCCTGCCTGTGGAAGGGAGGTTGGAACTAGATGATCTTTAGGGTCCCTTCCAACCCAAACCATTATAAAGTTCCATGAATATAAATGAAAGCCTTGCTAAATAAAAGACCACAAAAACCTTCTTAAAGGTTTCATAAAAAATAAGATCATACTTTATTAAATAGAAGAAATATAATACTCACTGGAAAAAATAAATTGAACCAAGCTTGTTGAGGATAACCAAATATTTTGATCATGAATTAAAATCTTCCTAAATTAACTAAAACTAACACCACTGAACACCTTTTAGCATTTCTTATTAGAGACCCTAGAAGCACACTCTGAAGACTTTCATGGCTAAAGAAACATTAATAAAAATGTGTATTTGTGTAGTGTAGCCCTTTTTTATAACAACAGTTATACCAGTTTTAACCACCTTTAGAGTCAGAAGAAATTTCAGTACTATTGATTTTCTGGGGACAAAGTTACCATAAAAAAAGAGAGAAAAAAAGATTTGTAGTTTGAAGCTGAGAGAACAATACCATGCATACTAACAACCAATAAAATATTCAAGTGAAATGCTAATTAAAGAAAAAATTTAGTATTTTACTTGTATATTGACATATCTTTGGCAGCTAACATTGGGAAAAGAAAGTTAAAAAAAAATGGAAACCAAAACTAAAGTTAGAATAATGAAAGAACTAAAAAATACTTAGCCAAAATACCCTTTTGATTTGAAAATGCAAAT
This sequence comes from Serinus canaria, assembly GCF_022539315.1. Taxonomy (NCBI): domain Eukaryota; kingdom Metazoa; phylum Chordata; class Aves; order Passeriformes; family Fringillidae; genus Serinus; species Serinus canaria. The sequence continues at coordinate 92,916,978 of NC_066316.1, forward strand.
GAATCAAATAAAATATTCAGGCAAAAAACCCTTTTGATTTGAAAACACAAATAAGGATTCAGATCTTTCAAGGTCTTTGTTACCTGTGCAATGCTTTTTGATATATATCTTCTAAATACTGTGACACCCGTGTTTTTGTATCACAATGGCAAAGCCAAAAAGTTGTTTCTCAAAAGTGGTTCTGCAGGAATAGAAATGTTTTAGAAATATACAGTTTTAGAAGTGCACCAACCCCAATGTGCTTCAGGAAGGAAACTGAGCAGCTCTGTAAGGCATCTAGCAAACAGTCCTGCTCCAGGAGCAGCAGTGAACCAAATGCAGTTGCTCTGCTGCTCTTCTGCACTCCTCCCATGCACACTTTATCATACCCAAATTGCTGATTTCAAGTAAAGCATGCCTGTAAGTACTCACCCAACTCATTCTGCTTCCAGTACTAAGTGATGACTCCCTTCAGCAGCAATGCATAAGTAAGAAATGCTTCCCCCTCTCTAAGCACAAAAATTAGGTTTAGGAGTCCCTGTGGTTGCTCTGGAGGCAGAACTAGGCACCCAGATAATATCATATATTGACAGATTTATGATCAAATGATTCAGGCCTTCCAAGAATGTATTTCAAAGAAAGATGGAGTAGTCAGTGAGGATGGGATTCATCTGACCAAGAGCAGTATTCTGTGACATCTGCTTCTGTCACTGATTTTGCAGTCAGCAAATATTCAGCTGACATTATAGAGGTGTTTAAAGAAAAGTCAGATGAGCAGAGCTGAGGCACAGTGTGGGAAGCCAATGGAAGAATGGCAAGGATGATTTCAAAGATGCTCAAGTGACTTACAGATGGGGTGTAGAAAAACATGCATGTCACACTAATAATAATTTAGTGTTGTGTGCTTGACAAGCAGAATGTCTGTGTTTAGGTAACCAAGGCCTGTGATACTTGCGGGCACCCTACAGAATTCACCTGCGACTCTTGCCCTGCTGTGGGAAAGATCAAAGCCCAGTGGTTAAGTGACTTCCCACAGTGCTTGTGTGAATCCTGGGAAGCCACATGGAAACAGCAGCTCCAGCCACCCTCTGGCATGGGAAACCTTTGTGGTGCCTGTGTCCCAGTCCGTGTGGCACTGCCCAGGTGCTGCTTGGGACATCCCCCAGCTGGTGAGGTTCACAAAAATCAATTCACACTTTGCTTTTCATCTGTGGCTTTGTGTTTGTTCCTGTGTCCTGTCCACCCTGACACACTCACACTGTTATTTCTCTGTGTTGCTCGCAGAGGGGGGCAGTGAAGGATATCAGACTAGGGCTGAAGGGAGTGAAAAGAGCAATTGCCACACCAAAAGCTGAACTCATGGGCAATATACAGAGGAAAGGAGTAGTAAGAGAATGGAGCAGGAAGAAAGGATGAGAATAAGCTTTGGCAAATAGAACTGGAAATACAGAGAAATAAGGAAAGAAAAAGAAAGATGAATAAGAAAGTCCTCTTCCTTAAAAAAAAAAAAAAACACCAAAAAACCCCCCAAAAACCAAAATCATCCAAAAGGTTAATAAATTATATCTATTCAGATTCTTAATTGCCTAAAGTATTTTTTAACAGTGCTATTGATATTCTCAGCACTTAGGAATAAAGCTGAGGCTCCATATATGAGAAACTCCAGACATTTAATTTTTCTTCCCTTTTTTTCCTTTTTTTTTTAATTACTGACTTACTTAGGAAGACAAACTTTTCCTCATTCTTCCCATCCAAAACTACTTTGGTAACATAGGAAAACACACTGTGTTTTTCTCATTCACATTAAAGGAATTAGTATTCATATGATGAAGCTACACTCCTGATGCTAACATAGAAATCTTCAAAGCACCAGGAAAAAAAGAATACAGAAATAAACAATGACTTTAAGGTTGACCTTCCTCATCACTGTAGTTTATTTCTATTATAAAATTAGATTCCTGACTGGCTAAAGAAGGAGATTAGGTAGTTAAGGAAGGATTCAAACTAAGGGTGTTTTTGAGGGAAAATTTTTACATTGCTCGTTGTAATTGAAGAAAGAGGTTGTTCCAGGCTTATAGAGAAAGCAATGTGAAAAACTGCAGAAATGTAAGGTTCTGCAAGGAGGAGAGTCAGAAGCGCCCAGAGTTCTGGATGGGTGCATTTTAATTAAATCAAAGTAAACAAGCCACAGCAAGGCCAAGTGTGAGTCGAGCTGCAGGCAAGCCTGACATACAGAATTTGAAGGTGAGTCTGAGGAAGTCTGAAGTTGCTGAAGAAGGAGAAAAGATAACAAAGAGAGAAGCACGGGGCAATTTTCTTGGGGAAGAAAGAAGGACAGTAACTGTATCTGCAGGATGATGAATAGCCTACAGCAGAGAGAGATGCTGGGTGTACAGGCTGGAGCAGAGATGGTATTACTTGTCAGTGTGTGGCTGACATACATAACTCACCCCAGACTTAGGAAGGGTGCTCACACTTTACTTGTTTTTCTAATCCTTATTTTTACCCCAGATGTGCATAACAAAATACTCTTCTGAATTTTGAAGATTCAGTTATGGGTCACTGGCTACATTTTGCATTTAAAGCAAGTTGGTCCATCTATTTTTTAATACTGTAACTGGTTAATTGTGGTACAGCTGGGTAATCAACAGATACTCCTGTTTTTTGGAAACAACTTTAGGGTTAAGTTTATTTCTGTAGAGATTAGTAACACAAAAAGTTCTTCAGCCTTGTTCCCCAGGAATTCTTCAGGCTGCAGAGTTGAAGTGCAGAGTACAACATGATGGAAGGGTTCACAAAACATATGCAAAATAGAAAGCAAATTTGAAATCTTCATCCAAAACTAACGTTACCAAAGTGATCATCCTGGACACTGCCACTTCCAGTGCACTTGTTTTTTCCATATTTTTTATCTTAGATTGACCAATAAATAAATAAAAACCTTGTTAAAAAATCTAGACTAAAATAGGACTTGCGACCAAGAGGTAGAATAGCTTGTCAAAATACTTTTCTGCAGATATTTGACCCTCTTTTTACAGGAAGAAAGTAAATACATAGCTCAAATGTTCAAGTGATCTAGTAGGTACAATTGTGATGTGTTTTTTTATCTAAAATGAGAATATAAGATTTTATATTAAAACTATTAAGTCTAAGGCCATTTATCTTATGACTCCTTATATATATGCACCCTGATTCACAGTGAAAATCATTGACACAGCCATAGGTAGAGAAAAATTTGCTTTATGTATAGAAAGCAGGCTATTTATCAATCACTAGAATATTCCCAGAATTGCAGGTTTCAAGACATAGTAAATTCAATTAATTGTCAAATGATTTTAGAATTTAGTTACATAGAAGCATTTTGCAGGTCATTAACTGCTTATGTTTCTCACCAAAGGGGCGCTAGATTAAATAGTAAATAAATCATATTAAACATAATGAGCTCAAAATTGATTAAAATGATAAAAGCCCTCACTTTGAATACATACACGCTTTTGCCTAAATGTCTTTTGCAAGAAAAACAGCCTTGTGTTGTTTTGGTGTAGCAAAGACACCTGACTGGAGACTTTGTTCAACAGCAAATTAAACTTCATTCTGTGTTTAGAAGGGATGAGTTAACTGCTGGAGGTATTATGGGATATCTTTATATTAAAAATGCACTAGTTTGATAAAATAGGTGTAAGCATCTTGACTGTCAGTTAATAACAGCAGCAATGTTCTCAAGGAAAGTCAGCTTTGAAAATATGAATTTGCATACAGAAAATATTCATGAACAGGTCCCATTTCAGATATTTCAGGGTTTTATGATTTTAAGTCATTCTTAATTTCAGCTTTGTATTTTTGATAACATGATTACTCAAGTACAGCACAGTAGAAATGCTTACATTCATCCTTGAAATTCTTAATATACAGCCCTTAAATACAATTGTTTTTCCATTCCCTTCAACATTGCTTCACTGCAGTATTCAGCTTTACATATTTGACAGTTAAGGCTTACTTGATAATTAAGAGCCAGCTGATGCTTAGCTTTCAAAGGGAATTCAACAGTAGGTGGGGCAACCCTATTGATCTACAAAATAAATAATTTTTCTTTTTCCACAGCTGTCCAAAAATATACCTAATTCAAAAAAGAATGTCAGCATAGGCATGAGCTGGTTATTGCTAACATATAATGAAATATTTAACTTGACTGCTTAAGACAAAGTGTGTGCTCAATTGAGCAGCTAAGCAGACAGATAAACAAACAATGTATTAACCTTTCTTAGGCTTTTGACTGACCAGCAATTTCACAGCTGAATTTTATATTTAAAAGTGCATATATTGTTCTTGGTCCAAGGCCTGGCAGCTGTGTACTTGAGAATGGCTCCTGAGACCCTGTGGAGGATTTCTGTCATTGTCCTCATGGCCCAGTAGGTCAACAGAAAGATGTACAAGTGTCTTGTGATAACGACCCTTTATCTCACTCACAAACCTAACTTCTATATAATGCTGCATCAGCAGCAATTTTTTGCTCCCATGACACTGTCTCCTTCTACCCTGTTTCCTTTGTGTGTTTGTTTTGGGTTATTTTTTGGTTTTGGTTTTTGTTTGGTTTTGGTTTTGTTTGTTTGTTTTGATTTGTTTTTGTTTTTGCTGTTTGTTTTTTTTTTTTAATAACTTCTCCAGTTCTGAATTTCCTCCAAGAATAGATTATTTCACTTTCTAGTAACGGTGCCAGCAGGTAACGTGCTCAGCCTCAGCTACTGAGATATGTATCCAAGAGTCTGAGGCTTTTACACATTCCAGACACAGAGCACAGCAGCTACAAATCTGAGAGAGACTTTCTTTCCATCTTCACAGCATTGCTGCGCTTTGGGAATGGCCAAAGCTCTGACATTGCCTGAATTCTAGAAGACTGAAAGGCTCCAGTCCCACCAGAGCTTTAGTAGGGATGCCACAGCTGATCAAACAATTTGCAAATCTGTTGCAGACCTTCTGAGAGCTGCAGCAGTTGTCATTGCTCATCACACAGCTTCCAAGGCAATTCTATTGATCATTCTTATCAGCACTGTGTTATACTGTGCTGTAAGTGCAGTCCATGGACATTTAGGGACAAGGGACAGTGCAAGCAGAGAATGATTTGAAGGCCTTCTCAAAACATTTATTACTTTTCTGTACAAGAAAAAGGAACTATGTATTGGTCTTAATTGATTCGTACTCGGGTTGCAAATTGCCTCTTGGACTACCCATATGTTAAATATACAGCTCTGGGGAAAAAAGTAATCAAAAAAGTCATAAGTGGTAGCATTCATCTGTTTGATTTATACTTTTGCAAAGCCTGCTTGATTGAAGTAAGACAAAATAAAGGAAATCACAGTGGGAAGAGAGGGAAATAATTTGTAGATCTGTTACCAGTCTTGTCTGGTGTATCAGTTTGAGAAACAAGACAAAGGACAGAATGGATTTGGATATCAAGCTTACCTAAGAAACTGAGATGTTCTGTTTCAGGAGTATGCTTAATTCCTACTATATGCTTAATTACCAACTTTATTTTTTTGCATTAACACCTTTTCTTTATCTCATTAAAAACTAAACTGGAAAACAACCCACTCATTAAAGCTTAGATGTGCACTCAGAGCAGCCCTTGAGCTTGCCTTTGTTACTTGGTGTAAACATTCAAGGCTGTTTCCCTGCTCAGTGCAGAAAAATGGCAAGAGACACAAATTAACTTGAGGGTAAACAGAACATGATGATAGGCAGAACATTACTTCATCTTTTTGTCTCTGAAATACAATAAAAATACAAAAATCATGCATTAAGTGGCCAGACTTGGATTATTGAGTCATTGAAGAAGGTGCTTGTTTTACATTCAGTTTGAAATCAATCCCTGGGAGTTGATAAAGGTAGGATCAAACAAGGTCAGTGAAGCTGCTGTCCAGGAGCCATCAATCCCCTTACTTTAGCAAGGGCTGTAAGCTCAAGCACTTCAATGAATGCAAAACAGACAGCCTGGTATCAGCATCCTAAACATCACCAAGAAAACTACTGGCAGCAAGCATGGCAAGCTTCTCCTTGTAGTGCTCCAAATAATTTTCAGTAAAATTAATGTTGCAAAAAGTGAGATTTTTAGCCTAGTAATCCACTGCATGGTCTCTCCAAAATGTGGTGTTACTACAAATGTCCCTTAAACATGTTAGGATGTATACTGAGAAGCCATGCTTTAGATCTGATTATCCAAATTAACATCTCTCAAACTGTAAAATGTAAACCATAGGAAATATCAAACAGACTGAAGTCATGTAAATGGAGGTATTCCCTGAACACAGCTGTTGTTTCCATGCAATTCTTTAGTTTCATTTTTATTCCTTAAAAATAGAACCAGAATAGGTGACTGAATTTTGCTTTTGGTTAATGTGTTTGTACTATTATGTATAAACAGCCATCTTCTCTTTCAAAGAAAGAACAATTACATAGGCCACTGGAGATCTGTTCTAGACTAGACCTTAATCCAGACCAGAGCATTCATCTGGAAAACAGACTCAGCTTCAATGTTCCTGTCCTGAACTAAGGGGAACAGGGACTGAAGGATCTCTCACATCTGAAGGAGAGCTTGTCAATCAGCTATGGAGTATATTTAGTTTATAAAACATTAGTAAGCACCTTAGTCATCTTAGTCATTTCCAAGATACGTTTTCCTACATTTCCAAGATAAGTTTTCTTTACAACAGGTCTGACCTTTTCTTCAAAAATTAACCTCAACCTAAACTGTTAGGTCACTCCTTTAAAATTAATATTCATTACAGTCACTTCTCATGAGGAGAGACATTGTATCAATGTTATTCCACCAGAAATCAGAGCCAGCAAAAAGCTTTCCAGAAGTTCAGTATAGCTGGGGAGCTTAATTCACCACTGTATGAGCAATTGCTGCTTCGATAAATTATGCAGCATTTATTAATCAATGTATTACCTGTTCAAACAAGAGATACAATTCTCTGCTGTGCATATTTTAGTAGATGGAGATGATACATGATTCTAAAAGGCAAAAGAAAGAGGAATGGGGGGGAATTATGGTACTAAATTCAGGGTGAGACAGGAGAGATGTTTACCACAGAGTGAAAAATGTTCCATAAGGAATTGGTGAGTTGAAGAGAATATCAAAGCTGTGAATATTTACAATGCATTTATCTCTTTCTAAGCCAGTCAGAGAGAAAGACTCTGACATTTTTAGAATTGTCCTGCTGTGTTCCCACATTTTAGTTTGAAAACAATTATCATTCATTTCTACAAATTTTATTAAAATGTTGCTTCTGTTAAATAGTGTCACTTTTGCTTCATAAATTCCCTTTGTCTTTCTGTACATTTGATCACTTTTTAGAACATACAGCTTATTAAGAGGGTCTCTGTGGACTCAACCAAAACATACTAGATGCTATCTGAAATTTAAAATTTAGCAGACAACCAATGACTACAAATCAAGCATAAACATTCTGACCACAGTTTAAAACCACAGTTTATGCCTTATGTATTGACTATACTGAAAACAGAGAGATTTAGATTGGATATTAGGAAAAAATTTTTCATTATGTGGGTGGTGAGGCATTGGAACCAGTCACCCAGAAAAGTTGTGGATGATCCTTCCCTGAAAGTGATGGGGCTCTGAGCAACCTGGTCTAGTGTAAGGTGTCCCTGCCCATGGCAGGAGCCTTGGAACTGGATGGTCTAAAGTTCCATTCCCTTCCAACCCAAACCATTCTGTGATTCTATTTAAAACTAGCTGTGCTATGGTCTGCCTCAGAGCCTTCTGTTGCTGTGGTCACTTGGATACCTACTGGATGGCACAGCATTTTGTGATGTGATTGCAGCTGATTCATAACAGATTAAAATTGGACCTTGCTCTCTCACTACAAAATTGTGCTGTTTACTACTACAGGTTTTAAATCTTAAAAGTAATCCAAATGTTGATTCATTGTTTTTTTTTCTAATTCTCTGTTGGAAACGCTTAATTCTCTGGCAGCAGATTTTTTTGTAGAGAATAACCTCTGACAAATAAAATAAAATAAAATAAAATAAAAGATATACTGAAAATTATATAGAGGGACTGTATATTTTTAAATTTAGCTATAATAGCATTTAATAGCATATTATTTATATGACCTAGTTTTTAAAAAATGTATTTGTAGCAGGTTTCTAGAATACAATATGGGACACTATTCTTTTTAACTCCAAGTACTGAATTTATATCTCCAGAGTTGGTTGCTTCTGAAGTTTCCACTATAAATGTAATTACCCATAAGATGTTATGAGTAATCTCATTTTTCAGTTGTGAGAGTAACTAGGTTTGCTATAGAATGCTAGTTGTTTAGAACCAAGCATTAATTGTACTTTTACTGCAAGACCTTGCAATCAGTCAGCAAGGATAGTAGGCAACTCCACAGTCTGCTAAGGCTGTATTTTGTTTCTGCTTCTGTCAATGTTCCATTTAGGATTCTCCTCCAACTCTTCCTGTTATCTCCATCATTCTTGGAGACAGTTACAAATTGCCTTTTTCATTCTGCTGTGAGTTGGAATGATTGATTTGTCAATGTCTCTTTAAAATATATTGTAGGAGTCTTTATATGTCTTCATATTCAGAGGCTGATTTTTCTAAAAGATAATGTTAGGAATAGAGCACAGAGGCAGGGACAAAGTATTCAATCTCATCTGTCTTGTACAAAAAAACTTAGTGAAAGATTCCCTTAACTGCCCCATTTCAAACACATTAATAATTTCAGTTTGTGTTGCCTACCCAGTCAGACACATCAAGTCCTGAGCTTGCTCTGTTGAAATAATTGTGGCAGAAAGGTTCTGTGTGGTTTAGCAGAGTAGAAATGTTTTCCACAGACATATTAAAATGTTAAAATGGGGCCAAATTCACTGCAGATATTAAAACCACTATTCTTTATAAGCTATGACTTTGGAAAAAATTCCTGCACCAATGGAATAGAGCAAGAATTCCAGTAACAAAGTTGTTCTTTGTCCCTCTTCTGTTACATCTTCTATCATATCCACAGCTGCTCTTTTGTGCTAGATGATGCTTCTGTGTTTGGTTTTCTCAGTAAGCGAAATGGATGTGTTTAATTTCCTTCTATGGTCTCTCTCCTCTCATGTCACAAACCAATTCCTAAATTACATATTGATTGCTGCAAAGAGTTTCTCATGGCAGAGACAGCAATAACATGTTCTTTTATGAGAGCACTTTTACAACATGAAGTAAATCATTCCAAAAACCCCTCTCCCAAGCTGGGTTTAAACTCTCAGCAACTGGCTAGCTAGAAAACATAACACATGCATAAACCTTATGGCATCAAGAATCAGATTTAGCTGACAGAAGAAGAGGCCAGAATTTGAAGGGCATGGACTTTTCTTGATGATAAAGTGTCAAGTCTGCTAGCATAGACCAAATGAAGAAGATTATTTTTGTCTTCAGAAATATCTTCCAGATCCTCCCAGTCGTTTTTGTGGTAGAAAGCAAATATTGCAGTGGTTAAACAACCACTTAATCAGGTGCTTCACCCCAAGAAAAGGGAAAACCATTATGTCTGGCACAAAACTATTTTTGATGTAGCTTATAAACAGAAAATAGAAAGTAAACAAAGGAAGATAGAAAACACCCATGTGTTCTTCACCAGTAAGAGTAATAATTTTCTTCTATATCTATATGATGAACTGAAGGTTATTGAGGAAAAGACAAAAATAAAATATCCATGGTGCCATTCACAGCATTAACTCAAAGTCTTATTTTGGTTCACAAAATTCAAAACTTACAATAATATACAAGAGCAATGTTGTTCCATCACTAGTTTTGGATGCTCTTGGTAAGGAACAGAGACAGTTGAGATGGAATTATCTTGAAAGTTTCTTTTCAGAATGGAGTCTCTGATATGCAAACACAGACATTCAGTTCTTAAGAAGGACTCTCTTATATACTTGACAAACAAAAATTTAATGGCACAATGAAAATTCAACACAAGCTAAAAGCCCCCAGGAGATTCCTGTCTCTGCATACACTGAAAGATAAATTATTTCCATGTTTTAATAATTAGTCTGTCTCATAAGGAAGGCTGATAATGGACATTAGTGTAACCAAGTTCAACATTCAAAGTTTCTAATTAAACAATGAGTCCATTCTAAACAGTGAACAAAAGTATTCTCATTTCCTTCCACATAACTTGTTGGACCATGTACAAAGCCCTTTATCTGAGAGAATGCATTTCTCCCATTGTCTTTTCAGGGGCTACATTAAATAAAACAATTTAAAAGTGAACCATGACCTTTGTGAAGTATTAATGTAAGAGTTTATTCATTTTTACTAAGCATGCTGAGGCATTCAATGGTAGTCCATTTGTACCACTGAGAAAAATAAGCTGTGGGGAAAGAACAAAGTCACCCAAGTTTCTGTTATATTGTGTGGGGTTGAAATTTGTAAAACCAGCTCTGGGGTAGGAGCTGTACTGCATGTGAAGGACATGCTGCACCTGGAAATGCATTTTTCCAGTAACTGGAACAACGTTATCTCAAGGTTTTTCTGAAACATTTTTCCAGTAACCAGCACTGAAAAGCTTGTTTAACTTTCATCTGCACAAGCTAATTGTTATTAACACAGTTGCTGCCATCATATTTTTCATTTTCATGGTCAGTCAGAGGATACAAAAAATATTTCCAACCACATAGAGAAAGCTATTTCTTTCTCACATATTATAAGAGAAAAACTGTAGGGCGTGAGAAGATTCCAGTGACTAAAATTGTGATGAAAGCTTATGGAAAATAATCATCAGGTACAGAAGACTAAATCAATCTTCTTGAAGTTCTTTGCTGTGAAAGTCTAGTTCTTTTTCTACATAATTTTTCCACTAATATCACTTGTAGCTCTGCACTAAGTGAGAGCTCAGGATTTTCATACATTGTTGAGATGAATGTTGCCAGATGTTATCTAAGATTTATGCAAATGTACACTCTAGGAGAAACTGCCATTCTTTCTGCATGGAAATCTCTTGTAAATTAATGCAGGTTTTGTCTTCAAAACCATGTTCCTTTTGCCAGCACACTATTGCTTAACCTTTTCAGATTAATGATCTAGAATCAAAGTAAAAATAATTCATGATTTGCTCAGTCAGAATAAAATGTGTACGTGTGCAAAAATAATAATAATAATGTAATTTATTTGTGCATGCATTTTAGAAGATGGACTGGAAATATTCAGTCTTGAAAGTCACAGTATGTGGTAATAGGAACTGAGTTTTTCTCTGCTTTCTGTTACATCTGTGCTTCTCAAACTTTACAATTGCAGATTTTTTTGACTCTCCCTCTACCCAGAAGAATTAAACACTGATTGAGAAACAATAACTTAATCTTGCATACAGCAAATCCAGTGGCACTTAGAGCATTTTGCATCTCACTCATATTCAACTTCAGATTTAGAATTAGCCTCACCTTTTCCTGGAAAAGGACAAAGATACCTACAATTCCCCAGTAGCACAAGGCTCCTGTTAGAGCCTATGAAACTGCAAGCTAAGGCAGGCCTAGGTTTCCTTTTAAGCAGGTATCTGCAGGATGACCATCTGAGCCTTACCTGAGCCTGGGACTAAAGGAAAGGTGCAGGGAGTGATACGGTGAAAATAAAATCAAATTTGCAAACTGTCCCCCCCAATCTACATACTGCAGGACAAAAAAAAAAAAAACAAAAAACAAACAAACAAAAAAAAAACCCAAAAAAACCCCCAAACAAACAACAAAAAAAAAAAAAAACAAAAACAAAAACAAATAAACCAAGCAAACAAAAACCCTAATATCAGCTATTTCAGCTTTACTGGGTCAAATCCATAGTAAATAAAATAAGGAATGAATGTTGAAATGTGAAACCTTAAAGAAAAAAATCTCTGTGGTAGAAATCCAGCATGGTTCTTATCTTACAAAGATGCAGAAGTATGTTTCTAAAACATAAAATATGCTAGAAGCTGTAGGCAATATTCTGCAGACATTATTATTCAACAGAAAGGGTTCTTCTAGGTATACATAAAAAGTATTACAGGTGAATTACAGAGCATGGAAATTAGAAGCTGAGGGAAAGCACAGACAGCTCACACTAAAAAAGTTCCCATTTATGAGATGTACTGCTAAAACAACATCCTTAAGAGGAAGGTCCTTCTGCAGAATTTAACATTCAGCATAAAATCTGACATATAAGAGCAACTACTTAAAACAGGATGTTTCAAGTAATATGAAAAGGTGCTACACAGTTAGCAAAAGAAGAAAAATGGAAGCAAGAAGTGTACACATATACATATGTACTTCCATGTAAAAGTTAATTTAAAATATCAGCATCTTCTAGGCTGCACTGACCTTACTCACACTGGCCATATTCTAGCAAACACTGCAGTCCTGAGACAGTTTATTCCCTACACGACTAAGTTACATTTGCAACTTCATCCACTGTTGGCAGAGGAAATATTCACATTTCTAATGCTGCATGAAGCCTTAAGTATGTGCTGTCTATAGCCTTTGAGGACAACATTTTCTTCCCTCATCCCCAGGGAAGCTTTTCAGTTATTTACTATATTTTCAGTTATTTATTATGTTTTCAGTTATTTACTTTTTCAGCTAATCAGCTTTTCACTTATTCAGTCATATTGGAGCAAAAGAGATAAGATGGTCCTTGTCTTTGGGTTTGTTTGTTTGTTTAATCACAACAATGTGAAATGAATGTGCATTTGGGATTACATCCTATTTATCTAAATTAAATCAGTTTTTTTTTTTTTTTTTTTTTTTGGTTTGCAAAACCCAGGGGAGTGGATCAGTAGATGAAAAAAACAAGAACAATATTGTAGTTTTGAGTACAGCTGTTTCCTGTATATATGAGAAGTAAAAAGAGATGAAGAATTAATTTAATTTATTCCAAATATAAATTAAGTGAAGGCCTGGCACACACTTTATCAAAGAAAATGATTTATTTTCCTAAAATAAAATGAGATTTGTTTCTTTAAATATTACTATCTTAAGTAACAACAAGATAGACTATAAAAGAACCAAAATTAGTATCACCATATCTCACACTCAGTTTACATAGGACCTAAGCTTTTGAAAATACCATTCTCTATTTCAATTCAACTAGATAAAATGGGCAGCTTTATTACAGTTATAGAAAAATTATTAATTTTATAATGTCAATAGAACTTTTTAAACTATATAAATATGAAGGTTCAAAATTGAATCTTCAAATATTTCAAGTATAGCCAGAAACTGAGAACTTTTTCAGCAGCTAAATCTTTAGCAGACATATTGACAACTTTTTATGCCTGCCTAAATGCAGGCAACATGAAAATGCAGCAGCAACCTGTAGTTCAACATTGTCTGAAGAAAAAATACCAAAACTCTTTCCTAAAATCATGATTTCACTTTATATAAAACCTAGCACAATTCAAGAAAAAGGCCTGCTGTGAATATACTCTAACTTGGTATCCTAAAGGAATTAACTGGTAGAATATCAGATATTAGCCCAGGGAGAAAGAGATTAAAAAATATTTAGGTTCATACAATCTCCAAATTCTGAAGGTTATTTTTAAAAATGTGTAGTGTAACTAACTTGCCTGTTTTTATAAAAAAAAAAAAAAGTTCAATATTTACAGACTACCTAATGGAGTATGACAGCAAAACAATTCTGTGAAACTTGAAAAAATCTCTATAAAAATGGCAAATCAAATCACTTTGAGAGTAGTAACTAAAGTGTTAAAAATGTTTATTAACAATACTTGGATCAGGAGAAAGTGTCATGCCAATAACTTTGTTAATCATTATTTAAATGCTAGGAAGAAAGTTCATCCAGGCACACAAATGTGTCTGTTCATGAAAATCAAGGTGATAGTGTACAAATAACTCAAAGCAGAAAGACTGAAGATCTTGACCTTACATTTACATAACATTTTTCATACATGACTGAATAAAATCAGCATTATCTCAGTCACTTTAGGTAATAATTATGAATTATTATTATGTTCATAGCAGGAACCATAATTTATTTAAGTCTTTCAAGGTACATTTACAGAAAAGAAACTTTCTCACATGAAGAAACGATTGTGATTTTTTAAAAATAAATAGCAGGAAAATAATAAATATTAATATTACGAAAAGTATATTTTATTATCTATTATTGTTGCCTTAAAAAGTCAGGATTATGTGTTGTGAGATGTACTTGGCTTCCTCAGACAACTTTTATTTTATTACAATTGTTGGTCTAGTAAATACAACAGAAGTGTAAAAAGTTAAGACTACAGGACTCCTGAAAGTCATTGCTAATAGTGACAAAACTGTCAGCTCTCAGTGCAGATTACTAAATGTTAAGATTAGCAAAATGAAGATTAGGTAAATTCTCTGGAGTTATCAATATGCCTGCAATGGTTTTCCATGAGATACCAAGGGAAATGTTTATATTCAGAGGCAGAACTACACAGCTGGAACATAGACATATTGGCAAATTTAGGGTATTTTTCTGAACTACCTACTCTCCAGATTCTTTATTTAAAGAAGAAAAACAATACCAAAACCAAACAAAAACCCCAACCACACAAAATAAAACAGACCAACATAACAAAGCAAAAAACCAGACCTATTTCCCCCAAAGTCCAACACACTAGCATTAACCAGAGCACAAAAGGCAACAAAGCTAATAGCACCTGAAATAAACACATCTCTCTATCTGAAAAATATATTTTATTCATCAAGGAATATAAGGTTTTTTGTTGTTATAGTCAATTATTTTTTTACATTTCTTTTTTTTTCAAGTTATTCTGAATATTTTATGCATCTTGTGAGCAAATAAATTAAACAGTGCAATTTTATTTTATTTCAGAACATTCAAAACTTCTTTTAGTAAATAAAAATAGAATAAAATTATTCTTCCATTATTAATCATATTAAAAGTCCTCCTACAAGTAATTGATATAAACTTCTGTAAGGGTAAACCTGTGGCATAGGCTAGCATTCTTGTAAGTGCTATAAATTTTGCACAAACTTATTCTTTCTCAAAGGAAGACAAAATTATGTAGGCATCTGCTCTCTAAATTGAAATCAACAGTAAAAAAAAATCTTAATCTTCTGAGAATTGGATGTATTATCAGATCAAATACATTTATGGAAAATTTCTGAATCTTTTGACACTTGGAGTGATCCAGTATCTATGCATTGCCTGTATGAACTAATAACTGTTTAACTTAACAGACCAAGTTTAGGAAAAAAACCCCAATGTGCATTGTGATACATTAAGAAATAGGTCTCTTCTAAACTCTCCTTTTGCATAGAATATTTATTTTACTAATTAAAAGACTCACTATTTAAAGTTTGCTACCACAAACCCAGCAAGTCTAACAACACCAACCGATGTTCTTGTGCCAGTTACTGGCAAAAAAAAAAAAATAATGGGCAAACTTAATTCAAACTTTAGGTGTATACCACAGCCCAAAAGAGATCTGAGACATTGAGAAAGAATCTGAATTACCTGGACAAATTATAGAAAGAGCAAGACACTACTGGAGTTATGAAGGATATTAAAAGTGCCTGGAAAAAAAGCTTTCATTTCTATAGGCTTTGAGAAAAAGCGGGGTCTACTGAAACCTTAGCTGCCACCAAAAGTACCTGTGTTCTGCTTTGATAATACAGAAAATTACATTTGATAATATTGTCCTTTCAAAGCCTTCTATGAATTAATACAAAGGTTTAGAATAAACAGAAATATCTGCTAGAGGATTTATGGGGAAAACTGTTCCTGAAACCTCTCATGACTACACCAGAGAGTGTCACAGAGTACTTCAATGTACATGTGCCTACAACATGCCATCCTCACTTTAAAGCTGAGCAGGAATACAGCAAAGAACAACTCAGCAATGCTTACCATGACAATATAATCTCTCAACTGCAGATCAACTCCCCAAATGTAGCTGTTACCCCTTGAAAACAAGCCATTGTTGCTCCTGTATTCCCAGAAGATGGATCTGCTTGAAGTAGCCATGCTAATGGGATTCTGCAACTTTAGTTTCCTCCCAGTATAAAAAATACCTGATGCTCTTCAGATCCCTCACCCTGACAGGAATGGTGGCTGGCACACTATCAGTAACAGAGCAAAGCCATGATTTTTGACACAGAACGCACAAGCCTTAGCAGCTCATCCAGAAGACTCACTCTCAAAGACCTCAGTTTTGCCTAACTCATTCTCTTTAGGAGGATGCAAAGGAGGACATGTGACACATTTAACTGCAGAACCACAAGTTCCCAGGCAAAACACTGAAATGAGGAATCTGTACTCCCATAATTTATATCTCCCTTCCACATCTGATCCATTTTCACCCTACAAAGCAGGCACGATGCACA
The DNA here is from genome assembly GCF_022539315.1 of Serinus canaria. Lineage (NCBI taxonomy): Eukaryota > Metazoa > Chordata > Aves > Passeriformes > Fringillidae > Serinus > Serinus canaria. The sequence goes on from NC_066316.1 coordinate 92,933,331, forward strand.
CACATTGCTCCACACCTGTGCAACAAGGGGCATGCAGAAAAATGCACTTGCTCCCTTCAGTGCAGCACTGAAAACTGCTAAAAACTTGGCAAAGTGCCCCCAGCAAAGAGCTCTGATTTGCACAGTCCTTTTTATGACACAGATAGTCCAGGACAAAACTGCTGGTTTTGAGATGGGAGTGATGGTAAGAGAAAAGATGGACCGTAATGAGAAGTGAGACTGCAGCTGACCAACTTGACAATCAGAATTGGAGGCTTGCAAAAGGCTTCCATTCTGTCACCTCTGCTACAGAAGGCAAACAGGATCAGAAAACATCTGGCTGCCTGCAGGTCTTTCAGGAAATGGCATAAACAGCTTCCAAGGAACCCAGAAAACAGGATGTGAAACATAGTCTTTCTCTCACCCAAGCCCAGGAGATTTCCCCACATCTACTATTTCTCAGATGAATCTTTGCTTAACACTTTGGAAAGCACAGGAGGATTACACTGTGACATGTTTATCCTATAATTCTGCAAATTCACCTTGATATTACTAAAGTACTTTAAGGCACTTGGTGAACTTTCTTTTTTCTTTTTTTTTCCCCTTATCTGAAAAGCAGGAAGAAAAAAGTAACTTGGAGGCAAACAGTATCTAACTTTAACTGATACTCTCTGAATTTTCCTCTAATTTCAAAAATACAAACTGCAAGCCACAAAGTAACTCAAATTTCTGAAGAAGTCTACAGAGAAAAGTCAGAAATTTCACTTTGAACACTGCAAAAACTTGATTTTTTAGTTCTTCCCCACTCTTAGTGTACTATGGAACCATAGCAAAATTTATAGAACATTGCTTAGAAAGGATCTTTTTGAGGGTTTTTGTTCTTTGTTTTGGTTTATACAACAGAGATATGAAGTTTCTCTTAGAATGGCCTTCTAAAAACTAAAGTCAGCAGCCAGAAGAACTGCCTCCTCATCAAAAAATCAAGTATCAAACTTCTGTGAATGATCAGTGCCAGATAAGAATTTGTGCTGATCTTGCAAGGGAAAAGCTTCAGATTCTAAACCATGTCACTAATCTAAGGTGACAGTTATATCAATATCTTAAAAGTTGAGGCAGAGAATTAACAATTAGCATTCCACTAATACTGTGTTTTTGAGGAGAAACTGGTGATCCAGGAGATATTCACTCCTGGGAAAGTTCATTTCTGTATAGCTAAGGACTGAATGTTGTGTCCTTGAGGCCTGTTCCTACCCAGTAATGCATACAGTTATCTTTTGAATGTGGCTTGTTAGTCACATAAATGTTTAAAAAATATTACCCTTTTTTTAAATTCCCTTTTTACAAAGTCCATATATATTTATTAATTTTTGCAAAGCTGAAGAGGTCTGAAAGAGCAGTAATGAAAAGAAAGGAAAACTATTGTTATGAAGCAGGCACAGCATATAATAAAACAGAACAAATCCAATGCATAACTTTAAAGTTGGCCAGCTTTATCAGGAGAGGAATATCTCATGAAAGGCAAAAAAATACCAATCTCATTTTTCCTTTTCATACATGTATCTGTATTATTATAAATTTATCAGATAAAGGACAAAGAAAATTAAAAAATCAACAATTGACTGTTTATTAAAGGAATGCAGTCAAAACAAATTTCTAAAAGAATTATTTGTCAGTAGATAACAAAAGAGAAGGAGATAATTATTATTTAATTTACTGAGTTATTTCACTAGGTGCAAGGTCTCAAAGCTTTCCACTTTCAGGCTTCATATCCTAATAACTTATCCCTACTAAATTTATAAAACATTAGAATGTGAAACTTTTTTATCAGCAACTATTCAAGACATAAAGCTGAATATCTTTGTGAAAAGCCTAGAATAGATAATTTTATTTTTTAGTTCATACACTTTACTCCATTTACACTGACTATTTGAACTCTATTCCTTAGAAAGACTCCAGGTGGTTGATATCAAACTAAGTCAACCTTTCAACATTTTCTTTATAAGAGCACAAATGTTAATAAATAAATGAATAAATTAGAGATATTTTCTTCAATAATGGCATACTTTAAAAACCATATTCTCATTGCTTGTGCATTCATTTAAGTGAAATGTGTGTCTCATCTTGGTATTCAATCAGGCACTTGGAAAAAACCCTAACAAAACAAACCAGCAAACACTGCCATGTGGGCATGTATTTGAACCACACAGGCTTCTGCTTAATTATCTTTGTTTCAGAAGCAGTTTTTATTCACCACACCTGCTAAAATGTGTTAACTCCTCTGTAAATATAATATCTAATCCAAAATCTAAAAATATTTTATATTTCTTTTTTACATCTAATCTCTATGCTTTTCATACTCAAATTGATGTTCTTAAATGTCTCTTTACACTCACACTTACTGACAAATTAGTTTGAAAACCACACAAAAGCACAATAAAAGTAAACATTTTAATTTTTGTTCTAATGGAATATTTGTCCTTTAAGGTATTTCCTGCCTAGAGCATGTGCTCAGCTTAATTCAAATAAATTTTTGTATCTAACATAGGGTAGAATGTCTTTCATTGGTTTCCACCATCTATGTACTGTTTCCAGTCTATTGTACATGAGTAATATTAAAGTGAAGTGTTCACTTCTGGCTGCTTTGAAAAATATTAGTAGGAAAACACACTCACCTTCAGGCTCCCCACAGAGTGTACACTGTGACTCTGCAAAGAAAATGAGAAAATTATAATTTCTTTCTTTTAAGATGTCATAATTATATCCAAATATAACAAAACTCAGAGAACTCAAAGTTAGCACAAAAAATGCAATTCTATTTCCAGCATACATTTAATAAAAGGTGCAAAATATATATATATATATAAAAAAGGAGTTCTGCAGGAAGAATTTTAAGATAGAATTATATAAATGCTTAGTTACATTTATATAACTATCACCTTCAGAGACTCCAGATTGCATTCATGTAGCAGGACTTTTTGCTTCCACAAGACTTTTTTGTATTTTGATATGTACAATACTGCAGTGACAACAGTCACTCAAATAAAAAGTTTAAGTCTGCTAATATTTTACTATTGGAGGTAGCAAACAGCAATAGTGACAGAGCTATATTCCTTTCTCATAAAACTCTTCCAAGTTCTCCCAGGCAAGAGAAGTCAAACAGTCATTCAAATGTACATTTATACTCTGCTAAAAAATACTCAAGTATAGACATGAAGGAAATTAAACTCCATCATAACAAACATACAATCTCTAAATGTGCAGTTACTATTTTATCTATCTATCTATTTATCTATCTATCTATCTATCTATCTATCTATCTATCTATCTATATATATATATATATATATATGCAGGCACAGGCACACACGTCTGTGTGTATAAATTGCAATATGAAATCAGTACAAAAAGTAGTTTAACATTCCTGGCAAATAAAAGACCACAACAAAAGCTTGCTGAAATGATCTCCACCTTGGATAACAAATAGAAGATTTGACTTTAGCTATGATCTTCCCTCAAAGACAAAGAGTGTCAGAGAAACACAAGATGAAACCCATGCACTGAGCAGTTTAACCTCTATAGTGCCACAGTGACACTGCCAGCAGCTTAGAACTTTCTCCATACAGATAAGAAGCTTTCTCACAGTAGCCCACCTTGTAATGGCACTTGACCCTACATCTTTCATTTATTTTAAAATGTTAATCACTGGAGTATTACTACTGTTAGAGACTGTGGCATGCATGTGGGAAAGGAATGAGGAAAAATGAGTTTTTCCAGGCAGCTCTGTTGATGATAGGTAGATCACAACTTTTAGAACACCATAAAGTTTCCTGATAGAAAGGAATGACATTTAAAGCAGCTCAGCACCTTGAAACATGTAGCCAAAGTCTGTATCAGTCATCAGTGTCCCCAGCAGAGACAGCAAACTAGAAACAGCACCCCAACAGCAGGCTTGAGAGAATCTCCAGTGAAGAGCACGAAAAGCCTGCTCACAGGGAAGTCAGGCCAGTTCCTCTCACTGCACATAAAAAATGCACTTGCCACAACATGAAGTGATGCAGAGGAACCAGAGCAGAAGATCCTTTTTTCACATTTAATTTAAAGACTTTCTGAGGTTTTACTGAGATGGGCTGCCTGCCTGTGTGTAGTTTCTTATCCTGATTGGTAAGGAAGACTAATCTGAGACTTGGTTTCTGAACTTCCAGCTTTTTTTGATCCTCTGTGTTCTGCAAACAACTGCTCACCAGTATTTTACAATCCAAAGAGTCTGCCTGACATATTGGCACCTTCAAACACCATCTTCCAAAGGTCCCCACTCAATGGTAAAAATTACTAGCTTCCCTCTTTTTTCCCTCATAAACATTAATTAGTGCCAATATTACAAGTCTGCAGCAGGCTAGATAGTCTACCTGCAAAACAAAGCTTGCAGCTATGACTAGTGCCAGCAAGTTGTCAATAGCTAGAAAGGTGTCAGCACTATCCCTGCCAGACTGCTGCTGCTTTTTTGGATTTTTCAGATGTTCTTTTAAGGTCCTGTATCTGTGAGCAGCCCAGGTGTCCCCCTATCTCAGCATGCCTGAGGAGACTTCAGGGGGGGATTTTTTTTTTTTTTTTTAATGCTTTCCAGCAGCTGGGAATCATTTCAAGCTGACAGCAGCACATCTCTCTCTACACTGGCAAGAAGCAGACTTTGTGGATGTGGATAATTCACCAGTAAGATTCTGTTTATGAATTTCTCTGCTGTAGTTTGCCACTGGGGTGGGAGACTAGATACCCTTGTTGTTGTTCTGGACTCATACAGGTTGAGAGACAAATAAAACCACAACCAGTTCCAGTAAGCATGTAAACAGCACAACAAGGAGGATGTACAGAGCCCTGCCTTCCATAGAGCCTGTGTGAGAGAGACAGAAATAATTATTCCTCTATAGAGTCTGTTTAGATCTGTACATTCTGTGGCTATTATTGAGAGACTGCATGCCCTCAGTTTCTAAAACCACAACACATAAAACTTACACATGGCACTCAATTATTTGTAGATTTACATTATATGTAAATACAAAAATCTGAAAATTTTGTTAAAAAGCTATGATTTGACACTTATTTCAATTTATTTTCTCTGTAGTGAAGTTGCTGTATGGTGGTAGAAAAGATCTTTCTGGAAGATGGCTCAATACTAAATGCCTATATTAATTCAAAATTTTTCTAATTTTAATTTCACTTCTGGGAACAGAAGACAACAATGAAGGACATGACAACAGTATGCCATTCCATCAGGTGAAAATTGCATTGTTTAGGTTTAGATCCATCTCATCCAAAGTTGAGTGTATCAGCATTACTTGAGTGTATCAGCAAAATCTAAACTTGTCTCAAAAAATTAACCAAGGAGAGGAAAGAAACAGACACCTAAACTGCCTTAGAAACTTATGTAGCATGAAATCAAATCAAGAAGTCACCTTTTTTTAAATTACTCATTTTTTTTTCTTTTTTTATGTTGTAAAAGGTCTTAGATTTCATAATAATATTCACTGCAAAAGAGGAGTGTTTATTATAAGTGACCTCTGGAGGTGAACTAGTTCAGCCTCCCACTCAGAGAAGAGAAGGGCTTTTGTCAACACAAGTTCAACTCTGCTGGGCTTAATAGTCAAGTCCTGGGAGTCACCAAGAATGGAGATTCCACAACCTCAATGAGCAGCCTGCACCAGTGCTGTATCAGCCTCCTCAAGCAGTATTTCAATTTCTTGGTCTGCACTTTGTGGCCATTCTTCTTTGTTATATCACTCAGCAATACCCAAGTGACTTTTGCTCCATCCTCTGTAACTCTCCTTCATGGAGCCCATGGTGGATCCTCACCCCAACAGACTGGATAAGCCCATCTCTTTCAACCACTCTGAGCAGAGGGCTCTCTGCTAGACTTCCCCCATTTTCTCCCTGTGCTTGTGGAAGCAGGGAACCCCAACCACTGCACACATTATTCCATGTGCCTCACCAGCACCAGAGGGAAGCAACAACCTTGACAATTTGCTAATCATACTGGTGCTGACATAGCCCAGCACACACTTTACATGTTTGCAATGAGAATGCCATCTACTCACCCACGTGCACCTTGGTATTCATCTTCAGTCAGAAAAAAATAAACTAGCATATCAAGTCTTAATAAGATGAGTCCCCTGATCCAAGTCTCCCACCTATCATAGCCATGCTAATGTGTGAGAAATTATGGCCTCAGACAGTAACTTTTCTACACCCATGCTGGATAAAATGTTGAAGGGGATGAAATAGAAGCAGGGGCCATGACCACATTTCAGACAAAGATATTTCTCAAGCCTCTCCCTTGCACAATTCCTAAAAGTGGATTATGTCTGTACATATCTGATCCAGCCAAAGTGTTACAGTGATACTTTCACAGGAGGTATTCTTTCTTTGCTGTATGTTGCTAATTAATTGTACTTAACAAAGATGCTCCTTCTTGCAAACACTCATACATCTGAGTAACTTTTTGTCACAGCTCTCAATAGTAAAATGACTAATACAGGTAAGCATTCAGAGATTTAGGACCCAATAAATCAATATAACAAGGAAAACCTGCATTTATACTATTAATCTCACTCTGTCATTTTGAAATTGTCTAGCCAACAGAAATAATGTTCCAGATACAAGAACTTGCTGACAAAATAGGTCATAAGAAAGATCCTATGAAGAAAAAAAATTTGTCATAAAGACACAATATATTTTTCCCTCCAAATATTATGAAACGTATTTCATTTTTTGTAGTTTTTCTTGCCCAATCTCAACAACAAGAACAACTAAAAATAATAAAACCATACATATAAATGCCAACATTATTTCTCAAAAAATAAAAACATACAGTTTTGAATTAGAGTGAAAATAAATTATCCTGCTAAGCACATTAACATTTTTCATTCTTTGTATATATACTTCTCTTGTATGGCTGGTGCAATTACAATCAAATCAACTATAAAAAAGTAAAGTAAGAAATATAAGGGCCAGGGCCATATACAAAATAGCCTTTAGAAAAAATTGCAATTCAAAACATCCATGCAGGCTTTATAATGGAATAGGATTAAGACACCACATACCAATAACATTTTTAATTAAAGAAAATATTGGAGTGTATTTAACACTACACTTTACTGTACACTGTGCACTCAACAGGGGTTTTCCAATTTATGGAGTCCAATCTGAATGATTTTGGCCAGGTTTTATGGAAGTGACAATATGGTGAGAAATAATGTCCAAAGGTGAGAAGCAGTGCTGGGGATATCTTGTCACCTCAGCACTACATTCAGAAAATACATGATGTCAGCACCTCTGACTGCCCTTTGAATAATACACCACATATCCTGTTCTGTATCTCCTCTTCATTTTTGTAAAAAATGCCTCTCTGTCTCTCTTTTCATCTGATACTTCCAGATACCCTGCACAGCTCTCCCTTCCTGCCTATATTAGTTTAAATTTCAATTAGAAACATGCATGTTCTCTATTGCCTATATTTCTCAGTTTGCCTTTCCTTTTTCCCCCCACTAGATCTATTTACTAATTGGCCAAAAAAAGCAGATAGCACTGTACAATTACTGAATATTTCACTCACTGTACAATTACTGAATATCACTGCCTATTTGAATACAGAATTCCATGCATCAAAGGAAAACCAGAAATTATTTTTCTTTCAAAAAGAAATATGGAAATATAGTTTGACTGAGAAAAAAAAGTCAGTTTGCCTTTCCCCCCATTCACTTAGGGGAAAAAATAATAATAATTCATTTAAAATAAATGAATTTAAAAAATTTAGCAGATAATTCTTTAGATTTTTGTTCTAAAGGCAAATACAACTGTTTCATCATTTTCATCAGCACCCTGTGTCGTCAGTCTCTTTACATCATTCTACTGATGTTAATGAAACAGAACTGTGTGGCACTCAAAAGGAAATAGAGTAGCCATGCATTATATTGAGATTTAGTGTGGCTGAAAAGCAAACCATAATTTAAGTCTCTACTGTGAAAACAATAATTTTAAGGAGTTTAATCCAATATTTGCATCTAAACATGGCTAAAATAGCACTGATAAAAGCTCAAGGTATTATGAACTATATTTTCCATTCTCTCTCCTCATGTGTATTTTTTCTCCTACACCTTTTACTTTATCTGTTTTAGCTCTTTTCTCCTGTTGGTATCTCATCATTACACAGTATCAGCTGCTGAAACATCAGTGGGAGAGACCTATAGGATAAACCTCAGGATTTTGTCAGGTCTACCAAGATTATCCATCCACAATATCCTCTTTGTTCCACACTGATGCTGGAGCAAATCCCTTGGAGATGTCCTGCTCCGTGTTCAGTCACCCATTTAGGTAGGGATTGAGAGACATCTACAAAAACCAACTAGCCTTTTCTTCTACAAAGCCCATTTTACCTACAGAGTTTTTCTAAAATGTGCTCTAAAGCCTCCAATGAGAGGGAATAAAACCCTCCATATGCAGATGGAGAATAAAACGTTTAATGCAATCAGAGGGAAAAAAATAATATCTAATTGATACTCATTTCCTTAAGTTTTTTTTTTTTCTCAATTCTAATTCTTCAGTTTTTCTCTCAGTCACAGTGTGTAATACTCATCTCTGCTGTTCTCCAACTTAGCTACATCATGAAGTTTTAAGTACCCCACTCTGACTACACTTCATGACCAAAACCCTTCGACTGCCTGGTACACAAAATATTTACCCTCTGAAAATCTCTTCTATTTCTAAGAATGTTATTGACCAGTTTAAGGCAGCACTATTTTCTTGACTCAAATGATATATCACTCGTCCTTTTGGACAGAAATTTGACTAGAGGTACCTGGATCAGTTTCCATCATAAGAATGAAATTAATTCAAAGATACTTTGTGGATGCACTTTTGCAGTACAAACCCTATTAAGGTAATCCATGTAAACCAAATCCTCAAGGCATTCAAGGTACTTTTTACAACCACTTGTTTGAAACTATGAAGTCATAAAAATAATCAAAGTTATTATTTTTACACCAAAGCACTATATTTCTTTTAGTATTTTGAGTGCTGACAAATGACACAATAGGAAGAGAAAGCAAGTATTTTTGCACTTAGATATTGTTTTGACCCATATCCTTGAGCAGTCATAAAGGAAATAAAAATAATTTCAATCAAAAGAAAACCACATATGTGTATCTATAGGTAAACATATCTGTCCATTTTGAAACTTTTTTTGTTATTCTGTGGTTCTTTTTTTTCTCAGAAAAATAAGCCACTTCATGATGCAGAACATGCTGAAAAATATAATCATAACAATTGTTTGGAGTTGTCTTGGAGATAGCGAATAAATGTATTTAATTCCTTTGAAACTATTTCTACAAGTACTTCTTGCTGAGTCTAAGAGCCTACTTTCCTGCCTTCCTCTCACTGCTGATCATTGTATAACCACTCTCAAGATGAGATTCCCCTGCATTTGCAGTTTCAGCTTTCTTGAATACTTACTTTCAACTGTATTTATAGCTTAAGCTCTTTTACTGCCTAGGACTGGGCCTTGAGGTTAGGAAAAAAAAATAGCTACTAAAGTTTTGGAGAATAGGAAAACTACAATAGGAAAAAAGCCAGCTGCCTGTGAGAGCCTAGCAGCTGGGCTATACTGGGAGAGACAGAGCAAGGCAAATGAGTAGTGAAGATACTGAAAGAACTTTAAATATAAACAGAATACAGAATAGCCATTATTAAAATAGACTGAGCCTAAAGCTGAAGAAAATCAACCAGCCTGGAAGCAAACTTTGTATATTTTTGAGCAAATGAACTGATATCCAACCAAATGCATAAAGCAAGCACTAAGAGCCCATTATTTTCCCCAGATAAAAATATAAGGTTCATGCTCAAAGCAATGCCAGAACCTATTCACAGTATTTGCACATCAGATCCTTCTCCATATGGAGTTTGCACATTACACATGCATTAACCAAGCCAAAAGAGATCAGAAAATCAGATATTTTCACAGGAAAACAAAAATAACTGAAGCAATAAAAAACAAAATATTAGCCACTCAAGAAATAAAAAAGGAACTAATGTTACTCTTGGTGATCTGGACACAAATGCTTTCTTTTCAGAGGAGCAGCCATAAACACAGTAATAAAAAGGATATGCTTTAGCACACTTCTGATACACATTTCAAGTGCACAGTATCCAAGTGGGGAGTCTAAATATCTGAGTATCCCAAATAAGTCCAAAAAAGACCAGGTGACAGATTTATAAAGTGAAAATCCATTTGTATTTCTTCTCATTTTTCCTCATTTTCTAGTGATGTTGAAGGTTAAAGTGAGTCATATTCCTCCCAGACAAGGTTAAGAAACTTGCCTCTCCCTTATCACATTGTAGCATGATTTTGAAAAATACTATGGAGGGCAAGGGTGATGATCAAAAATTGTAGGAGGGAATGACCCATGAGAGTGCTTTGAAATACAAAACTGAAGACACTCTGAACCTTGCTTGCTCCAAAAACCCTCTGGAGTCAATGCAAGTGTCATTGGAGTTCAATTCAGGGTCAATAGTACACGAGTGCAAAACTACCCAGTCTATATATCATCATTCCTCCATTTTCTGTCTCTTTTTTTTTTCTCAATCTTATTTCCTTTTGCTCATTTTAAGAGATTTCACCAATAGTCTCAGAGCCTCATAAGAACAAATAAAAATAGTACAAATCCAAGCTGAGTATAATATAACAAGGAACCAAATAGGCAGATGGCAAAAAAAATAGGATTGGACTGCACAGGTACAGAGTAAATCACACAATCTGATACTCTGGTTCTCTGATGGTTAAATTGATTTTTTGACTCCTTTCTCTTTATTACTCTCATATAGGAATCAGATTTTGAAAGGATCTAAATGGAGTGGGGATTTGACTTTAAAAACAAATTTAAGGAGGTAGTTTGAAATAGAAAGGGTCTAGAAAAATATGTAACAATTTTAAGGGGAGGTATCCATATCTGGGAAAGACTTGAATGATGTTCTTCATACAAAGTCAGTGATGTATACCAACTCAGAACAGTAGGGATTGGAAGAGATGTTCTGAGGTTGTTAAAGTTTATCCCTCAAAGCAGAATACTGCCACAGTAACCTCACGTATCTCAAGGCATTGCCTGCACGAGTTTTGAAAATCCACCAGGAAGGAGAATTAACAGCCACTCTGGGCAACTGTTCCACTGTTTGACTCCCCTCACAATGATGAGTTTATACCTCAAATCTAATTGAAATTTCCCTTGCTGCAACCTCTCTCTGTTGCCTCCTGTCCTTACACTGTGCATGGCCATTAGCAGTCTGGCTCCATCTGGCTGAAATGAGCCATTAAGCAGCTGAGGACAGCAATTAGCTCTGTTCTCTGAGCTTCCTCAGCCTCAGGCTGAACAAATTCCGGTCTCTTCAGAGTCTCCTTGTGCATCATCTACTTCAGTACCCTGCCCATCTTGGTGGCCATCCTCTGGACTTGGTCCAACTTGTCTGTGTATCTTATACTGGGGTGAGGGTGGGTAAGGGCTAGAACTGGGCCCTGCTCCAACTGCAGCATCTGAAGTGCCCAAAATTTGGGAACAAGCACTCCATTTAACCTGCTAGCTGTACTGATGCTGCCAGTGTGCAGTCAGCCTTCACTGCTGCAGATACACTTCTGAGGTCCTTACAGAAGTCCTACACTTCTAGGTCCTAATTCAAACTCAAAAGGACTGTGACATACAACTTTAAAGCTTTGACCTGATCCAGTCCCAAATATGCAGTAATCTCTTATGCTAACTTGAGGATGTTTACAGAATTTTGATGTGCCAGGCAGTGACTACCAAGAGCTAGAGATCATAGCTCAAGGTCTGATCAGTTGTATAAGACTTTTCCACTGTCCTGAGAAAGCATCCACTATGAGCTCTTTCTTAAATACAGGCTGAGGGGAACTAAGTTTACTAGAGCTCTGAGCTGAAACTGTTAGGATGTCTGCATTAAACAGTCTTTGAGATCTGATGATATTTCTAAATATATCTGCAGATCTCAGGAGGAGAGCTTCAATACAGTCTCTACTGTCTGTCAGAAACATTGTCTTCTGGAGAGCAAATACAGAAGCAAAAATTTAGTGTGAAGCACTAAAACTGATTTCAAGAAATTAAACCAAAATCTGTTTATGCTATACAGCATTTGCTGCCTAAAAAAATAAGTGTTAATAAAGCTAATCCAGAAAAATTCTTACTTCTCCATCTTAAACTCTCTCAGGGAAAAATAGTCTATTGTGATGATGATTTAAAACACTTTCATCTTGCTGGATACATAAATGTGACCTTTATCTTAACCATTACAAAGGCACTAAGAGCTCACTGAAGGACTCAGACCTGAGCTCAAAAAATGAGTTCTTAATTTTAGCTTTTAAAATCAAAATTAAAGATTTATTTGGAGTTATAGAAAATTTCCAGTAAGCTAAACAGAAAAAAAAATATTTGCTGTATTCTGTAAATAGAATCAACTTCAAGCTCCCATCTTTTCTCTGGTGAAGGATTCACTCACACTTGTACGAAGCCCCCATGCTGGAACAAAGTGTAAAACTGAGCACATCTGGAAACTTTTTATGCATGGTTTTCTACAGTGAACATTCCTCATGAACATTCATAAACAAAACCAACACAAAATTCCAGTTACAACTGAATGAACATTATTAATAACTAGATAAATCCTTTGACAAAAAATGTAGAATTGCAATTTAGTAAAAGGATTTGAGAGGAAGCAAAACATATTTTAAGCTACATTGAGATCTAGAATTCAATGACTGAAGAATCTAATCTTTTTGTAGAAAAACTAATTTATTACACTTGAAATAGCCAAAAGTGAAGTTGTAACAGTGGATTTAAAAATCACTATATCTTTTCAACTGTATGAGCCCCTTGCTTTCTTCAGTGCATCATGTACACAGCAAGTGGTACCTCTTTCAGCCAGCATTACCTTTTAGATTACTGCAGCAAGCTAGAATTCACTGCCAGTGATTTGACCTTCACTTCCTTTATGCCTTTGCAATGGTCTGGTGATTGCTTTAATAGCTAGCTACGAGGAAGTCCAAATCTGCAGTATTAGGAGTCTATGTACAGAGCACAGCCACTGAAAGGTCAAAATACAGATTGTTAACATGCACTATGCCATTGTTGTAACTGCTAAGTATCACAGATCTCAATGTGTCATAGAGAAACTTCAGAGAACCTGAAATGTAAACACACAAATCTGATGTGGGATGCATTTGTCTGATTTTAAAGCAGCACCAAAATTAGAATTTCAGCTCAAGCCGTGCAAGTATTTTAGACATTGTTTTTGATATATTGAAACCCTCATAAAACACTCTGGATTAAATTAATGTATACTATGCTCAGCTAAATGAGTACAAATCACTGACATTATCATCACTGGAGCAAACTTCCACTGACCAATCTAACCTAAGGACAGGATACTACTAATAGTCCCATCTGAATACTGCTGCCTCTTGGAAAATAAATATTTTGTTGTGCTAAACATAAAATGGAGCTGCATAATTGCTTTTCACTTTTGAGAGAGAGACAAAAGGAGAAAACCAGAAATACACAAGTCCATATTAAATGCCCAAAATTTTTCAGATAAGTTAACTGAGTTTGAAGCCATAACAGTTTCTCCCTATTCTTCAGAACTACCTTTCTTTCATTTCCATATGTATTAAATAAAATATCTATTGAAACTGTCTCTTTCAATTTTAGGGTAATGAGAGCCTCAGGTGTGGTTGAAAAGCAGTAAATGTAACATTGGCTAAGATGGGGTTTAAATATAAACAAGTTTCCCTATATATAAAATATTCCATTAATATTTTAGACCCTTTAAAAAACTATACAGACTTCATGAACTAACTGTATGATGTGCTAGTAATGACATAATTCTATCTTTTAGACTTACAAATGCTTTGTCTTACTTGAAGTTTTACAATATATATTGTCTAGCCCAGCTTTATTATTTCCATAATAACCCAGCAACATTTTTTCTAATATCTAAACTACACAAAGAAATTGAAATGCTTTGAGAATATTCATAAAAGCTTTCAACACACATTTTTAATTTTTCATGTTCTGAAGGCCTACATTAATTTCTCTAGGACCATAAGTTTAGTTCCATCTTGTTCCATAGAATTAAAATAATTAATCAAACTATTTTTCAAAACAATAAAATAAATTTCTGGATGGGAAATTACATGCTTTCACATAATTAATTACATGTGATGCAAAACCTACAAAAGCAAATACCTAAATATTTACACTGATTTCAGCAGAACAAAGTAATCATTTACACATTTTTCTAAAATGCTCCTGCTTTGAAATTGGCCCAGGTTAGGAGATCCTTAAATACTCTTACAGTAAAGAAAAGGAAATTTAAGAATATCTATTCCCTCCTTCCCTTTACCCAGTTTTCTGACATTTAAGAGGACCTTCTCTCTCTCTCCCTCTCTCTCTCTCTCCCTCCCCCCTATGATTTTTTGATTATGGTAATGAAATGAATAAAATTTTAAATGGCTAATATTTATGGGGAAAATTTAAATTATATCTAAAATGGGAGAAGAAATAATCTCTTTGAAACAAAGCCTCAGGTAAATGCCCAACTAGCATAGTCTAAAGTTGCAGGCACTGAATGCAATGCTTACAATTCCCATTCAACTGACATTTCTTTTAGAAATATCTTTTAAGCAGAAGAATGGAGATCAATGACACCTTACTATTGAAAAAATAATGAGGAATATAAAACAACTAGTAGCCCTGAGGAAACTCGGGTGGTTTTAAAACTCTCCTTCAGCTTGCTTCTCCAGCTAACTAAAAGCCCAAGCTCTGCTTTGAAAAAGACCTTTGAAAAGAATACTAGTATTGCTAATGCACAAGATCAAATGTTGCAATAAACCTCTACTCCGTGGCTTCATGTCCTTGCCACAATATTTTAGTGACACTGCTCAAAAATAATGGCTTACAGGGGTTCTGTTTATATGAAACATTTTAATCCACAGTGGAAATAAACATTTCTGTATAGCTGGCATGGAAGATCTTCTTACTGTAATAGCTTAATAACTCTAAAATCTAATTCAGCTCACTTGGTAATAAGACTCTATCACAAAAGAAAAAAAACATTTTCCTATACATCTAGGAAATCTAGGAAAAGATACATAAATATACAGACAGGAAACAAAGGAATGGTCTTTATGAGAAAGAACTTGGTAACAGGAATCTAGAACTGAAGAGATCAACTCACAAAATACCAGACTTTTCACCAAATGAGTGTATTGGATTTGCATGGCCAGATTTTGCATAGCAGGGAGGCTACAGGGGTGGCTTCTGGGAGCAGCTGCCAGAAGCTTCCTCCATGTCCAGCAAAATCAATGCCAGACAGCTCCAGGATGGGTGTGCTGGGCCATTTGGAAATGACAACACCTATGGGATAACATAGTTAAGAAGAAAGGAAAAAAAAGTGATTGCGCAGGTGTAATTGTGATCAGACAAGAGAGCTGGGTGAGAACATGAGAGGAACAGCCCTGCAGACACCAACCAGGGTCAGTGCAGAAGGAGGGGCAGGAGGTGCTCCAGGCACCAGAGCTGAGATTCCCCTGCAGCCCGTGGTGCAGCCCATGGTGAGGCAGCTGTGCCCCTGCAGCCCATGGAGATCCACAGGGATGCAGAGATCCACCTGCAGCCCATGGAGGAGACCCACACTGGAGCAGGAGGATGCCTGAGAGGAGGCTGTGACCCTGTGGGAGGCCCATGGAGAGAGGAGCTCACCCTGGAGCCTGTCCTTGAAGAACTGTGCCCTGTGTAAGAGTGATCAACACTGCAGCACTTTGAGGGGAACTTGCCCATGGGAGGGACTCATGTTGGAGGAGTTCATAGAAAACTATCTCTTGTGGGAGGGATCCCAAGCTGGAGCAGGGGAAGGACTCTGTTCCTGGAGCAGTGACAGAAACAATCTGTGATGAACTGACCATAACTCCACTCTCTTTCACCCTCCTCTTCTGGGGGAGAAGGCAGAGCTGGGAAGGGGGGGAGGGAGGTGTTTTTAAGGCTTTATTTTACTTCATCATCCCACTCTGATCTTGTTAGTAATAAATGTAATTAATATCTCTATTTCTAGCCTGTTTAGCCCATGACAATATTTGGTGAATGATCTCCATGTCCTTATCTCAATTCATGAACCCTTTGTAATATTTGCTCTCCCTCATCCAGCTGCAGAGGGAAGTGATAGACAGGCTTTGGTGGGCACCTGACATCCAGCCAGGGTCAACCCAGTACAGTAATGCAAAAAGAATCAGGAGCTAACAGCATCACAGAATCCAATGCAAAGCTTAAAGAGTACCTACACCAAAATGGCATACAGAAACACTGAGAAGCTGAAAAAAAATCAGTAGATACAAAGAAGAAAAGATATATATGAGAACTTAAGATGTTGTCGGTTTGGGGTTTTTTTAATGCTGTAAGCATTGATATTATGAAACATCTGCAAATGTTCACACATGCATAGCAACAAATAAATGTTCAGTTCATGTTTATTAAAACATTGAAGCTCATTGGAGGTGCCACTAACTTCATGTGAATTCCCTGGAGAGAGTACTTGCTGAGTATAGCTGAATGAAATACTCATTCACAGTGGGAGCTTGGCCCAAGGGTGGGAAATGCAGCATCAATTCTGTATATGAAAATTGAGAGAAGGGGGACTCACATGTTTATATTTTGAAAGATGGGGAACTTTAAACACTAGAAAGTGAAAGATCAGGATCTTGGTATGTATCAGCATGGCTCAGCCAAAATCAAAGGAATCTCAGGTTTTTTTGCTAATTATTTGGCCCAAGATCTTTCAATCTGTGGGTAATAACACAACTGGAGATAGAACCAGTAATTAGGAGAATGCAATTGGATTCAAAAGGTTTTCCATTATTTTTTGACTGGATGAGCAGATGGCAAATGCAGCTTAACACAGAAAAAAAATGTGAGATAATTAGCAGGGAAACCAAACACCAAGTTAGAGAATATATACTAAATGGAAATTTCATCTAGGAAGCTAATCAAGAGAGGAATTTGGGGGTTATTATGAAAAATAATTAAAACCATCAAATCATTTCACAGCTGCTGGAAAAGAAGGCAAAGATGATAGCAGGTTACATTAATAAATAGATATACCACAAAGTAAAGTGGTATTATTAGTGCTCCAGGCATTTATTAAAAACCATCTAGAATATTGCAGCCGGTTCTGGCAGGCATGGGAGCTTACAGCAAGGCAGTGCATTACTGACAAAAACTGGTGTCCTAGTGGTTCTCCCCAAGCACCAGACTCCCAGTGCTGTTGGGTGAGCCTTTCCCCATCTCATTCATGATTTGACAAATTTCACCCAAACCTAGGTAGGGTATGTTTGTTGCTCTTACAACACTGTTACAGGAGCCTCAGTCTTAGAGGATTAAAACTATCCTACTAAATTGGAACTGACATTAATTCATGGCCAGTTTATCCTTCTGCTGGCAACATAATTTAGACTTTAAAACTTATCTTTATTTCTGCTGTTTACCTTCTTGAAATATTTATAGAGAGCAATCATATCCCTTCTTGGCCTTCCCCTTGCTGTGTAAAAGTTGTCAACCCATAATATTTTCTCTTGTAAAGTATGCATTCCTCTTTCATGATCACCACAGAAGCCCCTATCATCTCAATTGCTCACTTCTATTCCAGTTGAAACCTCTGTGAACTGGTCTCTGTGGTTGCAAAAATCACTTCCAACATTGATGTCTATGTTAGCAAGTGCCTTGGTTTGACACTGGCCCACCCCCAGACACCCACGAAAATCACTCACCCTCCCCTGCCACAGCTAGGCAGAGGAGAGAAAAATTTACAAAGAGTTAATGTGTTGATAAGGACCAGGAAAACTTCAAGTGCAAAACAGGCCCAGCTTAGAGAGACAAAGTGATTTTATTACTAACAGAATCACAGGAGGATAATGAGAAGTAAAATTAACCCTTCAAAAACACCATTTTCCCCCCAAACCCTCCCTCCTTCCCACCAACAGCACAGGGAGACAGGGCATGGGGGTTTGGTAAGTTTGTCCCCTGAGATTTTCTTCTGCTGCTCAGGGAAGGGAGTCCTTCCCCTGCTGCACTGTGGGGTCCCTTCCCATGAGAGACAGTTTTCCGTGGACTTCTCCAGTGTGGGTCCACGCCCACAAGCAGCAGTCCTCCCAAAACTGATGCAACATGAGTCCCTCCCATGAGCACACAGTCTCAAAACTTCTGCAGCATGGGTCACTCTTCCATGGGGTGCAGTCCTCCAAGGACAGGCTGCTCCAGCCTGGAACCAAGGGCCTTCTACCTCTACTGGGTCTCCTACTGGATCACAGCCTCCTCCAGGCATCCTCTCCAGTGTGGGCACCTCCCTCATTGGCTGCAGGTGGATCTCTGCATTCCCTGTGGATCCCATGGGCTGCAGGAACACAGTTGCTTCACCATGGGCTGCACCACAGCCTGCAGAGGAATTGTAGCTCTGGCCCCTGGAGCACCTCCTCCCCCTCCTTCTTCATTGACCTTGGTGTCTCCATGTTTCCTTCATATGTTCTCACCGCCTCCTCTTCTCTGACTATGGAAAAAATTGTGCCCACATTGTTCTGATTTTCTTCTTAACTGTGTCTTCACAGAGGCCTTACCAGCCTCTCTAATTACCAAGCCTGGCCAGCAGCATGTCCATCTTCAGAGCCATCAGGGATTGGCACTGCTGGGCATGGTGGAAGCTTCTCACAGAAGCCACCTCTATGGCTCTCCTGCCAAGCAAAACCAAGACAGCAAGCAAGGAGCCCAAGGGAAGGGACATGCTTAGCTGCCAGAATAACCAACAACAAGTTGGTCCAAGTGACCTTTGGGAACAAATCCAAAAGGTAAGGGTCAGGCCTATCCATGGAAATCAAAGTACCTGGACCTGGCTGAGGAAATAGGTGGATGCATGTGGGGCACTGAGGTTTGGTGTGGCCCACAGGAGAAGTGGAGCTGGTAAGGGATGGGACCAGATGACTGGGAAGAGGCATTCTGGGGTAGAAACAAGGACCAAGGCTTGGAGGGAGTGTGGTCACTATGGGAGAGAAGATATGTGAGGATGGGTCATGGGTAGGGAAAGACATTGGAGTGATCACAGAGGGGTGTATTGTAGGTATCTCCAGAGGGTCTAGAAGGAAATTTTCTGGACAAAATTAAGAAAATACTGGGAAGGCTCTTAAGACAATGACGGTGCCACTAATTTGGGCCCCATTTGTGGACCAGAGCACAAACAGGTAAGCTGTTCCCTTCCTGCCTTGATTGTCCTTTTAAATTTTGTTTTGATAAGGAGATTACATATATTTGAATTTCTATCCCTTTGTCAATTCTCTTACTCTTCTCTGCACTATTCCCACCACCTTTGCCCCCTCTTCTGCATTTCACCAGGGAGCTTGGCACCTAGAAGACAAGTTGCTAAGATATTTGAGAATATTGGCATCTGGAAAGAGGAGACAGAAACCCAACCTAAGACCCCCACTGGAAAGGCAGCCATACAAGCAACAATCAGATTTGTTCATCTCTCAATCAACACACGTATTATGTTGAAATCAGCTCTTATACAAGCTGCTCCTTCCCCAGCAGCTGGGATTTAGGGAACCTGGGAGAGAGCCAAGCATACTGTGAATAGGAAAGCCTAGCAGATGTTATCGAGGAAGTAAAGATATTACTTGGGGTGGGAGGAAGCTTATTTATAAGGAACAAGAGGAGATGACCAGGCTACTGCAACGTAGGAACATAGGTCATGAATCTGCAAGATAGTTGCTTTAGTTCCAGCATTAATCAAACAACTTGGTTGCTTTCCAAACACAATGTGCCATTGAAATGTTCAGTATAAACCTAATCTTCAATTAGTAAATTACAAATCATTAAAGCCAATATTTTATGAAGAATTTTAATTTAATGGCTGATCTATATAAGGTATTAATTACAGTTTGATCAAAGAATAGAACACATAAACGTTTTCTTTGATTGTGTCCCTTAAGTTTGCAGGGAGTTAGTGATCTCAAAATACTTATTAACCAGTATTGAAAAAGCATAGTAAATTTTTTAACTGAACACAGAATCTCTAAAGTACTGTTCTTAGAACATTTTCCTAAAGCTTGAGTGTCCTGTGGAGTACTTTCAACCCATATCTACAAGAAAGAATAAGACTTTTACTTTACATTTTTGTATGCAAACTATTTATTTCTTGTTCTTTTACATGCTTCCTCTTTTCTACCTGGTAGGCAGGAAACATGCAGTTTTATCTTCCTATAACAATATAACCATAAATTTAACTGTACTGAGTAAAGTGGTACTTGCTGCTATTATTGTCAGTCATCTGATTAGTACTTCACTGGAGCAATGGGAACAAAACTGCTTTTGACACAGATTTCAACCCCACGATGCTTCTGGATTCATATACTCATATAGAATCATGTTGCCATTTATCTTTGAGAAAAGATAGCATGTTTACTGTACAAATTAAGACTACTTTTAAATAACATTCTAATTCACTGATATGCTTCATACTTAGTATCACTTGAAAGGTAGGTTAGTTAACACAAATAACTTCTAACCAGTGGTAGTTCATAGTTCCTGAGAAAACGTAATCCAGCTATTTCAGCCAGTAAATTGGCTTCATTTAGGGCCCATAAGGAATTGGCTGGATGATTATACTCAAGAGCTATAGTCAATGTCTTGATGTTCAAGTGCAAACTACTGATAACTGATGATCCTCAGGAGTTGGCATTGGGACTGGTGACATTTAACACCTTTCTTGGGATATGGACAGTGAAATTGAGTGCACCCTAGCAAGTGGGGACCCTGAGATTAGCTCAGTTGGTGAGAGCATGGGTATAACACCAAGGTTGCAAGTTTGATCCTTGTGTGCACCATTCATTTAAGAGCTGAATTCAGTGATCCTTGTGAGTCCCTTCCAACTTGGAATATTCTGTGAAATCTGTGAAGTTTGTGGGTGACACTAAACACGTGGGGTGTGACGTTATTGGCTCTCTGGGGGGATGGAATGTCATCCAGAGGGACTTTCATAGACTTGTGAGTTGGGCCTATGTGAACCTTATGAAGAGCAACAAGGCCAAGTGCAAGGTCCTGCAGCTGGGTCAGAGCAATCCCAAGCTCTAGAGAATGAATTGAGACTAGCCCTGAGGAAAAGCTAGCTGGTGGACAAGCTCAACATGATCTAGCAATGTCCACTTGCAGCCCCAAAAGCCAACTGTATCCGGGGCTGCATCAAATCATCATGGCCAGTAGGTCAGAGGAGGTGATTCTCTTCCTCTACTCCACTCTCATGAGACCCTACCTGAATTATGTGTCCAGCTCTGGGGCCCCCAACATAGGAAAGATGGGGACCCGTGGAGCAAGACAGAGCTACAAAGATGATCAGAGGTCTGGAGCACCTGTCCTATAAGGAATGATAGAGAGGCTGAGAGAGTTGGGATTGATCAGCTTGGAAAAGAAAAAGCTTGAAAAATCTATCCTTGAAAGAGAGTGGGTTTAGATTTGATAGTAAGAATAAATTTTTCACTATGAGATTGGTAAGGCACTGGAACTGAGAAGCTGTGGATGTCCCACTCCTAGAAGTGTTTAAGGCCAGGCTGGATGGGGGTCTGGGCAACCTGGTCTCATGGAAGGTGTCCCTGCTCATGGCAAGGCAGTTGGAACTA
Source organism: Serinus canaria (assembly GCF_022539315.1). NCBI lineage: Eukaryota > Metazoa > Chordata > Aves > Passeriformes > Fringillidae > Serinus > Serinus canaria. The sequence continues at coordinate 92,955,064 of NC_066316.1, forward strand.
GATGATCTTTAAGATCCCTTCCAACAAAATCATTCTGTGGTTCTCTGATAATAAAATGTATACCATGGGAAAAAGCCCCATTCAGGAAACGTGTTCCATAAAAGGAGCATGGACACAAGGAAGGACTCTCTAAAGTTATTGAAACCATACCAGTGGTGCAGTTCAGTATGTTAAATATTATTTAAGCAAATGCATGTTTTTTACAACCCAACAGGAAAGTTCCTAAATATTACTGATAATTTTATTACTGTTTCTGTTAAAAGCTTGTCCTGTTACCTTTGCAAAGGATTTTCTCAGGTAGAAAATGAGAAGTAGGAAATGGACTTGTTCCACTTTAATAAAAAAAAGAAAATAAACTGCAAAATGCTGCTAAAATCGGTTATGTCTCTCCCTTTGGCCTTTAATCTGGATAATCAGTGCTGGCTATTTTTCTGCTAATCATTCTAAGCTGTAACTCTTTCCCTCACAACACAGCATCCAGCCAGGCTGGGTTAATATAAAAGGTTCACATTAAAAAGAGGCTGCATTTTCCTTTCTCTCAGAAGCTGGAGAAAAAAGCACTGTGTGTGAAGAATTACATATGGTTTACAAAACTCTGGTGCATTTGAAATCTAATCCTAAAACAATGACTTGTGCTCTAAGGTTCATGTAAGTGCTTCCACGGTTTTGTCTCCAGTCAAAAAACATCAAGAGTTTTTATTTTTTTTATGTTGACAGTTCACTGTTCAACAAGTAGTTAGAGAGAGGACTGTGATTTTTCTGAACATGGACAAATAACCATTGGGGGATGCAAATGTTATGTTAATGAACTTATGGGTCAGAATGCCATAACACACATTTTCATCGAGGACTAAAAAAATAGAATCCTTCAGTGATATACTTTAATGAAAGCATGTACCTAAGCTAGGTAGGGTGTGACAACATCTAAAGGGGAATATGGGAAAGCAAAATTCTTCCCTAGCTTCCTGTTATCAGTTATGGCTACTCATTTATAAGTTTATAGACTGAATAAGGTCAAAACCATAAGAAACAATTGTTCTTCTAACCCATACCTTTACCCAGGGAAATAAAGTAATAACGATTAATAATTGTATTAATCATTTAATCATTATTAAAGCTGCATAAGGGCTTCTTACTGCTTGAATACAGGCTAAGTCTCACTCTACCCACCTTTCCTCTGTCTTTAGTGCCATGTTTGCTTTTCTGAAGGGGCACGAAGAAAGCTGATGTTCTGTGGTTGGGAGGAAGACTTCCAAAAAATTAGCTTCACAATCCTATTTGTTGAAAATCACACTCTCCTTCTAGAGTAATCTTACCAATTTTTTTTTTTAAATCCATGAGTATAGAAGTTAAAAACATACTGGTAAAAATCATGTAAGACTATTTTAATATATTAGATTTCACTAGCTGAGGAACAAAGAAGGCTTTTATAAAACAGGAATCATGATATTCAAGTTTTGTCTAAATGTCATAGGAAATGGTCATTAAATTATATTACACTTTCTAGGAAAATTAATAGGTGCTGTTGTGTAAGTTTCATAACCCTTACCTTTGATTCCCACTAGCTATGAGAGCAATACTGGGCAAAACATCTATCCATGCAAAATATTTCAACTGTAATATAACTTACTCACTTTACCCTCATCTGAAGTATTCATGTAATGACCTTTAATTCACTGTTCATGCTATCTACAGTAGGAAGGTTGTTATTGAAATACTTAGAGATGACAGCACAGGCAAGGCAAATTTCTGCTTTCCAGTGTTTGCACTGTGCACACAGAATCACACAATCATAGAATCACTTACGTTGGAAAACATGTTTCAGAGTGTTGAGTCCATCCATTAACCCAGCAGCACACAATCTGTCTCTTGTTCTAAGGTTCAAGACTTTTTTACATACAAACAAGCTGGTAATTGAGTTTGGTGCTTCCATACAGAAATTATTCTGAGATACGCTTGCCTCCCATCACAGAATACTAGAATCATTTAGGCTGAAAATGACCTTCAAGGTTATGGATTTTAACAGTTTAACTAACACTGCTAAGTCCCTAGCCATTTCCCTAAGTTCCACATATACACCTTCTAAATATCTGCAGGAATGGTGGCTCCACCACTTCCCTGGGAAGCCTCTTCCAATGCTTGAAGACCATTTAGGTACAATATATATTCTAATATCCAATCTAAACTTCCCCTTGTGCAACTTGAGGCCATTTCCTCTTGTCCTATTGCTTGTCACTTGGGAGAAGTGACTCCAATCTCCCACCTCACTCTAATCTCCTTTCAGATAGCTGTAGAGAGCTGTAATGTTCTCCCTGAACCTCGTTTTTTTCCAGGCTTAGCAATCCCAGATCCCATCAGACTTGTGCTCCAGACCCTTCAATAGCTCCACTGCGCTCTTCTGGATTTCCTCCAGCACTTCAGTGTCTTTCTTGTAGTGAGGGGCCCAAAACTGAACAGAGGATTCCAGGTGCAGCCTCACCAGTGCTGAGTACACGGGGAGTTTCCAGGCAGCAAACGACAGAACCAGAGGACACAGCCTTAAGCTGTGCCAAGGGAAATATAGGCTGGATATTAGGAAAAAGTTTTTTATGGAAAGAGATGATAAAGTACTGGAATGGTCTGCCTGGGGAGGTACATGGGCTGGACTCAATGATCTTAAAGGTCTCCTCCAACCTAGTGATTCTGTGATTCTGTGATTCTGTGAAAATCCCGCCCTGGTCCTGCTGGCCACACTATTGCTGATACAGGCCAGGATGCTACTGGCCTTCTTGCACACCTGGACACACACGAGCTCATGTTCATACACTGTCACCAGCACCTCCAGGTCCTTTTCCACTGGACACCATTCCAGCCACCCCATTCCATGTCACCAGCCTGCAGCCCCGCCTCTGGTTGCTGTGACCCAAGGGCAGGACTTGGCACTTTGCCTTGTTGGTTGTCATACAACTGGCCTTGTCCCACTGATCCAGCCTGCCCAGATACCCCAGCAGAGCCTCTCTACTCTCCAGGAGATCAACCCCCACCCAGCTTGGTGTCACCTGCAAGCAGACTGAGGGCACACTTGATCCCCTCATCTGGATCACTGGTAAAGACATTAAACAGGACTGCCCCCAATACTGAGTCCTGGGGAGCAGCATTCAGGACCATTGGCAGCTAGATAGAACTCCACCACCACTTTCTGGGCTCAGTCATCTACTCATTTTTTTTACCTGTCCAACAGTGTGCCTGTTCAAGGTGTGAGTAGCCAGTTTCTCCAGAATACTGTGGGAAGTAGGATCAAAAGCTTCACTAAAGTCCAGTCTCAAGAAGATCTGCTCCATGACCTTACCCAAAACTCAGGTAAGACTGACAGGCCTGTTGGTCCCCAGATTCTCCTTCAAATCCTTCTTAGAGATGGGTGTTACGTTTGCAAACTTCCAATCAAATGGGGCCTCCCTGGTTTGCCAGAGCTACTGGTAAATGATTAAAAATCCCTTTGTGAGTTGTTCTTCCACCTCCCTCAGTACTCTGGGGTTGATCCCATCCAGCTCCACAGACTTGGGTGTGTTGAGGTGTTGTAGCAGCTCACCAGCCATTTTTTCTTGGAATATGGTGTCTTCATTCTGCTCCCTGTCCCTGTATTCCAGCTCAGGGGCTGGTACGCAGAGACCAGCTGGTCTTACTGTTCAAGACTGAGGTAAAGAAAGCATTAAGTGCCTCAGCCTTTTCCTCATCCTTTGTCACAGTTTCCCCCTGCACGAAGTAAAGGATGGAAATTCTCCTTCCTTTTGTTGCTGATGTATTTATAGAGGTGGCAAGGAGCTACACAAAGCAATTGAGTCACCAAAGCTTGGAGGGCATGAAGACTGAAAAGACTGTGACAACAGCCACCACTGTCTCTCTCAGGTCACACAGGATATGGTACAACCAGCCTTCTTTGAACAGGGCATCGTGCCAAACCTATCATGCCAGAAAAGTGCTTTTAACAGCTGCAATTAAAAACACACCAATATCTCCAGAGAAATACATTTTTCCTTCTTCAAGTGCCTTTCTCTGCCATTCTCTCACTTTCATTCCTCCCCCATATGACAAAAGCCTAAAGTCCAAAATGTACAAATGAACCAGTGGCAGGCCTGACATTCAATATCTGGCAATTCCCACTGAGATAGCAAATGGTACTTCATGTTACTGGGAAGTGAGCATTCCTCAGAGGATCCCAGCATATGTCTCACAAACAGCACTTGAAACTGAGATCTTTTTTCTGCTGCTATACAGAATTCCAGTTTACATAATTTTAAATCAGATCTCAGTAATTTCAGTTATAAGGTCAAAAGAGTACTAAAAAAAATTCCTAATAAGCTTCATCAATATGTTACAAATAATTTTAAAGCAGGGGGTTTCTTGGCATATATCATCTACAAAGAAATGTAACATAATATTTATGGTACAAGTGTTCCAAGCAAGTCTGTACTAACCTTTCCACATAAAGGCTGACATGAATATTCAGATATTTTGTTTGTAATATAACACCTAATTTTTCTCATAGATTTTAACATATAAGATAGGAAGTTATCAGGCAAAAATAAGATGTTAATAGAGATAGGAGAAACCACACATGTAAAGATATAAAATCAATTTTTGTTAACTGAAAAGACAATGGTACATGGAGCTGTTGTACTTAAATATAGTGCGCTCTGAGAAAAGAAAAAATAAAAAAATAGTTACTGTTTACTAAGATGTTTACTAAGATAAACTATATCCTATCTTTTACTTTTCTATTTCACTAACAAATTTCAGCAATTTGTACCTGTAAAAGTGGAATTTTCTTTATCAAATTGCAAAGAAAACAAGGAGAATTACTTCAATACTGGCAGTTTCTTGGGATATTATAAGTGATTTATCCATGCTGATTACTGTCTAGAGACAAACAGATTAAGCAGTCTTTAAGGGGTTAAGAGAAAAGCAACTATAGTGTTACATGGAAAGGGATGTTGAGTGCATTTTGTAAGAGCTAAAAGAGAATATCTGAAGTCAATTTAATGTCCCCTATTGTGTCAAGTTGCTTGGATGGTACATTAAGGCTTTGAATATCTTCAGTCTTCTAATCATATTCTTTCTGAACTGAGAGACACAACCTGAAAGCAAACAGGCCTTTGCAGTACCTGAGCTCACAAGAGAAAAGAGATGCAAGTGAAAGGGCCACCAAGACCAGCAGGGGCCAAGGTATCGTTCATAACCACAGCAGTGTCAAAACCTTGCAAATTAAAGCCTCTGGCTCCTAACTCCTTATTTGTCTGGTGTAGATAGGGTCCCCAGTACTTCATCTTATGATGCCAAGTAATTATGAAGACAAAAACTGAGATTTCCATGACAAGAAACCTCTGAATTTTTACCAAATTACCTACATTTATAAATGATTTGAATGTTAAGTTGTACACATTTGATTAGACAAGAAAATGTATTTAGTTAATTGTTTTTATTTTTGTGAAGACAGCACACTAGAGGACAGTAGAAAGTTTCTTCTGGGATCTGCACAATAACAGCTTCAGAGCTGTGATATACACATACTAAATTCTTTGCCCAAATGAATGACACAAAGATTGCCCATCATAAGTGAAGTCAGTGAACATTATATGGAAGAGACATCAGAACAAAGAAGATAATTTGCAGATGATGTTAGTTCTGTGAGAATAAGAGTGTTATTTTATCAGTGCAGTCAGAACAATAGAAATAATTTGCAGATAAAGTTTGAAAGAAAAGCAAGGGGGAAAACGGTATTTTTATCAAAGTCTAAAGTTTGTGATGACTACTTTCCTGAAGATGATTCACTGAGGAAAAAGGAAGTTAAATAAATAATTCATCTTCACCTAAAAACATGTCAGAGGAAATCCATGGGGATTTGAAATACATGGTTTCATGAGCAGGGCTACAATGCATTTTTCTTTTGTGCTTTTGATTGGTTTGTGGGTTGGGTGATTGGTTGGTTGGGTTTTTTTGTTGTTTGTTTTCAATTATGTTCTGACTCCTGGCATACCTTTTATTGTACTCTAAGTTCTCTGGATGCATGCCTCATGTAGTCCCTCATGTACTAGTTCCACTTTTCTTCCACTCCTCTCTTACCTACGTTTCTCTAAACTCATCCCAGTCTTCCTCACAGCTTTTTTAGTATCTCCAGCCTGGCTGTGTGTCAGGGCTGTGCACTGAGTGGCCCATGGGCACACACCCATTGCTTACACAGCTGACTTTGGAGTCAAGACTGAAGTTTTTCTGTCAGTTTGATTAAATTTTTGGCTCTCTCCTTACAGTTATAAAAACTTTCAGATCTTTGAGATCAGTGAGTTTACAAGAGTTTTGTTAAGAAGTTCAGTCCTAGCTTCTGGGAGTTCCATCACTGGTGTTATGGAGAGCACCCCAAGCTCTGAAGCCAGTCAGGCACCATCACAGACACAGCTGCAACAGATGTTCTGTCCAGACTGCACTGATCATGAACAATCTGCTTATCAGGTGATCCCAAAAAGCTCCAAGCAGATGATGTGCTTCATCTTATATTTCATTTCCCCCCTCTACCCAAGCTATTCCTGTTTATCATCCTCTACCCCTCCTAAGTGAACTTCCTTCTCTAATTTACCCTTACCTCACTGGCTCTGGTTTTGCTGGCTTTCTGCCTTTACTTGGTGACTATGACAGTTGTCCTGCTACTTCCTGCCTTGGTCCTCTCTATTCTGTGCAGCTGAGGGTTCCCTTCCTCTGCCCACGGTGTCCTGCTGTCTCTGATGTGGCCGTCTAAAGAGTGTCACCAAAGGACTGGGGAGGTCATGTGCACTGCTCCCATTTGGCTATGAGCACCCTGCAGCTCCTCATGTCATTATCATCTCTGATGTGCAATAGCCCAGGATCTACACACACATGCCTTTTTAGGGGAAGGTTTACAGACAGACAAACTGACTGTACATGCATATTAAGCCCAAAACCTAGGAACAATGGCATATTGCCCTGGTAAAATCCAACAGCCACACAAAATCCATCTCAGTCGCAAGGGAAATAGAATTTCAGGAATTTCCATAGGATAAGAGATAAGTGATAGCACCTGATGGGAAGCAGAAAGAAATTTCACTTGGGATATGTAGATGCATGAGGTTTTTCTATTACAGTAAAGTTAGAGGTTGAGAGAAGCCCACTGCTACTTTCAAAACACAGATTTACTTATTAAATACAATTCTAGAAATTAGATATTGCACAAGGCTGTGTGAGAAATAGTGAGAATAATAGACTTTTATCTGAATCTTTTGGTAAAAACCAAAAGTTAGAGTTAGTAAGGTTAGAGTAAGTAAGGAAAACAGAATAGCATCTATACACATCATAGATATCACAGAGACACAGCAAAAATGCTTTTTAACAAGTATATACAAGAATTGCAGAATGCATATATTATCTAAAAGACTTACTCTGAAATTCAGAAAGACCTACAAACTTACTGGGTATCTCAGGATCTAGCAAGAGAAAAGAGTCATTGCCAAGGAGTAAGAAAGGGTTGGAGATTATTGGCTTGGAATTGTTTCTTTATTTTAGGACATATCATTATTCAATGCAAAAGTTCAAAAGTTTCAAGAGGTGAAAAAAGGGAGGAGCTACTGTAGGTTTAGTTTTTAACTTGAAATTAAATTAGGAGGCAGAGCAAAGCTAATATGGGGTCATGGTGAAATGATGAGGTTAACTATATAAATAAAAAAAAAGATTTAAAGTTCTTGTTCTGATTTAAAAAGCAGACAAAAAGAGGGAAAAAACCCCACAGTACAATCTCTCAATAAGATTATCTAAATGATAAATGAGCACATGAGACCTACTACCTACTGAGAGAAACTACATTGAATGTACAAAAGAAAACCCCTTTTGAAGTGTAGGTAGGAAAAATATGAAGAGACCATTCTAATTGCATCAGTAATTTTTGGTAATGGCCTGAAAACTGAAAAAGAATTATGAAAGTGGAAACAAAAGCAGATAATTAATGATAAGTAAAATGGAGAACTCACATGCCTCATATGGATAAAAATCAAAAGACTGGTGTGCAAAACATCTTTCAATTAGTGAGACACAAAAAGCAATGAGGAGAAAGTCTACAAATACATTAAGCAGTCATGGGAAGATAAAAGAAAGGAAGAGACAACTGTTTAATTGGACAGGAGACATAAATATGGATGCTGCAGAGAGATGGCTAAAGGATTCCACACTACTGCAGGATTCACACATGGAAGAATTAATTACAATCAACCAAATCAGTGAAACAAAATGCATTTTAAACAATAGTCCAGGAAATGAAAAGAAGCTGAAGAATATATAGAAAAGAGAACATATAAAGCTTCAGAGAATGAATTACTTTAGAGAACTTTTCTAACTACCCAAAGCAATCTCAATACAGATCTTTTGAAGGTATACTAGAAGGAAGTATCAAATATATGTCCTCTATCTACTGAGATAAGGAAAGGTTGAGGAAACAGAAGCATATTAATGCACCTTTGAAAGTCAAAATATTGCAAAATAACAAAAAAAAAAAAAAAAAAAGCTATAAAAACAATATAAGACAATCTATGGGCAGACAATAAGAGTTTTCCAAGCATAGTAAAGCTAATGTAATTACCTGCCTCCAGCAAAACTAAGAATGACTTTAATACACTTAGTGATATTGCTGCAAATGTTACAAACAATCTTGTTGATGATAATCTGAATGTAACTACTACCACAGTGAACCACAACTTTGGGGAAAAAAATCACAACCATTCCTGCCATTATCCATTGTCAGTCATCAAGCCTGGACTCACCAAATTTGGATGACATCTTCAGTGCTGGCCCAAATCTGGGACAACAATGTATTTTCAACAATAACTTACACAGCTGTAGTGAAACTGCATTCATATCACTATAGAGGTAAAAAACATTTTGCCAGACAGCATCAGAATTCAAAATGATTTGGACAAAGTTCAAGGTGTTCAAAATTGATAGGACAAAATTCAACAGAGAGCAAGCAAAGTACTGATATCAGAAAGGAGAGATCATGTGCACTAATACAAAAAGGGACTATACATTCAGGGAAGAACTGGCTGATAGGAAGCTAGGTGTTAACAGTGATCACATAGCAATCAGCAAGGCCAATGGCATTTCAGAAAAAGGGCATACTTCTCTCTGGGTTATGTTAGTAGGAGATGCATTATGACAGGGTGTCAATCATTTAACTTCCTGAGCTGGTAGAGCTCTCCAGAGATTATTATACTTTCAAAAGCCCTTTCAGAAAGTTATAAACTAGAGGGGAAAAAAAAAATAAAAAGACCAACAGACAAACCCAGCACATTTTAAGTGGCTTAACCAGGATACAAGATTGAAAGAGTTGTCTTACTACAAGTGCACTCATATTACATAGCATGGTGTTTCATGTAAACCTTTTATAGGTAACTGCACCAGCATTTATTCTGTAAAAAATATCTGTAATCAGCAAACAGATTTTCATAGCAACTACCTTAATACAATGCATTCTCTGTTTCTTCTGATACCCCAACAGGGAAATGATCTCAAACAGAAAAAAAGATGCCTTAGCAGAAAAATGTAGCACAGCTGAAACAAGGTTTGAATCAGGTTTATTTGGCAAGCAAACTAGAAACTACTTTACAATTTATTGTAGCATTCTATTTATCCTTTGAATGGGTATCAGCATTTATAGTTAGTGGAGACACTAAGCAGTGCATGTGTATTTTAGGGGCTTTTCATCCCTCCACACCTCCTGGAGTCCTAATAAAAAGGCTTATTCTAAATGCTCATATGCTTTCTCCTTTTTCCATGTCTGTAAAAAAACATCATGCTTCCTCATCAGAACCAAATGTAAAAATATTAATGATCACTATTGCTCATACAGTAAAATACTAAGGTCTAGACAGAGGTATTTACAAAGGTGATGGACTCCCCCATTACAACAGGAGTACAAGCTGGATCTTGGCAATGATGACACCAGCTGTGGTAAACAGCACCTCTGCAGACAGAGTTTTGTAAGAGTAACTGCTCAGTATAGTCAGAAGAAAGTCTATGCTCTATAAGGGGTCCTTGGGCAGAAAAGTGCAGAACAATAACAGATATATTGAAAGAACAGACTCAGTACAAGACTGAGGCCCCAGGGAATGAAGCACACACTGCAAATGGTCTGTTCCTGGCCACTAAAGGAGTGCAACTTGGAGAGCTCAGCAGAATTTCTTTTAGAGCACAATAAAGAAAATAAAAACACATACCAAACACATAAATCTGTATACATATAATGAAAATTCTAAGGTAAAAACAAGAAAGAATGTAAGATCACAGCCCCTATGAGAATGAGCACAAGGGAACAGCAGAGAGAGCATTGCTTCAGCAGTGTCTCCGCTGGTTAAGGATTAATGTCCCACACTCCTTCAGCAAAGGAAAAGTGCTATTTGGTTTGATGGTCACCATATTTTGTCTCTGCACTTCAGAAATCATGTATGAAGGGTTATCTGTTCCTGTATACTCATAACGACAGTTTAAAAGACTGGCATGTATACGTGTGTTTTTTTCAGCAGCACTCCCCTATACAGTAGCATGATTGTACTGCAATAGCAAATCAGAATAAACCTCAGTGCAACAGTAGATCATACTTAGACATGAGCTACTATAACACAGATATGTTAAAATTCAAAAAGATTTTTTTAAATTACTCTATAGCATAATTAGTGCTGATAAAAGGTATTCAGTTATCCTGCCATCCTTCTTACAATTTTAGAAGTCTCAAAATGCCCATTCAGTTCCACATATGATATACTAATTTTGTCACATGCAGCAATGGCAGAACAAGTCTCCACTGGTTGATGTCACCAAATGCCAAGAAACTTCCACTCAAAGCAGTCAGATTCAAGAGGATTCAGATCTACAGGATGACAGATTCTCTTTCAGATTACATCAGGACTACATTTTTTTTGCTACACAAAACTATAAGCTATTTGATAAATTTTAAAGTTAAAAGCTAAATTTATACACTGGTAAAAAGTTTCTCAATTATCAGTCCTCTTTTACTTGAATGACTGAGCCAAAATAAAATGCTATTTATTTTCTCTAGCCTGCATACCACATCTGGTGTCTTCCCTGTAAGGTTTAGTCTGTAAGTATGCACCCACGCAGGAGAGAATGGAAGAACCCTGCAATTAGAGCCCTACGCAAACCAAATGTTAGGCCTGAGTGTGTAGGATTAAACCAGACTATTTACCTAGCTCTATCTCCTTTGAAACAGGTGAGCAGAAGGTACCTAAGGAGGAATGGGAGCAGGATTGAAGGCTTTTTCCAGCCTTGTTGCTAGAACAGCTGTGCTGCTGCAGAGATACTAATTTCCAGAAGTAAATTGCTATTCCCCCAGAGCAAGGAAGAAGCAGAAGAGAAAATGTGATTCAGAGGAAAATCTGAGTCACCATACTTCCCCAGACTGGCATTACAATGATGCAGTTCACAAACCACCTCTTGCTGAAGGCTATGCCAATAGGCACAATCTTGCCCTAAATAAAGAACAGGATAGTTGTATCAGCAACTTACAGTTTCCAAAAGTAAGCTTTATATGCTGATGTTTAAGGCTTAGGGGAAGATCAAGAATCTAGGAAGCTATGAGACAGAGCACTTGCTATGTTCTCCTACTAAAATATCGGTGTCACATGCCTTGTGTCTTTTCATAGCACAGAAAGTCCCCTCTGTAGAATCAAAACCCAGATGGATCATTTTATAATGATTAGGCATCACTGTTTAAATGTAGACACCATGAATCACTCTGCAACAGCTGTCAGCAATTTGCCTTGGAAAGAAAAGCAATCATCTACCAAGTTTATGAGCTACTTTATAGGAAAGGCATAAGAAGCATGTGTTCCATAAAAACAGAAAGACACAAAAATGCAGAAAAGCAAAATGATTTAGTTTTGACAAAGTATTCTGTAGTAGTTATAGACTATCATAATTTAGATGGCTCTGGAATCTTGTGGTCCAACCACAGGGACAGTGCTGAATATTGATATCATCTAAATGTGATTAATACCACTGAGGTATCCATGTATTTTATCATCAGAAATAAAAGAAAAGTGCATTAGTATTAACTACTTGGGAAAACTATTGGTTTTTCTTTTAACAATAAACACCCTATAGTTAAAAAGAAGTTTATTTTGTTTTGAGCCTAGATTTGTATGTGTAAAGAATTTTCCTGCTATACTTGAGAAAACAAGAGCGATCTCACTGTACTAAATTTTCTGTTAGAAAAATGGAATAAGCATTCAGGAAGAAATAAAACTGGTAGACAAACATTGAGAAATCCTACTGTTTACATTGGTAACCATTGTATTAGCAGTGGTCTAAAACTATTATGGAAAGATTTAGCTATTTCTTAATAAAAGCCCTTTTTGTGCACATGATTAAAACTGCTGCCATTTTGAGTTTCTAAAGCAATGTCTCATAACTCATGTTCCCTTCAAAGGCTCAGCAGCAGAAGAACACATGTCCAGCAAGACATGATCAGAATCTACCTAAGACAGTAAAATCCTTTAACTCAGCAATGTGATCCCAGCATCAATGCCACGGATAGCACATGCTTGATGGGTAAGAAGTAAGAGAACTGTTTTTATCATTTCTATACTGGCCTGGAATTGCCTTTATCCAAGAGTCAGGAAAAGGGGTCTCTTCAAAGTCTTCTTCAGCAGAAGATATTTTCCTATCACACCTCTCTTTTCCCACAAATGTGATCCAGTTATCAGGTTAGAGCAAGGGCTGGAGTGTAAAGAATGAAAAAATTCACAGGGGTACATATCTCAAACACAGGAGGGAATATAATTCTGCATCTCTCTTAGCTGGACATTCATTTGGGAATATCAGGAACAGAAACATGTAATTTTCTGCCCCTGTAGTGCCTTGTTTATGTATATTATCCTCTGATGAAAATGCAAACACTGCTGTGAGATTTGGATACTTCATCTTACCACAGTCCATTACAGGAAAAAAGTAGGGACAATATCACAGGACCCCACTGTCCAAGACCATAGGTATAGTCTGAGCACTCACTTCAGCCACTCTAGTGGCTGTGATACTTGCTAAGCTATTTCACTGGCCCCTGAAATATCCCAGTGTACTCCTAAAGTCATGACATGAAACATCAAGCTTACCTTTGTTCAAGAGCAACTGTCTGAAAGTATTGACCTTCTAATAGGGCTCACTTATGGCACAGAAGTGTGGTAAGGCTGTATTTATCTGACTTTTGATGAAGAGAAATCACATCCATTTTCAAAACCCTGCTGTGATAATTTAGGCTCAAAATATCTGGCCCCATTATGAATACAACATTTTTCTATGGCTATATATTTTTGCGGACATTTTTATTATCTGTGAATGTGATGTTTAATGCAAAAGGGAAAAAAGGAGAGGAACAATGTATTCTGCAAGACTAATGGACAGCTAAACATAATTCATTAGGTGAGACGGGCACTGTATAGAATGAGAAGTTAAATCATGCAGCAATGACCTTGGACTGAGCAGCTTTTCTGAGCTAATGTACTGAATTTTGAATTTACTTTGTGAAGGGATCCTTTTTTATACTGCAATAAACACTATAGAGGGGAATTCAGATAATCAAATGCAGATGACTGCATTAAATTACACATAAGATAGTTGTCTCACAGCAAAGAGAGAAAAACAGCCACTTTAAAGGCACAATTGATTCACATACCTGAAAGAAGGCAGACCTAAACCCACCTATTTCTCAGCATTCATTATAAAAGAAGAAAGACATGATCAGTTCAATATGCAGACATCTCTATTATACCAGTATTGGATGGAATTAATTCCATCCAGAAGGACTAAGAAATTCTGGTCTTTATAGTTAGCTTCAGGCACCCAGTTTAAATCTCATCTAGGGATTTAATTTTAGAACTGGAGGATGAAGAACATACCAGATAAAATAACAAGGCTTACCTCCTACCTTCTTCTCTAAAAATACACAGTTTGCCTCCCATTTGCAATATACCTCAAAATGAGCTGACTACTGAATCATTTAAGGTAAATAGTTTTTCTAAGGAATTTCTTCATTTTGCATTCTTTTCAATCATGAAAAACATTTTTCTCCATCTTACAAAATCTAAAGAATTCAAGGAAAAGCTGTGAATCTATATCAGGTTGCTTTTTTTTTTTTCTTTTAAGGAAATACTAGAAAATATTAGAGAAAACTAATTTGTCCACTTTGTCCCCTAGAGCATTTTTCTCAACTTTAGTCTAAACTTACTTGGCTGGCAGCACAAAGTGTGTCTAGGGAAGTAAATATCAGGCCTGCACTGCTTGGGAATTGCACAGTAGCTCTCCATATAGACCCATAGTCTTCTAACAGTGCTCACTTTGGTTTATATCTTAGAAACCAGCAAGACCTGAAGCAGCTGAATACTGTATTAGTAAACACAGGTGTTCAGCTGGGACCCTGTGTTGTGGGGTTGTGTTATTGCTACAAAATGCATGAAGTATAGTTTTTAAACAGCAAACATCAAATAAGTTCTGAACCTATGAAAAATGAAGCTTTCAGAATTTAAGATATTATTCATCTGTCAAAACCCTAGAAGCAGCTTCATATCCATTCTTTTCTTCAAGAATAAAGTGCCATGCTACCCACCAAGTACAAGGTATAATGAACTATTTGCTGTAGTTCAGATGCAACAAAAGACAAAAAAACTCTGAATAATTTGAATCAAAAGTACCTTTCTGTAAATGAAGAAGAAAAATAATAACTTTGGCACACTACTTTATGGCCTGTTCATGGTTATTTTAATTAAGCTTATTGCTTCTGTCTTTTCCAAGAAATAGGTATTATTACTTATATGATTTTTTTAAATAATAACTTTTATTACACTGAATCTTTTTATGTCAATCAACATCAGTCTAAAACGACTGAGTCTGCTGAGAACTAGTGACAAAATGCAACACAAGCCTCAAGTCTTTGCCAAGACACAGCGGCATGAAAACAGTAGGCTGAGGACAAGACTGCTGAGTTCCTTTGCCAGCATCCTTGCTGGTTTCCTCTTCAGCCTCCATCAAACCAATATTCTCTTCTGACTTTTCTACTTTGAAGCTTTGAGATAATGATTAGGTCATTAGGTCATCTTAATAAAGACCACTGAGATATACAGAAAACAAACTAAGGAAATGCAGGTCATTTTAAGAAAACAGAAATAGATGCACATATCTAGAATAAGTTTCTTATTCATCATATCTGCTAAAAAAAACCTTGTAATGATAGAAAACAAAAAATTCTGTAACAACTTTCACTGAAATATGAAACATTTGCTGTTATAAAATCATTGAGAGACCTTCAACCTCTGGGTCCTTAACATGGCTTAAACCATGTTAATAAACTGTGGTTATTAAACAATAGACTATAATGAAAACAATTGCTTGATTTCCAGTGCCTACTAATTAAAATCCTCTTACATATTCTGAATTTTTGTTTTTCTCATACTGTACAATTGCTTCTTCTCCATGAAGGCACCACAAAATTCCACAGCTTCAAAGATAATCAGAGCACAATTAAAATTGCACATTTCCTACAAACAACCATTTGCAAAGGCATTTAGTTGTAGTTCTAAAGTTAATAATTTACTGTCTCCATTAATTATGAAAAGGTAAAGTTTTGCTACAAATGTCTGTCTCAAGAAGATCTAAGGAAGACAAGCTTTGGATGTGTTATATAAAAGCATGTAAGAGCAGTATTACATTATTAAAGGGAAAGCTGCCTTTAAAACAGGAATGCATCAATATTCACCCTTTTAAGATATTTGACTAGTGCATAAATGGCCTTGAAATAACTTATGAATCTTCTGTGTAGGATGCATAACAAGTGATGGTCAATTAATACACAACAGAGCCCATAACCATGAAGATTTTTGCCTGATCTGGAGAAAACATAGTCAAAAGCATTACTACCTAATTTAGCTTCACAGTCAAATTGATAACTTCAGGACCTCCAGTAGTCAGAAACCATAGCAATGAGCCCTCTGGAAACAAACACAAATCTCTAATAGAGTGATGCTCTAGAATGGTGTTTAAAGACCTGTATAACTTTTATAAAATAAATATTAGAGCCATAAGTGGCACTTCATAACGTTGCTAACACAAAATTACATGGTCCAGAACATTTCCACTAGAGCTATTTCTCAATAGAGAGCTGTCACACAAGACAAAGAGTGTAACTCTGTGTTTCTGGAGGGGCACTGCCTAAGAAAAGTGTCCAGGTCCTCACTGGAACAGGCCACTGCATGGCTCAGGCAACCATTGGAAATACTCTTACAGCTCTTCAGAGCTGCAGATTAAGCAAGCACCATGCATTGCACCACTCTTCAGTATCCCACTTTGATCAGCTCAACCAGAGAAAAGACAACCGGGGCCCAATAAAGTGAATAAACCTTAAAATAGGAAGAAAATATGGGGCTATATTTTTCTCAATTTAGATTGTGTAAAGTGCATTGATTTTAGTGTTTACACTTTATTTCTGTAGAGGGCCTGAACATCATTAAAGCTCTTCTCTTTAATATCCACTGTAATTTTTGTGGATGGTTTTTCACAGCAAAGATGACCTACCCTCCCTGCTCCCCCCCAAAAAAAAAGTCAGATGAAAAACTTTGGTACCAAATTATAATTGATTGTTTTTTTCTAAGTTAGAAATGAGTTTTCCATATGTCCTGAAGCAGATGAAAATAAATGAATAATAAATAAGAATGTTTTATTCTGCAGTGTTAGGAGCCTTTAATCTGAGGATTTTAATAGGGCCCTGAAAAGTATTTCCTAATTAACCTTCACTTTACTATGAACAAGAAAAATCCTTGTAACTTTCCTTTTAGCTCAGATGAAAAACAAGAGGAAAATAAGGAAAGATACTGTGTGATTATTTTTTTTCTATTTTGTGTCTTCATGCTAGCTCATCATCAATAATGCAAAACATTTCTTTAAGATATAACACCTCATTGTCATTTTTCACACACATGTCACAGTGAAACAATTTCCTAAACTCTAGTTAACTGTCCCATCTGGAGGCAAGGGTCAGAGTCAAAATTCTGGTGGTACTCCTGTTAGCAAAGCAGCGAGGAGCCAATCTAAGTAGTGGGCAAACTGCCTCTCCCTGTTGCACCTCAGGACTCTGAGCTACAGAAATATGAATAGTGCCTCTTCAGACAACCATCCAGAAGAAAAGATGCTGAGGTCAGTATGTCCTTGTTCCCAAGGACATCATCACTGCTGCCGTCACAGGACTGAGGGATCTGCATGGCTCAATGGCAGCTACACTTAAGACAAAAATGTCTTTAAAAAGTGACCTGACCCTTTCAGGCTCAGGAGGAAATTCCCTGTCCTAAAAGAAGGACAAGTGGGTAAACCAGATTGCTGGCACCGTTGTCCTCACCTTCCCCAGCAAAATTAGGGATCAAGCAAACCAAGAGATCTACTCAAATTAGTGCCTTGTTTGTAATGCTGTGAAACTGCTTTTTCCAGCAAAAAGACTATTCCAGAAAAAAAACCCAAACCAAAAGCACCAAAACCCCCAACAAAAACAACCACCACCCCCATCCTCGCAGCCTAACTCAGCTTTCCTGGGCTGTTGATCCAATCCCTTTGCTACACTTTTACTTTCCAGTGTAACTTCTCTCACTCAAGGCAGGCTGAATTGACAGAAATGAACTCAAATTCTGATGGTGCAGCATTCATGTCAGTCACATTCAATAGATATTGATTCTTTCCTCTCCCTTTTCCACGAACTGCTGAGGTAGGATAGGGGTCAAGGAAAGAATAAAGGAATTTTGGAGATTATCTGTGATAAAGCTCTTCTTTGTCAGGGA
Source organism: Serinus canaria (assembly GCF_022539315.1). Lineage (NCBI taxonomy): Eukaryota > Metazoa > Chordata > Aves > Passeriformes > Fringillidae > Serinus > Serinus canaria. The sequence continues at coordinate 92,972,922 of NC_066316.1, forward strand.
CAGAAAAGGGGAAAGTCATCTTGATCACTGAAAATGCTGACTGAAAATTTCTCTATCAGGTCTCACACTGATGACAGTGAAAAGTAGGAAACAACCTGGGTTTTCATGTACCCTGTCATCAGAGAGTAAATCAGGAAGTTAAATGCTTGAGTTTCAAAAATTATTACAGGGAACAGGAAAGGGAATTTTGTAAAAACAAAGCATAACATATATGAAAATGTGAAAAACCTGTAAGGTTTAATTCATACAATGAAAACTGTAATCAGAACATGTGGCTATGTATTCAAAATATACATGCACATGACACACAAAAATATATCTCTGACTCTAAACTAAAAATAAATTTTAAGGAAAGAAGTAGTAATCATCCTATTTATTTAAAAATTTACTTAGATCATAATACTATGCTTATTAAAATTCTGCATTTGTTTATCAGAAATAGTTGTGTTGAATGCTGAGAAATGAAGACTGACAGATCTAAAACCAGATATTATTATATCATTCCATGCATTACCCTACAACACTCAAATATTTTTTGCAACTTATTTACTCATCTGTTGAATGTTTTTATTTGCTTAGAGTATTAACTACCTGAAGAAAGGTCCTTTTATTACAAGATCTGAAATTATATCCAAATGTTGTTTGTTTTTAAGTCTTAAGCCTAAACAATTAAATAGCTACAAAATTTATTCCTCAGTCTAAGGTTCAACACTGTATTTGCCAGTACACACATGCATGCTGGTTATGAAGTTTGGTGTTTCCATACAGAAATTATTCTAACTCAAATACCTTTGCCTTCTAACAGAGAATCCTAGAATCATTTATGTGGGAAAAGACTCTGAAGACATTTGAGTTCAATCACAAACCTGCCACTGTTATTCCTAGCCATTTCCCTAAGTACCACATATATACATCTCTTAAACATCTCCAGGGACAGCGATGCAACCCCTTCCCTGGGAAGTCTCTTCCAATGCTTGACCACCATCTTGATGAAGAAGTTTTTCCTGCTATCCAACCTAAACCTCCCCTGGTGCAACTTGGGGCTATTGGGTCTAGTCCTACCACTTGCTCCTGGGAAGAAGAGACAGGTGGCTAATGACCTCATCTGGCTAATGCCTCTTTCAGGGAGTTTTAGAGAGTGATAAGATTCTCCCTGAGCCTCCTTTTCTCCAGGCCAAAATCCCCCAGCTACCTCAGTCATTCCTCATCAGACTCTTTGTGCTCCAGGCCCTTCATCAGCTCTGCTGCTCTTCTCTGGACTTGCTCCTGCACCTCAGAGTCTTTCTTGTAGTGAGGGGGCCAAAATTGAACACAGGGTTCCAGGTGCAGCCTCACCAGTGCTGAGTACTGTCCCAGACCTGCTGGCCACACTATTGCTGATAGAGGCCAGGATGTCATCTGCCTTCTTGGCCACCTGGGCACACTCTGGCACATGTTCAGCACCTTCAGGTCCTTTCCAAGGGGCAGTTTTCAGCTACTTTGTCCCCAGCCTGTGGCACTGCAGGGGGTTGTGGTAACCAAAATGGAAGATCCAATGCTTTGCATTGTTGGAATTCATACAGCTGGCCTCAGCCCATCTTGCATTCTCTCCATCTTCTCCTGCCATTACAAGTGAGGTACTGCTCTGTTAACTTCAGCTGTGGCCCCTTAATGCTTCGGGAAGGCATTGTTACACTGATCAAATAAACCCAGCCCACTTTGGAAATAAGGCCACAAAAACAAGGCTACAAAACAAAACAGGTGAGGAAAAAGAACACGTAGAGCTGAAGAACATAATTCAAGGCAACTGGATTATCAATATAAATGTACTCTGAAGGCAGATTCACAGCTCGGTACTGTTGCACAGCATGACTGTATCAAAGCAAGATGTCATTAAGGCACCCTCATTAACAGTGCCTGCCAAGGAGAGGTAGAGTGTAACTCCTCAGAACTGAGACTCCTGTCACCTAGGAGCAGGAATGTGAGAGCTGGAATGGTTCACTGCATAAAAAATATTTGCCAGGTAACCAGTCAGGACAGAGATGACTTGGAATGTGCTAATGGAGCAGGAGGATGGCTGACTGTCTGGTACCTGCAGTGGATGAGATTTACCTCATACTCATCTCTGAGCAACAGCAAAATTTGCACTGTGTTTTTGCTACAAGTGCCTCAACACCTGCTGTGCCTCAGGAGCCCATGCAGCCCAGGAGCAGGCTGTTTCAAAAGCATTTGGCACTTCACTGTGCTGCCTCCCACCTGATCTAGCTCGGCTTTGCTTGTGACTCATTTAGCCTGCTAAGCTCAGGAGTCAGGCTCCATCTCATGCATTCCTGTTACTCTGGTGCTAGTTAACTTATGATGGATTCTAGTATATTATGAGACATTGCTGATTTGATCAGAACAACTTATTTTCCTAACCACCTTCATATGTCAATTCTGCAGAGAAGGTGTTAACATTTCCATTATTCCACCAGGTCTACTTTTTGTGTTGAAATAAACCAGTCAACTTTGAACTAACTTCCCTCTCAGACCACTGGAATTATGCAATTTAGCAGAGAGAGTTTAACCCCCCCTTTAGATCTTTATAATCTCTGGATCATGTCTACTTTGTTAAGATGTTCATATAAAAACAGATATAATCTCATTACATTGTCCCACTTTTTTCACATACTACACTTTAGAATTGCAGTCTGCTGTAGTTTTATTAGCCAGTTTGTTTTCCCACCTGAGGCTAAAATGAGGAAACCTTGGGACAAAAAGACTCAGAGTATAAGTCCTTCCATCAATACTGAATATGTTTTTTGCTTCCTCTTTCCTGTCTGTAAACTTTGCTACTATTTCTGAAGTAGCAGAAGGTCATGCAATTGGCACCTCTTTTTTCAGCGTGATTCTCTAGAAACATTTGCAATCCTGTACAGACTGTCCTGTTATCCTGAAGTAACAGTGACAAGTAGACATGGCTGCTGGAGTAAGGTGTGATGCTACAACCCAATACATGCATTCTTCCATTCAGTGTGCATTATCAAGGCTGGACACTAAAATCTGACCAGAATTATCTCAAACATCAGGCTGGCTCATGACTTGTGGGGATTAACCTTGACAGTGTCTGCTCTGATCTGTTTACTTAACATCACATGCAAAACACTAAAAACCTGTAAAATACATTTTCAAGTAACAGAGTGGAAGAAACAAATAGATTCCTTTGGGGAATGCCTTTAGTCTCAGAATTTCCAAAATGTCTAAAAGTATTGTGCCTTGAATTGAAAATTGCCATTTCACTTTCTACAACATAATATTTTTATTTGCTAGAATTTACTTTCAAGAGTTATATTGCAGATAACAGTGAGACTATGTGGTTCTTTGTTACAGCCAGTGATAACGGATGCTGCACAAGCTGATTTCTTCTTACTCATCACAAACATCTGGAATGGTTAATATCTGAAGTACAAGACATATGAGAACCCTTTGGAAAAAAAAAAAAAAACCATAAAACACCACCACCACCAAACCACACACACAACCTCCCCCCCCCAAAAAAAAAAAAAAAAAAAAGAAAAGAACCAAACAAACAAGAAACCCCTTACAGCCAACTAAAATAAGATCTGTCCTATTTTGAAGAGGAGCTGTATCAAAATAGTGTGCTTTTCCTTACAGATATGTACTTGGAGTGTGCAAACAGAAACTCGATTATTCTTCTTCAGATATACTCTGTGGACTGCTCTGAAAAGGGCTACAGAATTATACCTGTGCATGCCTCCAATAAACCACAAAGGTCGGTGTGATTTAAAGCTATTAATTTGTTCATACAGCTAGAGCATGGAATAAATCATCAGAATAATAAGAACACTTCAAAGAACAAGGAACAACCTTTATTACCTCGGAGCTGACTACCTCCCTCTATATATATTCATACAATATTTTTAATTTTACCTATGACTAACTTTCTTCAACAAGGAATAGCACAGATATTTAGGATCTAGGATATAATCTTTTCTGAATAATGCTGTGGCAAAACATACAGCCTTATTTGAGGTCATATTGAGGAGATTTGTCAGAATGGCATAACTTTGGTTTTCTGCACTAATATCATTTACCAACAGAAATGAAAATTTCCAAATTCTTGAAAATACTCATACTGAAAATGCATAGTTTTTATCTGAGACATATAAATCCAAACCATCTTTTCTTTTGGACTTGTAAGTTGTTACAGAACACTTGTCAGAGAAAGAGATACTAAAGCTTAAGCATTTTGAGATGTTTGCTTCCAAACTAATTACTAGCTTTCTACCTTAAAACATCAGAGGCAAAATTTTAACTACCATAATAATAGCTAAATACTTTACAAGGTGAGATTGCAACTAAATATTTTCAGAACATGCTGCCACTGTTCTTCCATTGAAACAAACTATTTTGAAAGATAAACTGCTCCCTAATCAGTCAAATTCCTCTTGTTAATTAGAGCTAGGGTTTTAACAGATGTCCACATGTTTCTGGCAGGCACTTCACAATCTATAGTTTAAAGCATTTTGCTCAATTAATTATTTGTCTTTTTCATGTTTATGACATGAAATACGAGCTTAAAGACCACAGGGAAATGATAATTAAATGAAGAATACAATTATTAGTCTCTGTTGTATTGGTTATTTGCAAGAATGCAATCTCATCCCAACCGGGTTAGATGAAATCATAAAACACTTGTCTGCACTTTTAGCCTTGATGAGATTGTGATATTTATATTCTCTTGTAACATAAACTTCTCTTAGCTGGTCATGAACAACCAACTGAGAAAATCTGTTTTGGATTTGCACAACAGGTAGTGAAGTAATATAGCAGAAGGTTGTGTGGAAAACAAAAAAGAGACATCATGTTATTTATGATCTCCCTCACGCCTGGCCAACTTTCCTCTCTTATTGGAACACCTATTAATATGTTTTCTCCTGAGGACAATTCTCTCAAATGACTCCTCTCCTAATATCAGTTCTCTCTGCTTCAAAATGTCAAGTTTACACTATTTTTTTCCTTTTATGTCACATTAATTCATTCTTCAAAATAAAAAAAAAAAAAGAAAAAGAAAGAAGAGTGGTAACAGGAAAACACTTTACTCTAAAATCCTATTTGTACTTTTGTTGAAAACAGACACTTTGTGAACTCCTAGTGCATTTTTACACAATAGATGTGTGGTCTAGAAATCAAAGAAAATATCTGCCTTTGTTGACAGTGAAAAAACAAGACGTTTCTTTCCGTTTTTATGCTTCCAGATTCAGTCTTCCTCTTAAAATTGCTCAGCCTATTCCGAATTTTCCAGATCCATTGACATCCACTGTACCATCCTGACACCACAAAAGTTTTTAAATGAGGATGAATATAATTTAAACCAGATTTTTTTATATTGTTTAAGAATGGAAACAAGAAGCTGAACCTTGCTTTCCAGTGACAGCTCCTATACTCTTCACACATGGAGAAGGTAACAAGCAGCACATCTGAACACTTTGAAACAGGTGTTAAACCTTACTCAAGAATAACTGCTGGTAAGAGTGCAACATGCCCAAAGTAAGCACTGTCAGCTTTGGGTAAATATTTTAATATTCAGGCTGGATTTTGTGTGCTTTCCATCTACTAATGTATCCAGTCTTACTAGCCAGATTTCTGTTCAACTTCCCTTCTTCTAAATGATCTGCCATCTCTGCTGCATACTGCCCAAGTACAAATCATTTATTATATATCTTTTTGTCTCACAGAGAATACTCACATTTTCAGAACTAATTAGTTTGAATCCCATCTCTGCAGTTTAAGAATACCAGTTTGCTGCTGTTTGCAATAAATGAGCAATGCATCAAATTCATTTTACTGTACTTGGAAATGTATATTTGCTGCTCCACAAATATTTGGAAAAGTCAAGTCCCATGCAAAAAGATTCCCAACACAATTTCTGCCACACACAACAGATGGTGGTAGCCAATGCATAGGGTGGTTGGAGAGCACAGAAATGAACACTGCAGAAGTAATCACTCAGGTTAGAAAGCATACCTGGCAGAGATATGTTGTTTTGTTGTTTTTTTTTCTTTGGGTATTATTTCTAATTTAAATTCATATCTACATTTATGAAGTCTTCGTAGAGATATTACCAAGCATAATTAAAGAAAAAAGACTTTAAGATCTGGTCTTGATACTTTTTTTTTTTTTTTGCACCACTTACAATACAAGAAGATTAAGCCCAGGGTTAATAATTATTATATAAGAATAATAATTTTTATGTATAAAATAATGAATAAAATATTAAAGAAACTACCTAAAATATGTACTACCACTGAACACAAGGTTTGAAGTGTGAATAGCCAACCTATTAGTCTTGAAAATAACAGGCAACATAAAAATAATTTTCAGAATTTTATAATGTTGAAGTGTTTACAGTGTGTTGCACAACATAATGCCACAGTGACAAAATTTGCACCAGCCAGAACAGTTGCCACAGTAATAGCAAAAGGTGGAGAACACTGGAGAGACTCATCATGCCTGAATTACAGTAGAAAGCACAGCCAAGAAATGCCTTAAATTTCTTATCCAGTGCACAGCTGGACAAGAAGTTGTAAAACTTTTAAATGTATGTGTGCACCTGGATAATGTGTCTAGACTCGCTCTCCAAATGTGGGAAGTGCCTTCAAACTTCCAGTGACTTCACATGAGCAGGAGGCTCTCAGCCCCTGAGGAACTGCACTGCCATTGCCACGACTGAGCTCATGCATACAAATTGACAATGAGCATTTGGACCTGCCTAAAGTGGTTTAATTGGATTTAATGGGACACCTCACATGCATCTGAGGATCTGGGTCTAATTCAGTAAATAAAGATTGATTTCCAAGCACAATTATCATGCTAGAAGAATGAAACCTGCCATAGAAGAGGTTTACCTAAACCAATATGAGGCTCCAACAAAAGAGCTGTTGGCTATGAAGCTCTAGGACAACTGGTTCCTGTTCTGAAACAGGAAAAACTTGGATAAAGCAACGCTTCCTCTTCTTTTTTTAACTGAGAAAATAAAATATAGTATTAAGGATTTATAAATCACTTCTATTGATTAAACAATTGTGGCAATTCTGAGCTATTATTATTAATTTAGTTCATAAATTTCAGTACAATTCTGCTGAGTCACACAAATGGAAAACCTGGCCAACTGGATGGATATATGGCTCAATTAGTACACTGAGACAAAACATCCTGTTATGTTTCTGCAACATAGCTTATTGATTTGAATATGTGGATTGTGCAATTCAGGAAGAAGAAATAAAGACAACAGTATTACTTGGGACAGCACACAGGCACAAGGGGCTGTAGCTAAATGGCCTGAAAGACTAATCACAAGGGAGATGTGCCCCAAACTACACCTATGGAAAAGAACAATAATGTCACCTACAGCAGTCTGAAGAAAACAACTTTAGTCATTTTATACCAATTCTACCTTTATTAGACACACCTGTTTTTAAATGGGCAGCCTGGAAAAACAGCATGAATACAGAAATATATCCATCAATGAGTTAGATTCCACTTGGGTGCATACAGTCATACATGGTGAACTCCATACACTTTTTATGCATAGATACAACTAATGGACTTTTTATAGTGTGTGATCATCCAAAAGGGGAATCTCCATCATCACTGACAATGTACATGTGCAGATAGGAAATACTGCCTCTTTCTCCTTGATCAGCCTATGAAATTTGTCCTCATTCCTTTAAAAGGAGTGACAGTTATCTCCTAGGAGGTGGCAGAAACTGCACATTTCTTTGGGAAATGCAGCAGCTTCAGTTACTGCATGCCAAAGACAGGGAAAGGCTAAGAGAGAGAAAAAGAGCACACTTGCATCCTGCAGCTCAAAGAGAGCCTGAATGATTTCTAAGAGCAGCAAAGGGCTGCGAGCAGAACAACAGGAGATACTGACAAGGACCAATAAGCACAGCAGTGAGGAGATGACTGAAAGCAAAGATCATCCTGCAAGGTCACAGGGAGAAGAAGGTCGCTGATTTATAAACCTCGTATTTCCATTCTGCGTCATCTGGCCACTTGGTGTTTTCTATTGCTTTTATTAATTATTCCAGTTCATAGCCTAAGAGAATCTGGCTTTTTGAACTTCAAAGTCATTTGGATCCTCTCTGGAAAGCTCTTTATAAGGAAAAGGTTCAGGCCCCACTCTGTCAAAGCTCTGGCAGTTTTGGCTCTCTCACAGCTCTCAGTTCTCAATGAAAGCTTAGTAGAAATTATACTTTTCCACAAGAAAGATACTGTCTTTTACAAACTGTAGAATAGAACCATTGGCAAGTACAACATAAAGGGCTGACTTGAGTATGTACTGTATCTCCTATGGATTTGATTTACTCAGCCTTGTGATTCTCCATTCATGTAGCTACTCTTACAAAAGAAAAGAGGTGCACTACTATTGATGATACAAAAAGTCCAGGCAAAGGAAGCATAGCAAGTGTGTCAGCAGTAAACCAGCTGTGAAGCACTGAAGCTGGAGTCCAAGCTGGGATAACTAATAACACCCTTCCTTTAAATACAGATGCCTGTAACTGTGCCAGCAATCTGTGAAGTTGCACAGCTAGAACTGTACTTTACTGCCTCAGATGCAGCTCTCTGATATGGATTCTCATTTGCAGTATTTGGCCTTTATCCTCACTCTTTTCATTTGGAGACAAGTCAAGTTGAAACCATTTGAAGTGTACCCAATAAAAGCTACCATACCAAGTATTAATCTCCAAACATATATTTTTTTTAAAATCAATTTTCTAAAGAATATTACTATGATCAAATAGTTCAGGTTCCTCATCAGCTTATGGTATGGATTACCATAAATCTTAGGTGAATTGTATTGCTGTGATGTTTGTTTGACACTTCCTACTGTCCACCAGTGTAAAATGTCCTGCAAATACAAAGCACTATCTAAGAATGCTGCACATGTGCAATTCTATGCTCTTGGAAGCTGTCAATTTAAGACTAACATAGTGGCAAGGATAACAGAAAGTTATCCTTGAGAAGAAGAAAGAGAAGAAAAATATCCTTTCAGAGACAAATTCTTTTGATCTCAGTAAAGAAAATTTCCTGTCAGATAAATGTTATAGAAAATACAGGATTTGGTCCACTGTTTTAAAGATTACTTATTTGAAAAAAGGGAAATAAAGCAATTTCCTAGTACCAGGGTTTGAGATTTTCAAAGCAGATATAGCTATACTTATTCTGTAAAGGAAGATGTACAGACAAATCCCCTTGCCCAAAATTTAAAAAGGCAAAAAAATTAACTAAAGAAAGGTTCTCTATGAAAATTAAAAATAATGTTTGTATAAATGAATATTAAAAACATTCAAACTATGTAATTCTATGAATTGGTAACTGACAGATTAGCAGAAAAAATAAAATATTAGGCTGGATCAAGAGTTTTCTGACTTTACTAATAAGAAACTTCTCATTTAAGTTCAAAACTTTGAAGAGTCTTTTCCAAAAATAGTCATGATTTATTCTTCTAGAGTAGCTGTGCAATTTGGGAATAAAATTTATGAAAATTAACTTTTACAGATTTCTGGGATTTTCTCCAGAAATTTAACAGGTATTTAAAATTTTTATACTGGGGACGAACATGAATTTACTCTGCCTCTAATTGTACAGAGTCATTTAGAGTAAGGAATGCAGCAGCATTCAATTTTTTCACCTACAAAAAGATTGTTTACAGCTCTTGGGGCTACTGGTCAGCAAGAGGAGCCATGGTGGCAGCTAGGACATTCCCAACCATATGGCAAAACTCAGCTCATTTCCATGAAGGGCCATTATTCTATGCAGTCATTGGATCAGAAAGAGGCAGAAAGCTCCTGTGACTAATTTTTCTTTTTTTTTTTTTTTTTCCCTTAAAGACTAAATATTGCTTCAACAGATGACAGAAAATATGGCAGAGTTTTCATTTACTGTTTGCGGTTCTGCTGGCTGTGAATGTGATCTGAATTAGTAGATTTGCAAAATGGATGAGAAGCAGTTTTCCTGAGTTGACAGTGGTTGAAAAAAGCAATTGGTCTGTTAAAGCCTAAAGTTAAATTATGGAAGATCTGTGGGTGTTTCTTCCCACTTTTATGTAATAATCTGTCTAGTTTTCCTCATGCCAATCTGCCCACACTACATCAACAACAATAAAGGTTTTGCCCCTACATGTCTTTCTTCAAATCTTGAAGAATATCACATTTTATTAGGCAGAGAAACCACAAGGCGAAATGCCCTATTTTCTCTGAATTTGTAAGCTTTCAGTACAATAGACACCATAAAGCTTTAAGATTTTGACTCTATCTCCAAAATCTTACAAAGAGAACATATTCTGTTTGTTCAGTACAAATTCTCTAAGCACTGAAACCAATGATGTACATCACATATAAAGAATGGAGGATGCATGGTTCTTCAGGAGATATAGATGCACTTGTTTAGCAAACTTCTGAATGAAAAAGTTTTGGTATTTCTGTATAATTCAAGAGTGTCCTATTGAGAAATGCTAAGCCTTCAAGCAGATATACAGGTATTGATTGCTACCATAAGAAAACTATCTGTAATACCACACAGTTTTTACAAAGCCCCTTCAGCAGGTTAATATGTCAAAGTAATGTATAACATAATTTAAAACAATTACACATCCTTGAAGCATACCAAGAAAAAAAATATTGTACTAAAGGGATATTGCTTTTTGCTGGGTATTGAATTTTCCAACTCTTTAGTGAAAATCTTTGATACAGAATTATAGGTATATAATTAATACAGTCCTTGACACCAGGAAGTGTCCTTAGAAATTACAGGTGGTCCTTATTTTCTATTTTGCATATACCAAGCATGCACAACTGTATTATCTGGGTTCTTTTCGGTCCCATTGACAGATATAAGAAAATTATAGAGACTAAACCCAGTATCACACAGACAATGGCACTTAGTATCAAAGTGGACCTTGTATTCAAAAGCACCAGCACCTTGATAATCAAGTTCCTGATTCTCACAGGGGCCCTTGTGTTCAGTTCAAATCAGCTCCATTTACTGGTGTCAATCCTGCAAATAACTGATGGCAAAGCCATGTTTTGGCACAGAGCTGTAGATACTGGCTGAAGTCTTCTGTAGAATCATGTTTAGAGGGAAAATACAAAGGGATCTATGGAATTCACATTCTCTGAAAAATTCCTTCACCCAGGATTTTTCTCCTGGGAAGACAAGAAGCCTCAGAAAAAAAGGAAAATAATAATTATCTCATTTGCTTCTCCTATGTTTTGGTCCTTTGGAATGTGTCTGGAGATTGTTTACCCACAGGTGATTGTTTCATTGGACTCTGGTGTCAGTTGTTTTGTCTCATTGGCCAATTACGGCCAAGCTGTGTCAGGACTCTGGAAAAAGTCATGAGTTTTCATTATTATCTTTTTAGCATTCTGTAAGTATCTTTTCTGTATTCTTTAGTATAGTTTAGTTTAGTATTCTTTAACATAATACAATATCATAAAATAATAAATTAGCCTTCTGAGAACCCAGAGTCTGATTCATCATTCCTCCCTTCATCAGAGTACCCTGCAAATACAAAGGTATCCAAAACTATCCAAACTGTGTTAAGGGTGGTTGTGCCTGCTAGACAAAATGGACAATGCTGTGTGTTGTGCTGTACCAATTATGTTATGTGCCTGCAGTGTGTGGCTTGTTCTCACATGAAAAACTTAATGAATAATAGAGCATGAAAAACAGGAGTCCCAAGAAAACTTTGAAGGCAAGAGGGAATAATAAATGAACAGTTTTATATTGATATGCTTTCTGCTTGAAATCTTCTAAAGTGCATATTCAAGTTTTTGAAGCTGCATTCTCACAGTATGCTGTAGTTTTTCTCATGTAGTTTACAATGCTATGCAAATCCATGTCAAAAAGTAAAAGTCTGGCTAGCAAAAATATTCCATGTATCTAATACTGTTAATTGTGCTTACCATACTATTTTCCATTATATTTTCATAAATAAATTATGCAAAAAATATATTTCTAATGGTATCTGGTTTTAAACAAGTTCTCTAGCACTGAAGGAGTTAGCAAGTAAATTCAATTTCATTAAAACTAATGGAAAGGTATGAATACTGATCTAACAGCATTTGAAGGTATTTTTAACATTTTCTTACTTCTAGAATTGTCAATGTAATCTTTCATGCTTTTCTAGTTTCTAATACAATGCTGTGTTCTTCATCATTACCATAGCAAACAAAAGAATTCTAGAGGTGGAATTTCTTATACTGCTTGTTATGATGACATCCATGCAATGGCATTTCCAGTCACAGCACAGGCAAAACTCAAAATAATTAATTACATCTTCAATGTATTAGTTTTCACTTTAGCTTGTTTTTTTTTCCTCCCCAGAGTCAACACCTATTCAATGAAACTCTTGAGCTTTTTTTACTGTTTATGTTAAATATACAGACTTTTGTAATGTTCTTGAAGAGCTTGGTTCTAGGAATGTTCTTGGAACTCACAGCTGGAATAAGAGAAAAAGTAATTGCCATTCCTGAAAACAGAGGTAGAAAGAGTCAAAAAAGGCAGGAAAGAAGAGCCAGTATAACCAAAGTTCAGAGATAAAAAATGTAAGCTGAGTGACGAGCTTGTTTTATTGTATACTTGCTATAAAAAATAAGGGAGCAAAGGGAGAATTCTGACTGAACAGGCAGTTTATTTATGTCACTCATGAAGAAACCCCAAACAACCTGAATCACAGTAAAGACTAGGACTTTAACTGAAAGGCTTTTCTATATTAAAAGCTATGGACCTGGTTATATAGCAAAGAATTTTGGCCCATTTATGTCTAAGAATAGTTATTGGAAGAGTTAAATGGTGTCTTTCAGTTTATGAACAGCTACAGGTATTGCTAGCTACACAAAAAGTAATAAATGGAAATATTCATATAAATGTTTTTACTGCATTGTACCCTTTTGTTTTACAATCTCCTTGATGATGAACTCATGCTTTCCTCAAAAAACAAATAATAAAATTCTGGTAAGAAATCAAAAGTTCTAATAACTGCTTATAATTAATAAGTTATTTATTATTAAGAAATCCATAATATTTTTTCTCTTTACTTACTAAACAAAGCAGTATTTTGAAACTTAATATTTAAATGCATTCTGGCAAAAAAACCCACCAAAATTTCTAAGAACCAAACAAATTTTCTGAATTAAAATATGGAAGAAGGCTATTTCACCACTCCAATTTTTAGATAATTTAAGCTGGTGTTTTATGAGACTCCAGAAATAAATATTTTTCATTACTTTATGCATGGTAATTATTGTTCCTATCCAGGAAGGTGCTGGAGGCTCATTCTGTTTCCATGTCCTTGGTAAGCAAAATCACTCTGAGTGCCTAAGTCTGTATGTAATCATCATAGCAATGCAGAAGGGAGCTCTATAAAGGTATTAGGGAAAGGACATTTTAAAATAAGCACCTCATGTTTCCTAAATAAATTATTGTGAATTTCAATTCTGAATGCATGGTATTCAAATAGACCAAAACTGGAATCTCCCTTTTCAAAAAATGTCAAGTATTGGAAAATCTATACCCAGAACAAAGCAAATCTGTGCAATATGAATTTCCCTAGCCAGTGTTTGGAGTCCTCTCTCTAGTTAGAACAGTCAAAGTTCCAGCTATGTGACGCCTTAACTTTAATAAAACAAAAGACTATAAAGCAGCAAGGAATAAGCTCTCACAAGGCAAAGATCAGGTTAGGTTTCCTCCTGTTTCAAACTATAATTTGACAACTGAACTCTAAAGATACTCCCAGAAAAAACCCATGGAGAAGAAGAAAATCAGCATGGACGCAGAGAATTGCCTTTCATTGTTTCAGAGCAGGACAAAGGAAGGGTAGTTGGGAAAGGGGTCTGTGTGTTGTATATAACCTGAACAGAAGTCTTGAGCAAAGAGCCCTGTCAGTCTGGTTCCTCCAGGGGCACGACATTCATTTACACAGAAGATAACTCCTGAGACTGCATAATGTGCTAACATGAATACATTTATTCCCTGCCAGTGGAAGATTTTACTGTACTATTATTATCAATTGATCTTCTCCATTCATTTTACAGGTTCAAAAGACAAGCAAAAAGTGGATTTTTACAGTAAATGAAATATTTCACTGAAAAGTATTTTGACAATGCATTAACATATATATTTCTTTACGTAAGCCAAACTTAAAAGAAGCTTAATGAATTGCTTTTATGTCATCACCAACATAACAGCTGAGGTGCCTACACAGCATGGATCTTTATCAGAAAAAAAAAATACCATCCCTAAAGACTGCACAAACCTATGAAGCTGTTTCTCAAAATATTCTAGAAAAAAAAAGAGATCCAGTTCTGACAGCTTTCCTCTGTCTGAGGGATACATGATCTGGAAGCATATAGCTGACTCAAACAGAATTCATGATTGCATATGCTCAATTTTTTTAAATGTTCAGTAAGACTGTATGAAATATACTTTTAAGCATCAGATGAAGAAATGTTTTATTTTTCCTTTATTTTTACAGTTTCTCTCAAATAAAGAGGTCAACTCAATGTAAGAAAAATAATCATCTGAGAAAAATTCCTCAGGTGGCATGCCACTACTTAACACCTGATAGATTTCTACTGGAATTATTTATCTCCTAAAATAATCAATACTTACAAACACAGAATTATTTAGGTTGGAATAGACTTTTAAGATCATTAAGTCCAACATTAAACCTGACACTACAAGTCCACCATTAAACCATGGAGCCAAAGTCACTTGCTGTGATCCCCAGGTGCCACTTCTAGACATCTTTTAAGTATCTCCAGGGATGTTGACTCAACCACTTTCCTGGGCAGCCTGTTCCAATACTGGATGACTCTTTCAGTGAAGAAAATTTTCCTAAAATCCAAACCTCCTATGGTGCAACTTGAGGCTATTTCCTCCTGTCCTATTGTTTGTTATTTCAGATACTGATGCATACCTTCTTTAACAAAGAAAAAGACTAACAGTAATGTCATGTTATTTCATGGAGTCTTTCAGCTGGAACCAGTGTCTGTGCTTTAATATCAGAATAAGTCTACAATTCTAAACTAAGAAATAAAGAGGATAGGTGTATAATATAGGTTTGTCTTAGTTGTGCTTCCTACATAATCTAAGTACACCTTGTTTTCTGCATAAGACTAACTGTGCTACAGCAGATTAGAATTCCCATTGATTTAAGTTGGAAGGGGGAAAAGAAAAATCTATACTTTGCTAAAGCTGCAGCACTCTGTTTACCAATAATGATTTTGTTCTTAATTTAGAAGACAGAATGTCCATTTGTCTACTGAGAAAATTCTATAAGACAACAATATCCACTTTTCACCAAAATATGAATTAGGCTTCTAGTGTCTAACTCTAGTGCCACAAAAGAATCAATGGATTATTTCCCAATGCTTCAAGCATGGAATAGCATATCAAGACCCACAGTATACTTTTCTTTGAGATAAAACTCCCCCAAAACATGATAGATCCAGTTGCCATGGGGAACCAGAAAATTTCTCCCATATTTTAAAAAAGCCCAAATTCTATCTCTACATGGATGCTTTTTTTCAGATTATTTGGGAGAAGATCTTCAGTTTAATACTGTGTCTCCTAACAAAATATGTCTTTTTTTCCATGGCCTACTTCTTCTCTCCAAGATTAAAATGAATGCAAAAGTCTGGTTCCATTTCCAAGCTGCACAAGATATCACTACCACTAACTCCTTTTCTTTCTGTGCTACAGTCTTTATTGGTGTAAACCTTCACAGAAACCTTCATAGAAGTGTATGAAAGAGTATCTCTATCATTACTGAGGCTTTAAGCTTTTCTCTTCCCATTTCTAATTTTTTTCCTAATGCTCTACAATTTACTATTGTATATTTGTTGGTCTGATGACAGCCTTGATGATACACAATTAATAGACAATATATGTAATTTTTTTCTGTATATTTCTTTTCATTCCAAAATGTGTCCTTAACTTGAAAATCTACTGAAAAATGCAATTCAATTATTAAAATGCAATTACTCCTATGGCATAAAATCATGACTATAACTCTATAACTAACATACTCCCCCACATTTGGGGAAAAAAATTGAGTTCTCCAAGCCTCCAAGACCTTGATGTGATATTTACAGCATCATAAAGTTAAGTTTCTTTAGCATTCTTGTTATTTTCTGGTTATTAACATTGGAAATTTTCTTCTGAATTTTAGACTCCTCTATTTCACTCTCTGAAATGTTGTTTTCATTCTGTGCTTCAGTTGTTTAAGTACATACGTGTGCTTTACTTCCTAATGCTTTCCAATTAGCAAAGCATTTACTGAGCTTTCACAGTCAGTACTCTGTGATGGCAGAACCAGCTTCTGAAGATTTAGAAAGCTGAGACTACCACGATTCAAATAACTCATTAGAAAGGGTAAAATATTTAATCACCAGCTAGCTTAACATTTTTAATACGTATTGAAAACAATTTTGTTGCAACTGGCAGGAGACCACTAAGTTAAGCTTAATTCCATTAAAACCAGCCACTGTGACAGTATAATAGGAATGTCTTGCATAACTAAGTTGATAAAGTCTTTGAAGACAATGCTGAGAGAGTGACATGGATAGTATGCATTTTTAAAAAAGCATTTGATAAGGCTAAACATCAAAGATAACTGGTTATTGTAAGGAAATCTTACACAGAATAGAACATATTTTAGAGAACTGGAAAGTGCATAGTTCTATAAAGACACAAACATTTTTGTCTTGATAGCTGTAAACTATAAGACAAATATCAGTCTGTTAGTAGCATAGCCACCACACTGGACATGAGAACACAGAAGCATCAACCCATGCAATTTAGTACAGTGAAATTCTGCTACATTGAAAAATATGGGTGTATATATTTATGTACTAAAATTTTAGTCAAGAGATGCATCCAATTCTGGACCATTACTGTGAATAGGAAGGAATCAATCTTTTCAACTTTATGCCAGTGCTTCTATGAAAAATAGTGTACATGGAAGTATTAACTATAAAGTTGTTTCTCCATTTATTTTAAATTTTAAATAAGAGGTCACTTGTATTCTGATATTTTTTTATTTGATTTGTTTGCATTTCCCTTTTTGTAGTAGCTGAGTTAAGATAATCAGGCAGCCTTTTGTAGAACTGAGATGTATTTGATTTTAGAATAATCTCTATAGAAAATCAGAGAAGTTACAAATGCCTTTGAGTAAACTGTATAAAGCATTATGAAAACATACCAGGATGACAATTCCTGCAGTGCACTGAGAGAGATTAGATGCTTCACATGTTCTCTGAGCTATGAATTATGATATTCAGAGCAGGTCTATCTCCTTTGAAATCAAGTACTCCTAATATCTGAAGATCTAGCACCAGTTGGCTCATATTTTTCATATTCTCAGCATACACTCCCTCTAAAGCTGATGAGTCTATCATTCTTTCAGAGCAAATATATGCAAACATGCAGGGTCAGTTCAGTATTCAGAAATTGTCATCAATATTTGGTAATTATTACGCTGCTGTTTAGGAATGATAAGTAATAAAAATGTCATTTATTCATAAGCATTAGAAAACCTAAACATAGCCTTTCTGCTTTTGATGAATATTGAAAAGTTAATAGTTATTCTTCACTTAAGCTCATATGACTAGTTTATATATCTAACCTCTGAAATTGTTTCATAATAAGCTCTCAATAATGACAGACTGCACTGATTTACTGTCTAGAATATCCATTGACTGACTGAACCCATGATGATGAAGCAATTGTATTCCCAGCAGCATCTATGCTTATACAGCATATGCAGTAACACATCTTGGGTTTGATTTTATTTAAAACCTCATTCTGAATTCTCTTGCCTCCTTTCCACATGTCTATATTTTTACAAAAAATCTGGAAGCATTAAATCTATATGCTTAGTTTATATACTGATCCCACTAATCAGCCTTTGACTACATGCTAGCAATCTTTCTTGGATACACTTGGTTTATGTCTGTCATAGACACCATCTTTGTTTGGGGTTGTTTTAAAGAATATTTACAATGATGTTATTTTAAAGCTAAACCCTGGTTATACTGTAGTCAAATGCTGATAGGGTTGGAATGACACATGACAAATCTCCAGATTAAAAGTCATTTACTAACCCTTATATTCTAGTGATCTTCTACTTCCATTTTTACACCAATACAGTACAAAAAATCTGAAGAGTAGACAAGCAAGGACATATTTAAACAGCAGGGAGAGCATGAAAAGAATGAAAGCTTCATCTTATGCTTATAAGTTTACTTCATACAGTCTTGATAGCTTTGACAGCTTTTACTGTTCTTTCAAGTTTCTGCCATATGACTGTGTTTGAAGCATTTGAAGCATCTGCTTTTTAGCAAAATATGCTAAAAAGCATCGGAAAGCCTCCTCCATGTTCAAGCTTCCCACTCTTATAGATAACTCCTATTTTTTCCTGGCTAGAATGAGCTTTTTTTTCTGTTTGTTTCCATGGACATTTTAAGTTAAATGTCCATTTATAAAGGAACCTGAAGAATATTAGCTCTACAGTTTGGGAAAAAAAATTTCCACCTGAAGAAAATTAGCTCTACAGTTTGGGAAAAAAATGGAAGCTATTGAGGGTGTGGAGAAGCAAAACTTTTTCTATTACAGACTTCAAACATACTGTAAACCAGCTTAAAGAACCCTGTCTGGTGGTGGCAACCATAACTAAAAGGTCAGATAAAGGTAGTCCTCAAAAAAACCACAAGACAATATGGTCTTGTTTGTTAGTTTATTGTCTTAACTACTCACCTCACCTACTTTGGTAAAGTTCAGAAGTCCCAATAAGATGCAAGCTACCCCAATAGGGACAGGAGAAATTATAGTCTAGATAAATGAACCTTGTCATGATATGGCAGTCCTTGCCATCCTGCCCTTGCATCTTCAGCGTGAAGTTTGGCATTTGCTTAGACCCAAAAGCATTTAAATTCCAGGCCTTTAGTATTGAATTACAATCCCAGCTGGAGTCAGTACTTCCATAGTGGCATGCAATAGCTTTTAGGACATACCCATCATAAACTGTTGCTCAGTGATTCCACATAACAGACTCAAAACAAATGCGTTCTCATATGAAAACATTATGTTCTAAGCTATATTTTACTAGATGTATTCACAGAATTAATTTCTGATAATTTGATCTAATTCAATCATTTTAGGTGCTTGGCTTTATAAATTCATTTTGATGCCTTGCCTGATTTGCTGCCTTTCCTGATTTGAATCAAGAAACAAGATTTTCAGAATGTTTGTGAATGAGTCAGAATACATCTGACATTAATAAATGTACACCTGCAAAGATAAACACACAAAAATATCAAAAACTTCCTTGTGATCTCATTTATATTATCTAAGTAATTAATCAGTCAGACAAGGCATACATGAAAATAACTTCTATCATAATCACTGGCAGTAGCACAGTGACAGAAACATCACATTCAGGAAAACAGGATGAACCCAACTATCATAACTTGTGCAGTGAAGTGAAAGAGATAAATCCAACACAAATATAGACTCATGTCCCTAAAAATTAAACTAAAACAATACTTGTAGTGGAAGAGAATACGTCAAATTTAAATCTTAAACCATTCTAGTTTCCAGAGTTTTCTGTCTAATAATAGCCTTACCTATCTTTGCCACTCTAAACTGCTGTCGGAGAGAAACACTCATTTTTCTTATACCTGAGAACAGGAGAGGATTAACATTCAATGGATTTTTCCTTCCTTTTTTTTAATTAACTCACACCTTACCTCTCCATTCAGAAAGTTTTGTAGAGTGCCATGAGTATTTTGGTCATTGCACTTATCAAGAATATTCATCTCTTAGAGAGTTTCAGTTCTTTACACCTAACTTTGAATATTTCTATAAAATGGAAGCTGAAAATATTCCCTCTCTCTACAGCCATTGGAGAGAGACAGAGGTAAATCTCTCTCAGAGACAGTAAAAGCAGCCATTACCTTTGCCTCCTTAAGCAAAACTCTGAAAGTTACCTGCAATAAATATTGGCTAATCTTTATCTTCACCCCATTGTATAAATAGGATTACCTTAAATTATTATTTAAATAATAATAATAAAAAAATATCTGTTGAATAAATTAGTTAACAGACAGCAATTAAACCCATTAAATTTCATACTCAAAAAGTTTCATACTCACAGATCCCTGGATTATGATATAATGGCTGAAAGCCATCCACATATGTGAAGTAATATTCAGCACTTCTCTGATGAAAACATTGGCAACCTCCAAAACTCTCACAGAAATAAAAGAAATCATGCTGGATATTTAACCTTTGAACTATATATAGCCCTGTAGGATGATGTGAGCCTGTGAATTACAGTAACAAAACCTACTGGCTGGCTTTCATAATAGATGATGAAGAAAAAGGTTATTGTCATGATGACAGCTGTGATTCTGAATAGATGTCCACAGCAAAACTTATTACAAGTGGGCACCAGAGGACAGTCAAAGTCTTCACTCATTTACAGATATTAAAATTTTGTAAATTATGTACTTTGGCTGTCTCAATGCTTTTCTCTAGTTTTCATCCTGGATCATGATGGGGATAACTTCCTGGCTCATGAGCCACACCTGAAGGCTTTTGCCCTAGATATTCATAGACATACACACATCCATATGGACTTCCAAGAGAGAATGAGCGCTCCACCCCTTTGCTGCAAGATGTATTACTGATTAAAGAATGGTGATATAGTCAATTTCTAACAAAGCTGCTGTGACTATCTCACTTCTAAATTATTCTGAAATGAAGGAGGAGAACACTGCTGAAGTACAAAATTACACAGTACTTAATTTCTTGTTAATCACTCTTGTTAGTTAGTTGGTTTAGAATGGCACTGAATTTGAATTCAGCTGAGTGTCCTGGACCCATTAAACCTGTTGAAAAAGCACTTTGAAAGGGAAGAATTTGACCTCTCATTTCAAAGGTACAGAAAGGTAAGCAAAGCATCAAGTTCAGACTTCTCCTCCCACATAATTTCTACTAATTCCAGTCTGCTGTGGGTGTTTTTAAAAGGCTATTGATCCAGATTTAAAGAATGGAGTAACAAAAAAAAAAAAGATAATATTATTTCTTAGCTGTTCCTCTCTTTGTTTTGTAAACAATACAGTCTTCTGCAGCTTACAAATTAATAACTGTCCCTATGGTACACTCTTCTCAGAATATCAACTGACAGTAAAGGAGGCAATGGGCACAAACTGAAATAGAGGAAATTCCACTCAAAATTTAGAAAAAAACTTTTTTACCCATGAAACTGATAAAACATTGGATTAATTCCCCAGAGAGTTTGTGCAGTCCCCATTATGGGTGACAAAACCCAACTGACTTGGACAGTGCCATGGGCAACCAACTTTCAGCTGGTGGGCTCTGACTGAAAAATCTCTAGGGATGTCTTCCAAACTCAGCTATTTCTGTTATTCTATGAAATAATTCCACCTTAAGGCATCTGCTGATCATGCACTTTCAGCATAAAATCTCAAACCATGACTGCATTCCCAGAAGAAAACTGAGCAGCTAGGAGCTTACTGACGCCTTTGACTCTGGAGGTCAGTACAGTATTTCTTGCCTGATAATCAGACTTTACTCTAGGCCAAAGCTGATCTTACTGTTGCATTCCTAGGGCAAATGTTGGCATAAAAAATTCCCATTTAAACAACCTCTTTAAATAAATATAGTAGTAATATAGCAATCTGATATTGAGTGCCTATTTTCATCTTAAGATGGTTATCAACTGAAGATTCAGGTTCCCTCTTCTCTTGGCTGATCTGTTGCTTACTGAATGTCACCTGGAGAGAGGTAAATGGCCAGTTTTTCAAACAGCCCAGTTTGGCACATAGGGTTCAGAGTCCACTTCATCATCAAAAAGGTGTTTCAGTACAGATTTATTATTCAATTTATAGAATGCTAAACTAATAGTGAATGTTTTTCCATTAGAGTATTTTCCTGATGCTGCACTAGACAGTTTACCTCTGCAGATGCAGTTTGTGGCTTTGTCTAGCCTACCTAAGAATGATTAGACGCCGTGAAGGGGATGGAAACCATCCCAAAAGTCAACTCCTTCCTTGGTCACCTCATTCCAGGCAACCAATACTGCTCACCGAGTCAAACCAATAGCAGATTCCTTCACCATACTTGGTCAGCTGTGTTGTAAGAGAAATAAGAAGCAGATCTCTTCTCAGATCCATCCCTCCCTTGCCCATTAGTTCAGTTTACAGTGCCAATCACTTTCCTGACCATGTATAGCTCTCAAGAGCTCCTGAGAGCACCAGATGTGAGGGAAATTTCCTTTCTTTAAACCTTGAATGGCTATAAAAGTCAGGATATATATTTGTCATTAATCATTTAATATTGATTGGTAAGTTAGACTGTACAAAACACAAAAAATAACCATAGTTTTCCTCAAATATGGAAGTCATTGGCTATCTAAATGCATAAACACTCTTGGACACATGGCAGTTTTTCTTTAAAACACCTCTCATTTCATTTGCTGATAAATTTGGCAAAACTTGTCTCAAATTTTGTGCTAAGCTTCTTCCTTGACTTCAGAAACAACTATTCTGTAAAAATAAAAACTATTAATAACATTTGAAGAGGTAATAAAGTTTTAAGTATTTATTTCTTCCCCTTCTACTTTGAATTATTTCAAGAATAAAGTCCTATAACCAGGAAGATAGAAGTCCCAACAGTGGAACCTGAAAGGCTCAAGAACTGCCAGACAGGAAGCCACTCATGAGATTCCTTTTGAACTATGGCAAGAATGAGAAGAAAAATCTAGTGAGGTTTGGACGCTTCTAAGATATTTTCTTATACAGCAATATTTAAATAATGTCTCTGGACATGAAAATGAATGTATTACAGTGACCTGATTTTATTTACATGTACATGTGGCACGTAGGGAGGTGGTTTAGATGCAGACCTGGCTGTGTTAGGTCTACAGTTGGCCTTAATGAATGTAAAGGTCGTTTCCAACCAAAAAGATTCTGATTCTCTTTTTCTCTTTTTTTGTCTGTGTTCATAGAAGTGATGAAAAGTAAGAGGATGAAATTTACATTGTGACTTTGTGCATTTCTAACAGTTGCTGTGACTACACAGAGTGAAAAAAAGTACTACTGGGGAAAGAAGGGCCACCCCAGGAGAGGGAGGCATTCCATAGAGGAATAGAAATAATTGTGGAAAATAGATCTTTCTAGTTGTCTTTTTCTTTGTGAGGTGTTTTGCATGGAGCAGGTAAGATGTAGGAACATTGTAAAAAACAATGCCTTTCTTTATCCAATCTTATTGGCATTTAAACATTTCTGCTTTAGCTGAAGTGTCATCTACTGTGCCTTCTGCATGGTAGACATGGAGAGCAACAACTGGGGCTGTCCTCTTCCAGCTTAGATCACTTTCTTAGAAGAACAGGGTTTGCCTTCAGTTCTTTCCCACACTCTCATGCATATTTATCAATTTTTTTAAACCGAGGGACAATGGAGGAATACACACTGTGCAGAAAAAGCAAAAGCATCCAGAAATGCTTAATGCAAGGGACATTCTGCTGGGGCACAACTTGAGAGAAGGAAAAAGGACCGCATTTGGCCAAAACAGGTATTGTGCTATGATGAAGTCTTTAGTATTTCCAGTTACCAGCAGAACTGCTGGTAAAACTCAAGCCAATAAGTCCTTAAAATGCTGACACCATTTTGTCCCCATTCCATTTGATACAGCTGCAGCTGGGTGAATACTGCATTGAACAAGTTGTTGAGGTGTTACCAAGACTTCTCCTGTTTAAGTCAGAGAGGTATTCCCTCTCTCAAGAGGACAATCTGAGAATACAGCAAAGCTCATGGCAGCACATGATAGAAGATTGCCTTTGTTGTTTATTACCCCATCTTGCTATTAGTTGGCTAGATTCAACCTGTTTGGATACTTGAATAAATCCTCAAATAAACAGTATCAAAGGTAGGCTTTCTTCCTGAAGTGCTGCCAAGCACAGCTTTATTAATGGCAGCCAGAATTTCTTCATGACAGTCTTGTCTTACATCTGTTGGAAGGAAATCTGATGGAACACACCTGGTAGATAATGTACTAATGCCAACCCATCAATTCCTATAGATAGCTGCTAGTTTCTAAGTAAATGGCTAATTTTTACATATGGTGTTTTTAGCAATCTGGAGTGTTCCCATACTTCTCTTCTGTTGCATTAGCAGTGAGAAAAAGGCATCTGACTTTGAGAAAATGCCCAAACTCTATTATGTAGAATCTATTTTAAACATTTATTTTCCTTCTAGTCTCATACTAAACTACACTGTATCAGCTTAAAAGGGTTCTCTTACTGTTCAAAGCACCCACAAATGAGAAAGAACAAAAATACATGGCAGGCACTAGGAAGAATATAATTATGATTCATTCATTGGTTGGATAATTTTGTATGGTGATGGAGCAATAATTAAAGAGCAATATTAATTATTTATTTAAGAATTTGGTTAAAATATAGGTCATGGTTTCCAAATGTCTGAGGAAAATGCTTTCCATTAATCTCTACAGAACAAAATAAAGACTGCAAGAGTCATCAGCTGTCCAGTCTGTTCTAAAGCACAATTTCTGTCTTGCCTTTTATTTCTTTTCAGACACCTCAAGGCTGAAAATGGCACAGGTGCCTTGGAATGTCTTATTCCCATTTACCCTCATAGGTGTCCAAGGCCTTTTGGAAGTTTGAAGGAATTCTGATACCAGAGCACCTGACTAATGTAGGAGCACCCCTGCTACTTTTGGGGTCTGCAACTGCACCTGGTGGCTACCTGCCTGCTGGGCTGTGTTTTCATTCCCCTCACCCTTCAGCTGTCAGCCAGCTCTCCCTACCTACCCTTCACAGCTCTTGTTGCTCAGCCATCTTCATCTTCTTCTTTGCCTCAATGCCACCATAGCATCCACTAAACAACTGGGGTTTCTTCTTTCCCAAGTTTCCTTTCCTACAAAAGACTGCCCTTCTTAATATCTAGCTTCATGTACAATTCAGAACAATTCTGAAAGTGATGTCAAACCCTTTTCTCTAATAGGCAGAGCAGAGTGGGATCCTGTGAAGTCTGGTAGGAGTTTTTGGTTTAATTCACTGGCTTTAGATTCAGAGCAGAATTAGGCCATTTGATGCTAAATTCTCAGGATGTGTCTGAATAAAAATAGTACAAATACTGTGGCATTCAAGCTCTTCATCCATAATATATTCATGGTGATGTGCACAGCTGCCATGCATATATTTATGTAACTGTTATCTGTAGAAATAGTTAAGTATTCAGTTCAACTCTGAAAAAAATATTTAGAAAAGTTAAGGAAGGCTAAGTGGTGAGCACAAACAAGAGGGATAATCATTAGACATGCATGTCTTCAGAAGGCATCAAATCACTAACATTTTCACCTGAATCACTGAAGATACATAACATAGCAAGAAAATGTACAGAGAGGAACAAGGATGGCCCGACATTTGGAGAAGTGAGGAATCTAAGCAGACCACAGCTTTTCAATTAATAAGCAGACAGCTTAAGGGGGCAATGACAAGCACTCACTTTTCACAGTCAAAACACTTGAGGCAATCCATAAAATACTCAAACACAAGGCTTAAACCAAAGACAATGTAATTCATTTGTAGAACCTATTTCCATAACATTTTTGAAATCAATAGTGTAAACACATTAAAAAACAAGACTGGATAAAACCATGAACAATTGAGACATCAGAAGCTTTTAAACACAGTATGACCTCCAGCCTGAGAGGATCAGACACAACAGAAGCTGGATATGGATCAGACAGGAAGGTGGCAGCATTCCCTCCAAACCCCATTTCTTGCATGGTTTTTCACCATCAGCTACTGAGAGCTTTTGTCTCTCCCGTTTTGGCAGCTGTCTTGCACTTACCCTACACTGTTCCCAACCTTCTCAAATGAAAATGCTCCAAGTAACCTGGTCTATCTATGCAGTGGGTGCTGAGGGCTACAGGAACATCTGTAGCCTCCCTGCTCTACCCAGCTGGCACAGCTATGCAGAACCTCCTTACATCTGCCTCTACTTTTTCCTGATTTCTGCTTCCCTCCATTCTAAACTTAACTGTGCAAAGTCTTTGGTGCAGCAATACAAGCACGGTCATATTAACCACCAATATTTTTATTCTGTTGCATCTCTGGCAGGCTCTTGGCAATACAGCAACAAACATACCAGTAATAAATGAGATTTTAAGTGCACCAAGCTTTACTATTCAGCAGCTGGCTTGTGGTCTCTGATCAAAACTTAATGTATACGACCCCTGCATAGGCAGCACACCAAATAGCAATAACAGCAACAACACTAATAAAAATGTAGGACATTGCTCTGACCTCGAGTTGAGAACACAGGTCAACTATCTTCCTAACTATACCAAAATCTATTACTTCAGGGGCTCTTTTCCTAAGCTACGCTAACACACTGCTGAATTGCAGTGAGTTAGGTAAGTAGGAGCACAATGCCCATTAAGCTTCCATAAACAATTAACTTTTGCAGCTGAGCTTTACAACAAAACAACCTGTCTGCTGCCATGGGATGTTGTTTCACTTCATGTAGGTCATTGGTGAGGTAATAGACAGTTTTACCCAGCAACAGCAGAAAAGTAGCAAAATACCACCACAACACATCCTTTGATAGGCTTAATAAAAATATAGATCAAGTTCATAGCAGAAGAAATTGAAAAAAAAAGCAATTACCTCTCTTAAATGTATTTCAAATGTCTGCAAAGTATACAGAATTTTACTTCTAAAAATACCCCAACAAAACATACATTCAATGTAAAAAAATGCCTTAAACTTACCTCTTAGTTTACACTGATTTAATATATTTTTTCTTCTACTTTTCAACTTTCCTTGCATCTTGGGAATATAGTGGTTTTCTCCACCCGTTTCCTTCCTCTCACCTCCTCCCCCTCCAATCTGGCCTCCTTTCCTTCCTTGGAGGTTTTTAAGCTTTAATTTGAGAGTGTAAAGCTGAAAAATATTTGATACAATTTTTTTTTTTAATTAGAAAATTGAGCTCCTCACCATGGTTGAAGCATTTCTGGGAACAGCACCAAAAAGCTGGAAGCTACTGCGCTGAGTAGCCACAGCTTCTCTCTTAAAATCATCACTCATCTATTTTTCCCAGACAACTAATGTTTCAGCATTTTACTTACAGACATGATTGCAGTTTAGGAAACTAGAAATGAGTCCGAGTCTCTTTGTTCAATTTTGGAACATGAAAACTACATTCCCAAATTCCAGCGTGGGCCCATCTCCAGCTGGAACAGGAACAAGACTCACCAAGTGGGATTTGACAATGTATGAGCTGAGGCTTAAGTTAGTCACATTTTAAATGAGCTCAGAAGGGTATTGATGATTATATGTTCCAACTGGAGGAGGTAGTTGTCAGTCTGCCTGCAGTGTGCATGTCACCACACCGGGGAAGGGGAAATATTTTAGAGCTTGTGTGGGATTGGGCTTGCTGAATGGAGAACTTGGGAAGTCTCCTCTCCTATAATTTGGATATTGTTGGGGAAGGGGAGAAAAAGTATAGGTTAGATATAATCTTCAGGAACTCTGTAACATGCATTCACAGCGAGGGGTGTTGGAGAGACTTGGCATTTCTGTATGCAAGTGAGTGGAAGCCTACAGCCTGGTTTAGATTTCCATTAATTGGCACTAAATTTGCTTTACAGCCTGTATATTTTTTTAATCTTCATTTGGTATGGCTAGAGATTGCTTTCACCTAATAAAGAATATTTTCCTGATAAGATATCAACTCTGTGGCAATGCTAAATAAGTCATATCTTTTGTAAATGCTTACACATTTCAGATATGTGGATAACAGTAGTCTTGCTTTCCATTCCTCTTTGTTCATTCATTACATTTGTCTTTCCTCTTATATTACCCCTGCTTGAACAACAGCAAATTGCCCCTCCAATCCATTTATTTGTGTGACACTCAGCAACTGCATGTCTAGTCTTTTACACAGTCTATCCACACGTTCTTTCAAAGACAGTGTTTCCCTTTTAGACATTATACTGACTACAAACTGGACCTTCCACAACTAGAAAATGAAATGTTTTAGTGTAATGTTTAGTGTATATTTTTGTGTATTTAGTTAATGTGTATTAGGCATATAAAATCAGTTCTGAGCTAGTTTATCACAGATGCATTAGCTTCTCATTTCTCTCAATCAGAATATGATACATTCATAACTCCTTCTGCTCATGTTTCTAACCTCTTAAGTATCATTTATTTTCTGTTTCCTGCTGTTTACATCATCTGCTGACTTCATTAACATGCTGTTCACTTGCTTTCTTTAATACTATTAATGAAACTGTTAAATAAGGCTGAAACGGAGACTAATCATTATAGCAGCACATCGGACAACTGGAATGTGTCATCAGCCAAGGTTTCTGCAGCAAGGTCTAAAAGTCCATTTGTGAAAATAATTCCTTTTAATTGGTTTCACTAAGTTATTTTTTCAATTGATTGATGTTTAATTGTGGCATTACCAGAAAGCCATTTGTGAAACCTTGACATAGAAAATCCGACTGCTTATATATTTACTTTTCTCTAAACCAAACCTACTGGAAAGTTTGTATTTGCTTCAGAGTGGGTTTTGAACTACTTACTACAGTTCTCCTTTCTATTTACCTCTTCATACTCACTACTTCATACCATAGTTTACCTTTTCAGATTTGAGATCCTTGAATTAACTCCAAGCAATTGACAAAACAATCAGGTTGCTTTAAGACTGTGCAGAAGGGTATGTGACAACAAACAAATAATATTAAATAGAAGATAATATTATTTACATAAATAGACACACATAGTGAGAATATATATGAATTCAACACAGACACAAACATTTCCAAATACATTTCCAGCATAACCAAGGGAAGCATGAGAGGTGTCTGTTAAACATAAAAAAGTATAAACAGAGAAGGAAAAAAATCTATTTTACCTGCATAGTTACTGGTGACCTGCAAACATACTAACTGATAATAAATTAGGCTAGAGGTGAGAAAGTAAATAACAACCATGAAGAATATGAGCCTTCAGATAAGTCTTCCAGTACATGTAGCCAAGGAAATGAACATCATGCCTTTAATACAAAGCTGGCTTGGTTCACAGAAGGACTTGTCTAGTGGTTGCTTGAAAAGGCAGCCAGCCCTGAGCTCAGACTTGATGTCCCTCTCTGCCTTCCAGCTCTGTGAGCACAACAGTGAATACCAACAATTCTTAACCCCAACTTTGTCTTTGAAATTATGGATTCACATTTCCTTTGTGCTGAAAGTCTGGAATAAATACTGCTCAGTTTTGATGAACTTCAATTGCCTCATGAAATCTAAATAATAAAATGCAATTATTAATCTTCATTACTTATAAGACATAAGCTGCTGAATTTTCAAGTGTCAAACTTTTGGCCTCTAAAAAATTAGTTTTCAGTAAGTACACATAGGGGAAAGCTTCACAAGCAAGGGCACTGTTGAAGACAGTGAATTCTGGCGCTGACTGAGGTCTTTGTTGAAAAGCTCAATTTCACTACTCCTGACATACAGCAACTACATCAGTGTCTGCCTCCCCAGTAGTATCAACACAGACCCAGGGAAAATGGATATAATCTAGACCAAAAGAACACACCCTTGACATTTTTTCTTCTTTTGGGGACAAAAACCACAGAAATCTCTCATGGCTTAGTTGAAAATATTTGAATCCAGAACTATTTTGAATATGAGAAGTGACAGAGCTGATAGAAAAGGACAATCAGACATTTTTGTAATCATAGTATTTTGAGTATATAGGTCATTTCATTTTGAAGTTTTCAGAAAAGACTTGAGAACATTCAAAAATATCAGCATATCTTTTTGTACAAAAAACCCAGTCTCAATTAAAAAGACTATCAAAAGATTTGCTCATGGATATGTATTTGATTTCTTGGAATGAAGCATTCTTGATCCTCCTAAGAGCATTCTCCTCTAAGTTTTTGACTCTTATCAGTGGAAGAAGGAGCTTTGGTGAAAGTTATAGTGCATTATTTACATAGACTACTCCAAGAAAACTAACAGGGCTGTTACTCTAGGTACAATCTTTTTTATTTGGCTGAATAGTTCTTGGCCTTTTCAAAGCACATGACTCATTGTTTTCATCAGCCTATGATCATAATGATACAAAGAAAAGTCACAGTAATTATAGAGCAGTCTTCATAAGAGCTATATTTAATAAGCTCTGTTCATCCCTGTTCCAACTCCACTAGCTTCTGTCAAAAGCAAGGATATATTTAACCATTATGTGCTAGCTGGCATAGCTACAATTATTAGCCTTGAGAAAGCAGTAATGCTTTGGCCCTTTT
Source organism: Serinus canaria (assembly GCF_022539315.1). NCBI lineage: Eukaryota > Metazoa > Chordata > Aves > Passeriformes > Fringillidae > Serinus > Serinus canaria. The sequence continues at coordinate 93,003,335 of NC_066316.1, forward strand.
AGAGGTTAAACCTTATTTTCTGTCTGTTAACAAAAATACTGAAGAGTTGAAATAAATTGAGAGTGCAATAAATGCTCATAGACTTCAAACAAAGCATTATTTCTGAAACATGTCTATAAAAAGCTTAATTGTGTTTTTACCTTCTCAGTTTGACAACAAAAGCAGTGATGAAAGGCAAGCATACATATATCTGTATATATGCAGGTATTAGCATAAATACAAACATATTGGCAAGAAATATTAGAAGTGTATCATCAAAATCCTTTATTCTTCATTGGATTATTAGGTGTTTAAGTAAAATTTATGACTACTATTCACTTCAGAAGTCTTTAAAAAATGGAAAAAACCCAACTCTATCTAGAGGCGATCACAATGAACATATGAGACAGCAGGATGATACAGTCTGCTGAGTAACACAAAGAAAAAAGGAGAAGAAAGTTGTTCAGGATGCATCTTAGCACACAAACTGAGCATCAGATGTAATCTGTTGCCATCACCAGGTGGTTTACATAAACAATTATCTATTATGAGGCCTCTGCAAATGCTATTTTGAATTATTACTGGAAATTTATTACAGCAGCATAATACTAATACTAATACTAATACTAATACTAATACGAATACGAATACTAATACTAATACTAATACTAATACTAATACTAGTAATAAACAAACTCAGGGCACCAGCACCAACCTGGTTCTATTTTACCAGTTCAATTTAACCAGGGAAAAACAATTCAGACTACCTTGAAGGAAGAATAGGCATATTATTGACTTCAAAGGGCTCACTCACAGTAGCATACAATTTCTGGCATCATTTCAGTCTCACTGGTTCTTGATAATTAAAAATACTGTTTACTTCACAGTACATTTTTAATTAATAAACAAAATCATTTACATAGCTTCTTTCTTTGTCTGTTGCTTGCTAGCACGTGTTCTGCCACACCAGTGTTAACTTCCCACTGCCCTGAAGAGGAATCCTTGTGCTCACAACAGAGGAACAATATGGCTCAGAGAATCAGATCTGAGGAACCATCCTGCAATAAGTGGTCATTCAGGATGGAAGGGATGAGGGGTGAAATTTCACATACAAATTATGGGGGGGGGGGGGGGGCAAACAAAAATAGAAGATAATAATAGAATTCAAAGAACCAAACATATTTTATGTTCATTCCAGAAATCCACACATCCTTCCTATTCTTAAAAAGCATAGGGTATAAAATCCTTCCATCTCATCTACTGCATACAAGATATCTATCTTCCCACACTGCCATCCAATACAGCTCAGAATTCTGGTCTTATAAGCCTCAGTATAAAATGTGCTGTTCTCTAAATTAAAACTTTGAAAGCATACGTTGTGTTTATAGTCACAGGGGTCATATGTGTCTGTGAATATATATGAGAGTGCATGAGACAAGACTACTGAACCTATTGAATAATTTCTAATTAAAAGAGAAGACAGTGAAACACTGGGAAAATTCTGAAGCAACCTTGTATTGTGATATGCAGAAGAATGCAAGCTGCAGTTCATTGGTGTCTCCATAGAAACAAGATATATTGGGGGGTGTAAGACACTGTCAGAGGACTAAAAAATTTCAGCTTCAGCAGAAAACAGAAAAGCACCTGAGGGATTCTTTTTTAACCAGGAAAACAAAAATTAATTATTCATTTCCTATATGGGAAGCATCCATTTTTAGATGAGTTACTTAACATACATCAGGATTAATTTATGGAGTGGTTAATCCTATGATTTTCTAATCCATAAAATCTGTAGAAAACGCAACGTTACACTTCTAAGTATAATGCCAAAGAGGAATATAAGTAGGCTCTCAATGAATAATTGAAAGGTCTATTCAATGTGCTGTTAATTCTTGGTAACATTTTCACACTTACTTTAGACAGTGCTTATGCATACAGATGAATATAGGCTCATAAGCAGAACCCCTTTTTGGCTTGTGCAGAAGGTGTCCCCAGGAGAATTAAAGGCAGTGGGGAGACATTACTTCAAGACACTGTGCTGTAAACCTGCTCCGCATCCCTCCTACTTCAGATGAACAGAGACTCAAAGTGTGCAGCTGCAGCAACTATTTTTAAGAAGTTGAACCCACACACAGGATGGATTAAAAAAGGCTCATCTCCATATGCTAAACCTGAAGCTATAGGCAGAGATTTTTTCCTCTGTGACCACGGGACCTATGCCAGCTGGTAGCTTCGTAGGCTGGACTACTGTTCCTTGATTTGATGCCCTGAATGGGCTACTGAAGCCTTGGGGACAGACTTCCCACCTCAGAACCAACCAGCCCTAAGCCCCCTCAGCTCTTTTCCTAGAGACAGATATTCTTTATCTAGGGAGGTCCCCAGTACTGAAGGTACCTCTTACCTCCTTTTCTACTGAAACAAAAAGGCTGTGGAAATTATCAGTTTCCTCATCAAGTCCTTTCTGCTCCATTTCCTCAGAAGAGAAAAAAGTCTGTCGTGCTGCCTCCAAGGCCCCTCTGGGATACAGAGGAGGCACTTCTGCTACACAAGGGAACTGAAGTTGAGAATTGCCATTAAGTCTTGGCTGAGATCCCTGCAGTATTAGGAGCCTCTCTTAGGCCTATGTTGAGACAGTGCATGTTAGTTATCAAAAGAGAAAACGCCTTTCAAGAATAACCAGGTGAGATCGTGTGCCATGATATCATGGTGATGATCCAACCCTTCGACAACAACTAACCACTTTAAGGAAGATGAGGATTAAGGAAATGGATAACTATGAGGCTTTCCAGCTGGATACAAGAATTAAGGATTCTAAAGAGATGTCTCAATGAGTGGGAAGGAAAAAAAAGGTTAAAGTGAAAACAGGCATTAAGGGCCTTTTCAGTGTGCATGTCACATATGACCAAGTTCTGTACAAAGCACCCATGTTAGTAAAAAAACCAGAGGTCTCACTGAAGACTAAGTATTATGCATATTTTTTCTCAGGTATGATCCTCATAATAAATATTCAGGTACTAGAGCTCTGCCAGAGGATGCAGACTCACTCTCTAGCTCTCTACAGACTTGCAAAAAGATGCATCTAAGATCAGAGACAACCCTTCAATTAACAAAGCATGGCATCTTGTAGTCAATTTTAAAAATTGACATGAAAAAGAATGGCACTATGAGTGATTATGACATGTTTATGTCCAGCTGTGCTTTTCAGCATATGTGAAAAGATGGAAATTCAGAAAAATGTAAACTGATATGAAGTCATTTACACTAAAGTTTCTCCAATCTGTGCACTAGAGCTGAAAGCACAAACTTGCACAAAATCACTTATCTTTCACAAATGCACAGAAAAAGTTAAAACTGATGGTTACACATGGAAGAAGAAATTATTTTAAAAGAGGTACAGAAGATGATGAAAGATAGCTGATACGGCTATTGTTTTTTTCAAGGAGAATAAGAATTAAAATATATAATTATTTTCGGTCCTATGAAGACAGTAATGGCCCTGTAATTGACTTTTGGACTTTGGATAAACAGTAATACTTTCCTATACCTCTGCTCATATGTGCCATTCTTGTCCACATCATCAGTCTTAGGTGATATTAAGGCCATTTCTCACTCAAGTAAAATCTACTCTTGGAATAAGAGATATCAACAAAACCATTTTTTTCTGAAGGACATAATATTGGGCTGCTCTTTAGGGAATCTCTTAAACTCTTCTGTGTTGCACCTAAAGGAAAAGTCAAAGGAGTTGTGTAATCTCAAGCAGTCTACCTTCACATCCTTCACTGAAATCTCAGCTTCAGGCCTCCTGAATCCTTACAGACACTGACTTAAAATGAGGAAAAGATACAATAGTTTGAAGTCTCTTTTCCCCTTTCCTGTGCACCCTCTCCATTTCCCAAAGAAGGAAATGAGAAAGGGAAATGACTGACATTTTTCACTATTGTGCTATTTATTAATAAAAGTCAGACTGAAGGGACAGTGAGAAATAACATTCAGAAAGGAAGGGTGCACAACAACACCTATTGCTGATGTATACACCATGATCATATATTACCACAAGTTCAGATTAAATTAGATGGAATGGTGGCAACATATCCCAGGAGAAAATTAGCTGTAGCTTACACAATAAAATCTTTATTATCTGTCAAGCATGCTTGACATTTATTTTTACAAATTATGATACTTTATAGGAGGCTATGCAAACACTCTAACTAAACGCTTTATTCTGCCCTTTTTTATAGGTGGTATTGGATCTAAAGCACATACCAGCATCAAGCAGTGATGGAACTTCAGCATGGTTTTGACATTAGTAATACATACTGAGTTTGCAGTAATGACTCTTACAAGTTCTTTGGTCCCAGGAGTGTGTTAGACATATTGCAATGGGGTCACAGATGGATGTTCCTAATTGCAGCTCCAGAAACAGTAAGATCAGAGATCTCTGCCAGATCTTCTGTCCCCCTTGATGAACACAGACCCAAATTTTCCAGAGATTCAATTTATCTGGGTAGCCAAGGCTGCCTGAGTCAGCACAGGATATATGAAATTTTAGGGCAATTACTAGAGAAAAACATATTGGCCATGCTGGCTGTCATAGAATTCTGTCACACACAGTTATCAGATGTGGAGAAAAAATCAAGAATAACTGTTATGAAAGACTGAAGACTACTGCAGTGTGTCCATCATTCAGGTCAGTGGTTATGGCTGTAGTGCAAGGCTGGTGAGTAATGTGTTTAATCTCATACTTTGCCAAAGGCCTCTTTGGGGACACGGATGAACTGACAGTCTCTGCTTGATTCTCAGAATAAGGATAATGATCTTTCCTCACTTCAGAGATGTGCTCAGGTGACTGAGGCAGATTGCTGTAGTGTGCAGCAGGTTCACATTACTCTGCTTCTATATGTATGTATACCTATAAACATAAATGTGCATATATTTTATTTAATGAATAACATCAAGGATGCAGTAAATATAGGTAAACATTGCAAGTTCACTTGCTTTTCTAAAATTTGCAGGTAAAACATCCTACTTAGAAGGAGAAATTATTTTATAAATATAAAAGTTTTACAATCTATTTCTTGAATCCATCCAAGACAACCTTGTGCAATATTCTTCCCCTAGTTATTTTACACTTTGGCATATACAATATTCATTGTGAGCATATTTGAATGAGGTTTTTTGAACATTATATATGTAATGTAAGTTCTTTTGAACAACTTTACTGCTTTCCATAATTAAAATAAAATAAAGCAGAAAAGGAACACATTCATTTTCCTGCCAGAGCTGCATTTATCCCTTAGCACTTTGAGCAAGGCACAGCGATGCACAATATGCTGCACAGTAATTCTGTCTGAGTGAAGCTCCTGATATTAAAGAATAACCATGCATCCAAGAGACAGTCAGCCTAAGGCACAGACAGATTGACACAGCGTGGTGCAACATTTTTGTCCAGAATCTGGAAATGCCTGCTTGTGAAACTTTGGCAAGAGTAAGTCTGCACCATATGCATCTCCTTGTAAGTTTAATTGTCTGTATGCAAGCTATTAGCCTACCTTCAGGAGTTACTTTTCTTAACATCTTCTTCCTTCATGGCAATACTATGGCTAAATGAATATTATGTCAAATAAATTAAAGACAACACATGGTAGTTTGAGGCTTTTGACCAAGCCTGAAGCCAGAGCTAATGAATAAGAATAATCAATCAATCAATAAGTGTTTGGTTCTAAATCAGTATTGGTATTTCACAGGATGAATTACTTAAGGCAAATGCTCCTTTAGCGTGCACCACAGGTCTCCAACATCTTAATCTCCTGCCATCACTGCACCTTAGTACAGACCTCATTCACTTGTATTCTTCATTGCTATCTCTTCACACTAGTAAATATTGGAGCTATGCTTAATGAAAAAGGGATATTTTAAAAAACCTACTAAAAAAGTTGCACTAAGAAACAGTGGTCAGTCCCACTGAAATGGCATGACAGATCTGCAGCAAAATCCAAGATTTCTTTGAATTTGAATGCTGATTATCTAGTTAGTAGCAATAATCAAAAGATTCTTATATAGCTAAATGAAGATACATACAAAGACATTTACTGAAAAAAGGAACAATACATTTAACATTTCTACCTTGTATTTCAGTGCCACAGCATAGTGAATCACTGTGAATAGCATGGTGATGGCTTCTTCAGAAGGCATATCTGTATGCCTGCTAAAAAAGATGAACACTCTATACTGTGTCCTGTGTGAGTCTATCCAGATAATTTAACTTTATTACAAACTGCACAGACTCTACATATCACTTGCATGTATTGTCTACATTACCATCAGTATAGATAACAAGATAACAGAAGTACTTGGGGGTTTTTTTGTGTGTGTCTAACTTCCTTTTAATATTATAGATTTCTTGGGTATTTACTTTAGACTTGGTTTCATAAAAATCCTCATTTAAATAAACTCACTGTTCATTCTCATGTCTCTGAGGCTACATGAGGCTACAAGTAAACTTTTGTGGATTTATACTGGTGTCACTGCTAGAAGACATCTGGACAACATGCAACTGCATGGTTCTACCATTGCCATGGGATCTGTTTGAAGATGTGAGCCCACCTGCTCTCTGTAGATGCACTGTACAGGAAGGAATTCAGCATTGCGATCAAGTAGAAGTCAAAATGACATGGAATGTAATCTACACCAATATGTAGAGTAGCAATCCAAGAACATGGTCAACCTCCACTTGCAAAGGAGTTGTGCTGCCTGGTGCTCCCTTCCAAGGGGAGCTCCTGGAGGATGAGATGCAGTGCAGTGCAGTGCAGGCAGTCACACCGGCTGTCTGCCAGCGAGGCATTTCTCCCCTGCACTAAGGGAAGAATCTCATCCCCTCCTGGTGGGCTGGGCTGAGGGCACAGAGACACACAGGCTGCTCTGCTGCCCATTTGCTCTGATTCCTGCTGTGCTGCATGCTGTACAGCCTCTCATGGGCTGGACCATCAAAGATGGACAAAAAGAAGGTGTGAATCTTATTGCTTCTACAAATATATTTTACCCTGCATTTAAATGGTTTTGAAATAATTGACCCACACTGTCAAACTTGAAGACTTTTCTCTAAAATAACACTTCAAACAGCATTTTCATTAACTGAAACACTGAAATTTATCAGAATATAGTTATTTTGGAATACTTCACAAGAACTGAGTTCCTTCCCCTGGAAATTTTCATTGACACTTTTAAAAATAAGTGTAATACAGCCTCCAAAAGAGACAGAATGAAACAGATTAGGTTTTAAAGAGAAGAAATTTGGGACAACTTTTAAATTTCAGATCAAGGTGTCATTTTTTACGCAGGTCTGCCCTACATTCCATCCTTCTCATGAGAAAGGCAGGATGCCACTGTTCAAAATCTTACATGGCTTAATTTTCTGGTGGTTCCCCTACACACCCTACCTCCACTCCATTCATATGAACTGGGGCTTCTTACACTGCTGCTCCATCTGTCATCAGACAAATTACAAACTTTCTGTTTTAAACATTTCAAGGGGAAAAGCATCGCACAGGCTGCGGGTGCCCATCCCCAAGCAGCAGCAGCAGCTCCCTGAGGGGAGGACGGGGATGCTCCAGCTGGGCATGGCCAGTTCCAGCCGGTTCCAGCCGGACACAGCCGGTTCCAGCTGGTTCCAGCCAGGCAGAGCCGGTTCCAGCCGGTTCCAGCTGGTTCCAGCCAGGCAGAGCCGGTTCCAGTTGGATCCAACCGCCACGGCAGGGCGCGCCTCAGGGACAGCGTTGTGTAAGGCAGGGCAAAAACGCTGCACAAATGGTGGTGAGGAAAAGGTTTGTGAGATAGAACTTCCAAAAAAAACCCAAACCAACCGTGTGGGCATGAAGGTGAGAGCAGAGAGGAGAAGGGGCTCCAGGCACCAAAGCAGGAATTGCCCAGCAGGAATTGCCCGTGGAGAGGGCTGTGGTGGAGCAGCCACAATGCAGCCTGTGAAGACCCCCCGCATAGGCAAGTTGGTCATGAAGGACCCATGCAAGGACATGTCAGGAAAGATGTGTGTTGAGGAGAGGCAGAGAGGAGTTTTTATGGATGGACTCCTACCCCTATTCCCCATAGCCTTGGGTGGCAGAGGCCAAGAAGTCAGGTATAAAGGTGAGCCTGGGAAGAGGGAGAAGCCAGTAGAAAGGAGTTATTTTAATTTTTCATTGCTTCTCACTATCCAAACTTATTTTAAATTGGCAATACAGTAAGTTAATTTCCCCAGGCTGAGTCTGTTTTGCCCATGATGGTAATTGGTAAGTGGTAATTGGGAAATTCCCTGTTTTATCTCATTCCATAAACTATTTCCTACTTCATCCTGCTGAAGGAATGGAATGAGAGGTGGCTGGGTGTGGTCTGGAAGTTGACCAAGGTCAACCCAGCACAAGGACTGAAATCAGAAATACACACTCTTTCCAGAAATCAAATCATCACATCAGAAATTTTGTCAATGAAACAAAGAGCACTGCTTTGAGTCAATACAGAAATAAATCACAGTTGTAAAGGTTTGTATTTGTGGCTAACATTAGAGGTTAACAGATGAATGTTTAGCAGTTTTTTATTGCAACAATATTCCAAAAAGTTATTAAATAGCTCAGTGCTGCTCCTTTCTCTTGCTGCAGGCTGAAAGCAGGGAAATCCTTCATCTGCTTGAGGTTATCTAGCAAAATTTTCACACCACATATAGAAATGGATTCCAACATTTTGCAGACACAACTTATTTCAGTATTGCAAGAGACATGTTTAACCCCTGCTGTACACCAGTGTCAGGTGAAAGGACTCCATGAGCAGAGCACATGCAAACAGGCCATTTGATGTGAATAAGCAATACAGTTCAAGCTAACTCACGGAAATCAAATCAACTCTCCAGACTAAGGTTTACAGAGATGTAAACTTGGAATAATTTAAAGCAGTGCCTTGGTGGTTCATAAGTCCGCTTCATATAAATGCCAAAGCACTAACTCCTTCGACAGACCAGATCTCCTACTCTATGAGAAGATGATATACATCTCATGTATACATGTTCTTATTAATCTACATGAATCAACATGTATATACATGATATACATGTTCTTATTAATCTACATGAATCAACATTGTCTTGCTGAAAATAAGGATCTTTGAGCTCTCAGTTCAGATTCATGCTAAGTTCTTGGGCAAGGAGCTTTCTCCTTTTTTCCTTCCTCAAAAGCATATGCTGCTTCTATCTTACTAACACATTAGACCTGACTTTTATTAATATACTAAGCTCTTTGTTTAGTGTTGCCATTACTAGTGAAATACCACTTTTTGTTTTATTCTTGTTCTAACAGAGAGAAAAGAAAGCTATAAAAAAGTCTTCCAAAAGTCTCCAGCTGATACAAGATTGCTATAATTCTGATTTTTCCAGGTTTCTTTTGATGCATAAAATATGTGAGGAAAACCAAGTCAGCTTTGGAGAATGTATTTTAAAACTTTCATTGAGCATTCTCATGAATGTTGTGTGGAGCCCGGTTTTGAACTTTTGAGAACAAGGTAACAGGTTCTCTTGGAATCTTAATTTATTCTATAGCCTCATGAATACAATTTTTAATAGATGCTTCTCACAAGTAAGCAGGACGTAAGGTTCAACTATAGCTGGCAATGGGTTGAGTAGAAAGAACCACATTTATGTCTTCTAGGTGGATATCAGGGTAAATTTGCACCAGTTTTGTCTACCACTAAGTATCCCATTGATTTGAATGAGAGGACCTATATCCTTTTGCTAAAAACAAATAAAAATCACACAAACTTAATTTTGAAACCAACCTGTACAGTACTCAGTCGGATGTCTGAGTCTCTTGATTTTGTAGGTTTAGGAAACATTTGGTAGATCCCTACTTCCATTTACTTGGGCACCTTGTTATTCCTCTCTAATGCTATACAACTTCTCTGTAAAAGTGTCCTTCATTTAAAGGGAGCAGCTGTTTGCACAGTAATCACACTGTCCCCTTCTGTGCTGGAAACTATAGTTCAGAATTCTGTTCTCAATTGCTATTTTTCTGTTCATGACACATCACAGCTGTGTGAATAAGACCACTTAAATTTAAGGATAAAACCATTAATTTAAATTATTTTATATGGAGGAATCTCTATTATTCAATATACAATACGGTCTTGATCTGTTCACAGATTTCAATGTCTCTGAAAAAAATTTCAGCCATATCAGCTTTGTCTGACTTCCCATGGAGCAGGGGCACAGGTGCCATACACACATGACTAGAAACTGTGCAGTCCTCCAGCCTGAAATTCTGTTAAAATCTCATCTTTTCATAACCAACTGACTACCCCTAATTGGATTCTTAATGGCACACTGCCTGGAAATTCAAATGTGGCCTCTCTTGATTTCAGAGTAACCCATTTGAACACAGACAGTTAAAGTGACTTGTTAAGACCATTTAACATGAGTGAATACTCTAGAAAGCAAAAAATTATATTACTTCACCCTTAGGGGTTAGGGAGAAAGATTCATATTGTAGTCATAAAACTGGCACCATTAAAGGAAAAAGACATAGCAGTTGATCAGCTCATATTGAGCTGTTAATAGAATTCAGAACTGAAATCAGTAAAACAGAAATTGTGCCATTACATTAGCTTTAAAACAAAATCTTTTGAAATACAGTTTTAAATATTTCAGTTAATTTCCAGGGCTGTGTGCTACTTGTGCATAGGATTTGTCTACTTTTTGTCTCATACAAATATAGTATAGCATATGCAGGCTCGCTGGCTTTCTGAATGCTTCAAAACAAAAATGAAATTAAGTGTAGATTGTGTAAAGAGTTGCACTGTCAAGAACTTCCTTAAAATACTCTGAAGCCAAACCCCACGAGCTGCAGTGTGTGTCTTCAATATATTTTCAATTTCAAAACCTTAAATTTTGGAAGCTAATGCAAATCTACATTCTTTATTAGGTCTTTAAGTCTGCCCACATTGACTACTGCTGTAATTTTATGTTTTAAATCTAAAGAAAGGGAAAATACAGTTGAAGATGAGTTTTGAAAGTGAGCATATTAGTGGCCAGGTTCCCTAAGTGCCTTCCCTGATTTCTGCATGCATTTTCACTGGACTTCTTCAGAGTCTCAGCATATTGACAGAAGAGAATAAATGGAAATGTATGCCCTTCTGTGAGGATGATCTCCTCTTCCTTAGCATAGAAAGAAACATATATGAACACCATCAGATGTAATTTCTATCTTCTTATGTCAGTCATGCTTCCCAAATATATCAAAGGGGCAACTTCTGCACCTTTATCTCAAAGACTACAGCCTCCTGCTGCCTGGCAAAGTGTTGCCACCCATACTTTACAGAGGAATGACTTATAAGAAAACTATATGACCTATTAACAACCAAAACCATTTTCAGCATAGTCACATCTTCACCCTTCACTGAGGTGCCTGAAACACTTGTCCTGCTCCTTTTTTCCCAAACACCTGTGTAATTTATCATTTTATTATCACTGCTAATAGCATGATCACAAAAGTGAAATAAAAATATCTGAATCAAAGGGATTCATCTGGCAAAAAATGTCAAAATGACTGTTTTGCTACTTTTTTGAAAAAATACATATTGATTGCCCAGGTGCCTGGCTTGCAAAGCAGTGGCTTTGCATGAAACAATGAAGTATTAATGAGCCAGATAAATTTCAGCTCTGTGAGTATGGGAGATGCTGATAACTGTTCATATATAAATTAAGAGTGGAAATTTTAGAATTATTAGTCAACAGTTTTATTAACTTCAGAATCCCATCACTATGCAATCATTATTAATACAAAATCCACCTTTTGCTGATTTCGTTATTTAAAATGTACTCAGTCCTTGAAAAGGCTTAACAGAGAATTGTGCACCCACATTTAAATGTGTTAGAACCAGGACTGGGACCAGACTATGTCTGTCACTAGAGCTCCAAGCTTGGGCACTGATTGTAGTGAATGTGTGGCCAGGGAACAGGACAATGAGCTGAGTAAGGAAAGGCACCAGGAGATCTTTAAGGTCCTTCCTGTCTCTTGTGGCCTGTGCTGTCTGGCACTATCTCAGGGGGGCACACACACTTCTTTTTCTGGCTGTCTTACTGGAATATAAAATTGTGTGTGTGTGTGTACATGTCTGTGTACACATGAATACACTCAAATGCCTGTTCCTGCTCACACATTACAGCATTCCTGGGTGAGAACAAGTATAAAAGACATAAGATTCTAGGAGAACATGAAAAATCAAGAACGAATCTCGAGATTACATTGTTATGAATATATATCTGTTCTTGCTTACTGAAACATAAATGTATCCATAAAGCCCCGTGCTCAGATCAGACACAAGGGGTTTAATTCAAAGCAGTAAGTGTCTAGATAGGAAATCTAGGGAATGCTGTCTGAGATGCATGGGACTGATTAGAAGCAGGCAGCAACTGCACAACAGGTACATAAGGGATCCATCAAAGTAGTACTACAACCAGCTTCAAGGGACACCAAGCACTTAAGGCTGTGTTGCCATGCACAGTGCCAGGGAAGGGAGTTTCCCAGGTTAGAAAGCATTTCAAGTTCATATTTGGTTTCATCTAGAATGGACCCAAAATTTAGACCAGGAAAACCTAACAAGCTTTCTATTATTTGGATATAGATCTGATTTAAGACTTTTTGTTTGGAAGTTAGTCTTACTACTAGTTCCAGATTTTTTTCATAGATCAACCTAGCTATCATCTGGTGTGCTTTAAAACACGTTTTAAACTGCATGTGCACAGAAAAAAAAAAGAATATAATTTATAAAAAGCCCTGTTAAGCTTGTCTCTGCATGTTTTGGAAAAAGAATGTCTTGTTAAAGCCATGGTTTGGAGTGTGGGCACAGAAAAAGCCAAGTCAGCACAACCAGGCACACTTTGGGCACAGAGTGGGAAGGAACAAGTGTCTGTGAACAGGATGTGAACCTCTTCAGATGAATCTGCTGAAGGAATAATGAAATGGTCCCACAACTTCAATATGTGGCAGTATGGTTAAAATATGGAGAGATAAATGCTTAGACAGCGCTTCAGAGCAATAGCCCAAATTGATTGTCTAATTGTAAGGTTTAATTTAAGCTTGAACTAAGTCTATGAAAATGTATGCAGACTACATAACGATGAGAAAGATTCCATTGACTATATATAATCAATAAAATCAAGATTCCCTATGAGATTCAGCTATTTAGCCTGCCAATCTTTATGACACTACAGTATTATTCCTCTTGGTTTAAGATGTTTTTTCTTTCAGCTTCTATTATGGCTGCACAAATGGGAAGAAGCCAAATGATTGCACTGAGGAAACAATGAGGCTGAATAGATACAAAATGCTGTCAAACACACAGGGTGAACAGAAAAAAAATGTTTTTAATTTGTTTTAGTTCTTGCCTGTTACTTCTTTCAGCAGTAGGACAGAGGGAAGGGAAATAAATCAGATGCAAAAATAATTGTCCAGATGACAGCACCCCACATGAAGAGCCATTGATAAAATTTATAGGACCAAACATGCATGAAAAAGGAGGGATTAAAAATTCATTTCTGCAGAAATTTATAGAACCGCTCCTGAGTTCTGTGCCCTCTCCTAGCAGTGCGGTTGATGTGAATGGTGAGGGATATGAGGTTTTGGGGGAGTTTAATGCAGTCATTTTCTCAAGGAGAGCCAGCACAAAGAAAAGCTTTCTAAGAATAAGTATCTCTTAGGTGTCTGATAGATTAAAAACAAGAACATCTGAACTAGGCCCACTCCTCAAAGCAATGCCAAACTCACTTCCCCCTCCAACCCCGCAACAAAATTTCTGTAGGAGATGAAATACCTCCATTTGGGTTTCCTTGTCATCACACAGAGAGGAGCAGCCACAGCGAGGGAGTGCGACTGTGACTGTGCCAAAGTAACGTCTGATCACCAACACCTGCTTTCCTTTCAGATCCTGGCATTTCAGGTGCAGGACCCCAAAGGGGTCTTGGCAGCAGGTGCTACATGGTGCTACATGCAGGCAGACAGCACAAGCTGGGACACACAGCACCTGGCTACCCCAAGCCACGTGCTCGCCACGCTATCATTTGTGCCGTGCTGCTGGAATATTTTATCTTGACATGCCTGGCCTGCCCTTGCCCCACCTTTCTCTACGGGTGGAATACATGAAGTCTGGAAGTTCTCTTCCTCTTTGTGAACTGCTGTGAGATTTCTGCCTGCAGGAATAGCACCTGGATCTGACAAGCAAAGAGCAGCCTGATATTTTCTGGCCTCTGTTATTAAATGGTGAGTTGCCCTTATCATGATCCCAGTTAAGCCAGTAAGTGTTTTGCCATCAGCTTCAGCAGAAGCGTGTTCAAGCCCTAGAAGCCAAGGATTTGATGATGGTAGGTCACTTAGAAAATGAGCTGAAAATTTTAAAGCACGTTGTTGCTCTTGTATCAAAAGTCAGATTGAGTGCTTAGAACTGGGAGGACAAACAACAGATTACTATGCAGATCAGCTAAAACTTGAACCTAGTGACAAATACTGTCTTTTCCCACAGATCATGAAAACATATGATTCCTAAATTTTTCTGCTTTGGATCTCTTTCTCATTTTAGTTTCATGGGCAATGGTCACCTTGGAACCTTTGACTTTAATACTGCAAGTAACTATTGTTACCACAAAAGCTGCAGTGGCATTTATTATTTTCCTGCCATTTCTCTGAAGATGTTAATGGCAACTAAGATGCAGTTTCACTTTCCTTCAGTAAAAGAAATCTATGAATTACTGTGTGGTTTTCTCTATATCACTGAATGCTCTACTGTGCAGGTTGTCTGACAGTAACAGACTTGTTACCCTATTTGTACCTTGGTAATGTACTGCTAAGAGGAATTAATAGCTTGCTGTGCAGAACTACTTTGCTGGCATTCATACTGTCGTGTAGAATTTTCAGGCTTTATTATCAATTTTGCAAGCGTATCTGTCAAAAACAATTAAATTCTACAACAGATATCATTTTTATTGCACCAATCTATGCAAATCTTTCATTGTTGCAGGTATGAATATTTTATATTACACAAGGAGAAACAAAAAGGAATTCAATTTAATTTAGCCATGGGGTGTCCAGCCAAGGATGTGTGGTTTTCTATGTACTCCAGACCTTTTCACTGTTCTTGGGCAGAACTCCTAAAGTATATATATAAAAAGAAAAAAATTAAATTCCCGTTGTATCCAAAGAAAATGAAGCTGGCACTTATGGACCTTGTGCTATAGTAAACGCTTATCACTGAACAGAACTTTTTTTTTTTTTAATGAGTGCAAAAACCCAGCTAATTTCCCTTACTACTCTAGAATAATGTACTGGGATTTTATTTTTGATAGCAATGTGCATCCCATATTCTTTTCTTTTGTGTTCAGACTTAGCTCCCTTTATATTCACATTAGAGACATCTATCTGGTCTCATTTGTACTAAACTCATGAAACTTGAATGTACTGAAGTCCAGTTATTTGTGATTTTTCTTGATGAACTCCAGCATAAACTCAAGCTTTTCTTCTTGAAACCAGAACCAAATTATGAACTACATAAATTTATTGTGATGACAAAGCCAAGAGCAAAAAAATTGAATATCTAAGATGAAAAATCCCAAGTATATGGATCAAAAAGTTTTCAGAAAAATATGACTGATATTTTTAACACCTTGACAATAATAGAATGCCAGAAATAATAAGCAAGATTTGTGGAGCATAACTACCGTGACGTAATCTATGCTGCGGAGTTCTATGACTCCTCCACATATAATTTAAAAACTTATTAAATAAAGCACAAGTGAAACATTGTATTCTCTGTGCTATGGTCATTTCTCCTTGTGTATATTCTTTTAATTTTAAGAACAGTATTTACTGTTTTAAACATAACGCATAGGTTGCTTTTATTTATGTGCCCTTCAGTGTGCTTATTGCTCCAACTATGCTGATTATATTTTCTGTTATTTTTAGATTATTTTATTACTTATAACAAGCAGCTGCTTTCCTTTAGTGGGAATTATAATAGATGGAAAACTTGTAAAAAATTATTAATGCATTTTTTGTCTTTTAGGAAAATAAAATTTCAAAATAGCAGGTGGGCTAATAAAAGCAGTGACTACACAATTAATTTTTTTAATCTTTCTTCCCCAAAAGATGCACCCTGAAAACCAGTCAATATCTGAGATCAGATCAGCTAAGCTACATAACACTTGTATGTCTGAAAACAATTATACATTAAATACAGCACATACAATTTGGCCTCTACTCATTATCTGTCGCTTTCCTTTAGCTTTCGCTTAATACACACAAAGGAAAACTTGAAAATGTTTTCATTGTTCTAGATCACTTTAAGAAGCCTTTACAGTAAAAATGCTTCTGTGAAAGATATTAAGTAAATTTAATTATCTAACCATTTCAATAAAATAGTCTATATTCTGTGTTTTTTCTTGAAAGAGCAAACAATTATATCAGGCTCAGTACTGCTGTTTAATCTGCTCATGTGTTGAAGCACCTTCACCTGCCTGCTAGTATTTTAAAATAGCAAGTTTTGTTTAAAAAATGATGCCAGCAGTCACCAACTTTGCTAAACACAGAGATTTTGTATACTTAGCAAAAATATTGTTTGGCTGTTTTCACATTTCAGGAGATACCTGTTAAAGTGTACTGTACTGGCACCTACATGATCATGTTGGTCACTTGTTGCTGAATAGAAAAGATGTAGTCTGTCTCAAATGACAGGGAAACATGACAGATATGGATCCATGAACTAATTGTGATCAAATGCAGGAACTGATATTAATGCATGCCTGTAAAATAATCATGTTGATACCACAGAAATAAAACCTTCAAACTTCTCCACAGCAGTGAAAAAAACAACAGAAATTTCAACTTGTGAATTGATGACAGACAGGCTGAACCTTTGTTCTCATTTTATACAGACCTCTCTTTTTTTTCCTTTGAGGCTTTGTTCCTGCAGAAACTTTTAAAGAGCAAGCTATTTTACCTGCACATCAGAAATCTATACTGAAAAATAAAAATTTATTGATTTTTTGGATAGGCATATGCAAAATTAGAAGGGCTAATACTCATGGAAAAAGGAACACCCCAAACCTTTACTGTTGAAAAGTTTGGAGCATGAGAGGGAGAAAAATACATACAGAGAATACTTCCCATATTGAAACATTTCAAGGCATTTGAGACCTATTCACTTGCTGCAAAGTTGCCAGCTCTAAAACCAGGATTAAATGAATTTTACTGAAGACCCAGTAACCTAGTGATCCTCCAGACCTCTGCTTAAAGGTAGGCTTCTCAAAAAAAAAAAAAATCTTATGTCAAATCTTAACCCTTGCTGTACAATTAATATTAGGTATCCAAAAGAGTGCATACTGTGTGTGTGATCACAGCACTTTTTAAAGCTCATTAAAGAATATTTCTGTTCAATGGCATTTTTTGTTAGCAACATTTTTATAATGTAAAGGCTCCCACCACTGTGCAGCAGATATATGGGGTTTTTTGCTCTTATCTCATGTAGTGCGCTTGATAAGGAGTACTACTGAATCTTCTGCACGCTGCATTACAAAGAAAACTGTCTTTCTGTAAGGCATTTTCTCTCCACTGCTTTCACATGAAATAAGGGCTCTTGTAGCTGAATGTATCTCACTGTATTAATACTCAAATAAAAACTGAAACCCTTCTACTTTATCTGAAGTATAAAGCCCTGAAAAGATTCTGCCTTTTCAATTGTGTTCACTGTAATAAAGGTTAATATTGAACTGAACTTATCGTAATCTAACATCACATGTTAAGTTCCAAATCCCTGCATGTGATCTATTTTCTTCTTTATTGTTGAAACTAGAGAATAGGTAAAATGATGGCAATATTACTAAAAATACCACAGCAAAAGCATTTTACTTAAAGACAGTTCAAACCTATTGCTTTCATGAGTAGGAAAAAAAACATGGTGCAAAGTGCTCAGGAGAGGGAAGGGACTAGCATCTGTTGAAAATTAACTACTTCAACAATAATTAACACATCATTTTCTACCTGATGAGATGGTGTGGTAGAAAGTACAAATTGAAGGCACAAGAATAAGAAATGAGTCATCTTTGACTTACCGTATCAAAGACTATTGCTGTATTGCAGTCAGCATCCAAACACAGAGCATGAAGCTTCTCACAAATCAGGAAAAATATGCAATCAATGAACAAGTCAAATTCATTGTAAAAATAAAGGCCAGAGATAAGAGTATGTATCCAAGGGTCTGGTTAGTCACAGCTTTGACTAGCCTGCTACAGAGCTCTGCAAAACAAGTATACTGCAGCAGTGTGGCAAGCATAGGATTGCAATGCATGTCCCATATATTCAAGCATAATAGAAAACATGGTCTGGAGCTTATTCCATGTGGAAGTGGGGTTTGTTTTATGCAGGCAGAAAAAAGAAAGGTTCTCTTCCCACATAATAGAATTAGAAATGAAGATTTTTCTTGATTATTGTACACAATAATTCCCCAGGATATCAATTACATAAAGCAGGTGCCTCTGTCTCCTGTTTCCCAGATAAATGCCTGTAATCTCATTTCACAAATGATCCTATTTAGACAGGAGCCACCTATTGTGATGATATCATTTGCTCTAGTAGCCATAAATGGGCAACTTCCTACAAAACGTCATGACTACTGACGACACAAATTTTTATAATATTGAGTGGGCAGGGTGGCTGATGGGGTCCCATCAATCTACAGCAGCTTCTTCTGATGTGATACCACGAATCCTGCATAATCACATAAAAGACTGTAAACGAAGAGGAGCATTAAACCTCTCTAGTAAAGCTCATTAAAAAAAAAAAAAAAAACAACAAAAAAAAACCCAAACAAAACCCCCACACCTAAAACTAGGAAAAAAACCCTGGAGAGGTAGTAAAGGCAGATAAAACATAATGACAGAGCAGTGGCACCTTTTCAAATGCCTTCGGCACTCTCAAGGATACTGGTAGAAATGAACAAAATCACTCTCAGTTAAGAAGTGTAGCTGTCAGTTTCTTTTTAACAAATAATAAAAGACTGGATATCCTTTTGCCTTGCAAATTTAAAATATGCACTGACAGTAAAAAGGACCAGTGCTTCAGTGATACACAAATTAGCCCACTCTTAGTGAATATTTTTTAGAATTAGCAGCTGCTTGTCACAGGAGCTTGGAATATGAACAGTGCATCAAATTACCCTCAGACTCTTTGAAATCCAGGCTGCTAGACAGGCTTGCTTCACACACTAGCTACATGGATTTAATTTCTTACATCAGTGTGTTCTTAAGAAAAGTCATCCCATTAAATATATGTATTTGGGAAATATGATAATACTCATAGATAGCTGAAATTAGTCTCCATCTGCCTGCTTTAACACACAGAGATGTGAGGAGAGTTAAAGGTGATAGCACTCACTTGCCTACCCACCCTTTTCCCAAGGGACTCTGTTGTGCCTAGAGGCTAAAGCAAATTGCCTAAGAACTTGTATTTAATATTTTTCCTGGCAGAAGCTGGTAAGAACTTCAGAAGAAGGTCCCCTGGTTAGAAAAAAACTACCTCAGGGCATTTTTCAACAGGATCTCCACAAATCTTGGTTTACTTACTCCTGCTTTAAACAGACTAAGCTGCATCTAAACAGCTTCTTAATACATAGGAAGAAACGGATTAGGATCCATCTGCATTCATGTTTGGATAGTGCTCACCAGAACACCAGTCAAGCTGGGGTTTCGGGGTGGAAATCTTTAAAGCTTAAAGCAAAAACCCCGAGACGACTTTATATACATTTCCACTGATGTATTTCTAGCAAAACAGAGTCTACTTCCTGAAATCCAGCCCCTCCACTGTACATTCTCTTCTAACTTTGCCTTTATCTTACAGTTTCTTTGGACCAGGGACCGCCCTCTACTAAATTTCTCTATTACACATAGAGAGGGTCTCAAAGGCAAGGCAGTGCAAATTTTAATAATAAAAGCAACTCTTTCAGAGTTGACTCCTACCAGAGTGACTCACTTCAGGTCTAGATAGGTTGAAAGCAAAATCTGAACACAGCATCCATGGCTACAAGACACAGTATGCTGTCAAAGCAAAAAAGTCAATAGGTTTTTTACAGGCACCCTAAAGAGAAGAACTCCTTCCTCAGAGATTGAAAACATTGGAGAAAACAACTTTCAGAGCACTGAGTAGCTATTTAGATACAAGCAGGTTCTTTCCTTCTCCCTCCCTCCCTCCTGTGCTTGTCTTCCAAGACAAGACCAGCTGATCTCCTTAAATATACTGCTAAGGAAAAGACAGAAGCACAGCTTTGGCTCTGGATATCATAACCCCTTCATTTCAGTACTGGGTGGAAATAGAAAAGCATACACTCTGTGTATCCAGATGGCATAAATATTTTCCATGTGTTTCCATGACAAAAGACAAAGATAACACAAGAAACAGTTACAAAGTAGAAGTGTGTGTGAGTGTAACTGAGATTGATGGTCCAGAAGTTTCTCTCTTGGCTAGATAAAAACTGATGAAATGGAAATGAGGAGAAGAAAAAAAGACAGGAAATAGCTAAAAATAAAATTAATCACTGCTTCATCAAATTCAGTCCTGCCTTGGGAAACACCAAATGTCAGAATTTCTTGTTAATGTACAGTCTTTCAAGGCAGTTCCTAGGATGTAGTAGGCAAGTGCATGCTTTCTTAAAACAATAGCTGTTTCAGCATCTGAGCTAAAGGATGTCAGCTGCCATGAACACAGCGATGAGCTCAGAGCTCATTCCCATGCAGAGGAGAATGTTAAACACGGTCCATGGAAGAAGCCTCAATGGTTCTGATCCATGCTTAAAGGCTTCTAAGCTTTATAAAACATAGTGCTAAAGAGAATGGACCATCATTTCCAGCGGTAGGAAATGATGGTCCATTGTTTAGGGAGATGAAGTGGGAAAATACTCCAAGCATATTGCTGTCTCAGGAAGGGCCTGAAGGATTACACTGAAAGGATGAGTGACTCCAGTGAAAGCAATGCACTTGGTCATGGAGAGATTGTCATAAGCCACAACATCTAATATTAAGTAAGCAAGTACAGTGGACATCTAATAAAACTGCAGACCACCCAATAGAATAGCCTACCCCTCTAAAGGTCTTTCCTTTAGAGGTGGGATCATTGAAATACCCTGATATTCTAACAAATAAGTCTAAACGTCCTTAAACCACCTTTGAAATTCCTATTGGTCTTCCTTTTGTTTGGTTTGTTCTTTCTGCCATAACTGGAAACTAGATCTCTCCAGACATCACAGACAGCTGATATATCTAAACATTTTGGGGCTAAGAGTTAGAAAGGCTGGATCTTTTTTAAAATGTCTGGGCTTTCCACTAATTAGAGTTGAAACCTAGGTTACAGAACACCAGTGGATTATTGAGACTCCATTCTGAAAGGCAGGAGACAGAAGTATGTTGCCTTCTAAAACAACTACTGATATTTTAGTAGAGAGTCTCTAAAGCTGAGAAAAAACAAATTGTTTCAGTTAAATGAGTTTGTTGGTTTAACAAGAAACCCTGCCATCTACAGTAAATACCAGTGTAACATATATTAACTATACCAAACCAACAAAAGTTATGCTAAAAAAATGTTCAATGTTGTACTTTTAAACTGCAAACAGCTAACAATCAGTAAAAATAAAAGTGAATTCTTAGATGACATCTTTTCCCAGAAGTAAAGTAGGAAAACAGCTTCTGCACATTGTGTGATGCTTCCTTTAATTGTATTACTTAGGCCACCCCATGTGCATATCGATTAACAAGGCTCTCACTAACTAAAACAAGGAAAAGCTTTACAAGAACTTGCCCTTCCACTTGTTTCTACAGCAAACAAACAGGAAAATTAACCAAGAGTCTTGGACAAGGAAATTTTGGTCTGCTATCCTTCGTAAAGAAGGAGATCAAAAATGCTAAGAGCTAGAAGTTTTATCCTCATTCTTTTAGCCAAATCTACTTGTGCATAAATCTCTTGAGGAGCTGAACTGACGGAATCCATTGAACAGACAATAGGCATCACATTTCTGTACCTAAGCAAAGATTCTCCCTTAAATCCCTCTGAGATTCATCACTTTTGCTTTCCAACAGGGCTATGGAAAACTCAAAGGGGGGTTTCAGCCTCATAAGGCCAAAGTTAATTTGTTACAATGTAGCAATGTTGATGAAGAATAACACACAGCTTTTAATTACTCATCAAAAACCTATTTACCAACAAAAAGCTGGAAATATCAATTACAGGTATCACAACTAAACAGATTCTAAAGAACTATAATAATCACAGTAAATTATTACTTAATGCCTAAAACAATCAGAAGTTCTGTTGACAAGCTCAGTTTTATACCACTAGCTACAATGCTGGTGTCCCAAAGAAAATCTGAATTTCACATTCCATTAGCAATACAGGTGTAAAAAAAAAAAAAAATCTACCAAATAAAAAAATTACATGATCTGATTAAAAAAAAAACCAAAACAAAACCCAAATTGTCATTTCCGAATAAACATTAAAATAATTGAGAGCAGAAATTTTCTAAAAAATTTGAGGAAGTTTTACTTTGCTTTTCAAAGTCTAGTTAACACAATTGTTGATTAATAAGGGGCAATCATGGTTTGCATCTAGTGACTCTTCTAAATAAAGTAGAATTGCTTGGGAAATAGGAAGAAAAGGATAAAAAGTTCTGCCTAATTTCTTTCTGTCTGTGAAACTGAGCATTTTACTACGTCATTTCCTTTTCAAATGAACTCCCCACTTCTTTGAAAGGCAGCTGCATTGAAACATTTATGGCTCTAAAGTCTGTACAAAATACTGTTTCATATAAGCAGGAGCTAAATATTCTCTTCTACCATAGACCCTGATACTGTAGGATGCCTGGTAGATTTTCCATAGGTCAGATGTTTGGTAGGGTTCATCCTTGTCATCAAAAAAAATCTAATTCTTGGAGCATTTCAGATCTGGATTCTCTATAAATTATAGCCATTGTGACAAAACATTGCCTTTGTCAGACAGGACATCTAGAGAGAGAGTTTTCTTCATTGACGGTCAAAGCTATAAAACGGTACTAACATTGACCAGCAAAGCTATGGCATGGCCATACCATTGGCATGAAAAGGAGAGGGTTCTTGCAGGTTAGGATGTCAGAAATTATTCATATTTTGATAGTATCAAAGTGGAAGATCCATCTGTGAGCAGGACAGCTTTGTGAACAATGATCCCTCACTCATTTGGAGGCAAGACTGCAAAAAACATCTGGCTGCCTTTTCATGCAAGTGTTGAAGAACAGCAGTAATAACAATGAAGAGAAAGGCAATCCTGAAAGACCATATACAAAAAATTTAGCACTAATTCCTTCTTTTAAAGATAATGAGTTTGCTTCAAAAATTGCACTTTTTTCTTCTTACCAACATCTCCACAGAGCTTAAGATTGAGGCTTTTAATATCCTCTCCTTCTTTCCTGAGCTTCCTTCCATCCTTTCTTCTTTCCTGAGCTACCAGCCATTTCTTTGCAGTAGAATTTTCAGAATGTACTCAAGAAATTGGTATCTCAAAATTCTTATTGTAAATGAAAAAGAAAAAAAAAACACCTGGTCTCCCTGCTTGTTTACACTTAGAGCAGTTAAGAACTTTCTCAACTTTGCACTGTTTCATTTTGACAAACTTTATAGCAGAGCCATTATTTTTACCAATTTTTCTCAAGTAATGCTGTTTCAGAAACCACTAATCTGAGAATGTTTGTGAAGCCTTTCTGACCTTTTTTGGTTTAAGCAAAAATAATTATCAATGATTTGTGATAAATGACAAGCTTTAATTTTTCTCTTTTTGTTTTCTAATCTATGTCCTTTGTCAAACACTGTTCCTTCACTTGCAGTCCTGTGTTCCTTGCCTTTACTTCCCCTTTTCCTCTTTCCCAAATTTTTAAGTTCAAATGGAAAAAAAAGTGATGTGAAAATAGACAAAAATCTTTTCCTATCTGGTTTTTGATTTTACACATCTCTGATGTCTTTGAAAGATGATCAGTAGACTTTATGACAAAATTGAAGATGTTATTCTAAAAAAGCATTCTAGAAACCATGGAAAAAATAGAAGAAAGAGGAAGGAGTTGAAGATGACTGAAGTATGATCAGGTTAAATCTCATATTAAATCATCTGTTCTCCCTTGACAAATTTTTGGGAAAGGCGGAGAGAGACATGACAGCAGCTGCAGATAGTTCAAAGGCTTTCAAAGGGTCTGGAGAGCCCAAAGGAGGAACCTCACATGGAGAGGCTCCAAGTTGAAGCACTGTCTCCAAGTCACAGCCATAAGAAAGAGCCTACAAGATGTCAGTAATATTTCTTGATTATTTGCTAAACATAGCAACAGAGTCTAGATCATCTGGTGCATAAATAAAATTCTGCTTCACATATTCTGCTCTTTGTTTGCCAGTATGCAAATCTGGCTACTATGTCACCCCAATATTAACTGTGTCTTGTGCTGCAACAACTAAAGTACCAGAGTTTGGACCTTTGCAAGTTGAAATGTGGGTTTGACATCATGTTCAGGTCCTTGTTGTGGCTGATGATAAGCTTTGTTTTGAAGGTGAAGCAAAGTCAAATTCTGTAACTTCACATGTTGCCAAGAGAAAAAACAGTCGTCTTTAAGCCATATCTCATCAGAGGCACTGGCACTAATCCATTTCCAAGCATCCCAGCTCATAAACTCAGAACTATTATGGACTCGATAAAGTCAATCAATACATTAGTTAAGTGAGATGGAATGATTTAGCTCTTAGGGAAAAAAATATAGGCCTCAGTGCTATTAAATGCTGGGTTTGAGCATCCTGAAATAATGAATTACAAGAAAACCATTCAGACAGACACACCTGTCTCGGCACATTCATTTGAAATACAACCAGGAAAACAAAGTCTTTTTGTTTTGTTTAAATAAATTGAGAGGACTTCAAATCAAGGACTGCTCCTTTCTATCTGTTTCACAAAAGCTTCTTGAAGAGTGTTTTCTGAGACCCTACTTCATTCTGAGTATGTATAACAGCTTGAAAAGAACCTGCATTTGTCCCTTACAAATTTGAAAAGTAAAACTCTAAAGCATCGATGTAGGACTGACAAATTTTTCAAAGGTGGAGAAACCTATAGCACTTATACGACTTCTCCCCACTGACAAATCTGAGCTGGACAGAAAAACACAGTATAGTGACAATGGGAGGAAATGGGGTACTCTGGATATCATGATTTACATTAAAAATACATTTTGACACAAATTCTCTTCAATCCTATGTGCTAACTTAAAGTTATAAAGGTAAACAGATGCATGTATTTACACACATCCAAATAGCCAGTAATGTATGTTGACTTATCACAATCTTTAGGATGCCTGTTTTAGAAAGTAATTGGATCTGTCTTTTATTTTAGAAAGTAAATAAATTTTATTTAATGCTCCCTATTTGAAGAAAAAATATTTACAATATAGGATAGGGAAACTGCATCATTTTAGCAAAAAACCCCAAAACTCTGAATACTTCAATGAAATTATATACAATACTCAGTATTGCAATATTCAATACTTGAATATACAATATTTTCATAAAATAGGAGGTAAATCTCCTTCCTTCTGTCTCAGCCTACTTTTTCATTTCATAGAACCTCACTTACATCCCAAAGGAAAGTTTCCAAGCTGATATGTACTACAAATTCTAATTTTTTTTTTTTTTTTTTTTCTTGAAGCTTCTAGCATAAGCTATGGCAGTGAAAATGTGCATTGAAATTACTGGTTAGGAGGATTTCAAGAAAGCATTTTACAATACATCTGTAAACCTGCTTTTCTCTAAGGGTGACTGAGGGCCAGAAAATGACATGACAAAGATGCACATATCCCCAGTGGGGATTTATTTAACCCTGCCAGTCTGCAAAAAAACCCCATCAGTAATAACATTAATATTCACAGTGGCACCCTTTGATTCTTTCATAATTTAGATTTGACCTCAGTAAGAAACCTGGCAAATGACTTTTGCTCCCATGTTTCTAGCCTTTTATGAAAGGACAGTAACACCCCTGCATCAGCCCTGCACCAGTAAGCACCCACAAATGTTTGATATCCAGGATTTTGCAGTCTAGAACTGAAGCACACTGGAAAAGCTGATACGTGTAGAAGTCACTATGGTTACTGCCTACACTTTCTTTGCCTCCAATAAGATCTTTCATTTCCATAAGCATTAAAATTCACCAAATGCACCAAAATTATTCAGACAAAAAAATAGTTTCTTTGGTTTATAAGCCTTTTAGCTGTGTTGCTTTTATCTTTTTAAGTATAGACTCTGAGCTGAGGCATATTATTCTACATCTGAATATAAGAAAAAGTATTGCAGGAGAAACCTTATGGTGGAAATGCTTTGTGGACCCCCAGCTTCAGCAGTGTGTGTGGAACAGCTGTCTGCTGTTGGCCAGTGCAAAGCCAAAACCCAGAAAATGCTGTACACAATGCCAGAAAAAAGGCACTAGCTGGAGATTCAGCAAGCCAAATTCAAATGATTATTGTATCATTGTAAATCTTTCCAAGAATAACAAAATTAAAAGTTCATCTTCTGTGGTAGATTCCCTATCCATTGTAATAAGAAATAACTATATGTGAAATGAATTTTGGGTTTGGTGGGGTTTTTTGCTTTTCTTTATCTTACAGCAATCAGAATGATTCTTTCCTTCACTATTCTTATATAAATGTCAAGCTGGCTAGAGCCTGTAATATGTCCTGATCTCCTGGTCACTCAGTATACCAAGCTCTTTGAAATTGTATCTAGAGGCTGTGTCCTCAACAGTAATTTAAAACACTTCTTAGTTTTATCCTTTTACTTCAGTTAGCTTCCTACTTAAGTTCCTTCCAGCACACTGAATGATTTTGTTCCCTGATATTGCCTGTTATTTTCAAAGCCCCCCTGAACCACCATTGTCAATTCTTCTACATACAAGTAGCCTATTTTTTCTTTTCACCTCAACTACCTCCTTCCAGCTAGTTGCTTTCAGTGTGACGTGTTTGACAGATCAATATATTCTTTATCAGTTCAGTTATTTCCCTTTATTTTTCCTAGATGTGATTTTGCTGATGTTGCCTTTAGGAGAAAGTTTTAATATTACTCTTCAATATACTCGACGAGGTGTTTTCACTGAGAAACCTTTTTCAGAAAGAGCAGGGTGCTCACTGCATACAGGACATGCAGGTAAAATACTTGGCACCTTTAGCAGGAATCACACCAAACTCAGCTGTGGTTTATAGAGAAGCAGTGCTGGCAGAGGCTTATTCCTCCTGCTGAGGTAGGATATACAGTCCCCTCAACACCCAAGTCTACAGAATCTCTTCCAGCATTGCCAGCCCCAAGGAGTCAAACAACACCCCCAATACTCACAGAAGGAACTTTCCCAAAATCATAAATACTTTCTTAAAAGGTAAATATGAACATTGCCCTGGACACTTCTGACCAAAGGTCCAACCTGTAAGAACTGAGAATACTGCCTATCACAACATTAGTTTCTTAAACCAGACTGGAAAATAGAGCTTTTCCCTGTAATTCCTCACTTTCATAATAAAAAACTCTTGCTAAGATATCAAATGTCACACAAAACAAGAAATCAGCAGTGGCCACTTTTTCATGCATCATTTCCATGTGTGACACCTAGATACATTGAACAAGGGGGAAAGTACTTCCTAGAAGTTCAAAGAATTCAGTTGTTGGCTTAAAATAGTCAGCAATTTCTATATAAATCATAGAAAATACTGAACAATTCTCTGCTCAAAATTTTTCAATGTAAATGAGAATGTGATCAAAATTTTACTTCTGATGAAGTCTTAGTAAATTCATATGCATCCAGATTTTGATAGAACCAGAAGCAGTTTAGTGGGAGCTCATAAAGCTTGTGCAAGAAGAGTACACTGAAAGGCTGATATTTATTGGTAGAGTGCTACTCTGACATTTAAGCTGATTTCTGTTATGCCTGCTTACTTACTTGTGCCCGTCTTATTTCCTAGGAGAAATGCCAAAAAATAAAGTGACCTCTGTGTACCAACTATTAACACATCGTTCTGCTTAAAATATGTTACAACCTGATTGGCACAGAAACACATTTTGTTCTGTTTGGAATCAGTTATACCCAGAACAATGAAAATTCCCAGCCCCAGCTTCTTGGGAACCAAGAAATCAGCTCCAAATATGGCTTTATATTGGAGTTCAGCTGCAACATTACAAGCCATGGCAGAGTATCTTAACTCACAGACAAGGTAATTTGCCATGGTACAGTATTTAAAACAAGCACAGATCCTGCTCAGATTAAATTAATCCAAGTAGGGGATCAAAGACCTGTAAGGACACAAATTATTCTTTAGAAATCATTCCAAGCTGCAAACACATAGGAGACATGCCCTGACTTTACCTAAAGCACGGACAAATACACTGCAGATTCACAATCACAGCAAAGAAGTACACAGTATATAGAAAATACAGCTTTAAAAAAGTTACTGTCTTACAGAACACAGCTGGCTGATAGATTTAAGGAGAAAATGAAGATGATGAGGAACAAGTGACTTCTCTAGTCCTGGAAGATGCCAAGACACAAGAGCGAGCTGCAAGGGGTGAACAAGAAGAGAGACCGGAGAAAGCCCGCAAGAGAGGAGCCGGGGATGGGAGCAGGGATCAAAGCCTGCTGTAAGCAGGGAGAGCTGCTCTGCTGTAGGGCTCTGCCGAGCAGCCTTGCAGCAGCAGCCCCGCACCTTTGAGACTGCTTTGGACTGTAACGCGAGTGGACGGCTCCATCTAGAGGCAAATATCCCCCGAGCGGCGGAACGGCATCGCTGCCCCCCGAACACCTTCCTTTCCTCCACAAGTCAGATCTACTCGAAATAGCACCCCGAGCTGCTGTCTCTTGGCAGGGATGTCCAGCAGGAGGGAGCCTCCATCCACCTCACCTTCTGCAAAGGCTGAGCAGTCGAAAATGAAGCCAAGCTTTCCCTGAAATCCACCTCTCAGCTTGAATGGTCTCCCACACCAAGTCTTGCCAGATTGACTCTGCAGCATCCACAAAATGA
Source organism: Serinus canaria (assembly GCF_022539315.1). Lineage (NCBI taxonomy): Eukaryota > Metazoa > Chordata > Aves > Passeriformes > Fringillidae > Serinus > Serinus canaria. Next base: position 93,032,426 of record NC_066316.1, read on the forward strand.
CACAGATTGAAGGCTTAGTCTCATTCTGATGGCAAGAATTCTAATGGGTGCCACTGGCAAAGGGTTCCTGCACTCCTTTACTACTTGTGTCTCATAAGAAATACCGAGTATTTCCCATGAATATCCTGATAATCCATATTTAGTATCAAACAGAGCACCAGTAGTTAATATGAAGTTAAGGAAAGATTTTTAAAAATAATTATTAAAAAGAACATTTTTAATCTGTTATGATGCAAAGGTCTTCTCTGTTGAACAAAGATGAAGCTATTCTTTTCTGTCCATCAAAAAATATCTCCAACCACGTATTAATACTGATAAATTACCTAGGAACATCAAATCACACACTTTAAAAATTATAAGCAAGTCTAACTTCATCTTCTCTACTGCTGAGGTCTGGACTCTGGGCCAAGTTATTCTCATGGAAGAGTTTCCATGGGTTTCTTCTGCACTAATCAAGAAATTTAAAAAAAAAGCCTTTGAGTGGATGTCTCTGAAAGTCCTTTTCTCCCAGTCACAGGCTACATATTGCAATGTAATTTTACAAGCTTAACTCCACTGTGGCTTACTGTATGCCCAAAAGGGCTTTTTCAAATTGGCAGCAAGCAGTTATATGCTATATAATTCTTTCTTTCACTGTTTTCAGGCTTGTGGGGTATGTATGACTGAACCTGCACTTTTTATAAATCAGTATGTTTAGATTCAGACAAGCTGTGTATCTGAGCAACAGCACAGCAAGGAGCGACTGTTGTCTATGCATTACATTTTCTCAGATTACTCATTTATTATACAATAGTGTCCTAAATTTTACCCACCACTTTCTTCTGGTGTTTGTTAGTGAGGAAAAAAATTTGGCTTCAAACCAGTTTACTTTTGCCATAATAATGTATTCTTCAAGTTAGGTAAAAGTAGTCAAGATTAAAACTGGTGAGCTGATTATTGTAAGCAAGATACTTTGGGGACTGAGGGTAGAGAAAACATAATGCTCCTTTTCTTATAAAAATTAATTGCAAAAATGTGTGCTCATTTCTCAACCTATTTGTTTTCTGTGTTTTACTCATTTAGATGTATTTTTGCAATATGAATACAAATCGAAATGAACAAATGCAAAGGCAATATATTTTACAGTTCTAGGTTAGGTTTTGGGTTTCTTTTAAGGGCATAGATTTCATAAAGAATTGTTTATTTTACAGGATTCATTGCTGAAAACAAAACTAGCAAACTACACAGTCATTTCTTCCCTGACTTCTTCCTACTTTAGGAATTCAGATCCAGTTTGCTGTTACTCAAGACAAAATTACTGGCAGGTATGACTCATATCTTTGTGGTAGCAAAGAATATAAGATGTATGCCTATTTATGTAGCACATGCATAATAGCACATTGGAAGTTTTGTAAGGTCTCTTCTAAGAGAAGTGCAAGAGCATGGATGGAGAAAAAGCCCATTGGAGTCCAAGGAGAACCCCAGTGGACTCCAATGGGCTTTATGTGTTTGCAAATACATACACATACAGTGGCACTGAATATGTGCCAACACCTATGGGAAGAGTGGAATATCAGTCAAATGAAAACATCAGAGCTAACCTCCTAGAGGCTCTAGTGATTAGCAATCACTTACACTCAAAGACATCCCACTTTGCAAGCTCAGCTTCGTCCCTTGGCTTCAGACCCAGAACAGACCAGTCCTCAAACAAGTCCTGCCTCTCTGCAGTGTTTGGTTTTGCAGTGGCCAGCACTGATTTCAATCAATGGTTTAAAGACATTGGTGGCCAAAGAAACTGCTCAATTTGTGTGCCTGTGAAACATATGCCACTGTCCCTGGCTTTACCTGGGTGGTCCAAAACTGAAGAAAATACAGGTGACAGATGGACCTCAGATTTCATTATTGCAAGAAGTTTTTGGAGGCAGTCTTTCTATGAATTAATCTAAATGGATAAAAGAGAAGACCAGCTTAGGTCAAGATACAATGCTTATAAAGGTGACTAAAATATGGAGGAAAAAGTAGCATGCTGAGAAAGATGGGCCTGTTACGGTATGTGTTAAAGATGTGGATAGGGCAGAGATAGTTCACAAAAATTTTACATAGCCCTCTCTGTGTCAGGAACACATATGACACAAAAATTCTAACTTGTTTTTATATTTGGAATGGCTTAGCCCTCTCTTGCTCTACCTGAAAATGGTAAAATATATGAGCAGTGACTTCCGGTGACAGCTACACAAGTATCCATGGGTGTGATGCCAAAACTTCAAATGTCGAAATCAGAACAAGACTGAGACTATTTCAGTCATTGTAGATCAATGTTCCTGGTCTAAATTAGTCAGCTGCCTGTTATGCAAGATCATCCTCCCCACTAGTCATTCTCACAGGGTATTTACAGAACACTGTATGGGAATGGTGAGAATCTGAGTGAAGGTACCACCAGGAGGAGGCTATTTAAAAAAGAATGTACTGCATACATTTTCAGGCAGACATTTAAGCAGACATTTCTGTAAAGCATTTGCTTTTCCCCTTTGCATTATATATGCACACATACATACATGTATACAGATATACATACATGTATACACACACACACCATGTTTTCATGTCATTGCAGGTAATGTGGGAAGGAAGGCATACATAAATATGTTTTAAAAAATCTTTCTAGAACATGAAATACTTCTGCTACTTCTGGGTAGCACAGGCTTATTTGGAAATAGCTTTCAAAATGCAGTCTTTGGAGAAAAGTATTTCACAAATCAAAGTGATTCTCTCAAAGCTTATTTTGCCATAATAGCATTTACTAGAGTAGGAGGAAGAGGAAAAATTTAGTTTATAACACCCCGGTGGATTCAAATCTTCTCTTTTCTGGATATTTGATTCAGTGTCCTGAGCTAGATGTAAAACATCTTGTTAAAAAGATTACAACCAAATGCACATAAAATATTTCACCACAATGATCTGCTGCTCTTCTCCTTTTCTATCTTACACACTTATTTCCTTACCCTCACTGATTCGGGTTGCAATATAGTTGTATCTGTACGAGATAATTTCTGCCTGCTTAATTAATGCTAAAAGACTCCTTTCTGGGAAAATACAGAGTAAGTGAAGTGATCATAAGGTGGACTAGCTCAAAAAAAACCTCATTGAATAGCCTTCTGCTGTTTTCATCATATAATAGGATTGCTCTGTGTACAGTGTTATCTCAATAACTGTTCTATGAATACAGTCATAATGAAGGTGGGGGAAAAAAGTCAAGGAATGTTTCACTTTTTAACTATTATATTTTCTTTATGTTTTCATTTTTATTTCTTAGGGGGTATAATACATGAATTAAAAGAAGCCCGATTCATTTTGTTGACAGAGAATACAACGTGATCTGCACTGATTCAGGGTCCATCTTATTTGCTAAAGCTGGAGATAAAGACCCGGAATTGTTGAACCAAGCCAAGAGTTAGACTACTTTTTTTATAAATCACATTTTTTCAATAGCACTTGACCAAAAATGCAGGAGCTTCAGCGAAGCCTGCCAAACTCCAAATGGACTGTCTGATGATTTGGCACAACTTGAGATAATGCTGAAAGCAAGTACAGCCAAATTAGTACTTTCATTCATCTAAAATGAAATGGACTATAATATAAATAGATCAAAATTGGGCCCAGATCCTGCAATTCACTATGCAGGCAGACTGTCAAGTGCAGAATCAGCACTTTGGTGAGCAGAAATCTAATGAGGAAAATCTCTAAAATGCAGAAAGAATCATTAAAAGAAAAACTATTAAAATCCTCCACATAACTAGAAAACTTTTGCTAAATACCACAGATACTAATAAATATGTTAAGAGTATTTATTTTGAACCTGTAAATGATTCTTTAAATATAGTAAAAAAAAATTTCATGCAACATGTCAAGCCAGTTTGGAAAAAGCGCTAAAAAAACCTTGATGACTGTGTTTATCCACAGCAGAGCAAGTGCATAATCAGTATTAACCAGCCCAAGAAGCAATGCACTACCTGAGCACAACACAAGTGACACAGATTTTTGGAAGATTAAAAATGAGAGGGAAGGAGCGAAAGGTTAAACATACAAATCCCACATAGAAAGAAGTCTTTAAATGCTGGGCTTTATTGAGAATTTGCAGCCTACAGTGCAGTTCCTCTGTTTCATGTTTGCTCCGAATTAAAAATAAATACATAAATAAATAAATAAATAAAGAGAAGCAGTTTGCTATTCTTAAAGAACCAGTTTTAAAGAGAATTCTATTCACATTAACACAAAAGATTGCATCATGTTATATAAATAAAACCATATACTGTGACACAAGGATCTGCTAGGAAAATCAGAAATTCGATAGACAGAAATGCTGTGAAAAATCTGCAAACCTGAACACCGAGTAGAAAAATGAAACAAAGGAAACAGAACATATTTCTAGACACTTTACGGATAAAAATAAATACAAATAATAAAGGAACAACCACAACAACAACAGAAAGCCTTACCATGATGTTTGCACAACTGTGTGTCTGTAGCCCATGCTATAAATGTGGATACCTTCTATTTCCATCATCTCAGCCCCTCTAGTGGTCAGTACCTGAAGATCTTGCCTTCAGGAGGGACACGATCTATCCATATGTACCATTTGCTGTTGCTCCAGTATCTTGACAGATATTTTTTTCTTAATCATGTAATTTTTTCTGGAGATATAACTTGTCACTTTTTATTAGCATCTTTGTCAGTGCTGCTGCTACGTGCATACATTTAATTGCTAAGCAACAAAGAGTAAGCTCTGCACAGCACATTCGATTACTGCATTCCCTGTGCCATGCATTGTTACTAATGCACTTATATAAGAAAGACCAAAAAAAAAAAAAAAAAAAAGTAAAAATATTTATTTCCGTTTCCATAGCATCTAGAAGCCACAATCTGAAATCAGGCTCCATCATGCTAGCCATGAGGAAGAGAGCTAACTGCTGAAGGAAGATGAGGGCAAGTGAACTGATAGAAAGTGCACAAAAGTTAAAAGCAGAGGTGAGTTTCAGTGTTTCCATAGATGAATAGGCGAAGTCTGAAGCTCAGAAGTGACTACCAACCTAGAGTCATGATACTCAGACATTATAGAACAATTGTTGTCTCCAAAATACTTTAAGCTTTTGCAAGTGTGGTGGCCTCAAGGTGGGAAGCATTACCAGTTTTCAGAAGTTTATCAGTTTGGAAGAGATACATCTGCATTGTGTCAAGAAATACTCTCTCATCCTTTTTCTCTTTAAGTTGCAGAAAAAAACAGGGCAGGCAGTATTTGGTCACTAAATGTTACTCGTCACTGTCTGCTCTTCATATTGAAATGTATATTTGCCCCTCTCATTGAAGGCACTGTCTCCAAAATCTGAGTTTGGCATTAACAAGCATTACTTGGGTCTATCACACAAGGGACTACAACTCCATCATTCCTTTGCTGAAGTGCAGCAATGTTCAGCAAAGAGTTCTCATTATGTCTGAGATGTACAAGGACAGTGGTCCCTTTTTCTCTTGGTGTGGCTACCAGCTATTTTGCAGTCAGCACCACTTTTTTTATCTGCAATATCTTCAGCAAGAAGAGCTGCTTGGAAAACTAAGCCATGATTTTGCAGGTGTACAAACTTGCACAGCCACATAGAACCACTTTTATTTCTGCAGTTAGATTCAGGAATTTGGTCTGACTCTCTGTGTGTCTCTTTGGCATAGGCTATTAGCCCCAAGGATCAAAAGGAGTGCTAGGAAAGAGGTAGTTGCTTTTGAATTATGAACAGTCACGAGCACAGTCCTGCCCAGTAGCATTAGTATTTCCTCTGGGATCCAATATTTTTGCAAAGAAACTGAAAATCCCCAGTAGCTAATGTGTCCTGTTGCTTTCGGTGGGACTGAAACCAGGGCTGTAGTTGTGTTCTGGGCACAGCATTGTTTGTACTCCCATGGGAAGACCAGGATGAAGTTCCAAATGAACCACAGCAGGAGACCACAAAGAATATTATCAAATTCTGAAACTAATTAAGTACATAAGTACTTAATCATATAAAGTGCTTCTGCATTAAGCTACACAATACATTAATTACTTAACCCACAAAATATCATTGTGAATACATCCTTTTTTATTGCTAGTTCATAGGAGGGTAGATGGAGGCTTGGAGAGGCTGTATATTTCCAAGAACTACAGAGTCAAATCCTTTCACATACAGACCTTGCTGGAATGCCTAAGCAAGGACAGCTCTGACAACTCCTGCACCAGCAGAGCAATTTTAGTTCACAATCACAAAATATTCTGATTTGGAAGGGACCCACAAGAATCATCAAGTCCAACTTTTAAGTGAATGGCCCTCAAAAGAATTGAACCCACAGCTTTGGGGTTATTGGCACCTGGGTCTGACCCACTGAGCTAATCCCAGTTCAAATCCTTAAGTGTCTTGAACCAGAAGAGATGCCAGGAAACCAGCTGGCAACTGGGAGACCCTGTCCTTGCCTCCTGGGCCACTTTGGGAGACAAATAGAGAACAAAAGTACAGACTTTGTAGCTACTAGAAAGAGTTCAGTGATCATTTTATGACCCAAAGTCCTACAGTTTCTCAGACTAAGGATTCAACAGACAGTACCATAGAAAAGAAGTCTCACATCATTTGGTTTCTAAGATAGAAATTTAAAAAATCCATTAAATGAGTTAAATTATTGTCATATTACATTATATTTGTGTGCTGATAACAGTAAGAATTTAATCTTTTTCCTACCATATAACTTCCTAGCATTCAAAAACTACTCCATGAATAGGTATGTTTCTACATTTCTTAACACACACTCTGGATCCTCACTTTGAACATTAATAGTTTCCTCTGCTTAGCTCAGGACACCAGAATGACCTTGTTTGATGGGATTTTCCCTAAACATCAGTCTGAACACCAAAAACATCTGGGCCTAGCATAACCTTCTTGAATTCATTGGCACAAACTCATAAAAATCTTTTGGGTTCAACCCTTAGTGGTGACTCCAGAGTGACTGTGAAGCATTAGGTACACAACACAGTCTCTGAAAGTGAGCTGCAGTGACAGCATGTGCAATACAGCCAACAGAGGAAAGAGGAAGGCTGTATATGACCATCCTAATGGTCACACACTTTACAGCACAGGGTTAAAATAAATGCTTTGTTATTCCTCCATATTCCTCCATATTCCTCCTCAATTTTCCTTGAGGGCCTCCAAAGAAGAATTGCAGTCATAATCTGTTTGGCTTCAAAGAGGAAAATATACAGTTATGTGCATGTAAGCAGGTCCTTAGAAACAAAACTATGCTTAATAACTTCTTTAACTTTTGGTCAGCCCTGAACTGGTCACACAGTTGGACTAGGTGATCACTGGAGGTCCCTTTGAATTAAAAGAATTTATTCTTTCGTTCCATTCCATTCCATTCCATTCCATTCCATTCCATTCCATTCCATTCCATTCCATTCCATTCCATTCCATCCCACAGTGCTGGGCACACCAACCACAGAGCCTAGGGCAGGCAGGGTGGTGCCCAGTCTAGCTGGAGGCTGGACATCACAGCAGCTGTGGACTAATGGCATTTGAAAAGGGATTTTTTTTTCCCTACAGAGCCCCATTAAAGAGCACGTCTACTTACAATAAAAATGGAAAGGATAGTAAGCCTGCACTTTGCAGACTCTTAGCATTCTTTTATCAAAAAAGCACTCACTACAGCAGTAGCCTTTGTTCATACTTCCCAAATCATGAAGGTTAATGGGGTCCCCCTTCAATGAGGTGGCAAGACAAGCCTCACTGGACTCAGAGAACAATCTCTTTCTGAAAATAATAAAACTGAATAGATTTCTCTCTATTAGAAAGGTATTTTTCATGGACTAGATCCATCTTGCATAGACCACCAGAAGCAGGATCATCTTTAGCCAGTACTAAGCTAAATATATATGCATCCCTAACTCAAAACAACTTCAAAGATGTGTCACAGAAGACAGAGTCCATGCCAAAATAGAACTGTGGATTGAAAAGACATTTTCAAAAGGTGCGTGTGTAAAAGGCTCAAAGATACTTCTCAGGTTAGGAAACAAAGCTTGCATTTTGCTTGTTTTTCTTTTCATTTGCAGAGAGATCATTCAAAGAAATCCAAAACTAAGCATTCACTGACAACACAAGGAGAACCCTTAAGGTCCTTCCTCAATTGCAGTGCTTTAGACACACTTATCATCAATAGTTTCCAAGGTTTTTTCTGAGCTATTATTTTCACTTCTTCCATATCCACCATTTTTGTGAGGTTTTTCTTTAACCCAATCTGCTAATGTATTACTAGTATGCCCACCACTGAGGGGAGAGAATTTTATCCAGCAGCCAACTAAGGAGCTGAGTAGTAGCTGTGAGCTTTATTGTTGCAATATTAATAATTTAAACCTTCTATAAAACAGTTCGTTAGGGATGGGCATGAGGGAGCAAAACATTATAGGGCTTTCTGCAATTTAGTACCTCAGAGTGATGAACAGTGGAGCACATCTCAAAGCACTTGTCTCCAAATCAATGCTTCTTTGCTTGTAAGGCAGAGTCAGGGAATGTTTTATTCACAAGATTTCAGAAATGGCTAAATGCAGCTCAAATGACAAAACTTTTAGAATATGTACTTTACTTAAGCTTTGAACCTGATGGAATCTGTTAAGTTTTAGGCATCTGAGAAAAAGGGATCTTCAGTTCCTAAAGTAGTGAGGTGTATTCAATCTCTACTGTATTCTAAATTTTGCTCTCCTTATAGTATCTGAAAAATCCTTCTCAATTCCAAACATTTCCATCAGTTCAGAATAGGGTGGAAGTGGGGAACATCCCAGAAAATCTGCATCAATAATATGGGGGTGAGGGGACACCAGTAAAATTCTAGGGATTATTCATACCTTAGACTAATATTCCTCTGCATGGAGACAACAAATATTTGATGTAATTTTACCATTCTGTAGAAAGAGCTTTTTGATATGTGAGAGCTTTTTGTCAGCGAAAGAGGCCTTTGTCTGCTGGTTTTATTTGCTTATGGTAACAAGAACAAAATACCAAAACAGAAAAATACTAATTTTCAGTGGTCTTTAATAACACAGCTGTATTTGCACATCCAGGACCAAACTGAAATGCTCCCATCTACATTTCTCAGAGGAAAAATGATGGGAAGATGTAAGTGTTTAAGACTGTTTTGAAAACAGAACTCTATTCTCTGTAGCTGTTGCCATCTACCAGCTCCTGTGTTCATCCCAGACACTTGATAAGTTTGCTTATGTCTTTGTTTAGTCCAAATTAGTTCTGCAGGGGATAAAAGCCAGGAAACCTGTTGGAGAAAAAGTAATAATTTGGAACCTTCAGATGTTGAAAACCAGACAGATTTTCTTTGGAAAGAATACTCACTAGGCTGAAGAAGACCACCACTCATTTTCTATAATATTGAAGGCATGAGATGAGGTGTACTTTGATTTCCTGATTGTAATAAAAGTGGGAATAGCTTTTTACTGTATGTAGCGTGAAAAAGAAAACAGTGTGTTCCAGTGGCATGCAAAGAAAGTGAATCTGAACTAGTGCTGTATTAAGTACAACAGAAAATTAGGTATAGCAGGACTATGCAATATGCTGCCTTTCACCAACACTAGTAAACATCAAATGTTTTCATAAATGGAACAATGGCATCCATTATGTCTCTCAGAATACATATGTTTCATAATTAACATTATTAGAAGAGGAAAAGTCTGCTCTGTAAAAGCAGAGAAGTTAAGTGATGCTCATAATCCCTTCCATGCAGTCCATTAACCTCAGAAATTTTAAGCAGCTTTGTAGTCATCCATGGCATTTCAGATTTCTCACAGCTTCAAATCTGTGGGCAGCTTCACAAGCTTTTTGTAAAGTTTCTCATGGCTAGGACAACTGTAAAATCCCCTCCAGACATTTCTTCAATTCATCTTGAGTTAATCAGTCAGTAATTGACATATCTGAATAAGGATAAAGGTACATCCCTAAAAACCTGAATGCAATACCTTTTTTTTTAAAGACTTATTGGTAATTTTATGTGCTGCAAAATATTAAAAGCATTCTGTTTCTTAATCTTACCTTTTTTCTTCCCATTTCAATGTGAGTTTTTGATGAGCAGCATTCCCAGACGAGATTCATAGTAAGGAGACAAAATAATCAGATATAAATCTTCTGCCTTTTACAAACTAATCCACCACTCAACATAGGTGTCCTCACTATTTACGTGAAATAAATTATTTATTTTAGAATCACATGAAAAATTGCAACACTGCCTAACACGTTGCTTAGAGACAACTGACGAATTTTCTTCCAGGATGTGTACTTGGGAAATATGAAAGGTAGAACCAGCATGCTAAATTTTGGCATAGTGGTTTTTTGTTAATTCCTTTACTTCACAGAGGGAAGAAATTGGTGAACCTTTGTGTCCTGGTTTGTTAATTCTGATCTTGTTTAACTGGTCTCCTTTTCCTAGAAGAATTGATTCAGGACTCAACTGCAATAGTAATACCACCTTTAAACTACCCCTCACAAATGTACTTGTAGTCCTGACTCCTTGACAAAAATACTCTTGTACTTCCCATATGGATATATGAGATGGGCCTGGCTGAAGAAACATATGAGGATTATGTTAGAGGAATTCAGAGATCTGCATGCAGAGAAGAGGATGTCATCTCTTCCTCTCTGGCTGGCAGCATTAAATAATGTTGCACTACATGATGTAAAATAGTACAAAAAAGATATTTGGATACTCAGAGCATGTTAATATCTAAAGCAGAGAAGCAAAAATACACTGGATACTATATCTCAGGACATCCATTTGACTATTTTAGTACTAGAGGAGAAGAAACAATATATTCACCTTCTCAGAAGTCAAATCCTACCTATCTAACAACTTAACAACTTGCAATTTACCCCGTGTGATGAAAAAACTAAATTTAGAGCTTCCACATGGCACACAGGTGCCATCCATCTTTTTATGAATAATCCCAATTAGCTTCAGCTAATTGAGATTATCCATTAAAAGACCCATGGCTGAGCTGCTGGTCTGTAATTTTGAATCCAAGGCTTCAAATTACAGAATTTTTAAGGACTATCTGTGTTTACAGTCTTCTTTCCCTTCTTACAGAGAAGGGAAAAAAAATCAACCAGATTTGTGATCTGAATATTAGGGAAAGATAGTTGCTTTAGATCTTGTGTTGTGCTGCACAATTAAATTTACAAAACCCAAAGAAAATTTTCAATGTCTCACTGGTATCAGGGTAGCTCTGATTTCTTAACTCCTGGTGACCACAGGCAGCAATCAAACTGAATGGCTTAGTGTGCTTCAATAATGCCATGCCAAACCCTCCTACACCAGCATGAAACTCCTTTTGGCCTGACAGATCTCCTGCTCTACATCCTGGCCCTAGCTGAAGCCCACTTTTTGGCAGAGCAGACCCCAAAGTCTCCAGGGATTTCCAGAAAAGGCCCCTCAGGAAGCTGATGGAGCTGCTGCATCCCTGGCAGTGTGCAGAGCCCCTGGAGCCCCCAGAAGGGCAGGAGAGGCTGCAGCACCCCCTCCGCTTCCGCAGCTGCCGCCGCCCCGGCTCCGAGCAGCCCACGGTGCGCTCTGAGTCACAGCTCACCACGTAAAGCTCCATCTGCAGAGGGTTCCTTCTCTGCAAGCAATGGGAGGTGACACTCTGACTAGGGGGAAAAAAGGCAGAATGTGGCATTCATCTGAAGAATGATGCTGTACCAGTGTCCCACATCCTCAGTCAGCTCCAGGGTTGATTCAAACTTGTCCAAATGGGGGGTGGAAATTCATATTTGCTTGACATGCAAGAGAAAACACTTCAAATTAAAGATGAATATCATACATAAAACCTTTTTTTTTTTTTTTTTTTTTGCTTACCAGTGCTGTCTATGAGTCACTTTTTTTTCCCCCAAAGAGAACTGTAAACTAACAGAACGCTAAGTATGTTTGGTAACATGGAATATCCAAATTTGTTAGATACAATTTATAAAGGTCATGTTCTGTAATATCACACTGATCACCACCTGATTAAATTGCCTACTGCTCCAAATTTAATGAGAGACTGAAAAGTCTCAATGGTAATTGGGATAGATGATCCTTTAAAGAGAGAAAGTGAGTGGGTGGTTAGCTGAAGCACATAAGAATGCTTATAATTGTGAAGGTGTAAGAAGTCTTTCCTGTGAAAAAACAATTAAAAACTATTTTATTTGGAAAACATTGAACTTTTAATTGTATTGCTTCACGGAAATCCTGGACAGAGTATCAATTCTCTAACACAGGGGAAAAAGAAAAATGAACAAAAAAATCCAACAATCAATAATCCAGCAGTCTGTCTTCTGTCTACAATTGCATAATATATGGTAAATTTAGTTATCCCAAAATTTTTAGTATAAAATTTGTCATTATTTTCAGGAACTCTCTAAGTGATTTATGTCAAGCTCTGGTTTTTTTATTCCAAACAAAGCCATTGACAGGAAATCCAAGTTTACAAAAAGACATAAAGACAAAAACAAAGACAACTCTCCGACTGAAAATTACAGAACTACTACATTAAGAAAAACAGAATGATTTAATTTTAACTAACATAATGTCCCTTAAAGACACTAAGTATTCTTTATATCTTGTAGTAAGATTATCAAAATGTTTTACTAGGGGTTTGAAATGGCACTAAAGTAAACTGCTGTTAAATATGTCACTCAGATGTTCATCAGGAGCACTGTGATAGGGAGACATTTTATAAAAATGACACTATTTTTAAAATCATAATTAGATCTTTTTCTACCTAAAAAATTGGGTCAATTTCAAACAAGTTTTATTTAAAGGAAATCGCATGAACTACAAAAGATAAAAGATCAAGCAAGGCAATTGCAACAGATATTCTGGGTCCATAATCAACAGAATTACCAATATTTTATACCGTTAAGTCTTCAATTCTACTCATATTTTACTCTGACTGCAAAATGCATATTAAAAATTCCAGCCTTTTTTTGAAGTTAAAATGTGCCATGAAAGGAATATCTAAGTTAATATTAAAAAAAAAAAAAAAGAAAAAAACAAAGGAAGCACTTCAGACCCTGCTTTAAAAATATGATTGAAAACTGGTAATTCAATGGTTCAGAAATAAAGGGGGAAAAAACATAAGAAAAATCTTGTAACTCTATTTTCGTTCTGTGAAATGATTAGTCCAGCTCTCAGGAGCTATGGCATGTCTGTATCCTCAGGTCCCAGACAGGAGGATTTCACAAGTCCTCCAGCATGAGAGCTCTTTCAGAAGCCATATTTGATGTTCCTTGTCTGTTCTGTGCCAGGAGCATGTCAAAATACAGATGAATTGTGGTTCAAGACTGGGGTTAAAATCTGTCCTCAAACATATGACTGCAGTTTGTTGCTCAGTTGAAAGGTTGACTTGTTTTCAAGTTCCCAATTTTCTTTTCTTTCAGAGCAGATATTTTATTTAGAGCCATATCTGGCTGGGTGAAAAGGACAAACATAAACTACTTGGTATAAAATCTCTGACAAGATACTTGGGAGAGTGGCAAAATGTACAAAACAACAGCAAACTCTAGCTATAAGCAGCAGAAGAGATTGAAGCATGAGCAACCATCAGTATGAGCAACCTGCCCTCTTCCCAAGCTGCCAGGAGAAATGAACTTCAGTAAAAACTTATTTCTCTTTTTAAGAGAAGGCAACTGTTGGTTCAGGCAATTCCCACCAGGTCTATTATTATTTACAATGGAGGCAGACATCACTCTTGGCTCTTGCTCAAGGAGAACAGGGAGAGGGGGAGAGCTCCAACAACTTCCAGAAGAGAAGAGGCGTAACTCTTCACAGCACATTCCTGGGTGCAATGAGAAGGGACTTCATTGCTAATTATGGATTATTAGTGCTATTGCATTTAAAGTATCACAGAAGGGGTTCAGGTTAAAAGTACATTATCATTTTGAAAATCTTCTGACTTACCTTTCCCTGAAGAGACTGAAGCCCTGTTGCCTAAATCACAAATCAGTATTACCTCTCTCTAGCCCAATGGTGCTAGCCTACCTCCACAGGCTCAGAGAAGACACCCCAGTTCCTGATAAGAGTCTGCTCTACCCTCAGACTGAGAAATTTCATGCAGAGAGGCTACCCTGGCACCAGCTGCCCTGTCATGTCCTGTGATAGGCACAAGAGACACAGCAGAACAGGATCTGGGCAGGTGAGAGGGTCACAGAGTTGGCATAACCTGCATGGGAGCTGCATCCATCAATAATTCAAACCAACCCTTCAGCTCTTCTAACTTCAGCAGGGTCATGTAGCACTTGCTCCCTGGTCAGCCTGGTATGTCCATGCACTTGAGGTAAGGCAGTGAGATGGCTCCAGCTGGGGGCTTCTTCTGATGCCTGAAACATGTCACAGCCTCACTCCAACAACAAGGAAGCACACTAGATTAAATATCCCCTTACATCACCATATGCTCTTGCCAGGTGGGGCTTTTGAACCTGTTTGAATGTGGTTATGTAATTATGACTGAACTGATTCTGAGGGAGAGGAAGTTTGGAGTTGTGCCTCCTCCTTCTCCCTTAAGCACGGGATAGTGAAGAGCACCCATGGCAGAGGCAGCTTTTTCCCTTTAAGTCTCTCCTCATTTTCAAACTCTCAGGAAAAATAAGAATTTACCAATGTTTCTGCTGAAATTGAATTGTCAAGCCTACATTTATCAGATGGTTTTCAATTCTGGGAGATAAAAGGGAAGGAAAAAATGAAAGGATAGTAAAAAGAGAGAAAGAAGAGAGACTGTAAAAGCCAGCTTAAATGCTTGGGTCATAATATTTCTAGAACTGTTTCCATTGCCCAGATTCCAGTGGCATTTTGGGATCACCATTTAGCAATCAAGTCTGCAAATCAGTGTCTTGGAGAAAGAAACTCCTGGACAGAAGAGAGGGAGAGAAAAAGCAGGAAAGAGCAAGAAGTTAAAATTACTAAACTAGACAGTGGTTATTCATTTAATCTCTTTAGAAAAGCATATTTTATTATTCACTCTGCTAAACCCTGTTCAGTAGGTTCTTTCAGGTTCTTTTATACATTGAAGACTACATTACTGAAGTATGAAATTAATAAAAAATAACATTTACCTTAAACTCATAGTTCCTATGTCACAAAGCTTAAGAATGACAAGTAGATAAATCTGAACAAACCTAATTTCACATTTCATGATAGGGAGACTCAGGAATACTAAAGCATGACAATGTAATAGTGGAAAGGAAAAGAAAAAAAGAAATCCCTGCATCATGTTTGGTTTCATTTTATTCTCTGAGAGGTACACATTGCACTTAATTGTGCAGCTATATACTAAACATGAACATTTAATCATGGAAATCAAGGTCAGTTAATTGATTACTGTCAAGAAGCTGCTGATCACAGAACTTGTTTTTTCTTGATCCACCTTAACAAAACTGAATATTAATGCACAATAAAAATAGTACTCTTTGCATGCAAAACTTATGTGTTTCACTGAAGACACCCCCACTTCCTCCTACCAAACAGCTGTGTACAATAGTATATTCCAAAAAATTTTCTTTAATCCTAGAACACCAAAGAATAGCTGAGGTAAAAGGAAGTCTTTTTTGTCAAATGCCTTGTTTATTAAAGACACTTGCATATATTTTTATTTTATTTACAAATTTAAAAGCTGGTATCATATTACATAACTTCTTCCAGGCCAGAATTACTTTACAATTAAGCTATTATCTGAATGAATCTTTAAAGAATGTATGGCACTTTCTACTCCATCTATTGGTGAAATATATAGAAGCAACAGAAGAGGTCTGACTAGGCAAGTATGCATTATGGATAGACATATAAACCTGTTATTAATCAACTATTCATGAGTACAGCTGGAGCAGAGACACATGGAGAAGTGCACTTTCAGTCCAAAATAGGAATAGTAAACTTCCAAATTTATAAATAGGCTAAGAACAATATCTAAAAGTATCTGTCTGGTTGGTTGTTGGTGCACCAAGTAAAGTACATAGTATCTTGCAATGTGCAAAGACATGTCTAAAATGCAAGGCTTCTGATAGTTCTGTTATGGAGAAAACTTCCCTGATGGTGATATATCTCTTGTCTCAATGTCCTAAGTTTAAGCCACAAACTCATGTTAATGTCTTTATCCATTTCAGCCTATAGGGAATTTGTGAAAGATGGCATTCACCAAATCAGAGTAATTTCAGTGCTACAATGGGTGGTTCTGGGATGACTTATTTCAGGACAGCTTTTTCATACAGTGCAAATTGCAAATGTTTAGTGGTGTTCTGAAGAGCCTCCTGGCTGGGAGGACCGACAATGACCAGGCATGCAAAACCAGCACCAATTTTCTTCCATACTGTAGGAAGTTAATCATGATGACCAAGTGGTATTCTCAGAAGTTTAATCCATTTTCACTAAGAAAGTATCCATTGTGATCAACAGCTTCCTTTAGATTGTTCACTGTGACTTCTCTTGGCTTATTTTCCTGTTTGTTGTGCAGTGTCCTGAGTGTATACACACTGCTTACCCATCTAGCACTAACTTCAAGAGTTAAATCAGCTTCCTGAGGAAGCTGGAGAAGTCATTTCCTTGCTGAAAGACTGGGTCTGTGGCTAACACCCCTGAATGAAACAGCATTGCACTGGAGCTTTAGACGCAAACAATCATCATTTGTCTGTATAGAACTAAAGAAAAGAAATAGGATTTTTCAATTTCTTATTTTAAAAAATATTTGGTTCCAAAGCTCAAGGAAAAGGTGGCTGAAAGCTCTACAGTGATTGCTAAAGCCCTTGCATCATTGAGAAGTGGCAGAATTGAGCAACTTCCCCTTGGCCCACTACAGTGAACTCGTCATGCTTCAGCAAGGGGCTCTCAATGACTCCATTCAATGCAGACAGCAGTCAAGCTCTCCTGGCAAGCACTGTCCAAGGTGCCCCAGGAGGTAGGTCAGGCTGGGGCTTTCACCTGACATTACACACAGCAAAGGGTAGAGGCAGAGATGAGAAAAGAATAGGGTAGAGAGAATCTGTCATGTATTGTTTAAAGAAAAGATTCAACAAGCATGGACTGGATGTAAATGGAACAGTGTGCTCTGCTGTTAGCCAGCCAGCAGATAAAGCTGCATGGAACCCAAGAAAGAAGAGCCTGTTGGAGATACTTTTTCACCTGACAATTGCACAGGCAGGTGGGAAACCTCACTTGAGGTCTACTCCTAAAAGGAAGCTGTGGGTTTCTCTACAAAGGCTTCCCACATACTGCTTTCCCAGGGTCAGTGCTGGGGCCAGTCCTGTTTAATACCTTCATCAGTGAACTGGACATAGGGATTGATGCTTCCTCAGCCAGTTTGCAGATCACATCAAGTTGGGTGGGAGTGTTGATCTACTGGAGAGTAAGAAAGCTCTGTAGAGGGACCTGGACAGGCTGGATTGATGGGCTGAGGCCACTTTTATGAGGTTCAACCTGAACAAGTGGCAGGTCCTGCCCTTGGATCACAGTGAACCTCTGCAGTGCTTCAGGCTGGGGGCTCAGTGTCTGGAAAGCTGTCCTGTGGAAAAGGAGCTGGTCAACATCTGCTGAACATGAGCCAGCTGTGTGCCCAGGTGGCCAAGAAGGCCAATGGCATCCTGGCCTGTGTCAGCAATAGTGTGGCCAGCAGGACCAGGGCAGGGATTGTCCCCCTGTCCTCAGCACTGGTGAGGCTGCCCCTTGAATCCTAAAACTAAACTGTGTTTAGTTCTGGGTCCCTCACTAGAAGAAAGACATTGAGGGGCTGGAGTGAGTCCAGAGAAGGGCAATGGAGTCAGTGAAGAGTCAGGAGCACAAGTCTGACGAGCAGCAGCTGAGGGACCTGTGGAGAACAGGAGGTTCAAAGGAGACCTCATTGCTCTCTACAACTGCCTGGAAGGACGGTGTAGAGAGGTGGGGGTCAGTCTCTTTTCTGACTAACAAGCAATAGGATGAGAGGAGATGGTCTCAAGTTGCAACAGGGAAGGTTTATTTTGGATAATTAGGAAAAAATTCTTCACTGAAAGGGTTGTCAAACATTGAATAAGGCTTTTCAGAGAAGTGGTGGAATCACTGTCCCTGAAGATATTTAAAAGATGTGTAGATATGGTGCATAGGGTCTGGTTAATGGTGGACTTGGCAGCACTGGGTCAATGATGGGTCTTGATCAGAACTTAGAGGTAGGTCTTTTCTAAAAGAAATTATTCTGTTTTTTTTTTTTTTTTTTTTTTAATAAGGGACGCAATGCTTAAACTAGTAGGCATGAAAAATAATTTCTCCTTAATTTAGAAGTAAGGTTTCCAACACGCTCATCAAGTATCACTGAAAGACCTTCTTTTTTTTCAGGATCAAGAGACAGAATAGATGTTTTTAGGCAAAATATCTACATTACTGGCCTCTGGTAAGAGTGCTGCGAGAAACTGAACTACAGCTAAACATCAAATTCCCAGTCACTAAAGTTCATTTAACATCCTGATTTTCAAGATGCTCACTTCAATCAGTTATATATAATTTTCTGACAGTGGATGTTCACTTTAGATGAGTATAGCTGTGCTAATTATAACATCACTGTACCTTTGCTCTCCAGGGGGCTCCTACTTTGCAATGAGCCATATTTTAATAAAGGAGAATGTTTTCTTCTGCACCACTGATACCCATCCAGACCTCCTTGCAGAGGTTTCCTCCAGTCCAGCTGCATACAAATGGGTGGAAAGGGGAAAAGTAGCTACAGATATAATATGACTGAAAGTAAAACTTCAGCTTCTCTTGCTCAGAGGCTGTCGCCTTTTTTTTACTTCTACTTTCAGACTATTGTGAACACGGGAATAAATAATGTTTGCTGCCTCTGCTTTTTTCCTTTTCTATAAAACCATGCTGTAATAAAATTGAGACTTCTGCAGAAGTCTCCACAAAAATCAAATGATAAGAGACACTTACATTAGTTGAAAATATTAAAGCAAGAATATTAAAATGCCTTTTTCTTCAGTCTTCAAGTTTTCACTGAAAGAAATTTGCATTTGCTATTCTCCTAACATGGCTTTTAGTCATATATCCAACAGGACAGATTAAAGCTTAATTATTTCCATTCACCTTGCAATATTCAAAATTAAGGTGCTCTCATGAAGAATGTGTATGGAACCTTAATGGAAATAACAATAATAAGGTATTTTTCTTCTATTCCCACATAGCAGAAAATTAATACTACAGAGACAAGAAAACAAGAAAAAGTTTCTTACTAACATTTAATTGGAAAATTTTTACATTTGGCAGAAATTAGAAAAAAAAAATATGTTTGCATCCCAATTTAAAAAAATAACCTAATTTAATTTCTGTGAATTTCAATCTACATTTGCATAAACTGGAAACAAGAGGAAACAATTCATGCACAAAAAGCTAAAAATACTGTATGCAAGTCCTTTCTCCACACAAAAGTATCTTACTGTAACTCTATATTGTAATCCTATATTGTATTTGAGGTCAAAAATACTGGTCATAGGTGATCTTGGAGGTATTCCACGCTGTCCTCCATGTCAAAATGATCAGAAAGCCACACAGCTGCTCAGTGAGCCCACAAAACCAGTTCAGCTGACTCAGATGTAACTAGTCTAGGTGACATAGTTATAATCCTCCCTCCTACAGCAACGAATCTATGAATGGAAAAATTACTGCCATCTCAGACCCTCCAAATCTTCTCTTTATATGCAATTTTGTCATTTTCCTTAAAGCACAGAGATAGCTACACATAGCCCCAGTATAAAATGTGTATTCCTGTTTTAATTAGGTTCATTTGGCAGAAGCTGAGAACAAGCTGGCAGAATTTGGCCTCTCTGGAGGACACCCAACAGCAACAACTCAGGCACAGGACACCTCTGCCTTGGCAGGACAGTGGCAGGATTTAACCCGGCCCATTCCCAGTCCTGCCAGTTCACCCTCAGCCATTCCCAAGGATGCTGCTAGTGCATTACTACTGTGTCTTATTAACATTTAAGTAAAATTCTCCTGGGAGCAACTTGTAAGACACTGTACATGTTTTTCATCAGAATACAAGATGTGCATGATTCAGTATCCGTGCCCTTTTCAAATCCTGCATTCCCACCAGCCCCAGCAGAGGCACTATCACTGTGCCAAGATGCAAAGAACACAAAAAGCAGTTGATGAAAAAATGGCCAAAGATCAGTACAGAAAATATGGCTCGAAAAAAGTTATCAATTGAAAAAGGCCTTTAGAGCCTCTACTCTGTGTAAAGTCACTGTCAGCTTTGTTTGCCTTTTTAAACATGAAGTACAAAGACTGCTTTATAAACATGAAAATATCACATGTGTGTGAGACCACTGAGAAGGAAAAAGAATTTAAGGCATGAGCTTCTCGGTCTTACATTAAGAATTTTCTTGAGAGACTCAAATGCCCATATATGAGTAATGTCTATTTTTATTATTATTATTATTATGAGGTGTGAATAAGATTGCCAAGAGGTAGTGACCTGTTCTTCCAGCCACTAAGTTTTCTAAATAGATATACACCTTTTCAAACAGGCTTTCTGGTGCAAAGTGAGCATGAAGGCAACTATATATATAATTTACTGCCTTGACCCCAACATTTGAAGCTAAGCTTTGCTTTGGTTGGCTCAGATTGCCACTCAGAAATGTTTCTTAAAAAAGTGTCCTCTCAGTAATAACATTCAAGCTTAAAAACTGGGTTCAAAGTATGTCTTGTTTCCAGGGAACAGCAGTATTGAGTGCAATGGGAAGTTAGAGGTAGAGACTCAAACTTCCTCAGCAAGGAGTGAACCAGGAGGGAGGAGCCTGAGGAAGAGGGGCAGAGGAGGAAGTAAAAAGCATCCAAAATGGAGAACCATTGCTGTGACAGGTTGGAAATGAGACAGAAATGATGAACCTGATCATCATCAGGAATTTAGGATACTCAGCATTATTCTTCTACTTCCACAGCAAGAACTTCTGAATCCAGCTCATAGACAGACCTGTTTTTATTCAGCACAGGCCCACAGGTCTTTCACAACCTTCCCCCAATATCCCTTTTCTATACACAAAGGCCTGTGCCTCACCAACAGCTGCAAGCAAAATTCACCAAGGAACATTTTCTTACTGTGAGGGTAACATGCAATTTTCTGGACCTTTCCTCTAAAATAAGAGTGGCTGCCTCCAAGAAGCTGTTGGTAGGTTCTCTCCTTAGCCTCAGCTACCACTTGTCCTTGTCTAGGAATTGCCTGAGACACAGACAGTTTTGGCCCCACAAACAGCAAAAACTGGAAAAAACCCCCAATGTTAACAATTCAACAACATAGAAAATATTAAACTCTGTGGACCTGAAAATAACAATAGCTCTGGATGTGTGGATGATATTTGGATGTTTGCTCTGAGTGTTTTTGTTTGCTAGTACAGAAGTAGCCTAGGTCCTATAGCCTGGTTGAAAACATACCTGAAATTTCTAATTTAAATGTGGAAAAAAGGAAAAGAGAACAGAAAAGGAAATGGGAATGTAAGAAAAAGGAAGGAGAAAATAAAAGCTCAGAGAAGCAACCTGAAAAACAAATCAACACAAAATCTGCATAAAAAATGGAACCTGTGCATACTCTAAGATGAAGAACTCCTCTCAAACTGCTGTGAGGGACACAAATATCTGGCTACTGGCCCTGTAAAAGCAAAAAATCCTGAAGTTTTGCAATTCTCAGTCAAAAAAATACTTCTTTCAGTATAAATCACATTGTTATTTGGACTTAAATCTGAAAGACATGACATGAAGAGATAAATCATAAATTGGATCTAGTGAGTAATGCCTGAAAAAAAAGTTTTTTTTTTACTTTTAATAGATCCCTGTCAATACCTAACACTGCAAATCTCTGAGTGCTGGAACCTGGAACCTCATGCAGTATTGCTGAGAGCCAGCTCTGCACCCCAACATTCGACCACCTGGTTCTTGTGGTTTTGCAGTGGGACTTGTATCTGCACAGCTGGGAACTGGTACACATTCAAAGTGAGTTTTATTCTGGATTGGCTCTTTGCTCCCCTCTTTTGGGTGCTTGCACAGATGTTTCCATGACCTTAACAGTGGGGGAACATAGGATCATCAGCCCAGCTCAGGACTTTCTCTTCCCATGTTGGCATTGACATAAATCACTTTGGGAGCACATGGACAGGCAGCCAATTCCCTCTCAACAGTGCCCTCGTGGAGGCAGCTCTGGCAGTGTCAGCCCACGTTTGTGATGGTGCATTTGTGAAAACAATAATAAGAGCAACCAGAAGTTCCAGAAAACCTTTGAGAGATACCACAGTACAAAAAAAAAAAAAAAAAAAATACTTCAATCTCTCTCTTGCTTAATTGCTCACTTTTGAATTCTAATATCACTGCTGAAATAAGATATTATCACAGGCCAGAATTAGTACTATGGGAGATTAGGCTATGACTGAACACCAGTAATCCTCCTTTCAGATTACCCCCAAAATACATCCTCCTTTCAGATTACCCCCATTTTGCCTTCCTCTTGCCCCACTCAGCCTACATATAGAGACTGCCCAAATTGCCTTCCTCTTGCCCCACTCAGCCTACATACAGAGTTAGCTCAGTTTGGCCCTATTCTCCAAAAGGGCAGTTTCTTACTGCTTGTAGTGCTTCTGCAGCACAGCTCACAGCTAATTACTGCCCCATCAGTTTCCAAAATGTTCCCTATCCATCTTACCCCTTCTTTTCACCAGCTATTGACAGGAGCCTTACATATTTGAGAGCATAATCTGCCTTTGCATACTATTTGTTTTTATTATTATTGTACCATTATAATCTCATTATAGCCTTTTCCAGTTTCAATTATTGTATTTATTTTTTCTGAGTCACTGCAATTGCTTTTAGTTTTTAATAATGTTTAAAATTTCCACTCTCCAAAGCACACGTTATTATTCCCATTATAAAATTAAGTTAAAAATTGTCAATAGTCTTGGTTTGCACTAGCCTTGGATCAATCTTTTTGCCAGGTATGATACAACAACCGTGCCTTGCCAATGCCTCCAGCCTACAAAGGTAGATTCACTTTTAAATAACAGGCTAATCAGAATATTAGAACTCATTGGAAAATTGGTATTCATATTTGTGTGGAAGAGAAATATTTTACAAAATCCTTAAAGCCTAGGGACATTACAAAGTTATTCTCCAATCCATCCAAATGTGGAAATTACCAGTTTTTTACTCTAGGTGTGATTTATAAAACAACAATTTTTGACAGGACTCTGGAATTCGGTGACAGAATTAAGCTATTAAGCTTACAAAACATAATAATTTCAATGAAGTCTTATAAAGTAACCCACCTGTGACAGAAAATTAGCAGACATCCTCCTAATTTCCTGATTATTTTTTTCAAATGTGAGATTAAGTGTATAACCACCAATCAGGCACACATGTCCAAAGAAATTAAGTAAATAAGATCTGAAAATCAATCCTGCTGTATATTCCTGCAAGAAATCCTGTAATCTCTCAGGAAGCCACTTAAAACCAGCACAGCTTTACTTGCTTGCATGACTTGTCCATGGGATATGTTTGCAAAAGTATTGATTCAAATTCTAATGATGCAGTTTTTAAGTTACCAGAGATGTCTTTTTATCACATCACATTAAATTAATTTACACATTACTGATTTACCAGGATGGATGTTTTCATAGGAATATAACTAAATGCAATGATATTGTAATACTTTTAAGAAATGAGCACTTTCCTTTTTCAAATAGCTTTGGACCTGAATTTATCAACAACTTGGCAATAGCCTGAACCCTTTATTTACAAACATTAGACTCACTGTAACAAAGACAGAACTTTCATCTGCAACACTAAAAATACTGCACTCTGCTCAGGAAACACTTTTCAATGCTTTTGAGAAACATGTCTCAGCATTTATTACCATGCAAATCACATTCATTGTGCATACATCATAAGCATGTAATATTTGCATACTTTTCAGATTTGACTGAATTCAGCAGTTAGGGCACAGTACATGCATTTACTTGTGTGCAAAACTAGATTAGGAAATGTTTTGGATATTTTGTGATGCAGGATCATTGGAAGTAGGAAAAGATGTGTCTAGTGGATGGCTGTACTTCTCAACAAGGTACAGCTTGACAATCCTGTTAATCCTCATTGCACTTCTGATTCATTCAGAATGGCTGCTATGAAACTGCTCTTCAGCTTGTTCATCTGCATAACAAGTGGTCTCTGATCACTTCAGAGCCAGAAAGTTCCATCCAGGATAACATCAAGATAAAAGTTAAAAGCTCTGATGCTACAGACAGCTGGGAATAAGACATTAATTTAAGTGTAAACTTCAGGAGAATATGCAAGCTACATTGTGCAGGTAACAGGATGTGATGAAGAAACCATTTCAGTCTGCTCCTGAAGCCCTTAATTACCAGAAAAATAACTTCCATACAGTTCACTGTTTCCCAAAGAAACCAAAACCTAGAAAAGATTATGAAATCTTCGAGTTTGGTCACCATTTCTCCACAGGAATCTACATTTTGCACAAAAACTCCAGTCAAAGCTTGGTTGCCTAAGTCATGACCTTTTAAAGAGTCACATGTTGGGTGTATGTTGTGGTTGTACTGACAGCAGCCTCTACACCTTGGCCACTAAAACACCACTGCCCAGAAAAAAATGTACACATTAAGAATTAAAAAAAAAAAAACTGTAGACAAAATCAACAGAGGGAAAAAGGAATTTAAATTTTTTTTAATTTAGTGCTACAGCTAATATCTAACTTCATATTTAGCAGAATTGGCATGCAGCAATAAGTCTTAAAGATCATCAGTACATGCCCCTGCTACACAAGTAAATAAGAAAAGTGGCCCAGATGAAGAGCTTTACATCTACCTGAAGTGCATTAGCAGGGTATCTCAATGACAAGTGCCCTGCAAATTCCCATCAACAGAAGGCAGAAGCCTGGTGTTCTAAAGGGTTATCATTTGGCTAGGTATTGTAGTGCATGTTTCATGCATATTCTAGAAATATACCTCTGACTCAGCAGGACTGGCCTCTTGAGCTGGAAGGGCCCACCCAAAACTCCTCAGGTATGAAACAAAACAGGTATGAGTGGGAGCTGGCCAGAGATGAAGAGTCTGCCATGGGAAATAAGTTTCACCAGCCATTTCTATCTCCATTTTCACCATAGGAAAAAAAAAAGCCTTCTTTGTAGTTCTTGTTCTACTTTTATTTGACAATTTGAAGAGCCTTGCATTTGATGATGCATTCACTCTGGACAGATCTGGTTCAGCTAAAATACACCTCTGTTTCTGAAAAGCCAAAGATCAAACTGAGTCTGATGTAATGCATTTTACCCAGATTTTCAGGGGTTTTTTCCTTTTTTTTTACATGCCTGTGTGTTCTTTTAAGGTCACTTTAAATAGACAAGCAAGAAAACTCTCACATACCAATATCAAGAACTGTAATGCTGAAGCCCCCTTCCTGTTCCCTAGTCCTCTGTTTAAGTACTGAATCAGTAACTGAACCCTTCAGCTCCCAGCATGACCCTAAAACAGTGTTGCATCCCATGTCCAGCACCAGAGAAAGAGTTGAAATTTCCAAGATATTCTTTGCTATTTAACTTTTATGAGCTCATTTTCTTGGTCCTAATTGGCCATTTGATTTTCCCCTGAACAAAGTGTCCACCTTTGTGGATGTGAATGACATAAATTCATACACACATTCTAGTCATGGTGTTCTAATTGTTTGTTTCAGATACAATTTTTATGAGATTTTTTTTTTATATTTACTTCCAGTTGAGTGCTGAATTGGGCTGAGCCTGGTTCTACTTATTTCACAGCTATTTTAAAAAGGATCTCTTTTCACTGCCATCACAGCAACCTTTTGAGATCTGTCTTTCAACCAGCATCTAGCCCATAGCTCTGCTATAATGAAGTGATGTTTTTAAAATCATCTGCTTCAAGTCAGGAAGCTTGCAGTTCTCCATATACATTTGGCTGAAATTAACTGGAAAGTTGAAGAAAACTTCTGCATCCCTGGAAATGTTCAGGGCCAGGTTGGATGGAGCTTGTAACAACCTGGTCTAGTGGAAGGTGTCCCTACCTATGGCAGGGGGTTTGGAACTACAAGACCCTTAAGGTCACTTCCAACCAAAGCCATTCTGTGAATCTATGCCAAGACCTACTGTCATTTCAAAATGTGAAAAGCCATTACTAAGTCTAAACCTGAGACTCTTTACTAACCAAAAAGATTAGACAGAATTCAGGTTTTATGTAAAATGAATCTAATTTGCTCCTGGAGCAATCCTGGTTGTTACTTTGAATACTGGTATAATACTGGCACACACAGAGAATTTTCATAGAATCAGAGAATGTTTTGGGTTGGAAGGAGCCTTAAAGACCACCTAGTCCCATCCCCCCTGCCATGTGTAGAGAAGCTGCCCTTGAATTATTCTAGCATAAACAATGAACCAGAAAACTTTCAACAAGCTTTTTTACACACTGAGATTTAAATGACCTGACTCTACAAATACTTCTAATGCTATTTGTAGATACTGCTGTTACAGAAAAACTACTCACTTGTATAGCACAAGGTCTTACACCTGAAAGGTAGAATACAGAATAGAAATATTTATTGAAACTCCCTACTTTCTTTTATAATCAGTAGTGTAATTTTCCTCAACTACAATGGGCTTTGTCTTCTGCTATAATTTTTTGTTGCTGTTTCTAAGTTGTCTAAAATCCTCCATTAAACCTTGTTCTGCCAATTTTCACCATATTTTTCATTAATGTCTTTGAGGAAAGATACTTTTAAGTGTTTTGCTGGTCCCCATAAAGAAAGGAGTCAGACCTACAGAAGCTTTCTTCTCTTGTGACAGAAAGCCAAGGTGCCAGTTCCCTATCATTTTAATGTACACAGCCATATTTGTAAATAATCTTTGCATTTTTTAGCCAACTTGAGGTGATCTGGAAAAAAGACAAATTCATTGAACTCTAAAATATTACATTAATAGATTCCTCAGAATCCTTAGTGAATATCCCAGGAAAAAGATAAAGGTACTTTTGAATTGCAAACAAATACTCAGTCATAAAATAAAAGGAGGGAAAAAAAATAAAACAAATACTTCCAAATACCTCGAGAAGGTATAAGAAGCCTTAGTTTCTTCAGA
Source organism: Serinus canaria (assembly GCF_022539315.1). Taxonomy (NCBI): domain Eukaryota; kingdom Metazoa; phylum Chordata; class Aves; order Passeriformes; family Fringillidae; genus Serinus; species Serinus canaria. Next base: position 93,059,592 of record NC_066316.1, read on the forward strand.
AAGCTTCATTTCAAAAGCCTAACTAGCATGCACAGCTTAAAAAAACCAAGCTGATTATGTTTTAATATTAATAAATTTAAAGGAGGAAAAGTACCTAGATGGAAGGCAAGTATGCAGCCTTTGCTAGATGCATACTTGCCCTTTAATTCATTTGAATAAAATACTTGATGTTGGAAATCATCATTGCAGCAATATGTCTAACCACTTTTCTTTTATTTGCATAACATAAGAAAACAGGCACTTAACTCCTACAGATTTACTTCCCAGTGTGTATTCTGAATGTGAGTATATTAATGAAAAACACTTAAGGACTGAAAATAAGGATTATCACTGTGATGGCAGTTGTTTCATAAGTATATGGAAAATGCAATGCAGAAATGGTCAAGGGTCACTGTTGGCAGTTAACTCTTATGTTAGTATGATTTTCTTATTGGCTGTTGAACTTTAAATATTGTAAGTGCATCCCAAAGTCAATATCTATAACATCAATGAAGCTATCCTGTTAATAATTTCACGGTTAGAATTGATGAAATTCGGCTGAATGTTTTTCTTGACTTTCTAAGATCACCTCTAAATGAATCAATAGAATGGCAAAGATCACCTCTAAATGAATCAATAGAATGAATTAGTTACACTTAAAATATACAGAAATGAGAATACTTTTTAAAGTCTCATTTTACCACAGATGGAGGGATGGGGGAAGGAAAGAATGGAGGACAAGAATATAGTTGAGAATTAAGAAGTTATCATGCCTCAATTCTTGTCTAAATGGAAGACAATCCACAGCTGTGTATATTAATTAACTTTTAAAACTGAGCTTTTAAATGGTGACTTTTTTCTTATGCTTCCGATTCAGGTAGATTAAGCAGGATCATTTCACTGTGGCTGCTATGTTGGCCTATGTAATTTGCTTTATAACTAATATCAGAAATAGAGGCAAATGTCTAATTTTTTTTTAAACTGGAATTAAAAATAACTACAGGACAAGCATTGTTGTTATTTAGGAACAGTGATCACATTTTCTTATCTCTGTAAGAAGAAATTTCAATGCAATCACATCGTACTTAAAAAAAAAAAAAAAAGAGTACAAAGCCAGATTCACTTTTTCCACAAGAAGTTTAGAAAAAAATGGTTAAAGGGCCAAGAAACTATTTTAACATTTTTTCTTGGAACAAAGAAGGCTCAAATCCAGGGCACTAATTCCTAGGTACATAAAATACTATTGCAAAAACAGGTTAAAGTCAAATATTCTCTATGTCCATTGTGGACCAAACAATAATATTAATTTAAAGTTGCAACAATGTATATTCAGTTTGAAATATTTTGCACAATATCTAATAGTAAGACTTTTCACATGCAGACCTACTTTGCTTCGGAAAGTCGTGGAACCTGTCACAGGCTGCACAACCATCAGGAGTTATCCCAGGCAGGCACAAATAGAACTTGCACTGGACAGGGAGAAGAGATTGTCCAAAGTTCAAATCAGACCTTCCAGACCTACAGGTCTTCTCTGATTATCTGAATGATTTAAAAAACCATTCATCATATCAAATAGATATAATTAGAAAGAAAAATGCAGTTTTCTACTGGATTAAATAATATGCCTTCAGGCAGAACTCTTCCATATATCACATTCTCCCAAAAGTCAAATCACTGTAAAATTATTTCATTAACCTACACACAAAATTAGTTATTAATTAAATAAGAAATTCTTTGTATCGGCAGATTGAGTCATAAGTTAAAAGTTACCATCCATTAGGAAGACATTAAATTTAAAACATGCTTATGGAGAGACAGAGGCACTACTCAACTGTACCAGAGATCCTATGGACAACCCATATAATCATGAATTTAGAGGAATACCAATTCAGAATACCTGGAAAGGAAAAATGTTTCTGAAAAACAGAGCCCAGGCAACAGAAATTAATTGTGTTAGAGAAGACATGCTATTTGTTGGAGCTTGGAAACTCAGTCTAAAGAGCAACAACACTATGCTGTGAGTGCCCTGCCTTCACCTTGGCTGACCACAGTGCAAGTTGAAAAGACAGAGCATCACCTATGCAGAAAACGAAAAAAAAAGAAAAATAAGAAAAAAAAAGAGAGATCCTCAAATCAATATACAACAGCAATAAAAGCAATAAAAGAGAAACCACATCTTCATTTCTGCTGAAAAATTAGCTCACTTTTGGCACTTCCATAACATCCTATCCACATGGCTTGAGACAAAATTCAAAAGTTAATGGGCTGTGCACACATGCCCAATACCAGGAGGAAGAAGGGGGGAATGAAAAACCAAAATATTTTTACTGCAAGATAAACTTCCTAGGTTCTCCTAGAATGCTCAGTGTTAAGGCAACATCAGATTTCTTGAGTGGGGAAAAAAATATTTATGATGCAGTATTTATACCTTAGTCAAAAGCTCCAACAGGAAGGCAATAAAAATCAAGTTAAATAACGACACAGTTTTGTAGGAAGCCATATGTCTTCTATAATGCCAAACAAAGATGCCAGTTACAGTTAAAGAAGCTCTGAATTTTGCAGCCAAGAATTACACAACATCAAAAAGCTAAGATTCTGCTAGCTACATCAATAAAGAGGAAGCATAGTGAATAGCAACCTGTTTCTTATATGATTAAAAAAGAGAGAGAAAAACATCACATAAATTAAAAAGAAGAAAATTAAAAGATCAAATACATGCAGGAAAACTAGAGAGGCAATAACAAAAAATCCTACTGGTAACTGCAAAACATTAGGCATGAGAATCAGCAAAATATCCAACAAAGTGATAAAGCTGTCGATTTTTTTTTAAAGGATGAAGATAACTACCAACAATGAAGAAGATTTGAGTTTTTGGCTATGCAGAGTTATGAAAGGTCCTAAATAAAAGAAAAACACAGAACATCAGTGAATCTATCTGTTATTTCTGATGCTCTTGAATTACAACTCAAAAAAATCAAAATTATTAAATGGCATTGGATGTTTTCCACAAGGGCTTAAATAATGGAATTTCAAAAGAAGAAAGATGACCACAGCCTCCTCACATAAATTGCTGGAGTAAAGAAGTCAGAGACCAGCTCTAGCAGAAAAGAGTGAATGCAGCCCAGCAACTATCATTTGCAATGGTTTCCAACAGAGTAATATCTTCATGCCTTCAAAGATGACATTTTGAAGATGTCAACCTTAAAGCCAAAATCTGCCTTTCAATATGAAGGTGAATCTCATGAAAATTGAAAGGACAAGCAATCAAATCTATCTCAGAGTCTACCCCTTCTTGAATTTTAATTCAAATAACAAGTACAGCCAAAATAAAATAAAAAAACCACAGGTTCATCAAATGGTTTGGCTTGGAAGGGATCTTTAAAAATCCTCTGGTCCAAAACCCCTGCCATGAGGAGGAACATCTTTCACTAGGTCAAGCTGTACAAAGCCCTATCCAGCCTAGTTTTGAACACTTCCAATGATGGGTCATTCACCGTTTGTCTTCTTACAGTGCCTCATCCCTTTCATTGTAAAAAAATTCTTCCTTATGTCCAATCCAAAGCTACCCTCTTTCAGTTTAAAACCAATGCCCAATGCTCACTCTCTTGGTAAAAAGTGTTTCTTGTCTTTCTATAAGCCCCCTTTTATAAGTTGTATGATGTATGGTACAATGTGTCTCTTTCAAGTAAACACTAGAAATGGAAAGACAATCATTATGCAGACTTATGGGCTGCCCCCATAAAAAAAAAAAAAAAAAAGAGCAAAATAAAAATCTTTGCCTATGCAGACTGATGTGCCTTCATTTGCTTCTTGAGTGAATAGTTATGAAAAAGCACAGGAGGCTCCCTCATGGAGCCAGTCTCAGTGAAGCAGTAAAAAGTATCTCAAGGGCCCCAGTCAAAGCTGATGCCCTGCCTAAAGAGACTTTCTTTAAGATGATACTAAGACACTTGTGTTAGCACAAAAAGAAGTAGTTGCACACCATCCACAAGCCTGCTTCTTATTGAACATCAAATTAATACTGTGTCTCTGAGGAGCACTATTTGTCACCACTGTATCCAAAATCCAGATAGACTATCTCAGGCCCTGTCACAGGAATGATTTTCATAGTACTGCTAAAGAAACTGAAAAGAAAAACCTAAAAATTTTATCACTGCCATTACCACGAGCACATCAAGGCTTTGAGTGATGATTTGTGTTTCTCTAGATCACCAGCTTTCCTTATTAGCACACCATTTCTGACAGCTTCTCTAAAGCCTCTTTAGAAGTGACTGCCATTAAGTTATCAACTGATTTAGTTAGATATTTAACATTGCAGGTCTTCAATGAAACAAGCATCATAAGTTTTTCATAGAAAATAAAAAGCATTTTGCTTATGCCATGGCAGTTATTTAAGTTGTTAATGTGCATTTAACATTACAAACTGGAGCAAAGGTGACTGCCTCATTGCCACCCTGCAGCCCAGGGGAAGAGTTCAGAGTAAATTCCAATCTCTTCAGCACATGAAAGCCAAGAAGGCTTCTCCATTCCCAACCTTGGCTATTTGAGCTTTGACTTTTCACTTGCCATAAACCACTCAAGAAATATAGCATAGGCATAGCATTTATTGAATCATTCAAACAATTTATTCAGTTCTAGTCTTTGAAAACCTCCTTACCCTTTTCAGCATGGTTAGTCACCCTGAAACTGGTATCACAAAAGGAAGGTTCTAAAACAGAAGGCAAGATCAGCAATCAAGCTGGGATTTTATTGTATGGTCAGTGAGTATGAAGTTTGTCACCTCAACTCAAGCTCCCTGGGTTGGCATGTGTCTTCAAGACACACGGTCCTCAGCGCTGCAGGGGATGCACTGCCTGCTTCTGCCTGCAACCTGCCAGTCCTCCCAGCCAGAGCAGGGGGGAGGAGGTCAGCCTCCTCACTGTGTGGCTGTGTTTGGCACTCTAGAATGGAAAAAGAGCTTTTTGCTGAGTAAAATACTTCAAGACTGCAATTGGGCATGGCTTGGGAAGATGACACTCCACTTTGTGAGGTGCAGCTTGTTCCACAAAAGCCTGTCTAATTCTTAGACAGCAGGCCACCTGCTGACCTTTCCCAAAAACACCGTGCCACATAAGCATGTTCAAAAGAATCAAAGGCAAAATAAGGTTTTAGTTTCTGCATTAGCTAGCAACAAGTGTACTTCTACACTTTTAGATTTTCCTGTTTCTGAAGCAGTTCATATAAGCACTCACTACTCTCCTTTGAGCTAAGCAAATATTAGCAGCAGCAACCACTGGTACATACCGACTCACCACTGTGTTAGGAAATGATTTAAGAGCAAGTAAAAGCCCTCAAAGCTAGAAGATAAATCTTCAGTGAAAATTAAATAGATACTTTACTGTTTGAATGGTTAAATGAACAGCACCTGTTACCAGACAAATTTGGACAGATATTAGTGAAATGAATATCCTGCTAAAGGGGAGGCTTATGATACAGTGCATTTGTTTACTGTGTCTTATCAGTATTACAGTTTCCATAGAAACAGGAGAGAGAAAATTTTAACACTGAGCAACAAATTGTAATGATCTTTGGTAAAGAATCATTATATATATTTAGAGCAAATACAATATATCAGAAAGATTTACACTCAGGTATATGAAGCATTACTAGTCCTAATAGACAGATGCTCGTGGCTGTAGACGATTTCCAAGTCTTTATGGTAATGAAAGAAAGGACACATCTAATAACACATGGTCTTAACAGTCCATGCTGACCCTTCCTCTTTAGATTTTCAGTTTTGTGTTGCTTTCTCCAACTGCCCTCAAAATTAGAAGGGGAGGAAAAAGTATTGAAGCATTTTCAACATATACATGTCTTTCCCTGAAGCTTATCTTATCCCTTACATTTATAATCACCTGCAGCTTAACCATGATGTAATTTCTTATGCCTTGTGGGCTGATTTCTGTGAGTCACAATTTCCAAATATATTTGTGAAGGTGGTTCATGAATTAAACTTCTGTCAGTCGAAGCCTCCAGCATTGTTCTGCCCATGTTCAGTATGGAGGCTCATGGCTCACAAGTGTTAATGGTACAGTACAAAGGATCAGTCCTTGGTTTATAAAGGACATGCAAGAAGCCATTACATAAGGTAAGAAAAACCAGAAATGCCCCCATGGCTTTTTGTCATCCCATTGCTATTCTTTGGTAAGTTTAGGTTTCCTATATATACCACTGAAAATCTGCAGATGATTCATCCCCAGGATTTGCTGTCAAATAAGAACAGTTCTGAGTTATGCTTCTCATAGTTTCCCTGGTACTGTACTCTCTACCCTCACTTCTTGCCTGGTTTTAAGCTGTGTCCAGATAAGACCTGGGGATTTCTGGGACAGCAGCTTTGGCCAGCTACACATTCAAATCCTCTCACTTAAGCATTTAACTACCTAAGTCCAGCAAACCAATATATTTTAACAAAATTAATATAACCTACAAGTGTCAACATGCATCTAATCTCGTACAATGACTTTCACAAATATACTAAAATATCATAATATGATTTATATCTAGTTTATTGTGAAACCACTTTCTCTGATCCTTCCCCATCCCAATGATCTTTGTGTCAAGAAGGATAAGCTAATGTGTCCATTTTTGCTGTTCCCAAGCTCTTCCCCTGCTTTTTCCTGCCTAACAGTGTGTCTCCTCTTGGTTGACAGACTGGGAGAGATTCTCTGGAGGTACAGCTGGTGTCTTAACCAATGCACAGTCATACTGAGACAACTAAACCACAAGCATGGAAACATTTGCTACCATTTAATCTCAGGTGCAGAGGGTGCAGCACTGCCTCTGGTAAGATACTTCTGCAATAAGCACCACTAATGGCTTTGGGGATCATGTGCATTATTGATGCAGAAATGTTTGATATTTCCCATAGTAACAGAAAGGAGACAAGTGGTTAAACTGCTTCCTGTTGTGCATGACTGTAGACATTAGCCACTGTTATTTATAGCTCCTATAGTAACCCAAAAGGCAGGAGAACCACGTCACACAGAGTTACTCCAAATAAAATCATTCTAGCAAAGTAAACCATCTTAAACATAGAGAATATCACTGTAGAACAGAAAGCATGAGCAGCTCAGATGTTTTGATAACAAAATGTATGTGTTTGTACTCCCACCCAACAAGCTAATACAAGAAGATTTAGGAAGGACATGAAAAACTGAACATTAATAAAGTCAACTGAAAGAAAAAAGGTACATCTGGAAGAAGTTTCCACCAGTGGAAGGGGAATGTCCTTTTCTGGAAAATGCACAAATAGAATGAAAGAGATCTCTGATGGTTTTAATCATGGAGATGCTTGCATGCTACATCTCTTTTAAACTGGTTTTCTATCGTAGAGAGTTAAATACTAGTCCAAAACATGAGGCAGACTATTCCAAATTAATAAGCATGCCTTAGAGCAGGGAAAGATTGTTCAGGCATCTTATGAAAATGAAAGTTATCTAACCCTGTGGGCATCTTAGATACAGAATCCAATTCCCCATATTTTCCCACTCTTCTAGTAAAAATGGGTGGGAGGAGTGGGAGGCAGGTGAAGAAGGACAAAATACAGCAAACAAGAGTTTCATAAAACAGATTTCTTTAAAGAAGTTAGCAATGTGAGTCCTAGTCCTTATTTTTTATAAATTACATTCTTTTTCCAAGAAAACTTTCATGAAAACTTCCATTATTCCCACAAACCTGAAAAAATGTTTCGCTCTCCAAAACTTTGAAGAACTTCCACCAATTTGAAAGATTGTGATGCAAATGATGTGACTCTGGAATAAAAGACTGGTAGTCACTTCCAGTGCTGTTTTGATTGCTTACTCCTCTCAGGACAGGGAGTCTTCAAAGCTCAGGAACAGATATATTTTCAAGATAACAATCTACTTACACAATTTAATTGCAATTTAAGAGAATAAGAAATATAATTAATATGTTTTTAAAAATGACATCAAACAAAACATGTCTATTACTTCTATACTTTGCACAAGTGACTTATGTATTTAATGCATACCAGCCAAGAGGTCTCTCCTTACTTCAGAGGTGCCTCAACATAGCTGGAGAGGCAGGATGTTACTGAAGCAAGGAATCCAGATACTTTTGTGCAGGCATCCCTGAGAGCTTTAAAAGGTAAGGGAATAGCTTTTTTGGCCTACAGTCAAATTTCTCTAAGGGTAATGAAATATCAGTGTGGTCTACTGAACCCACTTAAAACCAATTAATTCAAGAGTCCTTCAGCACTATAACTACATTCCTCTGAGATCTATAAGAATTCCCTGTGCTCCTCACCATTAAGTTATAGTTGTTCTAGAAAAACATATTAACATTTTTCCTTACTCACTGTATGAGTAGAAATGTCTGTATTTTGATTTCTCTGCTCAATTACACACTCTTTACCTCTACCCACACACTGCACTGTGCTGGCCAAGACATACCTTTTGGCAGTGAACTTCAAAACCATGTTCCTCCGCAAGAGAGTGCCCGTGTACAGCACTCACACACTCAGGGCCCCTCAGTCCATGTGATTTACATAATGCCTGGGCAACCGTTTCACAAATAGATGTAAGCATGAAAAAATAAAAATCCCAAACTGTGGCATATAGAAAGTCATTCTACATGCAGCTTTCATTTATCAAGACCTACTGACATTATTAGCATGGCCAGTTATCAGAGCTGCCTGCTGTTTCTGCATCTGAGGATGCACAGTTCTCCCTTCCTTCAGAGCTAAAATGTACACATTGAAATGCTTGACAAAACATTTCAGAAGTAAAGGTCAAGTAAGCTTTCTTGAAAGGGATGCTGTTTTCTGGAGAGAATTTCCTTCCTACACAATTTTAGCTACCAGGACTCTTGTGAAGTTAGGCAAAGACAGTGAACACGCATGCCCACGTCTGCTTCTAGAATTAAGCCTCACCAAGTCAGAATTCTTTCTTCAGTCCCTGTTTCCCTCACACATCTGAGGGTGAGACTGTTGGCAAAGTGCTATTTTACAGCTAAGGACTTACACTCAGTCCTGAGAGCACAGGGGTTAGGCAACACTTGCTCTTCAGGGGAGTGTATTTTATCAATCTTGAAACAATTAACATGACATCTAAACATTAGTGAAGCATTTTGTTCCATGGTTTGGTTTTAAGACTACATAATTTTGGGTGAAGAAAAACTGTGGCTTCTCATAACAGTAATAAGAGTGGAAAAAAAAACTCCCTGGATGGACTAGTGGTAGTAGGGGACCTGGAACTTCAAAAAGGTCTTGTACTATGCTTGCAACAAACTAGGACACCATGCAAAGACTGAAGCACCAGCACTGTGTACTCTGTTCATTCTTTTTACACTACAAGCAGAATAGCACAGAGATCTGTGGCAGCTGGAGCCTTAAAACATTTTTTTGCTCACACATATCCAGCGTCTTCTAGTTTGTCCAATTATTTTAAGTGGACTAAAATGTGTTGATTAGTTTTACAAACTGCCTTGATACTGAAGTCTGAGGTCCTTTTGGTCTTGAGATAATAGACGTGACCCATTTGAAGTATGAGTCTAGCCAACCTGCCTATATTTTTGCTCTCGTGGAGACCAGATTTTAGTGAATCAAAATGTACAATCCTAGGTAAGAATAGATCCAATAAGACAAGGCAGTCTTCTGGCTAGTTTGAGATGGAAAATGTATAGCTCCTTATTCTAGACAGACATCTAGCAGTACTAAGTCTAACACGGCCACTGGCTATTGTCACACATCCTTTCATCAGTTTATTCCTTCCCAGTCCAGTTCTTCCTTCATCCTCTTCTGGTGATTTCCAACATCACGACAGAGTCATGGTAACAGGTATTGCTTGTAACAGCTCTGATAATGAGTTTAATTTATTTTTGAATTTGCAGAAGTTGACATCATATGCCTATCCAACTGAAAGCAAAACAACCTTGACACCAAGGGAAGAGAACTTCCGGATTAACTAGAAGATTAGGAAAGTACGCATTCTTCCTTTATTTTCTGCCCTCTAATTTCCATTTCCATGGCAACTGGGCTGGAAAGTACCAGCAGGCAGCCTGCAGCTGAACATCTGAATGAGAATGCTCATGTTTAACTCAGCAAGCAGACAGCAGGTGAAATCTGCAGGAACTGTCTAAAATCTATAACTACATCTTAAAAGCAAAAGGACAACTTCAGTTTCAGCCACAAACTTCTAAAGAGCATGCTATATCACCCCAGTGAATGTTCTTATGTGGCAGCAGTTGATAATCTGACTTCCTCTTTGATTAAAGAGGATGTGATAGGAAAAAAATTCTTTATCACAATGGCACAAGGCAAAAATTCATCACAATTAATTTAATGCTTTGAAATGTTCAGATGGAATATGCTAGTGAATATAGTAAAGATATTTTTGTAACAGGACTTTGGCTTCTGAACACTATGCTGCAACTCCTTCTGTGAAATCAAACTGGCTGCTGTACAGTTCATACATCCACATTGTCAGCCCAGGCATCTGGATGGCTCTTCATACAAATATCCATTGTATTTCAACAAATATATACATACACACACATATATATATAAATTAACTAGCAGGCAGCAACCCATGTGCTAGTTATAAAACACATTGGTTTTGAACACTAATTCACACTACTTGTATTTTAAAATCTAATAAGGTAACACAGTTGTAGTTAAAGAAAAGAAAAAAAAGCTATGTCAACTTCTTTATCCAATTCAGTAAATTTTAGTGTAGGAATTCTATTTAATACCACCTTGGATTTTTCTCCAGGTCAATATTTGCTCTTCAAGCAACAGAAAGAAAAGCAAACAAGCAAAGGATGAAACATTACTGTCTTGGGTTGCACTTTACCCAATGAAGAGATTGGTTATTATTAAATTCTTGCTTTTGTATATAAAGCAATTACCACTCTCTCAAGAAGCTATTACTCATTCTTTGCAGAAAGCAGAACATCGGTTACACTTTTTTCAGTGCAATTCTAGGCAATGCAGTGGACAAAAGAGGATGATTATAATGAAGGATTTAACATCTTGTGCAAGTTCAATATCAGCACACAAGAGCTGACCTGAAAACGGGTTATGAAGAAACTTGAGACAGCATCAATCTTTTTTCCTTTTTTTTTTTTCTAAGAGTGTTGCTCAAAGTTTAGGAGAGCTATTTATCAGAATCAAGTCAGCAAGATAGCTGCAGATGCTCTTTATTGTACCTATGTTCTCCTTCAGGATGAGAGGGGAAATTCAAGATTAAAGCATCAAAGAATGAATCAGCCCAAGAAGCTGCTAGTGACTATTGATTCATTCCTTCCTTTGGGATCTTCAGTGGGAAAATGAGCCCAAAATTGCAGTCCACCACATACCAAACTCATGGCTTAGATGGAAAAGAATAGTATAGAGGCTGTTTGTGCAATTTCCTCACATGATAGAAAATTAATAATTGTGTATCAAGAGCACAACAGATACAGACAAAACACACAGCTATCAACATCTCTGCTGTGCAAGAATGTCCATTCAACAGCTGCAGCAATGTAAAAATCACAGCAAGTGCCTTCTGTTAAAGAGTTCTATTATTTACTTTACCAAGTGTATTTGGGCAAACCTTGAGGATCATTTATTGTTATAAATCATGATATAGGGAAGCCTGGGATAAACAAAAATCAAATTCCAAATAATTCACTCTTCTGCTCTAAAACTGCTTAAACACAAAATACACAAAAGCATAAGCTTTCAGATTTATTTCTTTTTTTTATTTGCATTAAATTTTCTGCAGCTGAACAACCCACATGTACAGCCTGAAGAGTTCTATTTCAAGGAAGACTGAAAATAAAAACAAATTTTGAAAATACATACATTTAAATAAAAAGCAACATACAGCAGGGTACATTGACTTCTCTGTTTCAAATCAGCAGTCGCACTCCTCAATTTTTTGCTTTGTTTAGGAATGCCAAAACATATTGCATTTAATGGCTATCTTCATTTTGAGGGTAGAAACCAAGGGCACTGCTCATACTGCATGAACAGCTCTCTCATCCATTACCATATCCAAGTACCTCACTAAGGGAGGGAGGAAGGACAGCTTTAGCATCTGCCTAAGGTTTGCAGAAGTAATTCTCCAGTAATGGAAAGGACTTCTGAACTGGCTGAAAATTGCTCAGTAATAGGGGATGGATTATTGCTGGGAAATATTTATGAAGGGAATATGAGCTGACTGCATGTGCACACAGAAGGTGGTGGATGTCCATCAAAAGGGGTGGGTTATTTCTCCCAGCTGGAGCCAGAGAGAGGGAGGGTTATAATTCAAGAAAATAAGCAAGCTGCTCCCCACCAGGTCATTAGTAGATTCACAGTGTTTCCCCTTATGATCTTGTTACTAACACACATACAGATCATGTTCTTCTTCCAATTAACTTTATAACTGCTAACGCATCCCAGTTGTTGCTGTCTGGTTAGAAGATGGAAAGAAACTGAGCAGGACCATCAATACAGTTATTACAGTATGGCTATGGCATATAAGATGGAAGTGTAGAATAAAGGTATCTAGTCTGGGATCTTTTGTTTCTTGAGTCATAGAGTATGTGACAAAGTTTCTGGATACCAGCTAAGACAATAACAAGCACACGTTGTGCCAGTGCATGCTACATAAACTTTTAAGTAATGAAAATATCATTAATAGATAACCACAAATAAATGAACACTTAAGAATTGAAACATCATTGTCTGTTAGCAAAGCTTAATGCAAGCAACTACTAGCTGTATTCAGTGTTTTATTTAGAGAATTCAATTTTGTAAAGGCTTTGCATGTTTGAAAATTAATCATTCTTTAACCTAATCTCATTAAATATGTATCTTCTTCCAAAAATGCATTGCTATGGGATGGCTGAATTTGAAAGTCTTTATAGGATATACTTTTATAGATAAGTTATAAACACTGAGAATAACAGTTCAAGGTAGAAGAACTAACACACCATCACCACTGGAAGGACATCACTGTTCCCATGTAGCTGTCTTTACATGCATACCTCTCTTCTCCATACAGAATACTCATACTGACATAGCGTGGTCACTTCAAACCCCTACACAGTGTAGGGTCAGTGAGACATGCAGCTTTCTAGAGTACAGGCAAGCAGGGACAAATTACATCTCAGGCTAATTGCATATATTCCCCAAGAATGAAACTTAGGTCTGAAGGGCAGCCAGACAAAAGGATGGCAGCTTTGGTCCTATCATTCCCAAGGGCTCATTTATTTCCCTGAAGGGCAGCTCCAGTGCTGATAGCATGGAAGAGTCTGGTCATGGGGGCACTCTTGAATGAGGAGCCCAAGAATACCAAGCTGCCTTCACTTGAACTGTTGAACAGCTATAAGAGAAGAAACTGCTACTGCCTCTCTCCCTTTCACTCATCCTACTCACTACAGCATCTTGTTTTTCCCTAATGGTTTTGTCATCTCATTATTTGGGTCTTCCCTTCTCCCATCCTTCCACCTAGTCAATTTCTCCTTATTCTTCTTTATTTATTAAGAACAGCACCCAGGCCTGCACATTGCTTAGTTCCTCCAAATGTCAACAGCTGAACACAAAGAGACTTACAGCTCACAATCAGGTAATTTTTCTGTGCTCATTTACTGAGAGTGAAACTGGACAAGATTATGTATGATGCATACATTTGAATGCAAATAGCACATTCCATATTTATACAAATTTACTGAATTTCTTGGTTTTAGTTTGGACTAGTTGATTTTGACCTAAAGTCTGACAAGACAAAAGTTCATTTATCTCTATCAGATGCAATTAATAAAACTGTAATTCAGTCATTATTTTAATCCAGAAAGGAGGTTAAAAATCTCCCATGTCCTGTCTGAATTCTCCTTATCTCTGCCAAGTGTTTAAACACTGTAAATAGGGGAGGTGGAGGAAAATGGAACACAGATTTAATTTGCTCTGCACCTGCTGCCAACTGCCCCCTATATAATAGGTAAGCATAAAAAAAATACAGCAGCTCTGACACAGAGGCAATAGAAGTTACAGATATTTCCACAGATAAGTGTGCTTGAGTTGTTCAGCAGCTGTTACATACCAAAGCCTGATAGATTTTCTCTTCAAAGGTCTTAGCTCAAAATTTTCAAAACCAAATTTTATATTCACATGCTCCTCCTTTCTTTCTTATGTCCAAATGAAGGCACTATTGCAGATGACTGAGAATTTAGATAAATGTTTTCTTGATATTGGTTATAAAGACATATTAAACCCCCTCCAGATAAATGGCCAGTCTTATCACCCAGCTCCAGGCCATGACTTCATGGAACTCTGGCTCTGATATCTACATTAGACACTTCTATATAAGTTAAGAAGAGTTTGGTTGTCAATGGAATCTGGATCAAGTTCCTATATTACAAATAAAAGGGAAAAAAAAAATTGGCACAGGATATCACCAAAGGACCACCTCAGCCCACCATAGACTGGGCTGAGGTCATTACACCAAGCCCAGTTTTCAGGAGCTCTTGAAATTGTTATGAAGGCCAAAGTCAGTCTGCAATTTGTTGGCCAATTATAAACTTCCCAATTCTTGCTGGAATGGATGTGTTATGAACTGTCTTACTAGAGTACTCCTAGCATGTTCACAGACTAAAATGGAAATCAGATTTTAAATTTCGTTTGAACATTGGCAGGTAACCAAAAATCCCACTACAGTTCAACATAGTTGTCAAGTTCTCTGTGTAATTACCTTTAGTGCAAACTGTGTCTGAAATACAGGTAATAGCAAGCCAAGGAGCAAACTGGTTTATTTTAATGGTACCTGCTGGGGGAAAGGGGTATGCACATTTAAGAGATCTTAAGATTTAAGCCAGGAATCACATATATTCCATTAAGAAGATACAGGAAAAAAAAAAAAAAAAAGCTATATTTTTCCCCCAACTTCTCTAAAATTAGTCTGTCAAATCATATCCAGAGTTGCATATGCAGTCGCTTTCACTCAATTTATAGTATTTTTGAAAGGTTTTTAAAACTTATTTTAAAAGAAATTGTTTCTTCCTGTAATAGGAGAATGTAAAATCAAATCATGGCTTTCTTCTCTTCCAGCATAATTCTCATCAATTTATTTGTTCTTTCACAAACACATAAGGTTTCTTCCACACAGCAATAAGGTATTGTTAGTGATACTGCTTCTGACTACTCCTTTAGTCTACTCCTCTACTCTAAAAAATAAGCACAGGGCAAGCATTTATCTGCAGTCAGAGCTACAAGCAATACAATGCTTTGTACTTTTGTGAATCAGCAGGACCAGACTGTAGACTCCAGTATTAAACCCCTTTTCTTGACAAAGTAGTAACTTTATAATTAAAAACATATAAATGCTTCAGAAGCTCATACAAATAACTTTATGAGCGAGACCTGAGAGCAACCTCTGCAACAGTGCCACCTCCAGCATGTTAACAGAATACATAAAATCTTCACATGAAAGCAGGTGATTTAAACAAAACATCCAAGTTAACACTCCCTATAAGATAATTTCAATGACTATAATTAGCAAATAAGCCCTCTCTATGTAATCCAATTTGTGTTTCTCCAAATCATATTACAATATTAACTCATTAAGAAAAAAGTTTACCTGTGTTCCTGTCAGGTAAAATACAGCAATGCTTCTGCAGTATGCCAGGCAGAACCTGTGGCAATAAAGAAACAGTGTTAATGTATATATATATATTTTAATATCATATGAAGAAAAGCCAGAGATTGCTGGAATGATGCATTTGCTGCATCTAATCAAGCTTTGTGCTCTCAAACCGAATCCAAATTAACTGTCATGTGATGCCAAGGTGAATTCTGCTCATCAGGAACTGCAACCACAGAAGAATCTTGCAAAATTAGCTGCTTACTACCTGCTTGTAAAGCTAGTTTCTCATTCCCCCATTGATTACAAGATCAAAAGTTGATTCAAAGAACCTAAGACCATAATCAAATATGTCCAGCTTAGAAAGACAGTATGTTATCAGTCAGTGATGCTGCTGTCCCTGATTTCACACACGTGGCCCTGGGGTTATGGCTTCCAGCTTGTTGTAAACCACCAAGGTCCAGATTTCAAAGCACAGAATTTTACTCTCCACACAGCCAGTTCCAGTGGGCAACATAAAACTCCAGAAGCTGGAGTAGGAAAATCAAGGGAATGGGGACAGAGAAGATCCACATTTTGTAGTTCACCACATCCACCATGGTGCAATGCTGTGAGAAATGCTGAGGAAGCTGATCACCACCACTGTCAGGGGGTCAGGACCAGGTAATAAGTGACACAGACTCTCAAGGCATTCACAGAAGGCCACTTTATTAAGAAACCCACTGCTTTTTTTTTTTTTTTTTTTAAATACTCTTGCTCACTACAGGTGGACCTGATTGGTCCTTTAATTAAAACACCATCACCACTGGCTAATTAAGAAACCATCCTTTGGTAAACAAATCTCTATAACACATTCCACATCTTCACAACAACAGGTACAGCAAGATAAGAATTGTTTCTAATTTTTATCTCTGATCTCCTCACAGCCTTTCCCAGAATGATGCCTGAGAAAGTTGACTGTTGCTCTCTATGACCAGAGAGCTGCTGCCACACACCACTGGCCCTTTCCCACAGGCAGGACCTCATCTTTCTTCACAGATTTACATATTAAATTCACCAATTTTGGTGCAGACAATCAGCTTTGGTACTCCTACTAGCAACAACCTGTACTTAAAACACCCAATACTTAATTTTGATCTGACTTTAAAATCTAGAATTTGCATGCTGGACAATAACATGAGCATCAGTAAAACTGTGGCTTAAAGTTTAATGGCTTTTCTTTTGATTTTTCTGAGAAAAAGCCAATTAAAAATCATGCTCTAAGACAGCTTCTTCAAATTTACCCTTGAAGATCAACAAGAACCGTTTAAAGTCTGAAATGCAAAAGAATAAAACCAGTTAGTTTCTACAGACAGCAGGCCAGCACCACCACTGTCAGGAAATCCTGGGCTTCCAACATCAAAGAAGACCCCAAGTACCACCACGGCTGGAATGAAGTTCTGAAAATCCAGGAAGTAAAATATTTCAGGGAACAGAGACATTTCTATTTTTCAAAGACTGCTCTTGCTGTTTGGCCAGGATTAGCAGCCAGGGGTGAGAGTGCTGAGAGCCAGACCTGCAGAGCCCTGTGGCAGGGCCACCCATCCCCATCCCTCCCTGCGGGACTTTCCCAACTTTGCTGGCTTTCAGAGCACCCAGGAGCACCAACACCTTGTGTGGCCTCCAGCAAAGCAATTTAAAGTCTTAAGAACCTTGCTGCATCATGCTTCCTCCTGAATGCACCCATGCAGAGGCAGGGCCATTGCAAAACCCTGCTCTCATCGCCATTATTACTTCACAAGTCAGCCTGTGGCCAGAAAGCCTCTCTGAATAAAAAGTAATGGGTACAACTGACAGGGATGAGAACAGTCTCCCTGTCTAACTCACCTCAATTTCACAGAAGGCACAGCATTTAAATGTAGGCTTTTACAAAAGTAATTCACTTGTTTTGGCATTATTCTAAAGCTAAGCTTGTGGATAAAAGGTAAAAAAAATCAGCTTGCTTTACCCCGCTTCATAGGCAGCAGGCAGCTTGTATTTTGGGAAGAATCAATAGCACAAATAACAATTTTCTGAAAACCACACTTACCATTCTACAATGTTTCTTACATTTTACAATTTTAAAAAATCCCTGATAATCCTTGGAAGTACAATGTCATATGTACAAACTGTAGAATTTTCCTTATGGCCATGGATAGAAATAACAGCAATCTTACAGGCATTGAAAGCATAAAAATTAGAAGCAGAGAACAAAGAAATCCTAAAATGAGCTGAGACAGTCTTTCAAAGAAGTGTAACACAAAGACCGAATTTTAAAAACATACTGTCTTACTCAGACATAAAGTAACATTTAGTTCCTCAGGAATCTGTCACATTTTCTTCCTCACATTCACAAACGATGAAGAAGCATTATGAATTTATTATGAGCTTCCAATTAATCAAATTAAGACTGAAATTAAAAGTAGAGACCAAAAAAAAAAAAAAAATCAGGTCTGAAGTTGTAAGACAACTTTAGTGGGGGAAAATAAAAAGCTCTAGAAAATAGTTTACCCTTCCTGGTAGACTGGATATAGATAAAAGAACAGACATGTGAAATAATAACACAAAAATCATTTATTTGTCCCTTTCCTGCACTCTCTTTAGGTGCTAAGTAGGCAAACAGTATGGCAAAGTCTTAAACAATGCTTCCTGCTCCCCAACCCTTTAACATGTTTACCCTGCACAAAGCCAGTTTCTGGCTGGTAGGAGTTTGATATCAACCTCCCACTTACTTATCTATAGTATACAGATTTTTACACTGTACCCATCTCCATGGTATCCAAGAGCCTTTTCACACTGCTCTCCTCCCACTTTCTCCCCACTTTGTTTCTCTCCTTCCTAGGGAAACTGACAGGAGAATTCCTCAGCAAAACTGTCACCTTTCCCTCTACAAGCCTCTCCTTTCCTCTGCTGCTTTCCTTTCATTCATTTGCATGCTGTAATACCCAGTTTATTGCTTAAAATGCCTAAAATACCTGATCAGTCTCAGAGATCTTTCTCTAATTTTACAGAAGATCCTTAGATTATTATTTTTTTTTTCATTTGGTTGTTTGAAATTTACCCACATGGGCAATTTGAGGGAGAATCTTTACCCAAAGCAGACTTGGATTGGTTTCAGCTGAAAAAATCAAAAAATGTGAGCAACCAGAGGGATTTACTGGTGCGGGGAGAGGCAAAAGAGAAACAGGTTTCAATGATATTAACTGATGATTTAACCTTCAGTTGTTTCATAAGCTCTCAGCTGGGAGTTAAGGCATTGCAATACTAAATTAAAACTGGACTCATAGATGCAGAAACAGAATAAATAATACAGCAGGTGGTATGTCCTTCACATCAAGGTGCTCCCTAGCAGTAGGCAAATTAACTTTGGTCAGTGGTATTCAGCTAGACACTCATATGTAGAAGGAACATAGTCTTTGCTTATGATGCCAAGATGAAAGCATCCTCAAATTCACTGAAAAATACTAATTCTTGTGGTTGGATATTGATTTGGGTGTATTTACATTTGTTTTCATTATATGTTGCTGTGCTTAGAGATATATAAATACATAGCTTTCATAATCAATTTTAACCTGTATCTATACATAATATAGGTATTCAGAAAGCTCCTCAGAGCAGCACAGGGTAGCTACAGAGCTGGTTTAAGTTTAATATAGATCATTATATTTTTAAAATTATATTTTTATAAGTTTGTTTGGAAACTTTCCTTCAATTTCTTTAAACTAAGACAGATAAGTTCTTTGAGTGTTCAGTACACAACTTTTTTTTTTTAGAGTGATATAACAAGAACTAGGATTTATTCCTAAAAACAATTGAAGTTTGGAAAGTATTAACTTCAAACCCACTAAAAAATCCCCACTTTACAGAGAAGCAGAAATGTGAAGCAAAATAATTCTCGTGTGCAAAAAGGCCTCTGTGAAATGGATATCTACTCACTTAAAAGGATCTGCTGCACAAAGATGATCAGGCCTCTCTTTGGTACTGAATGATAAAATGTTTTGCTTTCTACTCCACTTATAATTGGACTGCTAAAATAGCTACAGAAAAATGAGCTATATACTATTTTCCTTCTCCATTTACATTTTTTTCTCCTAAAAATTGAGTCAACTGAAAATGAATGTTTCACAAGTCCAAATTTGCAGAACACTCAACTCAGGATTCCAAGTGCTTGATAAGTGAAATTTTAGGCAGAACTTAACAAGGATTTATACTGTGATTTGTAACTTGCCAGAAGGAAAGAAGCTCAACTTGAATTTCAGGTCCAAGATGAGACAATATTTTTCTGCTTTTTACATCCTAGAAATGCAATGAACTCAAAGACCAGAAACTCAGAACATACCCTTTTAGGCATGCCAGCCACACAGGTCCTGTTTGTGGCCTTGTGGTCATGTTCAACCATTTCCAAGGACTGACTCTGGGAGAGCCCCCTATGCTCCAAACCTCCCTCCCCATAAAACTATTATGATTAGCATGTCAGGCATTTTGATTGCAAGAATCACATTACAAAAAAAATGTGTCAAGAACATACCACATCAATTTATAACATTTCAAAGAAAAGAGATTTACTCACACACTGGTGGTTGCAAAGAAAGGGCCCATGGGCAGAGTCAGCCACCAAGTGTGCCCTGCATCTTCTATGGAAGCAGTAGTACTGGAGACAATTCAGGTTAGGTATTTGGGTGTGATCCAGTGAGTTCCTATCTTTTCTGTCTTTCAAACCTTGTGTCACTTCTTTGGAAAAGAGAGACACCTCCTAGACCTTGCTACCTGCACTGCTCTGTGCTAAGCACTGCTGCCTTCCTGCTGCATCCACACAAGACTCATGGAATTAATTTTGTCTGTTTTCATTCTAGGGATCATGTACATTTTATCTCTGTATTTGGTTTTCCTTATATTTGTCTCAGGGCTTTTTTTTAGGAAAAATTTCTTTGTCAGCTACTACAGAGAGGTTTTGGAATCATGTTTGTAATAGATCTTAAACTGCTGGAAATTCTGTGTTCATGCTTCTCTGAATGTCTATGATTGCCTTCTGTCATTAAAGGGGTATATAATATTTTTGATTTAATTTGTATTATTGTTTCCATCTATTTTTGCCTTCATACCAGAAGATTTTAGATGTCTTTGTACTATTAGCACTGTTGGAGAAGGAACCTCTCTGGAAGTTATTCACTGGTGCTTCTTAAGCAGAAATGAAGCATTTGGGATTTGGTTGCTCACAGCAGCCACTTATCTGTCAGGTCTATTATGGTATCTGACTTAAGACAGGGTGTTACAAGCAGGCAAGGTTTCCTGTTCACAAGCTGTTGGGTGATAGAAACCACCATAAATCAAAGGCTTATCATTACAGCATAACCATGATTCTTTCAGAGCAGACAGGCTCATGCAGGATAAGGGGAAATTGTTTTAAACTAAAAGTGGAGACATTTAGATTAGATAGTAGGAAGAAATTCTTTACTCAGAGGGTAATGAGGCACTGGAACAGGGTGCCCAGAGAAGTTGTGGATGCCCTTTCCCTGAAAGTGTGCAAATCAGGTTGGATGGGACTTGACCACCACCCTACTCTAGTGGAAGGTGTCCCTGCCTATAGCAGGGGGGTTGGAACTAGATTATCTTTAAGATCCCTTCTAACCCAAGTTTTCTATAATTCTATGACAATTCCTTGCAACCAGGTAGTGAAGTGCTGTATCAAGGCTGCTTGCCTTCAGATTTCTAACAACATGCAGTTGGTTCAACCTACCAAAGCCAAATCTGAACTTCATAGCACTCCCACAAGCATAATTATATTTGGTTAAGCTTTCTAAGGAGTATCTAGGGAGTGGATCAACAAATACTGGTTATCATTTCCATTCCTGTAAGAACTCAGATAACTTTATTACTAGTGTGCCTCTTCTGTGTCTCAGTTGAAGCTGATACTGATACAGCCTACACCAGCATCAGTAACTTCCAAGTTACTCCTAAAATCAGCCCTTGAAATATCCAGCTCTGGCAGAAGAGAGCCTCAGGACCAGTGGCACCTGCCTTCCCAAGGCTTCCTCCAAAACCATATGTGTTCCCTGTCAGAACAATACAGACTCCACTTGCAATAACAAAGCTGGCCCAAGCAGAAATATTAAGATTTGATTTTTTTTTTTTAATCTATCTGGTATTGCCAGAAGTAGTAGAGATTTTTGCAAGACCTTTCAATCATTGCCTGTGAGCTGTCAGTTCTTCTGCCTTCCCAAGGAAACAACCTTTCCTCTGATGAGACATGCCCTGCTGCAAAGGCAGCCTGTGCCAAAATGTCTCCCACCCCCGGCAGTGCAAGTGAGAAGCCTGGCTTGTCAGTTCATTGCATTGTATTCTGATGAGATAGCCCAGACTTGTCCAATTATGCTTCCTCAAGATTTTACTAGATTGCTATTGTCCAATATCCAATTTCTCATATACACTGATGAACATCCAATATCCAATTTCACATATACACTGATGTTTTAATTCCTTTTTCCAAAAGCTAATTTAATGTCCAAACAGAGCTAGCTAATGATTTGTCTGCTTTGTGGGGTTTTTAGTAAAATATTTTCCTTTATCATCCTCTGCCTTAGCCACCATTCCCAATTAGTAATCAAGAACATAAATAAAACATGATGATTTTGTGGAAAGGTGAAATTACAATGAAAATAAATGGCCATTCATCAAACATTTTGGCATTGTATCAACGTATTTATCCTAGCACACCTTAACACATTTAAATATGTACATTTTGTCCTTTTCATTTCAAATAAAAGGAAATGTTAAAGAGGATGAATTTCAAAAATATTCTGAAAATTTTAAAATATCCATACTAATATGTGTTATTTCAGATTGTATTACATCTCAAAAAATACAACTTCTCTATGACCCTTTCCATGATTAAAGGAAGTACTGACAGCAACCACAGAAGGAACATTTCCTTAGCAGAGTTTTCAACAAAAGGTGACAGACATTTAAGTAATGAGGACATCATTGACTACATTATCTATTTTTTATATCTCAATCAAATCTAAGAGAAAATAACTCCAGAAGAGAGTGTACAGTGCTACAATGACCCCAGATAACATAGCTGATCTCCTTGCACTGCCATTGGCTTCATTACTCCTTCTATCCTGTTACCATGACAAGTTAAGCTGAAACACAGGCTTGATAATTTTTTGATGACCCAGGAAAGGAAAGATAATAACAATTATGATACTTTACAGAGTAATGTTAGCATGAATCTGCATTAGAATGAACTAATTATAATTGCCCTACAATTAATAAATACTTATAAACATGACTCTTTTAGAAGTTACCATCTGAAGTGTAATCCACATTGCTTTCATAAGAATATAATATACTGACTAAATAGAGTAACTAGCCAAGCCTGAGGAGAAAAAAACCTATGCAGACTGAAATTAGCTCTGAAGTGATTCAAAATAATACCTTAAGACTGTCTTTTCATACCTAATGCTTACTTAATAGTAGGTAAATAAGTAGTGGTGCTGGCAACAGCCAAAAACCCTATTTATTTCTAACTTCCTTTTCAGTACTTAGACACTTAGAGAACAATGCATCAGCAAGAGCAAAAAAACTCTCTTAAATCTTTCATTTGCCAGAAGTTTACACTCTTGACTGACAGAACAAGACTTTGTTGCAGTGACACATATACTTCTGACCTCTGAGTCCAATTACTGTAATTGACAGCACTTACAAGAGATTCCACAAATTATTTCAGACCCCTCAGATTAAACACAGCATGGTAAATACAGGTCCACTTGGAACTCTCCACTTTGTTGTTCAAATAATTGCACGATTACACCATTGTCCAAAACTATGGAACAAGGAATGTCAAAGTTCTCTGAAGCTGAGAAATGATGATGCTCTCAAAGTGCTCTGAATCTGAGAAATGAGTATGTGGTCCTTCCCAGACTAACTTTGCTGGGAGGAAGAGGACAAGACTTTTCAGTTGATGTTTTAATTCCTTTTTCCAGAAGTAAATTAATAGGAGGATAAACTTCAAGACAAAAGCAATTGCATTTTCAACTGTCTTTCAGGTGAAGCATTCCTAAGTATCTCCTCATCTGATTGACAGCAGGCCAACCATGATCCAGCAGCATGTCCCATGGCCCCAGGAGGGCCAATGGCATCCTGGCCTGTCTCAGGAATAGTGTGGCCAGCAGGACTGACCATTCTTCCCCTGCACCTGGCACTGGTGAGGCCACACTTGGAGTGCTGTGCTCAGTTCTGGGCCCCCCCCAATTTAGGAAGCATGTTGAGGTGCTGAAGCATGTCCAGAGAAGGGCAGCAGTGCTGGTGAAAATTCTGGAGCACAAATCCTCTGAGGACTGGCTGAGGGAGCTGGGGGTGTTTAGCACGGAGAAGTGGAGGTTCAGAGGAGACCTTATCACTCTCTACAGCTGCCTGAAAGGAGGTTGCAGCCAGGTGAGGTTTGGTCTCTTTTCCCAGGTAACAAGTGACAGGACAAGAGGAGACAGTCTTAAGCTGCATCAAGGGAAGTTTAGGCTGGAAAATAGGAAGAAGTTCTTCTCAGAAAGCGTGATTTGGCATTGGAATGCAAGGGAAAGTGGTGGAGTCACAGTCCCTGGAGGTGTTTAAGATAAGACTAGATGTGGCACTCTGTGCCATGGTCTGGTTGACAAGGTGGTGTTAGGTCATGGGTTGGTTGGCTCAGTGATCTCAAAGGTCTTTTCCAATCTTTTTGATCCTGTGATTCTGTGATCAGATATACAGCCATTGCACGCATTTAGCAACCAAAATAAACAAATTTACTTGCCTGAGACTGTACCCTGGAAACAAGTCTTGGTGTATGTTACCTCGTTCTCAGGGGTTCCAGGATGAGGGAAGAGACGACAAAGTTGACTCCATGTATCAGAAGGCTTGATTTATTATTATATGATATATAATATATAAAAACTATACTAAAAGAATAGAGAGAAGGATTTCACTACAA
This sequence comes from Serinus canaria, assembly GCF_022539315.1. NCBI lineage: Eukaryota > Metazoa > Chordata > Aves > Passeriformes > Fringillidae > Serinus > Serinus canaria. The sequence goes on from NC_066316.1 coordinate 93,084,159, forward strand.
GGCTAAGCTAAGAATCGAAAAAGGAATGTCAAAACAAGTCTTCTCATACCGAGACCAGCTGGACAGGTGATCTGTGATAGGCTCTTAATTGCAAACAGCATGAGGAGGCCAATCAGAGATTTTCTCTGTTGCATTCCACAGCAGCAGATAAGAATTGTTTACAGTTTGTTCCTGAGGCCTCTCAGCTTCTCAGGAGGGGAAAAATCCTAAAGAAGGATTTTTCATAAAACATGTTGGTGACAGGTGTAAAATAGAAATCATGAACATTTTTTCTCTTACCACCATGAGCAGCACTGACATCTCCTACCTAATGGCAATAGCCTAGATGCAAGACATCCAGTCTCTGGAGTGATAGGAACATGTGGATCATGGGCACAGAAATAACTGTGACAGGTCATTAATAGTCCAGTGGTCAGTCACAACTTTCCACAGAGACTCTGCAGAGGTAAGAACCCAAGCTTCATCTTGTGCTGAAGAAGGGATGGCCAGACCAGCTATCTCAGGGGTTTGTTCCTTGCGTGGAGCCCAGTTCCTGCATGTCCTAGAGCACTTGCAGAGGTTCAGCCAGCCCCTGCATTACACCCCTGAGCTGCACATCCAGGAGGATCAAGGAGAGGAACATATCAGTTAACTGGATATAGCAAGTACGTGAGGCTGGATAGAATACATCCAAGGGGTACAAGGGTGATAACTGTGAGTCCTCTCTCTGTCTTGGAAAGTGGTCATCTTCTCAGGACAAGAGGTAGGGGGATCCTGAGAAAGAGGAGAGAAGGCTAAAGACATGCCAGAGATTTTTTTCTTGTGGAATCTTCATCCTTGAAGATTTTCAAAACTCAGATGAAAAATCCCTGAGAAACCTGCTCTAACTTTGAAAGTCACCTGCACTGAGAAGAGGCTTGGACTTGCTGATCTCTAGAAGTCACTTTCGACCTAAGGCATTCCACAATTTTAATAAATTAGATTTAATTACTGATACAGTCAAATATCACAGTAAAATATAAGATTAATGGCATCAGCTCCTCTATCCTCCTTCAAATATAGTTTTAATTGACATATGCAATTTCTATTTGTACTAATGAATCTTAAATTTGAATAGTGAGTACATTTACATCCACCTGCAAAATCCAAAAAGCCATATAGAATCATAGCAGCTTTAGAAGGCAGCTAAAGACAGGTATTCCCTCAGAAGCTGGTAGTCACCCCAGGGCTATAATTGTTTAATTTGTGGGAGAGTAATGCTTGGAGAATTATTTGGCCCAGGAAGTTGCTTATGAAATCTTAACTGAACTGCTATGATTTATCTTTAAGCATCTGTATTGGGTCTGACCGATGTAAAGCTCACAGCCCTCACAGTGCTGTGCTTTGCATTGGCAGCTGGATGGGTGTTGATGACACACCAGTGTTTTGGCTACTGCCAAGCAGTGCTGTCCCTCTGACATCCCTTCCCTCATCAAAGTGATGGGAGTGGGCAAGATCCTGGCAGGGGACCAGGCCAGCTGACCCAAATTAGCCAAAGGGATATTCCATACCAGATGGTGCCAGCTCAGATATAAAAGCTAAAGGACAGAGGACGAGGGGGAGCATTTGTGGTTCTTCAGAGTTTGCCTCCCAGAGGAACCATTACACCTGCTGAAATCCTGCTTCCCAGGAAGTGTCCAAACATCACTCACTGATGGGAAGTTCTGTCTTTCGTCGTTCTTTCGTTGTTCTGGCTTTCTTTCGTCTTGTGTGCTTTCTGTCTTTCTTTCTTGCTTTTCTTTCTTCGTTCTGGGGCTGGCGTGGAGGGAGGGCGGAGGCTTGGAGGGAGGCGAGCATGAGGAGCGATGTCTCGTGGCGAGCGTGGAGCGGTCGGTAGGTAGCGGGAGTTGGCGTGTTCGGTCGTTATGCGGTGATCGTTCTGTCTTGCTCTTGTCTTCTTTCTCTACTTTCTCTGCTTTATCTCTTCTCGCTTCTCTGCTGGCGATTCTGTCGTTCTCTTTCTCTGTCTCTCTTTCTCTCTGTCTCTCTTTCTCTTTCTCTTTCTCTGTCTCTTGCTCTTTCTCTTTCTCTCTTTCTCTCTTTTTCTTTTTCTTTGTTTCTTCCTTTCTTTCCTTTCTCTGTAATAAAATTGGCATATCTCACCCACTGGCTGTTCTCCATCGTATTTTCTCCCCTGTCCCACTGGGAAAGGGAGTGAAAGAGCAACTAAGTGGGCATGTGGTACCCAGCCAAGGTCAACCCACAACAGCATTTGATGGAATTTTGAGCAAATACAAATTCTACAGCTTGCTATACAAATATTGGAACAGAACAAACATCTTCATTTTCATTCTCTGAAATACAAAACAAAGCAACAAAAGCCTCTTTCCTTCCCCCTGCATTATTCTATTAAGGCACAAATCATGTATGGGCAGGCCTTGCAATGCCTAGACTGCAAAGTCTCCCAGTTGCAGAGGAAGGTACTCCAGTGGTAGGAATAACCCCTCCTCTGGGAAAAGGACACTTCCATGTTACTCATCACTGCCATACCCTGAGGCTACACACCAAAAGGGTGCAGATAAAGGTTGATATAGAGCAAGGCTACAGGAAATCACCGCAAATCCTTTTAGGTTGGGGAATTTTAAGCCCTTTAGCAGATTGGTCCTGGCTACCTCCCCACACTTGTAACTCATCTGACAGACTGTCAGCACACACACAAATGCTATGCGCTGCAGATACCACTACTACTGTCCCTGACAGTTTTCTCTTCTTTTATTTCTCCTGAGTAGAAGTCATAGTCCTCCTTATGGGACAATTTGGATCCTACATGCCTACCTGCTCTTTCCAAAGGGCTGAATCCCTGCCAGGCAGAGCTGAGCTGGGCTGCAATAGCCTGCAGCACACCCACACAGTGGAAAAAACCTCCTCCTCTCTCAGGAAAGGTCTCCAGTGAGCACACCAAAACCAGAGCTGGAGAAGGGGAGGTGCCCCACCATCAGGGAGAGGGTTGCACCTGGTGGCACCAACCTTCACCGTGCCCCTGGGTATCTCAAGGGGAAGCATGTGGCTCCTCAAAGGTTTTGTTAGAGATTTGGGATGTTTCCTTGCTTCCATCTCACCCCCACACCATTAACAAAGCTGGCCATGGCTTGGGCCCTCTAAGGTTTTAGTCTGGGAGATATTGTGAAATACGTTTTTGCTGTGGCTTGTTGCAAGAGATCTTTTTAAGGCACAATGTCAAAAAAATTATGTGATTCACATACACAGATTATTGAGATAATAATAATATATATAAGGCAAATGCCAGGGAATACCAGGTGGTATTTCTCCTTGCTGCTCTGGATTTGTACTTAAGATTTATGTGTGAAGCATGTGGATTTTAAATATTTTGATGCCTATGCATGCACTGTAGAAGCAAATACATTAAACTTGTTAAATAGAGTAATAGTCCTTCCAAGCACCTTTGTTACAAAGAAACTAATTGTCATTAAAAATTTAAGTTTATGGTTTTGTGCTAGGACTTGGCAACAGTGGCCTGCTTTATTCTGCTGTGTAGGAGTCACAGAGATACAAAGACATTCAGTTCAAAAATTATGAACAAGGTAAAAGAGGATATTTAAAGTATAAAAGTTACCACAACAAAAATAAGAAAGGAAACATCCTAGCTGTCTACCTGCATTTATGGTGCTGGTATCACAGATCTTTCCTGCTGTGAAGTGAACTCAGATCAAAAGTTGTGAATCATTACTTCAACTCTCCTATAAGTTACTTAATGGCTTATAATTTATTAGTAGTTTGGCTTTTACAAACTATTTGATAAATCAAATTTCAAATTTATTAATAGCTAAAAATAGACAGCACCTATATAAATGGGGGGAAATGAAGTCTCCACTGTGTAAGGACAAGAGTCTGCAAATATTATTTGGTATTACATGCCAAACAAGGTTTTTATATGTTTGTCACTTTGGAGAAGTTGAGAATTTAGACATAAGTAGCCCTTTGTCATTGATGGGAGACCTACTGAGATGAATTAGATGTCTGGTATTTCACCTAGCCATTTTCCCTGCCCAGGTGAAAGTTGCCCTGAAAACTGGGCACCAAGCATAATTTTTCCAACAGCTGCTTTGTTGTGCTATGTCAGTCAAGTCCATTAGTCACCTTTTGGCCCAACACACAAACTGAAGCAGCAGCACATTAAAGAACTCATGCATAGGCAGAACTGGAACATTTCACTCCTGATGGACAACTGCAAGTGACAGCAGAAAGCCAGAGAAGGATGGATTATTTTTAGGAATACTTACTCCAAAGATTTAGGCTATACAATTCTTTCATGCAAAGAGAACAAACAGAGAAGGATGCCTGTGCCTCATTCATGCCCTTGGCAATGTTTGATAGCACAGGGGGATATAGATTTCAGAACACAAAGCGACTACCCACACCTCCTTCCCCAATGAGCAGGCATTCTTATGGAAATAATAGCTTTCTCTTTAAGACAGAAATATTACCCACATTTCACTCAGTGTTGAACAATATGATAGTTTATTGCAAGCCCCAGTCGCCTGGAGAGATTTTGCTGAAGGTGGGATAAAACAAGGATAGGTCTCAGTGAGCAGGTTATAATTATTTCAGTACCAGTTAAACAGTTATGCTTCTGGTGGGGATTTTCAAGGAGGGAGATCACCATTTGTGCAGTGAGTTTTTGAGAATACAAAATTGGAAGAGGGGTAGGGCAGTTTTAATCTGTAAGCTGATGATGCCACACTGTTAAAACTGTGCTGCTTCAATGCATTGCTCTAATCTTTGATCATTTTAGTGTGCACATGCCACTAGGTGATCCAAAGCTGCACACAGAGAAAGGGTATTTTTGATGCCTATTAAGGTGGGAAGACAGAGGTAAAACACACAAATATGTCTATTTCTCTGCAGTGGGAGGAGTGAGGGGAGCCTGGGGAATCCCCAGGAGTGTTACCAAGCTGGCAGCCATAAAATACCCGATACACTTTTGGGAATAGTCTAAAACTGAGCGCTGGAGAGGACAGTGCTGTCTCTCCTCTTGAGACACAGGCAATAGGGGCACAGCTTATCTGCAACATGGGAGATTGAGCTGCAAGTCAAGTCTCTGACAAATGGAAATGGGAGAATCTTATCTTTTAAATGGCTGCCATGAGCAGTTTTTGTGAAAAAACATTCATCTTCTCTGATGAAGATTTTCTTCATTTTGCACGGTTAGAAAAATTTACTAATGTTACTCAGACCAAAAAGAGTCCTAAAATTTAGCTGTCAGAAGTCTTGAAAAAGAAAATTTTTTAAAAAAGAAGTTCCTGCCTCTTTGGTAACACTCATTTAAGAATTTGTACAAAGCAGAATTACTTTGATAGAACAAGTCTCCAGTTCTAGAGCACTGGAGTGGGGAAGAACTGAAATTAATCAGAGGAATATTTGGATCTGTGCTAACTATATCCTAGGACAGCACAGTTAGTACCCCCTGTAAAGAAATTATTAACAATTAACACTTTTCTTTAACTCTCTACATTTTGGGGGTCTTGTAAGGCTTGCAAGGGGCAGTGAGGCTGTACAAAGTTAAATAGTTCTCTGACTAGGACAAATTTTTTACTGTTTTTTTTTTTTTTTATGATGCTTCTAGAGTTTTCATTTACCATCAGAGAAATAAGCACAAGAACTGGTGCAAGGGTACAGGAACATTGTTTTGTTGGTAAATGTATATGTGGAATGACTTTTTATGTATCTATTTTCTTAACTACAAGCTAAAGTAAATGTAGTTTCAGAAGCTTTTTTTTCTTTCTATCTTGACTATCCAGTTGAAAATAAATTGTTTTCAGCTTGTTTGTTTTTAATTCTTCATTTCATGTTGCTTTCAAGGAAATGTCACCTCTCAAGAGCAAAAGGTTAAGTCATACAATGCTGAACTATATAATCAGTCTGCTTGACAAGCCTAGGCTGCTGAAAATATTAAAGAATGAGCACCTGACTAGTAGACAAGCCATCTCAACTGACAAAATTTCATTTTTCCATGTTTTAATTATTCTCATGAGTCATCCCATCTTCATATACATCAGCATTGATGCTACCTCATGGCTGGTAAACACCAGCAATTTATTTTCTTCAAACCAGAATCTACAATTAGTAATGAAATTTCCTGAGTCTGTCCCCATTGCACTGGTGTGATGAAAGACAAAAGAGCTCTGCCACTCAGATTTGCATTGCTTATTCTAGCCAAAACCTTATTAAAAAAGCTAGCAAAAATGTTTTGACACAGACAAGATTCCAAAGTATAAGGAGCCTGTTTATTTACAAGAATGATCTATACAACTTATGAAATATCTTACTGAATTTCAGACTGCCTTAGATTTAGGAGGTTTTGTTATTCAAACACACAAAAAAACAAAACAAAAAAAAAAAACAAAACAAAAAAAAAAGTGAGGTAACTGCAGCTAATTTGCTGTTTGGAGTGCTTGGAGAAAGTGGCAATTCATTTTGTGGCTCTCATTTAAACACCAAGAGAAGATATTGTGATCTGTGAACTAGAACAGAAACATTATTGTTATGTGACATAGTGTAGAAATTCATATCAATGCAAATGAGGGGGGAAAACTGTTAAATAAAATAAACTGCTACTTCAGTACCTGTGGGTATTTTCCTTTGACCTATCTTCAGGAAAGGATGCTCCTTTAAATTCCATACTGATTTTTGGGGTAGATAAGTAAATGCTTTCCACCTTTCAAAGGCAACCTGCTGTTTGCTGTCCATATTTTTTCAAATTTAAAATAACAAGATCAGGAAGAATAGCAAACTTATGTACATGACAATAGAAAGCAATATTTACAATGTTTTACTGATGAAAATGTGTTTGAAGACCTTCTTTGTATTCACTTGTTTGAACAAATAATTAATTCATGCTGAAGCCTCTTCAAATGCATGGATATGACATGGTCTACTCTTGATCACAAAGAAAACAACATGAATGCTGGTCCCCTCTTCAGTGCTGGCTTCCTCACTGACCTGTACTGTGTGCTTGTCATTCTTCATAACTATGAATTCAAATATTGGAAATGGGAAACAGACACTTGGCATTCTTTGCTGGAAATCAGATTTAAAACCATGGAAAACTAAAAGTCTGAATGTGATTACAGATTTAACTACAAGCATTAGGGGTGAAAAAATGTAATAATCCTTTAAGGTATCAGCAGAATAAGGTCAGAACAGTGTAAGAGTCACAAAAATTTACATATAACTTGAGGAAACAAAACAAAATAGCATTAATTGGCCTCAGAATAATACAATAAATGTTCCAGGGGTCATGTATGTTTGCTCTTTGACTTGGCACACTGATGTTTATTATAGTTCAGTATTTTGTTGTGATAAATATCCATTCACAAGTCAAGCCCTGATTCAGCAGTATGTCGACATTTAATCACATACTGAACTGCAAAATATTTACTTAATTATTTTATTGGGTTGCAGCATAGACATAATCACTACTAGATCTATTATTAAATTATAAATATTTAAATTAGTGAATCTAGTAATATTTGCTATATATACATTTGAGTCATAACTTCAAAACCAATGAGTATTTCAGCTGAAAAATTTAACACAAAATGACAAAATACAAAGGGTAAACAATGTCCCTGTTTGCTACCATTGGATTTACATCAATAGCTTTGATGCTGTCATCAGCTCCCATGCAGTTTATATGTATGGCATTCCCTGCATCATCCCAGCCTGTCCTGCTGTATCCTGAGCATGGTTTATTGCACCTGTGACATTGTTGGAGCCTTTTGCTGAAAAAGAGAAACACCAGACTGGACACCAGAAGATTACAACTAATTGTCTACTGGTTGGCTTAGTCAATGTCTTCTTGTTTTAGTGCCTCAGGGCAAAATTCATCCTTCAGGCACTGCTTTGAGAAAAGAATGAGGAAAAGTCACTAAGGCAGGAGCAGTCCCTTGAGGATGCTCCACCTCTCAGGAACTGCACCAACAGCAAGACTTCTTCTGCTGACTCAGCTACACTGGAACAGGTGGGTTTGGAGTAACAGTAGAGGCTATAGGGTATAAAGGAAAACAGGAATATATAGTGTATGTTCCCATACATGTGTTTATAGGTTTTACTCCAAAGTTCTTTACTAAAGTAAAAAACAAGGGCCAAGAAGTTGCAATTATCTTATTTATCATTTTTAGGCTAATGCTAGTTATATTGAATATTATAACTAATGCAAATGAGTTGGTAATTTGGCCCTACTCTGAAGAGTTACAACAACACAGGGAATGCAAAACAGAAAATAAAACCTGCACGTCATTCTTGGGATCTGAGAAAAAATGCTTTGTTCCCTGCTGCTTTTCCCCACACCACAAGCACAAAAAAAGGGGAAAATAAAAAAAAAAAAAAAAAGCTGCAAAGATCAAATAATTCAATGGTTGGTCAAACTTGGCCGTATCAAGAGATGCAAAACAGTCTTTACCAAAAACAACTAGAGCACAAAAATTAATCTAAATGATTCAAAGTAGTGCAGTAGTCTTTCACAGTAAAAAGACTTTACTGTTTACATTTGTTACAGTAACAGCTAGTAATAATAACATTTTGTTCTTTGAGTTTACACGGGACATTTTAGATTCACTATGCGGAAGGATACTACAACAGACAGGTGGGTTTTTTCCAAAGGGAGGTGATTAGGTAAACCAGAGGAGCACATAAAATGCAAATGCACAACCTAAAACAACATAATTTTTCATGCTTTCTGATATTTCATGTGTTTTTTCCAAACATGTAATTAGCTCATATATTTCCATATACAGTTTTATATTTAATACTATCCTAGATATTTTATTTAATAAGCACTAAAAGTAGTAGTGTAAATAGAAAAAACCAGTAATTCCTTCATCTTCCCACATTTTTTAGCTGATTAGACAACATTATAGCTTTCACAGAAGCAAATACTATAATTAAGTCTATCAATTTCATTACAACTTCACTGTTCTCACCTGATCATCCTCCTTCTCCAGAAATATCCTTCTGTACCTCGATTCAACCAAAATAGCATTTGGAATGTATCATTGTAATTTGTGGCTTATTGTGAATGCTGTTTCTAGAAAGTCCACCAAAACCATGTTCATCCCTGTGATTTGGGTGTACAGGACCGAAGAATACAAAGAGGGGCCCACATGCAGCCTTGGGGACACTCTGCCTTGGGAAGGCTGCTGTGGCTCCTGCTCCTCATCACCCACAGTGTCCTTGCTGCAGAACTCACACCTGCATGGGAGGCAGCTCAGCTACCAGAGCACGCAGCAGGTGCTGCCAAGCAGGCCCTATTTGCAGCACAGAGAGCTGGGAGGTGACTAGAATCCATGAGATGATGCCATGCTGCTGCCAGCAGAAGAGGCTGTCCACTCCTGCCCACTGCTGAGGCACCTCCTCATATGCTCATCTGGCTGCTTACCTTGCCCAATGCCCAGCCCATTCAGTTTGCTGAGCTGGCAGAAAACCAATACAGAAATAAATGATTTTTTAAAAAGTTCATTTCTGCTGGCATATTGAGCTGGATCCTGGCTTCAGAGAGAGAGGAGAACTGCACACTCAGGGATGAGGGGGACACGAGGCAGAGCAGAATGCCCTCTTCTTATGCCAGCAGATGGATGAGGTCAGTGCTTTCTTCAGAGCTCACCCCGAGGTTACCAACAGTCAATTTCAACAGCAAACAGTTTTCTTAGATGATTAAAAGTTAAACCAAGCCCTTTAGAGAGGACAGGTCCACAACTGAGGGGTCAATAATCTCAGTGGGAAGCTAAGGACAGCAGGCAGGTAGAAGCAGACCAGGGCAGGGACCCCCTTGCCTATCTGAGCTGATTGACAATAGTACATCTTCTTTTGAGAGAAAGTTAAGAGAGCTTAAACTTAGGACATCAAAATGTAACAGGAAGGGTAAATAGTTAGTGAGAATTGGAGACTAGAGTCAGGAGAATTTTCAGCTGAAACTTTTTACTCAGTGACATGAAAAGCAGCAACTGGATCTGATGGCATCAAACACCCCTAGGACGAACCCATGCTGGAGCCCTCACACTGTCAGCTACATGTTGATGGGTACAAAGGTCATTTCTCAATTACTGATGTAACCAATAACAATGGTTTTTCAAAAATTTTGAACAAAAAATCGAGTTTCCAGTGAGTTACCTTCTCCCAGTACTAAGGCTGTCATTTCTCCTTAAAACACATATAAATTTTTTCAGTCTCCCAGGACAGTGAAACTACTCTGCATGAATGATTCCTTCATATGAAAATTTCTCTTATGGTTTGTAGGCATAAATGGAGTTCAGGAGTCATGTCTGACAAAGAGGATGTGCCTCGTGAGACTGCCAAAGCAATTCACATGCAGTTTATGAAATGAGGGTGATTTTATAAAACTGCTGTGCCACTGAAAGCCTCTATGTATGTGAAGTGTGCTATTTGTGGTAGTGCTTCTGTCATTTAGCTCTGAGTTCAGACAGAGTGAGCAAACTGTTGCATGGAGAAGACCCCAATAGGTGAGAAACACTGGATAGGATAAGGACTAGGCATGACTTGTTAAAGCAGTTTCTTGCTTTTTAATTTAGAGAGAACTTTTGTGGCAGAGAAATTTCCCTGGATGGCTTACAGATTTTGGTTGGTGACCATCTAAATAAAAATAACCAAGGCAGTGCTGGAAGCAGAGATCAGAACTACATGCATTTGCTCCCAGAGGAGAGCCCTGAACAGACAGAAAAATCTCCTTATCTTCTCCTGGAGAGTAGCTGAATTTCAAAAGAAACACAGTGCAGAGTTTTTCTCTAAAATCATCCATAAAAGTTACAAGATTTATTATGACTCATGTTTATACCTCCAAGGGCTTAAAATGAGACTTCTTCAGCTGCCAGGGACAGAAGCAACTTCAAACTAAGCTGAGGCTTAGATACACTCTCTGAGTTCAGCTCCCAGAGACAGTCACCTGACTTAAGATCCTTTTGGATCTGAACCCAAGAGTCTTAACTGCATTTCCCTGGCTGCACTCACCTAACATCTTTCCAAAGTCAGCTACTCAAAAACTGGTCTTGTTCTTGTACCACACACAAAGATCATTCTTCTTTAGACAGTTTGTTCTTTAATTTAATGTTAGATGTTGTAGTATATGGACTCATTTGCAGATAAATTCACAATATCTTATGAAATTATGGCAATGGAATAACATTCTGCTCTTTGTACTTTGGCCTCAAGAAGTGTTATTTTTCACTAAGTATAATCACATTAAAATAAATATACTTGCTCTCTCATTCTGTCATTATAGATTATCGTTATGGCCTTGCACTAATGTGCTATTTTCCACATGTCCAGGGATTTACAGGACTCCCTCATGCTTTGAAACAAGCCATTACATACACAACAAAAGCACTACTCTTAGTCTAATCACTGTTGCTTTGCCTCTTTTTTCCCAAGGCTGCTTTATTTTCTGGAACCTTAAAATGCACTTACAAAAATCCAATGTACCTGGTGCCTATTTCTTTAAAAAATCCTGTGTAAAATGGCAGCAAACAGCAATAACACATGGTTAAAATCAGCCACCATAGAATTCTAGAATATTCTGTGCTAAAAGTGACCCAACAGAGTCACTTTTTTTTTTTTTTAATTAGATAGTTGTCTGGAAGATGAAATGAGGAACAAATCTTTAAAGCATCTTTAACAATTCTTTGTTTCAGATCCAGTCTGATCCAAAGCACTGCTGGCAGCTGCACTATTAACGTGTGTTATCCACAGAGAACTGAGCAGAGAGAACTCTGCTTTTCTTTCTTTCTTCTTCTCTCTCAAAAATTCACTGAAACTATTAGAGATGTTCCAATCCCATGCTCCAGATGGGAGAGCACAGAGGAACACATGATGGCTCACTGCTACTGATGTGTTTTTGTTCTGTCCAACAAATACTGTTAGTCTGGCCTAAGTACTCACTTGAAGGCACTGGGAAATGCTCCAAAATTCCCCAGTTCAGATGTGCCCAAAGAAGGTCTCTTGGCTATATTTACTTTTAGAATCCTTTGCAGTCCCTACTGACACACACCTCACACCGATTTCAAAAGGAAATTTTATGAATCCACACTGACACTTTCAACAGGGACACTTTCAGTACTGACACTTTGAACACTTTGACCTTATGCTTTTATAAGTGTAGCATCTTTAGCCCTTCCATTCCTGCATATTGGCTGGAAATAAGTACTTTGGTTACTTCTCTTTGATAGTGGCTTCTGCATAAATTCAACAGAATAGATAAGTTACTCAGGCTAGTCATGTGGAAAGGATGCTGAGATAAAACACTGAGACGAAATAAATGGGGTGGACAAGAGGCTATTGTACTACAGCATTTGCAAATGCCATCAAGGAGTCCAGAGGATATACCTGGTCTAGGCAAGTAATGGGAATAAACTGTGCTGCAAAGTAAAAAAAAAAAGCTGATACGCAAGACAGAGGGAGAGAAGCCACTGGGGAGGCATTCACAGGGCAAGTTTCTGACCCTCCCTCCAAGCTAGCTCAGGTGCCACCGCCCTGATGGCATTTTGGAGAACAGCAGCAGCCAGTCTGTCTCTTCTCCTGGTGCAGCATGGGCAATCCCTGACTTTGACAGCAAGCAACAACTGGTCAAGGTGTGCCAGGAGGCATCGTACTGTCAGAGCCAGTCAGAGTGCCTCAGAGCTGGGTGAAAAAGCAACAGGGATCTGCCCACTGAGAACTGTAAAACAGGCAGTGGCTGCAGGAGGATGAGCAGATGGAGCAACAAAGCAAGATCTGAGGATAGACCTGGTGTCTGTGGACAGGGCAGGGAAGCAATAGCTAATTCTGGAGCCTATCAGGAGACCATAGTCCCAAAAGAATGCTGGATTTGCTGTATGAGCACAGCCCCAAGTCCTGATATTGGGTTTTGTCTTTCCTCAGTCTGATGTCTTACAAGTGAAAGAGAAAAGATGCTACAGGGATATTGCATCTTCTGCCCTCTAAACATCACTACCAAGAGCTGAGACAGATGGAGGTGTCTCTCTGCCTCTAATGCTTGAATCAGCAGCTTTTGTACAAAGTACCTTCAAAGTTGCTCAAGCTTCAGAGTAGCTTGTTTATGACTGCTGCTACCTTAATGAGTGCTGAACTTGTGGTGGAAATGTCCAGCTGCCTGTCTTTGTGGAGATGGACACAGATATAACCATCATTTGCTCTAACACTAATGGCAGAAATAGTGGGATGTACAGTTCTTCCAAAAGGTTGTTATTGTTGAGCCTTGCAGTGCTCAGCATTAAACAGGAGGTCTTGAGAGGTGAGATTTTGCTAGAATTACCTACAGGGACTACTGATATCTCTGCTAAAGCAAAGTAAATGGCAGGAAGAGAAAAGATCTGCTGGAGAACAGAAGAGAGAGAATACTCAGAAGCTGATTAATACTCCACTGGCTACCATTCAGGAAAGGAAAAAATCTTCAGAACTTTCAGTTTTGACCAAATAAAAGGCTGAAATATTAATTGTTTGAGACACACATATGCCAAATGGTTTTCACAAAATATTACTGTCATGTTTTCTTATATTTACCACAATATGACTTATATTGGCCTGCACTGGCATACTTCTAGATATGGGTATAGTGAGGGCTTATGCATTACTAGGACAGAGTGCCTTAAGTTTCTTTGCTGAGTGGGTCTACTGTGCTGCAGTACCTTCAAAACATATTAGGAACTGCTCATAACTCCTGTTTCTAAAAAAAGATTGGGCAAGGGGCAGGGAAGGGGTGGGGGGAAGCCTTAGGGTAAGGAAGCAAGAGGTCTGACTCAAAACGTAGATTCAGTTTGTTTCCAAGGTAGATTAAAGGAAGTAGAGCACTTGGGTGTTTCAAAGTTATATTAATCATTCTCCAAAATTCTTCAGAGGTCTATCTTTGAAAGAAACCTGCATTGATAATAAGAAAACTAGTTTTGGAAAACAATCACTGGTTTGGGATTAGGGGAATTTGATAAGAAAGATATCTGTGTGAGTCAAAGGAGTTAAGGCACAGTAGCCAGCAATGAAGAAGATGAAGTCTTCCATTGGATTTAAACTGGTCATCTCAGGTTTTGTGTCTTTAACCAAGCTGCACCTGGTATTGCTTATAAGGAATGAAGGATAAATCAGACACGACATTTACCATGCTTTCATGCAACTTCCTATAACTTTTGTTTAGATTACTTGCTGTAATGGTGACTTTGTATAGACACGTCCTCCTAGGCAAGAAACACTCATGATTTGTAATGAGCCACAGCAAAAGGTAACAGAGTTTAGAACTGACAAGTGCCTCACAGTCATATTTAAAGGGTTTGCAGACTTTGCCCTTTTGTGCTCCTCCACTAATACCCAAGTGGGACACAGGTGATTAGCAGCTTGGAGAAGTAGTGAGGAGCACTAGCAAGATAAAAATTGGCTACTTGTCCAGTAGTCTTCTGTCTGGTTTCCAAACTTGAAACCTAGACACTGCCTGTTTGTGCCCTCAAACCAAGAAACTCAGAAACCCTCTGTCTGGTACCTTCAAACCAAGGGGTGCCACGAGCGAGACAGCCAGTTCTGGTGGCAGCAAAAGTCACTTTTTCCACAAGGACCAGAGGTGTGAGAGACATGGCTGGCAACAAGGTGGATATCTGGTGTACAGCTGAATCCCAAACCACCATTGGAAGGAGCCCATGGGGAGAGGATTGTGTGAACTGCCCTAGCAGGCAGATAGTGGCTTGGTCTCATAGATCCCTTGATCTAGGAGAATTCTTTGCCTACATTAAAGCACAAAGATCCTCAAGTGATTTAACAGTTCAAGAATGTCAGCTCATCACTGCAAAGATTATATTTGCACATAAACACCTGCATTCATACAAAGAGCTCACGGTTTTTTGGAAGAGTGGCACAGATTTTTCTGTTGCTTGAATTATTGCCAGTATGAGTTAGCCTCCTATATGCACCTTTGTTTTCATTCCAGAGGCTGCAGGGACATAATAAACCTGGAGCTTAACACTTCTTAGTGTGGAGGTGTTAAGTTTGAATTTAAATAAATATGGAAAATAGATATATCTAGTCATCTTTTTTTGGTATTCCTCATTATCTCTGTAAAAATTTTCAGTCATTCAATAAGATAACAGAAAATATGGTATATCACTGTCAACTCTTTTTATTTTATTTTATTTTCCCTAATTTCTTCTTGAGGATCCAGATCACTAAATCAGGATAAATAAATTTCCTTTACAAAAGAGTGTTCTTATCTAAACTTGAAAAGAAATTTAAAGCGAATGTAATTGAAAGGCTCAAAACCCAAGTAAAATCCAAACAGCAAAAGTATTTTAATAGCAAAAAACCAACATAATTTTTAAACAATCCTATGATTTTTTGAGGCTGACTCATGATTCTGTAATGTTTAAAGTTGGCAATACTGATACCCTGTGATTTAGATGACTAATCACAGACTGAAAAGCTAATAATCAAAGTAAGCAGTTTGTGAAGTACCCACAGACTAGAAAATATGTTTCTCAACTACTCAGCAAAGGCTTATGTATAAATTGACAACAAAGAGAATCAGTTTATATAACTGTTTCACAAAGAGAGAAAAGAGCTAATCAGTTAATCAGTTATTTTATTTGTATCACATAATGCTACCAGCTGCAGTACTGAGTGTGAAGAGGGAAGAGCATGAAATGGAGAGAATAACAGGGCAGCTCTTCAGCACTGCATTCACAGGGGAGTGTGGATGAAATTCAGCAAGCAAAATTCAAGAGTAAAAACTGTCTGAAGTAAGACTGCAATTACACTGCACACCAGATGAGAACGTACCTGGGGGAAGGAGGGAGGCAAGCCCAAAAAGAAGTCAGGAGAGATGCGATCTTTTGGCAACAAAGAGTTAAATCTGGTAACAAAATGCAGCCCATGACAGACAGCTATGGGGAAGACAGAAGAGAATGAAAGCAAGAGATAAAACATCATTTGCAGACAGGTGGAGGTAACAGGGGTGACACCTGGTTTCTTGGTGGGTTTTCTGATTAGATCCATTTTTTGTGCGCAGTAGTTCTCAGACGGGCTCTTTCCAATCTTTTCTCTTATCTGATGGCAAGCAGACAGCAGAAAGAGGTATATGTAGCACGAGCTTGGCACCAGTTATATTTCCTAACAAGAAGATGGATTTTTTTCGGAAACTCTGCTCATAGCAAAGTGATGTTGGCAGAAGTTAAAGCATCCAGACATATTGAAGCTGCTCAATCAGCCTAGTTCCCTTAAAGGAAGAATGAAAAGGAAGGATGATTTCTAATTTTCAGAAGTCAAAGACGAACTGAAGAAATACAGATAATATGATGGAACTAAAGTATTGGCTTGCAAAGGCAGAAAACAAAACCATTTTGAAGAGAAACACTGCACGGTTCTCTGAATTAGTATTTTTGTTGCTACTTCATTGCAAAATATAAAGAATGTGCAGCATTGGCCCACAAATTTGTATCCTCTTTATATAAAATGTATATTCTCTTTATCTAAAATTCAATAGGGCTGTTAGTAGTTTCATAAAATTTTCCCACAAAGGCATATTTAATTACAAGTCTGCCAAATGGGAGTTTTGCTTTCTTTTGAAGAACCTTTTTTAGGCAGGGTATTACACTGGTAGGATCTCTAGCCTGATCCTACATGGAAGCTCATATATTCCTGGGAAAAGGAAAAGATGGCACACACTGTTTGAAAATCAAGGTTCAATAAAAGCAAGCAAACCCAAGAAATTGGAGTGGAGAAAAATGATTCATCTGTATTAGGGCTTCCTATAGTAGCTGTCACTGATCAGCCATCATTGCAACATCTAAAGTGCTGCAAAATTGGAGTGGATCCCAAAATTCAAAGGAAGATTGCAGACTAAACTGGAAAGACAGAGGGACGTATTTCACAGCTGTCATCTAGATAGGAAAGATATTCCATTCCTTACTCCAGATGGAGAGCAGCTCACATTTGGACACAGGGAGTGAGGAGGTGACAGAAATGTGGGGATCCATTCATGAGCTGCATGTACAGTGCAGCTCTTTTGAACACGATGCAGTAATGTACCAGGAAAGGCAGGGGGGCATCAGCATAATTAACCCCCTCATGCAGGAAATGTAGGGGTCACTGAAGGCAGCACTGTTGCATGCATGCCTCACATTCAGAGTGTTTCTGCTTTGCTTTTACATTTATTTTTAATAAAAGCCTTAAGATTAGCTATGGCACTCTGACTGCATGAGACCCTTGTTTGGTGACAACTTTCTGCCTCTGTTGACATAATTTCTTAATTAACTGTAAGTTAGAGATTTACTCAATAATATAAATATTTCTACAGAAAGGCATTCAAGCACACAAAGGAAAAGTATTTACATAAATATACTGGGGAGGGTGGCAGAAATGTCCATGACAAAAAGTCCTAAAAACACTTCATGAAAAAAGAAAAAAAGAAAAAAAAGGAGGGGAGGAGATTGTCCTACTCTGCTCTGTACTGGGCTTGTCTCACTTTTAAAATTGTGTGCAGTTTTGGGGGCCACAATATTAGATACTAAGCTAAAGGAGAGGCACAAGGATGGTGAAGTGCCTTGAGTGGAACCTGTATGAGGAGCTGCTGAGGTCACTTGGTCTGTTCAGCCTGGAGAAGAGGAGACCAAGGGGAGACCTCACTGCAGTTACAAGCTCCTCATGAGGGGAAGAGGAGGGGCAGACCCTGATCTCTTCCCTGTGGCCACTGGTGACAGGACTCAGGGAAAGTGCCTGAAGCTGAGTCAGGGGAGGTTGGGAGGTTTAGGCTGAATCAGGAAGGTGTTTCACATCCAGAGGTGGTTTAGGCACTGGAACAGGCTGGCTCCCCGGGGAAGTGGTCACAGCACCAAGACTGAAAGAGTTCAAAAAGCATTTGGACAAGACTGAGGAACAGCACATGGTGTGATTCTTGGAGTGTCTGGTGCAGGGATTGGATTTAGATTCAAATATCCTGATGGATCCCTTCCAACTCAGCATATTCCATGATTCTTGATTCCATGAAATGTACATGAAATGGAAAAAAGTTGCTAAAAAGGTTCATAAAGAGCAACTCACCATGCAACACACTGACAATAAACTGACAAAAGAACCCTTTGTATTTTCGACGCGTGTTTTTAATAAACAGAGTATTTCAATGCATTTATTTAGCTGAAAAAAATCATAAAATTAATGCAAAACATATAAAAATTAAAGTGAAATACATTTTGATTATTTTGCCTTCATATATAAACTTTGTAGAGCATATCCTGTATATTCTATGTGTTCTTACTATTCATAACATTTGATATGTGTTTACAAGACACGACATTGTTCCACCCAGCTCACCTCTACCTAGATGCTTGTAAACTCACATACTGATCTAATAATAGACATTAAATATGACAGTTTGGGGATCGCCTTGGGGAACTCAAACATTTCTATTTAATTTCATGAACACTTTGCAAGCTTATACACTTGTTTATGGTTTTTATTGCAACCTTGAATTGTTTGTCTTGCTTCAAGGAGATACTGATATATGAGGGGAAGTTTGCATGTGTTTCTCTCTTCTATTTTCCCTAAGAATAAAGTCTGATTCATGTATTAAAGGCTTTGCCAGAAGCCTGCCTGTCCCTGACTGAAACTGTCACAGCCTCTGCAGAATGAAATGGCAGCATGGGGGAAATGCAAAGGGATTGTGCACAAGCTGTTATGAGACAGAGTCTTGACACAGCTCTGGAGGGAAAAAGGAACAGCACCCCCGAGCTCAGCCCTCCAGAGAGACCTCAGCCTTGGCCTCTATATCCACAGGAGTCTTTGAGTGCTGCTAAAGGTCAGGCCACAGCAACCAAGGGTTTGGACGTAAATCAGGGAGTTCTGGAAATCAAGATTAGCTCAGCTCTAGAGGGATGGTTATGAGAAGAGATCAGGACAGCAGGATGCCTCCACTAGAGTAACTGCAGTAGAACAGCAATGCGTGGTGCAGCAAGCTCTGGAGTCATCTTGCAGAGAGGAGGCTCCCAGAATTGCACTGAAACCCTATCAGAAACGCCTTTATCTCAGGGAACTGCTCTGCTCTTCATTAGCTCACTACAGCTGTGTATCTCTACCTGAACAATTTATTTCTTCTGTGAAAAAGTGTAAAATGTGGATGCATAATGACAACGAAATCCAAAAATTGGCAGTGCTTTATGCATGAACATGAATTCTTGCATTCCAGCCTGCATGACACCCAACAAAAAGCTGTCTCAAATCCACCAGCACTCATCTGCCTCATTTCACTCCCTATGCTCACATCCCTGCTTGCTCTGCAGGCTCTCAGATGACCACTGAAGTATCCGTAAGTAGAATCCTTTGCTGAAGGCCTGTTAGCCTCCAACAAATCTGTGATTTTTGGTAGAGAAAGGGAAGAGGCAGCTGTCTCACAGTACTGCTTGGGTACACTTGATCTCTGAGAACTGCCAGGATATAACCCACAACTCCCCCACTGATGATGATGCTGTCAGATCCCTGATGCACAATTACCAGACTGTTTAGAAGCGAGTGACTGTGGCCCCAAGGAAAAGCTGAAAGCAGACAACCAGCAAGGCTGCAGTGCAGCAGCTCTGGGCCCAGGGCTGCGATGGTGAGCTCCTCACACAGCAGCAGTGAGCCTGGGGACCAGAGAGGGCCGTGGGCAGGAGCCCCTTGGTTGGACAGGGACCCCCAATGCCATAGGGAGCTGGGAGCACCAAAAAGCCAAACCAGCACAGCCATGAAGGTGCTGTACATACAGCGGATGGGATTCACATGACTCATATTCATGTTCTCCATAGGCAACAGAAAGAAGCAGGCACCCTGAGAGAGACATCCAGATGGGTTTCTATGGCAGACAGATGAGCCATCTCTGAAAGCCTGTTCTCTCTTTAACTGCAAAGGCTGACTACGCAGGATCCACAGCAGTGTACTCTGTGGCTCAAAAAATTGAAAATTATTGCACCACAGTGAGTTTGACTCTATTTTCCAAATATACACCTTATCTAAAACTTATATATATTCTGAATTTTGAAAACAATTTGTTTATTTCTCCTGGTTTAAATACTTCAGTTACCAGTCAGTTTTGCATTTTGCTTCTTTTATATTGTATGATAATAGTCATGAAAGATTTTTATTATAATATTTATAGGCATATTTACACACATTTATCTAGCCTACATATAAACATGTGAATGCGGATTTTTAAAAAATGGTCTCAGCCTTCACTGTCAAGTATCATTGCTGTTTTTAAAAGCATTCATATGAATATTTACATTTGAAAGTGTGCTACTAGAAATTTCACATGCTGCATCTCAAATGCATATAATGGTATACATCTTGTTTTAGTCAGTAGACTTGAGCATAGTCTGTTCCATATTTCGCTGGTTTCTTCTGAAACCTTTGAAAGAGAAATCAGTTACCAGTGATTTCAAGAGGCTTTGGACTGGACTTCTTATTATCTTATTAAGACAAGTGGCCCAGTTTACTTCTATTTTAAAATTTTCCCTACGTTGGAAGGTACAGTAATAGCACTGTCACTCTGAGAACTGACATACACCTCACCTGAAAAGACATGTTTGGAGAGATAAAATACACATTTGGAAAGAAAACCCTGTAATTGCTGCAAAAGTCACAGGTACCGAGAGGCTGGAAGCAAGGAGCAGCAAATGTGGTGCCTGACCTCAGGCTTATTATCTCTTTCATCCTGCTGTATCATCCACTTCTACCTAGGCTGATGTTCATATTTCAAGCTCTACATAGAGAGCTGATGCTAAATTCCCAAGTCCCTCACCAAAACTGATGTTAATGTAACTTAATTTTCAGCCATAGGTTCTTGCTGTGTTGTTGCTTGCAAGGTAGGAAAGCATGCTCCTGTCAGATCCTTTTACTCTGCTCTAGATTCGTGTTCAGCAGTCTGGGGACCTCCCCACCTTCCTTTCCTCAGGAACAGACATCCCTGCTGGCATGCCCTCCCCAGAGCTCTGTGCCTCAGCTGCTGTAGGTTGTCCCCCAGGACCCCCCCCCCCAGCACCTCCGTGTCTGCTGGGACTGCCACCAGCACCCTGCAGCACTCAGACTGCCACCCTGACAGCAGGGACAAAGCTTCATCTCAGCTTCTGCCTCATACTCCTTGCTCGCATGCCTTCAATCTTCATTCTCAGTTCATTCTATTGCACTTGAATTAACAAAGCAAAATAATGAACAGAAACTATTTAGAGAAGAATCTACATAATTTTGTAGAATCTATGTGCCTTTTGCATGCTTTACCAGCCATGTTTTCATTTAGACCGCTGCCAAAGTGCTGAGCAGCTTTCAGTCAATAACCAGTCTCTGCAGATCCCCCCCAGGAAAAGACATAGTCAAACCTGAAAATGAGACAGTTGTTTATTCCTCCTAACACGGTTGTAGGTTTTAATCAAAATACCCTGTGATACCAAGCCAAATACTTCAGAGAAATCAAATTGCTTCTGTAGCCACACAGTTGTTTCCATCAACCAATCTATAGTCCTGTCAAAGAAACATAACGGATTTATTTGACAAGTCTTCCTTGCTGTCAAACCATATTGACTGGCATTATTTATGTTTGTTAACCTATCCTTTCTGTTGAGTCTTCCAGGGTAACAGTTCCAGTATTACAGTGGAATCCAGATTCATGTAAGAGGGGGCTGTGGATGTGTTCCAGGTCCCATTTTCTACCCTTGACATCTGAACAATATTGTAGCACTTTTTGAAGTTTCTGAAGTCTTCTTAGCTCTCTGGGATTCACACTAGTGGTTCAGAAGCAGCCTCAGCTATTTCCTCCATAGCTTTTGTAGGGCGGATTACTCAGAACTGACAACCTGGAAAAGCTTGGAAGACTTCCATCACCCAAGGCAGGGTCACAGCTTTCACAGAGAACTCTCTTCCTTTTGCCAAGACAAAAAGCAGTGCTCAGCCACCTCACCAAAAGGGAGAGCTGGGCTGGAGAAGCAGCGAGTGCCCTGAAGAGTCAAGGTTGCTGTGCCCATTGTTGCTACTCCTGTGCATTCTCCTCAACAGGGAATGCACACCTTTATTACCATTTTGTCATTTTCTTCTGAATACAATCATAATTAGCGTAATTATTATGCAAAGAGATCCAAGAAATTGCTGCAGAACATGAACACTTCCAGATGGGTTTCTCAAGGTGAAATGCTGATGGGAATACAATTGCTACTACACCTCCTAAATAGGCATCAATTCAATGGGAGAAAATGAGGCAACCTAACTTCAGCTCTGGTGGGAGAAAATAAGGAGAAAGAGCTCAGATTATATCATAAGGACAGGGAGGAAATCAAAGGGTAATGATTGCCTTTTGTGTTTTAAATGCAGTGTTTTGTCTGTCAGATTCATTCATCTGATACAAAGAAGAGCAATATCATACACTTCCAAGATAAAATCAATTATGTATTAACTTAGAGTTTTACAATCTCATTCTCCACAGAGGCTTTAATGGGACTTACATATAGCATAATTCTTATTCCAGATCTCTGAACAAAGCTAAATTTTACTGACAGTTCAGTGTACAAATTCCAATCTATGGTTTTTTCTGCATTCTCGGAGAGTATAAAATTGTAAAGACCATCTCTGCTTGAAGTAGAATATGAATTTTGAAACACAATTAAAATAAAGGAGCAAATCAGACTAGTTTGATTTAATTCATTACCTCAGAGCACTTTTATTTACGATAACCTCCTATATTTTATGTCAGTTTTTTAAATAAGTGAAATAAGCTTTGTTCCTCAAAAACTTCCAAACTGTGGCCAAGTTAGCCACATTTTAATTAGTTTCTTAATTTATCTCCATTATGAAATAAAATAAGGAAATAACTCTTGTTGCTGTATTCCATTAAAGTGTTCCTGTAAACTTAAATACTATTTTGTTAACATGGCATTCCAAATTTCAAGCAATCTATTTTGGTAAAAGCTAAAAATAATATATCACATTTCAGGTTATCTTCATTTGCCAAGTTGCCAGAACTCACAAAAGTACAGCAGAATCTGCTGGAAAATTTGCAGAGTTAACAATACTTAGCTCATTTTCAAAGGGAAAAGTTCATTTTCATTTCCAAAAAGATTCTTTCAGAAAACCCTTGTTTTGTTTTGGTTTTGTTTTGGGTTTTTTTTTTTTTTTTTGAATGCTTGAGGCATTTCAAGTTGAATTTGAGCTTTTTCTTGACTATGCGAGCTGTCATCATGTTCTGTTATAAGAGTGTTCTCACTAACAAGACAGTAGACAGCCTATAAAACATTTCTTTCATTCCCTCTGAACAGATCAATTCCCATTAAGTCATTCTCATAACATCTCTTAGAGGAAATGGAAATGGAAGGACATCTGCAAGCCAGTGGGACAGTGAGCCTCCATGCAGCAGAAGGCAATGTGTGCAGCACTAATAGCTAAGTTCCTAACTGGATAAAACTTTGCTTTGAGAGCATGGACAATGAAAGGTATAGTTAGTACATTTCATTCAGTGTGTCCAGGGTTTTAGTTTTAAAAGGAGCTGTTATCAGAAAAAAAATGGAACAACAGCCATAATCACTTAGTTTACTTAGTCTACTGACAGAACAGCTGAGTGATGTATACCCAGATGAAAATGTGAAATCTTAAGCAGGAATGAGAGAGAGGTCAAATCACCTTAATCAACTGTGCTTTCTTAAAAATAAACCTGAATTCCTAAGCAACTACTATTTTCCAGAAGATCCTCAGTGATGGTATTTTATGGGGAAAATATGTACATAGTAAAGTCTAGCATGTAAGCAATGACCAGAAGAGCATTAATCACAAGAAACAGTATAGAATGATGGTACTCCCAAGTCTATTTGATGTGGGAGTATCTGATGACAAGAGACAAGTTCCCAGCAACCCCTGCAAGATGCAAAATAGATGATTAATGCAAAAGAATCTGGCAGAGACTGAAATTCATAAAAACCACACAACTTCTTATAAAGTCTAGACTGAAATGCCATTGTCCATGTGAAGAGCCAGATGATTATTGTGTACAGCTTTGACCATGGACATTAGAAAGGCACTACCAAAGGCCAGGGTGTTCAAGCCCAGCTGCTTGCTGCCAGCCCTGTGGATAACAAGGGGTGTCTTCTCTTCTCTCTTCTCTGCTTTGGCTTCCAGATTCCTTGTCAGAGCCCCACCATGCTTGTGTCATGCTTGCTGCCTCTCTGCTCTTGTGTCCCTCAGTGAACATGGATCAGGCATATGCTTAGAATAATTTCTCTAATAAATAACTCTGTATTTTGCATAACTGTGATATTATATAGTCACGTATTATAGAGTGCTGTATGTTTCACTGACAGATAAGGAGGCAAAATGGGAAACATTTATGGGCCCAGGTGCTGCTAGATTCAACAGTCCTCTCTTTCTCCTCTGATTAGCTACTGTAATCAGAAGAACTCCACTAGGGAACTAGGAATGCATCTTCTCATGAAAGCAGTTGCATAAAATGAGAGTCCTGAGATCGTTGTAGTGAACAAAGGCATAGCTTTGGCTATGGAAATAATTGAGTGAGCAATGTGACCTGAAGCACAGTTCCCTTAGGCACTCACTTTCAATCTCCTGGACTTCCCCAGCTGGAATTTTCTTCCATACGTGGCTGCCTATGCTCTTTCTCACAAAATACACTGGAACATTTCAGAGACTGACAGGAGGTAAGGAAATGGGTTTTAAGTTGTTTCCACAGCTGACTAGAGTCAAGTAACCAGCATCTGTCCCTGAGGTGAATGCTCATTAACTTCTTGATTCCTCTTACTACAGCTCCTCTATCTTCAATGGGAAATTGTTGGGGTTTTTTTCCCTTGGTTTATCTTTTAGTTTTTGTTGTATTTTTTTTTTACCGGAGGAGGAAAAATACACAGAATGGGACAGTTAAAAATTAGTTCTTCTTGTAGCACATATGTAAATTTTTCAGTGAGTATGGAGCACCAAGCATTCAGAACACAGACAATCCCCTCCTCAGAGAAATACCCCCAACAACCAGATATAACTTTTTTTTTATCTTGCCCCATTAAGATTTAATTGTTTTTGCAAAAGGAGAAACTCCAAAGGACTTCACCAAAAAGAATAAACTAAGACACTCAGACCAGTTTCTGGTAAACTGGAAGACAGAAGACTGAGCCCCTTTTGACAGGAGAGGAAACTGAATACCTCTACATTTAGCTGGGAATGCTGCTGTTATTTCATTGCTAGAAATTTGGGCTGCTCTCCAGCATTCTTGCTTTGTGCATAGTACTAGTGGGAAAGTAGTTTCAAAGAATGAGCCCCACAGATAAATAATTGTCTATCTTGTAAATTCTAGGATTTAGGCAGGAGATCACAGCTGCTGCAAAATAACTTCCTACTTCTATCACATCTCCTTGAGGCACAGAGTGATTTGAGCTTTAATAGAAAGGAACTGTCTTTGAGGAGCACAGCTGGAGTATGTTTTGTGGGTTTGCTGCTCACAATCCGAACAGGAGAAGGAAGAGGGTAGTGCAGAAATCAAACCCAACAACCCCAGGAATCAAAATGACATAGCAGTTTTTCTCCTTTCCTTGAGTGACATCTCTTAGCACAAGGCTGTGTCCCTTCAGAAAATGAATGAAGGAACCAGGGCCTGTTGAGACTTGCTCAGTGAGTTAGGGTTTTTGTATCATTGTTGGAGGGTTTTTTAAATGCCCATGAGAGTTTTTGCTAAGTCAGGGCTCAGAATAAGTACACTCCTTGCTGGATTTCATCTAGGCTTTGATGAAATAGTCTGGTCTTAGCATCTGCGGTGCCTTGCTCTGCACACAAGCTAGCTAGCATTTCTAGTGTGGTATAGCACAGTACTCTATAAAGGAAGACTAAGTGGAACCAATTGCAAACTCTATTTTACAAATTTTTCAGCATATATAGCAAACATAACTCAGAAGAAAGCAGGCTATGTGGTATATTTATTAATACTCTAGGTTAAATCTACCATGGAAAATCCCACTCAGAACTAATTTCCTTATTTGAAGCTTAAGAAAATAGCACATAATCCACATGATATCATACATTCACTGACTGGATAATAGGTGGAGGGAAGACAGCTTGCATAGAAATAGTTAAGAAGTAGTGGTGACTTCTGCAACAGGTACCTTAGCAAGAGAATACATAGATTTATACATATATATACACATTTACAAAGTCTAGTAGCAGTAGCTATTTGGAACAACTAAATTACCCTAAATCCTAAAAACTTCAGACTGCCTAGGTGGAATTTAATGAGGCAAAGCTAGACTCTAGGGACACAGTTTAGTGATGGACTTGGCAGTGTTAGGTTAATGGCTGAACTCAATGATCTTAAAGGTCTTTGAACAATTCTGCGATTATATCTCTGCAAACATGCTGTCTAATTCTGTTAAGTAAGCAACCAGGAGTTAGATTATATTATTTGAGTACTGCCTGACCATTTATGAAAAAAACAGCAAGTCACTTTTCTATTAAAACTTGATGGACATATATATATATATATATATGTATGTATTTTTTAAAGCTATGCTTATTCTAAGTGTTTAAAAAGAAAGAGACATTTGAAATCTCTGGTCTTTCAGGCATTTTGTATTTGGTATCTGTTTAAGATCCTGTCTTTCATTTACACAAAAGTGTATATCACAGTGGTTTGGCATACTACACAGGAGTGGTTACGAATATAACAAAACAGTTTATCAAAATTTGGAACATGACACAGATTTCGAAGCAGAGCCATTATTCAAGTGATGTATTGCTTTATAAAGCATCATTCACAACCAACAAAGAATCAGTTAAATTCCTATATCACTGGAGTTGTTCATTTCAATCTATTTCAACTGCATTAAGACAGTATCAGTATCAGTGGGCTCTAGTTACAGCCTGTGAGGAGCTTTGTTTCACAAAACGTTGCCAAAGTCAAAATGTGTGGCTCTTCAAGGCAGTTCACAGCCCATGCAGCCATCAGACAGCACTTCACAAAATCCCCAGTAAATATAGAGTAATAATAATAAGAGAAGATTTGAGGCTCATAAGGAGAAAGACTGGCTGTAAAGAACCACCAAAGACAGATGCATTCCTGGTTTTGCAATGGAAAGTTCTGATTTGGCCACCATAAAGAGAAAATACAGTGACTGCAACAGCAAGGCAAGTCTGAAGCAGCATTACCTCTCTGTTCTTTTGTGCCATCCATCTATAACTTCTACTCTTCCAGGGCATTTCTAGCCTTCCAGGGCACAGGGCAATGGTTGATGCAGGGCAATGGCATGGAATATAGCCATGCTCTCCTCCACACAACCAGCAGAAAGACAGAGAATAGCAAAGAGCACAGCAAAGCCCTTGTGCGGCTCTGGGAACATTTGTGCAAGCCAAAGTGCTGTGTGTTAAAATCTGGGAAGTAAATTAGGGCCCATTTCCTGGCATATGAGCTCACAAGGAAGGGCTGGTGTTTAGAGAGCAAGTTTGGCTTCTGTCCCTGATGGAAGGACCAGCCCCAGGATCAGTTCACAGGACATGACTACATTTATCTCAGCTGCTGAACATGAAACTCATGCAGGGCTTTCAGCAGGCTGCAGAGAACCAGAGTCTCCTGCCTTGCCCAGGTCATTCCCACCCCATCACTGTGTGTCCCACAGTGCTGGCAGAGAGGTCAAATCCTTGTGCTGGTTTGCCTCATGCTCACTGCTAAAAAATGGGGTTCCCATTCCCCCCTGGTGCTCTGAAGCTGCTCCTCAGGACCAGCAAGGGCTCTGGCCAGGGTGAGCTGCGCACCAGCAGAGCTGACTGCACCCACCAGTGACAGCCCCTAGAACAGACCCAGAATTTTGATGAAATTACCATGAAAAATGGAAAAAATCTATCCTAAGCCTACAAAGCTAGTGAATCCTAAGTAAAATGTTTCAAAGATTTGACACATCCTGGCAACACAAGAGATAAATCAAAAGCTGCAGTTTCTCCTCGTTTAGTGCTCAGACACAAAACTGAATAGCTTTGCTTTGTAGGTATCATAAGGCAGCTCTTGCCTCATTTTAAGGCAGTTTACATTCTCGTCCTCTACCTGCCCCCCATGCTGCAGCAACACAAGCATTTCATCTGTCCACTGAGCACAACACCAGCTAAGATCACCTATCACATCTCATTAGACCTGCCTAAGCCCTCATGCTTTGCTGGGATACCCATGATCCTCAGGTTCCCAACACCAGGTGCCCAAAGACACCCCACCAGGCCTCCAGCTCCCTTGTCTGACGCGTGCAGCTCCACCACATATCCTGCACATATCCTGGGGAGATGGTATGGACACCCTCAGGCATCTTTAGATCAGTCAGAAGACATCAGCAGCTGGGGTGAGCCATTTGTGTTTTAGAGCCCTTGTGTTAACTGACCCTGCCCTGAATTCACCCGCTGGAATACTTTAAAACTCCTGCCTGGCACCCAAAGAATCCTGGAGCAAGAGGTATTGCAACTTATCTATTCACCATAGGCAGAGCCCTCACCTTGTACCTCTCCAACCACCTGCAAGTTTGAGCTGATGCTCCCTTGTTTCCTTGTCTCTATGTGAGGAGAAAGAGCTTTCCTTGCTCACCTCTTCCCTATTAGTTGTGGCTTTTAGATCTCTCTTTCTTTCCCAGCCTGACCCATTCCAGGCTGTGTAACATTTCAGAAGTTATTCCAGATCTTTCTCTATCCTTCCTTCCCTTTGCTGTTGTTTCCCCCTTTCTGCTATTTTTTTTTAAACCAGCTTAAGGAAAATAAAAATATCTGCTTGGTTTTTATCAGTGATATATTAGCTGCAACCTTTATTTGAGTCATTCCAAGCTTGATTGCTGTTTATTATTTTTAAAAGGAAGGAATGGGTGACTAATGGGTTTAGTCCTCTCTATAATTTGGATCTGTGGTGAATTTCTGTGTGACGAGATTAAAATACAACAAAAAGTAAATATAGGGATCTGTCATTGAAGTTTATGGTGTGCACACCAAAGAGAAAAGGTTCCTTGTATTGGCCATGAGGATAAATAACATCCATGTCCATAGTCCTGGAAACAACTTGCTTTTGCCTGAAATTTAGACTGTCACAGTCAAACTGCCTAACCAAAATGAGACATATATCCATACTCGACTTCAAATGACAGTGGAGTTATCAACTCTTGTGGAGCTTTGCTGGAAGCTTTTACTCCTCTGGTCTGAAAAAGCTGTTCTATGACCGTGAGAGGTAACTAACATATAAGCTGTGTAACATGAAGCTATGATGAAGAAAAAGCACTGTAGCTGCATCATGTCTTAAACTATGTGAGATCAACCATGCCAGAGATGTCATTTATCCTCAAGATACTTCAATTTTTGAGAAAAACCCATAGTGGTTTTTCCCTAGAGTGACTTATGCTCAGGATGGTTTGTGTCAATCAGTTACTCTGCAGCAAAAACACGTTTTTCAAGCCAAAACTGCATGCAGTAGTCAAGGACAAAAAGCAGATATGAAGACAGCAATCAGCTCTTCTTTGGTGTTTGCTGAGCAGTCAAGCCTGGCTGGCAGTTGGACACAAAGCAATTATTGATGTTTAAACAGCACTTTGCACTCAGTTCTAATTTATATATTTAAATAGAAAACACATATTCCACTAAATCTGTTATGTGCACAACCTTCCCCTGCAGCAAAAATTTACTCTTGCAAAGTAAATTTATCTGATCGCAATACTAAGGTTCCATATCATGTTTGCCAAAAGCAAATACAATGCGCTGGCCCTGTCCCCAATTTTACTTGGTGCTTTTCCTTCTTAAGAAACACAATGCTACTAAATTTTCCTGGGTTTCATCTTTTTTTTTTTTTTTCCAATTATATCTGAGGCTGGAGTTATTCCTACAGCAGTTTATAACCCCTTATACCCCCCTCTTTCCCAACATCAATTTTCTTTCCTTAACCTTAGGAGTATCCTAGCAAAGGTGATAATATCCATGGGGAGATTCCCCAAAGTTTGCTCTGCCATGATATACAGTGACACACAGAGAAGATTCAGAACCACTGTCTTGGGTTCTTAAATGGTTTTGGGGCATGGTGAGGGTGGAAGACCTTTGAGTAGCTTAAGCTCTGCTTAAGCCTTCACAAAGCACAGACTGGACTCTGAGCTTGCAAACACACAGGCTTCTTACTTTGCGTGGCTCTTGTAGTTAGCAGTGAGTTCTGGGCATCAGGATAACTGCATGCATTCATATCAGGTGCCAGATATTTTGTCAAGCTACTAGATCTGTAGCTGTAAAGTATCTGATGCTGAAAATAATTACAAGCTGGAAGATAAAACAGTACAAAATAGCATTCAAAGGCTTCTGTACACTGGGGCCACACATTCACAAACAGTGAACTGAAAGCATGACTTTTGAGGTCATTGCATGTTTGCAGCCAGTCTACTCCAGAGAAACCACAACATCTGGTAGTTACGTGCTTAGGCACCTAAGAAAAAAACATTGAAAATAATAATATTTTTATTCAGGCCAGCAAGAGTGGCTACAAAAGAAATATTAGAAAAAACCCAATGGAATAAAGGAGATGGCTTTCAAGATTACAGCTACCTTATATTCAAATAAATATATTTAAATGGCTGGTCTTGGAAAAGGTCATGGTCTTTATGAATAATTCATAATGTATTTCTTACTGGATTACTTTGCATGGGATAACGTGTATCTTCCTCCTTATAAGGAAGGAAGATGTATTTACATCTCAGCTCAGCCTGTGAATGCAAGACTGTAGATAAATTTAATTTTAATCTGGTAATTTAATTCTTTAAATCACTGTAAAGGGAAGTAGCCCACTCATGCTAATGGCAATAGTTTACTTACAAAGCAGAACAGGAACTGACACCCATTAAAACTAATACTTAAACTAATACAGTATTTCTAAGTTACTGAATCTACAATACAAGGGAAACAATAAACTTTACCCAATCTGAAGCATATATCTGGAAAATAAGGGCTTGGTATAATTTCCTTTGGTATATTCATGTTTCTTTCCATGAAATTTCTGTTTTGCCACCTTAATTCCTCCAGGAACACTTCTGTTATCAAAATGTATTCTAAAAGTGTATGTGCTAAATACTTTAAACTGCTTTTTTTTTTACTGCAAGCATCATATTTTCACCTTTGCTATTATTTTTCACCATTGTATGGTTACTATATGTAAGCAGAAAACAAAGTCAACACCTAGAAAGCAGATGGCTTAAAAAGGATTTGAAAATGATGCTGTGATAACTTCTCTTCTACATTTTTAGATATATGTTCATAAACAGAGACTACAGAAATATTAACAAACAAAAAATGGCACACAAAGAAAATGGAAAATAAAGAGCTGCACAAGATCTATTGTATGCACCATGTATGATATTTAAATTTATTTACAGCTAATGTAGTTTATAATCCACTTCATCATGAGATACCATAATCCAAAATTGTACTTCAGGTACTGCTTTCTAACTTACAACACCATTAACTAAGTATTAA
The DNA here is from genome assembly GCF_022539315.1 of Serinus canaria. Lineage (NCBI taxonomy): Eukaryota > Metazoa > Chordata > Aves > Passeriformes > Fringillidae > Serinus > Serinus canaria. The sequence continues at coordinate 93,115,635 of NC_066316.1, forward strand.
GCAAAATAAATAAATAAATAAAGATATAAAAATAAACCACTTACACCTAGTTCAGTTGAAGCATTTTCTGAATTACAGTAACATATTGATTCTTTCAATGTAATAAAAATAAAACAAATCCTAACAGCAGATGAACACCTAAAATGGACTTAGGGCTCAAAATTGCCTATTTTATTTCTTGGAATGTGAGTTCAGGAAAAAAAAAAACAACTTACTGTAGAAACTTTTTATAATTTTGTAGAATCATTCAATCCATTTGAAAAAACCCAAAAGCTCAAAGAAATGTAGACAACTAAACACACACCTCCCTTTCCCTCCTATCCCCATACCCTGGTAAAAATTTTCCCACTAGGACATCCTAGTTTGGGCTGGGATCAAGTTAATTTTCTTCCCAGTTGCTGGTACAGTCCTTTTATGAAAATAGCGTGGATACAATTCTAATGTTTTAGTTACTGCTATAGTGCTTACCCTGAGTCAAGGACTTTGCAGTGGCCCATGCTTTGCCAGTGAGCAGGTGCACAAGAAGCCAGGAGGAAGCAGAGCCAGGCGAGCTGACCTCAACTGGCCAAGGCGATATCCAAAGCAGGGAACATAACTGGGAGGGAGTTAACTGGGAGCTGCCGACGCCTGTTCAGGTACGGGCAGACATCGGTCAGCGGGTGATGAGGAATTGCATTGGGAATCACTTATTTCTCTTGGGCTTTACTCCACTCTCTCCTTTTCATTACAATTATTATCATTATTATCGTTAGCACCGTTTTTACTATTTTTGTTACTATTATCATTAGTATGATCCGTATAATTATTATACTTTATTTTGCTTCAATCATTAAACTGTTCTTATCTCAGACACGGGGTTGACCTTTTCCCTTTCCGATTCTCCTCCACCCGGGGTGGGGCAGTGCGGGGTCCGGGGTCATCCCGGGACGGGGGAAGGTGGAGCGGCCGGGCCGGGCCGGGGTTACCCCGGGACGAGGGAAGGTGGAGCGGCCGGGCCGGGTCGGGGTTACCCCGGGACGAGGGAAGGTGGAGCGGCCGGGCCGGGGTCACCCCGGGACAGGTGAAGGCGAAGCGGCCGGGCCGGGCCGGGCCGCGCCGGGGCTGCGGTGCCGGGCCTGCTCCAGCCGCCAGGGGGCAGCACCGCGCCGCGCCGGCCGCCCCGCCCCGCCCCCCGCCGCGCGCCAGGCGCTGAGGGGCGCTCGCTGCACGCGCGCGGGTGGGGCCGTTCGCGGAGCGGCCCGGCAGGTGCGGGGCCGCTGTCCTGGCACAAATCGGTCCCCCGTGAGCCGCGACCTCGCACCTCGGCCCAGCCGGGAGGTGTCTCCACTGCAGCCACAGCCCACGGCAGCGATGGATGCGGGTCACAGGCCTGGGACTGTTCTGGCTGTCGCTGAGTGGCAGAGGGCGAAGAAGGAGAGTTGAGGGAGGTTTGGGCTGTGGCCAGACCTTGTGGGAGCAACAAGCACGGGGTGATCTCCCCGCCCATGTATCGCACATGGACCAGAGCAGCGCCCGGAGTCCTGGATGTCACTGTGTTCCGTCAGCCCTTTATCTTCTCCACAAACACAGGCTGCTGTCCCTGATCCCAGAGCAGCCTCCGAGCTGTCCCCACAAACTCAGGCTGCTATCCCTGAGCTGTCCCCACGAACTCAGGCTGCTGTCCCTGAGCTGTCCCCACGAACAGCAGGCTGCTGTCCCTGAGCCCAGAGCAGGCCCGAGCTGTGCCTGTGTCTGAGCCTTGAACAACCCCGCAGAGACCGGGACAGAGCAGCAGCAATGGCCAGATTTAGGGCTCTCCTCCTTATGTATCAGAGGAGGAGTAACCCTTAGGTGAGGAATGAACAGCAATGGGGGAAGTATGCTAAAAATGCAAAAGAGCATTCCCCCCTCTTCCCCCCCCCCAAAAAAAAAAAAAAAGGAAAGAGAAGGGAACAGGTTTTAAGTTCTTGCAGTGTGTACATAAATCAAAAATAAGACCATAACTCCAAGAAGCTTTTAATTTAATTAAGCATCGAAATATTGCATGTAACAAGGAACACAAGGACACACACAGCATGTTAACAACCATACTATGGAAAAGCTTTTTCATATATTTGACTTTGACACCGTAGACTGATAATGTTTATTTTCAGTCCCTTTACTCTTTACAAACAAAATACAGGACAATGTAATTGAATCATCTAGTCATTCATTCACCAGGTAGTATCGACATTATTTACTGGAATTACATATATGTGAACAGACTAAAGAAACATCTGAGCTTGTTTGGAAAAGTCAGCATAGCAAAATAGGATAACCAGTAAGGCAACACAGGAAATCAGAAGTCAAGTGAGTAGAAAATGCAACATATTACTATGCTGAATCCTCTATACAACCCAAGAAATAAAAATAAATAAAGGATAAAGGTGCTTTTTTTGGGAAGGATGTTTAACTGCAGTTTGGAAATTGTTAAACAGAAACTCACATGATAAAACTACAGATATGGTGCATTCACAGAGATTCTGAGACATCTGAAATGCATCAGAGCCATAGAGCTGACCCCAAATGAGTGTGCCCCACAGAGCTGACCCATGGACACGGCAAGGCCTTACATCACACAGACAGCTGGGAAAAAAGCTGCCATTATTTTTACATCATTCAAGGAATCCACACTTTGGCTTTGTTCCACAGTGTTAAGCAACGCAGTACTTATCTCCAAGTCATGGTCCAGACAGTTCAAATCAAAAACATAGAATAACCAGCAGTTAGGCTTCCTAAACCATGTCCAAAGACATTTGAGATACCTAAGGGTAGGTGCAACACAAGCCAGCCTATTAGAGCAAACACTTGAAGATTATGGAAATGGCTGAATTTTATTATTTTTTAGTTTGTGCGTTTGTTTGTTTTTTTTCTGGAATTCAAGAACTTTTGAGAAAACAGTGGGAAAGAATTTATTTTAATTTAGGGATTGAAGCACTAATCCATGAACCCCAGAGCTGCATTAGGAAATACATTTTTTTCTTTCAAAAACTGCTGATGTCTCTTTCAAGAAATGCCCAGAGAAATTCCGCTTGGTAGTGGCAAGATGTGGGTTCCAGAGAATAAATTCTCCCTGTAAATAGGGCCAATTCACTATAGGAACAGGTGGAGCCTTACCAACTCTTAAAAACTCTTTAAATTTTTTGAGATTTGTACATCTGTCTCCTGCCTACAGTTCTCAGAAGATTTAGCTCATTATATAAATCCTTTGTAGAAAGAGCTACCCGAAGGACAGAGCTGCCTTGTAAATCTGCACTTCCATTTACTGAGAGCACCTCAAAGTGCTCCAAATGCAGTGCAGAGCTAAACTCAGGGTGAACCACTACTGAATTGTCATCAATAAGTATCTTAGCAAATCTGAAGCCCACCTTAGTCTTCTCTGCCTTGATTTTGCTGGGATAGCATTCCCTCCACTCACAGTACTGGCAGGAGGATTAGTACCATGAGGTCTGGATGATGCTCGAGTATTAGTTGAACACCCATTAGGAATGTATATAAAAACTCAGAAACTCTTGCAAGAAAGTAGTCTGAGTTGTTTTCTCTACCACACAACCCCAAAAGCAAATACAACCACAGAAGATCAGGAACCAGTCATTTGAGGTAAGGGCACCCTGAGGGGTGGGGGTGGGGGGTATTATATACATGTGTATATATATATATGAAATATCTTACAATAAACGTGCATTTATGTTCATATGTTCATTCCTCCCAAAATACTGCACCAGAGCAGGTTTCAGGCAAGAACTCTGGATGTGCAACAATGATAGCCTTGTTCTACTCAGCCTTGTTCTACTCTTAAGAGCAGCACACAGCACACAACAGTGTAGCCACTGCCAAAAACACAGCCAAAACCACTCATGTTAGATCTGTAGGCACTAAAATCCCAGCCAAGCTCTTTAGTTTGATTTACAGTAGAAGTATGGCTCTTTTATTTTAGCAAAATGAAATCAAATAAAATCCAAACAAGTTTATTCCTATTCGGAAATTGGTAAAATACTTTCTTTCATACCCCTTGGAAATTAAATGTTAGTTAGACTTGCCTGTCAGCCCTCAACACTGAATTGCTGCTGATCTTCTCTCAGCCTAATAAACACAGTAGATACCAGCTCAGCTTGTATGATGGTGGAGAATTCAACACCACTTTAATCTCTCCAGGGTGGTCTACATTCTTGATTAATGTGTATTTCCCCACTGCTTTGCTCTGTTGGTTCACAGAGAAAAGGCATCAGCTTACCTGAGCTATCGGGATTAAAGGATAAACAGACAATTCAGCTTTCTCAGAATTTTGCCTCTAAGTGACAAAAATCAAACATACGTATCAAAGGATTTGATGCCTAATAGCAATGTTCTACCCCAAAGGGTAGAAAATCATAAAAGCAGCATTAACCAACTGTGCTGCCCACAGACCCATGTCTACTAGCAGTGGGGAAAGAAGCTCAGGGCAAGCTCAGAAGTACAGAAACTACAGCTTTGAACCTGGAGGACAATCCAGGTGAGCACAGCCTGTCCCACACTTCCAACACCGAGTGCAGAGACCCGCAGACTTGAGAACAGGGTGGGTGTGACCCCTCTGTCAGGTGGCAGCAACCAGTCCCTCACCTAACCCTCCCCCACTCCCCCCCCCAGATACTGCATGAGTTCTCTGCTGGGCTGAAATACCAGATTTTAGGTCAGATCACTGCAGAAAATGCACCTAAGTGTAGAGAAAGTGGGGCTGACAGGCTGAAAGGGTGGTAGAGAGGAGGTCAGAGGCTCATTTAGCATCTGGCTGCCCCTGGGTTGCAGCATCTCATCCCTCCTCTTGTCTCATAGGCAGCATTTCACACTCTCCTCAGACTGTTTCTGTGCAAAGGAGTGAGAAAACCCAGCCTCAGGCAGCTGCAATTCAAACCACAGCCAACCCTGCTTTTTCTGCTGCCTCCCTCAGAAAGGAGGGTGCAGGACAATAACAGCTTTTCCTGCTCCCCATGTACTGGCAGGAATGTCTCCCACCTGTGGAAGCCTTTTTTTTTACCTCTTTCTCTACTTGCCTTTGCTGGAGACATGCTCGGAGCACAAGGAGCAATGTTAACAAAACTAGTAATTCCCTGCTAGGCAATTAAAATTTTTCTAATGCTCTTGTTTCTTTTTGTATCACTATTTATTGTTTTAAATTATAAGTTTGATTTACTTTGATAGGATTGCATTAACTGGGTTAGTTTACTTAAACTGGATTTATTTTGTGGGGTTTCCCCACTAATCCTGATGCTCAGCACAGGAAGTAGCTGAGACCAATCACCAGTTTCAGGCATGAGGGGAAAATAAAGATAAGATTATGCCTTTTGTGAATGCTTCAGTATTCACAACAGGACCAAATAACACAGCAGGATGATGGTTTTGCTTCAAAATAAGACTTCAGAATAAAATAAAGAGAGAAAAGGTGTAATCATACCATATGAGAAGTTTATATTTCAAATCCAGAGCAAAGGGAGGTCCCTGCCATATGTATCTAAATCTTGCAAAGGTCTGAAATGTAGGTCACATCTATTTAGGACACTGAGCATCCCCTTTGGCTAGTTCTACATGGCTTCACACTGAGGTACTTGAAGAGCTGTTTGGTTCACCATGCTACTTAGCATCCAGTTCTGAAATGCTATTCTCTCACCCAGGTATATGCATAAAGTTTCTGTGGGCCTCTTCTCAGGAGTGGAGACTCTGCTTTTGGGAGACAGGACCAAAAAAGAGGCACGGCGGTGCTGGGGATGGGAGTGCGCATGTCTGTCACAGAGGTTTCCCTGAAATCTCCCAGTACCTTGTTGGTAAAGATGCCTTAAAGTGAGTGTGCTAATTGATGTTATCTGAGTAGCACACAGTTCCTTCCTGTAACAGAGAATCCAGCCAGTTTTACCTTGACTTTAACTTATTAATATTTGGGTCAAAAACTAGGAAAAAATCAACAAGACTATAGAGAATGATTTCTCATAGACATTTGCATGGCCAGTTGTTCATCCTGAACTTTCTTATTCTTTCAACCTGCCAAGATTTGGCAGGTTGAAAGAATATGGCATCACAGAGTTTTTATATCAAAGCTTTTGAACAAACCTATGAATCAAAGAGAGCGTTCAGTCCTGTGTACATTCTTTGCTTGATACTGAACCCCCTGCTGATTCAGAAAAATATAGATGTAATTTTAGAGGGTCATTTGTTTAAAGTTTTATTTGAAGACAAAGAATATGTAGTAACTCGAATACAACCAATGCATCTAATAACTAAGCCCTAAAACATGCACCAATTTGATGTTTTTATGTTACTTTAAGGTAATACATTACTTAATTGCTTATTTTTCTTTGAAACACAAAGCATGAGAAATTTTGAAGTTGAAAATACAGGAGATAAAAGAGAGTACAAAGCAACTCATCCTTAAACGGCCTTATACCACCATCAGATTAATGTAAAGATTACTGAAATTTTTAAGCTCCTTTTTTTTTACATGGCTGTCTTGTTTTCAAACCAGAGAGTAATTTGGGCATTATTTTGGACTTTGGCTCCAGCAGAAATGTAACTACAAATCAAAGGGTCTTTCTGGTTGTTTTTGATAATATGTGTCAGAAAGGACAAGTATAAATAGGGAACAGTGATATTTGCCTTTGTGAACTAAAGTTTTCTGTCTATTTGATAACTTGGGGTAACAAAAAAGCTGAAAGGGGCCCTCACTGTTAATAGGGAAGGTAGAAGATATTTTCCAATTCTGTTTACAGAATGTTGCACTATGTCTACCAAGGGCTAAAGAAGTATAAGGAAGCAAAAGTTATCCAAACTGGAAAGCAATAGTATGCTGGTGTGTGAAACACATTGGTTATAAACTGCTAATTATTGAAAAAAAAATCTTTTTCTTAGGAATACAGTGAAACTGAGTCATTACCTTCTCATTTGCTCAAGTAACCATCTTACAACTCAATTGATTTATTGATGAAAAGCTTAGAAAAAGAGCTAGTAAGCATCTTGGAAACTTTAGGGCACATTTTTATTGCTCACAATTGAGATCCCATGAGCTTGCAACACTGCTGCAGATGGGAATGCTGGACAGCCACCATTTTTTGACTGAAAGTGTTTCTTTACAACAAATTTACTGCAAAGGACACTTCCATAACAGTGTAAAAATTAATAATAATAAAGCAAGTACAATGTATTTTTACAATGTCAGGTCATTGCAACCTTGTTTTTCCATTAATAGCATTCATCTTTTCACATACAATCTTTTCTGTAGATGAGATACTTAGAGAATATAAGAATTTACAAGCTTAGTCTTTCCTTGCTTATTTGAATTTCACAAATGTTCAACATATTTTTGGCAACTATTATCTTTCATTGTGAAAGATCCCTTTGCATCAGGGAGGATGTTCATCCTTGTAGCTATAAACTTGTATTTGTTGTTTCAGCACCTCTTGGGTCTGGAACTTAAACTTTAAAATGTCTCTTTAGTTTAGGGTTCAGTATTAATGTATTTGATAGTACTTTCTAAGGCTTCATTAGTATTGTTATTCATATGTAAAACATTCAATGGAAAACTTTAATTACATATTACTAACACAGTACAACTGCTAAGTCATATCTGGGACTATTTATTCAGGAAAGTAAATGAATGCAAATCTTCTAAGAAAAATAAGAGAAAGGAAGAGAGAAGAGCCTTTTCTTGTGTAGATTTCTGCCCGCAATGGGCATGGTCTCCACCACAAAACCATCACAATTCTAACACACTCTGTAAAAAACTACAAAGATGGTTCCATTTGCAATGAAAGAAAAGATGATGAGGAAGAGGGTTTTGAATTATAAACTTATTCACACTATCTTATTTTTCTTGTCTGAGAAAAAAATTAGACCAACTTTTGACTCTTAAAGCAGCTGGGGGTTTAATAACCACCACAGAGTTTTTGTCTTCTGGACCCTAAGGAGACCATGCCCCTGGTATGGTTTGGAAATGCTTCATTTAAGACAACATTTTAGTAACACTGAAGTGCAAGTACATGAGTAGTAGCATAACCTTGTATTTACATTTCAGTTTGGATTAGATATAATGACAAGTTTTTTTACTGTAATTTTTTGACACTGTAATTATGAAAGTAGTAAAATATTTCATATCTCCATGCAGCAAGCTCATCTGTAGAATGAATTTGGTATCTAGCAGTAGCAATGCCTCATCTCAGCTGCTGAAGACTGATGAAATGTAAGGGGTAACTCTGACAAAAGCCTGAATCAGTGCAGGAAGCATAAGGATGCTCTGAAAGGTTCTTGATAAATGAAAAACACTTTCAACTCCACGGCATATGTATCAGCAGATTGCAAATTTGTGTGTTGGAGGGGCTCCCAAAACAATCTTGCAAAGGCTGCTGAACACCAATGAAAGGCCAACAGTGGCTGGTATTTGAATCTAGTCAGCCCACTAAAGTGTGGGGTTTTTCTGCCTTTCTTATTTCATCAAAAAGATTTGGGAAAGAAAAGACACATTTCTCTGGACCAACAGAATAAGGAGCAATACTCTCAATTCCAGCCTATTAATTTCCACAAGCTACCAGAAGCCGTAAGGAACAAAGAGAGAAAAAAACACTGAGGAACTTTATCCTTCTACCAGCATTTTTGCAATGCAATGACACCCTTGAGACTTTCATATTGTTGCTGAAAGGGATTTTAAGCACTGCACTGCAGTGCCAGTTTGCTGGGAAATTGCCTTATAACATCTAGATCCGTTGAATCTTGCCCTCCTGCACCTCAGCTTGTGACTTCAGTGGCAACTGAAAGATAACACTTGCACCAGTTTCTTGCCGACTTTAAGAAACAGCCTAAAACAACCTACAAAGAAATAGCACCAGGTCTTCCTGGAATAAAGGGACTGCAGTCCATAGTGAAATTGTAAAATTGATGTGTTTATGAGTCCAAAAAATTGAAAATGGACTCTTTCAAAAGTACAGCAATGGGTTATCACTTTTCTTTGAATCAGATGGTTGGAATAATGAAATAATATTGCATTTTCCCAACCAAACAGTCAAATCTGTGCTGTGATAGCAGACTCATTGGTGGTAAATGTAAGCATAGTCCAAGGGGGATGTTGCCCAAACTACAGCTTTGATAAGTTGGACTATCAGAGCCCAATAAAACACTTCCAGATAATTGTCCCACAGACACAAGCAGTAGCCAAAAGCTTTTGATATCAAATGGGTGTAGTAGTCAGACTGCTTCTCAGTGCACTCTTGGGCCAACTGGTTGGGAATAGAAACATTTGGTACAAAATAAAAGCTTTTGAATGGACAACCACTGTCTGAACTAAGTTCAGTCCCAGCTGTGCCAGGAATAAAAGTGGGAAGTGGAGTTTCCCAGGCTGGGTTTCAGAAGGGACAGGGACTGCAGAGGAAGTGGGAGAGGTCTTGAGAGGAGGAAGGAGTCAGGAAGGAGCAGAGCTGGACTAGCTCTAAAAGAAATCCAAGCCCAGAGGTAAGAGACAGTGAGGATACTGAAAGGAAGAGAAAGCAAAATCACTAAGAAATGCCATAAAATGTTTGGAACTGTTCACTAAAAATAATTAATTTCTTAAAATTACTTGCCTTGATCCCTCAGTAAAAGAAGTCACTGACTTATCTGCACAGGGCAGCATAAGACAATGGACAGCCAGATAAACATGTAAATTGGCTGAGGCTTTAAAGTGCTTTCCTCTAATTATCTGTCTCACTAGATAAATGCTGCCTACATAGCTAAAGAACAACAAAGTGGAGAAGCTGGAGTCTTCAGACACACAACTTGTTTAAAAGCTGAATAACTTCAGTAAGAGCTGGAATGGCACCTAGATTCTGGTCATAATGTAGGTTAAAGGCTGAGCTTACATCCAGACACAGGACTAGGCATCAGACTTGACACCTGGAGGACTCATTCCAGGGGGACCAGAAATGGGACAGAGATACTATTAATTCCATAACTGTGTCACCTGTCTTAAGCAAGGACTCATGGCCAGAAACTTCATAGGACTATAAAAAAGCCTGTTTCTTGTTGCTACTCTTCTGTCTATATAATATATATATGTATGACTGCCTTCATCTGTTAAAAAAAAAAACAACACCAACCCTTTTGCAGTATGGTTATACAGTCCTTGAAAAACTCACAATAGGAACAATAATAGTACTAACAATAATAATAATAATTGTAATATGGCTCTTAGTCATGGGTTACACTGCCTAGTTAGTGAAGGTTCAAATTAAATAATTCAAAATTAACTATTACTGTTGTTGCTATTATTATTGTAAGAATGCCATGAGAGAAAGATGTTCTTAAACCTTAAATTGTTCACAAAAGAGACAAAGGTTAGTATTTTAATCTTTCTCCCCCACACTGGTTTCTAACAAAAATGGTGTAATAAAAACAAAGGAATCTCACTTGTTTCTTAATACTTTCTGAGCAAAAAGAAATCCCTTGAAGTCCAGAGATATTTTTGACAGTGAGCTAAAGGTGTATTATGAGTGAGTAGGAGGCTTGGTGGGTGAATATAACTGCCACCTATGAGGGGTATATCAGAATCTGCAAGGAGAAATGTGGTCACTCTGTTTAATGGATATACCCAGAAGAAAAATCACACAATTCATCATCACTGGCAACTCTGGTGAGTGTTGTAGGGATTTTTACAGCAGAGCCATACATCAGCATAAACCACAATTCTTCAGTTGGTTGGCAAAATCTAGTGCAGCACCTCTGCTTCTGTTAAATGCTCTGCTTCCCATTTTTGTAAGTACAGAAAAACCAAAAGAGAGTAAGCTTTTTCAGTTTTGGGATTCCACTTCACATGTCCTATCTACATCTACATGTAGCTAGTCATTATTGCCTTCTTTGGAATTTCTAGTAATTTCAAAAACATCTCAATGTAAACCTGCAATCAAGCACTGACAGTTTAAAAATTATGCTTTTCTCTATTGAGAGAATTTCTCTGAAGTGCATATAGTGATTTATTTTAAAATATTTTGCTAAATAACTATGTAATGTTATTATATTAGTATGTTAGTATATATATTATATACTGCATTATATGCTCTCCACTGACTGTTGACAAAAGAGCTTTAGAAGGGATAGAAACTTAGATAATGTGATCTTGTTACGTAAGATGCTGTTAAATGCTGTTTCTGTGTGGGATCTCTTCTTCTATAGGTATGTCTTAGGTTATGGTGTCAGGATTTGGCTTTGACCAAACTGGGTAATACAAAGCCAAATGAATCACAGTTACAGCTCCCCTTTTAACATGGGCAATTTTATTCAGCTTAGAGTCATTCATATACTAACAAATTAACAATTTTAAATAATTCCAGCTGAACCTTCATTCATAGGGCAATGCAACCCATGACTAACACCCATATTAAGATTTTCTTCTGCTAAAGCATTCCTTACCTTCAAGACTCATCTTTGCTGAATCTTAGCATCTGATTTGCAAAGCCAGGGATGCTGTCCAAAAACATGTTCCAGTTTCCGTACAGTATGTACTCCCAACAAAGTGTTTCACTTCTACAGTTTTATTCAGGGCTCAATATTCCACATTAAGCCTAGCTGTCAATTCCAGCATTCATAATTACATTGTTTAACCATACAAACAAAGCTGAAGTCTGTTTGGTTTTCCCTAATTTGACCAACATAATTAGCATTTCATAAGCTCTTGTATTAGTAAAATATTGGGTCAAATAATTTATTGATATAACTCAACTAAAAAACAAGAGAATTACCCCAGAGAATAATTTGGCCTATTAGGTTTTCATATAATTGTGAATACTTAACCTCTAATTATCTGCTTATGAAAACATAGCTACATAATAGAATCACACAACAGTTTGGGTTGGAAGGGACCTTGAAAGTTCCTTTATGCCAGCCCCCTGCAATGAGCAGGGACATCTTCAGATAGATCAGGTTGATGGGTCTGGGCCAGATCCAAAGGTCATCCTGATCAGTGTAAGAGTGTCCACTGGCCTCAGACAGCCTTAGGCTGGGTCCAAAGTATGGCACACTTGTGACTTCAGATTCAGCAGAAAATTCATTGTTCAGTGTCTTGGCCACCAAGCTGAGGATATTGCCTTCAACTGAGACCTCCTGGTCTCACCAAACAGCCCTTTAGGAGGAGAAGTTCAGCATCTGTCCCTCTCCAAGATCAACAGCCAAAGCAGCAGAATAAAATAGGAGAGGCACAGGAGAGAAGGTAGGTCTATAAATCATTGCTTGAAATGGCAGCTTAAAATGAACAGTCTGATAAATACCTGACCATGTTTTATGCTGTCCCAATACCCTGGTTTACTGCTTCTTCACTGGAAGAAACTTCACAAGCACAGCAACTCTTATACAAGCAAGCAGACACATTTCAGAGTTTATAGCAAGAGCCCTGTGACCTAAATTCAAAACTTCAAATAAAATGAAAGGAAGCACCTGAATCTCTTCTATACCATCATGAAAATACAATAGGATTCTAGGTGGGAGCCAAATGCTGGCTGCAACCTCCAACGCTTTGTGTGATTTGAGACCATATTAACTGAAAAATTGCTTCTGTCTCTGTGAAATCTTACTGCAGTCAAGATCTGCAGGGATGTTCAGTTGTGGTTTTATGGTATAAGTGAGAACGCTTTCTTTTGTGATGGGGGACTGAGTTTGGGAGTACCCTCAGGGTTTGTGAAAGCTCAGGTTTGTAAACCTTCCAAGTGTACTGTAAAACTCCTCTTATGCTGCAGTGCAAGGACAAAGTAAAAGCAGTGGAAAATGTTATATTCATAAACTGTCCTCTTGCACTATTTAATGTATGTAACCTATAGAAGAGATAAGTGAAACACAGCTGTACTTGTTGCTTTGCCTGGATGGTAGTTTATGCAAAGAGAGGAGGATGTAGGACAGGTGATGGAAAAGTGCTGACTGGTCAGTTATTAAACCTGCCTAATCAGCACAGGTCACATGGAGCTTGGAAATTCATCTCACTATTCTGCTCATAATAGTATTGCCTTCTCTGCATGACTCCTTCATTATTTTAATAATTATTAAAATTATAATCTTAATTTATTTTGTTAGAAAAACATCTCTTTTATTTCCTTCCTTTATCTACCCCTGTTTTATTTCTACTTGTATTCTTGTTATGTCTGTAAAATAGTAACTGATTTTTTCTTTCAAGAAGTTGATGATTTGAGGCAGGAATTCTTGGATGAAATTTCATGTAGGAATCTTCTTCTTTTTGCTGACCAATGGACAGCAATCATTGGTAAGCAGTTCTGGAAAATACCTTATTTTGCTTTATCAACCACAACTGTAGACTTCTTCATTTCAAGCTTCCATGAGCAACAATAGGCAGTTGAGAGGAATGTGGGGTAAGGTGTATTGGTTCCTCAACAGCAACCTTCAGGAATCAAGTTCAGATACTCACAGTAGCACTTTTAGCCTGAAATTCCATGAATCAGGGAAGTTCTCTATACCCCACAGTGTTGTTCCTAGACCATGTCCCATACAATAAGCATAAGAGGTCACTACAGCTGCTTCACTGCAGCGCTTCAAGCCACTATCTGTGCCATCCCCACACTTTCACAGGTGGTGGATTCAAAGTGACATGCAACAGAAACACCATCTCACATCGAGTATTTATAGTCAGAAGAGGCTATTTCAGATAGGAGAGGATATTTCTACAAGAAGAGAGGTTAAGCCAAAAGATTTTGGAAACACTGAAAGTTCCCATGACAGAACTACAAGACTACACTTCCCAAGAAACTACACTGAATATGTGAGGAACAAGGATTTCTTGATAATGATACATCCCACCCAAGAGAAATAAGAGTGTGAATTAGGCCTGTCAAATTACCAGCAAAACTGCTTGTAAAGATAAAAAGGGGTCGAGAATCCTGAGGTACCAGTCATGATGTCCAGGAGAAGAATTCTGACGCAAGAAAAGCCTTGAAGGAGTTAATAAAAATGTGCTTTGTGAAGTTGAGGAAGCTGAAGCAGCATTGAGTGTGTGATCTGGAAGATGCCACTAATTTTAACCATGAGAGGTAACTCAGTTCATTTAAGTGGGCTTAATGAACTTAATGAAGTTCATTTAATACTTCTATTTGTGAAACTTAAGTTTCACAAATAGAAGTATTGGCTATATGGAATGCTATCTTTCTGTGGATTCTGAGATACACTGAAAAGGAAAAAGCAACAAACCCTATTGTATTAATAATTTCCACTATAAAATGCCTGCCATTTCCTTTGAAATGTTCTCTTTACAGTTTTCTGCAGAATTCAAACTTTAACAGATACTCAAATCATGAAGGTATTTTTTGCCTTGTCCTGAAAAAACCCCGGTTATATTTGGAGAAGTTCACTGTATTACAGCATTTCTTATCCATGTATCAGACAGCACAGGGCAATGTTGTCAGCCTGGTAACACTCTTCAATATTGTTTTCTACTCTGTATACATTGCTTTAGAATTAATATTGGCTAGGAAAAACTTGCTAACATAGATATTTTATGTGGAACAGTTCTCAGTTCCTGAAAACACTTTTCAAGTTAAGAGTGATATCCTTGTAAGAATAGGGAAAAGACCTAATAGTCTTTTATCTTGATCAGTGATGTGGAAAAGATAAATTAAGGCACTAAATCTATGCACAGTAAGAATTTAATATTGGTCTTCTTCTTCCTAGACAAAGACTTTAAACATCCTGAGAATATTGAGGAAGGGCAGTGCTGACTGATATAGTAAAAAGTAAATTTAGATTTCTTTAAACCCTTGGAGTTGCGAAGATATGGAAAGGTTTCCAAAAGACAAAATAAGAACACAAAATAAAAACAACCAACTATAAGACTTAAATCAGTCCAGTGAGATATATGTCCTCATTATCTCAATGATCCTTTTCACTCCTAAACACTTTATTCCTAAGAGTAATTTTTCATTACATTCTTGATCAAGGAGCAGGTGTGTTCCAGCATGTCACTACAGCAGTCACACGGCGCCTCCTGGCCAGGAGGCAGCTGGGGGGGTCTCTGGGAAGCAGAGGAGCCCTTCCAGCTTCCAGGGCAGGTGCTGGGACTCTTGCCTGCTCACCAGGCTGTGTGCTGGAGCAGAGCTGCGCAGCCTTGGCTGGCCCTTGTTCTGTGACCTCAGACAAGACACTACACTTCTCTGTAAGGGACTTTCTCTTTGACAGTGTTACACAGATTGTGAGAAACAAAAGCAGTCAGGACCTTTCGCCATATGCACTTATGCACTACTGCAGTAGGAATAAATAAGGACAATAAAACTATGTCATACAGGTACACTTCTCTCAAGTCACTCAAGTATCTGTGTACAGCTACTGCTGAAGGTCCTTTCCACCATTCCCAATTATTAACTATCTTTTCCCCATGACTGGTCTAACTAGACTGGCTGGATAAATGTCATTTCTAAGAATGAGTGACAGAGGCATATGGCAGCTAAAAAGTGTGCTATTTATGCAAAGTTTCTTAAAAATAAAACCATTTTTAAATCTAAGAAGGTTCTAAAATGTAAATGAAAATAAAATAATTGAGGTTGTCACGTCAGGCAGTTGGAAGTCAGGAAACATGAAATGTTTTTATTTGGTGCTTCTGAATATGTATTAGGATACAAACTTAAATTACACAGTGACTGACTGATGACCAGAAGGGCTCCTATTTCAGGCATTCAGTGCAAAAAAAAAAAAAAAAAATCACCTTGTACATAAAGTCATGTTAATGAATAAGGAAACTCCAGTGTGCTAAGAGTAATAGGAGCCATACTTCTGGCTGCACATACACCCAAGAGGACATTCAATTACTTCAGAGAACAAGATAAATGAAACAACACGAGCACATCCAACATCTAGGATCCATCCAGAATTGTTCAGAAGAGATTCACCAAGTCCTCCATTCAAAGTGCAAGAGAGGATTGAAACTGCAAGCAAAAAACATTCCAGTGTTTCTCAGGGGAAAGAAAATGACATTATTTCAGTCTCTAAAATTTAACAGAGAAATCAAATCTGTGCTCCAACAAAACCTGAAAAGTTAAAAGCAGACATAACCTTTTAATCTGTAAAGGGATAGAAATATGTAATTACATATTTAGACAGCAAAAGTCTGATAGCCAAAGGCTTGCATGGGATACATTAATTAAAGCAGTTTTGATAATTTACCTGCCTTGCTGATGAGCAGTTTTCAAAGCTATTGACTGGGAAGCTGATACTCTTTTACTTATGTCATTCCTAAAGACTAGAATTAAATTCTGTAAGCTCCTATACATAATTGATACTTTCAAAGAAACCCAAGACAGTACAACAGAAATGCAATTTATGTGAAATGTTTTAACTCCTCTAATGCAAATATAAAGAATTGTACTAACTCGAGATTTGGTCAATGTGCACATCCTTAGGAGATTAAGGCAACAATAGTTACACCAGCTCAGACCCACAGCCCATGTAACATGTAACAGTAGCGCTCTGCTTTCACCCACGGTCAGTAGGAGATATTTTAGAAAAGTGAAGAAACTGAATGCCCCTTCTCTGGATGCACACTCCCAGCTTTTAGCAGTTAGTGTTTTCAGATCCTCCTGATAAGAAGTTGCATCTGATCACTCTGTGAAATAAGTGCCAAGAGCTCAGTTTTCTATGTTATGTTCAGGAAAGTAAGTCTTTTTGATCAGCTAACACAGAGAAATCAATAGAATTGTTACATGAATGAAATCACTTGCACGTTTAAAGCCTCTGCCAGTAGAATGAACCTTTCTGAAAGTAGCCATGTCCATCACTTTCCTGGCTTCTCATTTCCTTCTCAAGTCAACTTCTCATTCTTTTAAAGCTGAGATGACAACAGCGGGTCACAAAGCAATTAAATACTAGGCCTGTAGTGAGCTGTGTTTCCAGCAGCCAGGATTCTGGAAGTACACATGGTCTCTTTGAGAAGCACTGCTCACAGAGAAGTTCCCAGAAGCAGAGGCACAATTCAGCCCTGAGGGCTGAGAAGCAAGGGAGTGGACAGGAGAGCAGGGAAATACAAATGGATGATTAAGAGTATGACTAGAGTATGATAAAGTAAAACAAGCAAAAATGGAAAAGAGCAAAAAGAGGAACAGAGCTACAAGCCACAATGAAAGGTTTTGTAGTGAATGGAAGATCTCATTTGATGAAGCTTAATGCTGCAATAAGCTCTTTTAATAATTTGATCATTTTTTAAACTGCTTCTCTATCTTTCGTGCAATGTAAGGTTCTTTTGTCAACTCTTGATTTTTACAATAGCTATTCACACTTCTAATTATTTTTTACCACACTCTTGCTCATTCTGGATTTAAAAATCTGCATTTTATATTCTTATTATACTAATGTAAATTTAGAGGGAAAATCTGAGTAGCAACTGAAAGAATTTCACTGCTAGGCTACTTTTCATTCTCCATTTAGGACAGGACTGCCTCGATTCAAAAGCAATTACATAAAAGCAACCAAAACATTTAATAAGACTGATCTAAAAATATTTATTGAAGAGAGGCATCACTGCTTGACAGATTTTAAGAGATGAAAGAACAAACCACACTCATATATGGACTATAATAAGACTTCCACCGAAATAAATATCAGGATTGTGGCTTTGAACACAACTCCTCTTTGTATTTTTCAGTATTACCATCACAGCATTATGTTGCCACACTAATGGCATGAGAAACTACTGAACTGCAACAGATTGCACACAACAGACAACTCAGCTTACCCTCTGTTTAGTTATTTACTTACATCTTTTCTAATATATAATATACCATCCTTCCAATGTGTTTATCCCTTTACCAAGTAAAAGCTTCTTCACAAAAATAAGCAAAAAAATCTTCCCCTGCAAAAATCAAAGTACCTGAATTGAGAAGATAGGTTAATCAAAAAAAGGCATTTGTATATGAAGTTTTAATAAGCCTCAATGATGTTATGGACACTGAAGTTTTACAAAATATTTCAAAACGGTGCTAAATGTAACAGAAAGGTTCCTTTCTGCATGCTCAGTTTGAAACATGGACTAATTTCCTGTAGTTATCTCTTAAATGCCAGTCATGTCAGTTCTGAATATGCATGATGAGTTACCTTTCTAAGATCTACCTTGGCCCAGCCCTTATGCTCATGAGCAAATGCAGCAAGAAAAATAATTAAAAACTGCACATTTGTTCACAGACACAGAAAGGACTTATTAGGTTGTGCAGAGCATCAGCCTCATGCAGCTTCACAGCTTTTGCATGAGAGGAGATATTCCCTTCCAGTTTGCTTTTCCACCCCTTTATTTAGTTATGCTATTTGCATTTGCTCCTGTTGGGGACGGTGAATATGAGGATGCTGTGCTGTAGGTACAGGTAGAGCAAATACACTCTTGTCCATTGCTCCTCTAAGATACACACAGTTTCTTAGCATGACTCACATTATTTCTGTAGCTCCCACCTTTTATAATTTCACTTTCCTGCAGAGTTCCTGACTGGCAGATTGCTAACACTCCTGGCCTTTTTTCTGGCATGGCATTTTCACTAGCAAGAGTAAGGTCAGTCAAGTCGGTACTAAATCCAGATTGAAACGAATAAACTTCCCCTTCCCAAACAACATACCTTAAAAATGAACTTTCCTAAATTTAGGCATTAAAATTTTATGATTAATTTTAAAATTAAGATATTAGAAACATGCCTTGTAGCACTTGAGCAGGTTTTTGGATATCTGAGATCTGTGGCCTGACTGGCAACAGTGACTTAGGATACTTATTCCTTAGGAAAAATACCACATGAATCCCTTAATATTCTTTTCCAACTGCTATAGCTAGCTCACAGTGCCCAACCTGTAGCTTCAGAGTAATATAGGGCTTAAATATTCATTGATTTTAATTTTAATTAGCAGCATATTGTTTCTTCTTCATATTTAAATAATCTAGCATTGAGTACAGATTGGAATTTCAAAGAATTTCCTAGTAAATTGTGTAATTAGCATGTGAATAGCATTGTTTTAAAAAAATCTGTAAGAAATAAAGCATCAAACTACCTATTCACTTCAGTAACAATGATGCAGGTCCCATACATATTTACTAAAATATAATAGATTGTGTCTCAGAGCTTTAAGTTGCCTTATTTTTTTTATTTTTTTTTTTAGGTGCTTGGAGTATATTTTCCTTTATCTGTTTGTTTGGAAGTGGGTGTTGCTGATTACTGAGACTTTCCTTACCGGTAAAAGCTGGCTTATTGCTTATAAGATCTCATATAGATCTGCTTTCTTCCAATATGAAGCTGCTTCCAAGTCTTTTGAAAATGTCATAATCAACTAAGATAATTCTTGGATTAATTTGTGAGTGTCAATATTCAGTTATTGCTGTAGAATAAATATTCTATTATAGAAGATTAATATATTTTCACAGTAGGGAAATCAGCCATGACTGTGAAAGAAACAGAGCAGAAAAAGAACGACATATAATTAGAATGAGAACTCAGGTCAGTAAATGTGTGCAGTTCCAGTGTGGATGATCTATGCCTGCTCTGAAATTCTCAATGCAGCAAATTTCTGTCTGTAACACGATTTTCTTTTAGTTGAGGGTAACTGTAAGAGATGCAAGTAAAGATATGACAAATAAATGAAGCTTGACAAGACATCCATATGTGATGTCCAGTGCCATTCTGAGACACTCGAGTGTGCAGGTACCTGAGTCACCTGCACAGTGGCAGGAAAGACACAGAAGCTATAGAAGACCAAACCTTCCTTAAGCACCGTCTGGAAATAGGGATGGTTACATATGTGTTACCAAGTATTGCATTAAATCTGTAGAAATCTGAACAAGGTTCCAAGAGATCACATTAAGAAAGAATGTAGGAGTCCTAGAAATTAGGAAGTCTTAGAAATAGAAGTCCTAAAAAATTTCCTCAGTCCTCCACAGTGAAACCTTATTCATTGCCTTGCTTGCTGCTCCAGATGACCCACACAAACATAATGGGTGCTGCCCTTGTGTTTGTGTAAGGTGATAAATAATTATTTGGTATTTATGATTAAAATTCTGGTATGACAATCTGTGCTAAATGCTTAAAACAGACTTATTCTGAAACACTTATACATCTGGTATGCTAACTGTGGCTCAGTAAAGTTGAATGTATATTTTTAAAGGCAAAATCCTAGCAGTTTTGCCCACGGAACAGGTAGGATGAGATTCAGTTCTCCTACATCTGAACTAGTCACCTCCATGCACCCTTTGCAGTCAGTCTGATCTATTTAGACACCTACTTCAGAATGAGATTAGTTACACTTTACACTGACTAGACCTCCACTGACTGTAAAGAAATGCAAGGGCAACAAGCTCAGATGGAGACATCTGCAACTCTATGAATTCCCCACATTTTGATAAAAGCCAATATGAATTGTACACTGAATCCCACTGAATTCACATTATTTTTGGCTGTAAAAACACCCCTACACTTGTCAATTCAGATAGCAATACCCACAGCTAGAATCGCCCCCCAGCTCCCCACTGAATACAGCACTACTATCCACCTAAGACAGGAGATGACAATCTGAATGATTGAGCCAAGGTTTCAGGAAGAGTTCATAGCTTCTTTTTAATTCCATACTTATCCTCACAGGCATGGGCACAATATGAACTTCATTCTTTTGTGATGATAATATTTGAAAAACATATTTAAAGCCTCTGATAATCCATGATTGTGAGATCTTATTGTGATTATTACATAGTTTGACTTCATCCCCAACTTCTGTTCAGGCTGCATGGATGTGGTCTGGTGGGAAGATTGCTGCACACTTCAGATTCCCACACTTCAAGCATTTGAACTTCATAATACTGAAGCAATGTTTTGATAATAGAAGATCAATTAAAAACTTAATAAAAACCATGTAGACATGACCTGCCGATCTTAGTCCTAGGTACAAAGATGTTGGTTCATGAAAATCACTGATGACCGTTCAAAGGTTAACTAGGCACAGAAGGTGTAACAAACAGGAAGGATATTGTTTGGATTTCAAGTCAAAGCCTTGAATAAGACTTAGAGGCCAAAGAGAAGAAAATGTTAGTTTATGGGAACAGGTCTCTTTAGGTGATGGACTAGTAATTTCTTGTACATATGTGACAATGAAGCATTGAGGTACCACAGGCAAAGAGCCAAGCAAAAAAATTATGCTGAATTAATATCCAGGTGCTCCACAAGGCAGAATTCAGCGCACAGATCCATGAGGCACAAATACTTGTGTCTACAGTTCCCAAAGTGCCTATGACTCTAGTACAATAGTGGTGCCTCTGATAATAAATACCCTGAGGCTCAATCCAGCTGCTTGCATACCAGCGCCTGGTGTCACTGCTGGTGCTCTCAGATGCAATGCCTGACCTCCAGGCATTCTTCTAAAGAACATACACCCTCTGTACATCCTACAACACACACTCTACCCTGTGCAGGTGTGTCAGATAACCTCAAGCACCTGAAATACACACACAGAGGCTGTTCGGCTGAATTGCTCAGCTGCTGTTGCTGTACTGATTAATCTTCCCACTATAGTGGGATCTTAGGCACAGAGGAGTTCAGTCAGTACATAAATACAGGTGACTAGGTTTATTGTTATTATTATTATTATTATTGTTGTTATTGTTGTTGTTGTTGTTGTTGTTGTTGTTTTAATGCCTTCCCCCAACTTCTGTGGCTGCCTATTTTCTGAGAGCTCTGCTGATGTTGGGAGATGTTGCACAGAATCTAAGAAGGATTGGAGTCTTTTAGTGCAGTAGCTGAGAGCGACATGGAATAACTTAAAGTTTTTGAAAAGGCATTAGATGTCTGATAGAGGCAGAAAACTACATTCAGATCTCTTAATCCCAAATTGAGTATCATCTGTAGATTCTGACACAAATGTTACTCTAAGAATTGGCAGCTAGATTGTAGAGCTGATTAGAGCAATAGGTCATAAAGAATGCAATTTATAAAAGTAACCCTTTAAGCTTGCAGAGATGTGAAAAGAAGTGTGATGGAAGCAAAGAGTGGTGCTCACAACCCCAACTGGCAGTGGTGTTTTATAGCTTGGTTGAAAACAGGAACATGCATTGCATAAGAAGTTCATAAAAATGCAGTGAAACATTTTAATGCAAGAATACGCTACCTGAATGGTGTAAGTGCACACAGGCTACCATTGTACAGAAGAAAAAAGTTTATGGTCATTTTTCCTACAAAGTATTATTTATCCATGCCTAAATATAATTTAGATATTTATATGATTATGATAGATGTGTACCACATCTATGTTTAGGTAATTTATAAAGTAATTATTTCTGTTTTTTTAGTCATAGAAAATTTTGAATGTATAACAATGGCTATACAGTCTTAAAACACAACTAATAACAAGAATATTGATGAGAATTGGAGGGAGAATAGCCATATTTGTATCGAACAGTTATCTTCTTTTTTCCTTAGTGTCCTGCCTAGCTAGAGTAAGCTAACTCTTCAATAATCAAAAGCAACAGAAAACAGCTTAGAAGTCAACTGGACACAAAAGTTGTAACCTACCCATGTGAATCAAACACAAAGCATACAGGCTCTCTGGAGGAAAAAATTGCTAAATTTCTAATAATAAAGGTACTTAGGGATCCATTGTAAAGTCTTTGGAATAAAGAACCACAAAAAACCTGTTTGATTTCATGCTTACAGGGCAAGAGAGAGGCTGTTTCTTTAATGCATGTACATGTGCCTATTTAGGATGCTGAACTCACTAGGACTAGGATGACTTACAGAAGTTTCATATGGAGCAATGCCAATATCTATTAAGACTTTTTAAGGCATTAACAGTATTAAATTTTAGAATGTCATGCGTTTTTTTTACTCTTATATATAAATAAATTGAAGTCTTACCCCGAATCATTACCAGCTTTCTCAGCTGAAATTTTCTAAGATTGATTCAGTTAAAAAGAAACTCTGTGACTGCTTCTAAAAATAGGTGGGTGTGCAGCAGAGCTGCTTGTAAAACAGAGCTTTGCAAGCTTTTAAATCCCAACAATAACAGTTCCATTTAATTAAAATTATTTTTTAAATACTGAAATTTGTCAAATATATCTGCTACTGAAAAAAGAGAATGGATATGTGTATAATGATGTGTATTATGTATACTGACAATTTATCTCTTTTATGCTAGCAGAGTTATGGGAGTATAACTTTTGACTAAACATTCCGTTTCAATGGCAATTTTCTGTTTAACATTCTAATGGTCAGCAGCAGATTCAATTCAAAAAAATGCCCAAATAAGTTCAGCTGCAATAAAGTGAACAAGAATTTTCTTCTAAAATATTATTTTGTTACTTTTAATTTGTTGTGTTATTTTAACTCTAGGATAAGCTAAAGGTAGCACAGTACAGAGTTGCCACTTCAAAAACTGACTGTAGATCAACCCAGAAAATGCAGATCACATCCATTCCAAGAACACCATGGATGGAGGCAGCATTTTCATGTCACTGTAGAACTTTCCACTTTTAGAATTTTAAAATGAGCACCATGACTATCTAGACATGAAAAATCTTGTTATAAGGACCAACACAAACTCCCCAGTTCAAATGTAGCTGGTGGAGGAACACAAACACATTTCATATGTGACTGGTAAACTTCTCTTAGCAATAGTTGAAGGAAAGATAATATCAAGTATTCCAAGCAGACATTTCTGCCTCTCCCTTATAGTCCTTATCTCTCAACCCATTTGCTTTTTTTTTATGCCAAATTATTTTATGCCTCTGATATTTTTATGTATTTAACTACAGGCAGCAATCAAAATGTTGGCACTTCCTGGCTACTAACATTTAAAGCTTCTATCACAAGAGAGGAGGAGCATGTCATGTACTTATAAAGAATAGATTCATTACCAACTATTGCTATTATTGGCATGTTTCAAACAGACTCCAAAACAGCCTTTTTCTATGTCTTAACCTCCTGTTGCTGAGCAAGGAATAGAATCAGCAAGCATCTCAGGAGATCTGACAAAAATTTGCTTACTGATAGGATGAGAGAAAAAGAGAGAGAAAGAGAGAGAGAGAAAGAGAGAAAGAAAAGAGAGAGAGAGAGAGAAGGCAGGTACCCCAGCCCTGCTACTGCGTGGAACTGCACTAAATCAGACTTTTTACTCTATGAAGATTAAAAAAAAATAAAAAAGTGTGCATGAGACAGGGCATGCAACTCAAAGTTCATGCAGTGTTAGGACACAATTTTTAACTTTCTGCAGAATTCAGGGCATAAGAACAGCTGATTCAATTGCAACCTCATATTAATGAGAAATCAATTCCTTCTGATATATTTATGCTTATTTTAAAAGCATCTTTAGCAACAATGAGAAACTACAATAATGAGATTCATTCTTTCAAGTTTAATAGTTTAATAGTATGGCAAAATTCATTCCCTAAATGCATGAATAAAAAGACTACCCGTAGATTTTCCAGACAAAACTCATCATATTTTTATATACATCCCTTATGATAGAAATCCACCTCTGAGCCAGTCATCCCAAGCTCTGGTGTTGACACAGCAGCCCTTTCCAGGTGTGATGCAGCTAACCTGCCTTAGGGCAAGGCTACATCTCCACTTAGGGCTGTCCATCCTACTCCACTCTCCACACCAAGAGAACAAAGTTCCAGTGACCACTAGTGACTGTCCCAATGAGCAGCTACAAGACGCACATTTAATCAGATTAACCTCATACCCAGCAACAAAGTGTCGAGAACTGAATCTGTAATTCTGCTTGACCACCAATTCATTTTCCTTTAAAGTCAGCATCACTAAAGCACATAAAATATATCAAATACTGTGAGAAATAATGGATGCAAATTATGAGAATAAACTAATATATTTCATCAAGAGTCATGGAATTTGCTAGGCAACATTTCCCAGTACTATGCATAAGGGACCAGCATAATCCACAAATCAAGCAATGTTCTTATTTATTTCAGAAAATATTCAGCATAACAAATGAAAGTACCAACATTACAATTATAGTGGGAGGCAAGGAGACAGTAAAAAGAGAGCATTAGTGGGAAAAAGATAGCATGGAAGATCTACATTAATTTTTATAAAGAACTAAAAAATGCTTCCCTGTTGGGGAAATCTACTCTGAGACCTTTGACTGTGAGAGCAGGGGCAGAGGAATGGTGATCTCCATAAGCAAGGCAGGAACATCGCTTTACACAGCCCAGCATGTGCAGAGCTCAGCCATGTGCTAGGACAGGGGAGCTTGCAGCCATGCAGGCAAGATGCAAACTGAGATTTTACCAGCACCTGACTTAGGGATGGGCTACACAGACCACAACTTGAAAGACTTCCTGATGCATACAAGGAAGACATGGAGAACAAGGTCCAGGACTTAGAGGATGAGGTATCCTAGGAGAAAAGAAGCCTGAAATAAAGGACTCTACACCACACCTGCACTATGCCTTTGAAAGACTTCAGAGTGAGGTTTTTGTGGTTTCAGTAAGCTGCATTACAGAATGGGGCTATTAATTAGCTAATAAAGGTTGTCATAGAAGGCCTAAGACATGCAATATATACTGAGGGTCACTGGGTATTTTTTTGCTTATTAAAACAATATCTTATATTTATAACTCTTATTGATTTCACTTCGACCAAAAATAATTTCATCTTCTGAAGCACTATTTAAAATAGATCACGCATTGTCAGCTCTTTCAAAGGAAATTTCTAAAAATGATGGAAAAGCACATGCAGCCCTGTACAGGATAAACACTAAATCTGTGCCCCTTCTCAGTCTTTACTGGAGATCAGCAGAGAGGATTGCTGACTGCGCTCTTCCCAAACACTGCACCCAGAAGAGAGGTCAGTGTTCCAGTGGCAGGGTGAGCTTTGGAGCTGGTAATTGTGGCTAGGCAGCAAAATGCAATATGCTGCCCTGCTTCAGTATGGCCTGAAGGCATCATCTTGGATAGAAAAAGCAGAGATCTTCAGGTGCCACTTCTCTCCCAGGCCCCTCCTTCAGGGTTCTCTGATGCCAGCAGAGGGATGGCCCAAAGTACTCCAGTAATTCTCATCATGCCAGTGACTGGGGCAGCTTGCAGAAAGTTCAGAGATGGAAAACTCACTGACACCATAGAAGAATGGACTTCCCCACTTACAGCTGGCCACCAGTCCCAAAGATGGCACATTCATCAACAGAGCCACTGTGGCATTCCATGCAGTGTTGTTCTGGTCTCAGGCACCTGATACACCATCAGTGATCATCGATGGAAGGGGAGGCTATTAAACAAAGGGCACTGCACAGTTTGGGCAGAATAATTTGGTGATGATCTCTCTTCATCCATCAGCACATATCCCAGCTCAGTGTTTTGGGGTATCTGGCTACCTTTCTGACAAAAGCAACAACAGCAAGAAAATGTTTTTTCCCAGTTTCTCATTAGAAGAAAAAATAGGAACATGGATTATTTGTTTGTAAACAACATAGAGAAGCCAAATATACAGCTTTTCTTGTAGGCAGTTTTTGATCTTTATGACTTGAAAATGCCCATGATCATCAAAATTTTGCTCAGAGAGTTAATGTATAGAAGTCACCTTTTCTGTGGAAGACTACAGGGAAAACAACTGAAGTATGACACAGCCCAAATACAATGCTAAAACCCAAAACCCTGCTCACAGCAAGGTGTGTGCTTAGGGATGCCTTTGCCAGCTGGCACCTAAAAACCGGGTCTGAGTTCAGAGGCAAAACCTTCCTTGTTCACCTGTAACTCAAATGGCTGAATTAAAACATTTCAGATACTTCAGATGGCTGGTTTTCACTGGGAAGTAGGCTAATTTGTGAAAGCTAAATACAAATAAGCTGAAGTCTGAGCAACTGACAGCTCAAATTTGCACATAGCCAGCATATCTGAAGAGCACTTTATATGTGCTCATTTATTATATAAAATAAAAAAACACAAATGCATCTAAACCTCTAGGATCCATTAGTTTTAAATTTGCCTTACCACTGAAGTTTTTTCATCAAAGTCGATGGTAACAGCCAGGTACTGCTACTTAAAGAGCTCCACTTGGTGCAATGCAACACAGGTCTTGGGCAGGATTTAGTTATTCACAAACAGGTACCTGGTGTTTTTATGGAAAGTTTGAGCTACCTGAGGTGGACAGACTTGTATCTGGTGGCAGATACAGCACATGGATTACATGGGACTCTTCTGGAGCCATGGCTGAAGGGCAGAAGTGTGACTATCTATAGTCCCTAACATGGCCCTGAGCTCTTCACCAGTGGTAGGGAAGGGCCACCTTGGGGAGCTGGTGCTTCCTGGGCAGTGCTGGGTGCCCCTGACCTGGATTCAGCAGGGCTGCACAGCATTCTTGGAGATGCTACAGCACCTAAAGTGGTTCTGGGCATAAAGGGAGCCCAGATGCACTTAGCCCCAGGTGTAAGCCAGAGGATCCAAATGCTGCCTCCTGTCAAAAATGAGGATGCTGTGTTCTCCTCGTCCCCAACACACTCAAATGCCATGGAATCAAACAAATTGACATTGTGCAAGAGAAAGCCTGCAATATCTGTAGTGACCAAACCAAAATTGGGAACAGAAGGTTTCAGCCAGCCTTTTGTGCTGTATCAAGAAACTTAATGAAGGCTGAGGTTCAGCCAAAAACAAACATGCAAGATATTTTTACATGAATTCACAAATATACATCACTTCAACACCAGCTGAAATTTCCAAGTTGCCCACTGTGAAAAAAAAACAACAAAAAAGCCCAAAAAAACAACAACAACAAGAACAACAAAAAAATAAAGTTAATATCATGAAAATTCTGAGAGATGTGGTTTCCTGGTGACAAAAGGCAACATTACAGGAAATTATTTTCATTCACCTCTAAATAAAAATTTCAAGTCACAAGTGAGGAAAAAAAATTATACATAACCCCTAAAGGACTTTATATCATATTTTATTTTTTACAGGAATCAATTCAACTCTGTTTTCATCTTTCAGTTCATGAGTTTTCTCATATATTTATGAAAACATACTTGCCTCCATGTGGAAAAAAACTGAAATTATTACTAGTTTCATTTTCATAATGACTATATGAATTCTACTTAGCTATTGCACAATATCATTAATTCTGTATTATCTTCTGGCTTTCCACTTTTGTTTGTTATACTTTTAATCACTTTTTTTTTTTTCCAGTTTGAATATTTAGGCTACTCTTAAAATTCTAATCTAAGGACACTAAAGATGTTGAATATTTACTGTTTCCTCTGCAATCTTCCCTCTTTCTCCACTCTTCTTTGTGGAACATATGCTTGGGTATAATCACAATTTGTTGCTTACATATACAGTGCATTTTTCTAAAAGGTTTATGGCATAGAGATTGAAACAGATTTGTGTAAAATTAATACATGAAAAAATCTATCAAAAAGAATATCAGAAAATCCTCTAGGTCAAACTGCACGATTAATAGCTACAGCCAAAGAAACAGTAGCACTGGACAGTTAGAGTAAATTTTCATGGATACAGTTTTTAAGAAAATGCATCAGTAAGGTTTTCTGGAACAGTATTTCAGTGTATCTATCATTCCTTAATAAAGGCAACATCGTGCATGCACGTACATTGCTCTTTATTTTGGTATTTCTTGCAAATCTTTCAGGTGAGATTTCACCAGTGGTAGTGATTACAAGAGCTGGACATATTTATGAAGGGAGGAAAAGGCTGGAGGATTTTATGTTTTGCTCTGAAAAATAAAGGCAACTAATGATCACATCAATGTCTTTCAGAAGGGAATTAAGAGGGGAATAGCCTGGCTGCCAAGAATACTTTGCTCCTTGTCCTTTAAACTCAGAAACACAGGAAAAGTTTGTTCCATTGGTCAAGAGATGCACAACTTTCATGGCAAATTTTAGTGATAATAATAATAATAAGATATTTCTTTAGGGTAACTTGGATCAGCCCCATGAAAGATGTTGAAATAGAGAGACAGAGAGACAAATTTTATTCATCATCATGTAGCATTATGCAACTGAAGTTAATAGCAGAAGATTGTTTTCTTTCAGTAAACGTCTTCTTGGGTTTTGTTGGGGTTTTTTTAATACAAGTTACCCTCTTTTATGGGCAATCCATTTTCTGAGTAAAGAACAATCCAAATGTGTCCTGGCAGCTACCTCGTATCAGCTGGGCCTTTTCTATAAATTTTTATATATCAAGATACATTATGCAATACTGATGTCTATTTACCTATAGTCCATGCAATTTTTTCTTATACCCATGAAAACATTAAAGTCTGTCAATCTTGCATGATGCAGTTCCTAAAATGTGTGTGATACCTCAGGAAAGGGAGGTTATGAAGTTTATTCTTGCCCCTTACATATAACCAGAACAAGGCAACCAAAACAGTGATCCCATGCATTGCACTATTAGGATCTCTCCAGGGTTACATTCTGACACTTTCATCTATATTCTTGATCATTTGTCTCTTTTCTTCTGTTGCCAAGCAGTACCACATGCATCCCTAAAGCTCTCCATGATACCCTCCCTATTTGCAGCACTAACCTGGGCTTGCTCCTGTGTCTGTTCACCCTCCAGCTCACAGACTGCAACACGAAGTGCAGGAAAACACAAATGTTAACAAGCTGTACCTAGAGGAGTGATTGTTCTAGCAGTGAAGCAAAGTGTTAGATTTCCTTTCCAGGCTGTAATCAGAATGGAAGGCTTTACACATTCTTGTGATTCTCAGGTATCAAACTACTTTGCTAAGCTTCAGTGTCCATGTTGAAGTAACAAATGGACATTTGTCAGCACGTTTTTAACAAAATTCCATCCAATTAGGAAGTATACCACAAAGTTTTTAAAATAATGGACTGCAATTTAAAGAAATTAACAAATGCAGAGAAAATATTCTATTAAATGAAGTTCAGAAAAGGCATTTGTATATTTCTTTAAAAAATGAAAATAAAAATGTGTTACATTACCCAGGAGTGCAACTAAAAAGAAGATTAATCACAAACATGCCAGGAAAGCTCCTGAAAGAGAATGCCATCTGAATCTGATATGCCTATATAGGAGAAACTTTTCCATTTTATTGATCAAAGCATTATTCTACAGCCTAGCATACACTGAGCTTCTCAGCTTTGTATTTTGCTTTTCTGCATCATTTTTAGAACAGCAATTCAGGACTATTTTGGAAAGTAAAAGAAACAGAAAAATCCCAGGGAACTGATCAGAGACCTGACACTGGGTAGCAAAGTAAGTGTGCTGCATAACTGATCCACAACTAAGAGTATTTGAGAGACTTCCATACTAAATTGTAAGCACAGCACATGATAAAAATAATAATATTTCAGATGAGACATTTACTCAGGTATGCACAATACCAAAAAGCACCATAAAATGAAAAAAATATTTTGAAAAACAATAATTAAGGGGGGGGGGGGAGGAAATACATGTAAAAAAGATAAATCAAAATGAAACAAGTTAAAAAAACATTAACTGCACTATAAATTACCTCAAGTCCAAACACACATTGCTATATGAGCATTTTACTGGTGAACATGAGAATATTTCCACTGATTTCTGTGATACCTTTAACAAATTATTTTAGCTGTAGAGAAACATTAATAGGGTTGGGGAAAGAAAAAAACTCTGGCAAGCATCCAAAGTTAATCTATCAGTTTTTAATCTGAAAAGAAAAATAACAACTTCAAAATATTTATTTTACTATTTAGATCTGTTTTAATACCTTGGTCCTCTATTTGCTTACTTTCAAATGCCACTATGTGTCTTTGAATTCATAAAGTAATGTAAAACTTTCTAAATCTTGTTGCAGCTGAAACCTTGCAGTGTAGATAACTCAAATTTGTGTGATTAAGGTCAATGCAATATAAGAATGCATCATTTTACTAAAGGAGATGAGACTGAAAATTATCATAGAAACAATTTCTCCCTTTGAAGTGTCATGTTAAGATTTTTGAGGAGTACAATATAAATTGTCACTTAAGAAAACTGCTATCAAATTAGTTACCATCTATATTTTTATAAAAGTACATGATATCATAACGAATTGCATGCCTTTTCAACTTCATAAAATGTAATTTCTTCTGAAACACCTCACTTGCTATACTCACCCCTTGCATAATGAATAAGATCTGACATATATTGAGATGGAGACACTAAGAATCCAATGAATTTCAAGACAGGCAACAAAAGTAATGCTGCATTCTTATATGTACTGCAGCCTTTTCTGTATATAATGCTGTAAACCTCAGGACCTGTGACGAAACTACTCTGATCTGCAGTAAACTGGATTTTCAAAAAACTGTTATGAAGAAGCCATGCTTAAGCTACATGCAACATTTTGATTTCTCAGTCTTCTAAAACTTGAGGTGAAGGAAAGAGCATTCCAGTTTATTTATTTGAATTCCAGAAAGGAAAAGAGAATACTTAAATTTCTGTTAAATTACTAAGAAAAAAATAATTTACACTAGTTATTTAAAAGTTAATCTATTACACATTGAATGTAGTCTCTTAAATTCCATAGTTTATCTAGCTCTGAAAACTAATTTTGGACTTTTGTGATATGAATATAAGCTATAGTAGCTACTCCTAAGTGACAGTTTTTGTAAACAGACCCTCCTATGAATGAGATCAAAATCTCAGACTGAAATAAAAATAAATTTATCATGTATACAATGCATAATAGGAACACTTTACAATCATATTTTTTTCAATTCCTTACCTTTAAGTAAAACATAATGGCAAAGATAATCCCAAAATAGGCCAAAACCAGGCTAGATGCTAGATTACAAAGCCACAAGTTGCCATCAAAGAAAAGATCAATTTCATGTCCTGCTGCCAGAAAGGGCTGGAAACATCAGAGGGGCCTGAGCTCTCCTCCAGAGGGAAGATGATGCTTGTGTCATTGTTACCAATGGGAGCCCATCATCTTCCCAGCTGGAGGATATTAATACTTCTCACTGACACTCAGCATCTTCTTGCTGTGATGGTCTTCATACCCCAATTTAAATAAACCCACACATTCTTAAGTCTACATGTTATTTCCTCTGCATTGTGTTATCAGGAGGAAGCCTGATTAAGAATTGAGACAGATACATAGTTTTTTCAAGACATTTGGACATACTTTTCCATTTCCTTTTCTAGCATTAAAAAAATATTTTTCTTGTAGCTTCAACTATGCAGGATTTGAAATGCTGCAATATCAATGGAAGTGAATCCGAGGAATAAAACCAACTGTTGTCCTTCTTTCTGCTCATCAGGGAAGATAATTGTTATCAAATTCTAAAATTAAAAATATATTTGTTCATTTAGGTGAAATCTGCTGTTGCACAGAGGATAAAGGTGGCCTTATATTGATGCTGTCTGGAAAGAATTTCACTCTGCATGAATGAGGAAAACGTGTTGTCTTTTATCTTACTTGGACAATGCTTAGACAAATTCGAGAGAATAAGAGTGTTTATTTTCTGTAGCTTTATATCCCAATGACTTATTAATCCATAAATCAACAAGAATGTGGAAGATCCAATGTTTTTTTTTCCTTGCTCCCCTATTTTTAGAGTATAAGAAATAAAAGATGTAGTAACTACTTGAGATTCTTTCACTTCTTTCACTACTGTCTGCTATTCAGGGGAAAAAAAGAGGTTAAAAAGTAACCTCCCACTTGTGGCGATTGAAGCTATTTGTTCAGTGTTATTTTTACAGGCTACTTGTGAAACTAGAAGGCAGGAGTGAAAGCTGAGAAGTTCATTCTACTCCTCATTGCCAGAAAAGCACAGAATAACACAATAGCATACTTCTGCATTCCTGCAGCTGCACGAGCTCTAAAAGCCACCCCATGAGAGTGAAATGGTTTGGACAAAGTTTCCTTTAAGGGTAACTCGGTTATCTGCATCATTAATAATATTGTGTCTGTTTTCTATGAAAACTCACCAGCTTCTCCAGTTGCAAAAATAGGAAAATTGATGGACACTTTGGTGATATTTTATGATATATAATTTGCATTACATTATTAGGGCATTTAAAAGTTTCACAATACAAGCCATACCATCAAGAAGCAAAGAATCACAGGAAACTTATTCAGCTGACCTCCAATGCACAAAATAAATTTCATGAAGAATCAGCATTTTTTTTAAATTTTCATGCTAAGGGAAAGTAGATTCCAGACAAGGCTAAATAATTAATTTGCATCCTCACCACACCTTAGGGATTACCGACAATACAGCATCACCTCAATTAAAGGAGAAAGATAATAAAAATAGTTTCGAATTGTTTTTCTCAATACTGACCTGCTGCCTCTCCAGGACAATGCAGAGAAGTTGTTTCCTCTGAAAGGCAGCATGCCAGAGGCTGAACACTGCTCAAGCAGCCTTTCAGCTTCCAAGATGAAATACATATCAGAGACACCTTAATTGACCACTATACTAGAGTGATGTTCAATTTCTCTCTAAATCTATGTCATATTTTTATGTTTTCCTAACTGCTTTCAATATCATTATCAAGACTTAACCTTTACATTTTCTAGAAAAAACTTTGAAATGCAAGAACTTTTGTGTTCAAAATGAGATCAGGTCAATCTGACAACATTAAGATGTTCATCTTTCTTTTGACATAACAAATTTACTTTTTAAAGAGAGTATTTAAGATGGAAGATGCCAAATTGAGAGTGGTTGGAAGAATTTTGCATGGAGAAGGAGAAACTATGAAGGACGCAAGATGGGGAGCTAAAGAGAGACAGAAAGCTCTAGAATATACTTAAGCTCTTTCTATTATTTATGCAAAGTCTAAATCTCTAAATTACTGATTTTTGTTCTTGTTGGATATATGCATTTGATCATATTTTTGAGATGTTCCACTGCTGTCAATTTATCTACACACAGTGGTTTCAGCATATCCTGAAGATAACAGACACTGATTCCCCTTCTGAGATAAAAGCCTTCATCTATGGTATTCCTCCTGTATTTCTGCTAACTACTGGTATATGCTACCTTTACTATCAAAAATAGAAAGTCTTTTTATATCATAGGAATATATGCCTATAAAGCCACAAAAAATTTAGAGGGCTTAAGGCCAATGCCATTTTGGAAGTTATTTGCTGTTCATTTTCAAAACTGGCAAGGACAGAGAAATGTGACAAATATGGAATGAAAATGCATGGAAGATAAGTAAATTTTATGCACAAAAGAAGTATTTAGGAGAGTACAGTGAGAAACAGATAAAAGAAAGTGAGACCAAATATATATGCATGCGTGGAAACACTGATTGAGAAATCTAACTGCAGTGATTTCCATCCTCTCATCACAACCGAGCACGTACTAAATGAATAAACTGCTACTTGACATTTTCTAAATAAATATCATGGGAAGAGTACTTATTTTACTTTAATGAATCATTTCAGCCTCTCCAACAGAAAGTAGTTGTGATGAACTATAATCTGTTCTGGGAAATATAGTTCTATAATGGAGATATATATGGACTGAAATATGAGAAGTTGTGTTCTCCAACAAGTCTGCTTTAAAAGAGATTCTGATTCATCTATGCCCACTTCTACTTATATTTGATCATAGCTGTTGACATACTGTATCTGCCATGCTGAGAGCTATTTCTCTCCTAGAGGTAAGAAAGCCATATGGTTCGTGGATGACTACGAATTTTTGCAAGGCAAACTGAACTAATATGTGTATATTTTTTTTCCTGTAGCTATTCAAACAAAACTATCCATTTAGCAAACAGAACATTTTCAATTCAATGGGATATTTTGGCCCATGTAATACATTTCTAAGGACTGAAAAGTCTTCCTTAAATGCAATCACAATTGATGGGCTAACACTGACTTTCTGCATTAGTGGTCCTCTCATTCACCATGCATGGTTAGATATAAACAAATTCACTGCACTGATTAAGTGAAGCAGCAAATAAGACTTGTCTTGTTCATGGTGTGGAACCAAAACAGCTGTTTTTGTTTGACTGATGCAGATTCAAAGGGCCCTCAATGGTACACCTCATAAAAAATCAGCAGGTTATTTGAGGGGTTGTGTTCTTTTTATTACTAAAACTTCTCATAGGATTATCGTAGTTATACAAGGAAATTGCTTTGACTACATGTAATTACAAACAGGGAAAAAAAGTTATTGCCAAAGACAGGTGTAAAATAACATTTTACCATCCTTGTTAGGGCTCAAAAAACACATGCCAATAATTACTTCGAAGTCCACAATTTAGCCAGGCAAAGCTCACAATCAAGCTGAAACTCAGTCATCCAGACTGCATCTGCAAATATTTCCTATTAGAACATCTGCTGTCAAAAAACCCTTTCATAACTGTGACATGATAAGTAGAGCAGGACAGGCAATGTTCAGGGGAGCTTGCAGAGGGCACCCTCTGGGCAGAATACTGCTTGATGTTCAGACACAGTGGAAACTGGACATGCAAGCTTGCCTCAGGATCAGGTATGAATCCCGCTATTCAGGGATATGTTTCTTATATCACATGCACCAATTATTATTAAAATAATTTGTTTCATGTATTGGAATTCATTTAGAATATAACTTTCAGTTTGCCACAATGGACCTTGAAATTTTTGTCCTGCTTTGGTAACTTTTTGTTTAAACAGCTTGGCATTGCCAACAGTATCAGTATTAATATTTGTGGGATCCTGCCATACACAAATGTGAAATCCCAATCCCATTAAGCCATTGTGGTTATTACCATTGATTCAGCAAGTCTTGGATTTGACTGTGATTTTATGTGTTACATAGACAGAACACATTGTCCTCAACACCTCTGTCAAGAGCAGTATATGTTTGCTGATTGTTACATTCTTGCTTAAAGCACTTGATTGTTGAATGCTTGCTTAAAGCACTGAGGACTTCACTCTAAGTGTAATTTCAATTTGCACCAGGTATTTAAACTCATTTCAGAGGGACTGGAAATTCTAAAAAGTTTTTAGAGGTATTCCCTATACCATTCTAGTGCAAACTAGATATATGACAAGCTAAATGCAAATAGCACTTTATAGTACCAAAATGAAAAGCTAAAATAAAATCAACAAATTTATTTGACAATGCTAGATTTTAGTTCATGTGTTACTGAACAATGGCATAATAAATGCATTCTTTAACTTAGGAATATTATGTCATAGCACACAGGGTGTGCCTCGAGCACTCAAAACTAAATCTCCAATGTATAACATTGTAATTCATAAAACTATTAAACATTGTCTGAGTCCATTTTAACCACATAACACACATTTTGAAAAGTATGCAAAATGATGAGGGGAAGAACCTCTGAAATATAAAAATTATGATCAGCTTAGCACTGTAAAAATAGCTGCACACAGAAAAATTAAAACTTGCAGTTGTGAAATAAATGGTTTTATGCAAACCATCCGGAAATTACTTAAAAGTATTGCTATATTGCTGAAAGCACAGAAATATAAAACTTCAACTCTTCCTATTTTACATATTTTCCAGACAAAACACAAAGGCGGAAAGGCAACAAATCAGAGATGTGGCTGACTCCTCAAATACACGTGCATTATAAAATATTACCATCCATCCTCTGGTCTACCCCCAAACTGCTTTTTAAAACGTCCAGTACAGTCAGTATGCCCCCTTGACACATACTACAGTAGAAAACCTTCAGTTAATAAGACTCCACATGAGATTTCTCCATCATCTGCACTTGGATCTGAACTCGGTCACATTGAAGTGACCATTGCTCCTCGCAGGATGCCCGCTTGAAGTCATCTACTACCTAAGTGGCTGGAGGTAGCCAGTGTTTCAAATTTTGTCAGTGCTCTGCTTGTGTTGCTACTGTGAAGAAGACAGAAATAGTTACAAAACACTCCAGCGCTAAGAAGGGCACTTGCTTTCACAGCCGTGATCTTGGGCTCACACCACCTTAGGTGACGGGAGCACCCGGTCCCATTCTCAAGGCTTTAATCTGGAAGAGATTCAAGTATCACCTGCTCCCAAGGCGCATTAAGCCTGTGTAAGAATGTGCCGTAACGAAGCAAAATTGGAAACAAACAATAGGTTGTCGCCGTAAATTAGAACCCTTAAAGTTTGAGGGAAGTTGAGGCCGAAGCACTAATAAATGGATTTATGGCTAAACGCCAAGCTGTACGGCACCGGCACCGCTGTTAGAACTGGGACACCAGCAGTGGCAGGAATTAGGTTACGAAGGCGACAGAAAGCGGGACGGTAAAATAAAGTCCCTTTTCTGCAGCTCCCGCCGGCTGGAAGGGTCTCTCCCACTCCCGTGCCCCGGACCGATCCGTACCGGCCCCACTGCAGCTGCAGGTCGGGGCGGGCTGGCCGGGACTGCCCGCCCCGACGGTGACGGCCGCCGGGCGGTTTGCCGGCTCCGCTCCGGGAGGCGAGGCGGGCTGGGGCGCGCTGCGCTCTCATTATGACACTGGGTAATTCTTTTAGTTCTCCGGCAGACGCTGTTTTAAAGAACCGCGGAGGCTCTCAGCCAACCCGCCCCCGAACGCCGCCCTCCGCGTGGCGAGAGCCACCCGTGATCGCCCCTCGGTGACCGAGGGCAGCGCAGCAGATGCGCCGGGCTCCCACCCCCGCGCTCCGGGTGCGCGCCCGCGGACTCTCCAGCCGCGCCGAGCCCTGTGCACCCGCGGCGCGGCAGACGCGCAGAGCCGGCGCGGGCACCGTGCGGGACTCACCTGCCGCCCGCCCCTCCTCGGCTGCCGGGCTGCCGCCCCACCGTCCCTGGGGGCCGGGCAGTCCCTCCGGAGGACTGGGACAACACTGGCGGAGCAGCGCGGCCGCTCCGACGTACCCGCACCCTCCCCGGGGCGGCACGGCACGGCGGCCGGGAATGGAAAGAGGGGAGCGGAGCAAGCGGCGGTGCGCCGCCAGCCCCGGCTCCCCGGCCCCTCCTCGCGGGGCAGCCCCAGAATCACGCGCTGCCAAAATTTAAATCGCCCCAGCACTGCGGCTCCGCGCGCAGCATCGCTCTCCTTCCGCCGCTCCCTCCGGCCAGACCGGCCACACGGGAGGGTGCCAGACCGCGGCCACCCCGCTCAGGCATCGGACACTCCGCCGCGCAGCCGTCCTGCCCGGGCTGAACCGAGGCGAGACCCTCGCCACGGCGACACCGCGCCCGGGCCAGCGCGGCGCCGGGACGCGCCGGTGATGGAGATGACACCACAACCGACGGCGCGGCTGGCGCGCCCTCGCCCCGCTGCCCAGGCGCCCGTCCCCGACGGTGCGGTCCCCGCACGGACCCGCGGCACCGGCACCCGCCCGTTCCCTCCGCTGCTTGTGCGGAGGCGCCCCGCGAGCAGCCCGGCGCGCCTGCCGCCCCGACGGCGGCCCCTTCCCTTGCCTCCCCTCCCTCCCTACCTCCCTCCCTACCTTTTTCAGCGCTGACATTCTAGTGCATTATTAACGCGGCGGGTGCGGGCTGCGGCGGGTCGGGATTGAGGAGACGCCGGGAGCGGGAGCAGCGGCGCGCGCCCAGCGTCCCCCGGCGCCGCTCACCCGCCGGGGCCGCCGCGCGCCGCTCGCCCGCCCGCCCGCCGCGCGCCGCTCCCCCCGCCCCTCGCGCCCCGCGCGCACCCTCGCCCTCGCTCCCGCGCGCGCGGCAGGGGCGCCCCCCCGGCTCTGCGCAGCAGCGCGCCCCCTGCCGGAGGCCGAGGACATCGCGCCCGCTGAGGCGGGGCGGGACGGGGCGGGGCCAAAGCGCGGCGCGGGGACGCCCTGCCGCAGCCCCGCCAATGGCGGCGCCCGTGGCCGGGACCGACAGGCGCGGCGGCCAACAGGAAGGGGAGCGGGCGCGGGGTCGCGGGGGTGTTTCGGAGGGGCCGTGGGGCCATGGCCGGGAGCCGGAGGAATGGTGAGTTCGTGTCGTGAGGAGGGGTTAGTCCCGCAGTGCTGCCATCGGGGTTGGTGACGGAGGGAGCTGAGGGGCGGCGGTGACGGCCCCGGGCGCGGCTGCCCTCAGCCGAGGTGTGTTCCGGCCCGGGCGCAGCGCGCTGCTGCCGCGGGACTCGCTTGTTCCGCTTCTCGGCGCCCTTCCCGCGGGGGAAGGTGGTGAGAAGCCGAGCGAGCCCGGCAGCGGGGGAGGCGGGTGGACAAAAATGGCCTCAGCGGAGCCGGCCCGCCGCACAGGCGGGGCTCTGGGTGCGCGGGGCGCCGGAGACTCCGGGGCTGAGCCCTCCCCACCTCCTGACCAGCCGCTCTGGCTCGGAGGGGCCGGGGCGGGTTCTATTGCCGAGTATTTCTGCCTCGGGGTGGGGAGAGAGTAAATAAAATTTACTTGTCTAATCACAAAGTGTTTTAAGATGACACCTTTTTTCCTCAATACTCACATATATGAGTGCTTTCTTGTTAGTGACCCTCTATTTCGGCTTAAAGTGACTTAGCTCACTTCTGAAATAACTGTGGTACTGTGCTTGCAAAGAATAAGATAAAAGCCTTCTGCTATCCAAACACAGCTTCAGTCTGTTTTGTTTATCTAAATGTTTTATAAGACACGGCACAGGAGGAACGCAGTAATCAAAATACAGGTGTTCCATGAGTAATATCTTGTTCTTAAGGGGTGTCGAGTAGAGCTGAGCTGTGAGAGCTGAATGCTTGCATCCTGTGGTTGGCTTTTGCGTTTTCAGACAGTTCCAGCATCCTGAAACTGGAATACTTCATGGTAGGATAACGATTTGAGAGTGAAACTGATCACTAGAGTTAATGCTTAAGCTATTTGCTGACGGATTGCAAGTAGAGATCGTTTGAAGGAGGTTTAAATACACAGCAGTGTTCTCTGTGGTTTAGATGTAGATTCGCTGAGAGGAAAGGAGAAGGAGTAACTGTTTGTCTTCTATGCTTTGGGGATGTGAATTACAAATTGATGTTTTCTGGAAAAAAGTGAATTAGGAAGAGTGAGTTCATGCAGTCAATGAATGCATGGCTCTAGAGCTGAGAATGGGAGAACTGAATGCCAAAGCTCTCAAATTGTTTAAAGCTGAAGGTCAGATAAAGAGCTACCTGTTTTGGTAGCATGTCAGAGAAAGCTAAAATGATCATACTGAGTGTCCGACTTTACTATGTAAAGTCGGAAATCCTTCATGTTTTATTCAGCTGCTCTAAGGAGCCTTGACTTTAGATTGGGAAAAAATACAGTGAGAAATACAAGGATGTCGCATGCTCCCCTAGGAAGGAAATAAAAAACCTGGAAGAGTTTAGAACTTCATCTGATCAGCCTCTGTAGCCCATAGCATATTTGAAAACTGTCGACTTTCTGTTGTAAAACAATATGTATTTTTGAAAGGACAGGTGTCCTATAAAAGCTGAGAAAGAAGGTTTAGCTGCTTCTATTTAAGGTTAGTTTTGCTGGTTTTTTGTAAGAGTATGTTGAAATGCTGAAGACAGATTTTTGCTTGCATTACAATAGAAAAACAAAGCTTTTTATTTTGCTGGGAAGCTGGGCCGTAATACAGAATAAATGGGATGGTCAACAGCTTGTAGGTCATAGGTCTAATTGTCAGTGAAGAGAAACTAAATAGTGCAAAGCCAGTAGTGCAGGTAAGTGAAATGCACCTCACTCTGCCAGGAAATGGTGGGACAGGAGTAGTTGAGAAAGTGCATTTTTTTTGTTTTAGTTTTTGTGGAGATTTTGTTTGTTACTTGCTCATGTACCAGTGATTCGTGACAGGGCTAGAGGTACTTCCACTGTCATTCTGTGTGTTGTCAACAAGGTATTGATCCTGTCTAGGACAGCTGAACTCCTAATTTGTTGCTGTTAAACATTGACAATTGCATCTTGAAAGCTTTAGTCATCATTCTTGAAAGTTTGTGCCACCCCAAAATAACACTTTAATAAAGGGTTGTATGGAGAGTAATGTTCCAGCTGCTGAAGGGTAGAGATAAGGTATTGATGCAGTTGTAGTGTACATTATTGATATAATTGCCAGTAAAAAGTGATAGAAAAGTTGTGCTGTACAAGGGATGCTTTAGTGGGACAATAGGAGGCTTCCTATTGGAGAGATTAAACTGGAGAGCAAATGGGGGTACTTGATAGCCATCAGTGACCAGTGGTTTTAAATAGAGAATATTGCTTCAAGGAGTGCTATTTTCATCTCTCAGGTGACTTGGGGTAGAATTACAATGGTCGTTGAAATGAGATTGCAGTTCCTTAGTTTTGGGGTTTTTTGTTTTGCTGGGTTTTTTTTTTTTAATGGCTATATCACATATTTAATATCTTTATTCATGCAGAAAAGCACACCATTTCTTCCCTTTTTCTAGTTTCAGAGAAGCATTGATTTTTGGAGATCTTGTCTTGAGGTTATTCAAATCCTTTTCTTATTTTTGGTTTTCAAACTCAGCATAATTTTTTGACAAATACTTTGATGTTTTACTGGGAAAAAAGACACCCTTTTTTTTAAAGTGGGGGTGTTTTCTTTCATCATCTATTTCCCATCATATAAGGTAAATATTAATTGAAAATGGAGTTTCATGCCTGACATTATTTTTTTTCCTTCTGTGAGAAGTATCTTGCTTCCCCCCCAAATGTGACCAAAGATTTATTATAACATACCAAGATGTAAATTATATTTGGATTATAGTTGCTAAATTACAAATAGCTGGGTTTTTTTGTGATTAAATGTAGAAGGTACACTAGACTAAGTGTACTTGACTCTGCCATTGAAACCCTTTATGGAATGGGGGAAAAAGTTTTTGTTGCTGACCTTGGTGTTATGCCTGGATGAGAAGTGCAGTCAAGGAGAAAGGCCAAAAAGGTAGTGAAAGAAGCAGAAATTATATATGCAATGGTCTTCTATTTAGGAAGTCTGCAAGGGGAGCACGTGCTCACAGAGAGCAGAGCCAGATATGATGTGGTCTTCAGGGTTCTGTGTTTTGTGTGGGTGGCTGTTTGGAGTTTTGGGGTTTTTTCGGGAGATGGTGTGTTGGTGTATGGTTGGTTTGTTCTTAGGAAGTTCTAGCAGTTCGTACGTGCTTTGCATTGAGATAGGATGGTCCTCAAGGGAAGGTGGGACTGTTTAAACGTGCTAGGGAGTGATAATATTTAGGAGCAGGTGTCTGAATCTGTATTATATAGTAGAAGTGGTGGTGTGTGCCCTTAAGGTGTGTCTCTTTGTAGTTACTTTGCCTTTTTAAACATTCAGTGTGTAAAGCCTTTCACTCAACACTAGGTTTGCTCTTGTTGTAACATCGATTTCTGGAATCTATCACCTCGGAGGAAATCCGCTCACATACTCACCTGCTAGTGGGATGGGGGAAAGAATTGGAAAAGTGAGAACTTACTTGACTGAGACAAAGACAGTTTAATAGGTAAACCGAAATCCACACAAACAAAACAAAAGAAGGAATTAATTCACAACTTCCCATGGGCTGGCAGGTGTTTAGCCTTCCCCAGAAAAGCAGCAGTCCTTTACCTGTAATGGTGACTTGGGATGACAGACATCATCACTCTGAGCATTCCCCCCTTGCTTCTTTCCCCCAGCTTTATATGCTGAGCATGTCCACATATGGTCTGCATATCCCTTGAGTCCGCTGCTCCAGGTGTGTCCCTTCTCAATTCCTTGTGTACTTACAGCCTTCTTCACTGGTGGGATAGGTAAAAGAAAGGGCCTTAAGACTGCTCAGCAATAATGAAAACATCCTTGTATTACCAACCCTGTTTTCAGCACAAATCCAAAGGAAAGCCCCATACCAGCTACTATGGAGAAAATCAACTCCACACCAGCCAAAGCCAGCACAGATTGTCATGACAATATGTGGTTTCTTATGTTTTCAGTTGTTTTTAGTTCAAAAGGTTGAAAACTGTTCTCAAGAAGTTTGGGGTTTTGTGGGTTGGCTAATGACTTAAAGTAAAACTCCATATATGTCTAGAAAGAAAGGAAAAATTCAGTTGCATTGAAACTTCCATAACTTTTTTGTGATGGGATGTTTGGTGTAATATTGATTTCTGTTATATGTATAATAGATATGCTTGCAGAAGTTGCTTGTTTTTTTTATAATCAAATGTTGAAATCACTGCAAAGGGTGATATATTTACTCTTTGAAAAAACTATGTAGAAATTCAATTAATGTTTTATATAATATGACCTAATAAAGATTTCTTTTCAATAATACTTAATGTACAAATCTGTTGGACTTTTCTTTGTGTTTAGTGATACTACACCTGCCAATTTTGTGGTTTGTTTTAAATACTGGTATATTGACCTTCATTTTACCTTGCTTCTTCTCATGTGAAACTGCCTGTTTAAAATTTGCAATTTTTTTCTCTTCAGTAATCTGAAGTCAGAATGAGTTGTGGATTTTTTGTGTTTTGCCTTTTGATTTTTACTGTTTTCAGCTATTTTGACCTGTTTTCCGTAGTACTACTATAATTTACCATAACGTTTAACTTTAGCCAATGTGTCATATGCTCTTTGCGTCCAGATTGAGGTTGAAGTAAGATTTAAACTTTCTGAAACTTTACACTTGTGTTGGCCTCAGATTGGTCTCTGAGCAGTGATAAGTGCACAGCCTTCCCCCTTCCCTCACCCAAATCTGTCCAGAAGAGAGAGGAAGAAAGTCTCATAGAATTACAGAGTATGCTGAGTTAGAAGGGAGCACAAGAATCATTGAAGTCCCATTCCCGCCCCTGCACAGCACCATCTCCAAGAATCACACCATGT
The DNA here is from genome assembly GCF_022539315.1 of Serinus canaria. Taxonomy (NCBI): domain Eukaryota; kingdom Metazoa; phylum Chordata; class Aves; order Passeriformes; family Fringillidae; genus Serinus; species Serinus canaria. The sequence goes on from NC_066316.1 coordinate 93,159,245, forward strand.
GCCCAAGAGATCTGTCCAAATGCTTCTTGAACTCTCTCAGGCTTGGTGCAGTAACCACTTCCCTGCAGAGTTCCAGTGCCCAAACACCCTCTGGATGAAGAACCTTTTCCCTGATATCCAACCTAAACCTTCCCTGACACAACTTCAGGCCATTCCCTTCAGTCCTGTCACTGTCACCAAAGAGAAGAGATCAGGATCTGCCCCTCCTCTTCCCCTCACAAGGAAGCTGTAACTGCAGTGAAGCTCCCCCTCAGTCTCCTCCAGGCTGAACAGACCAAGTGCCCTCAGCCACTCCTCATATGGCTTCCCCTCAAGGCTTTCACGATCTTTGTAGGTCTCTTTTGGGTGCTTTCTAACTGCTCTGTATATTTCTTATATTGTAGCCCTCAAACCAGCTCACAGGATTGGAGCAGAGTGGGACAATCCCCTCCCTTGCCCAGCTCTGCCTGATGCCCTCTGGAACACAGTGGGCCTTCCTAGCTGCCAGGGCACTGCTGACAGTCTTGTGCAGCTGTAGTTTACAGCTGGCTCAACTTAGTGGCCAGAATTATGATTACTAATAATAATAATAGTCACCAAAGTTGAGTTTTGGTAAGGGGGTACGATATCTTTAGATGTTTTCAGTGAGGTGTGTTCGATTGTGCCAAGTAAGAAAAAGATAATGGTGCAGTATGAGGAACATATTTTTAAATTTTGTAGAAGATGGACCGTATGCACAAATTGAAACTATAGTGAAATGCTGTTTTCCCAGGACGGCAGTAGCAATACACATTTTGCAGCATTTTGCTACAAGGCAGATGAGGTTCTTATGAACAGCAGAACAAAATCCTGGTGTTCTCGTTGTGAACTTCTTATCATCTTGGTCATGTCAAGTTTATTGGATGTCTAGGATCTTGTGGCTGCAATTAAGGTGGCCTGCTGATAGATCTCTAAAACCGTTGTTGAGACAGGATAGCACGATTTATTAGTCAGATTCTTGTTGAATTACACACTCATGTAGAATTTGCTGACAGATGTAACGCCAGTCTTACTGATTTGAAACTGCAATGTGACAGAGCCTGTGCTTGGTCTAGCTGAATAAATTTCTTTTAAGCTAAGAAGAGAAAATAAATGTCGGCTTTTTCTAGCAATAAGTTACTGTTTTGTATCTGCAATTGCTATGAACTGTGGTCTGGAGGCTCACAGGTCAATCTTTCTTTGTAATAACACTCCCTTTGTAATAACTGCTTAATTTAGGTTGATGCATAGATATGGGGTGTTTATTCACCATATTTTTTCCCTTTCCTACCTTTCAATCTTACTGATGTATGCCATATACTTAAATAAACTGCAGCTCTTCAAAAGTTATCTCACAGATAGGAGAATTCTATATTACTACATTTTAGATAACAAAGTGGGTTTCCATGTGCTATAAAAAGTAATACTAAGTAAAAAGATAAATGGAGACGTATTTTATCAACTACTTCTTTAGAGCACAAAAATGGATTTTTTTTCCCACTGTGGTTCTTGACCCTGTAATAAAGAATATGACAGGTGTAAAATTATGGCAATTAGCATCTGATTTTTATTTTTTTTTTTGTCTAATGGGATATTGAAGACTAGTAGATGCTGTTTCAGTGAAAATAATGTCAGTGGTCTTGAGACAAGCCGTGATATTCTGAAGTTACTATTACACACGAGATATAAAATAATAGCATCTGCATTTCTTGTGCCGCTCCCTGTGACATTTTGGTTAACAACCATACTGATACGCAGCTGATACCTAGTAGTTCAAGCACAGAATTCTTGGACCTTGGATACAACTAAATCTTTCCATTATTTCATTCCCAAATAGTACATGTGGGTTCTTTACACCATTACATATTTAATAATCGCTTTAGCTGTTAAAACCATCGGTTATGTGTAATGTCAATGAGACCAATTGTAACTTGTAAAGAGGACTATTCCCACCTTGTGTAGACATCCTGTGAAGAACTGTACAAATTTTTCCCTTTAAGATGTCTCTAAAGTTTTGTACGTCTTGTAGAACTATAAGATTGCCTAAGGAGCTAGTCAAGTTTAAAATAATCAGGTTTTTATATCAGCATTTCACCATGGTGTTTCTACTCAGTCTTAGTTTTGGAGTTCAAAAAGCAAAGCCAGGAAAACTGCACAACAACCAAGCAACATCATAGCTTGTGGGAGAAATGGGATGAACAGCCTTTGTTCAAAAAACCTGCTCTCTTGACAAATGCAGATAGTTAAAAGTAAGGTGTGTGAGGCTGAAAGACTGTTTTCTGGGCCAAAAGAGACCTCAGAATCAAGGTTTCTAACCTGCAGGAAATCTCCAGTGGGAAACATATTCCTATATAATGTAGGATTCTGTAACCCAGTAAGGAGAGGAAGAAAAAGGTCCAATGCTGAAAACAGTCAAGTTTTTCAAATCTAAATGGCAAATGTGGTCTGTGTGTATGTGTCTTGTGCCAAAGGTGATAAGGCACTGGAAAAAACCCTGACATGAATTATGGAGTTCCTTTAGAGTCTTTTGAAATATATTAAAAGTATTGCGATACAAGTTTTTGGGTCTCAGTGTAGCTAGGTGTGTAAAAGTACTTCTCCCAGTCATTCAGACAAGATGGAGTAATACATTTTCTGGCATTAAGATGCAAGTGAATTCTATCCTGAAATATGAAGCTGAAAAATTACTTGGTGTCTTCCTCAAGAAAGCATATCATAAAATAGCAGTGCTGTTTGGAAGGAAGGACTATAAATTCATAGATAGATGTGTTTTAGTCTGAAGTATGGAGACTGAAGATGTAGTTGATGATGTGCAGAATGGCCTCCTCTTTGACTAAACACAAGATCTTGTAAACTGTTAGCTTCTGTGTTTGTCTACAAGTGCCTCTTGAAAGAGACAGTTGGCTTCAGCCTGAATTTTCTGCTGCAGATCTTGCAGTCCTTGCTTTTTTATCCTTTTTTTATCCTTTAGCTGCTGTAAGAGCCTGTTACCATAGCTTCGCCTGCAGGATGAGGACTGCTTGCAGCCTAGGAACACAAAGCAAAATACTGTACCCGTTCCTATGTACATAAAACTGTACTTTGATCACAGCTAGGATTCCACGTATTTCACTATTTTTCCCCCCAGTTGGAAAGATCAGTTCTGTTATTCCCATGATACTGCTACAGTGCTTTGCTTTGGTTTGCACGTACTACGCTTGGTGAAATGGAAATACATCACTCTTGGCAAAACTGACCTTGCTGATAGCAAGAAAATCACATTTTCTGTTTCTTTCTCCTGCCTTGAACAAGAGCATCCCATCTTAGATGTTAGATACACCTCTTAGGTGATCTGAACTGTCAAGCTACACAGAATGTAATTGCATGTCACTATATTGTTCTTTTTACCATATCCCTGCACAGCTCGAATGTTTTTTGGTAAAAATGACGAGGATTGGGGAAATGATACCCTCTTCAGCTGCCGTGGAATGTTTAGTAGTGGTTAATTATTCTCTTTCTTTATTTTAATCTTTCAGTCGTTGCTGAATTGGTATCCCAAATCTGGGGATCTTCTCAGCAGCTAAGTGATCGCTGCTCAGAGGATTTTGACGTTAATGACTAAATAGCTCTTAATTTCCCTCAGGACTAGAATATGTTGTGCACACACACAAGCTCTCTTGTCTTAATTCAAGCCTTTGGTCTCTGCCATTTCTAGCAATGGTTTGGGATCTTTGAGCTTCAGCTGATTCCTTTTTGTTTTGTTTGTGCCGTTTTGGCTGTGGGGCTTGATGATTGGAGGTTTTGTTTTTTCTAAGGTCAGTGTGTGTGTGTCTTTTGCTTGTATTGGGAAGTTAAGGTCAAGGTTAATAAATGTAGTTATCCTTGGAGATTCTGTGTATTGATTTCCATTTACTCTAACAGGGGCCTGTACTCAGTGCACCATCATCTCTACTAAGTACATCTTGCACTCAGAGGCTCATTGGCAGAACTCGTGTCTTATGTACATTGAGGTCTCTGGAGCAGTGTTTAATCTGCAGGCAGAACAGGATACCTTGCATGCCATCAGGCATCATAACTTCAGGCTAAATTTTGCCCTGGTAGCTGAAATACAAACTGAATGTCTTTGCGAGGCTTGAGCCATGACCGAAGAATCACTGTGTTAGGCCAAATAAACACAGAGAAAAGACCTTTGTTCATCAGTTTGGCCAGCTGAGCAGCTCTTTCAGAAAGAATCCAGAAGACTCAAACTATGAAACTATCCTGTATGGTTAAAGGAAAAGTAAGCTTTGTGGGGCATCACTTAGAGGAATGAAATGACTTCTGCCTGAAGGTATCATCAGTCTTCCACCTGCTAGCTGGTAGGAATAGCAGTCTAGCTAACATTTTCTGTCTGTAGTAGTCTTCTAAAATGCTTTGTCCTGATAAACACAGTTTTCAAGAGTCACTCTCTTTCAGGTGGTTTCCTTGAAAATCTCTGGTCAAGAGTGTCCAGGCATCATTAGGAAAGAGGAGATGATCCATGCAATGGGATTGCATGGATCCCATGTTATATCCTACTTGGCAGGGCCCTCCACAATGTGCTCTAGTTGATCCTGTTCTGAGCTTTTGGATTAGACTGGGTGATGTCTGGAGGTCCCCTCCAGCCTTAACAGTTCTGTAATTTTTATGATCATGTTATAAAATAACTGTCCTTTTGTGCCCTTCATAGGAGATGTGGTACTTGCATGATAAAAGAGACTTCAAGGATTTAAATCCATTTGAATATTGGAGGGCAATTCTTCACTAACGGAGATGAACTGAATGTTTTAATGAAGCCTTGTCCATATGTTCTGCATGAGGATTATCATTCTGTCTGCTCTTTCCATCCTTTTCCAGTCTGCTGTACTATCCTTCTGCTGTAGCAGAAATAGCATATTAGCACATCTTGCACATGGGATGTTTTTAGAAGAAGTTCCTGATTCTTCCATTTTTGGAAAGCTTCTGTTTGTAGGAGAGACAAAGAGACCAAGTAGGGCAACTTGCAAGCTTTACAGAGTTCAGTGCTCCCAGTGCCATTTTACTTTGTTCTTGCTGCCCAATTTTCACTTAAGTAGGCAGGAGGCAACCAAATGAGAAGTGTGATGGACGTACTTACAGTATGGATGTCAAGTAGCCAAAAGTATGTGGCAAACATTCTCCACAGAAATAGTTTTGAGGAAGCACAGAAACGTTTCTGATGTTGTTCCAAACTTAATGTGTTTAGTTCTTTAGCGTGCTTTAGTTACAGTCTAGTCCTGAGTTTTGAGTCATGCTAAGTCCTGTTGCCCACCCCAGAATGTTCATAAATCTGCTGTACTATTTCAGTGTGGTTGTGGATAGCCTGCTATGTATGTAATATGAATTCAGTCAAGGTATCAATTTAATACATAGCCATTAAAAATGCACTTATTTGAAGGGGGCTCCTTATTCTTCTTGCGAAATTAGTAGTAGAAAGGTCATGGTTGTTCACAATTTGTATCAGTAGCCAGCATGTGTTCTGTGTTGTATTTCTTGGAGTTACACTTTGCTTTTTTTATGTGATGTCAAACTGTAGATACTTGGTGCTTTTTTCAGTTTTCTGATGTATTTGTACTTCACTCTTTCCAGACATGAGTTGTCAAGAATTAGCCATGGAACTTGTTTGGTATGTATTGCAGCTTGTTCTCATGTCTGAAAATACTGGCTCCTTTTTGTCACTGAGGAATTCCTGGAAAGTCAAGTGTTATAGTGTTTCTTCAGCTTATTGCACAGTAGGAATATTTTAATGGTGCTGCATGTTTTCAGCTGGAAAGTGATTTTTTTTTCTTTTAAAATTGAATGAAAAGCTTAATCAGAATCAAAAGACTTCATGAACTTGTACAGTTTCACAATCAGTTATGCTGACAGGAAAATGTTGTTAAGAAATAACCATATGGTTATTAAGTTGACTATCCTATGGCTATGCTGAGAGTAAATCTTACTCCATTTTGAAACTCTAATAGGTAAGATACATTTCTGATAGTAGATATTTTTGCTTGAATTTCCTTTATTGCTAGTATTCTATTAAGGGGTAGTTATTTTTAAGGGTCTGAGCAGTTCTTACCAAATAGACTGATTTCTGATGCTGAATAATACCAGAGACATCAGGTTAAGGAGAAGTTTTCAATAGGCAGGAACTGCTCCATAGCATCAGGCAAGACCATTCTCCTGTGATTGAGCCAGTGCTTGTGGATATCACACAATACCCTTTTTTTCAAATAATTGCAGCAATAAAACCCTCTGGCAAGAGCTTCCTTTGTCACGTGAAAAATGTTTTGGTAACTCAGTTCTGAGACTGTTAATTGCAAAGCAGAGTGCTGCTTTGGAGCATGTAAAGCTGCTGAGGATAGCAGAATGGGTATTCCTCAGAGCCTAATTTCTTTGTTCACTTATACTGAAGACCACTTTGTTCAGGTTTTGGGCTGCAGGGAGATTTTCATTTTATTTTTTATTCAGGCTAGAATATACTTAGGATTCCAAATAGTTCAAAATAAGTCAGTTTTTTCAGCACTTTCTGGGTGCTGGATTCTGCACCTGTATTGGAATAATTACCAATATATCCAGATGGGACTTGTCTGGCTTGACTAGCTTCTGCTGCTTGACCGAAAGGTGGCAACTGTCGTGTTTTCACTTCAGAAACACCTCTGGCTGTGCTGGATGCTGCAGCTGGCCCTAGAGACAAACCCAGACATGCAAAGCTCTGGTTTACCTCTGTGCAGATGCTTTAAGGCGAGGTGAAGGAAAGGACTGGGATTCTGCTAGAGGGTTTTGATCCAGAGTTTTATTCCAACCCGCAGGCTTCTGAATCCCGTAACAGCTCTAACAGAATCTCTCGAACCGAACCGTGTGGTTGCTGGCTCTTTCAACCCCAGGGAGAGGAGGAGGGAAGGGGTAAGGATCCCACCAACCAAGTGCAGGGTGGGCAGGTCTCAGGTGCAAGAGACACCTGGGTGGGCCAATGGCCCCCCAGGGATGCCAGGCATTTTTGAGCTCTGCCAATCACTCAATGCCCTTCTGGAATGTCAGGGTTGACAGACAGCACTCAGCAGGGGTCAGGGTGGGGGGAAAGGAGAGGTGATTGGCACCTGGGAAAGGACCGGGATACCTGAGACAAACTATGACATCACACTGCAACACACCTGGCATGGGGCAATGCTGGCTGTACAGACAGACTGGGGAGTGAGATTCTAGAAAGCAATGCCATGGAAAGGGACATGGGTCAATGACAAGTTGAACATGAGTCAGCAGTTCAGCTGGTTCAGCCAGGAGGGCCAACCCTGTCGTGTGGGGCATCAGGCCCAGCATGGCAAGCCAGGCAAGGAAGGGGATTGCCCCACTCTGCTCTGCTCTGGGGTGGCCTCACCTCAAGTGCTGGGGGCAGTTTTGGACACCACAATATAAGAAAGATATTAAGCTATAGAGAGCATCCAAAAGAGACCTACAACGATGGTGAAGGGCCTTGAGGGGAAGCCATATGAGGAGTGGCTGATGGCACTTGGTCTATTCAGCCTGGAGGAGGCTGAGGGGAGCTTCATTGCAGTTAGTTTCCTTGTGAGGGGAAGAGGAGGGACAGACCCTGATCTCTTCTCTGTGGTCACCAGTGACAGGACTGAAGGGAATGGCCTGAAGCTGTGTCAGGGGAGGTTTAGGTTGAATATCAGGAAAAGGATATCTTCATTCAGAGGTTAGTTGGGCACTGGAACAGGCTCCCCAGGGAAGTGGTTACTGCACCAAGCCTGACAGAGCTCAAGAATCGTTTAAACAAAGCTCTTGGGCACGTGATTTGACTCTTGAGGATGGTGCTGTTCAGAGACAGGAGTTGGACTCAGTGATCCTTGTGAGGTCCTTCCAACTCACCTGATTCTGTGATTCTTCATTCACCTGAGTTAGGTGAACTGCTGGGGTTCATTGCTTCCTGCTGTCTTCAGAAGGCTTGAAATGCATCAGGTTTCAAATGAGGACCTTGTAATGTCTGTGTGTCAGCACTTGTCACTTCTGTTTTGTTACAGATATTGGAAATTGCTAGTAATCTTAAGAGATGATGACCTGTGTCAGTGCTGAGATGCTCTGACACAGATGTGAAAACTTTGCAGGCAGTAAAGAGCTCCCTCACTCCACACCTTGCTGCTTCTTCCAGTGTCTGCTGAAAACTCCAGACAAGTGGATGTTGTTTTGGTGAATTTATCACTGCTCCTGATCTTGATACTTCTTTCTGAGCAAAAGAGAGTTTTATCAAAGAATAACCTCCTCAGTATTTATACTCTCCAAGGGAGGCATTCTATCAGCTTGCTTTCTCAAGCAAAAGTATTAAAGATGGGGAGAGCTTCCATGGGAATTAGAAGGAATGAATGTATCACAGCAGGTCTCATCTTGCTTTCTGAAGTAATGCTGTTGTGTGTATGAATATAGTCCCTCAATTTTAAAAATGGAAAGGAAAAGGTGATGTAATTTGGGGGGGAGAGATGACTAGGGAAATCACATTTCAAGGTGAGGAGCATAAAAGACAGTGTAGTTATGAGGAGGCTGCTCTTCTCAGCAGATTTGGAGATGTATTTGTATATCTAGATTTATCAGTATGTCAATGATCATTTGCTTTGGAAGAACAGTTCCCTCAGTACAAGTGCTTGAATGTTAATGTGCGTACTGGTTGTGGATGTGCTAGAGTTAATTTTCTTCATAACAGCTCCTGTGGTGATGTGTTTTCTATATTTGTGGTGAAAATAGTGTTGATGACTCAGGCATCTTTTTGTTATTGTTGAGCAGTGCTTACATGGAGTCAAGGTCTTTTCTGCTCCTCACCCCACCCCACCAGTGAGGAGGCTGGGAGTGTACAAGGAATTGGGAGGAGACAGAGCTGGGACAACTCACCCCAGATGACCCAAGGGGTATCCCACACCATATGGTGTCATACTCAGCATACAGAGTGGGAGAAGGAGGAAGTGGGACACGTTTGTCTTCCTAAGTAAGCATTGAATGTGATGGAGCCCTGCTTTCCTGGGGATGACTGAACATTGCCTGCCCATGGGAAGTGATGAATGAATTCCATGCTTTGCTTGTGTGCATGACTTTTGCTTTACCTATTAAACTGTCTTTACGTCAGCTTGTGAATGGTCTCAATCCTATCTTTCTGTTCTTTCCCCCATTCCACGTGGGGGAAAGTGAGCAAGCAGCTGGGCTCCCTCTTGGCATTAAACCATGACATTTAGTAATGGCTGTAATGTAATTTAATAAAATGCTGTAGTGTTAGTAGCAGCACTTGGGAAAATGATTCAGGATAAACCTCTTGGATAACTTGCTTAAGAGTCAGAGATCTGCTAAAGGCAGTTAACTTTGTCTCATTACACTGGTTATTTCCGTCTGCTTTCTTTAGCAGAGGAGACTAATCATGGATTTTTGTTTTTCTGGCTGTAGACTAACCTGGCAAGGGAATCTTACGAAAATGCCTAGTCACTTGTTCATGTCTGTCTATCTGGAAACTAAACGTAGCCCATAGCAAAGCTCATATAGTTAAGCATTTACATGAGAAAACATAGTTGCCAAGGTCAACTGGAGGTAGTTTGTCTGTCAAGGACTGGTGGTTCAAGGATGAAGGGTTTTTTTCAGTTGTGAAGTAATTTATTGTCAAGTTATGTGACGATAAAATGTTTTTCTGCTAAGCTTCATTGGGATGCATTCTTCTTACAATTTAAGTTATTTTCTCTTGGCAGAATTATTTTATTATGAATCTGCAGCAGGTTGCTTGTGTAGCGTCCACAGAATTTATATTAAATCTGAGGCTGCAGTTTAGATAACATTTTTCTCCTGGTGTCTTTTTCCCCACCCCCACATACCCCCGTATCCCCTTGACCACACAGAATTCATGAAACTAAAGATGTTGCTTTGCAATAGATAAAAACTTTTAGTAATACTTTAGTATGTCTTTTTAAGTTATTGAAGTGTACACATATATATTCCAAGGTAATGGCTTTGTTAATGAGTAAATTATTTGCATATGTTTCTTTAATCAAATGATACTTGCATTAGACTAACTCACAGCAGATTGTCAGTGTCGTCAGAAATGGGCCCATAAGAAGAAGAGGCGTATAAGAATACTGATAATTCTGTAGAAATAACTGGTTACCATGTGTTTCTGCTGCTGTCTGCTTTTGGTTTTTCTGTGTGATTAAATCATTGTAGCTTACTGATTTTAATGAGTAATTCAATCGCGGTGCCTCTGTGCCAGAAGAGACCTGCATTTTGAGCAGCCTTATGACACTTGCATAGAAAGATTCTAGTTTTAAAAACTAATGTGTGTTTAGTCTGTAAATGTACTGTTAGTTTATTGCCAAAATGTAGTCAAATAGAAGACTGTACATGTAACCTTGCTAGTGAACTGTGGTGTTTTAAAGCTGTTTTTCTGATTCAAGTTTTGAACTTAAATATGTTTATATTCTGTTTCACCTGTGAGAGGTAGAGGCTACTCAAAACAGGCTTCCATGAAACATGAGAGAAACTGTCTCATATCAATTAGTTGTTGGGGTTTCTGAAGTCTGAAAGTATTTTTAAAACACTGCATTTCTTCATATTAAAAAAAGTTTTCTTACCCTGCAGTGTTCTTGGCGAAATTACTGAAACGACTCTATGGTGAAACTTCATCATCTCTTGTTCAGACTTCAAGTAGAGAAGAGGAGGTGGTTCTTGAAAATCTTGGCTCAAAATCTAAAGAAAAGAATTTGGATAATGTTCAGATTTCATCAGCAGATGCTAGCACATCAACTAATACACCCTGCGAATCATTTCAAGGTGAGACTGTGTTGTCATTTTTCTGATAATATGCTTTTAAATATAGCTGCTTTATTTCAGAACAGTATAGTGTGTCGTTTTTTTCATTTATTGATACCAACGGATGAATTTGAGTACTAGGGTTAGTGGTACTTAATATCTGGAACACTTGAGGTCCTGTGAAAGTCAAGAAATAGTCTTGGTGTATATGCTTGGATGCAGCATTTAGCAAAAGCAAATATGAAAGTTCAGTGTAAGCTGTAACTGTCTTTGATATAATGTCTCTTAAATAGTGATAAAATGACTTCTACTGGTATAGCTCTGCTCAGCTGTTAGAGATGCAGTGGGAATACATGACCCTGCCCTCATGCTGCAACAGAAACCCCATGGGGAGGGCAGATCCAAAGGAAGGCAAATTTTAATTCAGAAACTATATTAGTCCCTTGGAAAAGAGCATTATGTTGTGTGTGTTTATGCAGTGAACATGGCACATGAATATTTGAACAGGTAAGTAAAAGTCCTTTTTTTCTCAACTAAGTTGTAGGGCATGCCAAAAGATGGAGCTGGAAAATGAGGCAGCTGTAGTATTACTTGTGGGTAAAAGGCTCTGCACAAGTATAGAATGAATGTGAACTGCTTTGTATTCATCTAAAACCAGATTTTGTCATAACTAGAAGGCTGTTTAACTGGCTTGAAATAGAAGGGTATGTTCCACAGAGCATAAAACAAAAGGGTTGCACTGGGGGAGATCCTTACTTGCTCACAGGGAGGAACTGGTTGTAGATGTGGTCTGGGGCAGGAGAATAATGTCCAGAAGTGAGCAGAATGATTAGTAGGGTTAGAATTGTGTGCTACATAATAACAGATGTTTGTCTTGTTCAGGGATCTGCTTGGTAGGATTAATGAGAGGATTAATCTGAATTGCAAAGGAGCTCTGAAGAGCTGGTTCAAGAATAACCTCTCAAAGCACAAGAATGGTTTATTATGACATGCAGAGAATGAAGCAAATGTGGCAGGATGCCTGACAGAGCTCAGATGTGTCTGGGAGAGCAGCAAAGGGAAGGTGAAAGAAGGCTGGCTGGGACACAGTAGGCACAGGAGCTGTGTCATCACTGTGGAAGCAGTCCCACAGTGCCTGGCAAAGAAGCAGAAGGTTCAACCAACAGTCCAGTGACACCAGGCAAGTTAATAGTGACAAGGCAGGTCTGAGGTCAAGCCAGTATCTCAAGTCTTTGTGTCAGTGTGTGCATCACTTGGTCTGAAATATCTCTCTGGTCAGTTGGGTCACTTGTCCCAGCTCTGTCTCCTTCCACTCACCCCCAAGTTCCTCACCAGTGTGGCAGTACAAAAAGGAGGAAAGGCCTTGGCTCTGTGCAAGCCCTGCTCAGCAATAACAAAAACATCTCTGTATTATCAGCCCTGTGTTCAGCACAAATCCAGAACACAGCCCTGTACCGGCCCCTGGGAGGAAAATTAACTCTAACCCAGCTGAAGCCAGCACACTATTACTGTAATACAAGGTTGCATGGAAGTTTCAACTTCTGTAGTTCTGTGTTTTATACTCGATTTGGTTTTCAAGATTAGTACTTCTGGTGCTTCTTTTGAGTAAGTCAGTAATGAACAGCATATTTTCAAAAGCTTGATAAAGCAGTAAACTTATTCTGTACAATAATATGTGATAGCATTGGTAAATAATGGTCCTTTCAAAATACAGAACAGGCTATTTATTTGCTCTATGATAATGGTGTGCTAATTATTCCCAACTATGGAGTAATTTCTTAAGCTAAAACTGTTTTTCTTTGTAGTGAATATATACCATTCCTTATAAATTAGGGCAAAACTACCACTGAAATGGGAGGGGTGAGGGGGAGAATTTATTTTACCTTATGATTTATAACTCCTCGGCATTGTTAATCCCTGATTCCTATTGCAATATTCTTCAAGATAATGAAAGAAAGGCTTTTTATAAAGAATCCTAATAAATACAGTGAAAATATAGCTTATGGGATAAGAAACAAGGAGTAAAAAGAACAGGTTTATATTTAGGATTTTCACAGCAAAGCAACAAGGTTGTTTTTTAAATTAACAGCAAACTATAACTAAGTTTGTTATCTGTTGGAGGCATGCAAATGCCTCCAGTACAGAAAGGGTTCTGCCTTGTTTCAAGTTCCACATATAAGTACTTAAAAAAAAAAAAAGCCTTGAAGTGATAAACTCATAAGAAAAAAAGAAATCAATTACCCATCTGGGAAACCAACACACAACCATTCTTTTCTGGTTGTGATTTTATTTAAATTTAACAAACTCTTGCATTTAGATGTCGTGATTTTATAGCATTGAACACTGAAAGTACATGTTTAAAGATAGGTAGAAGGTTTAAGCTATAAACTCTGTGGCCTTGGTGAAAGCAAAACATAAAAGCATTGATTGAATTTTTTGATCATAAACTGTTTTAAATTACTTCTAACTTACAGACCAAAGATTATGCAGATAACTACAAGACAGCTGATGATTTAAGTAGCAGTAGTCAAAGATGACTAATTGGAAGAAACAGTGGAAAATAAGGAATTTGGCTTTTTGTAGATACTCTTTCCTAGTTTGAAAATTTATTATTGCAGTCCTACAAAATGCTACTAAAAATGATCTAGTATCAATAAAAAGTTGAGGACTTCTTTTAAAGTAAACTGACTTAGTCTTAAGTATTTTCTAGCATTAAATAACAGATTTTACTGTAAAACTCAACACAGTGCCCTTATTTGCCTTTAACAGTTACTCTCAGATTGTGAAAATATCATAACCAATTTGTCTAAGCTAAACTGTCACCACCTTCCACCTGTGCGATTCTGATCTTTTTTGGAATGCAGTTTGTAGCACTGCCTTGAAATTTTATGGCCATGTCTCTATTGTCCTTCCAGATGCAGGCTTTTAAGATCATACTTTTATAGCCTGTAAATATTTGCATTTACATGCCTTTTTTGAGACCAGATTGAAGTTCAGATGCTTCAGAAGATGGAACAGCAGTAACTATGTTAATGATTTGTTCTTATTGTATTTTGGATAATTAATAATTTGGTATCAGAAAGGGTTATCACATAAAGCTCCTCCCATAGTTCTGGAACCAAAGCTTTCAATAAGACCAGGAATAACTGGAGGTGGAAGGCAAATTCTGAGGGATACTGTCCTTTGTAACTGTAGAGAGGCCTTTTGAATGGTATTTGTGTTTTCTTCGGGAAGGTGGTAGTTCCATTAGGCATGGAGAAAACTTGTAGAGGTATCATCCTTCTTCTAGACCCCAAAGAAGAAGAGTAGTCATATCTTTTTACATGAAAAGAGAAATTTTGGATTTTTAAAAAACAAACTAACCAAAACAAAAAAACCACACACACATACAAAAAATTCCCCAAAAACTGCAACACCCCCCCCCACCCCCTGCCCAAAGAAAACCCCAACAAAAACAGCCAACCAAAAAGCCTACCAACCAAATGACAAACCAAACCAAAGCACATGCCTGTGTGCAGAATTTTAGTTCTAGGGCATAGATATTAAGATATACCTTCCCTTTGGATTATAGTTGTCCTAAATCAGGCTTTTTTCTTTTTTGTACCAAAATACTTAGTAAGAAAATAATGTAACCAAAGTAGGGATTCCTATCCCCCAGAACAATTAAAAAAGACTTTCTAAATATTTCTCCTCTTGAGGAACTTCATTCATCCATAGCAAGAGCTGTAAGTTCTTAATTTTGAAAGATGTAATAAAAGCATAAAATTAATGAGGGTCTAGATTACCATCTTTATTACCTTAAACCATTTTAAAGTTCCACACAGGTAGTGAACCTGATTCTTGTGGAAGGCAAAGCATTAAAAGAGAGCAAATGGAGAGTTGAAAGCTCCTATAATAAGAAAAATCTTCCCTAAACAAAGGATGTTTTGTGAATCTTAAAAATGCCTTAGAACTTGCTGTATCACAGAAAAAAAGGAACTGGCAAAAGACTGAGCATTTCAAAATATAAATTGCTCACGTGGTTATGGTTGTTGGCTAAATTCTTTCCCGAGAATTGGATTTTTTAGTTTTAGACCTTTGTTAGGGCCAGATCTACTTGCAACCAGATTAATACAGTGAAAAATGTTTCTTGTGAGGTATGCAGTTCTGTGATTTCTTTACTTTTTTGTTGATATTTTAAAACCTCAGTAATTATTTCTATTAGCTTTTTAGTATATATTCAAAAGTGGCATGCATGCCTCTAACTAGAGATTTTCTAATTGTAGAATTGGTTTTCACAGAATCACAGAATGGGTCAGGTTGGAAGGAACCACAGTGGATCATCTGGTCCAGCCTCCCTGCTCAAGCAGGGTCATCTTAGAGCACATGGCACAGAAGATTTCACAGCTTTTCTGGGCAGTCTGTTCCAGTGCTCAGTCACCCACAGAGTAAAGAAGTTCTTCCTCATCTTCAGGTGGAACTTCCTGTGCATCAGTTTCTGCCCATTGCTTCTTTTCCTATTGCTTTGCACAGCCAAGAAGAGCCTGGAAATGTTCTCTTGACACCCCCATGCTTTAGATACTTACACACATTGATGAGGTCCCATCTCAGTCATCTTTTCTTGAGGCTAACAGGCCCAGCTCCCTCGGCCTTTCCTAGGACAAGGAAATGGCCTCCTTGACCTTTTTCTTGGTCAGAATTATAACTACTTTTTATAAGAGTTGGAATTTACTGATCAGTATTTAGCATCTTCCTTATAAAAATGAAAATTTCAGAGTTGCTGAAGAAGGATAATTGCATTCAAGTTAAATATATGTCAGTATAAATCGTGCTTTGCCACTCTTGATTTTTGCTTTTTCCCTTATTCTGAAAAGGGAATTTGAAATTCAGAGAGCCTAGCCAGAGTTTTGGATCTTGTGAAGATAACTTAGTTAAACTTTTCCTCTCCTTCATTTATTTAAGTAAGAAATAGTGAGGAATGTTACTAAACTGTTGCTAGTAATAGGTTTTAATTTTCTAAAAAAGCTGGAATCCATGTTATGCTATATAAATGGACAAAACACAATTTACTACCTATTCATTAAATAAAAATGTGCATGTCTTATCAAATGTGACCTTTCCCAGCCCTGTTATCCTATATGAGGAATTCATGTAAAAATAATCACAGCTCTGTGATTATTTTGTGTTCTCCTTATTTGTTCCACTGAAGTTATTGATGCTAACAGTGCACTGCATTTAAATCATCACTAGGACACCAGGACTGTGTCCTTTCTCATACATGGCTGTCTTTCTGCAGCTGTTTTACTGTAGAAAACTTGAGCTAGTGACAGAAATGCCTAGAAGACAAAACTTGTCTAAAAATATGCATGAGCTGCCCTGCCTTTTAGTTGATCAAATTGATGAAGTGCTTATGGTTGAGAAATTAAATTCTAGCAGTACTTAATGCAATAAACAACTTTAGAGTCTTGTTAAACAATTCAGCTTTGCTTTAGTTAATTACTTTGAAAGGCTGTCTATTGTGAATAAGCTAAGGAGCAATGGAGATTATACTTACTATACAATAAAGTGTTGTCACACACTCTTATAGCCTTTTCTCAAGGGTTTAAAAATTCTCTCATTGCATGGTATGTTACAGTGCTGTTATGCTGTGCAAATGGGACGCATGTATCCAGGAGCAGAGTATTTGACTGAAGATACCAGCCCCTGGTGGCTGTGGTAAAAATGGTGCCCAGCCAGTTTTAGCTATGTGTTTTAGGGGAACGTAGAAATGTGGGGTTTAGGAGAGAAGGGGAAAAAATTCCAAAAGCCAGCCTAAAAAACCCCAACCATTCCAAATCCCACAAACAAACAAAAAACCGCCTTCTCTTTGTTCAGACTGAGTGGGCTCTATAATATCTGTAACTTCTGTTTGTGACAGAAACAGTTCTCTTGTTGTTCAAATCTATAGCAATGGTTTTTTTCTGGGTTTTAGAGGGGTTGTTTGCTGCTGATTGACAGATTCCTTCCTTTTCCAGTGTTCTTATTTATATATGTTAACTCCTCCTCCTCTTCTATATGCTCATTGCAAGCAGCTTAGCTGTCATTGGGAGAGCTGCTGGACTCTATGAGGCTTCTGTGAGCTACTAACTGAGCTCTGTCAGTAGCTCATCTAACAGTGTAGCAGTTGCCTACACAGAGGAGAATATGCCAGCTTTAGTTCTGAGTGTTAACAAACTCTAAACCTAAACTAGTCAACTGCAGGAAAACTAATTATCTTGGTAAAGGAAACAGAAAAATGGCTTGTTTAAGAACTTGATAAAATACCCTTGGTTCACCTAGAGATGGCTGATAGTACTAAATTGAATTGAACTCCAGCATAATAATTGTGTGTTAGCATTCCTGCTGCCTGCCTTGCCTCCTTGTTTGAAATGATCTTCAGTGCATTGGTGACAGAACGGGTTGTGTGAGACACCACTCCTGCTCCAGTTTACACTGGGGAGTTTATCGCTTGCGCTGCTATTGTCAAAATCATAGTTATGCAGAGTGAAATCCCATATTTTCTGCTGTTGCACAAGCTTACTTTCTACTTGTGTTTCCTATCAACTCTACCTTCTAACAATTTGAAAAATGGAAATGCTTATATAATGTGATCTTAGTACTGAACTATGTTCTGAGCAAATAACTTTTCTATAATATTTTGTGCTTCGCATTGTTTTTTACACAAATGAGAAGGGACTGTTACCAATAAGTTCTAGGCTATAGAATAGAAGATGTGAGTTTAGAGGGGCAAAAGCTTTAAAACTTTAAATTTTGTTTAAAACATTAAATTTTGCTTTTACTCTTATGAGCACATGTATTTATTTTCTGGTCTTGATTCAGGTACGTTCCAGTAATGACATAATCACTTCATCAGTGAGGATAATTAAATAATTGCAACTTAGGCATGGCTTTTTAAATTCAATGTTGTTGCATTTTTTTTTTAAAGGATTTATTAACAGGGATATATTTGGCTTTTGAGAAATGTGTTGAACAAATATGATCTTCAGCAGGAGAAGTAATTGAGCTGCATACTAGCATAACATTAAGATAGCTTTATGTTCCTGCTTATACAGCTAGAAATCTTAAACATCTAATCAAAGTATTGCATATAGTCATGTACCAGGGCATATATGGGACACATATACCATTTAGCTGTATAGTTTGTTTCATCGTTACCTCCTATATTCAACTTTCAGAAAACAGAAAGCAGCAAAATTTTAATTCCACCATCTGCTTGTAGTCAGATTCATGTCTGAAAGTGTTCTGTTTCTTATTTTCCTTGACATGGTTTTTCCATGCTTCAGTCTCACTTTGTTTTATGCTTAGCTTTCATTATTTTTTCCAAGGAAATGTAGATATTTGAATGGTTCATAGGTAAAAAGCAAAAGCATCTTCCCCAAATCATGAGTGAGAACAAGAGTAAGAAGGATTTGTACTTAATCAGTTTTTTCTCTGTGACAAAAAATGTCTGACACCTCTAATGTAGTGAGACTGAAGCTGAGTTATAATGGTAAGTGCTGTCTCCAATAAAATGAGCTATAATAGAGCCTTTCTACGTGTCTAAAAAATAAACTAAATTTAAAAGTTAGTAGACATGTGGGAGGTTGTGAGGGAAATAAATGTGAGCTTGCTTGTTCTTTGCTTGCTTGCTTTTTGTTCATTTCCCATCCCAAGTTTGGGCCTTGTAAAATGTCTTATTGACCTCAGTTTCCTTTTGAAGTTTATGCTTTTTGACAAGTGGAAAGAAGACACCATGATGAGGAAGTACTTCTGAGGATTCTCATTTCATTTTCTTCTTTCAGTGCTCTAGTCTAGTATCTTCTGTAATCTACACTTTCTCTTTTTGATAAACTGAAGAACTTTTGGGAGTGTGGAGTGTCAGAAGGGAAGTAGTTTTTAACTAGCTTGAATTTCAACATGCTGCCGTGTGCAAGTGGTATACACCTTAAGAATTGGGAGCAGTTGTCTGTAATATGGCTAGGACTCTAAAAAATAACAGCCTGGGAACTAAGTGAAAACATGCTTTGCTTGAATATCAAAGGATAGTAGACTTGGTTTTGTGTAAACATAACTGAATAAAGTATCAGAAATTAGGGTCAATCAAAAAATTCAGTACTGCTGTCTGCACAATGTTGTGACCATCACGATTATAAAAAAGAGGATTGGAATAAGTGTATTGTACTACTTTCCCACAACGTTCTCCAATGGGTGCTGCTTAAGGGTTCTCTGAGCCAGAGGACAACATGTACCTCTTTAATTAAAAGGCTTTTATCACTTTATTGTTTAAATGTATGTAATTGTGCAATTTAGAATAGAACTTTTAACTTTGATGTTTTACTTGGCAAATAGGGGAATTTGTCCTTCCATAAGGAATAGCAGACATCTTCAGACTTATAAAATTTCACAACTCTGAACCTTGCAGAAGAAAAAGTTTGTTCAGCATTCTGTTACATGTATTGGTGCTAATAGAATATATGGCATTAATAACAGTGTATTTGAGAAAACTGGCTATCTAAAAGTCATTCAGAAATTGTTTTTTTTGTATTTAGAAAAATATAGAGAATCTTTGTAAGGAATATATATCTCATCTTCTGCCAAGAAGTAGTGTGAGTGACTGCCCTTGTTTATTCCAATTTAGTAAGGATAATGAGGTCGAGTCTGGAGTGACTAGTAGCATTTATGGTTTTTTGTTTGTTTGTTTTCCACCCAGTGTGATTTCTCTAGTATTGAGGGAGAGAATACTATTGAAAACTGCGGTCAAGCAGTAGGAGTTCCACCCTCCAAGGAAAAGGACCATACTTTCCAATTGCACAGGAGACTAAAAGCTTCTGTCTTTGTGTAAAGCACTCCAGTGTGTGTGAGACTGGAAGACAAGGCTGCGCTAAGTCAGCCTGGGACCTGAGGTTGTTTGTATATAATGTAGCACCTCATGTCCCTGAGGTCCCTGAGGTTACTTTATTGTACCTTATAGACTGAAATAGCTTGATGTCCAGGAACTTGGATATTGTCTGAACAAAAATGAGTATGCATTGAGAAATGGGTAGGTATTTAGATTCACTGGATTTGTTCATGCCATTGAAGGATATTTTGATGCGCTCACATTGATCAACAGGAAAAGTATTTATTTTTCTGTACCACAGTTCAGGAGGACACTCAAGGTAGTCACTGATACCACCTTTGGTACACTTCAATTTATGAAGCTTTTTGAAGGAGACGACTCTTGCCCAGGATTTGAGTCCTGTCTTTAGAGATTCTCTTCTTTCTAGTCAGTGAAGGGGAAAGTTATTGTGTACGGATAACAAGGTGTATATGTTCCTTGGAAATTGTCAGAGTTTTGGGGTCACAGTGTCACTTTTATGCAATAAAAATGAGGAATAGCTATAACAGGGTCATATTCTAGCTGACATACTAAGTAAAATCATACTTTAATGCAAAATTTTTAAGGGAAATAACAGACCTCATTCAAGCCTTATTTTTGTCTTGGTCATATCTACTGTAACACGGTACAGGAAATGTCTACTACCAATAATGACTTTTGTAGAGAGTATGACACTGAACTACTCAGACCTCGTATTTGATTCAGCATCAATTCCTCATTTCCTATGTAGGATGGTTTAGGAATGGTACTCCCAAATTTTGTACTCCCACTAAAAAGAAAATCATCAGCTGCTCCCCTCTCCTCCACTGAGAGACAAAAGGCAGAGATCATTGGTGAAAATAAGAATTTTACTGGAAACAACAATGAAGTAAGAAAACAAACAGTAATAGCAACAATGCTAATAACAATAATGTACAGAGAGAGGGTAATTGACAGGCAAAATGTTCACCCCAGCCCAGGACACTGAAAAACAATAGCAAACAGCTCTTCTGCCTGACAGGCATTTCCTGTGACTGGAAAGGATCACCTTTCTTGGAAGCAGGAGTCCCCTTTCCCCAGCCCCTGGAAGTGACCTGAGGTGATACTGAGTAACCTGGTGTGTTGGCTATGTCCTCTGGGCACAGCTCAGAGCAGCCCAGAGCTCCTGGATCAAGTACTCAGGTGGGCTCATCCTACCCAGCAGCTTGTGAATACAGGCACGTGCCACTGCACCTGGCTGCTGTAAAAAATAATTAACTGTCCTGGCCAGAACTAGGACACTGTGCTTTTCTATAAAGACCTATTTTGGGGGATGAACTCTTTCCATCTGTTTGGAAAAGTGATGACTGGGTGTTTCCAAGAGGTAATTTTGTGGAAAAGATCACAATCTTGGTAAGATTAGGCTAACTTAAAATTGTTTGGGGGGGAGGGGGAACTGCAGGATTTTCTAGCTTGACTTGGGTTCTCTGTTTGCTCTTATGACTTCTGTCATACGGGAGCTTAAACTTGGGTGAGTTATCAAAGCTTTGAGTTGCAGAGAAGCACTTCACAAGTGAGACAATGTTTTTGTCTTGATTGAAAAACTTTACAGGGTCCTGGTGTCCAGTCTCTGTAGGACTTCTGTGAGGGGAGGCCAGGGATGCCCTGTGCTGCACACAGCCAGTTCCAGCCCACCCACTGCAGGGCACAACTGAGCCCACAGCTGAGGCTGGGGCACCCTAAGGGACACTTCTTTAAGAAATGAGAAAACAATCCCAAGACAGGAAGGAACTAAAAGGAGTGGCAACAGTGGAAATGCTAGGGTCAGAGGAGGAGAAGCTACTCTGTTTTTGAGTAAATGTTCCTGAAGGATGGCAGCCCATGGAAAACCCCTGTGGGGGAAAAGGAAGGAACCAGCAGAGACTTCAAAACATTACCCCCAACTCCTTGTACTGCTCTTTCTCTCTGAAGGAACTGGGTATAACCTGCAGCGAGAGGAAATAGAGGTGAAGTTGGGAGTGAAAAGAGCCAGCGAGGAAAGATGCTTGTAGTTGTGATCTCCTTGCTGTTGACTCATGAGATCTCAGTCCTGTTCACCCCATTGTAAGCCAGCCCACCCTCAGCCTGCTGAGGAGAGGGTGAGTATCTGGCTGGGTGTTGGGCTGCTAACCGGGGCCAACCCAGCACAGAACCTCAAAGTGATTCAGTCTCTTTCCAGGGTTTAGTCTCACAGCAAGCTAAGGACCAAGACTATGAACATGTGCTCTGGCCATGTCTGTGTCTGAGGTGTGCCTAAGCATGCTTGGTGTTCAGGCAGTCTGGAAACTGTGCTAGTGCTACGTGCTACCATTCTGAGCTATGAGTAGGGGACAGTTTAAAGATGCTGAAAGATAAACTTAACAAAAAACAGTGGCTTCCTGAGATGACTGACTGGGCAGTTGACAATTCTGTAAGACTGAAAGCTTTACCTTCAGCTCCTTCTAAAAAGATCTGATGCTGGTTTGTAGTAAGATTGTAAGAGATAACATTGCTGGCAAAGCAACTAACATGCTTGGGCATGTACTGTTGGTAATGGCATGGTCTAGATGCTTTTCCCTACTCTGTGCACAAACCAGCACACTGAGTTAAATACTGTGGATCTCTGTGTGGGGAACATGAATAGAAGATAGATAGTTTGAAAACATTTATTCTGTATTCTTGGTTATCCTTAAAGAAAAATGTTTACTCTTTTTGGGGCATTGTAAATGACCTTTAGTTGTTGTAGCTTTTTTTTCCCATAAAATAAAACTTCAGAAATGGGATTAATGAATTTTAGCTAGTAAAAGGGAAAGATTCTTTATTATCTCTAATATCCGTTTACTTTTGTTTATCCAAAAATCCTTTTTATGTCACAGTTTTATAAGCTCAGCCATTTTCTTTGCAGCAGTGTTTGACTTTATGTTTGACCAACCCATCTCTTCTTGGCCCAAGGAGCCTCTGGCTCCAGGCTGCAAAAATCCAGATGTAGATATGGTAACAGTTTGGTTTGACACACTTACACAAGATTAACGAAGACTAATTCTTGATTTATGAGCTTGCAAGCTTCTTGAAGATGCAGCTGGTGTGAATAAATATGTAATTTGGAGATTCCCATTTAAAGAGGTAAAATAAAATATAGTCTTGAGTCATCATTCATTTCCACAGAAGGATTTGTAACTGTTCTTCCTTGTAGGATTGTGTGTTACAGATGGTCCCTCAAATTCTTTTATATGTAACTATTTTGTCTGGGAGGTTATTATCTCAATATAGTTACTGCTTATATGATTTGAAAATTGGAATTTTTCAAGGCTGTTGTAAATTAAGTTCCGTGTTTTCCTGATCATCTTTTTTTTACAAAGCCTAAATAAAAATGGAAAATGGGGAAACTTGCAGTCTTTCAGAAGGGACCAACTTAAACATTTATACATCCTTATAGTTTTTAACTGTCACTAATTAGCATTTCATCATTAATCAGCCTGGATGGAAGAGAAAAAAGTCAGTGCAGGTACTGCTAGTTCAATGATTTGACATCATCTGCATGTAAAGGATCTGCTGAAGAATTATCCCATGTTAATTTTTAATGGATTTTTTTCAAAGTGCATAGTTGCTCTTCATGTTTCTCTGTTATTTATTTCTTTCCCTTTATTATCCCTCTTAGTAAGTATTATCAGTACGGGAAACTTTCTGGCTAGGTCAATAAAAATATTATATTATTCTAATGTGTTTTCAAAACAAATTTATTCCCTCATGATGAAAACAACAGTGGTGTTTTCAAAAGTACTGTGAATGTTCAGAAATGTACTTTGTTTTTGAAGTAGGCGGTCTGAGAAATGTCAGTGCATAGTTAAATTCTGTATTAGAAATATAGAAGTAATTCTCATTAGGGATCTGTCAGATGCAACCCCATTTTAAATATTTAAGAGTTAGTCCAACCGTAGTTGCACATAGCTGCACCTCGGTGATCAACTTGGATCATTTGGGATCTTCTGACAAGTTTGTGGTGTAAGGAGGTTGATTATGTTCACCTACCAGAAATGTTTTTATTGGATATAATTTTAACAGCTAGCTCTGTCTTTTAAAGAGACACATTGCTCCCAAAAAGGGAAGGCTAGTGCTGTGTCTGTGCTGACTTATGGAGATGGCTGTGTTAGAAAACTCAACAAAACAGCAACAAACACAACCAAAAAAGCCCAACAATCCAAAATTAAAAAAACTCCACACTGAGCCATCTAAAACTACATTGCCACATCTGGAGAAACCCTGAAATCCTGGCTTTCTGGAAAAGCTTTATTCTCACTGCGGTTGATCTCTGTTGTTGTCACTACTCTGTGCAGAAATACAGTCTGACTTTGTGTGAATGGAGCAAAGATGTGTCTGTCACTTCTTGTCCGGTGAACAAATGAGGTTTCTACTGCTGCTCTTGTATGTACTTTTAAATACCTTTCAAAGGGGAAACAAATCATAGAAAAGCAGACTGCTGCCATCAACACAGATAGTTTCCTATGCAATTAAATAGTTGAAAAGCTGGCCCTTGGCACTTCCCCTCCTTTCCCAGAAAGAAGTAGAGCAGGATGAGGAGGTGAGTCCTCTGGGGCAAGCACTGCTGAGCCATAGTCAAGTGTGACTTGAAAACTTCCTTTATCTTTGCATCCTTCAGAGAAGTATAGGCTGTGACTAAACAGTGTGCAAATGGGCAAACCACAGTTCTGTGATTTTTTTTTCCTGTTGCTTCTGTCACTTCCTAATAAGCTTGTATCCATCCATCCATCCATCCATCCATCCATCCATCCATCCATCCATCCATCCATCCATCCATCCATCCACCTTTTGTAAAGCAGTTCTTAAAGAAATAGTCTGCTCTTGCTGAATGGGGAAAAAAATGTTTAGAGTCTCTCTTAAAATATCACTGTAAGTGGAAGCTTCTTTTGAAGATAGGGGAGAAGATTTGCCTGATACAATAGAAAAAAATTGCTTCTGGTGTAAAGAAATAACCCATGGAGTATTTGATTATTTGTAGATGCTACAAAATTTGATGCAGTTCTCTTGGTCATAGGATAATTTCAGTGTTCCACAGCTGACCCTCTGTAAGGATTTTCAAGATCACTTATTGCTGTAGTTGGGAAAATATTTGAGAAAATCTGTAGTGAGACTAATATTGAGCCAGATACTTTGGATTTTCTTTTTTGTAGATAATGATGATACAGTTATGTCTTCAAGAAGAATTTATACAGTGGATCTTCCTCCAGAGGGTTATGTTGCAGTTACTCCAGATGCTCTTAGTAATGCAGTTTCTGAAAACTCTGGCAGTAGTGCTGACTCAACAGGTAAGTTTGCATGGTTGGTACTGTGATTAGTTTTTCAGAAGGGAGACGACTTAGCAGCTCTTATTAAGTAGATTCAGACTGCAGCAATAAAGTATTTAAACCGTTGCTGCCAGTGGGTGTCACTGTTTTGCAATGTAAGCACAATGAGGATGTGCTTCCCTATGGGTTCATTTCCATTGTTGGGGTTTCTAGACTAGATTCAGCATTTGGTAATAGCCACGCAGTGCCACAGATCTTACTGAAGTTACATAGAACCTAACTGAGGACAGAGTCTTTAGCTCCTCCCACTCAAGTGACATGTATTCTCATATTATGCCTGCTCACAGTCATATTATTTTTAAGGATTAATGTTAGAAAAAACTGTTTTACTACATCTTCCATGGATGTTTGAGGAATTGGGTAAAGGCTTAACAATCTCTCAAATTTGCATCTCTCAGAATAGGTATTCATCACTGGAGTTGGTGGGGGGGGGATGTATCAATTCTTTAATGTTGAAAGGCTTTCTGATGAGAAACTGTGGCCATATAACTTCAGAAACAATATTTGATGTTGTCAAAGGATACAAGAGAAGAAGTACGGAATCTATAAAGTAGGTTCTAAGTTGACCTCAGTTAAATACATGGTTTTCTGAATGGCATTGCCAGAATTCAGTTGATTCTGTCGGAATCAAGAAGTCCCACGCTTAGACGAGACAAATGAATTTAGTTTTTTCAATTGCTGTGTTCCTGTGGATGAATGTTTGTCCAGAGTTGTGTGTCACTGTCGTTGGCCACTAGGGACATTCTATAGCAAAGAAGATACCCAGATGAGGGAGCTGAAGTAAAACACCTGATAAGGAGCAGTTATTAAACTACAGGATCAATTTCAGCCTGGAGATTGCCTTAAATGAAAGGAAAAGCTGAGATATAACTTGCAGATACAGAAAGGCAAATTCTGCTTGTCATTGCAACCAATACCCACAGGGGTGAATTTTGAGCTTGGAAATTTGGTCTACAGTCTGTTCTGAGCTCCCGTCAGAGTCTGAGTAAAGCTACCAAAGTAGCTCAAGGGACTGGAACAAAATACAGGGTGACCAAGAGCACATCAAGAATGTTCTTCCTTGATGTGCAGTGGTTTAAAGATTGTTTTTGAGTGACAAATAAGTAACTTTGTCAGAGTAAGAGTAGATCCTGATAGTTTTTGGATTATGAATGGAAAGATGTTCTCATTTAGAGCTTCTATGTTGTGCTCTTCTCAGCTACATAGGATTCATGTTTGGAATCCAGAAGCTGTTTCTAGGTTTCCCTTTGTTTAGTTGCAGAACTGTCTTTGGACAGTTCACTGGGTTTCTCTTTCCGAGCATGTCAGATTAAAGCTGCTTATTCTGATTTTGAAACATCTTTTCTCTCCTTCCATGCCATATAATTTCTATTATTTCATGTACTTTCCTTTCAGATATTAGAGCAGTGGTTCTTCCTCTTCTGTGTTTTGCTGATAAAACTAAATGAAGTTTCATAATACTTTGTAGGTAAATTCAGTTTTATGCAGGAACTTAAGTTGCTTTTAAATAAAACACTAGCATACCTACTGAACACTGCAGATTATATCCTTACAGCATTAGCATGGAGCTTTTGTGGCAAATTTACTCAGCTGCTGTTTAAAATCTATGAATAAATCAGATTATATGTGGTGCATATTAGATGTTGCAGTGATACAGTATTATACATAATTAGATGTTAGATACATTGCGAAGCAGTTAAGCAGAGCAGAATTTAGGATTGAGTTACACTGTCTCTTTTTAGAGTCATATAAATTCCTGCCTGGTTTTACAGTGGATAAAGTATTGAACAATGGCTTCATTTGCTCATCTTTTAGCTTTAATATTTTCCTGTAATATTTCAAAACCAATGTACTCCACCATGATAGCAGTAGGTAGAGTTCTGGTGTTGCTTAGTGATAGTATTAACTGTTGGATGGAGAATGCTCTTAGTTGATCCCAGTTTCACTGTTCAGGAAGAGTAAGTTTTGGGTTTTAGCCACTTTTTAAACCGTTAACAAAGGATTTGGAATTCTGGGAGACTTACTTTTGGATTGGTTTGTTATTTGGCTTTGCACTTTGTCATAGAATAAAGAAGAAACAAATTTGAAGTGAAGGTTTTTAATCTGTGGCTCCTTTTGCAAGGTAGGTTTGATGTTATACTATTGATGTTATTCTTAGCAAGCATTTGCCTAATTATTTTTTTAAAACCTCCTTATAGGGAGATTTTTGTTACATTCCCTTTTTTACTTGCTCTAGTGCTTTACAACCCTTTAATGACACAACTTTCTTGCTGCAGTTTAGACCCTTATTTGATTTGTCTACAATAAGGATTGCAAAATTGGAGATTTGTGCTAATCTTGCAAGGGTGAGAGGACATGGTTCACTTTACTCATATACGTCATTTAAGCATACACATAAAATCTATTGCAGAATGAAGTCTGTGATTTCAGGCAGTGCTCATAAAATATTAAAGGAGTATCTTAAGCAATCACACTATGGATTACTTAGCTTGTTCACCTAGATTTAGTTGTATATCCAGAATTTAGATCTTTTTTGAAGGGATAAAGGAAAGCTCTAAGGAGAACCTTTGACACTTAAAGAAAAAGAGGGTGCATGCATGACTGTATGTATGAATATTTTATATATATAAAATAAATCTGTTATATTTAGAATTGTCCCAGGTATTCCCAAAGGACCAGCTCCATAAAGTGATATTGGTGTTTGCATTGTTTTAGTCCTGATACTATCTATATTTTGTATGGCAACAAGTAATTTTCCACTATGTTTCCTAAATATGTAAGCAGATTGTTTATGTACCGAGTAAGAAAAGGTTCCTGTGTCATCCTTTTCTACCCCAGAACTGAGGGGAATTAATTATAGGGAAATTCAACAAAAAAAAATCTGACTAAAAAATTAATTTCATTGTTTATCAATTTTCATTGTGGTCTCATGAAAATAATATGACTCTATTTTAGGATTATAATTTTTCAGTTATGCATCACTGTGATTTGCTGTGTCCTCTCAATAAATTAAGGAAACCAAATATGACTCTATCTGAATTAATATAACAAGATCATCAAGAGGAATGGATGTGCCATGTCTGCCATTTCTTTGTGGTAAATTACTGTGTGGAAGATTGAAATATTCAGTCACTAAAGTATGTATTTCAACATCAGCTTTTGAGAAATGGTTTAAAAGTTGAAGTTAATTAAAATTATAAAATAATTTCTTGTCAGCTCTAAAATATGTTTGGGTTTTTCTATTATTATTGTTATTTAAACTGCTGGTTCCATTATGGTTGGTGTTTTCAAGATGAAATTAATTAATAGCTTCTGAATAAAAGGGAAGAAGAAAATTCAGGTAGTCTCTTATTTGTCTGTAGCATCTTGATTCACTTAAAGGCAGCCATTTCAGGAATACTTAATGATGCTTAAGTGTATGTTTGTTTTTAAGAGATGCTGTTATGAATCATGTGTTGACTACTTACATTCTTAGCAAGTGGTTGGGAATATGATACTTCACAGAAGCACACCAAGGGAGCAATATGTTTAAAGCAGCTATGGTCAGCAGCAAACTTTTTTCACTGATAGGTAGGACCAGTTGTGAAACTCCAACATTATGAATCTTTTTGTAGCCTTCAAACCAGAGGAATCATTCAACCATTTAACTTAATCTTCTGTACCTGTTAGAGAGGTCTTACCCCATGTTGAGCTCAGCACTTTGTGCTTAGAAGAAACCAAACCAAACATATTCACATTTCAAAGATGTCACAAAGGCTCTACTGCTTTCTGGTGCTAACAGCTAATTGGTCTCACTCTATTAAATTTAAAAAAAAAAAAATTGAAAATTGCTTTTTCTGCCTTCCTCTGTTGAAATGAAGGGCCTCTATTAACCAGTATTTTCTTCCCACAAAGAAGAACAGTAATCAAGTCACCATCAATCTTTTTGATTAAACAGGTTCACTTGTGCCTTGCTCTAAAATATTTACTTCACTCCTCAAGTCATATTTGTAGATCTTTTAGGTATCACCCTTTTCACAGCATCTTTTTAAGAATATAAAAAATAGTAGTATTCGTGTTTCTTTAGCCTTGATGAAAATCATGCTGTATTAATGTTTTAGATATGTTTTCAAATTAATCAGAGGGTGTGACAGTAGACAAAAGTTGCAAGTTAATTAAATAAGTTTTGTGCTTTAATTCCAAATCAGCTCATTCATTATACCATTATCTCAGTGATATTACAGTAAATATTGTTTGTGTAGGTCTTCTTAACTGTAAATCAAAATGTTTAACAGTAGTCAATGTTACTTATTTCAAATAAAAGAGTTCAGGAAGGAATTCAACATGAAATAAATTCAACTTCTCTTGAAAACAAAGGAATTTAAGAACACTTACAAATTGCTTTTCTGAATCTTATATCTGAGAGAAAAAGCTATGAAAAAGCCTCCTGCAAATCAGGTTGTCTTATAGTGCCTTCTGTCAGCTGCTCCTGCATTGTCTGTCCTGAGTCTTATGGCAGCTTTTGTGGGAATATCCAAGGCTTGTAACAAGACTGGTTGAGGGAATTGTGGCAGTTTCAGAGTAAGGATTCTGCATTTGCAAACTAAAAATAATAAAATTCTTTCCAGTTTTTTTCTTTTTTTAATAGAATACCAAGCCTCCTAAAGGATTCTTATGAACAAAAACCCTATCTAATTCATTACTTCATTAAGTATACTTGAATAATGAAAAATGCTACAGTACAGCTCTTAGTATAATGGCCAGTGTTTTGCTACACTGGTGAACCAAATCATATTTCAAATCATAGCATAAATAAGTGAATGGGATTGATATACAGATGTGTAGCTTGTTTTTTAAAACTTGCTGGAAAAAAAAGGTTTTACTGTTCTGCTTTCAGCTACTTTTATAACTCTGAGGTTTGCTTCTTTCTTTCTCTTGTTAGATTTGTTAACATGGGTCTTTCCTTTTCTAGTAAGGGTGGCATGGACTTGCAGGTTGAAGATATACTGTGAAAGAATTATTAGTTTAAAAAGTTTGTTTTAATAATTCAGCAAGGAAGGATTATATGATAGTTTGGGCTCTTTTGTATTTCTAATAGTTGGGCTAAGTATTTTAATTTTTATTGATGACTTCCCCTAGTTAATTTTGGGTGTTCTGGTTTTAATTTTCTGCCAGTTTGGATGCTGCTGTTTAGTATTAAAACAATATAGCTTTGCTTGATAAAATTATGTGTGATAACATTCTGTAGTTTAGCTTTGTCCTTGCAGAAATCAGTGTATTGCTCCCAGTTTGTGAATGACAGATTTTTCTGAGCCATCAACCACTTCAGGAATTCTCATGTGGATGTCATCATCAGAAAGCAAACTGTAGTAACAATGACATCTCTGTTGAGGCTGTTACTGTGAGCTTTTTCAATGTGTTGTTTAGAGATTAATCAATAGCTTGGAAGGAGAGATGTCTGTGAGGTTAAGAAACTTTCATCTCTACAGCCTGTTTCTTCTTCAGCTTAAGTGCACTTGACATCTTGGAATCAGTTACAGTGAAAGTTGCTACAAAGAAGTAGAGATGTAGGACAGCTGAAGAATTCTGTAGCTGAAGAATTCTGTACTTAGATGTTTTTTCCTTCAATATCCTCTTGGCAGACCTTGTATTTGTTGATAGATGCAATGACATTCCTTAATAGGTAAAATCACCACAGTTTTCATTCTGAAATTGAATAAGATTAAATAACCATTTTTATTTCCAGAGTTCAGATAAAGTATTTAATAATTTGTGAAATCTGGTTTAATTTTTTAGAAAAAACAAAAGTCTAGATCTGGTAATGTTCATATGTAGACTGACATTATTGTGGGTTGATTGCATGACTGGAATTATATTAAGAAGGACCTAAATCAAAATCTCTAATACTGCTTTGGAAAACTTTTGATTTTTTTTTTTTCCTTTGCTATCTGAACAGGAAATTTCCTTTTTAAAGTGACACCTGATTTAGGAGTTGTCAAGAATTCTAGTTACGAGTTGAACTTTTATCATGCTTTATTTTAAGGAATTAAGTGTATGCTTGAAAGAAGATGCTTGCTGATGTACTTGCATTGCAAAAGCTGACTAGTGTGATGCCATATTCTTGGAAATATTTCTAGTGTACTGAATATGATACAAATTATAAACATTTAAGGTGTAACTTTGGCAGGCACTTAGGAAAACATCTCCAGACTACCATTGTCCTGGAGCAGTGTTGCAGGCAAATTCTGTGCTCTGTCAAGCAGCCAGCTAGAATGGAGTAATCACTTCTCTTGATTTCATAGCAAACAAGTCTGAACCTCCTGAAAGCGAGTGGAGAATTTACCAGGAAATTCACTGCTGTCCACTGAGGCTTTTAAACACAGGACTGGGCTATCAGTTGAAGTTGTAAGGATGACTCACTAATTTAGGTTTATATACAATGTAGACACCAATCATTTCTAACTACCACTATCTGTAACTATTTACATCTTCCAAATGCCAGTATATTCACAAGCATATGGGACTATTGCAGAAGGCATGGATGGTACAAATCATGAGTTTTTAATGTCACTGAAGTCTTCAATATTTCTTGTGATAGTTTCTGACATTAACTTGTTGGCAGACCTCATCAAAACAAACAATGCAACAAAACAAACACACACACACAAGCCCCCCTTGCCTACGCCAAACTCCCAAAAACCTCTTTGAAAGCTAGATGGCAAAGAATTCTGCCCCAGATATTTAGCTCAAGTTTGTGTGTGGTGATAGGAAAGGGTGTAAATGCTAAAATGTGTTAAGGAAAAAAAGAATACATGGCAATGTGATACACTGGTAATGCTTTACTTTTGCCATGGCTGCATGTTCATGGTTTATTAAAAATCCCTGATTTATATTTTTGTAACTGTAAATAAAGTACATATTTAGATGCTGTATTAGTTTCTGCATGCTTCTAAAAAAGCCTCAAGTATTTCAATAACAAAAATTTACCTCTAAAATAAGCTTCCATTACTATATGTTGCTGTAGTACAGAAAATAACATACCGCTAATCCCAGTGTAGAGGGTTGATGCTGGCTGGATGCCAGACACCCACCAAAGTCACTCACTCACTCCCTTCTGCAACTGGACACAGGAGAGAAAATTTATAACAAAGTGTTCATGGGCTGAGATAAGGACCAGGAAAGATCACTCATCAACTACTGTCACAGGCAAAACAGGCTTGAATTAGAGATACCAAGTTCACAAACTTGGCCTATGTGAGTCCATCTCACGAGCAACAGTTCTCTGAACTGCTGCAAAGTGAATCCATCCCATGGGCAACTGCTTCCCTCAGACTGCTGTGGCATGGGTCACTCTTCCACAGAGTTCAGTCCTCCAAGGACAGACTGTTCCAGCCTGGGAGCAGAGCCCCTCTCTCCACAGGCCTCCCACGAGCTCACAGCCTCCTCTCAGGCATCCACCTGCTCTGATGTGTGCTCCTCCACAGACTGCAGATGGATCTCCACGGGCTGCAGGAGCACAGCTGCTTTGCCATGGGCTGCACCATGGGCTGTAGGGGAATCCCAGCTCTGGTGCCTGGAGCACCTCCTGCCCCTCCTTCTGCAGCCCTGGTGTCTGCAGGGCTGTTCTTATCACATGTTCTTATCCCACTCTTCTCTGGCCCCAATTACACCTGTGCAACAACTTTTTTGTTTTGATTTCTTCTTAACTAGGTTATCACAGAGGCATTAACACCATTTCTGATTGACCATCAGGATGGCTTCACATCCATCTTTGAGCTACTTGGTATTGGCTCTGCTGGACCCTGAGGAAGCCTCTGGCAGCTTCTCATGGAAGCCACCCCTCTAGCCCACCCCTACCACCAAAATTGTGGCCATGCAGACC
Source organism: Serinus canaria (assembly GCF_022539315.1). NCBI lineage: Eukaryota > Metazoa > Chordata > Aves > Passeriformes > Fringillidae > Serinus > Serinus canaria. The sequence goes on from NC_066316.1 coordinate 93,192,093, forward strand.
CAATACACCTAGTTTATGCCTTTCCATTTTAACTAAGTAAAGAGGATGGGCTGGAGCAGAGTAAGAATTCACCAACAAGTGCAGGTTTAATGAGACATGTTCACTCAGGTAATTTCCTTCACTTTCTGTGGTAGTTCTTTGACCTTCAGCTTTTCTTATTCCTTTGTGCTACAATTGGTGTCTCAAGTGGAATCTGTTCTCATTACATGTCCATAAGTCTGAAAGTAATTTGATTAAAGTAGGTTCTGAAGTCAGTTGGCAGTATTCTTAGTAAGAGGAGAGGGAATTAGAGCCATTATCTATTACTTTTGTTTTCTTGCTTTTTGTTTTTTTTTTTTCAAATTACAGTGATGACAAATATTTTTGTTGAGCATCCTGTCCTATAATAAAGGAATCTCAGAAAAAGAAGAGGCACTGTGGCTTGTTATTTTCTCCTCTTTCCCTAGTGAACATCATTTTTTCCTTCGTGCTCTCTACTGGCTGAGTCACTTCACCTCTTTCAGCTGGAGCATGCTCCCCCTTTCTCCTCCCTTGCAGCTGTGTTACAGGTTCTGTTGTCATAGTGACAGTAAGGAACTGATGGGCAAGGAAAATAAATAGAGAACAGCACCAACAAGCTCTTTAGATCTCAGAAAAAGGCCAACACTGTTATAATTGCTGCCTCACTTGAGCAGACACCCAACACTTTGGAAATCTTACACTGCTTGATTACTTTCACCTCCTTGTTTCATAATTAAAACATAATCAAGACCTAAGCTTTTCTAGTTAAATCTTCATGGAGCAGCAGGATGTAGTCATTTTGGGGCTAGATGAAGGAGAAAGGCAGGAGACAGCTGAGTCTCTGTCTGCAAGTGCCTCATGGTTGTGAATCTTAGTTCCTCATGTGTTAAAGCAGGAAATTTAATCCTAGGTTTGTGGATCTTGGGATATTTCTGATCACATGATATTTTAATTTTGGTTATCAGTGGTATAGTTGGTTGTGTGCAAAATTCATACTTCCACTGCTCTGCTCTGTTATTGCTGTTATTGCCTGTGAACCTGTTGGTATTGGACCACAGCAGAACATTGCTGGTTTTCATGTTAAGAGCCAAATATCCACTGACTGACACTTATCATTATGTGTGAGAAGGTGACCCTGCCTCATCCTCTTGCTGTGAGGACCCATGTTCCTCTTTCTAACAAGACTTGTTTCAATGCAGTATTTTCAGTTTTCAAATTGAAAATAAAATAGGGAGCAGGGGAAGAGGAAAGCCTTTTGTAAGAATAGGAACTCTGCATTCATATTACCCTGATGTTTAAATACTCTGGACATTGTAAAAACAGAGTAGAAAGTTTGTTTCTAGCATGAAGGGACTTAGTGTGGCTGAGTGGACAAGGAAAATTAAGACAGTAAAAAAATGTATGTAGTATTAACCGTGTCTTTTCTTTTTCCTACCCAGCTTTTTGCAAGTATTTTGTATGACACACAGAAAATGCTGCTGTCTCACGCTCAAAGTCAAAATCCGGCCTACCTCATGATTTCATTTTATTTTTATTCTTTTTTTATAGCAGTAGTTGTAGTTTATGGGAACTTGTAGGCATAACGGCCACACATTGATATTGCTTCCACTAGGCTGTCTCCATTCAGTCTCCACTGGGGAAATTTCTTTATCTCATATCCTTTGCCTTTGATTACTGTCCTCTGCAAAGTTTACAGGTAGCAGTTTGAAAGTACTGAACAACTCTCAATACAACTGTAACCTGTGCCAAGGAAGCTTTGAAAATCTTCCATCAATCTCCCATTCACAGTAGCTTTGCTAAATAATTGCGTTAGTTTCATTCTATTTTCATTACATTTTATCCCTGCAAGCAGAAATTGGCTCGTAAGTAGAGTTCAAATCACTAACAGGGCAAACTCCACCAGAGCCTTCTGTATTGTAAACTGTTGGAGAGAAAGGAAGCTCCTGCCTTCACTGTAGACTCAGGATTGTTCAGTATTACAGGCTGTGTGTTGCCCATGCCATGCATCAGCCTCATTCACCCTCTTTCCAGCCATCTGTGTAGGGCTGAAGAAAATGGATATTGCTGTGGCAAAAGACAGAAATACCAGTGTACACAAATCTATTGCCATAATCTATCCAAAATGCAGTGCAGGCAATCTGAAGTGCATTCCAAGGATCCCCAGTTACTTTGAGCAGCTTATGGTTGAACAAAGCTGCTGCATCTCTGTACCAATAGTTCCATTTCCCAGCTGCATCGGCCGTGCCAGGTGTGGAGGAGGCATTCGGGCCAACAGGCAGTCTCCCCTGACAGAATGCAAATCCCTTCCAACAGCTGCACCTCTGGCTCTATCCAGCTGCTGGTGCTGTATCTCACAGACTCCTCTCCTGAAATCTGAATGTGCTCATCCTCTGGGCTGCTGTAACCAGCGCAGCTGTACTGACATGACTGAGTCTGCTCGTTTGCAGTGTGCTGAGCACTCAGCTCTGTAGGGGGGTAGGGGGGAGCAGGCCTTCACTGAGCTGTGGGACGCTGCCAGCATCTGACACTTCTTAATGCATATACTTTAAACAATAGCCTTGAACCTCTGGTCTTTGTGTAGCTGGTCCAACAACAGGTGAAGTTTTGTATTCTGCCTGCTTCTGTACTATTCCATAAGAACTTATGGGTGACCTTTCTTTCTCAAAGCTCTTTGTTTCTGGGTGCATGGATGATACTTGGAAAGGACTTAATTATATCTCACCCTGTGGGAACTCAGCGCATCACCTCGGATGCTCTGAGTCCCAGGGAGACTCCTTGGGGGGCTCAGAAGTCCTGGAATGTAGCCAAAGGCACCTGGTGGCTTGATTTTGACCCTTCAAGGGTCGTGCTATCGAAGCATGAGGGTGTGGAGGTTTCTGAGGTTTGAATGGTGTAGGGCAGGTGTTTTTATAGAATAGAATATAGGTTTTAAGATTTTGGTACAGGGGGGTCTAATGGAGGCAAGATGGAGGATTCAGGCCCGACCTCGTGGCTTTTCTCCTTCTTCTTGTCATCCATCTTCTCTGTGATGTGTGCATTTTAGATTGGTTCATACTAAAGGTGCACTGTTTAATAAAGGTGATGGGTATTGGAGAAAAATTGTAAATATCACATAGGCAATTATCAGTATAAGAATGTGCGACCGCCCTAAAGGGGCAGAGAGTGCTTGGTCAGATCTCGGCTGGGCAGAGCAAAAACCTTATAGATAAGCTTTAATAAACAACCTGAAGACTGAACTATAGAGGAGTCCAGACTCGTCTGTTCAACGCGGGTTGCCTGCGAACCGTCCCACGCGAACCACCCTACGCATGTCCGACAGAGACAGACAACCGATCGGACATCACCCCACTAACTCTCTCCACATCTTGCTGTGGTGAGAGTAGGAGAGAATGCAGAAGCAGTTTTATGCAACTGTTTTTGCTTTGTTGGGATGATGATACCCGTTTTTTACCAATCTAGTTGAATGAACACAAATAAAAGGTTTCCTAAGTTGCTTTTTTTAAAAAAGAATATTTAAAAGCTGCATTCGTAAATATTGGGAACTCTGAGAAAACGCAACATAAGCTAATTTTCTGAAAAGTCCAACTTTAAGGTGTGTAGAACAGGGTGAAAAATGCCACATGACATTAAGTTCTGACTGCTAGAAAGGAATTCTGCCATTCAAATCTTTTTTAGTACATTACTCTTAGCAGATGTTGGTGGTAGTTTTGGAATAGGTCCACCATGTGAGTGTAACACTGAACTGGATATCAGCATCCTTGCACAGAACATTGAATTTATTTTGTTAATTTTCCTTTCACCAGCAAATAGCCATTGCACTATCACTATGCCAGATATAATATTAGATAAAACATTTGTTTTGCTAGCTTGAATAGTAGGTTATCTAGATGCAAAAATATGAAATATAATGGACCTGTAATGGTTGCCACACCCTAAGGAGAGCCTAACATACATTTAATAAAAAAGATGCATCTTTTATACACAAAGAGATTAATTCCTTTTATGCTTCTGTCTTAAATTCAAATTAAGTACTTATCTGGATGGCTTAAGTTTGCAGTGTGTTCACAAACCATTCTAGTCTTTTCACATTTAGGTATGCGCTCTATTTGAATAGTATATCAGCATTTCTTGAGTACTTAGAAATGGACACATCTTTTGTCAGTCTGGACAAATAAAGAGCTCTATTTTGTTTTTTAGTCTCTGTCTGTCTGAAGATGAGAAGTTAAAAGCTACTACTGTTTGCTGCATGTCTTCTCACATATAGAATGCTTATATGTGAGAAGACATGCAGCAAACAGTAGTAGCTTCGTTATTCCCATTATGAAACAACATGTAAAATAAATTTCCAAAAATTACAAAGGCATGCAACATTGAATTGATAAAAAATACAATTTGCTGTAAAACTTTATGGAGAGTGGCTATAAATAAATACAGGAACTGTCTATCTAGTTACTCAGCTAGCTTTCCAGAGTAAGCAGCTAATACAGTGAAGACATCTTAAGAAGTACTCAGTGTTCAGGTATGGCATATATTCTTTTCCAGCCTTCATTCAGTACACTAAAAACCTGAGTTTGTAACTGACAAATTTAGATCAGTTCTCCATTTAGACAAGGTAGCAGAATTAAATGTGCACCTTTATTAAGAGTCATTCCTCAGAGAATTCAACTTTATTGAATGCTCAGATCTAGGCACTTGTCATATCACAAGGTATATAAAATAATAAAGATTCTGCTGTGGAAGCCCAAGCATATAAAGACATGAACAAAAACCTGCATACAGCAATGTAGTTGATTTTGAGCCAGTGCTAATAGATCAGCACAGAGAGGCAGCAACTGCTGCAGGCTCCAGGGCTGCTCTGCAGGTCTGTAACACTTCATAGCCTGAACTGCTGCAGTATGGCACATTTGCGCATAGATCTGATTTTTTCTTTTCCACCTCTGAAGCCTATGAGAATACTCTACTAAACTGATTGAATAATTAGAAGAGCGAGGCAGCTAGTTGTATTATAGTAAGTGATGATAACAAAGTCTGTCTAGAATCAAACTTTCTGTTTGGAGTGCCTGTCTCTTTTTATGTGAACCCAGAAAGGGGAGTGAATATTATGGTAGCTTTTACACAGCAGTTAAATACCTTAACTGAACTGTGACATTTTTACTGAAAAGAACATAATGTCTATCCTTCTTGTTCATCTGCCAGAGGAAAGTGATTGATTCTTTGTTCAGTACTTTATATAGTATATAGATGAACACTGTAGAGGAGAGAAACACTAATTTGTTACAGCTTCTTAAGAAATAAAAATACACAGCCTTGGGATAAGTGGGTAGACTTTAAGTAGTAAACCAATGACAGAGTTCTTCCATCTCAGGATATATATTTAATTTTGTCTTTTTTTCCAGCTTTTCTCCTCCTGAGAAAAAATGCCAGAATTTCTTGGTATCCTTCTCCTTTGTAGCATTTGCTAATGGAAATTATGCATTTACATCCATGTAGTGGGTTGACCCCGGGTGGATTCCAGACACCTGCCAAAGTCTCTCTCTCACTCTCTTCTGCACCTGGACAGGGGAGAGATAATACAACAAAGAGTTCATAGATCACTCATCAAATAACATCACAGGCAAAACATCCTCAAAATCTTAGGATATTATTTGAGTTTATTATTTAAAAAAATCAGAGCAGGATAATGGGAAGTAAAAACAGACCTTAAAACACCTTCCCCCCTTCTCAACTCTACCTCCTGTCCAGAGGGGAACAGGGACATGGCTAATGGGGGTTATGGTCAGTTCATCACATGTATCTCCTGCTGCTCAGGAAGAGGAGTCCTTCCCCTGCTCCAGCGTGGCGTTCCCCCCACAGAAGATTGTTCTACACTAACTTCTCCAATATAAGTCCATCTTATGGGTAACAGTTCTCTAGTACGGGGTGCAATCCTTCAAGGACAGGGTGCTCCAGTGTGGGCTCCTCTCTCCAAAGGCCTGCAGGTCCCTGCCAGGACCCTGTTCCAGCACGGGCCTCCCACAGGGTCACAGCCTCCTCTCAGGCATCCTCCTGCTCCAGTGTGGGTCTCCTCCATGGGCTGCAGGTGGATCTCTGCATCCCTGTGGATCCCCATGGGCTGCAGGGGCACAGCTGCCTCACCATGGGCTGCACCACGGGCTGCAGGGGAATCTCAGCTCTGGTGCCTGGAGCACCTCCTGCCCCTCCTTCTGCACTGACCCTGGTTGGTGTCTGCAGGGCTGTTCCTCTCATGTTCTCACCCTGCTCTTCTCTGGCTGAAATTACAACTTAATTACTAACTTTTCCCTTCTCAACTGTATCATCCCATAGGTGTTACCATTCTGATTGGCCAGGGGCACATCCATCCTGGAGCTGTCTGGCATTGGCTCTGCTGGACATGGAGGAAAGCTCCTGGCAGCTGCTCCCAGAAGTCATCCCTGTAGCCCCTCTACTACTAAAACCTTGCCATAAAAACCCAATGCATTCCATTACTAACTGTCTTTTGGGCTTTGCGTGTTTAATGAAATAATATTTAATTTATAATCTTGTATATGCTATTGATGAGTGGAGCCTTTAGTGCTAAAGATTGTGCAGCTTTGGATGGAGATTCTTATTTTTCCTCTGAAAGGGAAGAAGAATATATCAAGGAAAAATGAAAGATTATAAAATATAATATGCAGTGTTTCCTTATTTCATATGTTATTTATATCTGTGTGTTTCTAATTTCAAGCTGTAAATTAGTTTACTGATTGCATGAAATTTAGATGTATAAATCAGTAATCTCAAGGAAAAAATCCATTGCAGTATTTTGTTTGACATATATCTAGAAATCCTAATGGTATACAACATTCACTAATAATCAGAAATGTTAACATTTGAAATAATTTTCACACTTTTTTAGTATAAAACCATATGTACTTCCATGGAGAACTTCAGCAAAAGCTTTAGAGATAGTGTTACAAGTTCTTCTTGCAAAAGAACTTGTACATATGCAGAAAAACATCTAAGTAAAAGCATAATGATTAAATTATTTGAATGTGTTCTCTAGTGACCTACAATGCTTTTCCTTTTTGCTCTGACTGTGGGATTTTTTTTGTTCTTATAGTAATATATAAATTCTATTAAATTGAAGTGCCTCTAGCAGTTATGTTACAAGCAGTATAAAATTCCATTGTGATTATATATCTGTTAGTTCAAATGTATTTACAAGATTTTTATATTTCCCTTTTTTTATACCTTTTCTTTTAATGGCAGTAATTTTATACACTTTAACTTGCTTGCAGTGAAGGGCTTAAGTTAAAAGCCAAGTAAATGGAAAGCCCTGAATTATTTTGAGGTGTTTGCAGCCTGTTCTCTGGTGATCTTCTGCCAACTTTTTCTGTCGCCATACTTGTTAGTACAGTGGAAGTTCTCTCTACTGGCTACAGTGTACTTTAATGGCAGAAGGGAATCTTGTGTTAAGTCCTAATTAGCATGTATCTCCTTGTGGGGGGTGAGTGAGTAATAAAATACAAGCTGTAGTCTCCTTTAATGCTGCCCAGCCAGAGAAGTAGCCAACACTACCACAGAGCTAGGCATCTGCTGTCTCCATCCAGAGGACCCCCATTCCCAGTCCTGCTTTCCCAGAGGTCAGTGCTCTGGCCCTTGTCTTCAGAGAACCTAAAGCCATTCCTGAGATTTATTGATCATTTCACCTGCTGCAAGATTTTTGTGAGCTCTTTAGTATTCCAGAATTAAAGAAGTCCTGTGAGCACACCGGCTACCAAAGTCAAAGTCCCAGGTTTTTGAGAAGACAGAAACTTGTACTGTGTGGCCTCTTCTCCCACTTGATGAAATATTACTTTTATAAGGGATCAGGAGTGGAACTGAACAACCATTCCTTGTAATTTCAAACCCAGCATTCCAGTGAAAACTTAAGACTTGAATTTGCTAATACGATGTGCAGGTAGTTTTGTAACCTTACTACAGACTTCTTGGACTTTCTTTTTTGTTTAAATAAGTAGATTTGGATCAGATCTGTCCTGCTTTCTTTTTGCTCTTTACTGGTATATAAGAAAATGTTCCACTTTTTCATCATTTATTCTGCATATCCTTAAGAAAAAATCAAAACAGAGCTGAGCTGGGCATAAACCCCTTGATTTTTAGGACTTCTATAGGACATAGTGGGTTGGTTTAGGTAAGTGTGGTTTGGTTGGGTTTTGATTTTAGAAAAACACTTTTTCTTATAGTAAATAGCCATCCAGGAGTTTTTATAAAACATAAATATTGCTTTTCAAGGAGGCAGTTTTGGTGACCTGTACTTCACAGAAGATACTCAGGTTGATACACATGCAATAACTTGTGCTACATGTATAGCATGTGATACAGCCATGACAGTAATAGTGGTATAGTGTAAAAGCTGTTGGATAGTTTGCACAGATAGGAACAGTAGCAATCATGTAATATATATATTTCTTACAGAAGCACACAGATCTCTTTAAATTTATGTCACCTGCTTAACTAGCCTGCATTGTCTATTCCGCTGTAAAAATTTGTGTTTTCTAAACTGGAAAAGAAAAGGCCTAATGAAGCTATAGTCCATGACTCCAGCAGAACATTTGCTTTTACAATGAGGGTTTTTTTTTCCCCACCTTGTGTTTGGTAATTAATTAAAATTAGGGAAACTGCTTAAGGAAATTGAAAAATGATTCTTGGTCTTATGTTTCTTGAATCTAAATCCAGAATCTTTACTTTATCTAACTGACTGTACTGGGGGCATGCTTATGCCTGGATCCTACAAGAAGACTCCTACTAGTCCTGTACAAGTAAAATGAAGAAACTTTTTTTTTACATTTTCTTGTTTAAGTAAAATTATGCATGCTGCATATAATCAGGCTCTGAATATAAAAAGGTAATAGTCCCCTAGTGTCAGAAAATTTAGAAAATTTTCTGTGATGTAGTAGCTGTTTTGGGGAAAAGGGAAATATTGCAGTTACTTAAGAGTTGGACTTGATGATCCTTGTGTATCCCTTCCAAGTCAGGAGATTCTGTGATTCTGTGATGTCATTTAGTCTAGAGAGGGACTTTCTAGACCCAGATTTATTCCTCTTCTCACATATTTCTTACCTGCTGCTCGGTATTTCATTCAGGAAGAACATCCTGCCTAAAAGCCAACATATATGGTTAAAGTTAGATGCTTGTGGCAGGGTAAGCTCTCTTCGGGAGAACCTTTTTATTCCTACCCCAAAGGAGTGGCATTTTACACCAGCAAGGAAATTTACTTGTATCCCAACTGGATTAATAGTAGTACATATCAGCCAGCTCCTGAAAGCAAGTGAGAAATTCATTAAGTAATGAACATCTAAGTACATCAAAGACAAAGGATGTATGCACATCCATTGCATATTATGGGTAGTCTGTGATTGACAGCTGTTGATGCCAAAGGTTCTGTGCTGTTGGAAGGAAAAATTAAACCAACTTTGTAGAGGTGGTAGGCAGTGCACCAAAAAAAGATAAAAAGCATTCACGTCACACTAATCTGGATTGGGGGTACTGTATGTGATGGAAAAAACTGCATTCTGCAAGCAGATGACAGATTTTAAAATTTGTATGAAATACAAAGGTAAGTGAAGACAGATGAACATATTTTCCTTTATCATATCAGAGTTATTTCACAGATCATGTCATATAACTGAAGAGTAATAATGTCTCTTATTTTCAAGGGATACTATTCTTCAATGAACTGCAGAGCAACTCTTATTTTTCAACAACTTAAAGGGGAACTAAAAATAACTTGACACTTTACTAAGCTGAACAGACAAGTTGTTATGCTCCTGTTGCCATTTTAAGTTTTTTGTTTTACTTTTGGGAAGCAGTGTAAGAAATCCCGGAAGTGATAGAGAGTGATCATATTATCCTGGTAACATTCTACTATGCCCAGAAATTGGTTGTTTAATAATGTAAAGATGGTGTACAATGGATTCAATGGATGGATTCAATACCTAGGAAAGCAGAATATGCATGCTACATGATATCTTGTTGAGAACATGTGACAAAATTATTTCAATCACTTTGCAAACATTTATTTTTGTAATGGATGCTTTCATCTGGGTTTTCTGGGGTTTTTTAAATTTTATTATTATGAATAATCAGATATTTATGTCATATATATTTTAGTCTTTGAAAATCTGTAGCTGCTTAGTACAGAATCAGAATGGAGCCCATAGGAGATGAGGAGACGCCCACTGAGAGGGAATAACTTTACAGAATGTGAGCAACACACAGGTGTAGAGGAATGATGGCCAAGGAATAAACCCTCTATACAGCACAGACTAGAAGTCTGCTGGGAGCAATTGGAACTCAGGATGCAGAGGGACGTTCCCTAGAGACCCAGAGAGCACTGTGCAGAGTGTTCTGCAGCTCTGGTATCTGGTGTGCTGAACTGAGAACAAGCCTAAGAAAAGAGGATTGATTTACAAGGATGCAGTGGGCAAGGTGGAGATAAGGTTATGTATGTGTAGTTTTGATTCAACTTTCCTTATTTTGAGTTTTTTCCACCCCCTGAAAAGAAATCAGCTGTTTTAGTGTCTGTTCCAATAAAACCTAGCTTTCCTATTAAAAAGTTGGTTTAAAATATTCAGTATGGTAAAAAGTTGGAGCAGGTTTGCTCTTGGCATGCAATCAAGGGCAAACCTGCATACCAGGGAAGACTGTGGCACCAGGTTCACATCTATTACAGACTAACAGATTACCAACTTACAGCTGTTCTGGATTTTTCCCTCTGGTGTTGCTCCTTTTTCCAGCATACTTGCCTTCATGGTTATATGTATGATTAGTTCAACATAGAGCACTTGGTCATTAAGAAATTGCTTCCTGCTTCAATATACAATTAATTTAAAATGTGATTAGTGAAAGTAAGCTTAATCCTTGTCCTAAAGCATCCCTGTTTTTACAAAGCTGCTTGGAAACTATGTAAGTAAATTTAATTAAAATCTAGTTTAAGATCCAAAGATAAATGGATGAAGGAAATAGCTAAAAATAAAACATATGGAAGTTCTGCATTCTTTCAGACTTTACTTTTCCAGAGTGTTTTGAAATAGGGTTTACTGGAAGAACCATGTAATAAATTGCAGTTGTGGCAGCTCTTTCATATACAGGGTTAAATATAATTGTTTATTAGATGCTTTGTAAAAAGTTTAGAAATACTACAAAATAGTGCAAAAAATAGAATTGAGGTATAAAGTGAAATATTGAGGTGATACTGACATAAGTTGCTGCTGAGTATCTTCATTTTGCTGGGTCAGTGTCTGTGTACTTTTATCTAGCTCTTCTGTGCTAAAGATTGTACTTTAGTTTACATCTGCTCTTAGATGCTGTTCTGTCACAGGGGAAAACCACATTTCTGTTTTTCAGTAGATAACCTGTTTTTCCAGTATTTCTCATTTTCCAGTCTGTGTTCATATACTCTTAATAACATCTAAACATTTTGTGCTGTTTTTGCTGGTATATTTGGAAAGAACATTTTAAATACTGCACAGGATTTTAAGACTGCAATGTTTTTTATAATTTCTGGTGTAACTCTGAGCAAAGGGAGAGCTTTGTATTATTTAACCGTTGGTTGAAAACCATCTCTGGGAAAAAAGGCTTTGAAGAAAACTCTGAGCATGTGTTTGTGTCCTGAAAATTGAAAGAACAAATGTTTAAAATAGAAATGTGACATCAGATGTTTAAAATGTTTCCAGTCTTTTTAATATAAATGTTACAAATCTCCCCCTCCCATTCACAGTGGTGCTATCTGTTCTAATACAGAGATGTAATCTTATTTAGCCAAAGACTAAGAAGATTTCTCTATTTAGTAGCAACTAATCTTTGTGGCTGAGCATTTCTGATTTACTAGCCTTCAAAACAGTTAATGGTTGTCATTAAATCTCTCTTTTTTCTTGTATGTGAGTATGCTCAGCTTTATTTTCCTCACTGAGTCAACATAATTCTTAGTGATTTTGGGGATCACAACTGAGCCCATTTGGGAAGTGCTGTATATGCCTCTAAATAATGCTGACTGAGTCTGATTGTTGGCACATCACCCCAAAATGCCAAAAAGACTGAAGATAGAGAGTTTGAAATTTAAAGCAATAAAGGATCACTAAACAATCAAAATATTTGCTTTTGTTTAAAATTTCTGTCATTGAATGGTACAGAGTTTGTATCAGAAATACTTCTATCTAAGAAATATTGGGGGCTTCATCAAGTATAGCTTCCTGTATAAAGTGACAGAAGGCCCAAAACATTACTGCTAAAATTAATTTTTGCATTAAAAATTAATCTATATCTCCTGGATGCCTTAGATCAGTGTGTGTGTGGACTGAGCATACATACCAAAAAGCAAAGCAAGCTTAGACTCTGTTTCATCATTTATCCAGCTGGGATTTGGAACACTCACTGCTGAAAGATCAGAGAAGCAGCAGAGAGCACAATAATGGGATCTTCAGTTTCTCCCTTAGTGTCTCATCAGAATGTTGTGAAAAGTTTCAGATTTTAGACACAGTCAGTAAAAAATCCAATACATTGGTTAATGGAGCTGTGAGAGGAAATGACACCCTTGACTTTATCCTGTGCAGAGTTTGGTTCACAAGAGGCACATCACAACAGCAACCATTGGGTTCAGTATGCTGGAAAAACAACAGGAAACAAACAAGCAATCTACAACAATTCAAGAAGGAACACTACACAAAAATAAAGATACTTACTAAAAAGAACCTTAAAAAGGTCAGCTAAGAGAAGGAAGTTGTACCAGGTGGTATGGAAGCTACTTAAGGACACCATATGTGATATTCAAGGCCAGCGCCCACCACCTGTCATGACAGGCTTGAGAAAAAGCAAAAGACAGCAGAGCCAGACAACAGAGTAAAGGAAGTTGTTAGAAAGTAGTAGGTGTCTTTTTAAAAACTGAATTCACACCCAGATGATGTATTAAACATATTTAAATGTAAGAATGTGGTGAGACAGGCGAAGGAGTGTTCGAGCAAATGTTATATAGGATTAAAATTGAATAGGCCTTACTTTTGAGGCACCAGGAGGAATGTGTCTGCCACTCTTTTTGAGCCAATGATCTTGGTGTAAAATGAATTTTTAGAGAGGCCTGTTTCAGAGAAGTTAAACAAATCCTTTGCATTGGTGTTAGCTGTGGAAAAATACTATGGAGAATGCCATGATGCAGCACTTCTTCCTTGCATTTCTGAAAGGATATGTGAAATTGAAGTTATTTAATCGTTGTGCAACAAAATAAATTTATAAAATAAAATCACAATAACCAGATTTTATTCACCTAAACTTTCTAAAAGAATTTAAGGAAAAAAATTTCCCATATTACTGACAATGATGCATAGCTACATGCTTTTCAAATGGCCTTGTGGTCAGAGACTTTGAGGTTAGATAATATGAAGCCAGTTTTTTTAAACAGTTCTTAAATCATCCAGGGAACTGCAAGCCTGTTATCCTGTTGTTTTAGGCAGTTCAGCACAATTAATGATGCAAAATAATATTTGTGGATGCTTGATAACCTGTGATCTGAATGGGACAGATCAACAGAAGGTTTGCAAAGAAGAGGTATACGAACATTTTGGAATCTTTGAAGGCGTAGGAAATACTTGGATAAGGATCATGCTATGGCTGATGTGTTTTCCTTGAGTTTCCACCAAGCTTTTGATAAAGCCCCTCTCCAAAGGTGGCACATAGACATAACATGAAAGGTGAAGTCCCAGAATAGATAAGTAGATGAAGAGAATGCAGCAGTTCTCAAAACAGAAGTTACAACTGGAGGCTTGTGTTCAATAGATGGTCAGGTAAGGAGAATGAAGTGATATCAGAAGGTTTCCTGATGGCTACATGGATATTGACTGCACCAAAGACTAGAGTTGGGTGCAGTGTAATCCCAGACTGAGTTGTCAAAAATGACAGAAGAAACACACCTTAGGCAGTTTTCAAGTGATGTACTTTGGAAAAAATAACCAGTTAAAGTTCACCTGCAAAATGGTGAGCTCAGAACTGACTGTTACCAAGCAGGAGTAAGATTTTACAATACAATGAATAACCACGAAAACAAAATTTTAGCTCTCAGCAGCAATCAAAAAGAAAAATTATGGCAATTATTAGGGTAAAAAGTGCAAAAGAACAGCCATTATTGTACCTCTTTGTAAGTCCAGAGATCATGTTTTCTTGAATGCATTGTATGGCTACTGTTTGGTACAGGTAGGTAGTTGTTTGATGTGACCAAGTACGGTTTGTCCTATGGTAGGAATTTGACTTAACTTATGAGTAAGAGAAATTCATCTGTATATACAGTCAGGTGAACATTCATGATTGAAGACTTACGCAGAAAGTGGTATCTGCCTTTAACTCATTATTGTCATTAGCATTAATTGGATTTGCTTAAAATGCAGGAGGTAATACTCCTTTGTGGTAGGCAGCACTTATGCAACATTTGCCAGTTTTAGGTGAATTCTTGATTTGTCAGCACACAAACTTAGTATGAATGAAAAAATAAAAGACAGCTATCCTAAACAGCTTCCAGTCTTTTGCAGTTTTCTAGAACATTACAAGTGTTGCACATTAATAGAAGTTCTGAAGTTTTTAAATGGGTTTTCTTTCTCTGATTTCAAATTATTTGAAACTGTTTCCCCAAAAAAGAGTGAAAAAATAGTACCATCATTTTGTGTCCCTGAGATCTTTCTAGTATTGCTTTTATTCTAATGAACCATTCCATTTTACTGCATTCACCAGCCACAGCTTTTCACTCTTGGTCAAATTGCAGCTACAAATATCTTAATTGGCACTAAAAAGAACATTTGGTTTTTGCCTTACAAGATCCTAAACCAAACTTAAACTCCTCTGCTTTGACTGCATGGTATGCCATGGAAGATCCATCCAGTATCAAGTTGAAGAAAAGAGCTTAAACTGGCTGAAAAATCAGAAGGGCGTGTCCTGTTTCATCTGAAAAAAGAAACCAACCCAAAGCCAAAAAATCAAAACCCAAAAGAATTACAGAATTACCATGAGCAACATCCAGACAGCCAACTGTGGGAATTGAGCAGGAGAGCCAGCTGCCATACTTGAGTAATGATGAACACATTATATGGATTCCTAAAGCTGAGTGGATATTCTTTCACTGTGTTTTCCTCAGTATGCTTTACATATTTTTTCTCTTTTTTTTTCCCTGTTCTAAAAGTTTGTTCTTACAATATTCAGGGACCCGATTTTAAAATATCCATAGCATTCAAAAATCCCAGCTTATTCTCATAGGCAAACTTCATTTTGCATACTGGGAACTTCATATTCCTTAGACTTGCAGACAGCTAAATAATCAGCCTCCCATTTTTCACTGTCTTATAGGATGCTGTCTCACAATGTTTCCATCTGTTATTGTCTGAAGGAGCTGAAATAGTAAAGATAAACTCGAGGAAGCTTATATTTTCCATCATGGAATTGCCAGCAGTTCAACAGTGTTCATGCTGATGGTTAGTCTGGACAGGAGGATGTCAACTGTTGCTCTTAGCCTGTGTTAAGCTTTGTATTTAATCTCATTATGCTGCTCTGATGATGAATACAAAGTAACTCCCTAATATAATAGAACTCAATAAAAGTTAGCTTATTGGGTGTCTTCCTGTCAATATTTTTTTATATTTTTCTTTTTTTCTATGAAGATAGAAACTGGCTGTGCTGAATTTTCACTATCACAGTTCAGTAAGCTGTGTGTAAAAACGGAGTCCTCTTATTTCATTTAAAGTCTCCTTTTTCTGTATTTTACCTCTGTTCTGTTATAGAAACATGAGTTTGAATGGAGAAAACATTTAAATCTTTCAGACAAGATAAGATAGGCTGTTGCAAAATTACTTTTTCTTTTAGTGCTAGTTTATATTCTGAGGCTGCTCATCCCTACTTCCATATCATAGTGTCAGTCAGGGTGGTGTGACTGTACACCTGCGTGGTAAACTGCATCCAAAAAGAAATCTATGCCAAAAAAAAAAAAAAGAACTCTGAACAGTTCTTGAGGAAGGGGTTCTTACTAAAGCTAACAGACATGCCTATGAAATTATGACTGTGACTGGAAAATGTATATTGGCATTCCATGTGGAAGACACTTAGCTCAGTCTGAAGGAGCACCAAGTACAGACTAAACAGGTTAGAGTCAATTGCTCCTGGATAATTGGATTATGTGATCAATTAAGCAACTTGTGGAGCAGAGATAGGTCTTAGGAGGAAGAGAGGTTATGGTCCAGTATGGAACAGGAGAAGAATCATCAGCTCTTGTGGAATTAGAACAAGCTGTAGCTATGGTTGTGGCTAGAGTTTCTGAGGTTCAAAAGCTATTCCTATCATTGTTGCTTAAGTATTTACTCAGCATACTGAGACTGCTTGCATAGTGTATATTCCCTGCATTTTTTTAGAATTGCTTAGCTTTTACATAAAAAATCTTTTCTTTCAGTGAGAAAAATTATTAGAACCAAATTTGTATCTATTGGAATTTTATCAGGCCCCCCTACTGGCTTGAAATGTAGAGAAAAGTTCAAAAGTTAGGTCTTGTTTGGGGTGTTTTATAAAGCAGTGGATTTTGTTAATTAGTAAAAATTATCTGATGAGCAGACTCATGTTAAGAAACACCTTCCTGTGTACCAATATTTCCTGTAAAAGAGACTGATTCTTCTCAGGTGTGGCAGGCATCTAGACAGAGCTCATCATCTCGATTTCCTTTGTGGTTAGTGGAAGGGGGAGAGAGATTATGTCCTTCAGATTGCATTTCCATCCCTGCTGGTTTGAGATATGGATGAGATAAGCTGCTTTCTGAAGAAGAAAGTGTCTTTTTGTGTTATCAGGGAGAGCATAGGTCGAAGTATGCATTGAGTATTTTCAGGCAGCTAAAGCTGTGGGAGTCGAATCCCACTGAATATGTCATTTGTTAAGGTCATTGTGTGGGCTGTGACATAAACTTTATGGTCTGTGTTTCTTGTATAACTTTCATATATATTTTAGCATGGCTCTTGTAATCAGGTAGCCTTGCTGGTTATATGAACAAGCAGTTCTCCTGGCTCCTCTGCATGCCATGTGCATGGGAAATCTATAGCTAACTGTACCATTAGTGAAAAAAAAAAAAGGTTTTACTTTCTTTTATTAGCTAGTGAAACAGCTCAGATGTCACCTTGGTTTCACATGAGAAGGCAGAAATTAAGTCTATTTTTTTACTCTTTCAAGTCAAATCATACAAATCTTTTTGGAGTTTCTTTCTCTGCTAACTTCTGTGAGAGTCCTCCTTTCGCCTGCCAAAACTTTACTTTTCTGGAATTATGCTAAGAAACACAGCATTACAAGCTTGAACAGTACAATGGGTTTATATAATAGCTTTGGAATATTTTTCCTGTTATTTTCCATCTCTTTTCTTATGTATGCAAACAAGGTATTAGCTGTTGTGATCACTGATACCAGCTGAGCAAATGTTTTCATTGAGCTTTCCATGCTGATGCACAGGTATGGCTTTTGTTTTTCCTAAGCTGATAACAGCTCACTTTACCCCTACCAGCGAGCTGCTCAAATTAATCCCCTTTGTGTGCATTGCTTTGCATTCATAAGCATTTAATTGTATTTGTTCCTGATGTTGAATCACTGGTAACTCCCACACATGGAACAGTAGATACTATACAGATACTAGAATACAGAGTAAAGAATAACCAAAACTGCTAAAGGACTGCCACTCTAGGTCCTCAAGAGAACTAGGCAGAGTCTTGTATTTGTCTCCTGTGTTGGAGGAAAGTCAGCATAGTTCTGGCTTCCTTTCAGCCAGGCATTTATCTTAATACCTACACATGAGAAGACTATATTCATTCTGCCTTTTGACAGCTTCACTGTGGTCTCTTCCGACCTTCTGCTGTCCTGAGCTACTAAGAATAAGGAAACTTCTGGATTTGACTCAAAACATTAGCTATCTTAAGCCCCATCCTGGCTTCTGCCTTGTGTTTTTTCAAGTGATCTCACACTAAAGAAGGGTGCTTGGCTGCACACCATGCTGTGGTTTCACTGCAATATGTGGGTCTCAGATGCTTAGAGAACAAGTTAGGCCACTTTGCTGAGAGCATAGATTAAAGTAGTGTTATTAGCAAACAGTGCTTCCAGGTCAACAGAGGGCTGAGAAATTTTGCAAAATAATGTATATATTTGCAGTGAAATTCACCTATTTTAACACAAATACTTCCATGAAAATCCAAATGAGATCTTAAGATGAAACATGATGTTTTGTTTATAGCATCTTTCACCATTCGTATCTGCCTTAGTTCTGATATTTTATGCCTTCAGGATGACACAGACGTTATTTTTCCCACATCCCATATGTCCAAATCACATATAAAGATATTTAGCTCAAATACCATGGGTGCAAAACATTCCACACTGTGGGTCCAGGGTGACGTTTGGCGTGTTTTTAATGTGCTGTGGTATTCAATTACAATACAGCAAATTTATTTTTATGCAGCCTTCTTCATTGAAAGTAGGGGAAACTGCTTTGCAGTGAGTCATCTGACAGGCAAAGAACTAAAACTCTGTAGTGATATTTAAAGAGAAAGTGGCTCAGAGATGACAGAGTTCAAGACAGAAAAAGAAACAGAAATTAAAGAGAGGACCTCCAACCATGGAGAAAATAGCAACAAAGACTGGTTAGGGGGAGGAGTGATGAGAAAGCCAAACATGCTGAGAATGTCTGAGGCAGTTCAGGAGATAATGCATGTCATTCTGAAACAAGCATTAGGCTTCAGATGTCTCTCCTGGATCACACCAACATTAGCCAGCGTTGCTTTGACCCTAAGAGAATGGTGTAAATCCAGATAAATAAGAGTACTAGTCTCAGGGCACTGTAAGGAATTTAGAATCATGCAGGTAGGGGTGGAGGGAAGGATTAATGTCTTAACTTTCTAGAGCAAAAATTAGAATGTGGTGTTTTTACCTTGGCTGAATGCCAAGCACCCACCAAAGCCATTCTATTACTGTCCTCCTCAGCTGGACAGGAGATAGAAAATATTACTAAAGGCTCACAAGATAAGGGCAGGGAGAGATCACTCAGTGATTACTCTGATGGGCAAAACAGACTCAGCTTGGGGAAACTAATTGAATTTATTACCAATAAAAATTAGAGAAGGATAGGAAAAAGTAAAATCAAATCTTAAAAGCACCTTTCTGTTCTCCCCCCAATCTTCCCAGGTTTAACTTTATTCCCAGTTCTCTCCTCCTCCTACCAGCAGCACAGGGAGATGAGGAATGAGGGTTTCAGGCTCTTCATCTCCTCAGGGAAAGGAGTCCTTCCCCTTCTCTGGCATGGGGTCCATCCCATGGGAGATACTCCTCCAGCATCAGTCCTTCCCACAGACTGCAGCTCTTCATGAACTGCTCCAGCATTAGTCCTTTCCCACAGCATGCAGTCCTTCGGGCACAGTTTGGGTCCTCTGTGGGGTCACAAGTCCTGCCAGCAAACCTGCTCCAGTGTGGGCTCCTACTGCCACAGGACTACAGATCCTGCCAGGAACCTACTCCAGCATGGGCTTCCAGTGAGGTCACAACATCCCTCAGGTCTGCACTTGCTCAAGTGGAGGGTCCTCAACAAGAGGATTTCTGCTCCACCATGAACCTCCATGAGCTGCAGGGGCACAGCTGCTTCACCATGGTCTTCACCACGGACTGCAGGGGAATCTGCTCTGGCATCTGGAGCATCCTTCTCCACTGCAAAGTTGTTTGACTCATATTCTCACTCTGCTCTTCTGTAGTTGCAATTGCATCTGCAGGATAATTTTTTTCCCCTTCTTAACTATATGTTAGATGGATAGCTAGCTAGCTAGCTAGCTAGATAGATAGATAGATAGATATAGATAAATAACTATGTTACCCCAGAGGGATTACTGCCATCACTGATGAGTCAGCCTTGGCCAGCAGCAGGTCCCTCTTGGAGCTGACATTGGCTCTTCTGGACATAGGGGAAGCTTCTAGCAACTCTTCACTGAAGTCACCACTGTAGCCCCTGTCACCAAAATCTTGGCATGCAAACTCAATACATAAAAGAAAACTGGCATTCTACAATCTGTGATGTTTAAATGTGTGGGGATTTTGTTAGATCACGAGTGAGGGAATTCCAGTTAGTTAGACAGCAATTATTACAGACATGAATATGAACTTCAGCAGCCGTTCATTCAGAGGCAAGATAGTTTTTTGCTTCCGGCCAAATCTTCCTTGGCTAGTGCTGGAGGGGCTAATTGTCAGAAGTGAGTGTGTGGGAGGAGCAATCAGTTCAGAGTCAGAGATTACTTTAAAACTTGGGTTTGGTATATAGGGTTAAGATCTGAGTAAAGAAGGACAAAAGCTGTCTCGAAGAGCAAGAGGGACTTATTTCCTGTGGCATCTGAGGCTTTTGAAGAATTAGGTAATAAGGAAATGATAATGTAGCAAGGGAACAACAGAACCAAGGCAGGCTGTTGAAGAGATTAGAGATTCCTTCCCAAGGTCACTGTTGCCTTGTATGCTTTTCCTATAAAGTTGATGCCCAAAACTGAGTTAGCAGTAAGGTAGCCCAAAGGAGGAGAATGTTTAAGGAGGATAAAAGAGATGAGTCAGAAATGTATGCCTGGTGTTTTTAAAGCACAGCACTGTCATGAATGGATATCACCAATATAAACAATATCATCTTTCATTGTAAATTATGTACATTCTTCTTGTATTCTTGGTCAAGTCTACCAGCTGGTGGTGTGGAAATCTTCGGGAAGCTCTCTCATGTCATGTCACCCAGTCTACGCATACTGGTTTTTTGCTCTGGGCATTCTTTTGACCTCACTCTGTATAGAACTGTATTATCTGCCTTAAGAAGGTAAATGGGATGTAAAGTATGTAGCATGAAGGAGAATACTGTCTTTATTGAAAGCAGAAGGGGAAAAAAGCATGTCTTTTTAATGAATTCAGAAGAGTTGACTTTGACATTGTAGTACTAAAAGACATTGTAAGCATAAAAGTAAGGTTAGAGCCACTCAGGTATCCCAGAATTTGAAGTGTGTCATATTTCATTGTATGCAGTTCTAAAATGCTTATTACAGATCTTCTTATTTACAGCTCTCATGTCTCTTTTGAATCCGCAGAAGAGGAATATCAAGGGCAAACCAAGAGAAAGCGCATTCGAAGGAAGAAACAAAAGAGCAGTTCACAAATCTCTAGTAATTTCTGTGGAGAACAAACAGATTTGGGAATGCAAGAGACTGTTGTTCAAGATAATTTACAGCTGCAGCAAACAGACGGTCCCAAAATAAGCAAAAACAAAAGGAGGAAAATGAAAAAGAAGCGCCAGAAAGAAAAAAAGAGAGCAGCTGGCTTAGTAACAAAAACTACCAGTGTGGATTTTACATATCAGCCTGACAGAAGCAACAAAGAAGAAGCAGCAGGCTTAAAAGAGTTAGGTGAAAAGGCAGATAGCATTCTGGACTTCCTGCAGGCAACACAACAAATTTATTTTACTGACAGTATGTACCACTCTTTCTCCTTTCTTTTTATGAGTATTACCACACAGGGGAAAATGGATATGCATTTATTACCGCTGTAAAATGGGACAAATCTGCTAAAGAAGGGCCTCTCTTGAAGAGAGCCATATGAGAAGGAGTAAGGCATGTGAGTGTCTAGTATTTGTCCCACTTTCTGGTCTCTACATGAATATGCAAGAATTCATATCAATAGAAAAAAACTGTGGACCTCTGTCTTTAAAAGTATACATGATGTTCCTTGCTCTTCTCTTAAACATTCAAATGCACTTAGGACAAGTAGTTAAAATTATTTTTCCCCTCTGCAAACAAACATCCAGAAGGATTACTTGCATTCTGAGAACTTCAAACAAGGGCAATTGCTATCCTAAACTATTTTCATGCTTAGTATCTCTGAATCAATCTCATTTTCTGAATGCTCTGTGTCTCGGGAGATTTATTTGAATTCTATAAGGAAATCTAGACAGACAGCATGTACAGGAACAGGGAAAATACTATTGGCAGTAGGAAAGTATATTGGCATAGAATGCTTGTGAACAAGTTGAGTGGGAACTGATGCTCAATGCATATTCCCTAGCACTTTTAAAAGAATTGCATGGATTTATCCCTAATGGCCTCTCCAATGTTCATTGGTCACGGTGGAGCTGAATGGAGAATCTTAAATAGCTTACCTACCTGTATTAGTCCATCTTGAAGCAGAGCTGTCAGCTTCTAGTACAATAAAATTCATCTTTTGGTTACAAAATTACTGTTAAAACCTTTTTAAGATGACATCAGGGATTTCATGTTAACTTTTTCAAGATTTATACATAGAATTTCCCTTGCTTAATGTTAAATTTTCCTGCTGCATCAGGTCTTCATACTAAGCCTAGCATTTGAAATCTCTCCTACTTTCTGGCTAAGGTATTTCTTTCCATCACCAAAATTAAGAATTTTACTACTTCACCATATGGCTAAGTAAATGCAAGCTAAGCTACTTGCCTTTGCTGTAGTGGAACTCCACAGTGACCAAGCAAGACTGCAAATCCTTCAAGTTCTGCTGTTAATACATGACCCAAACCAGAAACCTGATGAATTGTCCGCAGCTGTGTTGCATGTGAATTTTTAAGATAGAGTCTTGTTGTACTTCCAGCTTTCCTGCAAGTTCAAGTTCAGGTTTTGGTAGTTTTTGACAGACTGACTGGCTCTAGTTTCAAACCAGCAGATTGGAGTGTAGAGCCAGTGAGTACCTTGGAATCCAAAGAGAGGAATTCTTAGTTGAAAGGAATTTCATCTGCAGATGAGATATGACATCTATAAATCAGAGTGTGACTAACTTTCCTGTTAGGTAAATCCCAGTTTATATATAGATCTGACATTATGCTGTTTGCCTTCTTTAGTTGAATGACTTTAACACTCCCTATTTTTTTAGATAAAATTGGAAGCCATTGCTTTTACCTGCATTTTTAAAAAAAAACAACACGTTGCTGGAATGAAAGAGTGAATTTATGATTAGTACTGTATAAAAAATTATATTGGGTGTGGCTTATTGTGCACAGCAGCCCTCACAGTGCTTTGGAAAGGTGTTGGAAACACACCAGAGTTTTGGCTATTGCTGGGCAGTGCTGGCATCTTACCAGTGCCATCTCTCCAACATTCCCCTCCATCAAGGGGCTGGGAATGGGCAAGATCCTGGGAGGGGACGCAGCCAGGCCAGCTGACCCAAATTAGCCAAAGGGATATTCCATACCAGATGACATTAGCTCAGATATAAAAGCTAAGGGAGGGAGGAAGGACAGGGGCATTTGTTCTTTTACAATGTTTGCCGTCCAGAGCAGCTACTACATGGGCTGAAGACGTGCTTCCCAGGAAGTGGCTGAATATCACTTGCTGGTGAAAAATAGAGAATAAACCCTTCTTCCTCTTTAATTATGTATACTCAAACATCTGCTAGTTTTGGTTGGGTTTTTTGTGGTTTTGGGGTTTTTTAACAAACTGCCTTATCTCCACCTATGAGTATCTCATTTTATCTGCCCTGGCCCACTGGGAAGGGGAGTGATGGAGCATCTTGATGGGCACCTGGCATCCAGCCAAGGTCAACCCATTATAACAATGTATGTCCTTCTCTGCAGGCTTGCATGCAATAGTTGCTTCTTAAATAAAAGCATAAAGGTGCAACACCAAAGCAGTTGTTTGCCTCCAGAAGTGCTTTGCAGTAGTTTCACAGAGTTGTTCCCTTCTCCAAATGTCTGTGCAGTTCATAATAGATAGTGTGTAGGAAGCAAAAACAGTGCTCTGGCCCCAGTACAGTTTCTTCTTCACACCTTCTTTCTCTGCTATCTTTGAAAATTTGATTCTTCTTGCATTCCTATTATGAATCCTATTGTCCTTTTTACTAACCGATTTTTTTATTTTTTTCTTTACCATTGTTTTAATATGTAACAAAAAATGTTTAACAAGCTACTCTTTGGTACCTGATATTTGGTTGTAATTTGTACTAAAAAGGAAGATGCTGTCTTAGGAAAAAAAAAATTGAAATTGGGAAAATTCTCTTGAGTTCACTGAATACTTCTGACATAGTTTTTTGACTGTTTTTACAGAGAAATCACAATGCAGAGATGCTGCTGTAAATTCAGCAGCTGCCCAAGAGCTCTTACAATGTCTTGAACTTCGCACCATCTCTTCCTCAGATGTGACTCATCTGCATCGGCTGAAATCCCTTGTATTGCTACAGGATATTGAGAGATTGAAGGATGCTTTGAAACAATTCCAAGAACAATCTATGATGTCTCCTGGTAGGTTCTTTTCACTCATGTTCATACACTGGTTTTTTTGTGTGAATTAAAATTCACACGGCTTTATTTTTTTAATTAGGAAGTTGTAAATAATGATGTAATAGTAAATATATGCTTATACAAGATAAAACAACATAATTCCCACCAAAAATACTGTGATATCCCTATTTCCCATTTGTTTACAATCAATATAGAAGCTTTTCTCACTTTGCAGCAACTATAGAATATGAGATGATTCAAGAGTTTAACCAATATTTTTAAAATCTGAAATGTTTTAAGATCTAATCATAATTAAAGCATATTTTTAATACTTTCCCATGGTAGACTTTTTAAATTGGAGGAATTAACTTGTTCATCTTGGAGATTTCACTCTTCCAGCTAAGGATTAATTTTACATGCATAAAAATCTATAAAACCCATTATATTTCTTTTTTCTTGGTCACCACATGGTTTCTTTAATACACAGACTTTGCAAGCTAAACTTTGATTTACTGTGTTTGTTTTGTTTAAATATAAACATTTGGTTTAAGTCTCAAAAAATACTGTTGATAATGCAAAAATTTAAAGTTACTCTTTATAAAAAATATTATTCTGAAGTCATTCATAAAAATAAAAATTGCTTTGTTACTAAATTTTTTCATGCCTGAGGCACAGGCTCCTTCTGTTCTCTATTATTACCCCTATAATTTTAGTAGAATCTCTTCTTGTACAGTTAATAGTTCTTCAAGTGAACGTGGGATCAGCATGTAGTCCACATGAGGTACAATGATTCATTTTTCATGTAGTCTTCATTTAAACAGCCATTGCTACTAGTCATTAGAACTTGTGTTGCAGCATCAGACAAAAATTACAAGATGTGCTGTATTTTCTTGCCTCCCAAAGAATTTAATCAGAGTTGAGGGTAGTTAGCTACAGCATGAGAGAATCTCAGCCATTTTAGGTTGTACTCTAAGTCTTTTGAAGAGTACAGATGGTAGTAGAGTGGTAACAGTGTAATTAAGATCATAGCCATCAGAGGCTTAGCAACAGCATTCGAAGAAGAGACATCTGCTTGTAACTTCATTAAATAATTTACAGCATGATAGTGGCTAAAGATCTCATCTAGACTGGAGCCTACTGGCTGCTGTGTGTTGGACAGAGAGAGGAGAGAATTCCTGCCTGCGGAGTTCAGATCTGATACATGTTGAAAAGGATGCTCTTAGAGCTAAGTACATATGTATTCTTTTAAGGGTAGATATGAGTAATGACAACCCTTAAAGCTCTGATGGATGTGAAGTATCCACCTGTACGTGGAATGAAATCCTTCTGGGCGTTTCAAGGGTACAATCTCTGATCTTAATTACAATCACAGTTTCATTGGATGTAATACATGTGTGCAAACAAAGTAAAACTCAGCAGGAATCATGAAAATGTTATTACCCTTTATTGAATGAACTAATTCAGCTTTTCTTGATCAAATCCAAATGGAATTCAATGACAACATTTAGGATATTCTTTACAGGCCTTATCTAACTTCTGTACAATACAGTTGGAGTTCTGTTGGTTTTGCAGCCTTGAGAAAAGTTGCTCTTTTTACTTTTGTATAGCAGAAATGTCAAAATGAAGAGAGAAAACAGAAGCAAATTAAAACCCTGAATTTTCCAATGTATGTATTCATGACTTGAAAAAGCAAAAGACAATTTACTGAGTGATTTTTAAAATTCAATAATGTTTCTGCTGGTGCAGCCTGGAATTGTTTACTCTTCCAGTTGATTTTTTCACTAGTAACTGCTGTCACTCTGGGCTCAATTCTAATCTCATTCCAAGTTCACAGTAGTGTAACCATAGTAGTTTATTTGATATTCATGAGGTGCAACAACATAAGAAAGAGGAAAAATACATTCTTATGAATTATTAAAGGATAATTAAGCACCTGCTAGTCATTAAGTTTCCTCAGCAGACTTTAAAAAATACATTCTATTTGTAATTCTGGAAATTCAGTGAATGAAAATACAATGCTCTGAAATTTTACTTTGAATTAGACCTTAATTATACTCTTTTTTTTTCTGTACATTTGGCTCAAAATCTGGTCATCTTCTCCAGTGTGGGTTTTTGCATTTTAGTTTTCACTCCCAATGAGGAGGTGATAAAAGTTAAGAGTTACAAAGACCTTTGTAATATAATACCTTTCTATAATAAGAACTTGAATTTGTTAATACACACTTTGTTGTATTAACAAATTCAAGATCTTATTATAGAAAGTCAAGATAGGGCTGTTTATGAAGTTAAAAATGAGCAGTACATAATAGTATTCTCTAATTTTTTATGATTTTGTCTTATTTTCTTGTCTTTTCTCTCTTTATTTTTACGGGGATGTGAAGTACTAGAAGGAAAGATCATTCCATACTAGCATGATAAAAAACCCTTGATTTTAGGAAGTTGTATTATTTTTCAAAATAAACATTTTATTCCCTGTAGTTCAAGAAACAGTATGTTAACCCTTTTTCCCATGGTTATGATTCTACTTAAGACACCATCATCAAGGCAGTAAAGATGGATGCTGTGTTTTGTTCAGTTTTATCTTTAATTCCAGGAAGGGAAGCATAAAAAAAAATAAGAAATGATGCATCTCATCATATAAGTGCACATTCTCCACTAGTAAAAGTTAGAAATTATCCACACCATTGTCTTTTATTTCTTCATATATGGATGTTATGGTTTCATCCAACTTTCCACTGGTATTACTAAATCCCACTTGGCAAGCTTATGGCTACTGATGATAAGGGTGCTTAAGGAAAAAGCCATGGGCTGTTCCAGGTCTGCAGATGACAAATTCAAAACTTCTAGTTCAATACCGTGAGTTGATATTTCCTTTGCATCTCGTAGCTGTTACTCAGATTGAAAATCACAATGCATCCAAAAGAAACAAGAAACAAATTTCTGTTTTATCTTAAGCTCTTAAATAAAAATCCCAATGTTTGCAGTCGTATCGAAGAAATTCTTATCAAGAGTGATGGTAGGATTTGTTAAATTTTGCAGGAAAGGGAAGTACTAAGGAGATTCAGACACACAAATTATCAACATTAGCTATTATCTTTTAACCCTTTGTTTAAATGAGAAAAAAATACTTAAACAAGAAAATCTCTGTGGTTCAGAGGTACTGGTTGTTCTGTTTAGTTGTCATCCTCCATCACCTTACCTTGTACTTTGTGCTTCAAATGCTCTGTCAAGTTGCCTTTGACCTTGTATGTGAATGATCAGACAAAGTTGAGGCTGGTCAAGAGTGTTCATGTGAACATGATTATCTAGAGTGTGATTGTTCTCAGTCTGTAAAAGAGAACAAAATGCCCTCTTACTGGTTCCATTTATTTGGTAGTCGTTAACAAAAAGTACTTACCTCTACCAAAAATCTGTGCAGGGAAGAGAATGTTTAGAATTCACATAGACATGGATTTCTCATGATGGGGGCTTTGCTGAGCTCTTATGGAAAGTCCATGGCCGTTAGCAAAAGGAAGCCAGAGATCTTCATGATCCTCCACAGTGCAGTGGGCAAAGGAAAAGAGCTGTGACTGGAAGTAATGCTCCCTTTGCTGGCTGGAAACTAGCTTTGGAAATGAGAGCTACTAAATTCCCATTTCACATCAATTATTAAAGCATAGGTGATTGCCTAATTAAAAAAAAAAGTCATTATCTCGTAATTTATGAACTCATTTATGAACTTCTGCTCATCAGCTTCATTCTGTTATCTGTTAACATTTTCCTTTTGTTGGTTGGTTTCAAATCTCAAACATACTCTTCCCTTGTTGCCTAGGAAATTATCACTCACGGCAGAGCTAGGAGCTTCTTTTAACTGCCTTTTTTTGGAGAATTGTCATTTATATAAGTCTTCATTGCAGGGGGAGGTACATTTTGCAGACCAGAATTAATATAGTTACTGTGTGCCAACAATGCAGAGGATGGATATACAGTGGCCTTAAAATGATGAAATTTACACTTCTTTTTTTTTTTAATGAATGAGCATTCAAAGAAAAGGAAATTTGAAAACTGTATTAGCATAATGTTATAGAATCATCTTAAATGTCATTATTATGTGATAAGTACTGCAGAAAATCCCATCATTAAAAATCAATAAAGTCACATAGGTAATCTCTGAATTCAAAGACAGAAGTCATAGCATTTTGAGTCTTCAATGCAGCTATCTGTACAATATGACTCATTCTCAACTGGGGCTTCTAGGTACTATTGTAAGTTAAATAATGATCTGTGAAACTACTCTCCAGACAGAAAGAAGCCTTGCCCAAATGAACATGTGATTTCAATCTCATTTTTTCTGAATTATTGAATCATAACAAATAGGAAATTTTGAAATCTGTGAGCAAAATTGTGTCTCATACAAATGACTGACCTCCTAAAATAAAAGGCACCTGCTTATATAGAAATTTATAGGTATTAGTCTTCAAGGTCAAGCATGTGCATTGGTTTTAACGAAATGTTAATATTGAATGGAAATAGATGTTTGCACAAGTCTTTTTCTTAGTGTTCAGAAATGTCATGGAGGTATTTCAGGAGGAATGTGTTTTCTTTGTTTCAGATCATGCCAAGGTAGCCACATCTCTGTTTCACTACTGGATTACAGATATACTTCCTGTGAAGAACAGGAAATAAAGCCTTACCCATGCATCCATATGCACAGGATTAAAATTTAATATACAAACTCTTAACCAAGTAGCAATTGTTCAGGAAGAGCAGTGTCAAAACACGTTCTGCACCTTCAGGTCAATGAACAAAAACTCCAAAAGACAGTAGAGGTAAATGAACAAAAACTCTAGAAGACAATAAAGGTTTAACTACAGTGTGACTTTTGTGATGGGTTGGTCAAGAGTATGGCTTGAGTCTCCAGCTGCATTAATATGTACACTTCAGGATAAGGGACTTGACTGGAATGATAAAGTCTCTATCTGGTATTTTGTTTAAGTAGTATTATCTTTGGTTTGTAAGTTTATCATTCCTTTATGGAAGTTATGTTTCTTGACTTTATTGTATACCTGCTTGCCTGGAAAAAAGAACTATATTTTTTTTATATTTAAACCTAAGCAACATTATGTCTGAGGAATGTATTTTTGCTGAATAAACTGCTAAATTGTGGACATAGATACGTTTCTATATATGTGTCATGTGGGTCATGTAGGTCCTGTTTGGAATTACGTAGAAACTTGGATGGCATTTTCAGAACTACTCCATGGCTCAACCTGTTATGATCCAATGGGTTTCACTGACTTCAGAGTTTTGGTACTGGGTTCTCTCTCTGTGATTTTTGTGAAATCTGTCCACTACTGTGTAATATTTCTGCAATTGAATTTATCCAAGTGTAGATACTACAGTAATATCCACAGTTGAAAAATGTTTTGGAATAATGAAGAAAAAAGTGCTTTGGGAGAGGCTCTTCTCTCAGCTGTATCATTCATCTGACAGGTGATACAGAGCAAACCATGTCTTATATCTAGGTGTTAGCTTTGTCATCAGTAAATAGGGGCAACATATTTAACTCCTCCAGCATGTGCTTGGAGATGCACTACTGATGAGACTATACAAACATTGCATGGGGGATCTTGCTTTGTTTTTTCTATTTCATTATATGGCCTGATAGATCCCATTGCAAGGCATTGGTTTAGTGATGCTCAGAATGTGTAACAAAAGTAAAATCATAACTCTTTCTCATTAACTGAAGAAATTAGAAGGGGTTTGGTAATACACCAAATGATTGCAGGTGCAGAAGAACCATTCTTATGGCTAGGGGAGCTTTGTGCAGCTCTGAAGAACTTGAGTTTGGTTTGTGTCTGGTAGAAAAGGTGTATAAACCAGACTTTGCAGAGGAGAAAGCAGTATTGTGTTCCCTGTTTTAATGTTCCTGAATTGCTAACACATAGGCATTGAACTGTAGCTGTGACTTTTCACTGAGATCCTGTGTGCCTCAGTCCCACATCTGGAGTAAGAAGAAAACATAACTTGAATGTGAAGCACCTAGATACTCTTCTTAACTGACTCATGGGAAATGAATCACTTCATCCTCACTTTAAGGTTTGAATGCACACAGTAAATGAGGCCTAGAAACTGCAAAAAAGGATACACAGCAACTCATTAGGTAAACATCATCTGTCCTGAAACTGAACATGAAAAAAATGAACAAGGTCATGTAATCAAAGGCAGACTTTTGAAACACAAGTACAAAAGAGATCAAATTAGGACCACAAAAATAACTGTAGTGTCTGCATTTCCTGATACTTAAGTGACTGTGCTGAGGGGTTATAGGGCTGCTGCCTTGAGTAAATCCCAAGACTTGGTGATTCCTCCTCTTTGTCCTCTGAATTCCAGGTTAGTGTACCTGGAGATCTGGATGTCAGTGTAGGTGACTGCATTTCCAGGTAGGTTTCTACATTTCCAGGTTCAGACAGTAGCAATGCTTAAGCACATAGCTCAGGGACACACACACACAACACTCACATGGCTGACTACACACCCTTTGATCCCTTGAATAGCGGGACAGTCACTCTCCTATCCCTGCATGGGTCCTGGGCCCTCGTGCCTGCTCTGTTGCTCTCCTGCACACCAGCTAGCCCAGCCTGGAACACACTGCCACACGTACACACACTCATCTCACAGGCACTCATGCACTCATGTCACAGCCTTGTTTATTGCTTTAATTTCTCTTACTTTTATGTCTCTTTCAGTGCTTGGCTATTTCTTATTATTACAGAATTGCTTCTGTTTCTCATAATCACATAAAGGTCATCAAGTTCCAGCCCCCCTGCCATGGTCAGGGACACTTTCCACTAGACCAGATTGCTCAATATTAAAGTGATTTTTAAAATTCAGCTGAATTGTGAATAGCTTCATATAGATGAGCAGATTTTGATATCTTTGCCAAACAGAAATTTTTCACAGAATCACAGAATGGGTAAGATTGGAAGGGATCCCCACAGTGGGATCATCTGGTGCAGCCTCGCTGCTAAAGCAGGGTAAAATCTTGTTCTATTCCAGTGAGTAAAAGTTCACAGGTCAAAAAGGTACTTTGCTTGAACCAGGTAATAATGTATAAAAGATTACTTTTGGTCTCTCTTTTTTTCCCTTTGCTTTCACCTCTGTAAGAGCCTTATATTCTGTGCAGAAATCAGCTGGCCTCAGCTAAGCAAGCCCAGGAGCATTTTCTGAGTGTAACCAGTTAGTCAGTGATATCTGCAGTCTTTGCAAATGACCTGTGAGAGGAGCTGAATCTTACACTTACCAAACCTGCCACAGTTGCACTAATGGGGATTATGAAGAGGTTAAAGTATGCTAAGAGTTTAGAAAATTGGACCAAATTCAAGAAGATAAATCATAGATTGTCATTGTAGATAAATGCAATTGCATAAGTGTATTTATTTCTGAAATAAATGTGTCAGAGAGTGGTGTGCTGAACTGCAACATGATGAAGACACTTAAAAGCAATGCACAAAAGTACACAGCAGAAAGATGTACTTTAAAAGCCAAGAAATGGACATTACTCATCATTTAAATTAGGAAGTGTACTAAAAATGGCAGCACGTGCATATTTGACTTCTATTTGCACTCAAAAGATTTCATACATCACAGTTTTAATACCTAGTCACTCTTCTGTGCTGCTTCTCGAAAGAAATGGTGCTCAATCTCCTTACAGTTTCTCAGGTTTAGTTAAGCAGTGGTATCACAATGTGACTGGGATATGAAAACTGAAAAATTTAAATTAATTTCCACCAGTGAACACTGTTTTTCATTTCACTATACATGGCTCCTTCAACATAGCAATAAAACATTTATCCCAAGGATACGGCCTTGAATTTTTGCTTCTTCAGCATCATTCAGTTTAATCAATGTGCTGCATCATGTGGAATTACTGAAACACAGAAGAGTATTTTAAGTGAATTTTGCATCAGAATACTTCTGGCTAAACTGTACATACACTATTATTAGCATATTTCAAACTTCCATGAGAACAGAACATTAAAATTTTAGGTTTAAAACCTACATGGACTCCAAGAGTAGGAAGAATTAAAGGATCAAGTGGAAAGTAATCTGCATGTGTCTTCAGGGCTTAACTTTGTAGTTTACATTATTGAAGAGTGCACAGTAAGTCAGGAGCAGCAGCACAGTGGGAGAGAAGCCTGCTCAGACAGGCACTGGTCCTTTACCAGCATGCACAAGCAAGACCACAGGGGCAGAAGTCACTTGAGACATCTGTAGTAGTTTATAAGCTGGTCAGTGCACTTGTATGCAAGGGTATGAGTTCAAAGCCATTATCTCTATATATAGGTGCATGTTTTATTCTTAAAATTGCCTGTAAGACCTTAATTTTTCTCCTTTGTGGATATATACTATGGGAATCAATCTCTAATGTTACAGATTTTTACTGCTTTGTAATTGGTGCAATATTTTAGGTAGTGCTTTACAGTCGTGTAAGTTATAAATTCCATATTGTGTTTTCCATGACAGCTGGCTTTTCTCTTCTGCACCCTTGTAGGGAGTTACCACTCAGTAGGCTGAATGTCTGAAAAACATTCGGGGGGAAAAATAGCTTTAAAAAAAAATTTAAAAAATCAAAAGAAGGAAAAAATGGTGAATGGCAGCATGAAGACAGAAGATTTTTAAGCTGTCTTTCACCAAAGAAAACTTATTTCACCTACTGATACTACTATTGATATCATAACACCAGTCCACAGACATGGAGTGAAAAGAGGTGTGTGTCATGCATGTACAGTATGCTACACATTGGGCATAATAGTAGAAAGTGGTAGTGCAAAAGATGGCAATCTGTAGGATTGGGAAAATGTATTATATTTAATATTTAGGGAAATCTCAGGTTTTAGCTATGCAAGTTTTGTAGTTAATTGCAACAGCAATTGGATTGCTCCTGTATTGCACGTGTTTATGCAGCTAATTAAGCTTCACTTTTTACTGCTTTATCCTCTGCATTGCATCTGACTAAGTTTTGTTTGTTGTTCTAAACTGTTCAATGTATGCAGGCCTAAGGGGAGGGGGGACATATGTATTTTAGAAAAGCAGAAGTTTAGATGCTGTATTTGTTTACTGTCTCTAAGAATCTAGGAAAAAAACTATATATTCTATGATTATTTGAAACTGCATATGCACCATAGTCAGTGAAGGTCAAATATATAGCTTTAATAAGGCTGTTCTCTAAGTTGAGTGCTTAACTTTGTATAATTAAGAGTCTGTAGTCATTTTAATGAACTCCATGCTCTGGTAAAGTGTATAAGCAAGCTGTAGTTCTCTTTTACATTATTACTGCAAGGCTACGTCCTGTTTTAGGATACATAGTGGACAAAAAAGAAGTGTAATCTAAGATTGAAGAGGAGTACACAAGGAACTTTTCTTTTGCATCAACTCAAGGCTGCTATAGGTTACATCAAATAGGGGCTGCTTTTCTTTACTTTCAAGGTCTTTGCCAGTCCTCTCCGTCCCTCATTCAGTGCACAGATGATTCCTCCATCCCTGCCAGCCTCTGGTATTAATTTCCATCACCCACTTGCCATACTTTCAGATTTGCACATTCGTGCTTTTTCCCCACTGTGCTTTCCACAACTGTACAGCACAATCTTTCCATTGTCTTCCTTTCCTTCTTTAAAGCTCTCTTTTGCTGTGATCCTGCCCAAAACCTTGGCCAAAACCCCAAGCCTGGTCAGTAAGGTGCTAGGACAACTGCCTGTTGTGCTGACTAATATTGCCTTACTGTCTGTGTACTCCCACATCAATCTCCCTGTTTTCTCTGCTGTTTCCTCCTTTCCTAATCAGTAGCAGTTTGATGCAGGGTTTGCCCTGCTGCATAGCACCAGTGCAGCCAGTTCTGTCACCTCTGAGATGACAGTGTGCTCAGGAAATGTAATAGACCTGTCTACAGTGGAGAACATGCTTGAACCTGTGGCCAAGGCTGCTGATAGTTTAAAGTGGCTTCCTAATTCTATATTGCACACGTGATCAATCTGATAAAAGGGGGACCTGGTTCTGCCCAGCAGGTGCTTTGGAGGCAATGTTCTTCTGCATCTTGCTAAGGAGAGCTTGGAGGCATGCAGTCATTCCTTCTGACTTCAGATGTCTTCAGTGTCTACGGCTTTTACCATCTGAGCTGCCTATCCTAAAGAACTTCCTAATCACTGGGAATAAATAGCTGGATATAACTGACTGCTGCTAGACATCTATTTTAGAATTGGAACAATGGTACCAATGGGAGAACTTAGTGCTTCGTGTTGACTGGTATGAAAGCATGAATAGGTTAGTCATGAAAACATCTGCATTGCAGGCATATGGGTCTGGTTAAAAAAAAAAAAAAGAAAAAATTGATGAAAAAAAGATCATTTATTGCACCTGAGAAAAGGCCAGGAATGTGCATGTTGCATGGCCAAAGCATCACTTACTCCTGACACTGGTCTGGCAGTGTCATGGCCCTTTCAGCTTGCACAGGGCCATGACCCCCTCTCCTTGATGCTTTCATGTCTTCTTGTGGGAAGCTACTGCCTGGGAATAGTGAAAAGGGAAGGGAGAAGAAGAGTAAGGAGCTGTTGTACAGCTGTGCCTGGAGTTCACCCAACACAAGCTGAGGAGATGCTTCTCCTGTTCTTCTTGTTCCCTTTGTGCATGTGATTGTGCACAAAGCCTCCACCATTTCTCAGGCAGACTCAGAAAAAAAGTTTGCTGTGTGATTCATTCCTCCTCCCAGTGACAATAATCAAGTGGAAGTGACTATAAATGCTCAAAGAAAGAGTAACCATTGATGGAAATATCAAACTGATCAACCATTACCTGGATTCTACAGAAGGAATCAATACCAAATATGGTTTCTTGAGAATCACGGGTGTAATCACTGAACTCTGCAGACATAATGATAACTGTTTGATCTCTGGCATGTGGGAGCTTAAAATGAAGGTCATGTTCAAATCTGATTGGAATTCAGGGAAAGCTGCTTGGCTTATTACCATGGCTATAGTGCTGGATTCTATTTACATTAGTAAACAGTTTAAAATACTTGACATGTTATTCAATTAAATCTGTGATTGCAAGCTGACAGACCAAAGTTCATTGATTTTTCCAACCACATTAAACTAAGTACATGGCACAGTGTTTCATTTAGCCTGTCTGCTTAACCCTTTCACCTTGATTCAATTACTCAGAATAAAATTAATGTGTAAAATATTAAATAACTCTAAATTTCTAAATTAGAAGGCATTGCAAGTCTATGTTCATCTCGATGGCTTCTGACATACATTTATTACTGTATGATTTACAATTTGCTATGGATCACATTGTTATCGAGATGGGCAAAAGTCAGTCAGAAAGTTTCTTTCTATACTCATTCAGTAAATTGATAGATTCGTGGAAAGTAAGACTGAAAAGCACATGATATTATCTTCTCTGACCCCATCTAGATCTCTGGTCATAAATTTTCCCTTTACTTCAGGGCAAAGACCAGTCTGACAAAGGCACAATTTGTGGTTTTTGCTAAAGCAAGTCATGTACAGAGACAGGCCAGCTTTATTTAAGGACATAAGGAATGAAGACTAAGCCCCTTCTTTAGTCATTTATTCCAGTACTCAATCACTTTCATGCTTAGAATCATGTGCCTTGTTTTAAATTTCAGTTTGTCTAGATTTAACTTTCAGCCATTAGTTCTTGATATGCTTTTCTTCACTAGATTAAGTAGTCCCTCACTAGCCACTACTTTCTGTGAAAGTTTTTGAACGCTGTAATCAATCTACAAGGCAACCTTCTTATTGACACTGTAAGTATTATCTCTTTGAACTCTTTGATTTAAAGCATTTTCTATAGCTTCCACCTTGATTTTGTGCCTCCCTCATACATTCTCTCCATTTTTTTCCCACCATTTAGACAAGCCTGCTGGAGCTGATCATAGAAACTTAGCATTCATTTAAAATCTCAGAAGTACCAACTTTTGTATTCACGGTTTTGGATCAACCTCTTGACATAGGATTGTACAGGAAGTCCACTTAAATTATTTTTAATGGTAGACAAGTACTCATGAAATTTATTGCTATCCAGGATTTAGTCCTTGGTGCCATACTTCATGTTTGTAAAGGTTAGTCTTTCTGTTAGGCTGTATTAACTTCAATTTTTTGTTTAGTATGTGTAGATTACTAAATGATGGA
Organism: Serinus canaria; assembly: GCF_022539315.1. NCBI lineage: Eukaryota > Metazoa > Chordata > Aves > Passeriformes > Fringillidae > Serinus > Serinus canaria. The sequence continues at coordinate 93,228,552 of NC_066316.1, forward strand.
ACATTTTGTGTGCCTGTACTGCTTTCATTAGTATTGGCTATCTGCTGATCTTCATGACATCTGCAGATTTTACCAGCAATGATCACATTTTCTTCCATATCATCAGTAAAAATGCTAGACGTGTTCATTCCTAGTATTAATCTTCATGGTATTCAGAGAGAAATAACATTATTTAGTCATAATTCCATATTTGTACCTTCTTTTTGAAAACAGAAAACTGAAATAATTTAGTGGATTTCTAATGTGTTTAACAGGTATTTATTACACTATGCCCTTTTGTTTTGATCAGAAAGTCATGTGGCACTAGGTGTAATAGTTGACAACAACTGAAGTTTCTTTAGTTTTCTACAAAAACATGATTTAATGTTTTTCAGAAAAGGATAAGAACCCAAACTAAAGACACTGCACAAAAAAAAAAAAAAAAAAAAAAAACCTCTAAAATTGTGGGTTTTAATATGTTTAGGGAGAAGCAGAACAGTTGAAAAATACTTAAAGTAAATAGCCTCTCAGATTTATCCTAGGTGTTTTCAATTTGTTGCTCTGCGGGGAATGATTTGCATTAGTTAAGAATGATGGCTGTGTAAGATTCCTCATTTTTAAACATCCAGGGAACATTCATATTTTTTCCTTTTTCCTGCAAGGTGTGATCCACAGTTTCAGTTACAAAGGTGTCTATTGTTTGTATTATCTGTTGTGTTGCATTTCTTCCGCCTGGTAATTGAAGAAAGATCCCTGCAAGGAGTTCATTAACTGCTGATGAATAAACCAGATTTGAGATGTAGAAGTTTGCTTGCGAATTTGCATTCACAGTTTTATAGTGGGATATGTAAATTGTCAGTTCCTTCCAGAAGCAGTTCTCTGAGCAGATTTCTAGGCTGCAGCACAGGCATGTTAAATGTCAGCATCAGCACTGGCTATCTAAACCCTAAGATAAGATCAGTGTTTCATCAAGGATTCATCAGAATTATTAATTGAACTGTGGCTGTATAAAACCTTGCAGTCCAACAGCATAGAGCCTTCAGCTCCCTGAATCTGGCTCACTGCTAATACACAACACCTTGTAGGATTCCAAAAGGTTCCTTAACTCTCCCCTACACTGGAACTCTTAGGGAGAAAAAAGCAGCATTTCTGTCAAAATGTCCTGGTACTATCGTTTCTTCCAGTCTGATTCTTTTTTCCATAAGCAAAAAACATCAAGGTTCAATATAAAGCCAAAACCAGTTCAGGTGTCTATGTAAGGCTACCTGAGGCATAAAGACTTTGCTGACTGTTGTCTTTCTAAAAGTCCCCTCTCCATCTACTTTTGCCATAATTTTCAAGGCCTTGCAAAATGAGAAGTGATCTCAAACAACCCTGCAGGTACCACAGGGTGAGAATTTGAACATGGGCAGATCCTGGCAATCAGCAGGCAGCAGTGGCTTACTGAGGAGGTGTGAACAGCAGAGAAGGAGACACAAGTGCAGCTTTTCCCTTGTAGGTTGTGATGGTGACTCACAGACCCATTGTGCTCTGTGCTTGGCAGCCTTCTTGTGGGTAACCTGAGACCTTTATTTTCAAATGAGAGCAGTGGAAAACTTGGGAGGTAAAAGTCACAAAGATGAGATGACATTGAGCAAGTATTTCCAAGAGGATCATTAGACTTCTGAGAAGCAACTATGGGTCCTCTCTTGGTGCAGTTCCAATTGTGCAAGGCTGATCACAGGAATCACTGGTGTCCTGAAATCATAGTTGCCCTGTACAGCAGTCTCTTGAATGGCATTTAGCTTGTAGCTGACCAAAGAAAAAAGTCCAAAAATTTATACAAAAATCATAAAACTATATTTTAGAAATCCAAACTAGAAACTAGTTAGTCACTTTTTTCTTTTTTTTTTTTTTTTTTTTGTGCTGACCCGTAAATTGTTGTCATTCTTTGGAATATGCAGCTGTTGTGGTTTAACCACATTCAGCACCTAGTCCTAGTCACCACACAGCCACTCACTCTCCCCAGTAGCAGGACAGGGGAAAGAATCAGAAGACAGAAGAGCAGAAAGTATGCTTTAAAGACAGTTTAATAGGTAAAGCAAAAGCCACATGCACAGAGAAAACAAAAGAAATAAATTCATCACTTAACACAGGCAGGCAGGTGTTCAGCCATCCCCAGGGAAAAAGGGCTCTCTCACATGTAACAGTGACAAACACCATCACTCCAATGTCCCATCCTTCTTCCCCCAGCTTTCCATGCTGACCATGATCCCACATCCCCTGCATCAGTTGGGGTCAGCTGTCCCCTCCCAACACTCAGTGCACCTCCAGTCACCTCCCTGCTGGGATGAGGTGAGGAGCAGAAAAGGCCTTGAATGTTGGAGCAGTGCTCATCAGCAGTGGAAATATCCTTGTATTACTGTAGGGAGTTGACCCCAGCTGGGGTCCAGCACCCCCCAAAGCCTCTCTCTTGCTCCCCTCCGCAGCTGGACAGGGACAGAAAATATAACAAAGGGTTCATGGGTTGAGATAAGGACCAGGAGAGATCACTCATCAAATAACATCACGGGCAAAAGAGACTCAACCTGGGGATATTAAATGAATTTATTACTAAAGAAAATGAGCATGATGAGAAGTAAAATAAATTCTAAAAGCAATTTCACCCACCCCTCCCTCCTTCCCAGCTCTACATCTCCCCGGCAGTGTAGGGAGATGGGAATGGGGGTTATGGTCAGTTCATCACAGGTTGTTTCTCCTACTGCTTAGGGAGAGGAGTCCTTCCTCTGTTCCATCTTGGGGTCCCTCCTACAGGAGACAGCTCTCAATGAGCTTCTCCAATGTGAGCCCATCCCACAAGCATCAGTCCCCCCCAGACTGCTGCAGCACAGGTCACTCTTCCACAGGGTACAGTCCCTCAGGCACAGCCTCTTCCAGCCTGGGTCCCCCACAGGTCACAAATCCCACCACCAAACCTGCTCCAGTGTGGGCTCTTCTCTCCAAAGGCCTGCAGGTCTCTGCCAGGACCCTGTTCCAGCACGGGCCTCCCACAGGGTCACAGCCTCCTCTCAGGCATCCTCCTGCTCCAGTGTGGGTCTCCTCCATGGGCTGCAGGTGGATCTCTGCATCCCTGTGGATCCCCATGGGCTGCAGGGGCACAGCTGCCTCACCATGGGTTGCACCACGGGCTGCAGGGGAATCTCAGCTCTGGTGCCTGGAGCACCTCCTGCCCCTCCTTCTGCACTGACCCTGGTTGGTGTCTGCAGGGCTGTTCCTCTCACATATTTTCACTCTGCTCTTCTCTGCTTGTTATTATAGCTGTGCAATAACTTTTTTTTGCTTTCTTAACTATGTTATCACAGAGGTGTTACCATTATTCCTGACTGGTTCTGCCTAGGCCAGCAGTGGTTCCATTTTGGAGCTGTCTGGCATTGGCTCTGCTGTACATGGAGGAAGCTTCTGGCAGCTGCTCACAGGAGCTACTGCTGTAGCCCCTGCACTACCAAAACCTGGCCACATAAACCAATACAATTATCAACCCTGCTTTTGGCACAAATCCAAAATAGCCCCACAGCAATTATTGGGAATTACCCCTACCCCAGGGAAAACCAGCACTCCAGGATATGCACACCACCTGAAAAACCTACCCAACCAAAGCATTCTACTGACAGTTGTTCTTTCTCTTCTTTGGCTTCAAATCTGAGTATTGAGTCCGTGGAGCTCAATACTATCTCAGTGCATGGAATGGTGTGCTGGCAATGCATTATGCCCTGCAGCATTCCTCATCCCCTTCCCAATCCAGCAGCCTGAGCTCTTGAACAAGAGTCATTACAATGGGGGTGCTGTGCTCTGGGATGCCCTGAGGCAGCAGAAATGTCTGCAATCCAGCCCTCAGCTCAAGAGTATTGTGCACCAGGATATTAACTGTAAAACTGGCAATATTGCTTTGGTGCAGAGGCTTCCTCCAGGCACCCACAAGACAGATGGCTTTATCAGCACACAGCCATTCACCTCTGCATTGCAATTGGGAAGTACAAGCAAATTTCCAACTATCTTTGCTAAGCAATTTTACAGCTGTCTATCTGAAATTAAAGCACCCTCTCTTGGTTGTGCTTTGCATTTTTATAGTGACTAGCAGTCTTCTTTCTACAGTGCTACACTCAGGGCTGCCACTGTGCTTCTGATGCTCTCAAAAATATGTGACACTAAGTTAATGAAGATGAGTGCTTCAGGCTGGAGGGAACCAAACAAAGGAGAAATCTGTGTAATCTGTATAATTGGACACTTCTACAGACACTGTAAAAAACAAATCATCTCTAGCAGGGAAAGGCTTTTATGTACAAGTTCACAGGAAGGTACTGATGTGCACTTCATGGAAACTCTTTGTAGAATCTATACAAAGGGCAGCTTCCCATGCACAGCCCATGAGTCCCATTCCTCCTGAACTTAAATGCACAGGTTTTTGCATAGGTATGATCCAACACTGAAGCAGTGGGTTTCTCAGTAACTGAGTGTCTGTCCCACTCAAATGAGTGGGAATCCATGAACATATCTCTGAAGTTGGAGTGATTTTCCATCTGACTCAAAACTAGTCAGAGGTAAGTTTGAAGATGAAGCAATCAGGGTACGTGCACCCCTTGGCAATTGTAGGACCTGTGCTCTGGTTTTCAAATGAAGTTGACTCCAGCTTCCCATACATGAGAGGTAAGAGTAAAACATGGTTAAAAGAGTGGTACCACCTCACCATCAGGGAAAAGCAGAGGACTGAGATTTCTGTAAGCTGTGAAGTGAGAGGAGTTTACAGTCAGCTCTGAAAGTAACTTCCAGGTGGGAGAGTCTTCCACTGCAGTTCTTAACTCATGGAGAAGCTCTGCTCTGAAAGCAGTCTCTGCATCCAAACTGGAGAAGTCAATGTCTGATAATCTGTAAAAATCTTGTTGACAAGGCTTTGATGCAGGAAGGAGGTAAAAAACTCAAAGTTTTTGTTTTTTTGGTTTTTTTTACCTTTGTATCTTAGTGCAGTGAACTCACATTCATTTTGATCTTTAGAGTAGGAATATGGGAAGTTGGAAGAAGCCCTCCCTCTGAGTTAGAAAAGAAAATCCCAACAGGTTGTATTTTGACCCTTGATTTGTCTGGGAAGACTATGGAAATTATGGTAACAACACAGAAACATGAGAGCGAGAGGACTCCATCCAGAGGAAGGAGGGAAGGGGGAAGAAGAGTAGGTCATACACAACTTGAAGAGGCCTGCTTGCAGATTCTTCATACAGAAACTTTTCCTACTTTTCTTTGTACCTTTTTGTGCCCTTTCCTGTAACTTTTCTAAGTCTGCCTCATCCTTTCAAAGATGAGAGAACAAAACTGCCCATGTTATTAAAACTGCTGGTTCACACACACTTGTTGAAGTGTGCTCTGGTTTGTTTTTTAGTCCTTTTCAAATAATTTAGTTGCTTTTTTGACCCCTCACTGGGTGTGGAGCTGACATCTTCATGGTATCATTTTTTAATTTATGAACAGATCTCATCAGTTTCTGTAATTATGTCCACCATTTCACGATATCCTATATGGAATTTTATCTGCCATTTTATCTCAAGTTGTGCATGATCATAGTGCTTTTCTGCAGCTTTGCACAGTCAGCTTTTGATTTTAATCCCTGTGATAACTGCAATGGGATCAGCAGTCTCTGTTCTCCCATTATTCATCACCTTTTCCAGGTCATTTAAGACTTGCTGAGCAGCACAGATCCTGGCAAAAAGTCCCAAAGGATTGTGTTGGTGATTTTCTTCCAGTGGGAAAACTGCATTCCTACTTTTTTTTTTTCATATTTTTTAATTTTTTTATTCATTTAAATTAGGATCTTCTTAGCTCATGACACTTCCTTTTTAAGGGCTTTCTTTTATTGCATCTAATTGTAAAAATGCACTTTAATACACCTTGTTTGCTTATTTGCCAATTCCTCAAAAGAAAAATGCCAGGAGGCTTGTGAAGTATGTACTCTTTTAGGGATGCTTAATGGAGTGCTTCCCAATATATTTTTCCATGTGTCTGCTCATTCTCTTCCTTGCAGTGGCTTCTCCTGATCTGCTGAACAAGGATGTCATGTTCACTCATCTGTAGCTCCTCAGATCACCCCTGGAATCCTTTGTAACAATCAGTCGTTTCCCCACCTTCCCATCCCCTGACCCAGAGCATTCCCAGGGAGAGGTTACACACTGCGGCTCGCAGTGGCGTCATTGCATCCTTCAGTTGGTTTAGAGCTATTGGGGGAATTCCATCTGGTCCTAGTGGGCTGTTAGGGTTGTGCCCTGGGAAATGGGATCTCTGAGGAGAGAACTCCAAGCTAAGTCCAGTGCTTAAGATCCTGCTTGAGTGCAAATGCTCGCTGCTCAGACCCTCATTTTGTTTTCCTCTCCCAGATGATTTGAATTCAGTTCTAGTAATTTCTGCTTGGCCTCAGAGTCAGACATTCACAACATCAGAATAAAAACCACCTAATAAAAAATAAATATCATAGAAGTGGTGCTCTTTGGATTAATGTATTTGTCATGCTTTATTTCCTACTTATTGCATAGATTTTTTTAGCCTCTTATGAAGTTGATGAAATAATCTTGCAGTATTCAGCTTGAGACTTCACAACATAAGACATGTACCTTTACCAGGATTATGCCTAAAAATAGACTAAAAATAATGTTAAATAGCCACAGCTCTGCTGTACAATGCCATGCCAGAACTAACAGATGTCTGTTTAAGGGATCAGAGCATTTAAACTGGACAGCAGACTGTAAGGAATGGGAACCATGTGTAATCAGCAATGTGAAGGCAATCACAGGGGACCAAAACAAGAGAACACATCAGAAAGCATGCAAGAACAAAAATTCAGCTAGCAAGGTTCCCACTAAAGTATGTGATTTAATTTAAAGCTTTGAAAGATTTTCTGTCAAACTTGGAAAGCTCAAGTAATTTATATCTTCTTATATTTCAGTTTAAAGTCTTACAAGGGAATTTACAGACCTTTTGTGGTTTTGGTGGACTAATTCACTAGCCTGTTGCATTGGAGACACACAGCATTCTGCAAAATATATTCAGGATTAATCAAAGCATTTACAGTTTCTAAATCAGAAACCATTTTTGGATGTCACTGACCTAGATATCCATTGCCACTAAATGTAAGAAAATTTCCTAGGAGACCACTATGGAAGACTTTACAACCTCTGGATGCTTATACCTGCTTTCTAATTCAGGAATGGTGAATGCCAGTAAAATTCTACATTTTCATAATAGCTCTACATTCATTTTAACTGTGATCACATGTAGAAAAAGTTCCAGCCCCTCCAAACAGATTGGACAGGCTTGTTTAGAAGGTGGAACAGGTGCTTTTGTAGAATTACAGTTTATAAAGCCATGTGGAATATAGTAACTTAGACAATTTGATTGTCTGAAAATTTTGTTTGAAAGGCACAGAGAGGTACCAATGAAATGACTGGCTGAAGTTGTACTTCTGCTGTAAAACAGTGCTTAAGAATTAGAACCAAAATTGTGGTAACGCTTTGAATGTATTTTTGTCTTCTTAGAATGAATCCTTCATAGAATGAATCCTATTCCAGAGTCCTGGTACCCCAGATATCCCCACTGCAGCCATAATTTCACACTGTGGCTGTGCTCTGAAACCAATGAAACATAAAGGACATGTTTAGTGTATAGCTATTTCATATACAGCTTTGTATGCCAAGCCATACATTCTCTGTATATTTCTGGAGGTTTTTTACAGAAAAGCACAGCATGCTGTATGTTAGGGTTTTTCACACACAAAAAATATGGCAGTTTCTTTGCAAGCCATCCAGCATTTCACAGGCATTGAATGAAAGGCCCAGCCTCCCATGCCCATTTGCCATACCTGGAGCTACATGTCAGAAGGCTGCTTGCTGAGCTCTCTCACTTGTGTGACCCTCAGGACTTGGTGTGTGTGTAACAGGGCTGCAATGTGGGAGATACACGAGGACAGAGAACCCTGTGCAGTAGTTGGTTGCATATGCTTCTGTTTATGGGCAGTTTTACTCATGAGAAAATTTCCCAGCAGCAATACAGCACTTTTGGGAAAGATCTGTCCAGCTTTTTACAAACAAATTCAGATTCCAAAGACCCTGGGCTGTGTGTGTATGTGCAGTGGACAGGTTACAATGGTTACATTGGTCAGTGTCTGCACTGTGTATCAAGATGCAGAAGATATCCAGGGTGCTGTGATGAAACCTGGCATGACTTGGAACCCCCTGCAGATGGAATGAGGGATGCCTATGAGGACATGGAGTGTGAGTCCAGCTTTTCATCTCATCGGCCACAGAAGCAGCAAAGGACACGACATGAAGAGCTCTCATCACAGATTGAAATATAATTTCTCATACCAGCTCTCACAGTGAAAAACACCCACTCTGGATGGCCAGCCAGGAGCACATGTTCATCCTGGCATGGGAGCCAGTATCTGGTGGGTGTCTTGATGTAGATACCCATTTTAGTGGACTTTGGGGAGTAGAGCAGAATGAGACAACATGCCTTGCTCCTTAACAAGCTTGCCCCTCTTTGCTCCTAAGCAGATGGGAAATTGCAGGCTGTTCACAGGAAAGATCCTAATGCCTTGTTTCTGTGCAAAACAGCATCCATTGTATGTCACTCCTTTAGAGCAAGGAATAGTCTACTGTCATGGATTGAAACCAGCTAAGTGGTGCACACAGTCAGAGGAGTGCACCATGCATGGTGGTCTTAAGTAATGACGTGTCTTGCGCCTCATGTACCCAGATATATCCACAGGGATGCCGTGGGCTTCCCACATCAGATCAGCAGTGCCTTGGTAGCTGAAGAATGGCTTTGTGTCAAAGGATGATCCCCACCTTCTTCACAAGCTGTCAGGACTGCATTGCATGTCCTTCAGGGCACCACCTTGCTCATGGAGTGCATGTGCTGAGTTCTAGGACATGGCAGGGCAGGGCATTGCACTTGTGAGGAAAAGGGAGCTCTGTTACTGACTGTTTCCAAGGTTGGGACTCTGGACCTGTGCTGGAAGTCTGTCCACTGCCTGCCAGACATGAGCCTTCCCAGAATAACATCCCTAGGTGAGTCTGTCCAGCAGTATGCACCCAGACAATTCTCAGGTCAGCCAGCACAGCTCTCAGGCTGTGTTCCAGCTTCTCTCATAGCATGTTGTGCTGGTTGACCTCTGAACCCCCCACAAAAGCAGCAAGGCATAAAGTTGTTACTCCAAAAAGACATTTGTAATTCTGCTATGCACTTTAGACTGCACAGGAGTGTGTCTTAAGTGAGACAACAGGAAGACATTGCCTGGGATGCAATGTCTTGCACAGCAGACGCAGGCAAGCTTCTCCCTGCCCATGTCTGCTAGAACAGTTTGCTGTTGCAGTCCAACCTACAGGTTCTGCAAAATTGTTCAATGCATTAAGATGGACCCTACATAAGAGTTGCCAGTGGTTGGCGTGAGTACAGCAGCACCTTTTCAAAAGATGCTAGCTTCTATTAAGGTCTTCAGACCTTTAAGAAATGCCCATTGTTTCTATTTGTGGGTTTGGGTTGGGTTGTTTGGTGCTTGGTTTGTTTATTTCATTTTGGTTTTCACTTATGAACGGAATAAATTCATCTATACTAGTATACATCTGAGCTAGAGAAAAGATGACAGCAAAGATGCTCTTCCAACTGATGGCTCATGGATCAGTAGCTGTCAGTTCTGCAGGGCAATGACTGTTCTGGGATGTTGGAGATCATCCCCCAAAGATGCTGTAGTTTCATATCAGGTCAATAGTAACTGTTTATGCTAAACCTTCTATTTAGCCTTCTCTTATGTTGGCTTTTCTATGGCCACTTAATGCTACTGATATTGCTTTCCCTCTGTGCAGATCTCCACTGAGTGAGGGGAGATGAAACTTGGCTATTGACCACATGCAGTAGTTGGGGAGTGAGGCAAAAATCAGTGCTCAAGGACGCCTTCACTGCTTGTCAGAATCTGAGAGGAAGGGTTTCATGATTCTCCTTTTGTGAGGTTAAGCATAGCTTCTTCTTGTAATATATGCCTTTAATTTGCTTTGGTCATCTTAAAAGCCATTCTTCATAAGAGTTTCATTTTGAGTTGTCCTGCTGTAATCAGTGGGGTGCAGTTCATACCAACTCACTGTACTGCTGTCACTTCCTTGATCTTAACATAAACATTTGAAATAGGTAAATGAGAATGGGAATTTAGAGCAACTGGTTCCAAGGCTGGCATCTGTGTGAGCCTTATCTGGAGTTAGGTGAGAGAGATCCAGCCCTGCTTGACAGAACTGGGTTCCAGGTAAGCTCTGGAGCAGTACCTTTGTGCTTTTCCAGGAACAGTAATGCTTACCTACATTTGCTTAGGAAATACTTCCGGATGATTCCCCCCTGTACTTTCTCACACATAAAAATTGCAGCATTTTCTGATAAAATTTGCTTCCATGAAAGAATTTCTCCTTTCTCCATAGCTGTAATGGATTTGATTTTTTTCCTATTATTTTGCTATGACATTTTTGTCAGTTTCCATTCTTTTGTCTCTCAATGGCATCAAAGCACTGTGGGCAGGCAGGCTGCAAACACAGGAGTAACTGCTTGGCAGCGGAGCTGTGGGAAGTGCAGGAGTCAATGCTCAGCAGGAAATAAATGAATAGTTTAAGCAACTTCAATGGTAACTCCGTAAGCCTCAGCAACACAAATCTCTTGCTGCTGTGTATCTGTAACCTTAGATGACTTTGAGGACTGAACTCTGCAGTCTATAGCTCATCTACACAGCATTGCAGTCTTCTTTTATTGATGGCATTTCCTACTTCTGTCATCAACGTATTCCAATACATCTCCTTTATTCTGTGCTTTGTAAAGATACTACTGTGTAACTCAACAATACAACTAACATTGTTCTTGTTCCTTGCCTCCCTTACTGTCTTAAAATTCCTTTATCATCTTCACATCCCTCCTTTACACCATGTTTTGCTGCAATGCCTACAAAAATTTGGAAACAGTCTGACTGTAAGTGAGCTGAGAACATCGCTTTGCATGCCAAGCTGTACATTCTCTTTGTTTCCCTGTGCTCCTTCCACTGGTGGCAATCATCTGCCTGCCCATAGATTCTAGGCTTCTTGGGGCAGGACTGTCTCTTCCTTCTATAACCTAACCTGCCCAGTCCTGTTACCCCAACAGAGCTGGCAGTTTAGTTACCTTTGTTTAAGGCAAAATTACTTTTAGCTCATCTCTAATTTTTGAGTAATGCACATAATTATTTGCAAGGACATGCTCTCAGATCTAATAACTGCTAAAGTCAAAAAGCCTAGCATTAGTCATACAGCTGTGTGTTGAGGAAGATTTGGTGGTTTGTTTTCTTTATATGGTTTGTTTTATTGATTTGCCTGCAGTGACAGCACTTTATGTTTACTCCTATCCTGCACAAAGGGGTGTTAGTGGAAGCTGTGGGTAGGTTCAAAATTCTGCCATGTATTCCTGAAGCCTGGACTCTTTAAGGATGATGAATTTTGGAAGCTGCTTCTTAGTTAAATATCTGGATTGTTTTCAAAATTATGACTTCCAAATGTCATATTGCTCGGCAGGTATGGGATGAAAATGGTGTATGCTTTATGGGAAATCCTCTTTTAAAATTCTGTCCCTGTATCACTATAGAGAGCCTTGAGTAAATCAAGCTTAATGGCCCTCAAAGCCAGCAGAGAGTCTTGCTTTAAACCAGTTTATTGTTCAGAATTGTGCCTGCATGAAGGCAGTGCCCTGCAGTATTCTGCCTGCAATCTGTACCCATCAGGTAGGAGCAGTAACAGTGAGACATCAGCCCCCACCCCCTGAGTGTGTGGTGGGTCACCAGAAACTGATGCCCCTCAACATGCACATGTGCCACCTGTCTGGGGTGCCTTGGGGCTGCCTGCAGCCTCCCCCTGTCTGCAGGTGGGCAGCTGCCTTCCCCTGGCAGGGAGGGCTGCTTACCCCAGCCACCCCTGGGGCGGCACTGTCCCCTCCGTGCTGTCACACACTTGCTCCCACCTTGTCAGTCTGGTGACCTTGCCCAAGCAAAGCCAGTAATGTGACTGTGGCAGGTTCCCTTAGGAACTGGGTGTGGCAGCAGGAGAATCCCCTGCCCTGTCTCCATTTTTCACACAGTCTTTGGGGCCCAGGCCATAGCTGTGCAGGGTGTGGCAGTCAGGGCCCACAGCAGCCCCAGGAGAACACACAGCTCAGCAGTATCAGCATCCCTTGCAGGAGCCACCACCAGCACCAGTTTGAGCAGCGCCCAGGGGCTTGTGTCCTTTCTGCAGGGGACTTTCTGTGGTGACATGGCTGCACTGGAGGGGAAGCCTGAGGGGGCTGCTCACCTGGGCACCTCCACCACCTCCTCCTTTGGTTTAACTCATGCACCTGAGCTTGCATTACTCTTCCCTCCCTCCCTCTGCTGCAGGATGGCTGAAATGTTTTTCAGAAATAGATGTAAAAAAATAAATTAAAAAAAAAAAAGAAGCAATGAGGGGAAAAGAAATCAGGGTAGATGTAGGCAATGGAGTCCTGTGTGTGTGGGAATCAGGGCCTGCTAGCATCCAGAGTCTCAGGTGCCATAGGCCATTGCTACTCCAGATTCTACAAGGGTCTCCAACGGCAAGAACTGACAAGCAGAAGAAAGCAGGATGGGACCCTCTCCTGAAGAGAAATTTCTGGTGCTAGAGCTGGTATAGAGGGAAATGCTGATGTAGCTGCCCTTTTCAGGATAAAAATAAACATGCTAGGAAGTATGTGGGAAAATGAGCTGGTAAATAAGAATCATTGTATGGAGCACAGGAAACAAGGAAAACTGGGAAGATGAGTTTGATTTTAAGATAAAATATTTTTAAGGACTGAAATAAGATTCTTATGATGCAGGAATCATATAACCATTACATCTGTGAAAGACCTCTAAGATCATAAAGTCCAGCTGTCAAGAGAATCACCTGCCTGTGAAAGAGAATCTAACAAAGTCTGGGACACATAGGGAATGTGACAAGTCCATGAGAGTATTTGAGGCATTTTTCTGAGGGTGGTCAACAGCACAGGTTTCAAAATCTGCCAGAAGAGCAGGGGCCAGAGCCCTATATGCAGTGCTGACATAGGTGATGCTGTCATGAGAGTCCCTGCTCCACGCTCTGGAGAGGCAGGGACATGATCACTGGCAGCATGGAAAGCTTTTTGGGGAGTGTCAGTCAAGAGAGATCTTTTAAGAGTGTGAAAATAATTTATTTCTGTTGGTTGATTCCTGCTGCATTTGGGAAAGCAGCCCTTGCTGGTCCCAAAGGCACTGGATTACAGCGAAGGAACTTGTAATTTCATTATTGATTTGTCTTCCTAATGGAAATAGAGCACAAGGTGGTGAATATTGTTGAAAGAATCCCTTGCCTTAAAAATACTGGGGAGGATGTCAGCATATCACTTGCATTCTTAGCTGCTTGATGCCTATTAGAAAACAGTGCCTCCATCAGGCAGGGGAGGCATTAGATGAATGAAGAGAGCAGCCTGCACAGCACAGGGGATCCCTGTGTTTGTGCCAGGAGAGGTCTCTGTGGCCCAGAAGGGGTGTGTTCATTTCTGCGTCCTGGCAGTCAGGACTCAATTCTCAAAGGCTTGGACTTCAAAAGGAAGGGAGGCAATCCCTTGTTTGATCAAAGTTCTCCTGAAACAGCCTAGGATGGTTATTCTTTCAGAGTTCTTGTAATTCAGATTCTGGTGACATCTGCAATTACAGAAAATATTCTACAATTCAGCTGTGTTGCACATGGCAGAGATCTTTTTTAAAAACAGCTCTGTCAGCCAAAGCATACTCTTTCCTTTCCCTTTTATTTTCTACACAAAGAAACTTATTTGGAAAGCTCTCCCTTTCCCAACACCATGTCACGAGAATCTCACTGCCCTTCTCAGAATGGAAAGAGTTATACACAAAATGGCAGAAAATTTGCAGCTCCTGTAACTCTGATACTTCAGTAAGGAGGTTTTCTTTTGAATGTAGGCAAGGCTGCAAATTTAAAGGAAAATCTCAGTGTTCTGTGTATTTCTGGAAAAAGGCAGACTGCATCATTATCCTTGTCCTTCTCTGGGCAGTAAGCACAGGCCCTCTCCTGACTGTTTGGGAAAGCTGGCAGGGGGCATACAGTGAGAAACAAGAAAAAGGCCTTTGACTTTTCATACTATAGGTTTTCATCCCAAATGCATTTGGGCAGGTACTGATGGACTTCTGTTAACTTCAGTCAGCTCCCAATTTTATGTTGATTACTTCCTGTTAATACAGTATTTCCTATAGCTAAGGGATGTAGGGCAAAAGGTTTAGCATGGGGTCATTTTGAAGATTGCATATATATAAAAAAGAACAAACAAATTGGCAGGTTCCCAGTCTCTTACTTTTATTGCCCAGAGAAGTTGTGGAAATACTCAAGGTCAAGTAGAATGGGGCTTGGAGTAGTCTGGTCTAGTGGAAGGTGTACCTGCCTTTAGAAGGGGAGTTGGAACTAGGTGACCTTCAAAGGTCCTTTCAAACCCAAACCATCTGTGGTGATTCGATAATGATGATTTAGATTGATGCTACAGGATAAATTCAACTCAAGTTATCTTTTTTTTTTTTTTTTTTTAAGAGACATTGCCCTGTTGGTTCCACAGGGTTGGTGTGCTACAAACATGGTGCAGTGAAAGGAAAATGAGAACTGCCTTGTGTGCTATGTAAGCCAGAGCCTTGGAATAAAACAGAAGTATGGTCCTTTATGTGACATTAATTAAGCATCTGCTGAAAGGTAGATGAGGAAGTGGTATCATTGTGGAATACCTGGAATGGATCATTTCTCCAAGCAGAATCATGTTCTGCTCTGTTACAGCAGGAATATTTCTCAGAGATCTTTAAGCTGCCATAGCAGAGACTACAGGGGTGCAAGTCAGCACTGACCTCTGGAACAGTTGTCATGAAAACTGGTGTGGGCTCAATGTGCACATTGGTGCTCTACTGACTTACAACACCTGAAGATTCTTACCCTGCATGTTTAGGACTGCAACTGGAGTCAAATTCTGCCTTTCTATCTATATGCAAGTTTGCATATATTGAAAATGGAAAAAAGAGCTTTCTTGGCATGGTCTATCAATGAACATAACTAAAAGTTGGAGAAATTAATTTTGTAGATTATATTTTACCACTATTTCTCACAGTGTACTATCTGACTGCAGGAATAGAACTGAATACAAGCACACTACAGTGAAAAGAGATCCCTGTTAACAAAAAGTAGTAATATCAGTAAGTATCAGATTAGGTATTTTTAAAGAACTAGCAGTAGAAAAATGCACAAGACCATGCATAATGCTGAGTAAAAGGGAATGCTATTAGAAAAGAAAGCACTTATTTTTAAGTGTGCCTCCAAATAGCCCTGTTAGATTAACACATCCTTTGAACTTGGGTCATGGTTGCATTAAGTTTCCTACCCAGTCAGGTCATCCTGTGGGTATAAATATATCCTTTAAGTTATATAAACACCCTCCAATCCTATTTGCATTGTCACTCTGCGACACAAAATGCTATAATGACCTCCTTTTCCTATGTCCAGTGCTATCTATAAAGCAGGCTTAGGTCCTTTTCTTATTAAGGAGGTCAGGTCTCTTAATGAGCTTTAGGCATTCCCAGAGAGTTTTCCAATATTGCAAGACATACCTGGCCCCAGGCAGGACAGCTGCAGCCCTGCCAACACCTAAGCAGTGCAGACAGATCCCATGTGACAGGTTATGTAACAGAGTGGGGCTTTATATATCTCAGGCCCTAGAGCATGGAAAGGGCTCGAGGGAAAGGAGCATCAGGTGAGCAAGAAATGTTTGCATGCTGTCTTTCTTGGGGTGCTTTTGGCACTGTAGCAAACTGCATTACGCTTAATCTTGTGTTTCATGAAGACGCCAACTTGTAAAACATTCTGGGGTTTAGTAATGTTTTGTGTGCTCTAGAATTGTAGGGGCTGAAATTCTACGAAGACTCAGAAATCATGGTTATTCCTCTCCGGAGAATGACACCTGGGTATATAAGGTTGCTGCAGGTATGATTTTTTTTTTTTTAATTAGTCTTAAAAATACTTATGTTTCTCTTGATCAGGTTGATTTTATTTCAAATTGTTGAATGATCAACCCAAGGGAACACTGTTTTCTTGTGGGTTAACTCACATGACTCAAAATAATTAATCCTCTGCTGAAAAGCAAATGAATTATGACATTTCTTGATAATTGGTATCATGTTGGAATACCTAATGCAGAATATTTGGAAGGAGTTAATTCTTCTGCAGTGCTTAAATGGAAACTGCTTCTCCGTAATTTTTTCTTGCAATAGCTTTGTGTGTTTGGGGCAGTGGGAAAATGCTAATGGAAGAAGGATGTGACTCAGCTGACCCAACAGTGAAGCACTCAACCAGCTTCTTGGCCATGATAAGGAAACCTCAGTCAGTATTGACCTCTGGAACATTGGGAAATCAGACTATCAATCATTATAGCATGTATAGAAAACATTTTAAATCAGCTGAAAAATTGAGACTAAAGCATCTATAAATATATATACATATATATACACCAAAGAATACAGAAGAATTCCTTCTTGTATTCCATATTTTGATATTTACAGAGTATCCATCCTTTCCCTGGAAAATGTCACAGCTCTTAGCAGTGTGATCTGCATCCAGAATCCTAGACTGTAGCAGCTGAGAGAGGATAGTTGAGTTGTTGAGAGGCTGAGCTAAAGATGCTGTGTTTCAGTCTTAGCTATTAATTTCTTTCACACCTCCCTGCATATCTTCTGATATCACCCTACATAGTAATTATGTTTGAATTTCTTTTGTCTTTATTTATTTTGTCGCTGAAGTAGCCACAGTCAGACACATTTATCAAGGTCAGAGCACTAAACTCTAATTCTTTAAGCTCAATAAAAAACCCAGAATCTGGAAGTAAATAAGAGGCTCATTGGAATCTGTTGCTCCTGTCAGTGATGCCATGCTTTTCATCCATGGATTGCATGGAAAAGCATTAAAAAAAACAAAAAAACCCACAACCTTATTTGAGGCCTAGTAATTATTTCACTTAAAGAAACCAAATGCAGCAATGAGAAAGACACGCTGTATTTTACCTCAAAAGTGCCAATATGTAAATGAATTTTTGTCTTGCTCTCTAGGGACTCCATGCAAATGTGTTTCTGCCTCTTGATCAGTGTATCATATGAACTAGGCAAGCAACAGTAATTTTTTTTCCTGATTGTTATTCAGATAGTAAATAAGAAATTCTTATCTTTACTTTGCCTGGCATTTCTTGCTTCTTCATCAGACTTGACAAAGTGACTGTGTCAAATCTTGTCTGCTTGGTCTGGTCCTACCAGTGGAGGTCATAAAGTGTTAGTGATGCCTTCTAGGCTTGCTTTCCTGAATTAATATCCAACATTCAAGGGATGTTAGTACTGCTACTGTGTTAGTAGTGAATCTATTGGAAGGAGGAGATCTTTGTTCTTTACAGAATAAGGAAGTTCTTTCTCCTTTATGCCTAAGCCTTCACACTTGATTCAGCTCTCCCTCTCAGGTAGCCAGAGGGAACCCCATTAAAGTCACCAAAATCAATATGCAGCAACTGAAAGGAAAATCATTATCAGAAATGTGTCCTATCTTTTAGAAACTGAGAAAAAGTGAGAGTTTCCAAAACATGCAATAGATTGTGTGAAATGCTCCTCAGTGGAAAGCAGAATCGTCCCCTGTTAAATGGCATGGAGAAGAAAAGAAGCGCTTTGTAGGTTCCAAAGACGTTCTTTTGTGTTGCACTGAGCTGAATCAGCTGGTAACTTGCCCTGTTTCTCCCTCAGACTCAAGCTGCAGCAAAGATCGTTACCAACCCGTCAGACACAGCGCTGCAGCGGGCGGCACTGCTCCTGGGAGTGTTCGGGATCAGCATATCCAGCTACAGCACACACCAGCTAACTCAAACAAAAAGATTCCCCTTGACCACTTAGGCTGTGCTAGGATGTGACCCCACAAGTCCAGGCTTATGTCAATACTGCTGATGAGTGGCTTTGCTGCCGCTGGTACCCCATGGAGGTAATGAGACACTTTGCAGCTGTGATTTCTACATGCAAAGTTAAATAGATGGAATGACTGCAGACTTCATCAAGAAAGAAAAAAAAAAATAACTGCTCTCAGCTTTGGATTTCCAAACAAGACAAACTTTCTGTAAATGTTATGGATTTCTTTTGTTATTCAGTGTATACATAGAGATCTAAAGGTATAAAATACAGTTACGTTCAGAGTAGCTGTAAACACACCAGTGTGGGTGCTGGGCTCTGGGAGTGTCACTGCATTGCAAATGACTCCAATGAAAAGACTGTTTTTGCAGAGAAGAAGTTAATAATAAGAAATAAATTCCTCATGACAAGGGTTAGAACAAAAGGAATTAATCTCCCATAGACTCCTTGCACTGTACATTTGGGTTTACAGAACTTGTGCACTTAGCTTTTTCTATTAAATCTTAAACATTTCTTGATGCCTTTTGAGCATCAATGTTTGTGTACTGCAACACAAGCTGGTAGCCTTCTGTCACAGCAGAGATGGCCACAGACTGCTCCAGCCATATGGTGGTGGGAAGGCCCCATGGCTCCAGACCAGGTAACTTCGTAGCTGTGCAGAAACTCTCTATTCTAGAAAGTATCAGTAAAATTATTGGGTTGGTTCCATTGCAGAGTTCAATATCTGGCTGTATTCTTCTGCAAAGTCAACTCATCTCATAATATACATTCTGTTTAAAACAGGAATAGAGTTTGACCTTTTTACCCTACTTCTCCCTTGTTTTCTTCTCATTTGGTACAATAGCTTATTCAGGAAAGTTCTCTTACTATTGGCTTGCACTTTTCCAACTGTTTCCTATGTTTATGTAAACATGGCTTTGTAGGCTCTTCTGTGCATATGTTAGCATTTAAAATCCTTTGTTCTTGGTTACTAAATACAAATATTATTTTGGGGTCGTTTTCAGTGTTTAAAATTATTTCGTCTGTCAACAGTGTTTAAATTCAACCACTAAGGGGCATCCTACACAGCTGAATATTTTGAACTCTTCAGATTGCTCATTCCAACATGACAAACCACAAATTGAATCAGGCTGAAATTTTTACTTTTTTAATTTTTAATTGTTCTTGTCCCTGTTTGCCTTTTTCTCACCCTCTCTAAGAAATGTCTCTCCTCCCCCCACGACTTTTGTTAGAAGATGACGAAAAAATCAGCGTTTACGTGGTGATTTTTTTCAATGTGCCAGTTCATAAGTTGCCTCCACTTATTTAGACTTCAGTTTAAACTTTTAAAAAAATAATCATATCATGAAATATTCCATCTTCTACCTTCACCTACAAGAAATGAAACAAAATACTTGAACTTCTTGACAAAAGTAAGAATGACACCTCTGGAAAGCATTCAGTCACAGAGACTGATGTTATATGATGTGACCCGACCCCCCCCCACCACCTTTAGTATGCCATAATTATGGCTTTTTAATCTATGACAGGATTTTTGGCTGCTGCGTTTTTGTTAACTGATTTCCTGCTCCTATTCAACATGAATGTAAGACCATTAGCTGTTTTCAGGGCCATTACTATGCTAATTCAAGCTCTTTTGTTAGATGAAGACTATGTGCAATAACATCATTTTAACAAGATTATACTAGAATAAAATAAATGATGACTAGGCCACTGAGATGTTCCCATTGGAAATGATGCTCATGAGGAATGTGTACTTTTCCATAAGAATTGTTTTGAGTAGTTTTGAAAGTTTCATCTAGTACCAGTGAAAATGACAGGAGGCAATAGGCACACTAAGAGTGGAGAGATTTTATAAAGGTAGGGGCCATAGGAGCCTCGGGAGCATACAGTGAAACACCAGGGAGCTCTGATTGAAATTATTTACAAAATAGCCATGTTTCAACTTGCTTCTAATGAATTGGGCCTAGGCAGAAAATCACCCTTATGTGAAAAGTTGGGACTGCATGCAGCAGAAGATGTAGGCATTGGTATCTAACCTATCTGTTCCTGTACAAACCTACACCCAAAATGTCAGTATTCTCAAGTGCATCTGCCACCTCATGCCAGGCACAACAGACAGCCATGTGCCTTTCTCTTTCACTGCTGCGCCTCCCTAGAAGACCTTGCAGGTTTCCCCTCAGCCAGATGAGGCTGGGGTGTGTTGAGCACCAAAGGCATCAAAATCTTGTGAGGTGGCAACAACATGCCCATCTTCTCATCCTTGCCGTGTCTGCAAACCCAGCCCTGGGCTGGAGTTGCCCAGAATATGAGTGGAAGCTAAAATCCTGTAGCCCTTTTTGTCCTGCTGTTTGTTAGAGCAAACACTCTTTGGCAGAGGAAGGAAAGGCACCTGCACAGGTGCTCCCATGGAGGAGCCAGTGGCACTGTACCTTCCCTCCTCCTGCTCTCCTGAGGGACTGGCATGGCCCCAGGGGGTCCTGACTCCCAAAGGAGGCTGGCTGTGTGAGCCTGTCCCTGCTCTGCACCCTACAAACAGGCAATTAGGACAAGCTAAAACCTTTTCCTCCTAAGGGCCTATTAGCTGTTTTCCCACTCCCTGCAAACAGTGTGCCATGGATTTGGACCTTTCTTATGTTTGCCATGTTTATAGATATCTAACAGAAGCCTGCAGGCTCAGTATGTGGCTGGGATCCCAAAGCCTGAGAAGGATACTGCTCCATGCTGCAATTCCCAAACCTGCCTGTGAATTTTCTCTTCAAAGCTCTGAGCACACCAAACTTCAAGCATATGTTTATGTCCTATTGAAGTCAAAGGGGGTTTAAGGAACATCCTTACATCCTCTGCCAGAGTGAGGTATTTAATCTTTTCCTTGATCTCCACCAAAGAAGCATTTACATTTTAAATATATTTGTACTTTTGTTTATACGGTTTTACATCAAAAATGTTGGCAATTCATCAACAATTGAATGCTGATGAAAGTCAGGAGCCTGGTGAGCTTGGGGAGGTTAATGCTGCATTACCTAGTTTTAAAAAACACCAGCAGTGGATTTCATTTGGCATATAAATTGTTATGTTTGAGGACTTACCCTTCAGGAATTACTTTGTACCTTCCCTAGCTTCTGAGAATATTTAAATGGAAATACTATTTAAGCTAGTAAATATTAGACCTTCTTTACAAATACACTTTAAAAGCCATTTTATAAAATTTATTGGATTGGTTTTACTTCTAATATCAAGCAAATATAGGTTAATACCTCCTGATATTGAACAATTGTAACTCAACTAATCCACTTCTAACAGAAGTAACTTTTCTAGTCTGAATTATGTCTTGATATATCAAAGTAATTATTTTATTCTTTGAGGAGGAATCACAGGAGATTTTGTAGCTGTTTGATTTGTATGCCTGAGTCCACCTCTTAAAGGCAAGAGACATGAAAATATTAAATAATCAGAAACTCAAACATGGTTGTTACTCTTCAAATAGATGTAGCATAGACTGGAAACTTGTTTGTGATAAGTGGCATTGCTAGTGAATATCACAAAGCATTCAAGCTCTTTCACATGTATGTACTCAGTTATCTAAAGCAGGATTTCTGTCTCCTTCCACTGGGACAGGCAACTAAGGGCAGCCACTCAAGGTAGCACTCATCCACAGTAAGGGAAGTATCATATAAAGGGAGTGCCTGACATATTTCATGCACCTTCTGGAAAATACGTTTCTGCAAACTGCTGCTCTAGACCATTATTTATCTCTAGAGTTGCAGACTGTGTATCTTCCATAGATCACAGACCCAGAAGATGAAGTTGAGTTTGCCTTATCCATCAGTGGGTGCTCCATTTCTTAGGAGGTAGTGGTAATGTCCTCATGGGGCTGAACTCCTAATTCATGTATCTGACTGAGAACAGAAGGCAAACAAGCTAAGAAACCCTTCAATTTAGACCATGCATTTTTGCTAGTGCCAGATTCATGGAAGTCTGGCCTCAGATCTGAGGTTTCAAATGCTGCTGTAGTGGTAATTGACAAATTAATAAATTAATAAATAAAACTGGCATTGACACTGTGTGGGACCTTCCTCCCTGAAACGTCCTGTGTCTGCACCACCTTTTCAATGGCAGGTTGTGCAGTGGGTTTGTCAGTGGAAAAACTGTGTGTTAGTGTCCATTCACTTCCCTGGCTTCATTGGAACATGGCCACTGACACTTAACTGGGAAATGGTTTTCCCTGTGCAGTGCAATGGCGCTTCCCTATGGATATATTAGTGATAAAACAAACAGAAGGAGATATTAATGCTTGTCACATCTTTTCTCACCTTGGATAAAAGGCCTTTTCCCCTCCTAGTTATGAGTAGTCAATGACAACACAAAATAACACCCTCAAGCAGTCTTGCCTTTCATATGACTTTGTTGTTATTCTTCTAGAACTATTGCAGTTTAATAAGAAGGCTGAAAGGTAGTTTAATCAAACAGTAGATTAATAAGGTTCCTAAGGCTACATTCACTTCAGCCTTCAACTTCGTGTGTAATCATGAGCTATGGAGTGTCACTGACTTTTAATCAGTGCCCGTGTCTGCAGTGGGTGTGTTTGTAAGCATAAAAAAACAGCCCCAAAGGGCCCAAAAAGAGCTATTTCTTCCCATCCTTAGCACCATTCTTGAAAGTGACCTTTTTAAAAGCATAAAAACCATTAATCCACACCTTTCAAAAAGGTTTTAGGAACATCATGTAATCCACAGCACGCCACTGATGAGGTCCATCCTGCAAGGGGGACACTGGAGTCAGAGTAGTCAGAGGAGGTGTCGGATGCCAAGCAGGGTGAGGGCTTGAATTAGCTCCTGGTGGGTGCTTCCATATCTTTCCATTAAGAAACAACAGGTGAGATCCAGCTCAGCTGACATGAGCAATGGAAAGTTTGGCCAAATCTGGTCACACCCTTAGCTCTCAGTACAGAGAGCAGAGACAGGTCCTAGGGAGGCCACTGCCACCTTGGAACCTGGCAGCAGCCTGAAGGTGCTTTGTGATGAGCTGAAGAATGAGGATGGTTTTCTTACATGACAAAGTACTTAGTGTTTGAGGGTTTTCTGTAATTTTCCTGACTAGGAGAAGGGACTGTATCTCATTGCTGTTATTTAAACCAGAGTAAGGAAGAAATGTCAAGGCAGAGTTACCCTGCTGCTGAGAAAGACTTTTAATCTTTTTTAAAAAAGCAAATGACAAATTGGTTTGTCCTTTACTCTCTGTTCTTCAGTAATGGATTACAGGAACTTGGAACTCTTGGCCCAAAAGGAATGGGGGCACGTAAATCCAAAATTGCTGAAAGCTTGAACAGAATCATCACTGGCTAGGAATAGCTCAAACATCATGTGCCTTCCCTGTCATAGCTAAGCCATAGTTCCTTTTAAAATGTGAGCTCTGCCTCAAGGGAAAAGGAAGGACACGAGGCTGTACTCTGCTCCACCAGGTGTTATTCAGCTGCACTGTGATAGACTCCTGGGGGGAGGAAGGGCAGAGGAATGGAACCCAAAACTTTGCTTCACTGTGACCCTCCAATTGCAGAAGAGCCCCTTGGCTGCTGCCTTGGGCCAAGACAGCCAGAGTATGGCTGAGCCTTCAGTGAGGGTCCACATCTCTGTCCCAACTGCTGTCTCCTGCTCCCAGAGCTGCTTTGTGGCCCCTCTGAAGCTTGTGCAGCTGTGACTGACCCAGTGTGCCTGTCTGTCTGCCTGTGCACATAGAGGAGAGAGGGCAGGAGCAGGCTCCTGTGCTCAGATGCAGGTGGTGAACGCTGCAGCTGTGTTTTGTGCAAATTGCTGGCTCCATCCTGAGTAACCTGCAACCTCCCACCGGGTCTTAGCTTTCATCTGCAGCACAGCACTGGCAAAGAGCCCTTTCATCAGGTAACTCGGAGTCCCCTTTTCAATCACTTGCCAGCTACATCCTGTTCATTAGCCCCAGAGTTCACCTGAGGGATTATTTGTCATGCTTCATCCACAGCTGAATTCAGCTGTTTATTTGATAGCATAGAATCAAGAGGAGAAACTAAATAAACACTGTGAGTGTTTGCCCTGAGAAGGTATCTGCAATGTTTTTTGCCACTTTCCACATTCTTTTCAATTTTCCCGTAACAATTCTGCTGTTGCATGTGTGTCCCTGCATCTTCCTGCTTTTCCTTGCCAAGCAAAAAGGCCCTGAGGCCTCAGCTGACCCTGTCTTGCAGAACAGCATGGGATGGGATGAGAGGCATCACTCAGCAAAGAACAAGGGAAACAGAAGCAGCATCCCTCCCATGGGGTGAGAGGGGCTGTAAATCTCATCTGTGCACTGAGCCTGAGACCACACAGAGCCTGGGGTGGCTCTAATGAGCCCACGCTCCCACAGTCATGGAGCAAACCTGGCAACTCACTCAGCCTCTGGGTAGCTGTGGTTTAGCTGGGCAACTCAGTTCAGATTTGTGTCAAAGTGAAAGGAGGTTGAATGTACAGAAACCCACTTTCAGTGGGCCACTAGCAGACTTTTTGCTGTTTCTGTTTAAATAATACAGCTTGAATTCCACTTCATAGTTCCTCTCCCACATTAATTGGTTTCTTGCTGAACAGTGCACTAAAAAGCCCAGTTTGCTGTAGGATATCAACACTGGAGTATGATTCCGCACCTTTATTTCACTAAACTTTAGTCACTACATATTAAACATTCAGCCTGAGTTATTTCAATAGGTTCTGTCCACAGTGCATGAAAAAAATTACCACCTCCAGAAAAAACTCATCCCCTTCAGGAGATGTCTAGAAGAGGTGGGACAACTTCCCATTTAATGAGTGCCTCTCCCTGTACTGACAATGGACTGCACAACTCAGTGTCAGAAAGCTCAAGGCAGCAGAGACAAATCATCCCTCTTTCTACAAAAACATTCTGTTCCAATGCTAGCAGTTTCCCATTGAAGACAGACACTGAGACAGATAGTGAATTCACAGGCACAATTTCCAGGCTCCATCTTTAAGAGGGAGTTACTGAGCTGCAGGATGCTGTTTCTGGGACAAGGAAAGCAGAGCCTGGGAACTGACCAGCCCCACTGTGGCTCACCTCTCAAATGGAGGCACCTGGAAGCCTCAGAGAGCTGAAACAGCATTGAGTAGGAGCAAGCTGGCACCGGAGGAGATGTACTGGAGCCTGCCAGGTGCTGGGGCTGACCAGCATTTATGAAAAGAGCAGTGAAGATGCCATGTCAGAGCATCCTCATGGGAAGTGAAAGGTCACAAAGGGCATTCCATATTTCCTTTGGAGACAAAGCCCTTGGCATCAAGGGCTGTCATTGAGCAACAGCAGCACTGCTAGACAGGAGTTTGGCATGTATCTACTGACCATCCTCCCTGAGAATGGCAGGATGCCTTCTGCAGAGAGAACAGCTTGCAGGCACCCAGAAAACTGCACTGAAGGATCCACCATGAGGCTCATTCACAACCCCACTAGCTGCTGCCCTCCATCTCCCTATTACAGGAACAGGGACCCCAGTCTGGTCACTCTTGTCCCTTCCACAACCACCTGACTTGGTGGGCCTTTCAGGGAAATGACCCTCATCTGCAATGAGTTCATGAGAGATGGCTCACTTTCTGCACCCCTGAAACAAAGGGATGTCCTCTGCCTGCAGGCTGCAGGCTGGAGGTGGACTGAGGGCCAAGGTGGACCTGGCTGGATGTGCTGGCCCTGAGACGTGAGTTGTGGCCAAATCAGGAGGTGCCCATGCACTGCAGCAATCCCAGAGAGGCCACAATTAATTTCAACTGGAGTACAAATGCAATTTAACAAGTTTCCCAGTCTGTTATGTAGGCTAGGAGGGAACAGCAGAAAATTAATCATTTCTGGGTGAGAGCTGTAATCTGCAAACAAAAAAACCCCAACAAATCTCAAACAAACAAACAAAAAGGAAAGTTCAGCTCAAAACTGTGCAGCTCTGTGTAAAATACACTTCAAATACTGTTTTGAGTCTTATTTAGTTCATCATTATTTTGCTACCTGAGCAACTTGTATATCAACTGACACAACATAAAATATCTGAAGTATTTAAAGTAGGATTGCAATTACTTTAGGTTCTTCCCATTGACACTGGAGAGAAATAAATGCTACTCAGTTCTTGGGTGAGACAGTCCACCCTCCAGAGGCACACATTTCTTTCCACTGATCATGGAGGGAGCCTACTGTGTCTGTGCTCCTAATTCAGGCATCTCATTTATGTTTCCATAGCTAGCTAGGATGAATCCGAGCCAAAATCAATCCACTTAAGTGTCAAATCTCCCACTGACAAAGGTCAAACAACTCGTTCTTACAGCAAATGAAATCCATGGCTCTTAACACTTGCTTTTCCTAAGCAACAAAGCCACAGTCACGAACAGCATCACAGAATCACAGCATGGTTTGGGTGGGAAGGGACCTTCAGAGTTGGAGCTTCACTGTCACCCCTGCTATTTGATTAAAAAGTGAGTTGTGCTGTACCTCAGCCACCATGGTTCTTTTAAAGCTGGACTTCCTGTCCTTACTGGCGTCTAACAGCCCTTTAAATGAAACATTCTTTTGCCAATACCTGTACTAAAGTATTATTTCCCCTAACACAATGTTTAACATAGAATGTTATTACGTTCTTTAATCCCAGGGACTGCTGAGAAGTTCTCAATAAATAATAATTTTAATTTCTTTTCAACACAGGCATCTATAAGTAATTGTGTAATATCGCTGAGGCTGAGTTATCTGCAGATCTCTGTTGCACTGTAAATAAAGTACTGTATGTGCTTTGCACTCTCAGATCTGAACTGGTGCCAAGGACTTGAAATTATCTGCTTCACTGCGAGAGGATGAGAAAAGGACAGGGTTTATGGATAACAGGGCTCAAGTTTTATATTAGAGTCCAATTAGGGACTCCAGCAGTTGTTTCAGTTCCTCACCTGCAACAGGCAGGTAACAATATTTCCTTTTTCTTACTTTTCTGCTCTGCCCATGGCAGCAGGAGAGGGGCTGGTGGCTGCCCTTCCCATGCAGGCAGTGTCCCCATGCAGGCAACGTGTTCTCTGGGTGCCAGACTCTGATGGACCACAGCCTTCTCTGTTGCCCAAGGAAAATGCCTTAGGAGTACTTTAGGATCTGGCTGAAGAAGTCACAGAGTCATTAGTGGTTATAGCTGAAGTTCTTGAAGTCTGGGGGAGGTCCCAGAAGACTGAAAATAGGGCAAAAATCTTCCAAATGGCAAAGCCTAGGATCACCGCTTAGTAGCGCTCAAAAACCACTCAGCAGCACTCAAAAAATAATCAGAGCTATCTGCAAACCAACAAGAAAATAAGAGGATAAAAAGCAGCAAACGTGTTTATCAGGAATAAATCATGTGCAACCAACCCAGTTTCCTTCTCAGACAACGCTGCAAGGTGAGCAAGCATCATAATGTAGGTGGCAAATGTCATTCTCACATGCAAGCTGGGGGAAAACACTATTAAATGAACCTCAGTAATGAGATTACAGGCCTTGCTCAAAAATCTACCAAGAATGAAGATCATTCTTTGAGTATCTGGGAAAAAATTATAGAATGGACTTCTGCACACTGCTGTGAACGGGGGCTGCCTGATATTTTTACTAATGACTCATGGTATGTGAGTGGGAATGCATAAAACATCAACCTCAGAAGGTCTCCGGGTGCCAAAACACAGGAGCAGAATTCAGAATGATCTAAAATCTGCCAAGTGCTCTAAGATCAGCAGTGGGATTCAAGAGGGACAAGCACAAAAACCTGATGCTTTGGCAGAAGCATCAGCTGTGTGAACACAGGATGAGGAGCAAGGCAAGAGTGATGGAGCGAATCACAGCACTAGGCAGCAGTGTCAAATGCTTGCAGGGGTCACTGTCATACTTTCTGGAAAAATCACTTCACTCAGGATTTCTGTCCAGGGAAGCTGAGAAGCCTCAGAGAAAAGGGGAAACAATAATTATCTGATTTGCTTCTCCCGTGTTTTGCTGCTTTGGAATGTGTTCGGACATTGTTTACCAACGGGTGGTTGTTTCATTGGTTTCATGTGAATAGTTTTGCCTTAATGGCCAATCATGGTCAAGCTGGGTCAGTACTCTGGAGAGAGTCATAAGTTTTCGTTATTATCTTGTTAGCCTTCTGTAAGTATCCTTTCTGTATTCTTTAGTAGAGTTTAGTATAGTATTCTTTAATATAATATCATAAAATAATAAATTAGCATTCTAAGAACATGGAATCAGATGCATCATTCTTTCCTGCCACAGGGGACCCTGTAAATACAATACAGGGGTGGGAAGCAGCCCCGTGGGGATGTCAGGAGAGGGGGTGCAGCTGGAAGGGATGTGAAGGAGTCTTCTTGCTCTGTCCAGGGCTGGTGAAGTCTCAGTAAAACTGCTGTTTCTCATTCTGAACCCCCCTTCAAGGAACATGTGCAGCAAGTGAAGAGAGCTCAGAAGAAAGTTACAGAAGTAAGAAGCACAGAAAATGTGATCTGCACAGAAAGTGAACAAACTGGTAGCTTGGAGAGGGGAAGAGTGAGTGATACATGCCACAGACCTGACCATCTCCCCAGCAGCCCTGACAGGGGACACTGTGCCTGCAGAAGGCACCTCTGCCAACTCACAAAAAGCAGGTGCTCTTTCTTGCTGGCCTTGTAACGCTCTTTATCACAGCAAAGCCAAGGCCACCCTGCTTGGCAATGCCTTTGTGGATGATTAATACACATCTGTGACACAAAAATACACTGGAGACAGCTGGTTCGGACAGGAAGCTCAGGGGTGCTCTGTTATCCTGCCAAAACAGCAACCAGATCTTGATACTGCAGGATCACCAGAGAGAGTATGCCACCAAACATGCAAGTGGGGTTGAGCCACCCCAGAAGTTTTCTTGGATGCCACAGGTTGGCATCCAGGAACATAGATGCGCATGGCTGCACTGCCAAGTGCTTTCAAGGGTTGTCTGGAAATGGTTATTTTGTTTTCAGTTTCATTTAGTAAAAGATGTTCCAGCAAAGCTGATCTCTTGCTGTTCTGCTGTCTCTGAGTGGGAGAGGGTCCATAATATTGGGGGGTGTGGAAAACAAAGGTTGGCTTACATTTGTAAATGCACTGAGGCCAAAGCCATGACTTTCTACTTGAGGTGCCTTTCCTCAGGTACCACAAAGCCTGACCTCATGGAAATGAGCTCTACCCTGCCATGAGAGTGACCTCTGCTCCCCACAGTGCCAGAGAGAAGAAAATAGACTGCAGAGCAGCCCAGGGGGTCTGCAAGATACTAACTCCAGCTGAGGCAGTTACTCCAAAATTTCTGAGCTCCCATCAGCACTTGGACAGTCCTGATCACTCAGGACCCACAAGTCAGTGGAAACCTCTTCCCAGCACATTCATCCTTCAACAGCTGGTGCCTTTGGATGCGCAGCTGGAGAGAAGCAGATGATGCCATTCATCCCCAGAAGTCCAGTAGTCAAAGCACCTGTCTTATCTGTGTGTCTTGCATGTAGCACGAAACTCATAACCAGGAGTGCTGTATCCCCTGCCCTGGATACCTCCCAGCCCCAAGAGGTGTCCCCAGAAGCATGCTGTGGGACAGCTGGGTATAAGAACACCAAGGGAGCAGGAATAGGACCAGGACCAGGACCAGGAGCATGGTTGCAGGTGAACAGCTAGCATGGGGAAGGAGGACAAAAACTTTAAACCACAGACCTCCGAGCATCTGCCCTGCTCTTCCTGCAGCTCCCCAGCCAAATGTAATTAACCACTGAGAACAGACTGACTGAACTTCAGCATAAATATTCTATCAAATGTCATCAATTCTCCTTCCCATTCTAATTTCTGAGATAGAGCCATGATCTTGTCTGCACTCTGTAGAAAATTGTTTGCAGGTGGTAAACAACCTCCATTATCTCCAGTGCCATACCCTGCCACATCCCAAGCAAGTCCCACACAGCAATTGATTGCTCAGCTTGGCAAGTCTGCCATCAAACAGGCAGGTGGATGGAGGCAGAGGTCTCATGCCTACGCTCACCTCCCCCTGTCCCACACATGGCTTGCTGGACCCATGACAAGTCTTTAGTGTTGGACTGGTCTCAGAGGTCACAGCTGCACACTCACCGCAAGCCCTCCCCTGAGGCACCTCCATGGCATGAGCCCTGCCTTGCCTGTTGACCAGAAGGTAAAGATGGCCCAGTTTTGGTGCAGGAGCCCAGATTTGGTACATAAGAGGTTCATACTTCTGACATTTAACACACCATGTGGGAGGAGGAAAGCTGTCTCTGATCCACAGCATAACCACTGTGCCCTGAAACTTCATAAATATGCACCCCATTATTGTTTAGGTAAAAGCATAATAATTTTATGCAAATATCTGGTTTTTTCAGTACTGTTTTTCTTCCCATTCTGGAGTTTTCACTTTTGCCACCTTGTTCATCTTGTGCCCAGTTCTGGTGTTTGATTAGAAATATATGTGATTTCTTTTTGTTATTCTCATTGTTGCACATGGTTCAATTCAGTAGCCTGATTTATTTATCTGTATCAACCATTCAATATCATGCAACCTAAATAATATTTTATATGCCTAAGGAAAAGTTAATTCAATAGCATAACCCCCTGGTTTCTTTTTAGGAGTGGAGCTTTTATTTCATATAATATTGATCATCAAGAGACAAAATGTTAATGCAGGTTTCCTCTGAACTGTTCCTATAGCATCAGTGTGGGGGAAGCGTAAAGATAAATATAAAAGAGAAACTATATTTCTTTCACAAATTTACATACAAGTAAAAAAAGGCTAAGAATACTTAGTGAAAAGTTCAATTTTTCTGTTTATCTCCTGTTGAAATATAGCTTTTCTTTTGACCAGCTCTAAAATAACTCAATGGATTGGGCAAACATCAGACCAAAACTATTTTTGACAGCGTTTTGAAAATATTGGTCAGCTTGTGCAGCTGATTGTAGTGAGAGATTTAGGCATCTGGTGTCAGAACTGGCATAATTTTATCCTACCTGCAAAATCCAGTCAATGCCCTTGACCTGTTGATTGTATTTTCCTCTATGCAAGCCCTCACTAAAACATAAAGTCAGTATGAATGAGCACTCTGAGTGAGCACAGCCACCCCGCAGCCAGCAGCGTACTAGGAAAAAAAAACAGGTCTGGAACTCAGCATGTCTTGAGGATCTATTTTGATTCCCTCTACATAATTTTTCCGTGTTGTTCCAGTGAGGCTCTTCTGTTCTGAAAAATTATGTTAATGGTTCATTTTAAGTAATCTCTGGTGCCTCATAACCTTGTTCTTTGAAACACCTCAATCTGAATATCTATCACTGAAAGGTATTTGAGGGCAGATTTCCAGACAAGGTCCTAAACCATCCCTGTTACATCCATGTGTTCACAAACCCACCTGTGCAAATTCCTGCATTTAAAAAAAACTTTTTTTTTTTTAATGCACAATTATTTTTGCCAAATCAGGAAAATTTCCCAAGGTAAGAACAAGTGAGGATTTGGTCAACCCCTTGTATCTGTGCTTATAAGAGAAATGAAGAAGTGGAAGAGAGCAGAGTCCTGCAAATGCAAATAGATCACCTCTTAGCCCCAGCTGCTTATCCTTTTAAGTCCTATGAAAACTGTAGTGTTAGCAAATTTAACTTTTCCTTCTTTTGACAAGGGATGAGGTATATTCTTCTTTGGGAGCCTGCCTGGGTATGACTCCCATATACCAGCTGAGCACATAACAAGGCTGAGTGGTTTAGACACATGAATCATCTTTCTATCAATGCCAAAAAACTTCCTCATCTGTGGAACAACTTATGGGGAATAAGGTAATGTTTGTCACTTTGAAACAACTCTAAATATCTTTAAAGAAGTCAGAGGCTATAAAATTGATGCAAAAGCTCCTGGGTGAGGCTCCTTCTGGTGTGCTGTGGTCTCCCACTCCAGCTCTGCACATTACACATCCTGCTGGCTAACGTGTCTGAGGAGGGTGTACGGAGGAACACGTGGAGTTCTGCAGCCCTAGGAAATGCTAGGGCACAAATGTGAGGGCCAGGCTTTCTGCAGTGGCCCAGTTTGCTCCTTTACAATATAAAGAATCAGAAATTGCACCAAGGCTACAGGTGTGGAGAGCAGCTTTGCAAATCCATACACAAGTGCCATAGACCAAAGCCTGCTTCATACAGTGGGAAGGACAGGGGATTTCTGTGGTGGATTTGTGTTTCAAGTACTTCTGTGTACAAAAGGAGAGGGTGTGTGTTGGTTTATTGCTTCACTCTGGGCCTTCATTCCAATTCTGGACATTTGGATTTAGCATATGTAGCTAAGTTCTGATTTAAGTGCATATCCTTATGTCACTAATATATTTCTTTAACTGCTTTAATACTTCTAACAGCTCACGTAGAACTCTGCAACATCCCTCTTGCAAGCACACGTCTTATGAAATTCCTCTGTGTTGAAACAGTCCACAAACTAAAGATAGATTAGTTGGGATAACACAAAAAGCCTCAGGTCCTGCAGTGAGACACCAATCTCCAGTATAGTTTTCCCTACATGGAGCCTTCTTTTGTCAGAACCTCACTGTGCACCATCCATAAGAATGACAGTCCCCAGTAAGACTTGGTGGCACCAATGTGTGCCAAACTCACGTTGTTAAAACACCAGGTGAGAGATGTTTCCTGCTGTATTATGGCTGGGACTGCCTGCAAATGCACACCTACCCTCCCTGTGCGTGCTGCAGCCCTACCGTGGGGTTGACCACATGCTCACTTGAGTTGGTCCTGGTGCTACAACATCACTGGGAGGTTTTGGGGTGTGTTCAGGGAGGAGAGCCAGCATGGCACCCACCACCACCCCACAGCTGTAACAACAACCCTCTGAGGTGGTCCCAGAGCAGCACTGTGAGCTAAGATCCACCCCCATATAACAAACACATCCTCACGCTGTCAAACCTACTGGCAACATATGGATGGGTGGTTATTATAGGAAGGATTCAAGATAACAAAAACCCATCAGGAAGTTTTTCTATATACTTAGTAGTATAGTAATTATATAACTCTATATATGACCCATTCAGAAGAGTTTTTCTTTTACACTTAGTGGTATACTCTTCGGGATAGGGCAGGAGAATATATGGGGATACACTGAAATTACTCTGTAATTAATTTATAAACTGATGATAACTCTCTCTTTAGTGGCAGATTGTCAGAGAGAAATACTAAAATGAAGTGTGACTCTATGAGACATCACAATTTGGGGGAGTCTGTTAATAAGATCCCTTCAAAGGAATAGCTGACTGGCGTCACAGAATACAAAGCAGGAGGCAGTGCAGTTTGTGGGATGAACTCTACAAGGCATCTCAAAATATTCCAAACTTAAATAGCTCCAGTATTGCTCTATCAGTTTTGAAATATTCAAATGTTAGTCACACTGATTCAACCCCACTGAATTTGTCAGCACCCTGCAGAGGTACCAGAGGGAATCATTGGACAAGGCAAACCTTCAGCATCAAAACTGATATAAAAATTTTTCATCACTTGCACCTCAGCACTCCACAGGCAGCAGAGAAGGTCTCCTGACCATGACTGTCCTGGTGTTGACCTTATTTGGTTTGGATTAGGGTCTAAATTAATGCAAATCTGCCATCAAATCAACATTACAAACGCCATAATTTTGTGTTTAACTCTTGAGTTCTCCAGATGGATTTTTTTCTTATGTTGTATAGTTGTTTCTGAATATCAATAATGAAAAAATTGGACTAAATGTTATTTAGCAATCCACATTTTATGTGCGATTACTTCCTGATCCTTCTAAGAGTATGAACTTGGAAGGAAGTGGCGGGAAAGAAAAGGAAGGAAGGAAGGAAGAAAGGAAGAAAGGAAGAAAGGAAGAAAGGAAGAAAGGAAGAAAGGAAGAAAGGAAGAAAGGAAGAAAGGAAGAAAGGAAGAAAGGAAGAAAGGAAGAAAGGAAGAAAGGAAGAAAGGAAGAAAGGAAGAAAGAAAGGACTCCTGCCAATTTAAATGAAGAAACTGATAGTCCTGTCATAAATTCACCTAAAAGCAGTTCTGTGGAACAGCACAGAGGAAAATACACACCCTAAATAAATAAATCATAATAAAAAAAGACCAGTGTGATCAGATGAATGTTGGTGCAGTTGGAGACTGGGAAATCAATCACTGCTCTTGGCTGTCTGTACACATTTCTGCCTGTGCCCAGTTGCCCAAAGCTATTTCTCAAATTCCCACCTGAAACCTCCGCCACCCCTACACCATCCTTTGCATAATAACTATCACTGTCTTTTTTCTAGAGAATTCTCAATGATGCCTTCCTGCAAGAAGCAACTGCAGCGATAGTTGCTATCTTGAAAGTCTGAAAGAGCACATTTGTGCAAGAAACACTTTCCAAGCTCTTCAGATAATCAGCTTCTCAGATGTTTGTGTGGAGGCAGCCTCACAGCTCTGAAGATGATGTGCATCGTTCTTATCCCAGGACATAAATCTCACCACTCTCTGGGAAGTCTCCTACCAGCCAGCATTCTCAGAGAAGGAGCCATATTCAGAAAATCTTTACTCAATATTTCATTTTTGTCTGAATTATTTCCTGGGAACTAAACACAATCCATAGAAAGAAAATAACAAACATCTGGGCAAATATGTCAGGCAGGGATATCCTGCAGCAGTGGGGTAACAGTAAAAGAGCTGCTACATAATGCTGTCATTGCCACTTACATAATTAGGTTGAAAATGCAATTTATGGAAAACCAGTACTAAAATGAAGAGATGCAAGAGCTGGTCACCACAGTGTCAATGCCCTTTTTAAAGTTTTATAAAAGGTACATTTGGGCACCTCTGCTCTCCTTGTGCCTCCTCTTCAGTGCAACCACTGCAGTCTTTCCAGACAGTAACAAAACTGCCTGGCACTGCAAGGCACAAGCCGAATCTGACAGATCCCTCATGTATTCCAGCTGAGAGGTTTATGCATACATATAGCATTATGTCTAATAATAACAACACAAATACTGTATTATGTACATACAATGCATATAATGCATATACTGTATATTATATGCATGCTACTATGTAAAATGTATAAATATAAAATACAGTCATATAAAACATAGCAATATATGTCTATTATATGACATATATACAATAAAGTACTGTACATGTTACCTAGCAATATATATCTATTATACGACATATAATATAATATGTGTTACTTATAAACTGACATTGCATATATACTGTATACTATATACTATAGTAATCTTTACATACGTATGTCATTATATAGTTATTTTATAAATGTATTATGTACATGATAAAACATATACATATATTTATGCTTCATATAAGTAATACATAAAATGCGTTTGTGTATTTATCAGATGTGATTTTGTGTTTTATATTATCAATATATTTATATGACTTAAAAACATAGAGCAATTTAACCGCATCTACCATTGTTGTCATGTTGTAACCACTGCGTATTTACGTGTTCCCGCTGAGGCGCAGCCCCTGCGTGTCCTGAGGCCGGGGTGGCAGAGGAGGACAGCGGCAGCTCCAGGGCGTCGTGTGTTCCCCCGTCCCTTGTGCCTGCCTGTGGCCGGCACTGCGGCCCCAGCGGCCCCCCGATGCCTGTGGGAGCGGTGGGACCGAGCCAGCACCGCCGGACCGGGCCGGGGAGCGCCCGCGGCCTGTGGGGAGGAGAGGGCCCGGCGGGGCCTGCGGCTCCGCTGCTGCCGCCGCGCTGGGAGCGCGCTGGGCGGGCGCTGCCTCCCGCCGGGAGCTGAGCTCCAGCTCGGATCTGTGCACGCCGTGATCCCCACCAGCCCGGCTCTGATCCGCACCGGCCCGGGCCAGAGCCTGGCCCCGCTGGGCCGCCCGGCACGGACACAGCTCTGCCTCCGGGGACAGCGGCACCGCCCTGGCCTTGCTCGGGGCTAGCCAGAGCCACAGGCAGCCTTTTGGGCCACATTTAGAGGCAAAAAGGTCACTTTCTTATTTCTGTGTATTATTGTGTAAAAAAAAAAAAAAAAAAAAAAAACAACAACAACCAAGACAACCCTTTTACCCTTTTTCAATTATTTTCAACAGATTTTGCCAAAGTGTTCTACTTCAATGTCATGGTCTTCAAGTGCCCATCATCATGTTGGAGGAATCTGGATCACCTATGTTTGGGGCTTTGGTAATAGTCTTTGACAAGGGAAACTCACTACGTTTCATACTGTTCACCTCAGGTTAACTTTTGATTTTGGACTCTTATTTAATCTACTACAAAAAAAATAGCAATGCAGTTGGCTCAACTTAGGGTCATAAAACCAGTCAGTATTTTTTACTTCTGACCAACATGAAATCAAAAGCCATTCAGGAGCAACTTCCTCGCCAGTTAGTTCACCTTACAGCACTTCTGTGCATTTTATAATGTACAATTACAGAGCTTACAGAGCTTCTTATAGCATGCTTGTTTCACTTTATAGAGCCTCTTCTTTACCTGACAGCACTTCTGTAAATAACAGCTGAAGAACTGATAGCAACTTGCAGTTTCATTTTACTCAGGGCTTCACGAATGGCACATCCTTCCTGAGGGCAGTGTGAGGATGGAGCCACTGAGTTGAGCCAGAAAGGTTAAATGACAGTGGGCTCAAGTGCTCCAGGGTTAGGGGTTTATGGATTCCCTTCCTGGGCACTATCCATCTGCTACTTATCCAGAACCTCTGGACATCATCAACAGCTCTGACATACAGCTCCTGGAAAATGTATGCACAGGCACATCCCTATATGAACAGATAATTATTTGGGATTTTATCTATATATCTATATATAAAACCTCAAAATGTGAGCCTAGTTTCTTGCTAAGACTGTCCCCAAAATGCAAGTGAGATGCCATGTGATGGGGATTTTGACCTACCAATAAAAACAGAAAAGAAATCCCCCCAAAACACCATGAATCTGCCCAACACCCCAGTTGTGCTAGAGCTGAAGCTCTCTTGTGCTTAAAGTAATTGTAAGACAGAGCAAGAGTGTTTTATGGGCTGGTGTGGCAGAAATGAGAGCACCCTCAGCAGAGCCCACAACACCAATGCACAGTCAGGACTGTCACTTGTGGGGGAAGTCAGTGAACTGCTCCTTTCCAAAGGGAAACAGGAAAAAACTCCAGTACACAGAGCCTAGAGAAACTGAAGTCAAAACAGGAACTAGAGTAACGCTTGAGAGGAAGGAAGAAATAAAAGAAACTTTCAGGCACAGCCCAGCAGGGAAGGAAGCTGGGAACCTTTGCTGTCTTGCCTGTTACTGCTGCTTTCAGCAGGAAAACAGTTGTATCACAGAGCCATCTGGATCCATCAGCCATTTCTCCATCTATTTGGTAAAAAATTATTTCAAGGTATGGCTTTTCTTAAATTAATGAGTTCCTGCAAGAGAGCATGCTAACCTGGCACAGCTGCAGAGGTCTTCTAAACAAATGCAAATGATTCTTTAGGATAAAATTTTTAGTTGTTTATTTCCTTCGTCCACTCATCTTGGAATACTAATTAAAATTAATTGTTGAATAAGTTATTGCTATTATTTTCTCAGGCCTTTGAGCTTGATGCTGTTCTCAGGATTATGGACCTGTAGGCACAATATCCTCTGAAGTTATTATGTGTTAGCTACAGCTCAGGAACAGATAACCTGTAAAGGTTCACTCCATGGTAAATATGAAACTGCCCAACTCAGGAGCACAGTCTGTTCTGAGGAGAAGCACTTGTATCTTGCTGCCTTAAAGGATCCTGTTGTGTTTGCCTTGAGCTGAAATATTCAGCCAAGCCTTGCTGTTGCCAGGATGCTTCAGTGCTGTCCTTGCTCCCAGCAAGCAGGCACAAGAGGAGGGATGTTCACTGTCTGCATGAGGGGTCCTTTTCTTGACTTTTGCCATGAAGAAGGAAAAAGTGATTTAGTGCAGGACTGACCACTGCAAACTCTTATTTTTCTGATTACAGAAGGACTATACAAATGATTTCCCAATACACCCCTCTCTTCCTTGTGCCACCCCATGAGGCTATACTGCCCTTGCTCTCCCAGCCTCCTCGATGCTTTTTTTTCTTCTGGCACAGTGGCACAAACAGCTGCACTGCAATTAAATACCTGAACTCCTGCATTTGGGATTAGATCCAAATAGTACTTTAAATTAATTCCTGCTTAAGCTTTCCTACGTGGCCCAGTGGTTTGGCCTGCACTCTGCTATTTAGTTGCTATACTCCATAAAAAATGTCACACTGGAGGATAATTTCAGGAAAGATCTGCAACTATAGGCCTACATACACTCCAAGAAAATTCTAAGATCAGAACACAACCCAGGATATTTGGCACATGAAACCTTCCACTGAGTGGCCAAGGCTGAAACTCTCTTCCAGTTGGAGCACTAAGTCACAATTCCCACCTTGTAATAGATGTCTTTTTGGGTAAAATTCCTGTAGGAGTGCTTCCCTGAGCCAGCATTGTGCTCAGGGAAGATCTTCAGATCCAGATGAATGCTTTGGCTCTCCTCTTGCAGCACAGTTCCTTGAATGTGCAGGAGTGATCTAATCTTATCTAACCTTACCAATCACAATAGATCAATTGAATCTAATCACAGGTTAGGTTAGACACCTGGAAGAGCTGTGTTAACCAGTCACCTCTTCTGACAAGGAGCTACAGAGATCAGCTAGGCTGCATCTTTCTGATTGCTCATGTGTGTTTGGGGAAAATATCAGTGAAAAGCTGCAGGCTTCAGCTACTGGTCCCACATGATACATGTGGGACATCCCATACTGGGACCATTTTTTGAACAAAATGGTCAGCTTTGCAAATGCCCATGAATAAACTGGCAATTTCCTGCTGTAATAGATATGCTGAACCTGTGAAATATTGGTTTGAAGATGGAGGGCTTAGGGGAACACTGAAATTGTCTGTCAGTCAGGCTGTCATTGCTCTTGATGGGTGGTAATGAGAAAACAGGCTATATGTTTCTGTCTGTAAAGTGATGGCTTTTTGAACTA
The DNA here is from genome assembly GCF_022539315.1 of Serinus canaria. Classification (NCBI taxonomy): domain Eukaryota; kingdom Metazoa; phylum Chordata; class Aves; order Passeriformes; family Fringillidae; genus Serinus; species Serinus canaria. The sequence continues at coordinate 93,267,546 of NC_066316.1, forward strand.
GTATCAGGAGACTATGAATAGGCTTTGCCTTCCTTGACTGCAGAATAGACTAAAGATATTTTTATTTGAATACATATCAATTCTTTTTGTTATGGAATTCCCTATAGCAACCCGGACTGCCTCGCAGTCTAACGTGATGTGTAACAAATTGAACTTGTTGCTCAGGGCTCAAGAACTCAGAATAAATGATTCTGTCCTTCTGAGATCCATTTCTTACAGCTGGAAGTTATTGAGCAGTGCCTACTTATTTAAAAATTTGTGATTGTGGTATGAACTGGTAAGGGCAGAGAAATTCCTAATGATTGCAGGGAACTAACAAAATGTGTAAGCTCTTTTTTGGTGTTTAATTGAATACACAGCTGAGTACATGTAGGTGCAACCTGGCCAACTGGTGTGTGCTCATTTGCTTGGAAGCCCTGCAGTCTATCTGACTGGTTTGGTTTGATTCCTACAAATGCTGGCTGAAGAGAGGTCAGCTCCAGGCTGGAAAATCAAGTTTCTAAGGGTGAATGCCACTCAAAACTAGCTCATAGTGGGGCCCACTCACAGGAGTATAGGATGTAATTTGAGGTATGATCTACCTTTAACCTGCACACTGTCCAGGTAAAAGTAGGATCATCTTCCCTGTGGTACTCAGCACTATTTGAAGATACAGCATGTTATGCAGAGACACAAAAATACTGAGTTTGTCATGAGGCAGTATAGCAGATAGGGGAAAAAAAGTAGTTTAGATTAAAAGCTGCAAAAATAGTCAGCTTTTCTGAATCCCATCTCTCTTGGAATAAAAGGAAAAAGAATTTCCATTTTCTAATCACAGAAAGGAAATGTCATATAGTGAAGTTCCTTCTTCCTTATGAGTGTATCTCCCTAAAAGCTCCCAGGACATAAGAGGAGCAGTAGAGAGCTCTTCTGGACCCCTATTCCTTATGCTAATATAAAATTATACTTATTAATGCTTTGATATTTATTTTTTCCTCAAACTACAACTGGTTTTGGACAGGTTTTTTGTGACTAACTTTACACATTCTCTTTTTGGAGAAATTGTTTCTGTTCACTGGAGTGCTGGCTACTGTATTCAACAATTAATAATTGTGGGATAACATGTTCTTTGGATATATACTCATACAATTTTTGATCAGTGAGATTGTTTTCACTTGCAGAAAAACTACTCACTTGAGGCTTGTATTACTGTGTTTTGTTTTGTTTTGTTTTGTTTTTTCTGACACCAGGAACAGAAACAAAATGTAATGTTGAGATCTTCTCTATAGATCTTACCTCTCCCATTGCAGCAGACTGTTTACATTTCGTTGTCAGCAGAGCATTATGAATGCAGGGAATAATCTGCTAAGATGATTAGGGATCTGGGATTTAGCGAAGCAATAAACATGTGAAAGCAACTTGTAAACTTTTGTAGCTTCACTGCTGAGCTCTCCCCTTTACTACTTGTATTAATTAGAATGTGTGTAAACCAAATAAATATAAATGTCAGCAGCAGCAGTAGTTAGCAGAAATGTAAATGTGCTTCTCTTCCCTTCTCCTGATTTTGCTACAAAAGGACAGTAAAATGAAGGACCACATTATTTCTTTCCTCTGTTGAAAGGAACAGTGCAAAGCAGAAAGTTTTAAACAGGAATGAGAATGATAGAGAGGAAACAGAGCAGGAATTGGGAAAAAGAAGGGAGGAAAAATAATTAGATCTGGGAAAGAAAAAAGCCTCTTCATACCAATACTTGTTCCAGGGATTACTATATGATTTACATTTAAGATTTCAAATGGATCAAAAAAGCTGAGAGTTGGGTATCATTGCCTCTGGTGATGAGATAGGATCTGGGCAGCTGGTTCTTCACTTGTCCTTCAGATTGTGGGGAGCGCTCCTGTCCCTCACAGCTGGTAAAGTCCTATCTTACCTACCTGTCCTTTCCCATGAACTTTCACATGGCTAGTGCATGGCCAGTCCCACACAGAGGTTGGCAGGATATGTGGTAAGACAGTGAAATCATCCTATTTTCAAGTTGTCTCATCCCAGTTTCTAATGAAAGCTTGCAGTATGAACTATGGTTTCATTTCAACGAGCAAGAAATAAAAATCTCATGTAGTGGCCACAGATTCTTCAGGCTGCAACTCCCAGCAAAAGAAGAGGTTTAAGAGTTTCTGCTGGACGCAGGATGAGTGAGTCTGTGCCTTGGCCTGGGCTGCATTGAGGGCTGTGTCACCACTGCCAGGCTTTGACAGAGCTACAGGCAGTTTCAGCAGAACTTGCAGTTTGGATGACAAAGTTTTCTGATTTCAAATTAAGGGGCAACTTTGAAATACCCAAGTAGAGGCCTCAAATGCATCAGATCTTATCTTATGTTTTCATTCTTTTCATTATAAGAATTTGCCTTGTGTGCAGTGATCTGTGCACCCTACTCCATAGGAGAAAATGATGACAGCTATTTCTTGGATATGATTATGTTTATTGGCAAATAATGTTCTCCTAAGCACGAAAATCATACAGAGCCAATTTCCCTTTTCATATTTCAGCCCTGGTGTTCAGCTAGCATTCTGTCCAAAAAGTGGTTTTCTGGTTTTCTTTCTGACTTACAAACATGAATTTTTCTGTCTGCATGGCTTTCTGCTGAAATTTTGCCTGTTCTATAAGTTGCACACACATATAAATCCTGAATTAATTAATTCCCAGTGTTAGTGTTTATAGTCAGTCTAGTCCTTGGCAGTCACTACCATTTGCTTTAGGTCTGGCTGAGCAGTGGGACACTTAATTGTTTGCTCATTTAGTCTGAAGAGAGAGCAGCCAGCATAACCATAAAACCCAGAGAGAATTTTATGTGACCAGACTGAAAAACAAAGATGTATTTGCTGGATTTCACCCAGCTTCCTGCAAAACAATGCTTCAGCAGTGCATGAAGAGGAGAACTGCCATCTTCACAGGGTAAGGGGGGGCTCAGTGAGTCTCTCGGGTAGAGAGCACAGATCCCCTGCCTCACCTGGGGGCTTCATCCTGACATTATCCTCAGTTCTTCTACTGCTGTGGCTTGCTCCTGCCACCATCCATTCCTGCCAAGGCAACCGTGTAATTAAAAAAATAAGTTAAAAAATGTTAAAAACTATTTAAAGCACTTTTTTTTTAAAAAAAGGAAAAATCTTCTATGTGGAAGAAGTCCAGTGAGCAGTCATGCAGATATACCTGAGGAGCACAGCCAGGCTGGGGGCACTGGGTAGCCTAGCCTTGGGTGATGGGCATGGGAACAGGTTAAGCCAAGCATTGCCATCTGCAGTGAAACTGGTACGTGAAACTTGGGAAGAGGAAAAACTTGGGTCTTACTTCCCTTACCAGTTTTGTGCCTCAGGTTGCCCATCCTTGTATTTCTGAGGACCACCTTAAGACGTTGTTAAGATTATGAAAAGCTTTGAGGTTCCTAAAAAGAAGACAATACCATTTATAACAGGAGTTTGTTTACTTCTAATACTTCAGGTTATACATCAATAGGACTGTTTCTGACACTGCAGTCACTCTGTGAAAATACTATATAAGTGCTTCCTCTAAATAAATGACTAGGTGAAAGAATATAATTTGCATAATTACTTAATATCTATAATTTAGCATTTTCAATGCCCATTAACTTATAATTCATGACAGCAATTTATTCCTCTGTACCCATCCACTATTTCTCTCTCAGCTACAAATAGCAGTGGCCTATTTTTGGCCAGCCCTAGTAAGGAAATTAATAGACTGACTTTGTGATTATTTATTACTTGTTGGCCTTCTAGCAGTAACTGTGAGAGTCCCAACAGCCTGACATCTGTCTTTTGACAGGTGTAGATCTTGCCTTTTTCATCTTGAGCTCAGATTTAGAGAAAGTTCAGCCTTCCCATTGTTGCCCTGTGCTATTATTTTACTACAGACTTAAGTGTTTATGGAGCTGCTAACATCACATACTGTAAGAGCATCTGTTGGAGAGCCCGTGGTGTCTCCCTGTGAGGGCAGTGGAGAGAACGTCTGTTCTAGTAAGAGCTTCAGACCACCTCAGCTCAGGTCTTAATCTCACTTGTCCTTCAAGAGACTGCTGACTGTGGAGAAGGATAGTTGCCCAAGATCACAGCAACAGTGCCTTTCCTTCCACGCTTTGTGACACCAGGAATCATTGAATGACTGAGGTTGGGAAAGGCCTCTAAGGTCATTGAGTCCAACAACTAACCTTACACTGCCAAGTCCATGACAACAACATATCCCTAAGCACTGCATCTACACGGTTTTTTGAACACTTCCAGGGATAGTGACTCCACTACTTCCCTGGGAAGCCCATTTCAATGTTCAACCACCCTTTCAGTGAAGAAATTTCTTTGAATGTCCAATCTAAACCTGTTTTGTTACTAGAAAAGATATTCACTGTAATATATACAACAAAAAACTGGTTAGCTCCTTCAGTCCAGCAGCATTTCTGTTCCAGTTGGCATCCCGCTGTGGAGCTGCATGAGGCAGACAGGGTAAACAAAAGGCTATAAAGGGCCTCCTGGGCAGTGTCCTTCAGGCACAAGGGTGCAGAGCTGACTCCATCTGCTTTGCACTGCCTGGAGAGTGTTACAGAAATTTGGTACATTGTTCCCAAGCATGGGGACAAGAGCTGTTGCCTGTGGTTTAGACTGGTTGCATCCATGCTGCCTTGCTGGTGAGACTGGGCTTGAGACAACACACCTGCTGCCTGAGTTTCTCCACCTGACAACACCTACCTGTTGGATCACACTAGGGTAGCATTTCTCTTTTTTTGCCATTTTTAATTGCCCGTGAATCATCTTTAGTTAAGTTTAAACCAATGAGTAACTCAGTGATGCAACAGAAACTACAGCTTAGCATTCAACTCTTCAGGCACCATAAGTAAAGCGTGATACCTTTGATTGATCTATTGTCAAAATAACTTCAGTTTTAAGCAGCATTTAATTTCAAAGGGTTTTCATTTATTTCTCAGGACTGTGGCATATGGATTTCTCTTTATCTGATGGGGAAAAAAACAGGTGGTAGAACACTCAGGGCTCACCTCCATGTGGAAATGCACTGGAAGAGGCATTCCCAATAATGTGTCTGATGCAGAAATGAGAGCTATGACTATTATTCCAGAATAATTTTTTAATACCTATTTTCTATTCAGCCACCCAGTTTCTGAATTAGCTCTGAATAAGAATTAGAGTCAGACCAAAAAAAGCATTCCTACTCTGAAATAGGAGCATACAGAGAAGATGTACGCCCAAATTATGTTCTGGAATAGCTATTTCAGAAACTTTCCAAACACTGAGGAGCCTTGAGGGCAGGCAGTCTGAGGTCTTCCAGCAGCACCAGGGTGGCCAAGTTTGGACTGCTGTGAAATCTTGGGTGGAGCAGGGAAAGCTGCCACTACCAGTCCTTTGTGGAGCTCCTGGAGAGGTTCGGTGTGCAGGGTTTGTTCCAGAGAAACAGATCCTGTCCTTGAACACACACCCCAGGCTCACAGATGTGAGTACACATGATGCCAAACAGGCCTATGCCCAGCAGTCCTGCAGGGCATTTTAGTTTGATCTCTCTCTCTCTCTTGTGTTTTGGCAGACCTGCAGTTATTTTTATGGATTTAGCCCAAATACAAACAGAACATACTGAAAATATGTATTTTAATTTCTGCTTCACATTTGCCCTACAATGTCTTACATATAAAGAACTCTACTTTTTTTAAAGGCCAAAATTCAGTTTAGGTACTTCTCCTCACTGCTCTGCTATTCAAGTAGGACTGAAATAAAACTTTCATGTGAAACAATTTTTCTTATGCTGAACAGTGAGATATTTTTTTGAGTTTTATTTACCATGTAAGGAATGTATAAACGAGACTATAAAATATATACATATTCTTTTTCCTAGTTTCTTTTATGGAAATGCAGTTTTCCCCCGCTATTGAATTGAAACCTATTTACATACACAATCACAGTCTTCCTTTTTGCTAGTGAGTCAACAGCCATGCTTTGTTCTAACTGTTCATAATACTTTCTTATTATTGCAGACAAATGTTAACAAGTAGGTATATATGTAAGTAACTTTATGTTCCTCATAGCTATGAATGCAACACAGAGTGTATTTGCATAACCCAAAACAAAAATGAGCTTATTGTTTATATTTTTTATAGGCTGACCCTGGGTGGATGCCAGGTACTCACCAAATCCATTCTCCCTTCTGCTGCTGGAGAGGAGAGAGAAAAATGTACCAAAGAGTTCATGGGTTGATTTCAGGACACAAAGAGATCACTCACAGGCAAAACAGACTCAAACTGGGGATTTTAACTGAATTTAGTACTAAAAAAAGTCAGAGCAGGATAATGAGAAATAAAAAAGGATCTTAAAAACATCTTCTCCCCACTCCTCCTTTCCAGCTCTACCTCCTCCCCCAGCAGTGCAGGGAGATGGGAATGTGGGTTATGGTCAGTCGATCCCAGGTTGTTTCTGCTGCTGCTCAGGGAGAAGAGTCCTTCCCCTACTCCAACATGGGGTCCCCCCCACTGGAAATAGTTCTCTATGAACTTCTCCAGTATCAGTCCATCCCACATGCATCAGTCCCCCCCAACCTGCTGCAGTGTGGATCACTTTTGCAGTCCCTCAGGAACAGCCTGCTCCAGCCTGGGTCCCCCACAGGGTCACAAATCCCACCACCAAACCTGCTCCAGTGTGGGCTCCTCTCTCCAAAGGCCTGCAGGTCCCTGCCAGGACCCTGTTCCAGCACTGGCCTCCCACAGGGTCACAGCCTCCTCTCAGGCATCCTCCTGCTCCAGTGTGGGTCTCCTCCATGGGCTGCAGGTGGATCTCTGCATCCCTGTGGATCCCCATCGGCTTCAGGGGCACAGCTGCCTCACCATGGGCTGCACCACGGGCTGCAGGGGAATCTCAGCTCTGGTGCCTGGAGCACCTCCTGCCCCTCCTTCTGCACTGACCCTGGTTGGTGTCTGCAGGGCTGTTCCTCTCATGTTCTCACCCTGCTCTTCTCTGGCTGAAATTACAACTTAATTACTAACTTTTCCCTTCTCAACTGTATCATCCCATAGGTGTTACCATTTCTGATTGGCCAGGGGTACATCCATCCTGGAGCTGTCTGGCATTGGCTCTGCTGGACATGGAGGAAGCTTCTGGCAGCTGCTCCCAGAAGCCACCCCTGTAGCTCCTCTATTACCAAAACCTTGCCATAAAAACCCAATACAAATTTTAGAAAGTTTTTTTTGATCTATATGATATCTACAAAGTACTTCTATACCTCCACTGAAACTTTTACTAGCTTCACACAAAGAAGTAATCTGCCTTGTTGGTTTGTGTCACCAAACTTACTCACTTTGGAAGTTTCGATCCTCTCTTGACATATGTTCAAAGACACCAGAATGGCTCAGTTGGCTGGCAGTGCAGGAGGATGGATGTCCTATTCCTGCAGGAACACCCAATATGAAGCAGAAGAAATTCCAAGGTGACCAAATCTGCTGTTGTTTCTCAGTTGCCTAAAAAAAAAGCTACATCTGAGGCTAGAAAACACTGCTCTGGTAATATTAGCTAGGAGTGCTGTTTTGATGACAATGCAGTTATATTAACAAAATATACTGACAAAAAACATGATACTTTTTTCCACCTTTTCATAGTTTGGGAAATTATATTAAGTTATACCAACAAAGCCCCCAAAATGGAAAGGCTAAGCCCAAGGGGATCTGACAGTACAAGGAGGAAATACTGTATTGGTGTTTGGGATAATTTGGTGATTCCCTAGCTTGGCTTGCTGTGGTATTTTAACTACAACAAATGCACATCATTTCCTCATTGAGTAGGCAGGAAATGAATGTATGTGAGGTATTATTGCTGCTGTCAATTCAGTCTGTAAGTGGAGGTACAATGGGCTCACTTAGGTGGTGTCATCCTCTTCAGTCATCAGCTATCAGGCATTAGATAGAAAGTGGTAAGCACTTCACTGGCTCTTTTATTCTCCATAGACTGTTCAGCCTTGAAGGGAAGGACCAAACCTCAGACATACCTGTGAAGCAGGAGAGTATTTTCTGTTCATTGGTATATAAATCTCAGGGAGTGTCCATTCTGATGTTTGCACTAGCTGGATGCCTCCCACACACATGATTTTCTGAAAGCTAATATGAGCACCTCTGCCTGACCCAGCAGGGATGTGTGCCCTGACCCAGGCAGTCCCAGCTGTGGTTAAAGGGTGGTATGGGGTCTCCTGAGGGCAGAAAATCCTCCCCCATGCATCATTAGTCACTGAGCATCCTCACTCAGCCATACCCTGGGCAGGACAAACAGAAACCTCATTTAATACCACCCCCCCCACACACACACACACTGGGGCTAAAGGTACCCTTTAAACTACTTGGCAGGAAGGCAAATGGAGTCACTTGCTCTGCTCTGCTTCCAGCTGTGCTCCACAGCCCCCAGTAGAGCTTTGCTTTATGTTCAATCACTTACAACTGTGCAAAAGGGCAGAAAGCCTCCACAAGTATGTAGAAGGGAGTAAAAGGTTACTCCCACACTGCATTTCTTTCTACAAGCTAAAATATTTAGAGTGTGATGAGTCTGCTGACTGCAGCTCAACATTTTACATTAGCAGTCAGTATTTGTAGCAGAGCGTTGCCTACAGTTGATCCAAAAGAATGAGATTCAGGGAGTTATTTCTCCACACAGAAAAAAAAAAAAGAAAACATGGTTTTACTACTGTTTACTGAAAGCTGTCCCATAGATCTTCCAAGGTATAGAAAAGGCTAACTTCTACTAATAGAGGATTTGGGTGTTTAAAATGTCAAGAGGTTTCAGACAGCATCTTCAAAACTCAATATCTGGATTACTTGAATCCACAGTTAAGAATCAGGCCAGTTGCTTCCTGGTGCTGAGGGACAGAAGTCTTTCCAGCACTCTTTCAAGATTCTGACATCTGGAATTGTTCAGCAGCTTTTAATTCCATCCCCTTTAGGTGTCTAAACATGGATTTAAAAAAAAAATAGTATCTACCTCTGATCACACTTTTTTCCTTCCTTAAATGTGCTTAAATAGTCCTCTCTCATGCTCATATTTATGGATAATCCCAGCAAGTTTTCAGAAGAAATACAGAATTTGATTCAAGTGGGTCACTGTTATTTTCATTGTGTCAGGTCCCTAATACAAAGTTCAGAGTTATAGTAACAATACTTCATAGTTTGTGCCCCTTACTCAGGAATCTCAAAAGGCATTTCTGAAACAAGTAAAGAATGTAACACATCTATTCATATCCTGCTAGGTAAGTAGTATACCAGTTTTGCAAGTGAATGAACTGAGGTTTGGTAAGAGTCACGTAACAAAACCAAAATTTAAACTGGAGGTAAATTACTGCAGTAAAAAATAAATAAACACTTTATATTTTGTTTTCGTCATCTGAAATTTTCAGTCTCTGATGTTTGTTTATTTGATTTGCTTTCTTCCCAGGACTAAGGCAAGCATTCTTCTTGGTTTGATTAGATTTAGATCTCTCTCTTGTTCCAGCTTTGTAAGGAAGCAAAATGAGGTGCTTTGTAATACTGAGATCTGATTGCACTGCTTTTCTCCAGCCTTGGTTTCAATTGCCCATTTTTTTTCAGCTTCTTTTTAACTCTTCTCACTTGTCTTGCACTTATGCTTTGCCTCTGGAAGACTGTGTCTCCCTGTGCTGCCAGGTGCACCCCTGCTAGGGGGGGTACAATGTGGGGAATTCTCCTGGGCTGTGCTGTGACTGTCTTACATGCTGCAGGATTGGGTTGCTTTCTGTGGAAACTGAAGTGCAGGGAAGGTGTGTCCAGTGCACAACTCTGCAATGAGACTGACCTCCTGACCTCCACTACAAAATCTTGGAGGTCAGGAGCTCTGCTTTGCAGACCCAGACCTGCTGACCTCTAAAAAAACAGAATCCCTGTCCTAGTATTTACAAGGATGAAAAAACAACCAAACAAGTAAACAAATAAAAAGACTAATGAAGTAGCTTGTAGCACCAGAAAAAAAGGATTTTTACTAGTTGAGTGATTCTACAGAAAATATATATACAAAAGAATGGCTCATCCATGTGCAGTTTTTTTAATGAGTTTTTTTTGCCCATGTAATCCTGTGCCATTCCACACACAGATCAACATTTAAGGAAAAATGGGGCCACACAAAGCTCTAGGAACTACAATTTAACGTTTCCACCTTGTTATCTTACACTGCATTTAGATACAACAAAATTTTTAGCTATTGAGTAAAGCTGGCCACTTTGGATGTCACATTTTGCACCATAGACAGTGATTTTGGACTGAATATAAAATTTAACTTTTCACTTTTTTTACTTTCTACAGGTCACATCATAACCTTAGTAACATATTTCTTTTGTTTTACTGTGCCATAGGTTAACTTCTTATCAGCCACAATCTTTTCAGCAGTGCCAGTTCAATAAGAGCTCACTAAGCTTCAATTCAGTTTTCGTCCACAACTTAATATCTTCAAGACACCACTTGCAAACCTCACTAAAGGAAACAAATGCTATGTTGCAGCAGCCTGGTAACACTAGCATAGGCACTGGCAGTGTTAAGTCTTGAGTTTTAGATTTCTGTTCAATAGCTTCCAATGAAATGTCTTATGAGATGTGGCTGAGGGAGTCAGCAAGGAAGTTTTGAATACCAATGTTTTTCTGAGATGAAGAACATCTTTGTTCTGTTACAAACTGCATTTTTTCAGGCACTGTAAATCATTCTTCCATATCAAATTTTAAAGACAGCACAAAACTATTTGCTTTGAATATTTGTGCATTTTATAACATTGCTTACTCATAGATATCTTGGTTATTCACAGATGGGAAATATAAAATACCAGATAACAAAAATGGTGATAGAAATAAGCATGACAAATTTATTACAGATTATTTTAAACTTAATAGCATACAGCTTTATAGCACAATATCACACTTACAGTAATTTTGATAGATGCATTAAAAAAACTAATAAATGTTCAATTAAATAGAATATGCCACTTTTTATTTTCTTTTTGGCTGGATGATAGTTTTGTTCCTTCTGTGGTTGAAAAACAGATCACTGCAATCATGGGTCTCCTTCAATATCCTGCAGTTGCAGAGTTGGGTTAGGAAGTGAAACTGAATTGTCTTCCCCTGGTACTGCCACTGGTGCTAGAGGTGGTACTCATGCTGTTAACCACTGCACTGGACTACCCTGCCAGGTGTCAAGCTAAGCAAATTTACTGGCAAAGTCACTGTTTTTACCAGTTAAACTGGTAAGAATGACCACTTTGAAATCAAGATATTTTCTGTTGCTGACCTAACTTTGTGAGCAATGTCTGCCTGCAGAGAAAAGACAGTATACCTGGAAAGATGTAGTTCTACAGGAATAGTGACAAACTCCTCCATGCAAAAACGTGGGCTGTGGAACTACAAGAAACCCATATTCAGTTAGGCTGTGCTGGATATCTAGAGGGCAGTTGATCATAATCTGTATCTTCCTAGTAAGCATACCAAGGAATTACTCATGGGAAGTGCAGCTGCTTGCTCTAACAATATGGGTAGATAAGGAGTAGTCACCATCTAAGTCACCCTCCAGCTGTGTTTGTACAATTTAGACATGGTGCTTCTCATCTAAGATTATGAAGCATTATTAACTTCTCCTGCTTTCAGAAAGCAATTTAAAACCCCCATAAACAAACAAAAAAACTCAAATCTCTTTTGTGCATGAGGTTTCTGTAAGCTATTCCCTGACTCATTTGCATCAAAACACATGCTTGGGATAGTACTGAAAGAAAAAAAACACCTAGATTTGAATAGTGTTACATTAATGTTTCCACAGACCTTCAGGAGAAATGCCAGTGGCTTTTTTCACAGGAGGGGGTCAGCACTAGGATGGGTATTTTTACTGAGTAAATAAATTGAATCTCATGCCAGTGTAATTCACAAGTTTACTCAGGCATTTCCCTGCAGGCTTTTTTAATGGAGAAAATATGCATATATGTATGACCTGCAGAATTTCTTTGGAATTTTATGTAATTATGTTAAGAAATTTTTTTTTGCCTACTTGTTGTTACCCTTGTTGTCAGAGATATTGTAATGTCCAAATCTTTAAGAATCCCACAGTAAAATTATGCCTCCAGATCTCTAAAGAACACAAGGATCAAGTCATTAAAGAAAAATATGTAACATATTATACATTCAACTACCTGCCACCTAAAAAATTCTCATTCTTTCTTGCAGTGGTAGTGAAGAGGCACATGGCTTCTTCTAGGCAGAAACCAGATGCTTATAGAAACATCATGAAAGGAATTCCTCATTTTTGTGGGCTCAGGTCCTGCCTGTTGTGGAAATCTTCTCAGTAGCATGATGAATACTTGTAATATGGACACACTAGTCACTGAAAAAACTGGGAATTGATGTGCTACCCTTAGGTCTCTGTGGTTAGTCACCCATCAGAGGACATCACCCTTGCTGCATCTGTGCAGACTGAAAAGACTTACTGAGGGCCAGGCAACCAAAAGCTCTTTGAAGGAGACTAGAAAAATGAGATTGTTTTCTTAATACTGGGCTGATGAGGGGGTAAGTGGCAGCTTCCCATCTCCCAGCAACCAGGCACTGTGACACCCAGGGATGCTGCAGAGCAGGGAACTTGCAGACCCTGTCATTAGGGAGCTGGTGATTTAGGTTAAACTGCGATGAAAGTTTAATGTTTCTGGATTGCAAACCAGGATTTAGCAGAGCACCAGGTACCCAGACCCCAGCACAGGTTAATGGGATGTGCTGACTTCCCTCTGAAATTACCTCACTGATGGGTTTTCATCAGTGTACACAAAAAAGATGTGGTGCAATATTACATCAAGATGTCAAATCTTTCTTTGCAAAGAACACAAGAGGGTCAATAAAATTTATCATTTAAAAATAGATTAATTTGGTGCCTGAGCTGAGTTATCATGTCCCATCTGGAACAGTTCAATACTTGCCTTTGAAGGCAGTGGCAAACTGATCAACTGCAGGCTCCTATGCTACTGAGCTCATCCAGAAACCTTGCACAGGACAGCTAAACCAATGTTATTTACCCTGAAATTCAAAGGGAATTCTGCTTCTTAAGTAAAATGCAGGATGACTGCCTTTGTAGGCACACATAATGGCTGCTTACTTGCAAGATCAGCATTGAGGTTAATGGGGAATTGCCAAATCAAATATGAAGTTTTGAAAACGGTTTTGCCGAAGCAGAATGATGAGATTACAGCACTATACCACAGCACAACAGACACAATACAAGACACATCAGGCAATGCTATTTCTGAAACTAAACATTTCCCCTCATAGGAAATGTAAGTTTATTCATTTTGATGTCAATCTTCACCTTTCCTGAAGTATATTAATTTCTTGGGTCCAAGTAACTGATTTTTTTTTTCTTTTGTTGTTTGCAATAAATATCAATTCCTGACCAAATGGACAACTATATCGAAAACTATTATGGTATTAAAAGCAAAAGGATTTATGTAAAGTATGCAGTGAGCTTCTAAAGTCAGGAGGAAAATACAGTGGAATTTCCAAAACCTTAGTGATTTTACAGTATAGCTGTAATAGGTGACCATGCAAACTCATCAACAGTGGATGAAATAAAGGCAGGGAAAGCTATGGAAAAAAAATTAAATTACATTATTTTAAATCTAAATAAAAGCTATGCAAATTTAAGTTACAAAATTCTTACGAAAAATAAGTACTGGTATGCAAACATATCTACAAAATATAAACTCTTCTAATTAAAGCCTTTCCTAAAATCTCTGAACCCTCTAAAGAAAAGTAGGCTTCTTAAAGCATAAGCAAATTCTCAGCCAGTATAAATCTCTCCAGCTTTAGCTTAAACTAAATTCCTATATTGGCATAAGCCCCTTGTGGCTAAAGCAAGCGTTATATTCCCTTACTGCCAAACATAAGGGATATAGTCTCTGGTACCTGTCCTACACTAAGCATAACACACAAAAAGCAATGTAAGCTTTCAGAAAGTAACTCTCACCTGTATTTGCTTTACAGTAGACTTTTCTGTTAAGTAAAACTGAGTGTGTTATTAGTGAACACCTGGGGGAAAATTTATTTGGAACTAAAATTTTAGGTGGTGTAAAAAAGGTGGAAGATCTAGATTATTGTAGATTTACATCTCATTGGGGATACATGAAGGAAATTGTAAAGTAGCAAGCTGCCAGTTTCTTGGGGAATCCCCACTGGCTTAACATGCTAGTGCCTTGCTTTTGGAATAGCCAAATGCTAAGAAAACTATTGTCATTAAAGCTAAGATTAGAGACAAGAAAACCTCAATGATTCCATGATTCAATGAAAACTGAAAAGACTCAGCCATGTAAACTGTTTTCTAAATTTCTGTTAACAGCTTTTCTAAATTTAAATCATCTACACAATCAGATAAATAATACCAAAACAGAACTTAAGATTCTGTTCTGACATCCACTAGATTTTTTATGCCCTTAATTTCAAATATTTGTTCAGTAACATTTTTAGATAAATCTCTGTCAGAAGAAATGGGGTGAGCCCAAGGTCTCCTTTCAGGTTAGGTACTGCTATGATCAAGGGAACAGAGTCATGGAAAAAAAAAATCACTCCTTTAACTAGATTTTGAACCAACTGAAGTGAATCCTTCTCTTGTGAAATTTAACTGGATAACAAAATCTCTTTTTAATACTGATCTCAAAGGCATAAGAGAGAAACCAAGAACTAATCTGATAAAATACCTCTTTAGATTACACTGATATTTCTACACTGCACATACTCAGGGTTTTTTCCTCTCCTTTCTGTATGAAGTTATTTTGAATTAAAATACACCTCTGCTAAAGTCAGGGAAGACTTTATCAATGACATCAATGAGGTCAAGGTTTCAGCTACTTGCTCTAAGCATAGAAAGAAAAACACAACTTCATCTTGCATCATTAGCCTGTCCATGGGAACTTTTTTTTCATGCTAAAGAAAATTAATAGGAATGGCAAATACTCCAGGGAAATTTAGGCAAATGCCACTGACTCCTGCATACTTTATTAGAAAACTAATTAATAATCAAAACTGAGTAATAACTTTTGTAGAAATATTCATAGATCTCTTCCTAACTCTCATTATCCAGGACTACAGCAGTCTCCCATATTAGCATGTCACACCAGCCTTGATTATATAGAAGCATTCAGGAAAAGGATCTGAACCACCTACAGGTGTAACTTGGAAGTGTATTAGCAAAACTGCCTTTAATCCTCTGTGGACACAGTTTCAGAATTAAAGCACTTTTACTTTAATTTTGCATGTATCAGAAGCAAGGTAAATAAACTGAAATCAAGGTCAAATCAACAGTAAAACTATATATGTAAGGAGTAAATATAATTTAATCCACATTTTAAAGACTTCCAAAGTACAGTAAGCAAAACTCCTAATTGCATTTTTTTTTTGTCTGAATAAGAGATTCATGTGCAGTTTTGTTGAGATGAAAATACCTTGCATTTAAATTATTTTAAATTTTCAACTTTCATAAATAACAATTTTTTTTCCTACAGAATTCTATGGAAAATACATGGTCATAATTTCATGAGCCATAACTCTACCTCCATCTCTTAGGCATTTGGGACAGTTTTGTTGCTTAGTTAGTATTTATACTTTCCCCAGTGCCATTGCACCTTTTAATTTTCTCAGTGCCTTTGTTTGCATTATCCATAGTATGCTTCTATACTATATATAATTGTATATTTCCTTACAATAAAAACCAAGTACATTTCTCGGGCTCTGGACTCCACTGGCATTCTCATAGTCACAGATTATAGATTGCCAAACATTTAAAGGGCAGGAGATTATGTGTCTGTATCATATAATAACAATAACACTTGAGATGCTTAATGGGCTTTTTGGACTTGACCTTTATCCCTTGCCAGCAAGAGAAAGTTAAATTACTGTAAATTCCATCAACCCCTGAAGGTCTATGCTTGAGCAAAAGCTCACCTGAGTGCTGGGCACCCTGGCTGTGGGCAGAGATGGATGGAAACTAAGAGGCTGCTCAGATGGGCACAGAGCTGTCCTGCAGTGAGATATAAGGGGGAACTTTTGCAGTGGATGGCATCATTCCACTGATAGGAATACGACCAGGTGACCCATATAATGTTTCTCATCATGCTATTAACATTCCTAATTTCTTCTGCATAAAAGCTAAGTTTTCTGTGTGGTTTTCTTTCTCATTACATTTAAAAAGAAAAAAAAAGAGAAAATTAAATACATTTTATGGAGAAAAGTTGAATTCATAGTGAAAACTCGTGGAATAGAAGTCCATCAGGCTTTTTAAACCAAAGATGCTGACATAGTCTCTAGAACAGGAAGCTGATGCTGGCAGAACATGCCATGGGAAGTACCACACTGGACTTACTCCATGCCTTGTTTCTTTTCTTAAACATCATTGTTAGAGACAGGATGCTGGGGCAAATGGACTTTTGGCCTGATTCAGGTATACTGAAACAAATATCCCTTTACTGTTCCAGAAGGATATTTGTCTGTTAGCAATATTGCTTCTCATTCCCTGGTTTGCATCTCTTCTGTATTCCTCACAAACCTGGCTGTTTCTACAGCTGCATGATAAACAGCCTTACACTTTCCCTTTTCTCCAGCATGAGGATATTCACACTTTTTCTCTGCAGACAGAAGCATGGTACTTAGGTGTCTTCCCAAATTATGTAAGGCAATGACTGCCTGCCTGTGATTTGTGCTAACAGTGGAGAAAATAACAAGTCTTTCTCAGATGTGAAATTTTTATATTACATTGATCAATGCAAAGCAATAGAAAATAAAACCACAGTGGGACAATTGCTTTGAGGGAACAGGGCATTGTGGAACTGGAAAATTGTTAAGAAATATATAAATGAGGCAACATCTATGTTCCTATTCTTCTGTAGGCTTGATAAAAACTTCTGTGGCTTTGGGAAGGTTGTATCACTCAGATGAGAATATTTTGAGGTTTTGATCACTTAAAAAAATGTATTTGTAGATACACAATCCATGACTACTTGGTGACAGCTCTGCAACAGTGCTTGTTACTGTAGATGTGGAATTGGCAAAGAAAGTGGGCTAGTGGATAAACAGCAAGAATGTGAAGTCAGGATGTTGCTGCTTGTTTAGTAAAAGATCTGACAGTGCTTGCTAGAAAATCTGTGTATTTTGGCTTCAAGCATACACAGTGCTTTATTATTAATCATGATTTGTTGTTTTATTCCAGGAACAGCAAACTTTGAAAAAGAGGCAAAAAGAAGGTAAGCTGGAGTCTTCAGCTATGAAGATTTTTTTTTTTTTTACTAATATGTTGTCAGGATTAATTCACTAATATGTAAGTGAGTACTTTCAGATCATTGCACTGAAGTTGCACTACAAAAGAAGCATGTAATTTGTTTTCTCACATCTGAAGCCCATTATTAGTACAACAAATAAAGAACATTTTAAATGTCAAGGAAGAATAGAAGTTACAAATAAACAAAATTCTGTCTTAAATCATACATGACATATAAAAAAGCAGGCTTGCTCACTGCAGAACAGTATTTCATTTTTGCCTAGACTAAAGAGTATTTATTCTTCCAACACATTTTCATTAATGACCACTTGAGATGTTTATAACACAATGGGCAGTAAACACAAGACCTATTCATCAGTCTGCTCCTGGTTACAGCCAAAGTGGCCTTTCACACCACCATGAGACACAAACTCAATGAGGGTATCCTGCCAACTGCATCATCTGCTTCCAGTCCCTCATCTTGTCATGCTGACAAAGAGAGCACTGGTGGGCAGCAAGCATGGCTTCCCTGGACACATTCCAGGAGTGACTGATGCTGTTGGGGGCTGCCATCCTCCAGTGCCCATCAATCTACTTTTGAGTCTGACACGCTCACACATTTTCCCTTTAATCTTTTTTTGTCCTCTGGAATCACTTCTCATTCTCATATTTCTTTTTTTCCTCCAGCCCCTTCTGCTCAAAGGCTTGAAGAGTTGGTTACAGTTGGGCTAGCACCTGGCTCTAAGAGGGAGAAAGACAGCTAACATGGTTTAAACAGGACTTAATTGAAAAAATTTTGCTCCTTTCTGCAAGGTCTAGTGAGAGCTTATGTGCTCACTGCATCACTGAGAAATACTTGAGGAATAATTGGTCCCAGGAGAGTCATATGCCAGTGCCTTGAGATTCCCCCTTCACACTGAGTAGTTTCCTTTGTTATCTTCCCACTGCTGATGTTAACCAGCAGAATAAGCACTGAACTGGAATGTTTCTACCATATTTTTCTTTGCCAATCTCTTTTTGCTGTCCATCTTTTTGGAGATATTTTTTGTGACTAATGGCCTCACAATGCCCTGAGCAAGAAGAGAACTTGGAGGTGAGCCTTGAGCTCTTCAGTATCCTTATGCTGTAAATTTGGATCAAAACTACAGGTAAGAGTTAAGAGTTGGATCTCCAAAGAAAACTGAGGCCGTGTCTGCTGTAGCCCAGCAGACTCCTGCAGTCCAGTCATGTCACTCAGGGTCAGAGCTACTGCTTTGGTAGATAGCTGTGTGGGGGAGAAACAGTCCCCCTTTTCCTCCCCCAGCACACCTTGTTTCCTTCAGATAACTGTGGAACTACAAAACAAAGGCCCCACCTGGAGATCTTTGCCTGTTTGGAGTGCTGGTGTATCCATGAAAATATCTCAGGCTGAGCTCACCAGTTCACCGGGCAGAATCTGCAGTCAAAGTTTTACTGTTGACTTAAATAAAATGCTGGGGAGGCTTCATTAGGTTTAACTCCCTGTAAAAAAGATCACTGAGTAGTCTAGAAGATGATGCATGTTTGATTACATTTACTCTTCTTGAGAAAATCTGGGCAAACTCATCAGAGTATTCTCATGAGTTGAACTATATACCCTGTGGTCTAAATATTCAAAAGGTAATCTCCCAATTGTTCATATTCATTAGATTTTGGTAATTAAAAGTTTTAAGTGCACTAGATTTCTTGAAAAAGTTTGTGATCGACATAATATAAAATACAGCATACCTCAAAGAACAGAGAACTTCACCCACTTTGGACTTGTTTCCTGCAGACATTGAAATCTTAGTACTTGAAATATTCTGAGTGCACTTCTATCCAGTGCAAAGAACAGCACTGTTTCAGGTAATTTTATTTTAACTTTTCTTTGTCTATGAAAAATTTTTGAAAACACTTGTAAAAAAGAAAGGGATTTAAGATCAGAGAGGTTAGGTAGTGGCGTGCTTTATATAACATTCTATTTCCCATAGAGGTCACTGCCAATTTGATGTACATTACAGCAAGAAATCCTGCAGTGGAAAATAACAGAATATATTTTCATTTTATTAAAAACTAACTTGTGAAAATTAGCATAACACTTGAAATCTGAGCCTAATCCTATTAGCTTTTTTGGGCTTACTTGTGCTACCTGATGCTTTTGGTATCCTCATGAAGTTCCTGTTTCTTGAATACAACTTCAATGACATTCTTCAGAAATGAATTTGCAAAGTGTGCAATTACACTGTTTAAAAACATCTATTTCCCTTTTCAGTTATAAATCCATTATCTTTTGTCTAAATGGATGCTTCCTTGTTTATTTCGGATGAGAAGAAGCAATTCTATTAGTTCTATCCACCTTTCCAGTGTTTTTCTCTGTTCATTTTTCCCATTTCCTTCTGATTTAAAGCACAGTGTTCATCTATCTTCATAAAGTATTTTTCCATGTATGAGTGTCTTTGTCATCTGTTCTGGCCTTCTTCTATTTTTGCTATGTCATCCCTGGGGACATAAAATCTCTATAATAAATCGTAATGACAAAGTATAAATTAATTTAGCATGCATTTGCACACAATAATCTGCTTCCTTTAGGACTCCTGGTATTTCTTGAACTGACTTACAGTTGATTCAACCAGCTGTCAATTTTTTAAATAACTCTATTTTCCAAAAGTATTTTGCTTTTCTCTCTTACACATTTTCTTTGGACAAAGACCTACATTCACTAACTTAACATGCCAAACCACAAACAGCTTTGCAGTCAGTATACATGTCAGTATTTCAAATCAAAGTGGGTTTGTTATCAATAAGAATGGAGTTTGGCTAGAGACAGAATATTTCCTTTCCCTTGTAGGGCTGGATCTCACCTTTTTTTTGGTAAGCCTTGAGAGTACAGAAAGGGAGGTTAGATCATCTTGGGGTGTTTTCTGGCTCCTAAACCAGCTATATTTATGTTTTGTTTTAAATGAGAATTATACTAAAATCCCAAAAGAGTAGAATGCAACATTTTTCCAATTGTCTAGAACAGCTTTTATGTAACAAATGTGACTTACACACCTTTGTATATGTAAGTGAAATGTAAGTATTGCATTTGAATGAGCTTAGACTTTGTGATGACTTGCAGAACTCATGTACTTTACTTATCCAGAAATCATATTCCTAAAAATTGTGTATTGTATCACACAATATATATTTTGTCATATATATCACATATGTTTTAGCTTGAAGCTGGCTAGGGAACTGATAGGAAGCATGAGGGAAAAAAGGAAGAAATTTTGCCCTGAACTCTGGTATTAGTAGTTGCTGAACCTTCCTCCCTTTCTGGAGTTGAAAAGATATAGATAGCCCTGGTATTGCTTATTTTTGTGAACTTTGATACAGTTGTAGGTAGATGTCCACAGTAAACACTCCAGAAAGCCAAGATGAAAAAGGCAAAACAGCACAGTGTTGCTCTCCACAAATTAGAAAGGGAGAATAACTGAGATATGACATCTAGGCATTTAAACTTTCATGAGGTAAATTCCAGACTGGTACTCTGGCACTATCAATGTCCAGAAAGTGGAAAACACATGGGGGTAGGAATCTAGGATTGGATATACAGCTGCTCCAGTGCCTGTATTATGGCACAGTGCTATAAGGCAGTTTTTACCATGAAATGGCTAACAATGGGTCCCTGCAGGGGGAGAGAGATGTCTCCCTAATGCCTGTGGAGTGTGCCTAACACTGCTGTGAAGTGGCAGATCTCATCCTCTAGCATGGTCTCCAACAGCCTGGCCAAGGTCTGAGCACCAAGTGCAGCTGAGAAGGTTGGCAGTGGTGGCAGCAGTGCTGAATGTGTCATCTCTAGCACAACATGGGTCTGGTTTTGCATCTTTCTTGGAACATCAGCACTGCAGCCATGTTTAGGCAGCTACAGCACGGTTGGCAAAGGTCCTGCAGCCTGGAGTCACTGAAGAATGCTAAAGTCACTAAGTGTCATGGAGTTACATGGTATGATACAGGGGATCACCTCCTTACTGCTCTTCACTTTTCTCATTTTTTCTCTCTGTCTCCTGAGAGCCTGGTTTAGGCCAGCAAAAGAACTCCATCCTTTTCTCTCCGGGGTCAGAGCCTGGAGTAAAAGAGAAAGGAGAAACATATTTTTCTGCAGCATAATGTTTTGCCAGGTCATGAAGTGGCTGCTAAAACCATGTTGTCTGGCTTTGCTTTCAGAACAGCTCAGTACTCCTTGGGAGTCAGAGACAAAGGCTGCATTTTCTGTTACTTCTCTCACTTTTTTTCCCCAGCTCCCCTCAGGGAGACAGGATCAGAGCTCAGAAGGGGAATCATCAATTTTTTCTCATGATATTTATAAAGATGTTCATGGCATTTTAAACACCATGCAAGAAGTTTCTAACAGAGGATTTCACAGCTTTCCCCTGAATACAACTTAGGGACACAGGACAATATAGTTTCTTAGAGGAAGAAACTTTGTATTTAAGTGGTTTTTATTCTTTTTCCCCCTAGGCAGATCCATTTGACACATGTCAGCTTCTTACTCTGGAAAAACAGATTTTATTAGTTGTATATAATTAATTTTAAAAGGAAATAATAAATTTAAAAATCTGTAGAACAGATCAGCAGAAAATAATGTTCTTCTCAGAAGAATGTGAGATAACACTCAGACATGCCCTGGGGTCTTGAAGATAAATAGAAAATGTGAACTGAAATTCTCACCTCTCTAAAGACAACTGGATTGATTTTCAGTGACCAAAGTAAAGCCAAGTTTTCACACTGAAGTTCAAGATCTTAGGAGAAAACCTAAGGGGAAAAAAAGTAAAAATTAATAAAAAATGAAGACCAAAGGCATGTAGTTAATTTTGTGTGTATTGGGAATGCTGTGTGAATTTCTTAGTGAGACTAAAACTGAGCAGAATCATAAGTATTTCCACAGTTTAAGCGTAACGGTAGAGTTGGTGTTTCAGGCAGCAATAAGAAAAATTGCATAAGGAAGGCATTGGATTAAAATAGTAAGGTCACGTGGTGACAACTTACTTGTTCTTTTCAAGGTCTAAATACAGAATTCAAATCAAATAAAATAGTTGTTTTCTACTTAGATTTATGCAAATATGTGCCAATATAACTTAGAAATACTTTTGTTTATAAATTTCAAGGAGTGAGAGGTTAAAGAAGTAGTTATAAATTGACTTGGCCTTCTAGAGGAAATCCATGCTAAACCTGATCTGTCTTTAATAACGGAGAATGTGTTTTGTCTCCTACCCTCTTGAGATTCAGTTAATATTAATGCAAGCAAGATGTGAAAGGAAATTCTGTGCTTCACTTTTTAGTAGCTTTTAGTCTCACAAGAGAGGGGATTGAAAATGAGATAAAGAAGACTTTGTTTGAAAACTTATCACAAAAATAAAGGCTTTTAGAGTCCTTCAAACACTTGTTCACTTGCTTTATGCTCATCGATATAATTTTGTAAAGTTCATTTTCAAGTTAAAACTGCACTGGTGTAAATACTGTGGTTACAAGTCCAAGTGAAAGTGAATGTATCTTTTGTGGAGTTAGCTACAAATTATAGTTAGCTACACAGCATTCCTAAGTCATTACAGAGATCCCGAATCAGTACAAAAGAGAATTTATAGTTAAAACTATGATGCCTCTGAGGTTAGCTTACATGGGACATTTTATGACAGAAAAGTCCTTTTCTCATTGATTTGGAAATCTCAAATTGGTGGG
The DNA here is from genome assembly GCF_022539315.1 of Serinus canaria. Classification (NCBI taxonomy): domain Eukaryota; kingdom Metazoa; phylum Chordata; class Aves; order Passeriformes; family Fringillidae; genus Serinus; species Serinus canaria. The sequence goes on from NC_066316.1 coordinate 93,290,543, forward strand.
TGTCCTTCTGCCACTGATGGGAGCTAAAGGCAGCAGGCAGCACTGCAGGAGCTGCTGTTCCTGCCCCAGGGTGAACCCTTTTCCAGTTAAGCAGGCAGGTGCACATTGCAACCAAAAAACTCTCAGCACAGCGCTGCTGCTCCCTGACTGCTGCTGCTCGGCCCCAAGGGATCAGGCAAGCACAGCAAGGCTTGCAAGTCTCTCCTGAGGGATCCTTGAGTGTTATGGCTTTTCACTAGTGAAATCGTAGCAGCATTAACCAAGAGAACAACCAAAAATGGCAGTTTTAGGGTGGTTTCCCAGTTCTTTGGAGATCTGACCCTAATTCACAGATCAAAATGGATAAAGGAGTGCTTAGGTGGGGATTTTAATAGAAAAATATCCTAGCAAATCTGTCTGAAAACTAAGAATCAATGAAAATACCAGCTGGTACACAGGGCATTAAATCTGGATCATTCAGCCATCAGACTGGGAGCTCTTGGCACTCACTGGACTCTAGCTGGATGCGCCAGGCTTTTCCACCCTGGCTGTAGGGCTCCGTGGGTCAAGGGGAGCAGGCCTGTGGTCCAGGCTAGGGGACTTGCTGTGCAGCCTGTCCTTGTCACAGGCACCCCGGTGACACCCGGGGGTGCATTGGCAGGCACACGGGTGGATAAACTGGCAGGCACACGGGTGGGGGCACAGGTGGGGGTACTGGCAGGCACACGGGCAGGGTACACGGCTTTGTGCGCCAGGACCATTTGCAGAGTTGTCGGGCCACCTATGGCGCTCTGCGGGTGCCGCTACTCCCGCTGTCCGGACGGGTCCAGCTTCACCTCCGAGTGCCGCGCGTTACCCTCACAGACATCCTGCTGCTACCGCCGGCCGGGCAGCGCCATCCGCGGCCTCCACAGCATCGGCGGGCGCTCGGCGGCTCCTTATCCTCGAGACCCCCGTCCCGTCCCAGCGGGAGGCTGCGGGGCGAGCCGGGAGTGCTGCCGGCGGGCCCGGTGCTGTTGCCGCGGTGATGCCGGGCAGCCCCCCCGGCCGTGCCCCCGCCCCGCAAACATGGCAGCGGCGGCGGCGGGGCGGCCGCGGGCGGCGGCGGCTCCGGCGGGGGGCGGCGGCAGGTGAGGAGCGGCGGGGGTGGCGGCTCCCGGCCCGGCCCGGCTCGCCCTGGCCCGCCCTGCCGCCGTGGGCCGCCCGTCCGCACCCCCGGCTCCATCCGCAGGCCGGTGGGCGAGGCGGCGGCTGGGGGCGGGCTCCCGGCGCCGCCAGGCAGCTCCTCCCTCCCTCCCTGCCGGCCGGGAGCCCCCGGCGGGGTGACAGCCCTGCCGAGCGCAGCCGCCCCGGCCGGGGCTGTGGAGCAGCGCCCGCTCCCGCCTCGGCCCGCTTGCTGCCGGCTCGCAGCGGGTCCGCCCCGCGCCCGCCATGTGGAAGCTCAACAAGAGCAGCAAAGTTCTGCTGGACGACTCGCCCGAGGAGGAGGAGACGCGTCCCCGCGGGCCGCCGCCCGCCGCCGCCTTCGCGGCCCCCCAGGTAGGAGCGCGGAGCCCGGTTCGGAGGGGTCGTGAGGCTCGGCCCCGCTCCCGCTGCCCCGCTCTCCGGCGGCATGAGTAATCACTTTTCCCACCCTGATGTGCCGGTAGGCTGGCCCTGGTCGGAGCTGGAAGTGTTTGAGCGGATCGTGCGACTGTCACCCGGTTTTTGGGGTGCTGACTGGCCTATCCAACCCTGTTTCCTTCCAGCAGCCGGCCTCCGGCGTTTCTGGGACTTGCTGCCCTTCATTCCAGTGGCTTCCTACCGCAGGGTACTTTCTCTCCCAACCCTAGGCAGAGGCACCGCAACCCATCTGTTAAGCCCAGTACATTAAACATGGATGTTTTAGAACAGAACTTTATTTGCGCATTTGTGTAGAACCCTGATGCTTTGGCAGGATTGTTTTTGATTTGGTTTTACTGATGGTAGTTCACTGTCTTTAAATAGCTGCAATCTTGTTTGAAAGCTTTTGTTGTTAAGTGTTAAATTAAATACCAACAGTGACTTTCTCAACAAATATAACCCGAAGGGAAGGATATCAGTTGAGTTGGGAAAACAGCTAAAAAAATATTTGTTGACTTGCTTTCAAAAACTTGGTAGCAATTAGGTATCCATCCAGCTCAGAAGCCTGTTATGCTGCCCAGTACAGCTTAGTGCTGATCTTCTGTTGCCACAGAGTTACTTTAGATATTGAATGAGAGGGTCTGAAGTAAGCAGTTGCCCGGGGTTGCCAAACAGTGAAGTTTCTTTTCAAAAGCCTTCCCAGCTTTCTACCCCATGTTTATCTTGCCTATCTTTCTGAAAGAGCTTGAGCGTATCTGGATAAGTTATCCTCACCTTGAGTTTCTGGTTGACAGGTGCTGTGAGTTGTCAACACGTGTGGCAACTGCTGAAGAGCAGCCTCTCCCAGTCACAGCAGTTATTCTCTCCATCTTCCAGTAGCTACAGCCACCAGTTTAGCCTTGTCTTGCCCTTGCCCCTGTACAGTAAACAGCAGAGCCATAGCCCTTGCTACTTCTTTGGCAGCAGCTGCGGAGTCATACGGATGACTAGGATCTCCTCCTGTAGAAGAAGAATGGGCATTCGTTTTGGAGACCCCCTTCAGTGGAGTAAGGGGTATTGTGGGGTTTAAGGTAACCTGAAGTATCTCCCCCAGCCTCTCATATAACATCTAACCTCTGCCTCCTACAATAGTTCCTATCCTCAGGTGTTTGTAAGCTTCCACAGGATAGTTCCTATCCTCAGGTGCTTGTAAGCTGCCACAGTTTCTGCTAAGCTGCTGGCTTGTACCATCATAGCCCTCGTAGACTTGCTCTCCTCCCGAAACCCTTCTCGAACACCAAATGTCACCAAAAGCCTCCAGTAAATCCCACTGACTTCACTGCTCCTCTTCTCTGCTAATAATGATTCGAGCGCCCTTTGAGGCTCCTGACTGTAGCCTCACAGTCAGGAGAGGATTCTTCAGACTTCTGTCCAGACAATTCTCCCAGCCCTCTATTTTGGCAGCAGAGGCTGGAGTTTGTTTATTTTATTTTGTCCAGTCCAATTGTCTTTTACTGTTCTCAGCCTCCATTCCATTAGTTGAAGTCTCAAGTTGTAATGGTGATGACAATGGTTTCTTGTGCAAAAGGTTTGCATTTTCATTAATTTCAAGAAAATTCCTTTTCAACTCCCAGTGGAACTGGGATACTGATTTTAGTGTTGAGGGGTGGCAGGAAAAAAAGAAATGATTCTAAGTCACTAAATGAAATATTCTTGAAGATAAAGGATTTAGTAAGGTTAGCACAACTGTAGTATAGCTTGGTACAGAAGCTGGAGTGAAGATTATGAGCTATTAGTTATTTTGCCCGTTAAAATCAAAATATTTTGAAAGGAATGCAACACCCTGCCCAAAATATTTAGCAGTAGTCATTTTAGAGTTTATGTACACTTTAAGGAAGAACAGACTGTATAGAAAGCTCAGACCACTTGATTGACATCGTAATTCTCATGATCAGGGCAGCTTTTAGGTCAGCCCTAGGTACAATGGCTGGGACAGGTGTCAAGGGAACCAAATGCGCTTGTTCAGCTTGTTGTAGCTGACCTGGTTCATGTTCCTTGCTTTTAGTATTTGAAATTCTTAATGTTTCATCAGATCCTGTTTTTTTCTCCCAATAATACGATTGTAAGGGAGTGAAATCCAGTAATGTGTTGAGGGATTTGGTAATGATCTGCACTCTCTGCTGCTGCATCCGGACCTGTGTCAGCCAACCCTCTGGCTTTGGAGGACAGCAGCACCATGAGGGCTTGGAGGAGTTATGGGGGCAGTTCTTGTGGTGCCTTAGCTGTGCATGGGGATGCCTTAGTGCGTGTGTAAGTGTTGTTATGGTACAGCCTGCTGTGAATGAAGGATTACCTCATCAAGATGAGAAGAATCCAGGACGTCCCTGATTTTTTATTGTTAGAGCCAAAATCTAGATAATTAGTGTGAGTGCTTTTTAGTAAATTAGGAAGCCCAGCTTTAGATCTCATGCAGAAGCTGACTGTTAGATTTAATTTCCTTTTCTGATACATCATTTGGTAAAAGAGGAGATGAACCAGACTCATTGTGTTTTGACTTTGATTTATGATATGTTGTTTTCCCAACAACCATATTTTGTCTTTATTTTCATTTTTAATAAGCAATTGGGAAGAAAATCCTTAAGCTTCTACCATTCATGCTATAAATAAGGCTGAAACTCTTTACTTCAAAGGCAAGAAATTGGTAGTCACTTCTATGTCATTAAAGCAAACCACGTTGGAAGTATTCCAGTATAATGAAATGTTGGTGCTGTATATTGTTTCTTCAAAGCTGAGAAAGAGTGAAGGAATTCTCACTGTGCAACCTAATAATTAGGACATTGCAGTAGCAGACAGCAACAAAGAATTAGTCTACTATAAGTTTAAAAAAAAGCCCAACACAAAAAACCCCTTTGTTACTCCAGAGAAATTTTAATCATCCTATTTAGATATGGAAGCCTGATTTGGGCTTAAGCAGACATTTGAAATTGTAGACGTTCATAGTTCTTAAATAGAAAAGCCTAGTTTGATCTAAAAAAAAGTTTTGACAGTTTTGGTTTTGTGTTATACAGAATGGTTTGATTTTGTTCCAGGGGAGAACAAAAACAAATTTTAGAACATGAAAATTGCAAGGGAGGGAACTGTCAGCCTCTGGCCACTTTTTAGCAAAAGTTTCTACATACATTCAAGTGCTTTGAATTGTTAACACTTATTTAAAATAGTAAGGTGTTTCCTGAGATAAGAAGGACAAGTAAATTTTGAAACAGTACTTGTGTAAATAAATGTGTGTATTATTGTGAGGTTTTTTTAGACCAGACAGTTTTAGGCTGTATCTTAGAAGTTAATTTTATTTATGCTTTGAAGCATAAGTATTTTTAATTTATGCAATGAAGGTGCTTTATTTACTTAAGTTATAGCTTATACATGAAGGTAACTTGACATGCATAAATAGTACACACACATGAGATGAAATTAATGTGTTTTGTGTGTGTCTCTCTAAAAATATGCTAGAAATGTACAGTGGTGCATGCCAAACTTGCGTTCAGTTTGGAATATAGTCATTATGTTTCAAACTGTAGTTGTTTTTTTGGAAAGAGAAAACTGCTGGGTTTTGATTTCTGGCAGGCATTGTTTTGGCAGTTGTGCTAAGTTCTTCTTGATGCAATCCTACTCTCTAATCAGGTCTCAGAGATGTCAATGCTGTGTCAATATCGCGTGTAACTCTGACGTAAAATGGAGCTCCATGTTAAAATACATCTATATATTAGGGAAGGGGATGGGTGTCAGGCTGACCTATATTATCTAATGAAGCTCTGTCTTTCATGAAAAAATATTTCAGAACCCTAGCCTTGATCTGTTCTCCCCAGTTGTATTTTTTGTTATGTTCAAAGAGAATATGTGCAAAAACATGTTTTATGCTGAATTTTGTTTAGACTTGCTCAGGATGTTTGAAGGTTGGTTATACAGAATTTTAGTTATCTCTTTTAATGAAGTTATTTAAGTGTCTGGTACAATTTTAATTCTGGCTTTCATCTTGGAATGAAAACTCCAAGTTGAACTCAGACAAGCCCTGCAGAAATGGGTGGGAGCTGAGCAGCTTTTCTTATGTTTTACTAATACATTGAATAAGGGTATTTTTTAATTAAAAAAAAAAAATAGAAAATGTTAATCCAGCTAATGCCTTTCCTTCACTTTCTAGCCATTTCTGTGTGTCTCAGGCTTTGCCTTCAGTACTCTAAAAATCCCATCATACCTTCTCCTCTCTGCTAGCCTGTTTTTTTTCCTCTTCATTGGAGTGGTTCTTGAGACATTTCAGTGGCATTTTCCTGGCTAAAATCCATCACCTGTATTCTGTCATCATTCTTGAACATTAGATTGTGGTACTGTCAGAGAAGACTTTCCCGAGCCTTCCTTGGCCTGCCTTTCTTGCTTTTCCTCCTTCTTGTCACGTACCATCTTTCAGCAGCTTCTTGAATGGGTCCTGTTTCTTTTGCACAGTCTTTCTGGAGCTCTCCAGAGCTAACGGTGTCTTTTGGGGCTTTCAGCTTTCTAAGTTTTAAATCCTTTTCATTTTTGAGGTACTTCACTTTTTAATGTATACTGTCATTTTTTTACACAGTTGACTGGGATCAGATCTGTTTCTCACCTCTTATCCCTCCTCTGTTGGCTTATTCTGACTCTTAGAAGTCCACAAAGCACATATTGTCTGATTGGTCTCCTATTACAGACACCATCACTATATATTTTTTTCTTTCAGCCAAGCCTCTAACCTGCAAGTTGTTGGTAGTTTTTATGTATTATGTGAAAGAGAATTTGTGTCCTAGACTTCATTGTTGTTTCCTCCATGAATTCCAGGTCAGGTCTGCTTTCTCATTCTTTTTTTTTGGGTTTTTTGTTTGGTTTTTTTTCAATTATTATTTTTTCTTGCTGTCTAGACAGTTGAAATTCTTGTGCAGACCCTCACTTCCCATACTGATGGTGATTACTTCCTCTGCAGCTTCTAATACCTATGTTGTAGTTTCCCATCCCCTAGTTCCTGTAAATTCCATTGCTGATATTAGTGTTGCTGCTTATGGCATTAAGTCCTCCTCATCCTTCAGATTCCATTTCTTCAGCTGGCCTCCCTTTGTTTCAGGAAATTTGCATTTAAATCTCTCTCCTTACATTCAGGGTTTTTCTTAGTGCATCCCCTTCCTCTCCCCCATTTGTCACTTTTATCACGTGTTTCTTTCCTCGGGCCTGTTCTGCTTTACTGGCTCTGATTGCCTGGCTTTGCCAGCAGCAGCCCTGTCTGCCCTCCTCCCCTCCAGTCTTACACAGAACTGTCCACTCCCACTGATCCACAGACCCACCAGCATCTCCTCCTCTACAGCTTTGCTGAGATCTGCTTTCCCTAAGTTATTTGTTGTGTCTTCTTGGGGTTTTGGGAGGTTTCTGGAGCCATACTCTCCTGCCACTGCTGGGCTTCCTACCATAAATATCTAAAGTAAAATGTAAATGGTTTTGAGAACGAATGAATCATTTTAATTCTTTACTGTTAAAGTAGCTTTATAATGTTTTCCTCGCTTTTATAGCAACTGTTTGCCAGACTGTGTGAGGACATCCATAACATAAGTAGAGTTACTAGATGTTGCTGAACACTTTACTAGGTAGACTTTTTTTCAGCTCTGTCATCATCAAAGGTACATTTCCAACAAGTTTTGCTGCAGGTTCTCTGTGAGGAGCTCCAGGAAAATGTCTGTGTGATCACTGCATGTGTGATAAAAGCAACATCAAAAGGAAGCTGTACGTGTGCTGCTGAACACTGTAACAAAAAATGATGCATTCAGCCCATTTTGCAGAAACTCTACTAGGAAAATGTGGCCATTACTCATCCAAGACCTTTATTGGAGACATGTAGTTTAATGGCAAATTCCATGACTGAGTAAGAATTGTATGTCAGCCACTGTCTTTTGAATTAGCATCTGATGGTTTGTTTTCTGGATGAGGAAACAGCAAATATTAATTTCTGCTATGGCTAAGTTGTTAAAAATAACGGACAGATTTTCAGCTGGAAATTTCATCAAAATTGAAAACTTTACTGGAATAGTTGAATAATTACAGAAATTGAATTAAAATTTATTATCTGACCTTATTTGTTTCAGCTTTGACACTGATGGTTTTTTGATCTTAATAGAACTGTTTCCATTTCATGAAGGATATTTGAAATACTATAAATTAAGTAAAACTAAATTCTTAATGGCATATGAACTTTTAAAATATTTTAAGGTGATTAATCTTTAATATTCTTCCAAAAATATTTCAGAGAAGCAAAGTCTGAGTAAGATGTATTATAACCTCTTACTACAGAGATACACAGTAATGTGAACACTTAATAGAGTAACCTTGTGTATTGATGTAAAAACAGAGCATAGGAACCTGGTGTTCCAATGTTTCTCTTTGTAATGCCAATAAAATTCAGAACTACAGAAGTATTCTTGTGTAAATACTTACATTCTGAAATTAATCTTCTCTGGTACACTTGGCCATTTATATCAATTGACAGTAAAAATATGGAAATAATTTAGATATTCTGTTTTAAAATGTAATGGAATGTGAAACAATAACTGAAGTGGTTGAATGAAACGGAGTTTGAAAATGCTAAGCAAGTTCTTAACAGCTGTGGATTATAAAGAAAAGAGCATCATCTTTGTTATGAATATTGAAAAAATTAAAATTATTTGATAGATGAAAACCAGTTTCCCTGTGTTTTCACCTCTCAGTTGGCCTGGTGAATAGTAGGCAGTTATGAGAGACTGGAGCCTAGAAGATGGAAGAATTTTTAAATATATTGAAGGGGTTTTCTCCTGTACCTGAAGTAGTCACCCAGACTTTTTAAATTTAGTGGAGTGAAATAAGTTCTTTAAGAAATAGTCTGAAGAATTACATTTCAAAAGCATGTTTCCATATTAGTTTTGTCTACAAACTATATGCCAAAATTCAAGTATATTCTTCAACACACTTATATTTTACATATTCTTTTTCTTTTTCATCAGAAGTATTTTCAGGTTTGCTGAAGACTGGCAGAGGAAACCTTCAGCATAGGAGTCACTGTCACTATTTAAATAGTTTATTGTCATAATAAAGATGTTTTTCTTAGTGTAGGGAGCAATCTGGTGTGGAAAAGTATTGTTTATAGAAGAGAAAAAATTAGTTTAAAATACCAAATTACTCTTAAGCAAGACTTCAGAAATGCCTAGGTTAATACTTTTCATTGGTGACATTAAAAGGAAATTTTCAATTTACACCATCTGCCCAGATGGCTGGTTTGATTCATTCATTGCTTTAGGGACATACAAATGGAAGATTGAGATCTAGCAGCAGAGGAAATATGGACGAGCCTGATCACATTATCTTGATCTCAGTCTAGGATATCTCTGCCAGAAAGGAGCAGAGGCAGTTCACAGTTCAGCACTGGAGTTTTTCTGCTGAGCACATAGCCTCATGTCCAAGAAGAAAGTGATGTGTGACTGAGTAATGCAGCCTTTATTTCTTAAAATTGAAAGCCTTGTTTTTCCTTAAAGGCATGTTCAGTTTTGTGTGGGTGTTCAGGTACAGTTCAGCTTTGTTTTTCAGCTGTGTTAAAGGAATATTGAAACTAGTAGAGCTGTTTCATTGCCCATTTACATTTGATCACTGTTGCATCAATTTCCTAACTCAGAAAACATATATCCATGCATTGAATTTTTCCAGGTGTATATTACAGGTACAGCAAAAAAAAATGAGGCCAAATGCCATTGATCTTCTACTGATAACTTTGTTCTTACTCAGTGTTTGTGAGTGTATTTTGTGTTGGTTTTGATTCAGTTCTAAACTTAGATAAACAGAGTGGCTTTTGCATTAATAATCAGCTTTAGTCTTGTTTACTTTATTTTACATTATATTAAAATCCTTCTCAAACCCAAGGAAATATTTTCTTTTGTTAGCTGTATTTTAAGATGGTGATTTGGCTGTGTGATCTCGTCTTCTCAATGTGTGTTGTTTCTGGTCAAGACTGTGTGTATGTAGTTGTTCTGCTGTTTGGTTTGTAATCAGTGTTTTGGGAATCTTTCCAACTTCAGAGGTTAACTTTCAGGTTTGTAATTTCCTGAATGATTTTTAAAATATTTTTTTTAACCCTTCCCCTCTCCTATCACTAAACTATTTAGTAGGGTTTGTGGAGTACTAGAAATTTTGTTAAATTCTTCCTTGGAGTGTATCTCTTCAGGTGCTATTTGTTTTGGGATTTTTTTTCTCCTGAAATGGTGCATTTGTGGTACATAATCCCATTTGCATTTACAGGCATGACTTCCTTGACTTTATATTACACCCAGTCCTTGATGAGATGTGATGATAGGCAGAGGGGATGCAATAAGTCAGTAGAAGGGTGAAAATTGGCTCCAAAAGGACCTACTATTTTAACAATAGCTTGTTTACTCTTGTGCTTGCACAGCTAATGTGTGTGGATGTTTGTATGATAGGAAACTCCCTCAACTGGGCAGAGAAAATCAATAATAGATCATTTTACTTACTAGAGCACAAGAAGGGCATGCAGGACAAAATGATGCTAATATTTCCCTTAACTCTTTGATGTTCAGCATTCTTCATCTTGGCCTGAATTATGAAAGTGAATGATCTAAAGAGACTAATTAATTACTTTACCACAAAGGAAGCTGAGGGAAATAGATTACAATTTTGATCTCTGTACAAAAAGGTTTGTGTGCTAGTTGAATTAGTCCCTTGAGTACCTTATGGTTTGCAGTATGTCCAACAAAAGGGCACTTGTTTCCTTATGAAAACACTCTGTGCATACCAACCTTCCCCTGCCAGAACTGGAGGGCTATTCAAGCTGCTGATCAGCATTTCCCACTAGTGTTAGCATTTTCAGCTAGAAATATCTAAATATTACAGTGTAGTCCAGGTTTTTTCCTTTAAATTGAAGTAAAACAATGAATTGTCATACCTGTAATCCAACCAGACTAAAACATACTGAAATAATTTATAAGTGTTCAGCATCACTATGTGTTATGCAGCATGATAAAGAGTGAAGATGAGTTTTTTTGACATATAGCTGTGCAGCATGATAGAGAGTGAAAATGAGCTTTTTTGACATATAGCTGTACAGTTGATTGTCCTCTAAAGAAAATTGATTACCCAAGTCATAGGCTTCCTCATCTCAGAATGGTAACAAAAGCAGGGAATTTGGGTAAGGAGAAGGGTGTAATAATGTGCATCACTTAAAAATACAAATTATTCTGTGGGTAACAAGGGAAGATGGGTTGTAGTGATGTCTCATCTTTCCTTCTGGGTTCTTCTCAGTGGTGGCACAGGTCCCTTCCCTCCCTCTGCTGTTTTCCTCTCTATTTTTTTTTTTTTTTAATACAAAGCCCATGCCTCCTGCAGGGTGCACAGGTCCCTCCCTGCCATGTAGGCCATGGCTGTTTCTGAACCTTTATACCTGCTCCTCTCCTACTCTGTTCTTGCTGTGTGGCATTTGTCTACTTTTCTCTGCTTTCCTTAAGGATGGATTTTCCACAAAACATTTTCACATCTAGTCTATTGGAGATGACTGAATTCAAACCTACAGATTGTTTTTAGCAAAGCAAGGGATATATGGATGGACATCACAAGCACTCTGCCATTATCCAAGTCTCCTTTTTCTCAGCAGTGCATTTAAAAGGATACTATGAATACTTTATTGGTCTTCTGCCCCAAAAAATGTATTTTAGGGATTGGATTCTCACCAGTTTTTCTTGAGGGTTTAATGTATTTCAATCTTTGTATTTCATATCTTTAAACTTTGTGCTGTCCACTCACCATCAGCCTGAGTTGCATGAGTATAGTTGCTGCAAACGTGTGTCTCATTCCCTAGGTGGTACCTCTTCGTATAACCATGAGTAGTAGCACTGTATTAATACAGAAAGACAATCATAGTTGTCCCTTTTTAAAATAAACAAATAAATGCCCTTTTTGTCTACTATTTATTGGTAATTACATCTTTTGTTGATGGTGGTATTCACATTCTATTATGCTGACTCCCTAGCCCTATATGGTGCTCTTTGTATCTCGTGGTTTTCCCTAAAAGCTTTCACTGTGAAAAGCCTTGTACTTTTGCTTCCTTGTGCTCAGCCTTGCTAGAGGCTCCATGCCTTTACACTCCATCTTTTCTCTCTTCTGGAACATGATATCTCTATGCACTTTCGTAATTTTATTTTCCTTCCTAAGATACTTGGAGAGCTGGAAGAATTAAAATGAGAGGTGTTATTTCTTTCAAAGGTACTAACAGTGTCTTGTTTGTTCTGGAGGTAATATTGTTGGTTGTTGAAACTGATAGTTCTGCCAACTCTGGATGTCTGAGAATTTCTCCTCTTACCATATTTCCCCTTGGAGCTTTCCTAGTTCTTGTTGACTCTTTTTGTTCTTGGGAAGAATTTGGATAGAACAGGTGATGTATTCTCTAGCTTGTACAGTGTCCTAGCAGAGACTCCATCGTGTTAAGTTTAGGACTTTGCAACCTCATCCAAAAGTTGGAGAGATGGGAGTGTTAAGGGGAAAGAGGGAGACTTCTCAATAGTATGTGTGAGCTGTTTCCATTTAAAACATGGTCAGTGTTTCTCTTAAAAGTAGAGGTGTAAAAAAGCCAAAAGGAGTGGAAGTGGTTGAATTTAATTTGAGAGAACTACACAAATCTTAACATTTTTGGTATCTATCTACAGTTCTCCTGTGTTAGACAGCTAACTGAATTCAGAAGTTATATAGCTTGTTGCAATCCACAGGAAGCAATAGTCTCATTTTGAAAGATAATATGAGTTCCTGACTTTGTGTTCTACCCCAGCAAGTAAATCTGGCTATCTACAGCTCACTGTATTCCAACATACAAATACTATTGGAAGTATAGAGCAATGCTCTTCCTACTCTATTCTAGAAATGCTCTATCCTTGTCCCATGTATAAGATAAAGTATTGCCTGTAAAGTAAGTGGAAACATTAGTATGTAAATAAATATATATAAAGAGATATAAATAATAAGTAAATATATTAAAAAACAAAATGGGAATTGAAGCTGGTCGGTCAAAATAAAGCTGATACATCTGGGTCCCCACATAACTAGAAATAACATAACACTTTTGTGCTGGTTTTCTCACCTCTTTCTGATGCTGTTAGCAAAGTGAAGGAGGCCTTTGGCAATGCATCAGAGCAAGGATAATGAGTGTTTTAGGTGTCTTGGGATATGTGCATGTGGAGTTCATATCAACTCCTTTGCATTTACTTTAATTGAAAAGGAAGGGGTTGATAAATTTGATTTTTAAAACAACAAGTGGCTGATGTAATCAATATATGGACCAGAGTGAATACTGGAGATTTTGTGAAACTGCTGCTTCAAAGAGACTTTGCACTTTTCTGTTTTATTTCTGGTTTTTTTCCTGAAACTGGGGTTAAATATTTTTGGTCATATGTAGTCATATGTTCTGTTTGTACTTGGCACTGTTTGTATTTGTAGTCATATGTAGAAATAAAAAAAAAAAAAAGGCAACATTTTTCTCATTGAAATACAGAGTGAAGAAATTGAAAATTGCAGATTTCCTGAATTCTGTGTCCCACTTCCTTTATCTTTGACCTGTAAAGTACTCCCAACAATGATCTTACTTGCCACGTCTTAAAGAGAGCACTGATAGTAACAGGAGGGTCTGACAATACTAACATAGTAGTTTAATTCAGAGATGGACAGAAATGCTTCCCCCCTCCTGAATAGCCTTCACAGGCATTTAGCACTCTAGTTTGCTTCTGAAATCTGCAGTTGTGCATGGAGGGGAAAGAAATGTGGAGGAAGGTGTTTCTTTGAGTTAAGGAAATGTAGGGCTTTTTAATATGAAGGAGGAAAAAATCCGGGGACATTCCTCTCCCCCCAGCCCACAGACAATGCATAAACCATCATCTAGTACAGTATTTAGAAACTCAGTGCAGATCAAAAAAATTAAAATACTACCATTAAGATAAAATCAAACTAATTGGACTAAATTTTTTTATGATGCAAAGGTGTTTCTCCCTTTGTGGTATGGGGTTTTGGTTCTGTAAGGGTTTGATTTTTCATCATTCTAAGTGTAGATTTATATTTTAGTAGTGGTGTTCACTTAGTTTTGTGTTGTAATCATGTTTTGTCTATTTTAGGATGTGTCAAATAGAATAAAAGCATTTGTGGATAGTCTAAAATGTGTCAGTGCTAGTTGTCAAACCAAAACTGACTATGGGCCTTTTTTATCTTTATCCTTCTTTTGAGAATAAAGACCAGTTTCTTCAAGATGAAGTTTCATCTTCAGTGTCACATCTTGCAACAAAGGTAAATACCTGTTCTTCGAAAATGTAACATTTAATATCATAAATATATTTATTTCAGTCCATGTGTGTTAGAAAGTTACCAGCACTTCATGAACAGCTGATTAAGGAATTTATATAGTTCATTGATGATTTCATAATTATGTATGATCCTTGGTCAAGGGGTTCTCATTGAAGTAATATTAGTAGTGCAGGATTAGTTGGAAAGCTCCCTTATTTGCTTTCATTAGTGTGGAGTGGAAAGCATCCTGATTTTTTTTTCCTCCCAATGATAGCTATTAAAACACAAGATGAAAATAAGAAACCACAGGAATTACTGAAGTCTAAAGAAGCACTAAATTCTAGCTGCAACTGGCATTAAAAGCATGAAAAGTAGAAGAGTTTGAGGTTGTTTATTCCATTATATGTCCACTGGCTGTCTGACCTCAAGAGATTAAGGATTTTATTTTGTATCACTTTCAGGAGAGAGAAGTAGGCATGCAAGTTAATTTTTTTTACCTTGATATGTGTCCAAGAATCTTCTTTAATGTTCTTAAAATACATTAAGTAGAAGATGAAAGAGGTGGAAGTTATTATGATAAGCTAGAGCTTGTTTTGAAATTCCATAGGTATAAAGAAAAGTATTTTAAAATATGTTCATTAGTGTAATAGGATACTTTACATTAAAATGTATAAACTGAACATCTGTGTCTGTTACTTCTTTTTGTTCTGCTGCAGATGCAGCATGATTTTCCTTGAAAATAGAAGTCAGATTGTACTATACCTTTTTCCAATCTTTTGAAGAAGTATATTCTTTTTTATGAAAACATAAATTACCATGTATTTTATACCAAATGATAAATGTTTAGGGAGAGAATCTTAAAATGAATCTATTTTCTATTGAAACTTTTTTTGCCCCTTTCTTAGTCATTCAGGAAGGCTTAGTATGTGTGTGTTCTGACTTAAAAAAACAGAAATGTCACCAGATAAACCACTGCTGTATTTTTGTCTTTTAAAGTAAAACCCTCTTGACTTAAAAGTGTATTCAAGAAAGAACCTTGTCCTTCTCATCTTCTCTTTCTAAAAGCAATTCTGTGTTTTATTTGCTTGGTCTGTTGTCTTAGAAGCTGTCAGTACAGTGATATTCCAGAAGTTCTGAAATTTTAATATGTTAATAAAAGGCTGAGGAATTGCATGTGTGGCCTTTCCAGTACACACATGTCCTGGATAAAGTGTTCTGCACGTTGCATAAATGTGGTGATGAGCAGCAGAATTCTTGAAGAAGAAGGTGATGGATGAATAGTGTGTGTGTTCACTAGGGAGACAGCCTTCCTGGTCTCTTAAAGCCTGAGTTTTAAGGTAGTGTTGATGCCCATTTGCAGAGGAAAGCCTTTGACCTAGGTTTGGAGGTCTAAAAGTGGGAGCGGTCCTAAAGAATGAGCTTGGGAAATGGTCTTAGATCCTGCACTTGCAGGAGGCTGCCCACTGAGCACTGAGGACAGGCTGATTGCAGTGCTGAAGTTTTCTAGTTCTCACATCACAGCTCTCTTGAAAGGCTGGTATAGGTGGTTAAAAAACCTCATGACCTCCCAAAGTGAGGAGCCATGACGGTTGCAGTGGTGCTCTGCAAAATACAGAAATATGGAACCTGTGTTCACACTCTGCCTGGATGTGTGAATTAGAGAGTAAGTCTGTGAAGAGTGACTGAAGGAGCTGGGAGTTTTTAGCTTGGGGAAAAGGAGACTTGGGGAGACCTTTACAACTACTTGAGTGGAAGTTATAGGCGGGCGGTGGTCAGCATCTTCTCCCAATTAGCCAGCCACAGGACAGGAGGAAATGGCCTCAAGCTGCATCAGGGGAGATTGAGGTTGGATATCAAGAGGAATTTCTTATCTGAATGCATGGTTAGCATTGAAATGGGCTGGCCAGAGAGGTCATGGAGTCACCATTCCTGGAGGTGCTCAAGGAATGACTGGAAGTGGCAACTCAGGTTGACCACCTGATGTTCACTCAGACACAGTGATCTCAGAGGTCTTTTCCAACCTAAACAATTCTGTGATTTGGCCTCTGAAAAACACAATCTTTGGGGATCTCACCGCCATGCTCAGCTTCTGAATTAAAAGTAAAGTAGAAACTTCATCTGTAGTTGTTTTTAGGCCAGATTTTTAAATGAAACAAAGTTTTGAGAGACGAAATAGATCAAGAACCTTAATGCATGCACATCCATGGAACCTGATGAGACACATTTGTAGGTCCTGAGGGAGCTGATGGAGAAGTGGCTGAGCCACTATCCAGCATACTTGAAAAGTTATGGAAATCTGGTGGGATTCCCACTGGAAAATGGAAGACATGATTTTCAAAAAAGGTTATAAAGAAGGGAACTGCAGACCATTCATTCTCATCTCTGTGCCAAGCACAGTCATGGAGCCAATCCTCCTGGAAACTATACTAAGGCTAATTAAAAATAAGGGGGGAATTGGTGACAGCCAACATGGCTTCATTAAGGGAAAATCATGCCTGACAAATTTAATGACCTTCTACAACTGTGTTACATCATTGGTGAATGAGGGAAGAGTGACTGATGTCAGTCATCTATGTGGACTTGGGCAAAGAATTTGCACAATATCCATGTCTTTAAACTGGAGAGACATGGATTTGACAGATGGATCATCCAGTAGATAAGAAATTGGCTGTATGGTCACAGGCAAAAAATTACTGTCAGTGGATTAATGTCCAAGTGGAGGCCAAGACAAGTGATATTCCTGAGGGATTGGGGTTGGGACCAGGCCCGTTCACCATCATTGGTGGGGACATGGACAGTGGCATTGAGTGCAACCTCTTCAAGCTGGTGGATGGCACCAAAGCGTGTGATACTGTCAGCAAGCTGGAGGGAAAGGATGCTATCCAGAGGGACCTTGGCAAGACAGAGATCAGCCTGTGTGAACTTCGTAAAGTTCAACAAGGCAAAGTGCCAGATCCTGCAGCTGGGTCCTGGCAGTCCGAAACACAAGTACAGGATAAGTGGAGAATGGATTGAGAACAGCCCTGCTGAGAAGGATTTGAGGGTATTGGTACACAACAAGAACCATTGGTCTGCACATCAGAAGCTGGCTGACTTGAGAAAATCCCCACCACCACCAATGCTTGAATGTCTGTAAGACAAATTTGGAAGGGGGTTGGTTTTTAAATTTTGGTTATCTGTCTTCTTGCTCATTTTGAAGAGGTTTCCTGTCATGTGGGAAGAATGCCTCTTTAATTAAAGCTCATTGGCATTTTTTATAACTGTTGAACACCTAGTTGTAACTTTATTGAACTGTAGGGTTCAATTGTATCCCTAGCTTTTTATTTTAGCTTCATTTTGTTTTAGGGGAGGAGTGAGGGAGCTGTGCAACAAACAATTATTTCTTCTCATCAAGTTCAAGAGGAAAATCTGTTTTTTTTGTTTATGTTTATAAAAAATTTCTGCAAGTGTTTTGTGAAGTGCCTCTACTTAACTGGAGAATTTTGATTCACCAGTTGTCAATCCTCTGTGAAAATACTTGTTAAGGTCTGCTGAAACACGGTCCAAATATAAATTTCTGGAAATCTCATTTCATACATGCTGAGCAGTGCCTTTTTAGGGATTAGCTGCTTAACTACACAATGGTATTGAAAGTGCTGGTTCTCACTGCAGGTGTATAGCAAGAATGCCCTGTAATTGCTCACTTTGCTTGCTAAGACTCTGTCATGTGGCTTGTTCTAGCCCGCAGAGAGTGATTTCTGTGCTCCAGAGCCCTGCTGGCCTGGCAGTCTGGAAGTAGAAGAGACTTAACAGGAATATTCTGAAAGTACCAGTACCCACTCCTAAGGCAGTCAGGGTAAATCAAAACATACTTAAATCTCTTGCTTTGCAAACTGCTTGTCTTGTACCTCTAACTCTGTGACCCACAGCTTGTTATTCTTTGACTTGATTGAATGCTGTGCTATTTTATCTCTCCCATTATATGATACTAACCTGTAATAACTACATCCATCTGATGCACAAGTTTACCTGTTTTCAGTTAAATTGACACCATCTTCCTGTTTAGTATCTTCCATCTGTATCTGCATATTTTTTGGGTGCAATAAACTTTTGAAATTTGCTTTTGGTACTGAACTACTTTGGCTTATACCCAGCTGTTACTATTCCTAGTTTGTTGCCTTTTACCCTAATATTTCATGAACCTCCTTGCCCTTTGACAGTAAAATTAACTGAAAAGTCTTCCCAGTGATGCTTTACTGTTTCCCAGTAGACTCTTTGATTGTTCATTTTCCTGTTTACCTATATTACCTATTGTCCTTCCCTGTTTACCTATCATGGGAAGACAGTCATGTAAACATCAGAATTTGTTGATGTGGTAAAAAATGGTGTCCTTAAAGTAATTTTTGGTATATACCTATCAATTTTGATAATACCTATCAATTTTGTAGGAGACTTCCAGTTTAAGAGGTCCTGACCCATTCTGGAGCATTTTATAAAGTTAACATCAGTAAACATTTGTTCCCTGTTTCATCTAAAGAAAGAAAAATTGCAGTCAACATATACAATTTGTATACAGTTAATTCACTTGAATCAATACAGGTAACAGCTGAAGTCTTACTATGAAGGCTGAGATTAGAGTGGAGCCTAGGGATTTGGGGAGAGCCATCATGTATGTACAAAGCTCTGATTATGGAAGAAAGCTGGTAGATGACTGCAATTTTCAGAGGGTGCTTCAGATGTTATGATAGTTGCTGCTAAAAAAAGGTGCTGTTGCCCCTAAACTCCATGTGCTTTATCTTTAATTAATTGATTCTTAGCACTAACCTAAAAGAGTGCAAAAAATGAGGGAGTTAGATTTCTGCTGGCTTAAGTAGTTGAAGCATTTTCCACAGCATCACACAGATACAAAACCATAGCATAAGGAAGGCAATGTCAGTGAGCAGGCAGTGACCTGGGTTGACCCTTTTCAGCAGCAGTATCTGATAAACCAGGTCTGCCTCTGTGATCCCCTCTCTCTGGGGAGCTGTCTGACAGATGGGCACTGATCCTGAGGCACTGGCAAAGCAGAGGGAGAAACGGCAGACAGCTTGACCAGGGATACAGACCACATCCTTTGCATGATGTTCCAGGAGGGACTGCTTGTACTCCCACTTTCAGAAGACACACTAATTAAATGGCAGCTTTCTCATGGTGGAAAAGAAGTACTTCATAAGCTAGAAGGAGTTAAAGGAAAAGAATCTATGCTCTGGTCTTGAGCTCTTAAGATACAAGTTGGAACAAACCATGATGGCTTTTCAATAGTTTTCCAGTTGATGGGTTAATATGTATGTTTAATTTCACTTTTTGCTGATTCTTTTAGGTGATTGCACAGACATTGCTGCACAGGTTTTCCCAGCCTAAAGTGGAAGATACAGGAGAAAATTTATTAACTGCTGTCATTGTCAAACTGCTATGAGACCAGCCTGTATTTCTGCTTCAGAGAATACTGAAATGGCTTCTTGAGAAGTTCCTCATTTGTTTCTTATTGACATTTTTGGAAAATAGTAGACTGCAGCATCCAGCATGGTCCTCTAATTCTAACATTATCTGATGTTACAGTTGTAGTCAGCAATAGTGCTCTCTTCCTTTATAGAGGTCCCCTTCTTTTTTTTTTTTTTTAGCTGTCCCATGAACATTTCACTGATTTTTTTTTTTAACTTGGTTTGGAGTATACACCTGGTTCTATCAGTCAGCTTTGATTTTCAAAAATCACCTACTCCAAGCTCAAGCCTAACCCATCAGGCAGAGAAAGAAGCAAAGGTTGCAGGAGGCATGAATGTAATATTCCTGAAAAACCTCAAACATTAAAGGATGCATTCTAGAGGTGGAAGCAAGGTCAAGTGACCTGAGGGGAATATAGATACACTCTTTGAGTGTGCAGGGATGGGGTTAGGAAGGATTAAACCCACTAGAGTGAAATATGGTGAGAAACAAGAAAGGTTTCTGTTTGTACACCAGCAGCAGAGAGTGTGAAGATGGAGCCTGACTGTTCTCAGGGTGCTCAGTAAATGGATAAGAGGCAATGGGCACAAACTGAAATAGAAGAAATAACTTTTTCTTTTTTTATTTTTAAATTGTTTCACCATGAGGACATTCAAGCCAAGGAACAGGTTTCTGGGGAGGTTGTGGATTCTCCAGCTGTGGAGATACTCAAAACCTGGCTGTCCATGATCCTTAGCAGTCTGCTGAGGGTGACCCTGCTTTAAGCAGTGGGGTTGGACTAGATGGTCTCCAGAGGTCCTTTCCAGCAATAAAGGATGGAATTTCTGTGAATTCTGGATGTTCAATTATTTCTTTTTCCAATGACACAGGGAAAAGTAGTTTAAAGATTTGAGAATATAATCAGGTCAGTTACACTTATAAACCTCCTAGGAAATTTTAGGAGTAGTACTTTTGTATAGAGATTTACATCATAAATGTGAAATACTGAGCCTCTGGTGGATTGATGCTTTAAGACCATACCAGTACTATGTTTTCATACTTTGCATAACTTTAATAGTTTTACATAAAACAAGTCTCCAATGTGGTGAGGAGATATTTCAGCTTACTGAAATATTATCTTTACTTACTGACCTTCCTTTGACATCCATTGCAAGGAAGCTAATTGTTCTGGGATATGGGTCTTTCTCCAGGTGCTCTGTGACGTTGTAAGTGATTCCCAGCTGATTTAGGTTCTGGCAGTCCCTGACTGCAGCAAAAGTAGATGGTGTTCAGGAAGAGTGGCTGGTGTTTAGGGCCTCTTCCCCTAACATCATGAATCATTGTCTTGAGGTATTAAAGGGTGCACCCCTTTAAATAGGGGGTGTTCATATATGGATCTCCTGTCTGAATTTGTCTATTTTTTCTTGTGATGGTTCCCAG
Organism: Serinus canaria; assembly: GCF_022539315.1. Classification (NCBI taxonomy): domain Eukaryota; kingdom Metazoa; phylum Chordata; class Aves; order Passeriformes; family Fringillidae; genus Serinus; species Serinus canaria. Next base: position 93,311,330 of record NC_066316.1, read on the forward strand.
CCCTTTTTGGCTATATAGATGCTGCATGTCAAACTGATGGTTCGAGGGAATGGTGACTTCAGGATCTTCCTGAGCTGTACCTCCAGCTGTACTACATACAGCTGTGACTGTTCCAGTTGCACTCTTGAGTTCGTTAAAAGTGTTTAAAGAGCTCTGAAAAGAAACATGGAAATGCAGCAGGCTGTTCTGAGGAATTTTGTTATTATGTGTCAGCTATATGACAGCAGTAGTCAAAAAACAAGATTGTTGTCTTAAAAACCTCTCAGTAGTTACAAAGAAGCTTCTGGAAGTGTGAAATGTGTATTTGACCACCTCCTCCACTAAGGTTTCAATTCAGAAGTGTGCTACCACTGGCAAACTAGAGTGAGTTGTGAGTTGTTCTCTGCTAGTCGGTGCAGTGAAAAGAAGCGTCAGCAGATCGGTGCCGGTGCATGCAGGTGTAGAAGAGGAGGCTTAGGCATGGTAGGCAGAGGTTCTGGTTTCACTCTTGCACTTGCTGGTTTCTTTCAGCCTGGTCTGTGTAATATGTAGAAGCCTTTGTGCAGTGAGTTATATCACATATTGGCAAAATATGGTTTACTTGGACATTGGTGTTCTTATGCAGGTTATCCTGACAGTGTTTCCTTTGGAAACTCCAAATAAGTAGTGGAAGTGTATCTTAAATGTTTAGCATACATTTCTCCTAAGGTCTAATTGAGAGAAGGAATCAATCAGTTACAATCTGGGTATTAGCTTTGTATATACCTACCAAATACCATGAACATGAAAATAGGAGTGGTACAATGTGTACATAGACAATGATTTACATACTTTTAGAAAGAGTGCAGAGCTTGTAAAAGATTAGCCAAAGACCTGCACATAGAATAGAAATAAAGATATCTGTGAATCAGAATGGGACAAATGAAATCAAATTTAAAAAAAAATCCAAAGTTTCAAAGTATGGAAAGCTTCTGGCTGCATTTTTTTTTTAGAAGATTGCTTGGGTATTCAGACAGTGCAGCAAAGGTTGGGGTTGCATTGGCAAAGTATGTTGATGTTCTAGATTAAAGCAGGTGTATGTACAGGTATATCCTTTTCTTTACATTGAATGTGTGTGTATAAATGCTTGTCTCCAAGCATTTAATCAATGTTTTTCTTTAAAGGTACATATAATTTAAATGAAGCCTCTTCTATGTCTTAAATTGCTATCTGAAAACCAGTAACAAGGTTCTATTTTTTCATAACCAGCAAATTTGTTTAATGGAAATGACTCGATGAAGCATCATTTTTGAAAGAAGGCTGCTTATCTATGAATTGTATCATCCAGTTTAAGGGGAAAAAGAGTTTTTAAGTGCAGCTTGTAGCTGTATTTTTGCCTTTGGTAGCAAAGGTTCCTTCCCCAAAAGGCCTGAAATAATATAATTTTAGTAAGATAACAGATGATGGAGTCATGGAGTAGTTTGGGTTGGGTGAGACCTTAAAGACCATCTAGTTCCAACCCAATTTCCATAGGCAAGGACACCTTCCACTAGAAATGATTGCTCAAAGTCCCATCCAGCCTGGCCTTGAACAATTATAGGGATGAGGCATCCACAACTTCTCTGGGCAACCTTTTCCAGAGCCTCAACACCCTCAAAGTAAAGAATTTCTTCCTAATGTTTAATCTAAACCCACCCTACTTCATCTTAAGGCCATTCCTCCTTGTCCTATTACTACATGCCTTGCCAAAACCTCCTGCTTGTCTTGACAGCTTTTTGTTTTGATTATTATACTTCATATTGTATCATATTTTTTAATATAGTCAAGTAACACTGACACTCTATCCCTGCTGTTCTTACTTGATCCTGTGAAGAAGAGCAGCAACTTTCATATTCTGTGCTTGGCACACATGTGTGTATTTTTGTGAGCATGCTATCAAAGTAAAAATAACCCATACCTAGTTACTTCTCCTTGAGGGAGGGAGAATCAAACCTTTAATAAAAGTTTAAAAAGTAATTTATGCTGTATGCTTAATGGTCAGAGTACATTTAGATCAAACGCTGTAGTGCACCAGTGCTGCACCACTCATGGCACTGGTGAGCCAATGCTCTTACCGTTCTTGCTTGCAGGGCAGGAAGCTGCAGTTTGGTGATTACAGAGAGGGACAATATGTGTAAAGCAGGTTAAATCTAAAGAGTTTTATAATGCATGTGGCTGTCCTTGACTCTTTCTAGATGTGATATGATAGTTTGTTTCATTTCTTGTCTAGTGAAGCCCTTCAGACTGTCTTTAAAGCTGCCTAGATTCTATTCTTGCTGTGGTACATTGAAATGGAGCCCAGCTGTACTCGATGACATCACAAAACCCCGGAGGATCTGGATTGTTTGCTCAGCAAGGGGGAGCTCTTGCTGCAGTTACCAGACCAGCTCTTTTCCCTGGCATGGCCGTCCTCTGCAGCTCCAGCAGCACCTCGTGCAGGGGACACAGCCACAGCTGCCTGCCAGCCCCAGTGGCAGCAGTGGCAGCCCCACTCTGTGCCTGCCAGTCTGTCACCCACATTGATGAGGATTTGCTTCTCTCTGTAGGTTCAAGGTGCAAGTTTCCGGGGCTGGAAGGAAGTGACGTCTATGTTCAATAAAGATGATGAACAGCAATTGCTAGCAGGATGCAAGTCTCCAAAATCCAAAGCGTGAGTAAAGCCATTTGGTCTATCTGCTATTAAAATACTATTAAAACACAGAAAATAGGTGTGCAAAGTAATGGAGCTGGATGCTGAGGAACAGCAGTGTCCAACTGCTGGAAGTCAAATCAACACAGAAAGTTTTATGGGCAAAGCTATGTATACATTAAGCTTATAATGAATAAGGCATGCTGTATTAGGAAAGGAAGGATGATGTTTTAAACATTTTTAGGTTTGTCAGGAAGAAAAAGGAATTTAGCTGCATAATAATTTTCTTACTGTAGAAAAGTAGTAAAGGCTTGTGAGTAAAAGGATCATTCTCACACTTTCTCTATCCTCTTAGGGATTAATTATGGTTGAGTTTACAAATTCCCTTTTTTACATGCCTTACTCTCTCTTTTGAAGTCTTACTACGCCTAGAAAGGTTAAGTGGAGTAGCTGTACTAGGATCTGCAAGTCTTCCCTGTTGGCACTGAGCTGAGTTTTGGCGCAGTTGTGTGCTGGTATGGTGAGGGCAGCTCCCTGGACAGAACACACTTCCAGGACACACACACATCTTTCTGTTACAAGTATGTGTAGGCTTCACCTACATGTGCTGCCTCACTGCCTTGGTTACAAACCAAATGTACCACATAGCATTAGACTGTTCCTGCCAAATACTAGCTTTGATAAGCTGATATCAAAGCTAATATCAAAATAGCTGATTTGCTGTAGCAGCCTTTGTCTCCCGTTTACTTTGAAATAAATGTGTTTCAGGATGCAACACATATATGTATATAGGGACGTGTATGTAAATAAATAAACAATTTAGAATATAAATCCATATATTTTATTTCAATTTGAGCCTCTTCCATAAAACTTCTCAAAAGTTCCCAGCCACTAACCCTGTGCAATATTATGGGTGTTATCAAGGTGCTAGGCTACTGTAATAATGCTTTGCAATTGATGCTGAATGTAAGAATCAAGTAATACAGTGAAGAGAGCCGAAGTATGATAACAGAGTTACCACCAATGTAGAAAGCTATTTTGGTATTACTATGAAAACTGCCTGTTTTTTAAGTTCAGGATATTTTTCTTTAATTATATACCACAATTTTTACTTTACTTTTAAAGACACATGCAACTTTTAAGCGTGCTGTTTACAAAAGACAAGAAAAGTGTTTGGAGTCTGTGGCTGGTTTTAGCAAAATTTAAAATTCTGAGGAATCATAAATTCAAAATCCAATAAAGGAAAAGTTATTTTAAAGGTATTTGGTTGAGTTGCTTCTGTTTAAATATGATAGAGCTAATATTTCAGTAATGGAACAAAGCTTTTTTAATAGAAATGTTTAAAAGAGATTTGATGGTGGGTTTAGTTGTGGCTAAGGAATCGATATGCTACTACAGATAATTTTTTCAGTTTGCTTTTTTATCTCATTGAACCCTCAAGGTTGTGTCTTTCATCCCTGATGTTCAACCTTTCCTTGTGGCCCATTATTTGATTATACACATAATCCTGCATATAAAGTTATGCATAAATATTTGACATTCTGTAACTCAAATATTTCACACTGCAAAATTATTCTGGTTGAATATTCTTAAGGGGATAAGAAAAGTAATAATATGAGTAGCCTTTCAAATGTCTGAAAGAGAATTTCCAGTTATTTTTGGGGTTTGGGAGGGGCATTTTGAGAGATCTTACCAGAAATACAAAACAGCTGTTATCACATTATTGTGTCTATTTTTATGAAAATATTAATAAAAAAGCCTGGTATCTTTAAAAGTCCTAATACTATGTACATCAACTATTTTAAGGTATAAGGTTTAACTGGTAAGGTGGTAGCAGGTATATGAAATTGAGTAACATAGTGAGTGTTAAAGCTGATGTTAGAACATTTTCATATTCCTCCTACTATCATAGTCCTGCTTTTTTTAAATTTTTTTTGTTGTTGTTGGTTATTTGGTTAAAGTCCTAAATTTTTCAAATGCATCCTAAAATGCTTCATACATTTCCAAAGGCAGCTCTGTGGAGTTCACCCCACAGGAATGGGATGGGGATGGTGGTGTGTCAATTCTCTTGTAATAGAAAATGACCATACTCACTTCTCTTCTGATTTATCACTGCAAGATTTGGCTGTGTTTAGTTTTATGTGTATGTGAGGGCATTTTTCCTGAAGCTGACAGCAATGGATGTGCTGCCACAGGCTGACAATGATTAGCACTCCTTACTGTAAAACATAATTTAATTGAATGTTTATTAATAACTACTGCATACATTCTTGAATGAAGGAATTAATCACAACATCATTGTTATTTTCTAGAACAAACCTAAAATTAAAGGAAGAGATGAAGTCTGAAAAGAAGCCAGGTTTTTGGGACAGTTTGGTGATAAAGCAGAATGTTCCATCTCGGAAGCCAGATGAGATTGAGGGATGGGAACCACCACAGATTACCACTGCTGACTCTAGCAGTGATGCAGCAACTCCTTTAAGTGACTATACAGCCTGGTCAGGCTGGGAAGATGAAACCAAAGGCTCCACAAAATACACAAACCTGGCCAGCTCAGGAAACAGCTCCAGGTGGAGTATCAAATCAGCTGGAAAGCTGGTTAGTATTAGACGTCAAAGCAAAGGTAACCTTACTGACAACTGGGAAGAACTAGAATGATACTGGTAATACTGGTGAAATACTTTATACATAGGAAGAGAACAGTTCCATGATTTACTCACATGTTTAAACCAAAATCAAATCTGCTCAATAATGCACCTTTATACAGTAATTTGTTTTATTCAGATTGTTACGAATTTTTGCTCACCTGATAGTAAATTTTCTTATTACATTGTTAATAGCTATGTTTTCCACACTGAAAAAAGGTAGAGAATCTATTTTGTGCCTATATTTCACATTCAGACTCTGCAGTATGTCAGATTGTTGGTTTTACCAAAAAAAAAAATGTAATTCCTTAGTGAATGTATACACTGGTTGTAAATTTGACTGCCTTATGAAGGAACTGCCACTAGCTTGAGGTCCTGCTTCTTTTCTGGTATTTGAGGGCCATTCAAAATTTTAGTTTTGATGCTGTCCCTTTTTAACTAAGAATACCAATCTGTTGCTTGCAGGGAGAGTGCTTGTACTTAGTACTGTTTTCCAAATCTTCAGCCTCAGCTTCTGCTTCAGCTTGTGCATACAAGATGCTTAGTGTCACAATGTGCTGTACTCTGTGTGACATGGGAAAATACCATTCTGATGTAATTCCTTCCATTACAGGGTTGTCACCAACAGTCAGGTCAAATGGGTCTTCCAGAGTTGGGGTCTTTTTTGTGTTTTGGATTTTTTTCCCTGTTTTTCTTTGGTTGTTGTTTTTTGGGTTTTATTTTGGGGTTTTTTTTTTGGTTGGTTGCTTTTTTGTTAATATTGAACTTCTTTTGACAAAGCTAAGTTTTTCAGTTTTTAAGACACATGTTATGTCAAAAATCGAAATTACTGAAAATTTGGAAAACAGCATTGAGTAAAGTGTAAGATGATGTTAGTATTCTGGAGGAATATTGAATCTGGATGTAGGAATAAGTTGTTTCTTATGGAAGGGCATAGGTTTTCAATTTTTTACAGTAGCTGATCCTTGTTCTACAAACAACTTGTTTGGTTTTGACTGTGTCTTTCCTTCCTTCCCACTGCATAAGCAATGATCGAATTACACTCCAGGATTTTCAGGGTAGCTGAATAACTGAGCCATTGCAAGTATGTGCATGCACATAACATTTGTTGAAAAATTCCATCTTATTAGCTACTGATACTTTGAGTTTTTGGTAAAAGAAGGTGAAATGTTAAACTTGAGATTTGAAATGTATATATGACTAATAAAAGTGCCTCTTTTTAGCATATTGTCTCTCACTAGTGGTGCACCTGATGTCAGATCCAAAGTCAGTTTCTGTTTTGTTTATATGACCCATACAAAGACTATTTTAACATTCATGAATAAAAATCAAACCAAAAGTTTAATAAGAAATGAACATTAGGCCTTTTCTCTCCTGATTATGTTAAACGGGTGTAACAGAACTGAAACTCGACTGACTGTCTAGCAGTATGGCCAGTGCAGTCAGAAGATGAAGCTAGCATGTCGAAAATCAGCATTTTTACAAGAAAGTATAGACCTTTATATAACAGATGTCTTGTAAACATATTTTTGCAAGAAGCTTATGCTGATGAAAAGGGATGCATGCAATTTTTTTCGAAGCTTGTTTCTGTTACTGCCACATTACTCCTCCCTTAGCTCTCTCTTTCTCCTTGCCAATTCATGTGTAGTTTTCTGGCTTGCAGTTCCTGCATAGCTATTTTTTGGAGATTCCTGCTGAGATGTGCCTGGAGGGAAACTGTAGCAAAATGGTTTTAGTAGGTTGGGGTTTTTTTCCTAATATTGATAGGATGCTAAAAGACGTTGTTCTTAGGTTTACCAAAAAGAACGGTGATGTTTTGTGCTACAAAACAGAATTTTAAAACTGGCAAATATAATTGTAAAATTTGCATTAGATATTAAAAAGTATTAATAGGGGAGAAAAGGTTAGCATTTATATTGCATTGTTTAGTCTGTGAGTAAACTCTATTTTTGCCCTGGAAAAATATGTATGCTGAGGTTAATTATAGGAAAGAATTAGTATTCTTGGGTACAGTATGCTGCATTTTATAGTTTATGGAATACCCTCTAAGGCATGAGCTAGTATTTAATTTGGTTGTTGGTGCTGATCTGAAAGAACAGAAAAAGATCTGTTAGCAGACCTTAATATTCTCAAAGATGGACTGAGAACTTTTAATTTCACTCCTGAAGAAACTATTTATACTGTGACTAGTAAGGGTTTTGCCTTGCACATTATACTGTCAAGTGCCTGTTTCTCACCTTGATGATGTGTTTGATGCACAGCTTAACTGCAACCTTTTTCAATTTGTTTTTAGATGTATGATAAAGAATATGCTCACAAATATGAAGCCTATTATAAAACAAAAGTGGAAAATTGAGATGTGTAAAATTCCAGTTTCACTCATAGTGGTGCAAGTTTTGGTGTGCTCTTTAAGTGATATTTCCTCAGAAATAACCATTTTAAGAATCAACATTATTAAATTTAATATAATTTATTGTTATGCTTTAATAATGTATTTGTCTGTTGAGAACTCACTGGTGTGAGCTTTCCTTCTCTCATGTTTGTAAATGTGTCTGAACTTTCAGAATGGGGTCCTTTCGTCTTTTACCTTTGTTAGATGCTTAATTACATTAAATGTTATGAGCTTAAGCTATACACAGCTCCATATGTGGAATAAGTGTAGAAAATGTCCCTTAATATTTGTTTTGAAACTGCATTTCAATCTATGTGAAATGTTTTAGAAGAAGGTAGCATTAAGATGGTATGATAAGATTGCACAAAATAAAATATAGTTTATATTGCTTTCTCGTAGCCAATCTGCATGATTGTTGGCGTGGTTTTAACGGGAATTAAAAGCTTTGTGTGGCTGTTACTAGTCACTTAGCTCTGAGTAAAGTCCTTTCTGAATATTTTTATTTATTAGCATCATTTGCAAAAAGAAAAGTAGTATTTTCCATATGAATAAAGGTTTAGTTTGAACTGAAACGCCTTATTATTTGACTTTTTCTTTCCATTTGAATTTGTCATGTGAATATGTTTACATTTGCTTGGACAGGTTTGGCCACCCAATATAAGAAAGATAATTAAACTATTAAACAGTGCCCAAAGGAGGGCCACAAAGATGGGGAAGGACCTTGAGAGGAAGCTGTGTGAGGAGCAGCTGAGAGCACTTGGTCTGTTCAGCCTGGAGGAGACTGAGGGGAGACCTCAATGCAGTTACAGCTTCCTAGTGAGGGGAAGAGGAGGGGCAGACCCTGATCTCTTCTCTGTGGTCACCACTGACAGGACTGAAGGGAATGGCCTGAAGTTGTGTCAGGGAAGGTTTAGGTTGGATATCAGGAAAAGGTTCTTCATCCAGAGGGTGACTGGGCACTGGAACAGGCTCTGCAGGGAAGTGGTCACAGCACCAAGCCTGACAGAGCTCAAGATGGGTTTGGACAGTGCCCTTGGACACATGGTGTGACTCTTGGGAATGGTGCTGTGCAGGGCCAGGAGTTGGACTCAGTGATCCTTGTGCATCCCTTCCAGCTCAGCTGATTCTGTGACTCTGTGATGTTGCTTCCACCATTGTAGAGCATGGCCAAGGAAGTGATAGCAATGTTTGCCCAAACTCTGTGGACGGTGCTATCTCAGAAGCAGCATCCTAGATTTAAAGCATCACAAACTGCTTTTACAGTAGCAAGAATTCATTGGTTTCAACAAACAAAAAATATTTTGGTATTTTTTGGTTTAAAAAATTGTGGGTTTTGTTGGTTTTTTGTTTGGGTTTTTTTTAAACTTATTGGCTGTTGTGAAAACTTGGGCAGAGCAGCATTCTTTCCCTGAAGATTTCCCAGCTACGTGCAGAGTGGAGGGCCTGAAATGCTTTTGCCCCCAACAAGGTGACACCTACATGGCCTGGCCTGTGGCACCTGAGGAGCAGCCACTACTTCCAGGGGAGCAGAAGGAAGTTTATTGTCAGTCTCCCATTCTTCTACTCCAGTCTGCTGGCACTGTGGTTGTCTACACAGACTAAGCAGGGAACATTTAGGCAAGGTGTTTCTTGCCATAATGTGTGAGGTAACTAAACCAAAAAATCTCATTCATACAAGTTATACTCTTAGTGGGGAGAAAAAAGACTGCATTGACAGGCCTCTGACTAGATACAGGTGGGGCAGGAGCACAGCTAGGCAGGAAGTGGAAGGACCTGCATTTCCAGAGCCTGAGCAGACAAGAACCCTGTCTAATTTGGACCATAGATGTTCCTATAGCCAGGTGGATGCAGCCTGGCATCCATCTCAATTTCTGAAACTTATCAAAATACTTGTTATTTTATGACAAAACTGTAGGTTGTGTGCAATCTGAAAAAATGAACATGCATGTTATGTAGCTGTTTCTTGCACATCCAAACTGTTTGTGCTAATTTGGAGGGGTTTGTTTGATGCTTTCCTCTGAATGCCTGCTACTTTGTTTCTGATATATCTGGGAAATAAAATCAGTACTGTGAAGAGGAAAAGTAATTTCCTAGAGGGCTTATCACCAGCAACAGTTGGTGAAGGTGTGTATCGTTAGATACTGTCAGTCTCTAAAATTTCTTGTAGCACAAATGATTTGTACCACATAAAGCAGGGAATCAAACATAGAGGCAAAAAAAGCCAGTTTAGAAATCATAAGGAGAGAATTACATTTAAGTGCCATCAGTATCATAGCAGAAAGTAATGCTGCTTCTGTAGTTACAAAGAAATAAGGAGTATGAAAACAATAAAAAACTGGAATATAAATAATAGGAATTTATATGAAATATATGATAGTAAACAAAGTGTAGGGAGATGATGGTTTTTCACATAGTATCTACTGAGGGTTATCACTGGTAATGAAAAAAAAATACCTACTCTGCACTTGGGAAGAAATTTTTCCTATTCTGTGTACGGCAATTACTAAAAGATGCAAGAAAGTGAGAATATTCTTTTCAAGGCCATAAAAATCTGGTAAAAGCTTGGCTGGCATTTAAGTTTTTATGCTCTTGAGACCCAAAAATTACTACTAGAAGTTTTATGACACATTTTGAACTGTGAGTTTGCTAATGAAAAAAAAAGATTATTCTTTGCATAGAAAAGTGCACAGCTATGTTTTCTGAGATTGGTTTGTGCACTTCTGAAAATAATCATGTGATATTTTGCTTTCTAGTTGCTCCAGCCCCTTGTACCAAGGAGGCTGAACAGTTGGGTTTAAGTAATTTTTCAGAGAACTGGCTGGTTTTATTATTTGAGATTGTACAGTAAAATATGTCAGATTTGATATAGAAATATTCCTATGAATTAGCAATGTCTTTTGGCCTTTTTTATCCTGTACCTTTTTCCTTGAAACCCCCAGATGCTGTGGTCTTGACCATCTTGTTTGTGCAGGAGTCTTGGATTCCCTGCAAGCTTACACTGCTAAATTCCTCTGGTATTTGAGGGATGGAGGAAACACGGGTGTTTGTGCTAGAGAAAGGATGGGAGGCAAATGTATCCTGACACCAAGTACTTTTCTTGGCATATTATTTTTTTTCTGCTAAAGTTTTCTAATATGCAAGATGGTGAATATTAATTTTTCTTTTGATTTGTTTTATTTTTGTACTTGTAGTCTGTAGTTTTTTAGGAGGGGTGTCGCACATGCAAAGACATCCTGATTACATGAAGACTCACTGGTTGGTGTTTCTCTCATGACCAACACACTCCTTTTAGGCTGAAATGCCTTCACTTTAGGTAGTGCCTGTAAACAGTTTATCTTCTGAAGATTTGGACAGAAACTTGGCAACCAACATTTGATAGGACAAAAAAAGGAAAGCAACTCAAGCATCACTTCCCATAGGAAGTAAACCATTGTTTGATGGGATGAAGCACAAGATTCCCAGAGTCATGCTACAGATAGAGTAAATCTGCACATAGGGTTATTTTAGACACTTAATGAAAAAGATATGTGCTCTTTTTTTCATTTTATAAACTAACCCAGAAGTGCAGTAACCCATCTGCACAGCATGGCTGCCTCAGTGCTGCCTGCCCAGGAGCAGCTGTGACCTGAGCAAACCATCGTGGCCAGCGTGAGCAGCAGCTGAGGCCACGGTGCAAGATCTGAACTCCTGAGCTGTGCACTGAGGACTGGAGGCACTGGGCACAGGGGGAGGGTCTGCAAGACTAGGGAAGGAGCTGATTTTCTGCCATTGAGAAATGAAGCATACTATAAAGAGAATTAAGAAGTGCAGAACATCTGGGAATGTTCCTACAGCTGTTAGTACCAATACTTATTATTAGGCCAGGGTTTTAGTCTAGAGAACCAGAACTAACACACGTCTAGTCTTTTTTCCTGGTGTTTTTTCATGGTGTTCCAGTTCAAGACCAGGACTTTTGGCTTTTGATGAGCAACTGAAAAAAACATCCCCTGTGGACAGGTACAGACAGCAAGTTCTGTTTGTAGCTTGGGTGCTCTTCAACTTGCAGCAAACACTTCAGATCTATTCCATACTTCTATGCCAATAAATTAGACTTGGTTGATGAAAAATGTAGAAGGTGAGTGCAGGCAGCAGAAGAAACAAAGGATCAGCAGAAGGCCTATAGGCAGCTTGCAGTAAGAGCTGAAGTGGTGGTGGGATTAACTTACTGAAGTGAGGGGGCTGAACTAGGCCTTGGAAACACCCTTCCTGCTTAGGGGTGATCTCACTTCTACCCAGTGGCTGCTTAAACATGGTCAGGCTTCAGTGTAAGAGCAGGGGAAGGGCACAGAGGGCACAGGAGCAGGCTGTGCACTGTGGAGCTGTGTAAGGAAAATAGCAAAGGAGCCTGGGACACACAACTGCAGGAGCTGCTGCATTATGGTCAAACATATCCAGTTCTAGTGAAAATGCTGCTGAAATATTGCTTTTATAAATTCACCAAGTTCTAAAGGGATCCCATTGAGTTCAGAAGGAGAGTGCAGGCTTGCAGCTTCAAAAGTTTCCAATAGGAATAGGGCTAAAAATAGTGGCTGTGCCTGAGAGAATAATGGGGACCAAAACATTGGGGAGAGGGGCTCTCAGCATGCAGAACTTTGTTCTATATTTGAGCATTATGTGGGAATGATAACTGACCACAGCAAAAAAATTATTCTTCCATTATTTTTTTGCAATAAATACTACAGGAAAATAGCATTCAAGTGGGAAGAGCATATAAAAATCAAGTAAGCAAATTTTAGAATTAAGTGGTAGCTGTTGATGTAGACCTTGAAAATTTTTAGAAAAACTTTCAGCTGAAGGCACAATGACTATAAAGTGCAACAGATATAAAACTGAAGATGTTTTATTCATATTTGTAGAAGAATGTACACATAAACATGCAGGAAATAAGCATTACCAGCATGCCTGACAGGTAGAGGACAGGTCTGTGTGTGGCACACAGGATGGTCCATGGGAATCAAAAGAAACCCAACCTTACTCTCACCTCTCATGTCCTGATCCACTTATCTGTCATGTCCCTCAATAGAGAGATTTTAAGCATTAAAAGTAACCCTCATCCTACTGAACTTTGTAGGAATTTTTGCTGGGAATTATATTCCAGTGTCTTTGAGGGTTTGGACCTGAGACTTGCAGATGAAAGGGTAAAAACAGTGCAAGAAAGTAGCATCATTAGCTAATCTTTCCATATTCTGAACTCTAATTTAATAACTGTCTCCAAATAGTTGTTAAATTAGATTGATTTATATAATGCAGGTACCTATCTATCTGCCAATTCAAGCAACTTTAGTTGGATATTAAGGGTCTAGCCTTCCTCTAAGTTCTTTGCCAATGATGGAGCTGTAAATATGCTAATTTGTGCACCACAAAATCCAAAATGTTGTGCTACTGTTCCCCATCCTACCTCTCCTTCCTGCTAGCCCTCATTGCTTCTGCCTTCAAGACTGCAAAAGGCCACTAGTCCTTTAATGCTATGCCTAGTAGAGACCTCTTGGTTTGAGCTTGGTGTTTTCCTGAAGTTTAGTTTCTTCCTTTCTCCTGAAGCAACTTAATGTATCTCTCAGGGAGGGGGAGCAGGGGGAAAGAGTGAGCAAGGTCCCACTTCTCTGTTTTCTCCAGGCAAGAGCTTCAGTCCTGTCTGACTCCAAAGAAAAAGGCTCACACAGTGCTCTTAGGAGGTCCATGGCACAATGTCTTTTCCCAGAAACAGATGAACAAAACTGTTGGGAGAGAATGTAATAAAAAAGGCAGGAGTCTCTTAGAGACAGGTTTGGGAGGCAGTGACTGGGGAGTGGGAAGGGAGACCTTGTTTTTCAAAATTGTAATTTCAAGCTCCTTGTGGACTATAGCAGTGAATTATCCTGACTGCCTTTGAACTGCTATTCTCAGGACTAGAAATCACTAAAAGCCAAATCACCCAGGACTGGGAAGTAATCATGGAGGGACCACAGTTAAAACATTATTTCCTACCACTGCAAAATCTGTCTATAAGGAGATCCAGGTTTGAGGACAAAAGCTGTCCCCAAAGAAAAAGAAGCATCTGCTTTAGACAGTTAGAACACATTTCAAGGCACCCTTTCTGCTGAAGGGGAGAGTGCCTGCCCTTCCTCCTAGGACAGCAGCACACAGGAGGCCAAAGAGCAGAGGTTTCACATTAAGGCATAACCCTTCTCATGGTTACAGTGCTTTAGGTTACACGAGAGAGTGCTGGAATAAAGGAAAAGAAGATAAATTCAGGCTGTCAAAATATGTTCTGTGCTTCAGGTGAGGTATTAAAGATTGTTATCCTAAAGGTGAAATCCTTTCCCCATTCTTTATAAGTTTTAAATTAAAAAACTCAACAGACCGACACAAAAACTCAACCACCACCAACCCTATTACCAAAATCACTGCCTTAGCTTTTTTGCTTCAGTAACACAACTGAAAGTTATCTTCTTATGCATCCAGTGACCTCACATCACGGAGTCACTCTTAATCAAACTCTTATTTGCCTTAAGTCTAAGCAATGTGTTCACTAAATATTTAAGGAGTTTGTGGAACTGTTCCCAAAACTCAGTTTTGCCAGTGTTAAAAGCTTACAACACTGCTCATGACAATGTGACTCCACACTCAGTGTTTAAGATTCCTTAAATAAAGAGTCTTGAACTGAAATGCTTCTCAGCACATCCATCTGTGCATTTCTCTTATGCAGAAGCAACGTTTAAAAAGCCACTGTACTGGCTTTGGGGCCGTGGGGTACTGGTGGGCAACAAGTTGAACATGAAAATTATTTTTTTCCAAACCTGTCTTAAAATGGCTTATAAGACCTTAAAGTCATTTCTCTCCCTCCTCAGTTCAGTGGCTAGGAGAGAGGTTTCCTCTCAGCTCTCCTAATACCTTGCCCCAGCTGTCACCTTATTTGTCATTTGAGTGCTGGGCATCTCTCAGGTCACAGGGTCACAGTGTAAGGGCTTTGCCCTCTGTCTGCAGGAGAGGTGGTTCTGCACAGTCCCTCAGCAGAGGCCTTCAGCATGAGGGGGAAGAGCTCACAGCAGCATCAGACCAAATGCTGCCTTTAAAACCTTTGCTTCAAGCCCTCAGAGAAAGCACCCATATATTTACAAGAAGCTTTATGCAGGGTAGCAGAACTGTAACCATGATAAAGGAGTGATTAATGGTTGTCAGCCACCAGCAGCCACTGTCAGGGTTACTGAGGTCACAGAGACAGGAAAGCATCTGAGCTGTTACAGAATTAAATAAATGGGGTACAAATTGCTGTTAAAGAAGGGCTGCTGGGTCTTTAACAAATGCAGTGGCTGCAGCAGTGCTTGGCTGGGAAAGCAAGGCTTGCAGCAATGCTGTGAATGAACAGGAATAAGAATGGAGGTCCTTGGATCCACACCTGACCTTACTTTCACCACAGCCAACACCTGCATGGAAACAAAGGGAAAAAAATCCACAAAACCCTGTATTGAAAAATCCACAAAAACCAGCAATTCAATTCAAATCACAAAGATTTAAGTTAACATAAAACTATTTCTTGAGGACATCAATATTCTCCTCTTCTTGTGCAGCCTATTAACAGCCCAGCTCTGCTATTACAGAAAGGGCTAATAGAACAAACTACTGTGAAGCAATAGCACTAGGACTGCTTGTATGCTTCTCATTCCATTACCAATTACTATAGACAACAGGTTACAGAAAGATCTTACACAATTCAAATGGATTCATCTCTGTGCACCAGAGGCTTCTAGGAATAACAGATTTATTACACTCTACAAAACTGGATTCAGAACAAGGAAGTGCAGAATTTGGTACATGATTTATTTTTTCTGTACAATACATATTGTTAAATTTCATTGACAAATCCAAAACTTCTACAATTTTTCCTTTACCTGCTTAAGCCAAGCAATTTATTTTGTTCTACAGGATAGAAAAAAAAAAAGCTTCCTGGAGAATTTATCATCTGATTAACTTGGCAGAAGGTGCTCCAGCTCAGACTGACTTTCAGTGTTTCCCACAGCTTGTCAGGTTACAACCTCAGTTGGTAGCATAGTGGTCTGCCACTGTATTAGTCCAGGAACAAGCAACTCCATCCTCATTACATTTCAATAATGTCTTCTTCTTAGAAGACGAAATTAATACAGTTGCACTTGTAGACATTCCAAACAGTATAAATGAAGGCTGCAGCTACCATCAGAAAGATTTTCAGTAGCCCCAGATTGGTCTCATGAGTTTTGCAAGATGTGCTAAGACAGGTTAAATGTTTAATAAAGTCCTTAAGAAAAATAAATATTTTTGCATAATGTATGTACAAAAATTGGTTGATTTCCTTCATTCATATAGGTTCAACAGCAGATATAACCACAGTTATAGTTTAGTCACTAGCTCCTAATAATGAATGCCACCTTCATAATGATGTAGTAAGAGTCTAAAAGAGTATTGGCCTATTCTTTATAATAGTGCAAATTACATGGAGGTGTTTTGAAAACCATGGCTTATAGAAAGAAGGATTAACAAAAAACCCCCTCCTTTGGTCCCTGCAAGAGTAGTTTAATTCTTCCATGAAATTTTCAAAACTCCCCTACATAATTTTAACCAACTATTAAGGCGTCAAAAGCATAGATTTAAAGTTGAGATTAAAGTGGTCTTTCTTGGACTTGAAAAAAAGTCCACTGGAGATTTCCTGACAACGAAATTTTCTTAATGTTTCTCCTTTCCTCCTTGCTATTCTGCACAAAAGCAATATGCCAAATGAACCTCTCTGATAATCTCCCCCATATATTTATTTAAACTACAATATAACATTACACTTAAATATATTGCACAAAAAGCATAACATATCCTGCCTGACTCTTCACAAAAATGGCCACAAACACAGGAGAACAGCTACTGAACATCTCAAAATTTGAAGAGATCAATAAAATGCTGAGGAGATACTGGCATGAGACAGGTGTTTGGATCACTGGCTGTGCAGGGGTGTCCTGTATCCTGAAAAAAGAAGGAGAAAAATAACTAAAGTTCTCTTTCCATATTCAGTCTCCCTTCACCCCCAGTTTAGGGGAAAAAACCCCAACAAAACAATAAAAAACTCAAACCCAAAACAATTCTCTCTACCAGAACCTGAGCTGAAGCCCTTGAAAAAGTATCATCTTCCTTAATCATTATTTTTCAATAAGCATAACAAAAAGGCAAAAAGGCACCAGCTTTACTGAACTTAAATTATCTATTTAATCAGAACCTGAAGTTATCTACTGCTTTGGGGGAAAATGAGTCCCTTGCTTTGAAAATGACGGGCAGCAGATATTTCCTCAAAAAACCTCAACAGTGTGTTTGAATTCCCAGTCTTAAGAGCTTTTCTACCCTGCTACATTTTCCCCCCTCATCTTTCTTTCATCTTTCATGCCTACCTTTTCCCCAGCTGAAATGAAAGCACTGCCTTAAAACAGCAGTTGGCACCTAGGCAAGGTAGGAATAGAGGAGTAAGACGGGGTGGAAAGGCTTTGCCATTACAAATTCACTAAGCCTGCAGTGTTTTCTTTCTTCTTACAGAAATATGACCTCAGAAGACCTGTCTGATTATTTAAGATTCAAATTCTTCTTTGAATAAAAAGTTTTAGTTTGCATCTTATTAAAACCCCCTAAATGAGGGAAATGCAGAGGTGTAATGAGAAGAAGTTCCCAGACAGATCAGTGGAGAAGTTAAAAAAACTTGTCAGTGTTGTTGTAAGGCTCAAAGTGTCCTCACCAGGCTTTAAGGAGTTTCTGTCCCATTTCCACCAATGTTGGTGAATGCACCATGTGAGGCAAGAAAATTCGATAAATACATGACAAACAGATCACAGACACCTATTCCTCATTGCTTTTGTTTCCATAGGAAATGAAATTACATGTCATTCTGTTAATAGAAGGAAAGAATCTCTAAGTGATTTTTTTCCCACTGCCACATTCCCACCAGCAGTCTTTGCAGCACCAAAGTGCACCAGGTGAAATTTATTCTAAATACTGCTCTGCTTTTCCAGTGAAAATTGTTACTCAATAGATTTATTATCTGTGTTTTTCCATTAGGTCTATGGAGAACTACAAGAATTCACCAGGTGGTATCACCTCCTCATCCTCCCACTCTTTTTAATAATTGCTTTAACATCACCTGAGAAACAGTTGTTAGATTCATGACACAGAGGGAAAAGACAAACACACATAAAAAGAGAGACCCAGGTAGAACTGCCTAGTGGGGGAATCTGCAGATGAGAAAGAACAGCTGACCAAGACCAAATCAGAAGTGTTAACACCTTCATCTTGAGATGACATCTGCAAGGAAGAGCTGCACCACTCCAGAAAACACTCTTAAAGGTAGTTGCTAATGGGCTATTATCTTCTCTACCCATTGTCATGTCAATGTCATGTCATTACTTTCTCAGTTTCCAGGGAAAAACACCATCAGAATTACAATTCTGGGAAACAAGGTAGGGTTTATCCTCTTTCTTATTTGTGCTTCTGAATATTTTAAACTGAGTTTGTAGCAGGCTGCTTTCTCTGCAAATCATTATAAAAGCATTTTTGAAAGTTCTACCCAGTCAGGAATTACAGGTGCAATAAAAATCTCAGAGATCAGTTATTGGTGTTTTTAGTTACTGAAAACAAAATAAATTTTACTGTGAAAAAAGTGATGAGGACTGAAAAGGAGAATCACAACTTTCTTGTAATTATGAGTATTCCTCATTTCAAGAGAAATACATTTTCATGGGAATAATAAACTAAATTCTAAAATAAAACCACTTAATAAAAGTGTTAAAATAATTTTTTTTTCAAAGTTTCAAAGCTAAAGCAGACTTCTTTCAAAGCAAGAATTCCCCAGGAGGAGTGTTTACTGGCAAATGTAGTTGTTTTCCTCAAAATCTAGCATAGCTAGACATTAAGAAGCTCTGTAAAAGTATTTTCATCATTTCTTCATTCAGAAGGCAACAATATAATTGCTTCCCTTGACTATCTCAAGTCACATTCAGCCAGTTTTGGGGAATTTTTTTCAGATAAATTACATAAAAGTAAATATGACTACAGCATTCCAAGTGCAATAAAATCAATTTTAGTACCTTTGTATGAAAGTTGTTTGAGGTACATGTTACTCTTCAGATTTAAGTAGTGAATTAAATACACCAGGGAATGTAGAAAACAGTCTATAATAACACTGACTGCAGAAAAACCTATTTCTTAGCAAAATCTGTCTGAACCCACTGACACCTATGCTCATTAGAAATTGAATTATGGCTCCTAGTTTAAATGGTATTAAGAGGGAATATGGAAATAATAAAAGACAAAATGATGAAAAGCTGAAATGGGAAGTCATCACTACCTTTATCTAAAAGGGAACAAGAAACAAACTATTCCTGCTGCTGAACTGATGTGCAGAAAGAAAAATCAAAAAAAAGAGCATCAGACAATTACAAAGGAACACATTAATCACTTTGACATTATGGAACAGTCAGCAGTGAAAACAGATGAGACACAAGAAATACCTGGAGTAACAGAGCAAGGTGGTAGTCCTTTGAAATCGTGAAGAAGGAAGCAGGAAGGAGAGCCATAAAGTAAAAGAAGCAGAGTTAAGGTTTATTTAAGCAAAGATTGATAAGCCATTTAGAAAAAGTCTTTTATTCTTGTGGCAAATCACAAGCAGCTTTGTGAGAACCAAAATCAGCACAAGTGGCAAGAAGACTAAAACCAAGTGTTATGCAAAGTGATTACACTGTTTTCATAAAGCCCTGGAAACTGAAAGAAGAAAAGATATTTCAGCTTCTGTGGTCATGTCTGAGATAACTGAAAAGTGCTACTAAGTAAGCTCAGGAAAATAAAAGAACTTGCCACAATTGGTGCCTAGTGGAACAGAGGAAATAGCATACGTGAAAGAACTCACAGAGGTATCACACAATAATTAGTCATTACTTTTGCACTACTGAAATTACACATTTTTTTCAGTTTCATCATGGACAAATCCTTTAGTAAGAAGTCATTTTGAAAACAGATGTTCAATATGAAAATTTTCCTATGACTTCCTCCTAACACAGAAGAGTACAGAAGCCACTATAATTCCAACAAAGAACTTGGGAGACTCCTACATGCTATATATAAATTGACTTTGGTTACAGATTTTTAGACAAGTAAAGGAATACAAGTGCCTCTTCCTGAAAAACTCCTAAACGCTTTAAAAACCCACTATGATTATTATAGTATACTGAAAAAGTAAAAAATCATTTCCCTACTTCATCAGTTCAATAAGTAGTTCAATTCTACAGCCATCAGTTCCTTCTTCTGCAAGGCCTTCTTTGAAAACAACAGAAAGCAGAGGGCTCCAAGAATTTCCTGCATGTAGCCCTCCCACATTGCCAGCAATTACATTATATTATCAATTTCATAAATTGCTGAAATTTCTTCTCATCACTAGCTAGGCCTGTGCTTTTGGGCTATTTGAGACCCTTGTGGCTTTGGTTCTTAGAAATTCCTAACTCTCAGCACGCTTACTTAAAACTACAATTTACTTGCATCAAGGATGGCCCTTAGTCTAAGTAGTTTCCCTAAGTAGTCTCATGTTATGCACCACTTCTCTGTCTCCAAAAACAATTTATGGAGAGCAGTCATGTTCCTTGTTAGCACAACTGAGTTAAGAGAAATTAATCATTCCTAGACTTCTTTATGCCCTGATTGCTTTAGCACTTTTTTCTCTGCAACTATTCCAATGTTTCGCTTTGCTCTTTAATGAAGAAAGAAAAATAAAAATAGATCCCTTATGAAGAAGAGTTCATCTCTGCCTGAAGTTCTTCTGAATGACCTTGAAAGCAAAAGTTGCCTGACTTCTCAATTATACCATTAAACAAAGAAATAAAATTTTTCCATATTATAAGTCATCTCAAGAATACAGGGCTTCCATTTGTTTCAATATTCAAACACTTGTTACTTTTCCTCTGTTGTAATTGTGATTTCTCTTTTAGAATTTAGATTTGGTGGTAGTGTTTTTGTTATTTTTTTGCTTTGTTTATTTTGGATATTTCTTGCCATGCATTACAGATATAATTGTATGTCAAGCACTCATATACTCATATTTAATAATCTTTCTAATCAAGGATAATACTGAAGTTTGAATAAATTTTCAAAGCCTGACAAAAGTTCTGATTAAGGAATGTTTTCACCTAGAACAGGATTTATCTAGAATTAATAAAGTAGCTCCTATCTCTTTGCCCCTCACCCCTGTTTTATTTCCCAGCTCTCTTTAGCAAGCTTGGGAAAAGATACAGACACAAGTGCCTGAAAAAAAGGCAGCACTATTTTTTTCCCCCATATAACTGCATGACCAGCACTACTTGACCCACACTGCCCTGTAAAATGAAGGACAGTATTTCAGATGAACAATTCACTTGTCCCTGCCAATAAGGGTGCCAATTATGCATAAATCAATTCATTTAACAATCCACTTCAGCCTGATCATCATTTATTTTAAGACAGAGACAAGGCTTAGATGCCAAGACTAGAGAAGGAATACTGCAGTGTGGGCTCACAGAATGATGAGCATGAGAGGCACCTCAGGAGGTCTCTAGCACAACCTCCTGCTCAAAGCAGGCTAAGCTGTGAGATCAGACCAGGCTGCTCTGAGCTTCATCCAGTCAGTTCCTGATCACATCCAAGGATGGAAACTGCATCAGCTCTATGGTCAAACTGCTCCCTTGCTTGGCTGTCCTCATGGCAGGCTCTTATGTCCCCCTAAAGCAGTCTTCACTACTCCTCACATGGCCAGTCCTCCAGCCTCCCTGATTATACGACCCTCACCTGAACTTCACCCAGCTTATCAGTATCTCCCTTGTGCTGGGGGCCTCATGGCTGTAGCATCCCAGATGGTCTAATGAGTGCTGCATGAAAAGGGATAATGGCTTTCCTCAACCTGCTGACTGTGCTCTTGTTGAAACAGCTGATCCCAACCACCTGCTCCAGGATTTTTGTGCAGAGGCACACAACCAATCTATAACTGCACTGTCACTTTAAGACCTGCCCATATCTCTAGGATGAGGCAGCACTGGAATGGTGATCTAGGAGGTACTGCCCATCAGTCCAAAGCAGCTTTAGCACTTCCTGTGCTGTGTTTCAAAGAATTTTAAAGTCCAAAATGAGCCCTATTATTCCAGCAGTAGATTGGAACAGGTGTCTTGTCACCTTGACTGCTATAACCTACTACTGGAATACTACTGCAACCTGCACAGGTTCACTGCCTCTTACTGTCCCACCATCTCCAAAGTTAAATGTTTAATTCCAAACACACTTAGAGTAATTCCTAATATTAGAAACTTGTATTTTTCAATTATACTAAGATCAAAATGAGAGATATTTAGTGCAGAAAGCATTAACTCTACACAGTGATGGCAAGCAGTCTAGAGAAATCTCATACCACAAATGCCCATCTAAATTCACCTGTGCACTTACCTTTGAAATTTCCCCTTTCAGAGGAAGGATTTACCCTACATATTGAGCTACATGCTAAAGACTTATTCCATTGTAATCAAAGTTCTTAGTCATTCTTGACACATATCTTTCAGAAAATGCCTAGGCTTTTCACAGTAGAAGCTAATTCTGGCTACCTGCTTTCCTACTATTAATTTTGCAAAATATTACTACTTGGAAGGGCTCCAATGATATCAAAAATACTCAACTTCAAGATCACATCATTAAGGAACCTGCTATTTCTAGCAGGATTTATCTTATCCTGTTAAACAGCCTAGGTTTTTTGAAGAAAAATTAAAAAGCCTCACACTGACTCACAACTTCTCATAAAAATCACAGGAAGATGACACAAGAGCAACTAATTGATGTTAATTAGAATATAGGTATTTTCCAAGATTTCTCAAATATTTTCTGCTCTTTGCTGTCCACTTGACACTACCCATATCTGGTCTTTCAGCTGTAAAATTAAGGAAGTGTCACTAACTAGAAGGCTCTGTTACACTGCAACACAGAGCAAAAGCAGGATTATGTAATAACACAGATTTAAGAAGAGAATGCCCTACTGAAATTAAAATCATCCTATAAGACAACATATGCCTCATGGCAAACCTCAAAAGCAGGGTAAAACATACTCTGGATGAAGTTTTAAACATTTCTCCAAGCTTCATATGGGACAGAAGCAAAAATATAAAAATAAGGAGCCCTACACCAATGTGGTAGGTAAAAATGTAGTAATTATTTCTCATTAGACATGTATTGATTAGCATGGCATCATTAAAAACACTAACTTCAGACTAGTCCCTCACAACTTTCCATAAGATCAAATTAATAGAAGTAGAAGAGTAACTCTTTCCACATGGCACTTTTCATTGCAATTCTAAGTATGGAGGTTATCAGATACCAAGAACTAAGAAGGCAAGATTAAGAACAACTTTAGAATTTAACACAGATTTCATATGGAAGCTTTATATATTATTTTAAAGTTAGATATTAGTTACCCAATCACCTTCCACATGAGAAAGCTGGTAAGATGACTATATTATTTTTCCTTGCAGATGATCACCAGTAGCTGTTTGGACTTATTTCTGATTATGTGTTCCAAAGCTCTTACCTTCCAAAACAGAATACTACAGTGTCGACAGAAATGCAAGGTGTCCCCGTACTGTTCCTTTATTGGGTAATATTTCTGAAGTGCAAAGTACATCAGCTTCCAGTCAATGTGACCTTTCTCTGATGGAATCAAATGCCTACAAAACTAGACATAAAATTAATATCTTCCTTTAAAATTATTGTAGTCAATTCAGGCGAAGGACAGGGGAAGGTGGGGGGAAGGTAGTTAAACTGAAGTTTTGTAACTAGAACTCTTTGAAGTCAATATTATGACATCATACATCTCTGCAAAGCAGTGACAGAGATCTGGCCACAAAAAAGATGGAAGGCAAAGACTAAAAATAGGACAGTGCATATTTGCCAAGAAAAACTAGGCCATACACAGCTGATCTAATTCTACTGTCTCAAAATTATTCTAATTATAGTCAAGAAGCATTTAACAAAACAGTATTTAGAGTTCTAAGCAATTAATTTTATCCTTTTAAAAAACCCAAACCACCCAGAAATGAGATTTAAAAACATGATTGTGCATTACAGATAGTGGTTTTCTGTTAAAGCATTACAGATTTAAAAAAAGCTCTTTAATTTTAAACACATATACTAGTTTATTTTCCACATTTGGTTGTGATCTTTCTAGAAGGATAGCAACAATTAGAGATTAGGTCATCAAGAAGTACATCAATCTGCATGTACAGATTAGCTGCTGCACAACAGCTACTTCTCCCCAGCTTGAGAGACAGTCAAGGTTTATTAAGCATGTATTAATAAAAGACTTCTGTTCCACTCAGTGTGGATTAATGCTAATATATTGAAGGCTTTCTTCACTCAGAAGACAATTCCTGAATGGGGAGAGAATAGAAATGCCTTTCTGATTTCAGCTACCCTTTCTTTTGTTTCATAATGGCTCTCATTTTTCTCCAAAAATGCTCTTCAGATATCAATTATATGTTTTCATGGTTGTTTCAATGGCTCAAACACACTGCAGGGGACAGAAAAAACCAACCTCATGTGATTAAGCCTGTAAACTTTTAATGAGAAGAAGCAGAATTTGATATGGGAATATCATTAGATAATAACGTAGTAAGAAATGGAATGTGAACATTCAGGAACACACGGGAAACACTGTACAAGAGTACTTCATGGGGCACAGGGACAGCTAATTTCACTGAAACCCTTCAGGATCTCTCTCCCTGCATTACCCTAGTATAAGAAGTTCCTCTCTAACCAGTTTTGTCACTGTTCAATAGAGCTTACCTCATCTACCCTCAAAATCCACTCAACTGCTACATAAGCTTAAATTTGTTACCCTTGTAACTTCACCTTGAATTCTTCTAGGCTGCTTCTGAAGAAGGGTTTTCAGTTTGCTTCTGTCTATTTTTTTCCACAGTTAATTCTAGAACCTTTCATCTCACAAACACACACACACAAAAAAAAATCTTATTTAGGTCAATGGTGCCTGAGTTAAATGAGCTTCAGTTCTGTCTTCCCCATTACAATAATACTTGATTTGGTAGTCACCAAGCAACTTCAACCTGCCAGATTTAAGAAGGGGCACCTTGGCTTCCTCCAGTACAGAATGTACTAGGTTTCAGAAGTTCTTCCTGCAGCTCTGATAAGGTACCTTCCACGTTTTTAGGCTTATTTTTACCTACTCTGATTTTTCCCAGCATTTATTAATGTCAGAAAATGAAGACAGTTCTGGAGTCATTCCTAGATTATTTAATGCTCTTTATGAGGAAGTGACAGGAAAGTACTGCTTCTCTTTCTGTTATTAATTTCAAAGCATTTGTTCTTATCTTCTTAGCAAAGATTCAAGTTGGCTTCTCCAGAATTTTCATGTAGCTTAAAAGTTTGAGAAACCTGTCTGCCTACCTTAGTTGGTAAAGCAAGCTCTACTTCAGAGGAACACTTTAGAGGTATCCTCTACAACACTGGCTCGTCAGTTTTTTTAAAAAGCCCATCTAGCAATCATTGTGCAGTAATCATGAGTATTCTCTGTATTTGGGGCTTGATTCCTCCTAAACACTGCAGTCAGTATGTCTGTGAGTTTAAGATAACTACTGGGCTGTTTCCTTGCATTCACTTTCAAAAATATTGCATTCACTTTCAAAAATAATGCATTCACTTTCAAAAATAATGCATTCACTTTCAAAAATAATGCAAGGAAACAGCCCAGTAGTTATCCTAAACTCACAGACATACTGAATTGAACATTTAGGAGAAATCAAGCCCCAAACACAGTGAATACTCATGATTATTGCACAATGATATTGAAAAGAGCAAGCGCCTGCTCCATAATTATTACATGATATCAAAAAAGCTACGTTTATACAAATAAGAGTTTCTTACCTGCTTTTCTGCAAAGTGGTACTGGCAGAGCTTTTTCCACAACTGTCTGTCTTCACTAAGCATGTACAACGTCGGGGTCACTTGACCCAGAGTAATAATGTCCCAGCCATCAGAGAATCTGTATAAGATGTTATTCAGCATATGGATAGGGAGATCGCTAAGTGTAAGTCCATTGTTGACTTGCTGGAAATAAGAGTTGAAGACTTTTAGCTACAAAAACATGACAGTATAAAGTACAAATAAGATTCTTTACTTTACTGGCATCTTAGTTTAGTTTTTTTCAAATCATTGAGTAACATCTATGATTAATGCCTGCCTATAATTATTCTCTAACTGCTGCTGAGAATTTAAATTAATGTACAGAAGAAGCAAAAAACTGTAAGCTTTATAATTCATAGCTTTCCCACTGTCAAAATAAACATATCCTAAATTCATTATTTAAATTTCAAATAATTTTTGAAACACTTCTGTTCTCTCAAAATAATATTATGCAGTCTTGAAAACTATAATCTAGTCAATTCCATCTATAGTGTGCTAAAGCCTTAACTATAAGAAAGGCATGAACCAATTATTTCTAACTTGCTGGATCACTACAGTTTCTCAATTTTTATTAACAAACAAAACACTTGCCTTAAGCCAACTAGAGTACAGAATAGAATATAGAATACAGGACTGAAGACCAGAGATACAAAATGAAAGCATTTCGGAAGTTAGGGGCAGAAGAGAATGGGATAATTTCTGAAGTCTAGAGAAAGGTCCCCCTCATTTATAAATGAGAAGATCTGCAGAGGTGACAGATGAGAGCACTGAGAATGTTTTCATTAACACTATACACCTCTGTGAACTGCAATGGGGTAAGCAGCAGCACAGCTCTACAGGATTAAAGCTGGAGCCCATAGTGCCAGGTGGCACAGGTCCAGCAGGCTGGAGGCCATGTCCCAGCTGGCAGGGAGGGAGCATGGGCAGCTGCCAGCCCCAGGGAGCAGAGCTGCACTGTCACAAACTGGTAGCAGCACAGCAGCCCTGCATCCATGGGCTCACATTTCTGTCTGCTTTCTTCCCAGCCATTCACCTTGCTTATAGACCAGACTTTCCATGGAGTCATCTGGTACAAGCAGTGCTGGAAGAGCAGCATTCCTCCTCTGAGGAATGACTCTGAGCACTATAGATGCAAGATTCCTCATGGGCTACTTCAGCCAGTGTAAAACAGCTCCAAGGGAAGTGTCATGCTGGAAGGGAACAAGTGCAGCAGTAACTGCACTGTCTCAAAAGTGTCTGTGCTGTGGTTGCCTGGTGCATGGAAACTGCTGAGACCAGGTTTCTCAGTTCTCCTTTCTATTCCAAAAGTAGCTGGTTTATTTAGATCACCAGCTCACACAAAAAGGACAATTTCAGAATTTCACAGCCGGAAGCCAATAGATAAAACACTTGTATGACTTTATAATGAGAATTATCTTACAGTATTTCTTCCAGAAATAACCTAGTCAGATTAAAAAAGTTGTCTGCTTATCATCAGAAGTTTCCACTATAAAACCCTGGAACAGTGCATACCACATGCTTTGAACACAGTCACATGAGGGGTATCCAGGTGCTAAAGTCTTTTTTTTTTTTTTTTTTTAGAAAAGCAACTGTGCTAATGAATAAATCAGTAAATTGCTACTTGAGTTGATACACCTCCAAAATGTTTTTTAGATTTTTAGAAAATTTATTTTGGAACTAAAAATTGGGGCTTTTCCCCCATGTCTATCTGACAAACCAGAGACAATTTTTTATAACTTATTTGAGTGGGAAAACCAATTCTATCTATACATCTCTAGTACAAAGCAGCAGTACAGAAACTGTAGAGAAAAGTTATTAAAACATTAGAAAATTAAGCTGATGCCAATGAATTAATTTTACATTACTTCATAAAACAAAACAAGCAAAACTGTCTAAAATGTGTTTGAAACTTGGTTCACTTACAAGTCCTCATGCAACATTCAATATAATTCTCCTCCCCCAAATATTAATTAAAATGATTTAATAATATACCTTGTTCATCTGAAGATTTTTTAATTGTTGTTGCCACAGAAGGATAGTTTCTAATCGGCAAATCCAAATATTGATGTTGCCCACCAACACAGATTTTCCTACTCCCCTAATTAGTATACAGAGAGTAGAACTCAGATCTTGTAGAAGATCTTTGATCAACCGCGGATTATATTGGTCTTCCATAACTGGAAAACAAAACAAACCAAACACAATTTTGGCTGACAGAGTTAACCAAGCTAATAACTCAAGCTAATCAACATTCCTTATTTAGATGAATTAATTACAACTCAATTGTTTCTGTACAAATAACTGCCCTAATTCCCACCATGACATTCATTGGTGCTGTTCCTTACATGCAAGATCAATAATGAACAATATCACAGGCAAATTTGATGCAAAAATTCATGCTATGCATTTAATAAGCTTAATGCTAAACAGGTAGGTAAAAATCCCATTTCTTCAGTTCAAAGCACGCAGTATAACATCTCCATTTAGTGTGGTCACCAGAAAAAAATAAAAATCAATATAATGTAATGGCTTTTTCTTAAAATAATCAAAATGTATGTTTTTTGAGTCGCAGTACATCATGCAAACTGAAACCCAAGTCTTTTATTAACCTAAAGCTTTTACATTTTGTGAAGAGTATAACTTAACAGTAACCATTAGTTTTTTAAAAGAATCTAAATGTTACAATTTCACCAACCTGTTACAATAGACTTTATTCATAACAAAGGGAAAATAACTTACTGCAATCATAGGATGGGAAGTATGAAACCTGGTATAATTAAGAATGCTATTACTATGTCTCACAATGTAAAAATGGGTATAAGAATAACGACCAAAAAAAAATCTGTTTATAGCTTAGTTACACCAATTAAATCTGAACAGTTAGATTACAAATCTTTAAGTCTTACCCTTCTGCACAATTTTGTCCAAAATGCTAAAGTAGTTCTTCTGTGCTGCACCACTCAGTGAAGTTAACTGGGATTTTGCAATTAACTGCAAAAGCTATGACAAAAAAATAAAAGTCAGAAGAATGACATAAGGATGGTTCTAAATGCACATTTAGTGCATACACTCACAACAGCCTGCATTGGCATTTTGTGAAAATATAACTACAGATTTCAGAAGACAAAGTAAGACATGTGGAAAGCTTTAGGCATACCCACTGGCATCCCATGAACAATTTCTGAAGGATGCACATTTTCAAAATACTGTAAAAATGCTTATCTCTGGCAAAGCACGTGACATACTTTATGAATGACAGAGTCTGTTTTGGGGGTTCACAAAGACAAAAGTGAACTTGGATGTGTCTGGGTCCTGAAGTCCCTGACAGATTTGGTAGCCAGGAACATCACTCTGATACTAGCTACCACAATTACAGCTTCCAAGTGAAAGTATCATACTGGTCAAACTGAAGTGTAATGGATTTAGTGCACTACTTTCTACTCATGGAGAGGAAATACTCTATTTTGCCTAAACTAGGCAAAACCAATTTCTGTATTAGACCTACTGTCAGGTTCCTGGTAGAATAAACCACAGCAATCTAATAACGAACAGTGTACAAACCATATCAGTAACTTTCTCTTAAGTATTATAGTAAGAATCTCCTAGCTGTCCACACATCTGTCTCTGAAACCACTGTGAGCAAAAAAAAGTGAAATTAGGGCAAAATAATCACAACAGCTTAAATTCTTGCCTCACATGAATGCCAAGCTACAGCTACTAGAGGCAGCCCTTGCTCCATTCTGGCACATTTGCTTCAACATTTCAGATTAAGTTTCATAGCTGATAAGAACCATTAGGTCTTCAACAAAAAAATGGTCTCTTATTATGAGAGTTTGATGTTGTGACACCATTGCAATGTTTAGAGGTGGGGCACCAAGCTTTGCAATTTGCCCTTAATAACAATGAGTTCAGAACAAGTGTTCTCAACACATGGAAAGGGAAAGCATGGAGCAGAAAACAGCATTCCCTACAGAGTGTTCTGGTGCAAAGTAGCACCAAGTGTTGGCACAGAGGATGAAAAAGACTAAGCTTGCCAAAAATTATATTGTATCTTCATTTCTAAAACAGCAATTTGACACTTCACTCAGCAATAATTTTCCTTGGGAGGAAGAAAGAATAGACCTGTTCTGCCCGTCGCTGATTTTACTTCTGGCTCCTCTGCACGATCTCTGACAAAATATTATGTGCTATGAAAGAAAGAAATAATTGTCCTGATGTATTTAAATACAAGCAATCTAGTCTCAAAAACTGCATAAATAGATACCAGGATCTCTTTGTTGGCTTTTTCAAAGCCTATTAGCTTGATTAATAATTGAGAACATACCTAGCGGTCTCTGGCAGTCTGCCAGCTCAAGCAAGTAGGTACATTTCTCTTGATTAATTAAAAAAAAAATCAGGTGTGTTGCTCAGTCTAAAGATGAAATTAAAGAAACAAATTCCACCTGATGGATTGTAATTAAGATTCCAATTTCAGTGAAAGTTAATATGCAAGGATTAAGACAATTGTAGCCAAAGCAAAGTAGCAGAGTACTAGGATCTCACACACTGATACATGCAGAGCCATGGCTTATGTTGTCTACTAGAGATTGTAACTTTGAACAGATCTCTGTTTACTCTGAAACATTGGGACAAAACCCACCCATATCAAATTCAGCGTATCAGAAATTAACAGCTACAAAGTTATCAATACACTACAGCACCAACAAATACAAAAAAACCAACTGATCCTATCTTCTCCCCCTCACTGCCCATCCTGGAGTCCTGGATAGACATTAATATTAGCTTTTCATAATGAATGATATCTTTTTAGTTAGTTGGAGAATAATCTTGATGGTCTGGGATCAAAGGAGAGCTAGCGTAGGGTTTGGTCTTTAAAAATAGTATTCTTGAGTTATACCTTGCTATCAAACAGCCACCACCTCAGGGGAACTGATGCAAAGACATGATCAAAGTTTTGTACTTTCAAAACAATTCTAAATTTTAAAAATTCCAAATAAATTCTAAAACATTTAAAGGACTTTGAAAATCTATCTACTATTTTAAATTCACTTAGATTTCTTAGGGTCGGCTATTAGCAGAATAATGGTTCGGAGTGCAAAGCCAAATTTCTGAATTTTGAAGTACTGCTCCTTCCTCAATGATCTTAAGCCTGGCTGACTAAACCAGCTTTTTATATTTCTTGGTGAACAGAAGAAAAACCAGCCAACGTGCTTATGCTGGACTTTGCACTTTGACTTGATCAACTGTTTTGAGCAACCCAGTTTAGGTACTGCAGTATCTAAAACAAATGCAAAATTCTAGATCTGATTCCTTTCACTTGCTTGCTATTCAAGTGAGACACCCAAGGTTGACACCATTTATACCAAATCACCTTTTTTAAGTGCTTTTGTTTTCCTTCTTCCTACTGTTCAAGGCTGAAAAGTCTTGGGAAGGATCAAAGCTCTTGATTCTGCTCCCAAAACAGAAAGTCACGTTCTAAACCAAATACATACATCTACCAAAAAAACCCCAAATCCTGCAAGGGGAACAAACCATGCAAGTACCCTAACCACTGGCCTGGAAGCAAATCCTTTTTTATTTGTTTCCACATCTCTTGTTTTTCTGAAAGTATAATACATTGCCTCATCTTCACAGGGATGGATAGAATGTGTTTTCTCTACAAATAGTCCACAGGCTAGTGGTAAGGGTGTTCTCCTGGTATGTTTATTTAATTTTTATTTGTGTCTTTTCAAGTTCAGGATGCATTCCAAGAAATACAATATTTGTGAACAGCCTCATCACTGAACAGTCCACTCTAGCCCTGATATGACTCAGATTTTGAACTTCGCTAGGAACTGGGACAAGCACTTTACTACCTGAAGTTAAATAATAAAATAAACCTTGGGCTAGAAAGAAATCAGTATCCCCAAAATAGGCATTTCCAACTGGGCAGCTGGTAAGGCATTGAGGTAATTAAGGCTGCAGTCTCAAGTTATGAGGAAGTTAACAAAGATAAATGCATAGATATCTTGTCCTAGATTAAAAAAATCTGCAATGAATCACGGGACTGGTAAAAAGTTACAGAACATACAGAAATTGCAGAATACTTATACATCAAGCATTCTTCTGGAAATTATTATTTGATACATATTTGAGATGCAGCAATGTATATTTAAGATTAATAACACTTCACTATTTTTGGCTGTATAGAAATTATTTTACCTTTAAAGAGAGTTCATTACCCAGACTGATAAACAAGAACTGAAACTACCATCGATGCTCCCCTTTAAAATGACACAGCACACTGGCCATCACCATCCTCCTCAAGCTATAGGCTTTCGGACAGCCATACAAAGAGTTTTCACCAGAGAAAATTTACTCAGTTTGAAGCTGCTACTTGCATTAAAAATTACATATGATCAGGATATTTATACAATTACAAATCATCATCTGTTCAGTGCAAAAATACTCCTTTTGTACACATCAGCGTTTTTATAATATATATATGAAATGAAGAGCTTACTTTGACCACGTAATTGAACCTCCTGATGTCCTGAATTGCACTGGAAAAGTCCAAGCGGTTAAAGGCTTCTCCCAAGGTGCAATAGCCATGTCTCTGAGAAAGGAAAATGAGAAAGGAAAAAAATACACTTTGAATGGAAGGAAACAAAGACAAAATTGAGCAAAGCATTCAGAAAAGCATTCTGACATGCAGCTGATGCTAATGGATACCATGCTCCCTGGAAATACAGTGCCTTGGACTGAAGAGTTATTTGTTCTACAAGAAATTAAATGAAACAAGATACACTATTAGTAACTACCAGGTATGTAGGCAAGGCCTTTCAATTCTTACTAAATCTGTAATCTGGCATCACTGGTATTCGATTTCCCTGGGAATCTACTCCACTCTTGCATGGCCACAATGCTGGCACTCCCTCATGGCTATCACAGTCCCCATTTGCCCTGCACAAGGAAGAGCTTGCTTTTACAGTTGTCTGAGCCTACAATGATGAGATTCACACTTGAGGGTGAGAACACAGTGAGTTACTTCTCGGATCAGAAGAAAAAAATGGTCTCAACACCTAGAATTTATTTTCCGGGTGCTAGAAGCTTAGGCACATTTTTTTTTAAGCACCAAGAACAAAAGCAAGTACATTTTTCTTTGGTACTTCTTCACATTCTAACGTGAGAATGGAAGTTTCAGAGGCTGTTGAGAACAACTTAAGGTGGTAGAAGCAGCCCAAAATGACATGGGATTATGAAAACTCAGTATGTTTAGAGCCACAAAGCCACACTGGAGCCCAGAAGCAAATATACTGAGGCTAGGAAAATCTCTGATTGGTAAAAGAGCCCCACAGAGCACTGTGCTATCATGGTTTTATTAGCCCAGGGAAGGACAGGGATAAATAATTATTTAAAGCTCATTCCTAGACAGACTCCCTTGGTAAATTATGAGATATTGACAAGTTTTGAAGTACAAATAATGTTCTTTTTTTGTGACCCAGTGAATGCTTACCATGTATGCACCCCAGAAGGATGGGACAGTTAAGAACTCACTGCAGAGTGGTGATAATTACTGCCTGTTGGTTAATGACCAAATTCAGGATTGCACTGCTTGCTCATTCAGCTGATGCACCTCAGACCCAAGCACACTGCACACTTCACAATATGCACACCTTGCTTGGTTAATAGCAATGAATTAACACATACAGTCAACAAAACTTTTGTTGAAATTTTTGAAATTGTTGAAATATTTGTGGCTGTTCTCTGGCTAAACAGTTATCATTAGGTCATGCTTAAAACATTAACATAAGAGACATTTCCCTGAACAGACTGCTATGAAGCTACAGCTCCACCTTTCTCAGTGTACCATCATGACAAAATTATTCAAAAAACATCTCCAATTTCATTTCAGCCACACTTGTTTTGGTTTTAATTTCAATGCTCTCCCATAGCATGTTTCATATGTTTCTTATCAAGATCTTCCTATCTTGTCATTTTGCCCTAAGAAAAAGTACCCAGCTTGGGAAAAAATGCTTTCTAGTTGTGAGACCATTATTTCAAAATCAAGAAAGATTATAACCTGTAAGAAAACCTCCAAATTATGCTATAAATTAGCTTAAATTGCTGCTCTGGATTTTTCAGTTCATGCATTCTAATTCCTTGCTACTTTTTCAATTCCTTACTACTCTAAGCTTTTATATGTATTCAAATAATTACTTGAAAAATAAGTGCTTAATTCTAACCATCTCTGGTTTATTTTTTTATACTAAAAACCCAAATAAACCTGAAAGATGAATGGTCAAATATTAGAAGGTAACCAAAATATTTTGTCTGCTCTCTGAATGGACAAGGAACAGAAGCAAATACTCACACATCACTAGTACACCAACTTCTGCACAAGTAGGGGAAAAAATAATCCCTCTATATATGAGTTATGAAGGACATCAATGCATGATTTTAGGCTATTTGTATTTCGGCCTCAATTTACTTTTGAAACCTCAGCTTAACCTCATCACCCTAATTTAGGACAGCACAAAGGGAAAAAGCATGCTTGAGACTTTTACAGACCAATCTAAGTAACCTAATCTAGAAGATAAAGCAGAAAGAGGGCTGTGAATCTGGTAGAGGGCTCTAAAGTTCCCTTCAGATGTAAATGGGGAGTTTCTGCGTCACTGATCTATAAGGTCTGCAAAGTCTTGCAGAATGTCCTTTTATGTAAGCGCTCCTCCACAGCATGCCCTTCCTGAGTAAAAAGCTCTGCATTGTCTCTCTCAGCTCTAAAATGCAAAGCTACTTTTGCCTGCATGACTACAGCCATCAGTCTCACCTCCTTCCCCCTCTCCTGGCTGGCATTACCACATGGATGTAAAACCTCCTTACTGGTGTTCCAGTTCCACATATCCCAGATAGCCATGGCAATCATCAGCACAGGAATGAAACTCACACTTCAAGACAGTTTAATCTCTACATACAATGGATGTATTTTAACTTTCCAAGAGATCACTCCAAGAGCTTTCATATTCCCTTTACAGTTTCATGACATAGTTTATATCCCAAACTGAAAGCATGTGGACTTTGTTGAAAATAATGATCCTCTCTGTAAAATTTGAAACTGATGTTTTACTTACTTCCATTCAAATTTACACCAAGATCCCAAAATATCAGGTGGCTGCCTGCAAGCAACTTCTTTGGAGATATTTCTCTGGTTTTGCAAATACTTTCAATTTTAGTTCAAAGAGACAGTAAAGATAGATGGGCTTGGATAAGTAGTGAAGAAGTTGCAAGTTCTTGCAAGTTCTCATATCTCTACCACAAAGACCTTCCAAGAAGTCACCGCCAGCTGCCTTTGCCTCACCATGTGCAGGTGTCCAGCATTGCCAATGAAGAGAGTTAAGCATAGCCCCTAAGACTACATGGCAAAAATACTTTTTTCAATTTACTGTCTGTCAATTAAGAATGACAAAGATTGTAGAAATTCACCCATGCCGTGCAGACTTACTTCCTTGGTGCTTTCTTTATGAACATAAATCCACTTTTCACGATAAAAACCTAAAATAAAATCAAAATATAGTAATTTTAGGCTTCCACATTAGTTAATGCCTTCCAGCCACATTAGTTAATGCCTTCCAGAAACTCAACTAAACATACAACTTTTAATAAAATGCTTCATAAGATAGCAGAACAATTTTACTAATGAAGTTTATAAACGATGGAAAAGATAACTAAAAATTGTCACAAGATATGGACTTTATGAAAATAACAGAAAAGTTATATTAATGCTTTTTTAAAACCACAAGAGCTGGCACACAATTGGCAGAGGAATGACAACTTTTGTCAGCTGTGACCAACCACTGACATAATAGTGGTCCTACATAACTCTTGACTTTTTTTTTTTTATACAACAGGCTCCTTAGCATTTCAAAGTACAGCAGATGTAGACAAAACTTCTGTTCCTGACAATTCCACCCCTCTAATCCATTTTCTTCCATACAGGTGCCCGTTCTACATTGACGTGGTTCAACTAACTGCAGAAGACTGCAGGGAAGGCAAGGATACAAGACCAATAAAGGCAATCAGCTTTTCCAAGTCTTGCATGTTGTCAAATGAGACATACAAGCCCTTGAATCTTCTGAAATACCTGAAACTCGGACAAGCCAGGAGAAGCTTGCAGCTTTCTGCAACACCATCTCTCTAACAATTCTGGGGATATGCAAATAACAGATCATTCCACGATTAAAGCATTAGAAATGCTAAGTAGCTGCTAACCAACTTACCTTTTTTATGTACTCTACCAAATTTTCTGCTTCAGTAATTTACTTGCTGTCATACACATTTGCAGTCCAAAGTACAAGCAATATTTTACAAAGGAGAACTGATAAAATGGTTTTCATGTCTTAATTTTTTTAAAAGGGACTTGTCTCCAAGAAATTCAGGACTGATCAAATCTTTATCAAGAGACATGATTATTATGACAAAATATATTTATTTATGATTCTGGGGTTGGTTGACTAATTAGAACTTGAAATAAACAAAATAAACCATGTGCTTTGGGAAGCAGAAGCACCCATTAGCATACAGAAGAATTTAATCTAAAACTAGTCCACAAAACATAACATCCAATGCAATAAATGATCAATAACACAGTTTAAGTTAAGACATATCACTTTTGACACTAGAATTTGTTGCCAATACAGAAATAGCCATAATTTGGAAGGCTACTCTATAGGTGAGTATACATGACTATTATAACATTTCTCTGAACCTACATGAGTCTTATAAAATAAATGAAAAATCCCAGCCTTACATTGAGAATCTGTGTTATTCCTAAAATGATCTTTTTTCCTTTTCTTGGCTGCAAACTCACAGTCTTCAGTATTGTACACTTCTTCATTCTCATCATCTCCAGTTATGATACTGAAATAAAAACATCTAATTAGAATAGCAGTAATTAAATATTAAAGATGCATGCATCTTACAATTTTCTGCAATAAAGTCTACCAGCTGGGGGGGAAAAAAAAAATCATGCTCTTAAGTAAGATCCTCTACCTCATTGTCTATAGCAACATGTATCTGGAGAGAAGCTGTCTTTTCTTCCCAGAGGGGTTGAATTTTATGCCAAAGTGATTAATACATGAAAGTATTTTCCTAAGAGGTACCTTGAAAATCATTATTGACATTCAGGAAGGACTACTAAGGAGACAGTACTAGCTAGACAACTGTAAAACTCTGCAAAGTTCTGGAGTACAAAAATCCATTTTTTGAAGTGGCCCAAGCCTTAACTGCACACAGGTGAAAAGCCTGTTAAGAATTATTGCACATCCTTGCACAGGCAGAAAGCCAGCAATGAACATCTCTCTTACTGTCACCTTTGGGGCTAAGAAAGTCCTTCTTATAAGACACTTGTGATTCACAGCTCTGCACATACTACAGGTGTCATGGCACTTTTTTACCAATGATTTGTACAGCATCAAGAGCCAAGTGGTCTGTCACTGCCAGAGAGACTCAACTCCACCTATGTCACTTCTGACAGTTAGCTATGTAACCCAACACGGAGTACTACACCAAATGCTTGTGTAGATCAAACACAGGGTGAATGTAAAAAAAAATACACATATAAATTATTGAAAATCTTTCTTAATAAGCTAACATTTCTAGAATGTATATGCATTTAAAACTGTGCTATAGGAAATCTACACAGCTTCATGAAGTTTTCATTCCATTTCTGCAGATAACTATAAGGACCAGCAACAAAGATAAGAATGGGTGTTCTCTTTTCTAGCACTGAGAAGGAAGATACTTCATACGAAGGCCACAGCCTTGCACAGATAAGAATAATGAAGGATACATGGTAATGAAGTTTAACTGGAGGACTTACATATTTCTACATTACTGCTGTTTGGCAACAAAGTTGTATTTGAAACTCCTGACATTCGTTACTATTTTTAATCTAAATTGCTTTTTATCACTGCCAGTTTGAATTTAGATTAAAACAACTGAACACTGTAAACTGAAGGATAGAAGCTTCTTCGAAAACAACCTGTATCTAGGCATTAAGTGACAAAAATCAATATTTTAGTCTATTGCTACTACATTACAGAGTTAAAATTTTCAGGTTTGAACCATCTGTTAAAGCAACAACGTAAAAAATTTTTGGCTTTTGAATTGTTCTAATCAGTACATGCTAGCTCAACTTGAAGATACACAAGTTGATTTCATCTAAGCTTTTTTGTTTTTTTCAGAATTTAAACCTAACATACTACTGCATTCAGATAGTGCTCAACACAAGGTAACTGTGTTATTTCTGTCCTTAATATTTTTAAAGCAGAGGATAAAAACTCCACACCTTAAATATTCTATACAACAGTGCCAAATATCACATCTGGCCAAACAGCAAAAGAGTTCAGAGGGAAGAAACCAGCAAGAGACAAAACAAAACATCAAGACAAGTTATTTAATTATGTAACATTCCAATCCAGCAGTTTGTTTTTGTGGGGTTTTCCACCCCAAAGCTATCATATAGGAAATCTCTAAACTTACTAAAATGAATTTAATTATGATTTAACATATTGGCTGCATCACCACATCATGTGAGAAGCTATGTCAGAATCTGAAGAGTTGCTACAGAACCAGAAATTGAGCCCAAAGCTCCCAGAGTTTTATCATCCTAACAACAGATACAAGACAGGGAGATAGGTCCTGATACTCTGCTACATAATCCAAGCAGCTCAGAAACTCTCTCATACCCCTTGACCCAGGGCAAGCAATGGGGAGAAGGTGGGAGGCCACATTCCTGCAGGCCTGCTTAGAAGAGGAAGGCTAATATGGAAAGATTCCTACTTTTGTTCCTGGATCCAAGTGTCCCTAGAAAGTAATTTAGGCCAGTAACATACCTGAAATGATTTGAATCCCACTCCTGACACTCCACTTCCCCAAGCATCATATAAATAACTAAGGCAGCTTCAGAAGTCAATAAATGTAAGGAATTGTGAAGATGAAGACTTATTTCAAACACCTTTATCTAGCATTCAAATTTGCCTGTGACTTTTCTGTGATTCCTTAAGTCTCTTTAGAGAAAAGACATATTGGACTGTGACTTCTGAGGATCTTTATTTCCTCATGTTCCCACTTCACAGAGAGTTTTTCCCTACTGTAACACCATTCTTGACAAACCTTTAGTCTGAAAACAATGAATGAAAGCAAGGGTCCCACAGACATCAGAAGAATGGGACAGAGACACAGAGTTACCCAGTGACTGCTAGCATTCTTTCCAGAAATCTGCAGAGCTGCTTGACAAGTAATAAAGCTGCTGTGCTGTTCCAAAAGCCACACCTGCCCCCTCAAACACCAAGCTAAGATGCAAGAAACCAAATCAAGTGCTTCACGTGCCATATGGTGTAACAGAAGCCTTAATTTAGTGTTTTTATTATAATACTGCATGTGACATTTGAGTGCACCTGGCAGGATTTAAATACATACATAATACTGCCAATTTACAGCTATTCTTACTCTCTTGTCTTGATGACACACTTAATAAAAAATTATTCTAAAGCTTTTAAAAGCAAAGTACCTGGTGTCCTTAGAACTATAATATCTTAGATCATGCAACAATTTCAGTTTTTCCAAAAGAAGTAACTTCATAGCAGTATTTAAATAACCTCTTGGGTATGACACTTAAAATGATGGAAAATGTGACAGGGCTATCTAAGCTCCAACTATTTTCCCCTCATCCCCTTGCTTCTTTTTACATGGCCTTCAACTCATGCAATTATTTACAGAGGCACATTATTTTAGAAGTGACTTTCACAGCTTGACCACGGAAAATCCTGAGTTAAGCGCACGCCCCAAAAGATTTTGTCATTTGACAAATATATTGTAACATTATCTGATCATAGATTCAAATCAAAGGACTTCTACCCAGTGCCAAAATCACTCTTGTGAACACTGTGTCTCACAGAATTAGACAAGAGACACCACAGACTGAAATGAATACCTTACCAGCCCAAGTTGTTCATATGAATCTAACACATAAAAAAGTAAATATCACCATCACGAAAATCTGATTAGTCTAATTCTCTTTCTTTTGCCTCAAAAGGAACACATAAAACTGCAGGCTAATGAAAGACATTTGCATACAATTCTGTAAGGCAGTTCCACCCCCACCAAGCTTCTCTCCACCACAAGGCTTCAAGGACACAGTGCCACAGCACTGGAAGCATCTATCTTTGCTTCAATTTACAGGCAGTCATGGCCAGCATTCACACCACAGAGCCTGACTGCACACAGCCCAAGCCACATTTCCAGCTACTATGCACCTTGAACACAAGGCACTCTTAGGCAAATAAGTAAGACCTACTGAAGTGATGGTCTCTTTTTTTTTTTTTCCATCTTCATTTCCCTAAAAGATCTATGCAATTATTCAAGCATTATGCCAATAATTAAAACTGTTTTATTATGCCAATAATTAAAACTGCACAAGTGATTATATTTGTTCAAGCATGGTTACCATTAGGTCCACCAATTTTACTAATTCAGCAGCTGGATTCACAAGCCATTGGATGACTAATCAAGCAAAGTTTGCAGTTCTATTTTAACAAGAACACATTCTTCAATTTAAGTAACTTATGTGTCTTTAAGGTTTATTTCTGAATCTGTTTGAGATTAGATCTTTGTAATTTCTGAAGAGAAAGTATTTGCAATTGGTAAAGGACAACGTTTGGCAAGCAACTCTACATTTTCTCTCATGGAAGAGAATAGGAGCAAAACTAGAAAGGGTTTAGTTCAACTACATAGCTTGAATTTATTTTTTATAAAGGAAAACTGCTATAACTGCTCCCTTAAATACAATATTAAAGCACTAACCTAAGAAGAAATTCTTACAGAATATTTTACTGAAAAAGATTATTCCTCACAATGGATATAAATGAACAAAATCCTGCTAGAACTGCCAGATTGGCATATACCATCATCCCTATGCACAGGGCAGCTTAAAGAGAGACAAATAAGTAATTTTGCACTGTTTACTATATGTTTCTTCTACAAGGAAGCACTTTATCAAGTCTCATTTTTCTTTAGTGCTACATCATGTTAACAAATCTCCTAAGCTGAGTTATCTTCAATATACACCATGATTATTTCCAAATACATAAGATGGTACAAAGATCCAGCCAGCAGCACATCTTACACTGCTGTACTCTACCCATGACACAGAAAAACCCCAAGCCTGGGTACAGACTGGATAGGAAGCAGTTTTGCCGGAAAGGAGCCAGGAGTCTTGAGGATAAGTAGCTGAAAACAGGTCAGCAGTGTGCCCTTGTGTTGTGTAAAGCCAACTGCACCCTGGATTGAGCTATGGAAAGTGTATCCTGCAGACTGAAAGAAGCAAACATCCATCTTTATTTGGCATGAGTACTCATCTGTGTCTAGTTTGGGGCCCCCCAGTACAGTTAAAACATTGTCATACTGGAACAACTCCAGTAGGGAGTCACCAAGCTACTGGAGCACGTGGTGCACAAGGGTAGAGAGAATTGACCTTGCTCAGTTCTAGGAGCTGGTGCTGGAGGGAAATCTAATTGCTGTCAGTTTTTAATATGAGGCTATATATAAGATGGAGTGAGACTGTAAGGTTGGAGGAGGTGGGCAGAAGTAAGTCAAGTGGTAATGGACACAACCTGTGATAAGAGAAATTCTTACTGGAATGAAGAGGGCAGGGAGAAATGATACAACATGGGACAGCATAACAACAGCAACAACAAAAAAATAACATTGGCAGTAACAGAATTTAGAACAGGAAGCCAGAAAAGAACTTCCATTCTTGGAAAAGCACAAAGCTGAACTGGGCAAGGCCTTACAGAACGCAACCTCAGCTGGCCTTGCTTTAAGTATGTGTTTCAACCAGATGAGGCTCAGAGGTCATCTCCACCCTAAATTGTTCCATAATGTTGTGCAAATAGACATTAATTGCAGTTTAGTGGCAGAACTTAACTGGCATATAAGAAGTTCTAGTTACAATCATAGATCCAAAGTTAAAAGTGCAAAGTGCAGTGAAATTACTGCAAAGTAGTGCTACAATGCCAAGATGTATCAACTTGAATTCTCTAGTCCAACTTTGAACAACATACATTTTTAATTGAATAGACAGAAGTAAAATTAAAGAATCAAAAATTAAAGCCACAGTTTTTGACTCCGGAAGAGTTCAATTCTAGGGTCTTCCAAGACTAAAAAAAAAAAAAAAAAAAAAAAAAAAAAAAAAAAAATCCAGTATTTTTGCTCAAAGAAGCCATAAAAATACTTCACCTTGCTCTTTGGGGAAAAGATGCAGATATACATTTATACACATACACAATAGAGCAGAAGTCTTCATGGTATTCACAAAGACTGATAATTCCTTTCATACTTATCAAACAGTATTAATTAAGCAACCTACATGATATTTATTTTTGAAGCAATTTGCACAAATGCTAAATACTTACTAGATTTTCCTTACTTTGACAAGTATATTATTAAAGATATAAAAGAGAGAAGATTTTTTTTCAAAGGTACTTAAGGCAACTTTTATGTTAGAGGGCTTACTGAACATTCTTCCAGACACAGTTTTTTATCCACAGTGGCCAGACTGTGTGGATAAAGAAGCCCAAATGAGATCAGTGACAGATTAACACAAAAGGAAAAAAAGGCATGAAGGAAACAGTAGGTTAAGCTTAATAATAATGCTTCACTGCTTGATAACTCCCTTGAGGATTGTTTTACAAATTTAGAAAACACAGGTGTGTGACAACAGCAAGTCCTAGCTTCCCAGTAAATCCCTCTCTAAACCAGATGAGTTATCTTTTACTGGACTAACAACAAAACACCACATGTCCCCTTTCCTCATTATGAGCACATTATGCTGGAATTTATGACCAAGAATCCTACCCCTGAGAATTCCTTCTTTGTGGAGGAGTTTGT
Source organism: Serinus canaria (assembly GCF_022539315.1). Lineage (NCBI taxonomy): Eukaryota > Metazoa > Chordata > Aves > Passeriformes > Fringillidae > Serinus > Serinus canaria. The sequence goes on from NC_066316.1 coordinate 93,353,910, forward strand.
TTTGACAAAATTATTTATATCACACCAGCCTGTAGCCATTTGCCACAAGTATTACTTTATTTACCTGATCCCTTTCTCACCTGTCCTTCAGGAGCACACACAGTCATCTATTGTGTTAGAGAATGAGCACTAAGCTACTACTGATTGTATATTTGGAGCAAAGGCATTTTAGGGCTGCCACAAACTAATCCAACACCCACTCAGCAGAAAGCCTTCATTCACTTTCAGGTTCAATATGCCTGTTGCACTTGCAAGTTACAAGTGTCACTGTTACCTTCAAATAGTACTCAATAGGCATTGGGGGGGGAGGGCTTTTTGTTGGGTTTTTTTAAAGCATTTATTTCTTTATTATTTTGAAAGGCATGTAGGCTAAGAAGGGATCTGGCTGCTTCAAATAAGCAACTCACAAAGCAGTGACAAAAGACAGTCGCCACAGGGGTCTCCTGTCTGCCTAAGAAAACACATGATTGTATTTGTATACAGATGACATCAGCTACCACAAACAGTTGCAATCTGAATGGAAATTAAGTCAATTTTGCCTTCCCACCTGCTATTAATTCATGCAGAATCACTTTTTTTTTTTTTTTTAACTTACACAGTGTGGCTGATATCATTCAGCTGATTATTCCCATCCTCAAGTGCATGACTAAAGGTTTCACATCTTTTCCATCCATCTTCTGTTTTAACCCATCTCCATCCAGGGGATCTCCAGTCTTGGCCCAAAAATGGCATGGTGTCTCTATAAGCAGCAAGAAGATAATTTTTGTCTATTATTTATTTTAAAAGTCTCAAAATTTCTGTCATTATTTCAGTTTTCTCTTTAGCCTTAAAAAGAAAATATCTTGATAAAAGTTGTCTGTAAATCATCCTTTAAAGAAACAGATCCAGTGGTTTAAGTAGATTTTTTTATTCTCTAATGACATTCTTCTTGTCTTTCAGCATTTTATTAGATCAAGATCATTAGATTTCCTTGTTCCTTGGAGAACAAGGAAAAATATCCTGGTAGCCCATGAACAGAATGATACCAAAAAGAGAAAATTATATCCATTATATCATGTGTAATCTGCTCTGTCATGATCAAACAGATTACTGATTTTCATATCTGACTAATAAATGGTTTTAAAGAGATTGACAGCTCACAAAATCAATGTTGCTCTTTTTTTTTTTTTTAATCCTTACAAATATGGAGTTTATGGTACAATGTGTAGTGATGTTTCGGATAGGAATTTTAACATTCACAAAAATCTTTTTATGTTGTTTTTGAGGCCACCTCCCATGCCAGCCTATTAAGCAGATACCAGGACTAAAGGAGACTGCAGCAAAGTCCACTGTGACACGTCTGCAGAAATTCCTACAAACAGACATAGGTCATCACAGCTATATTGCTCAAACAGTGTTCTGCTACCATTTTTCAAAAGTGAGATTCATTTCTGACACATTAAGAATTTGAACAAGGCAGTTTTCTACACTTTGAAGACTATAACCTTGCCAGCTTTTGCTCTCTTCTTCCCATTCATCACACAAACATATTGCTCCTTAGTTTAACAAGAGATTTCACATGCAAGCTATAGAGGGAAGATAGCATTATCATATTAAAAACATTTGTTAATATATAACAGCAACAGCTTTGGTCCTCACAAACATGCATTTTCTAATATTTTTTCTACTTGAAAAAAAATATTAGGCCCCATCAGTAAACACCACAATGAATTTATTTAAACATTTGCACTCTTGACCAGCATTTGCCCAATACATTTGCTAGAAGAGGATAAAAAGCCAGAAGAAAAATAGGCTGAGTGAGCCAGCTAGGTTTTTCTTTATTTAAAAATCTGCATAGTATGCAAAACAAAGTGCATTGCCTAGGCCTCAGGAATGACTAAAGTCTCCTTCCTACTAATAACTCAGCTTTCCTCTGCTCCTAACAAGTACCTTTTCCAAAATTTACAGCATCCATTCCTCCAGTTGCAACCAACTTTATTCCTTTTCCAATCTTTTTACTGCTTCCTAGGAATAATATGAACGATAAGAAGTTGTTTAGTACTCCCCTCATACTGGTGTCTCTATCACAGAATGGTTTGGGTTGGAAGGGACCTTAAAGATCACCCAGTTCTAGTCTGGGTGACACCTTCCACTAAACCAGGCTGCTCAGAGCCCCATCCAATCTGACCTTGAACACTTAAAAGGATGGGACACCCACCACTACTCTGGGCAACCTGTGCCAGTGCCTCATCACTCTCACAGTAATGAACTTTTCCCTAAGACCTAACCTAAGCCTACCTTCTTTCAGTTTGGTGCCATTCTGCCTTGTTCTGTCACTACAGGCCCTTGTACAGGCTCTTTCTCCAGCTCTCTTGTAGCACTCCTTTAAAGGGCAGGAAGACTGCTCTAATGGTCTCCCCAAAGCCTTGTCTTCACCCAGCTAAACAATCCCAGTTCTCTCACGCAGTGCTCATAGGTGCTCCATCCCTCCTCTGGACTCTCTGTAACACATTCACAGCCTTCCTATGGTGAGAATCCCACAGCTGCAGGTGGTGTATGAGGAGAGCAGAGCACAGGGGCAGAATCACCTCCCTTGTCTCACTGGCCACACGTCTCTTGGTGCACCCCAGAACACCTCAGGCTCTCTGGGCTGCAAGTGCACATTGCTGACTCACGTTGAGTTCCCTGTCAAGCAGAAGCCCTGAGTCCTTCTCCTTAAAATGGCTTTCAGTCCATTCTCTACCCATCTTTTACTTGTGCTTGGGACTGCCAGAACCCAGCTGCAGGACCTAGCACTTAGCCTTGCTAAGTTTAAGGAGGTTTGCACACACTCATTTCTGTCCTGTCAAGGTCCCTCTGGATGGCATCCCTTCTCTCCAGCTTGTCGACTGCACTACACAATTTGGTACCTTCCAAAAACTTGTAGAGGATACACTTAATTCCACTCCCCATGTGCCTAACAAAGATGTTAAACAGGCCCAGTCCCAATCCCAGCCCCTCAAGGATGTCACTTGTCACTCATCTCCACTTGGACACAGAGCTGTTGCCTGGAACTCTTTGAAGAAGACCATCCAGCTACTTCCTTATTTACCCAGCGGGGTCCTTCTGTCCAATTCATGTCTGTCCAGTTTAGAAACAAGGAATTTGCGTGGGACAGTGTCAAATGCTTTTCACAAGTTCAGGCAAATTACATCGGTCACAGTGTGATCCCGTATGGCCTCATGCACCCACCCTGAAATCCCACCGCAGAAGGCCACCAGACCTGCGAGACAGGATCTGCCCCTGGTGAAACCACGCTGGCTCCCATCCTCACACAGCCTAGTGACATCCCAACACCCCATTCGTCCAGGCAGGCTCCACACACCCACCTCCAGACTGCCCGTCCCGCCTGGCCCCAGCCCCATCTGCCCACCCTGACTTTTAACCCTTGCCCCACACTCCTTCAAGCCCTACATGCCCTTAAGAGCAAACCCCAAACCCCTCAAGCCACGACCGCCCACGCTCAGCCCCACCCGCGCGGGCCGACGGGGCTCACCCACACGGCCCCACAGATGTCCTCCCGACACTGCTGCCGGCCGGGCCAGGAGGGGCCACGCTCACCTGCCAGCACCGATCCCGCCGTCCCTGCCACTCCCCGCCCGGCGCTCGGCCCGGGCCCGGGGCTGTTGCCGGAAGTACCATGGGCCGCGCTGGCCACGCCCCCACACCGCGCTGATTGGTCGCCGCCAGCCGCGCTTGTTGCTACCCGGCAGCGCTCGCCGCCATTGGCGCAGCGGGGCGGGGCCGTCTCCGCCCCGGCGCGAGCCGGCCGCGTCACGTGACGGGCGGCCGCGGGCCGCACGTGCCAATGTTTTGGTCGGCGGGGGCGGGGCGTGTGGCGCGCGTGGGGCGGGGCGTGGCCCCCCGGGGAACACCCCCACCCCCCCCCGCTCGGTGTGACACCCCGGGAAACCCCTAGGGAACCCCCCTGGTGTGATCCTCTAGGGAACCCCGTCGGTGTGACACCCCGGGGAGCACCCCCCCCCCCGGTGTGACCCCTAGGAACCCCTAGGGACCCCCGGTGTGACCCTTTAGGAGAACCCCAAGGGAACCCCCCCTGGTGTGAGCCCCCCTCCCGGTGTGACCCCCGTATGACTAACCGGGGAACCCCCCCCCCCCCCCCCCGGTGTGCCCACTCCGTGTCACCGGTGTGACCCCTCTCTTCCATGACCAGCGTGACTCCCCGGTATGACCCGTGTGTCTGGTACCTCCCCCCGCCCCCGCTGTGACCTGGTGTCGCAGGGTGCCCCTGGTGTGGTGTCCCTCTGTGCGCCCCTGTGTGCTGCCCTGCGCCAACGTGCCTAGAAAACCAAGTTTATGGACGGCCTTGTTTCTTAAACCTTTAAATCATTAATATATGATTGTGTAAACATTTCAGATTTCACTTAAAATCAGTTATTTTCACCTGTTTGAATGTAGAGGAAACTATAAAAAAAATTCAAGGCATTAATATTAAATTAAAGTAGTATTTTCAAACATTGTAAACATTGGTCCTAAATTTTGTGCTGTAGAAAAAGGCTTTATTATTTTAATTATTTGAATGTATGGGATTGACAATGCTACAATTGCTGCATCTTGTCCCTGCCTGGAAGCAATCCTTAAACTTTTTACTAGTCTTTCCCATAAGAAAATGGAATTTATGAGCTTAGAAAATAATTTCAGTGTCATAGCAGCACAGAATTCAGCCAAGTCTCAAGCTGGAAGGGATTTTTTTCTGTCTTTTGGTCTTGAAAAACTCACATGAGTAGTTATATTTGGTCTGGGATTCATTGTGTTCTCAATATGTTACTATTAATAATTAAAGTAGTGATAGGATTCCTTTCTTTTCTTGAAGACAGAAAAAAAAAAAGTTGAATACCCAAAAAATTTTTAAGACCTCAATATCCTGGCAACAATATAGCCATGGCAAAGGTGCTGCCTTTGCACAGCCAGAGCCTGTAGGCCACTCTCTCTGCCATTGCCTGACTGAAAACATTCCCAGCCCTGCACTGGAAAATTATGTGAGTCAATATTAAATATTCTACACCACTACTCTGCCAGGACCATGTCAATCTCCTTTTTCAGCCCATGAAAGGTTTTTTGTTTTTTGGTGGTTTTTTTTTCTCTTTGGCATCTGGATCTACAAAATTCCTTCATAATGTGCCACAAATCCTTTTGTCTCTAGGATCCTTCTACATTTTCTGTCTCTGAGGTGTCCTGTGGTGTGTGGATATATAGGGAGCACTCAGATAACTCATTGCTCTGGTGGGGTTGTTCCTTTAGGGCAGGCTGGATTTTACTAGCAGGGCTTCATGAGTGAAACCTCTAATCCAAAAGTGATGCACTCCAGAAAATATGCTGCAGTTCTCTTGTGTTCACCTGAGGAGTAAGCAGCATTAAAACCATGACAGACAGTAAGCAGGAGGTTACTTCTTGAAAAAGGGCAGCATTTTGGGAAGGACTCACACTGGAGCAGTTTGTGGAGGACTCTGTCTGAGAGGAATTCTGTGCTGGAGCAGCATGAAGGAAGGAGTGGCACAGACAAAGGATTATAAAGGGACCCCAAGCACAGTTTCCCATCTCCCTGGGACACTCGTGGAGGAGAGGAGGTGGCAGAAAAGTCAAGAACAAAGAGTGGAGTTGAGGCTGGGAAAAAAAGGGAGTTGACAAAAAGGTGCTTTTGTTTTTTGTTCTGTTTCTCACAGAGCTATTTATTAAATGGTCAATTTTTAATTTACAGCTAAATACTCTTCCCCAAGTTGATTCTGGTTTACCTATGATGGTAATTGGTGAATTATGGTTATTGGTGGGTGGTAATTGGCTCTCTGTCATTATCTGGACCCAGAAGCCTTTTCATTATTATTTTCCCCTGTCCTGCTGAAGAGGAGGAGTGAGAGAGCAGAGGGGTGGGCACCACACTTCCTAATTTCATAGAATGGTTTGTGTTGGAAAGGATCTTTGAAGGTCATCTATTTCCAATCCTCCTGTGGTGGGCAGGGCCACCTTCCGCTAGATGGAGCTTAAAACTCCTCCAGCCTGGCCTTGACCACTTCCAGGGGTGGAGGATCCACAGCTTCCCTGGGCAGCCTGTGGCAGTGGCTCACCAGCCTCACAGGGAAGAAGGGCTCCCAAGTATCTAATCTGAAGCTACTCTCTCTCAGTTTAGAGCTTTTCCCACCTTTTCTATCAGTACACGCCCTTGTAAAAAGCCTCTGTTTTTTTTTTTTTTTTTTTTTTGTAGGCCTTATTCATTTACTGGAATCTGTAGAAAGTCTCCCTGGAGCCTGCTCTCCCCTGAACAGCCCCAGCTCTCTCAGCCAGTCTTTGTGGCTCCAGCCATCTGAGCATCTTCATGGCCCTTCTCTGTCCCAAGAGCTGGATGCAGCACCCCAGGAGGGGCAGAGTCCCCTCCTCAGCCTCCTGCCCACACCTGCTGGTCCTGCTGCTCTCACCTCCTGCCCACACCTGCTGCTCACACCTGCTGCTCTCACCTGCTGCTCACACCTGCTGCTCTCACCTGCTGCTCCCACCTGCTGCTATCAAGCACAGCTGGGGGATGTTACCCTGGGTGAATCCCTCACACTTCAGGGAGGATACAATAGGGAAGGAAGAAACAGAAGAAATCATATGCTTCTAGCTTTTTTCTTTTTTTCTATTATAGGTCCTGGAAGGACAAGGACAAGTGTGTCTTCCCAGCTTAGGCTGTCACACTCTTTGACTTGTGCTTCAAATTTAATAAAGTTATTAATAACTGAGGTGCATAAGTAATTGGGTTTTCTGTGACAACTCTCTTTCCTGGATATTTGCTGCTACCCCTGCCCAGCTATTACAATATTTCACCTCCTGGCTTCAGCATATTTATATTAATTATACAATAGAGGGAGCTGGAAGAATGTAATTTTTAATTTATTTTTTAGTAAAGAGCCACTTATTACAAGACTTTATGTATATGTGGTTTCATTCCAAGTGTCTAAAAGTCTTGGGATTATTCAACAAGCAGATGCAAAGTGGTTATTGCCCAGAGTTACTGCTGAGCCATCCTCTCTTGCAAGTGAAATTTTCTCACTCTGTACTTCAAAACCAAAGTCATTTTGCTATATAGTGAAGTAATTGTGAAGTATTTGTGAAGTAATTCTACTATTTAATGTTTTTGATACCTTTCCATCTGCCTTTTTTTGTAACAAAATATGATAAATTTTCAAATGACAAAATTTAGAGATATTTCCCATGTTAGGAATAGTTGCTATCCTGAGAGTCCCATGCTCTGACCTCTAAAAAATGCATCAAAGACATGAGAAATTTATTTTAAAATAATTTTTTTATGTGTAGTGCATGTCTGTGTTAAAAGTATATGAAAGAAAGCATGTTGCTCACTTTAGGGGGGTGTTCAAGATGTAAAATAACTTAATAGAATGTGGAAGCTTTTAAGACTATTCTGATCAACACGAAATAGCTTGAGCAGTTCTTGAATAATTTAATATTGATT